>NC_064271.1:36098125-37392500 GCF_003254725.2 Canis lupus dingo
CTATGATACGCATCATGGGTCCTCAAGTGAAATAATGCCATCCTGCTCAGGGGACCTAAAATTAGTTCCTGGGTGACAGACTTGGCCGGGAGGGTGGGAGAAACCTGAAATGATATGTCCTGATATAAAACAGGACCAACAAAAAAAATAAAAAAAATAAAAAAATAAAAAAAAACAGGACCAACAAAAAAATAAATAAATGAATGAATGAATAAATAAATAATAATAATAAATAAATAAAACAGGACCAACAAACAGAGTTAGAATTAAAATCTGACATGTTCACTGGGACCCAGGTCCTTCTTATGGTTGGGTCTGTCACTGTGTAAGGCACAATATGGATGCTCACTTAGGAAAGGAAGTGTGAAATATAACCCTTATTTTTCCAAGGTGTGAATTGATAATATGTAAGACCACTAGCGTATTTTGTAGCTCATAACCCTGAACATTTTGATTAACCTTATGATGCAAAGTTAGGCCTCTATCAGAAGGGACATAGTAACCCTTAATAACCATCCCAAAAACTTAAAAAGAAGTTCAATTCCTGTAACCCATAGGAAAGGAGATAGGCTTGCATTCACCTCAGAAGGGAAGCAACCTCTGTCTTCTTCATTCACGCACTGCATATTTACTGAGCATCCTATTATATGCCAAGCACTTTGGTAAACTCTGGGAATAATTCAGTGCATCAGTCATATGTGTCCCATGATATGAGGCCTGCATCTAACAAGGAATATAGAAATCAGTAATATTATCAAAACGTAATAGTCGTTACTCATCCCATGGATTTGCTCAAAAAGGGCTGTGGGTTACTTTCTAAGAATTGTTTCTCCTCTGGAACCAGAAGACATAATCAGTCATTTATTTAACGGTATTTCACGTCTGCTAAGCACTAGGCACTTTGGTTCTGGATTTTTGGTGGAAAGCAAGACAGATATTGCCCCTGCCTTTTTGAATGTGAAACCACATTACTTCTAATCATCCCGGAATTGGCTGAGTTATTAATGACTCTGTTAACCTTTCATTCCAATAAGAACTACAATGAGTAGTGGCTCAGTATTATATTTTTCTCAGTAAAATATTGATATAAAGAACAGTGACTCAAACATGAAATGTTAGTGGCCTTAATTTCCCACAGGCAAACCACATTCATACGCACATGCTTTGGGCAGGCGTCATGCAGCTATGACCTCAGAACGGGATAATTCTGAAGTTTTATATGGAAGGGAGAGAAAGATTTTTCCCTCACTTTGGCAACAAGTAGGCGACCTCAAACTAAGCCTCTGAGCTCATGGGATGAGGCTACAACTGGGCTGGGCAGGGCAACACAGGAGGGGCAAAGCCATGGGTGCCCCATACCCTCTGTACTGGTCTTGGTACATCCTTCATAGTAAAGCTAGAAATTTTAAAAATGTAGCATGGACACTATGGGATCCAGAGAAATGGTTTCCTGTCAAAGTGTCTTGGCCTGGTTAAAGCAAGCAATGCATGATGACTTTCTCATTCCTTCTCTCCCTCTAGTCCTTTCATTAGCTCCTAGGGAGCTAATGGCCATTCTTTGAAGACACCCTGTGATCATCTTTCATATTATGTTTACAGTTTCTGTTTGTCAGTCTACGCTCTAGTAAGATCAGATCGCTGATGACATTTTTTTCTCTAGTCTCACCACACTTAAACAAAGGTATCGAAGATACGTAGCCATTTTAATTTCCCTATCCTAGCTTAATTTCCTTCTTGAGCCTTGGCTGAAAATGTAACTTTAGCTCCAAGTAAATGAGATCGTTTCAAGTTTAAACACGGGTAGTTTGGAGTTCTACCCTTAAACTATTTCTCCTTGGAGTAGCCCATAGGTCCTGGATATTGAAACAATTAGGGCTTGCAGCCGGGCCTCGACACCTTCTAGGCTCTAAGAACAAAACTGTTTTATGAGATCCTTTAGTACAGGTCATGTATGTGTGCATATGTGTGTACACGCATATTAGGCAATGTGGTGGGATAAGAAGGGGGAGCGAGGGTACAGGGATCTGGAGAGTAGACCCTGCTTTGGGCTTCTTGAACAATAATCCATGAACAGTTGCTTCCAATGGATCAGAAATACATATGTGGGTCCTGTGGTGTTGGATTCTCAGTGTCATTTTAAAAAGCCCGCCCATCTGTTTTAATCAACCAAAATGTCAGTGAAAGTTAAACGATCATTTCTGCAAACCATCCATTCAAGGCATTTATCAGTAAGGAACAAATTACTGGCATTTGACCTCTTGTAAGCACTTACACATTGTGTAAGCCTTTGGCCAGACTATGGTTTCTTGTAAGTCACAGATATTCAATGTTTCTCTGAATCCTGGACGTTACATTCTGTTCAGGGAGCTACTTCTTGTGATTGACACTATCACCTCCTTGCTTCAGTTTAGCACAGTGTCAGTAAGCAGGTATCACTGCTGTCATGTCAAATGCAAGCTGTCATGTCAAATGCCTCCTGGATTTCCAGAAGCCATCACTGGCTTTCTTCTGAGGAAAGAGATGAATTGTTCTTTTGTTGTTGCATAATCTGACTGCCATGACCAACATGAATAGGGTCTATTGCATCAAAGCAATTAAGCACCATATCTCTTGTAATAATTCTTTTTTTTTTCTTGTAATAATTCTTAAGAGACTTCCTGTCTGCTAATCCCAGAGAGGGTCACACTAGCCCAAAAGGCATCACACTAGCCTAATAAGCATGTGTCATGTTTTTGGACAGGTTGGGGGCCGGGGTGGGGGTGTGTTACCCTGAAAAGGACAGCGGGGTGTCTGCCATGACTCTAACACTGCCAGAGACCCTTCAAAGATGACATGTTCTGTTTTGACCCCTCTTTCCCACCTTCCACCATTTCATGTTAAATAACAAGGGATTTTTTTTAATGAATTACATAAAAAAAACTGCACGATAGAGAAACAAATATAAGCCTTCATATTTTTCTGTCAGAACTATCAGAAGTAAGTGAAGCGGTTCTCAGAATTGCTTTAGGAATTGTGTGTCACTAAGAAACAGTCACTGAGACCATGGGCAAATCAGGTAACCTCTTCAAGCTACATTGTTTTTTTTATCAGCAACAGGGTTTTGAAATAGTTAAATTGCACAGTTTCTGTGAGTCCCAGATGATAAAGTGAGAGTGAGGATTGCATGAGGCAAAGAACCTGGATTCTGGATTCAGATAACTGTCTATTTGAGATTGAGCATTAGTACCAATTGCATGATGTTGGACAAACTGCATGAATCCTGAGAATTTAATGAGAAAATGCCAACAAAGCATAAAGCACAGTATATGGCTCCAAATGAATTCCCAATACTCATGGTTTTTTAAAAATCACAATTGTTATAAAAAGTATGTGAATATATCTAATGCAACACCTGCTACATAGAGCTATCTAAGCCATAATAAAGCAGCACTTTCTTCCTTTCCTATTTCTATTTATTTTCCTTTCTTCTTAATGTATATTAAAGATTCCTACATTAGAAAATTGTGTCACAAACAAATGTTCTAACCAGTGTTTCGGCAAAAGTCAGATTTTCAGTTACCCCTGGAGAAGGACAAGATACTATTTTCTCATTGCAACCTTGAAATTGCAGACAGACAATCAAAACATGCATTTTAAGAAATATTAGTTTGTTAATTAATTCTTTCTCGCTAAATGTTCCTAACATCATTCATATATATTTCCTATTTTTAATGGAAATATCTCAAGCTTTTTTAAAGCTGGGGAGTTTTCTTCTTGGAAATGGTTAATTTAAAGTAATCAGTGATCAGGGAAGGTATCAACAAGATTTACCCAAAATACGTGAAAACCTATGTCCACAAAAACAAGCCAACCAAGAAATAAAAACCTAGTAAATAATCTTTAAGACGTTCTTCTTCACAATGGCCCCCAAATGGAAAAAAAAATCAAATGGCCATCAGCAAGAAAATGCAAAGATAAATCGTAGTATATTCATACAGTGGTATATATTACTCACGACTAAAGAAGAATGAACTACTCAGACACACAACAACATAGATGAATGTCAAAAGAATTATGTCAAGCCAAAATTTAAAAAACAGAAATAAGAGAGTATATACTATATGATTCCACTTATATGACATTCCAGAATAAGCAGCCATCCATGGTGATAAAAGTCAGGACACTGACTTGAAAGGTCTATGAAGAACTTGTAGGGGTTCATGGAATTGTTTTATATTTTTGTATTGGTGGCAGTTTCAAGAGCGGTTGAAATTGTTGTTTTTTAATTTTTATTTATTTATTCATGAAAGACACACTGAGAGAGGCAGAGACATAGGCAGAGGGAAAAACAGGTCCAATGCAGGGAGCCTGATGTGGGACTCGATCCCAGGACCCCGGGATTACACTCTGAGCCAAAGGCAGACGCTCAACCGCTGAGCCACTCAGGCGTCCCGAGTGTATGTAACTATAAAACTTTTTAAACTGTACCCTTAAGACCTATTATTTTATGCAAGTGTCTCAAAAAGACACACACACACATACACATATGCACCCCACAAAGTAACACAATGAGATATTTGCACTCTCTGAGGTATTTTAAATGCTGAAAAAAGTGATAATGTTAAGAATAAAATACTATAAAATCCAATATGTCCTGGATGCTCAAGGGGGAAAAATATATTATCATCTGGGGAAACTAAGAACTGATTTTAGTTTACTAGAGGTCAACAGAGTTGTAAAAATCAATGAGTGAGTTCTCAATCTTTGACCCCTAACCTCCATCTTTTTGTTGTTGTTGTTCTCTGCTGCTCTTTGCACCAGCACTGGTTGAATGAGGAAGAAATTTCCCAATTTTTCTTCCATTTGAAACTCTGTTTCCTCTGGTTTATTTTGTAATTGACTCCTATTTGACAGATACAAAATCTTTTCCTTATAAGTTAAAGAGGAGATCAGAATCTATGTTTGACTTATAATTTGATTTTTCTTGAGATGTTGGTTAAATAGATTGGCCTTCATTCTTTCATTAACGAATTCTTCAGTTTAGATCATACCTGTAAGAGAGAGAAAGAGACAGTGCTGATTTGGTAATGGATTTCATTCTACTTTCAAACATGCTTGCTCTGTCACTCTTTTTCTGTAGCTGCAAGGTTGCAAGGTTTGGTAGCTACTATAAGATCTATGAGCTTCATGGTAACACCACTTTAACTTGGGGAGAGCTACCGGAAATAGGGTGCAGGGTTTTGAGACCGATCACTCCGATTCTTACTTTTAGTTCAATCTTAGACATCAGTGTATAATTTCTGACATATGAAAGTAAATCCAATATCAAAAACTAGATTTAAATGACTCTAGAAGTAAGTCAGCCGTGTTTCCAAAATTGCACATGCTCCACCAATTGCTGTATTTTTGAAGAATCCATGGACTCCAACCAGGAATTGAAATCAAGTTTGAATTTCACCACTTGCTGACTGTGTGAATTTAGGTACATCCTGTATATTCTCTGAGCCATTTCCCAATACCTTCTTCTTCCCAGAAAGTTAGAGTTGTAGTTACAAATTTGTGCTTTAGGTCGGGTAGTCTGATCATGGAGAAGTTATGAAAATTCATTAAGTGATACTCATGCCATAATACTTCTATAGAATTTAGCACACTGCTTGGTAAAAAAAAAAATAGTGGCTATTGTTCTTCATAGCTCTCCAATTATTATTCATAGCAACCAAAATGCTGTACAATTATTTTAGTGGTACTTTTATTGTTATGGCTATCTAAGCCACTTCTGGAGTGGATTGGTTTTATAGGCAGTGAAAAAGGTCAGGAAAAATTTGGTGTAGACAAAACACAGCACAGCAGGGGAGTTAAGGCTTTGGGCTTTGGAGACGGACAACTGGGCTTCGTATATCCTACCTGCTCCTGGATGGCTTTGCACATCAGCTCCCCCTTTTTCACAATAGGGTTGCTGAAAATAAGATCTTCCTCATCAGCGTGTTGTAAAAATTAAATATGACGATTCATTTGAGAACTAAGCACAGTGCCTAACCCACAGTCAATATCAATAAATGTAAGTTCGTATTTTTCCTAATGCCTTCGTACAGAGGTTGTACCTAGGAAAGAAGGGTCAAGGACCGCATCATCTGCTGCCTAGATAGTTGACATTTATTGAGTCCGAAAACAAGAATGAAAAGGTGAAGACAGAGCTTATGCGAAGGCTTGATTGAATCTGTGGCCTCCTAACCCATGACATAATTTTAATAGCTGATTATTACTCAGTAACTGATTTGATTCTAGAATGGAATTCTTTCATTAACTCACTGTTAAATTATAATTTTTAGCCAGCATTGAAATTCAAATTCTTCCTGTTAACAACAACAACAACAAAACCCTAAGCATTTGGGCCAAATTTGCATAACATAGCAATAGCATAGTTTGCTCCCTATATCCTGGCTTCAGGTCAGGATAGCTCAATAGTTCTAAGGCAACCAATGATTTACTGGGTGTTTTTATAAAGTCTTTGAATAATTTTAAAAGTAACTTTTTATACAATAGTAATAAACTATAAACATCATATGGGTGAATATGATTACTGCACTGATATTTTAAATGTTAATTTTAATGTTTCATCTTATTCACAAATCATATACAATGTCTGTGAATAGTTCTTTTTTGAAAGAACAGCAGTTGGTGAATATTCTCAAATAATGTTGCAGGATTTCTTTATATATGAATCATGAAAATAGAGCCTTTCCAACTGTAACTTCCTCAAGCACCAGTGTGCGTCCTTATAGGATGCTTAAAATATGTGACATTTAAAAGAATGATGGATTTTTAAGACAAGTGAGTTTGGAGAGGGCTGAATTGCTTATTCACATAGTTTTACCTATGCTTTCTCTTTTCAAGAAGTTCCATTTCAACGAACTGTCTTGACCCTACTAACTGTATCATAGCCAAAAAAAAAAAAAAAAAAAAAGCAAACGTTAAGATCAGTAACTCCAATTAATTCAGGATACAGCAAAAAAAAAAAAAAAAAAAAAAAATTCAGGATACAGCAGCATCAACTGGAGAGTACTTTGCAAGTTGGAAAATCAGAATTCAAGGTGCTTTACTAAAGATTTTTGCAGTGGGCAGCTCTTGTTGATTATTCATCTCCAGAAGGAAGCCCCTTCTCTGGAAAGCTCTTCCCAAAATGTATAAGCATAACCAGAAGCAGCCACACTCTAACACCATGAAGCTTTAGTCAGATTTACACCAAAATATTGTTCAAGAAATGAGAGCTTTGTTAAGTTTCACTATTTGTTACCCATCAGAAAGCAGGACGTTTATACTCAGGGCTACATATTGGAGCCATTGTCTTAAAAAACATCAATAAATTATACTTTCACATGAAATTCTCATGTTCTTTCACGGGGGTACTTAGATGGTTCAGAGCTGCATCTGCACATATTCAGTACCCTTTGGCCCTGAAAGAACACATAGATTTTTTCTTCTTGAACATGGCAAAGCAGTTTTAGTGGAGTCCTTGAAGTTGTTTTTTTTTCTTCTAATAAAAGTTCATTGAAAGGTACATTGTTGGTTTTTGTTGCTGAAAATTATCATTTATTGAGCTATTACTATGAGTCAAATGCTGAGTTAAGTACTTAACACAAATATTTGCTCACCCAATCTCCACAATAGCACTGTGAAGTAGTTATTATCTCTTTTATCAGATGAGGAAGAGATGAGGAAAGTTTAAGCAGCCTATTCAAGATGGGCCATAAGATCATAAATGGCAGATCCAAGATTCAAACCCAAGTCTGAGATGGTCCTATGAACCATGAAAAGGAATTGGGATTAATATTTGTAATGCCATCAGCATTAAGCAAGTAGCAGAAGCGTTCTTGGTGAGGGAGAAAGAAGATATGCCTTGAATATACCCAAATAGCTTATCTGCAGGAATGACAAGCTTTCTGGGCTAGAATAATCATGGTGCTAGTTGGCATGAGGTCTCATGATGCTTGTCTTTCCAACTTCCAAAGTCACCACTGCCACCAGCAGGGCACTAACAAGTGATGAGCCCCTCTCCCAGAGTGGCATCTTGATAAGATCTGCTCTGCCTCCCTTTCCAGCACAGCCTACAGCCATCCCCCATCTCCCCAGGTCCTGCTTTCTGTTCCCCGGATCTCAGCAGGTGCTCTCACACTTCTGAGTCCACGTACTAGGACCTCTTTTGTGATTAGTGCCTCCTGGTCCTTCAGGTCTGGGTTCCCCTCGCCCAACATTCCATTTTCTACCCTAGATCTTAGTCTAAGTCCCCTGAAAGCAGAGCCTGGGACAAGGGCTTGGTGCAGGTAGGTTATTTGGGAGTGATTACAGGAAATAATGGTAAGGGAAAAGGTACAGCGAGAACAGGAGGAGGATGAGGCCAGTAGTGATTACCTCTGTGGGCCATGAGGCTTCCTCCTGCTGGGGACGCTGAGAAGCTGTGTACAATTCATTCCAGAATTGCCCCCCTGGAGCACAGGAGACTGGGGCACTAATCCACCCACTAGGTTCCCTTCTTTTTTTAAGATTTTACTTATTTTTTCATGAGAGACACAGAGAGAGAGAGAGAGGCAGAGACACAGGCAGAGGGAGAAGCAGGCTCCATGCAAGGAGCCCGACATAGGACTCAATCCTGCGACCTCAGGATCAGGCTGTGGGCCAAAGACAGGCGCCAAACTGCTGAGCCACCCAGGGATCACCTAGGTTCCCTTCTGATTGAGGATTACCCTTGGGGACCTTACCTCCCTATATTCCCAGGCAGAGCCAGCCCGTGGGGTGGGTGTGGAGTAGGCGTGGGGTAGGAACATGCCCCACAGCTGCAGCACATCAGACAGGATTGAGGATCATGGTGTGAGGGCCCTGGGAGTCTCCACTACATAAAGCAAACTATTCACCTCATACACTTGTCACGATCTGTGATTACTTATTTTTTATGTATTCATTTGTCTGCCCCTCACTGAACTATGAGCTCGTTAAGAGTCAGAACAAGGACTCCTGTTCACCAACGTCTTCTAAGGCTCTGAGCATTCTACCTGGCATATAATCAGCACATAAAAAATGTTGCTGAATGAAAACTGTCAATGCTTTTGGCTTTCCCACCAATCCTTCGTTTATGTTACTTGGAGGAGGAGAAGAGCCTCAGTACCTTCTCAAGGGATTTTGCTGTTCCCCAGATGGACGCCTCTCAAAGTAAGTCTGTCTGTGTGAGCAGTCTTCAGTTCTGAGCCGCAGCCTCCTTTCACTTTAACATGGGGGTACAACATTAAGGCTTTGTGTCCTCTCCAAGAGTGACCCCCCTCTCTTCTCCCAGCATTCTCTTTACCAGCAGAGGTCTGTGCTCTCCTCAGTTATCAGAAATTCCTTGTTCGTAGGAATCGGAATAGTCATTCTTAAAGGGGGTATCTCAGATCCTTTCACAGCTTACTCTTGGACCCATTATATTAAATTAGGAAGTAAAGGGATCCCTGGGTGGCTCAGCAGTTTAGCGCTGCCTTTGGCCCAGGGCGTGATCCTGGAGATCCAGGATCGAGTCCCACGTCGGGCTCCCTGCATGGAGCCTGCTTCTCCCTCTGTCTGTGTCTCTGCCTCTGTGTGTGTGTGTGTCTCTCATGAATAAATAAATAAAACTTAAAAATAAATACATAAAATATATAAATAAATAAATAAATTAGGAAGTAAAAAAAAAAAAGAGAAGCAAACACTAGTCAGGGTTTACACTGTTTTTTCAATTTCAAGCACAATAGTAAAGGTTGAGAAACTGTGGCTATGTCCATAAAACCTCACTAGATAATCAGTATTTTTAACACTAGGATGACTTGCCATCTGTCTCTTGATCCTCCTCTTCCTCTTTCTCCTCTTCCCTCATCATCATCATCATCATCATCAAACATAATGGCTATTATTTTTAGTCACCTGCAATGTACAAGAGATAATGTCCTAGAATTTTACACAATTAATCCTTAAAACAACTTTATAAAATGGGCATCATTCCTTTTTTAAAATGAGGAGATTTTGGACTTAGAGAGTGAAGTAACTAGCCCAAAGTCACCAAACTCATTTGTGAAAGGGCCAGGGCTTCACTGTCTTTCATCCTTGAACAACCTTCAGCGGAGCACAATGGCTGGTGGGTAACAGGTGCTCATTCAGTAGAAACTGGATGCCAGGTCCTCACCAGGTGCGAGGATTGTAGTGGAACTCAAAGTGTTCGTTCCCAGTCTCTGCCTATAATGGGCTTCTTTATGTGTGTCAAGAATCTAGGCTGGATCGCATTAACCAGATGGACAACTTAGGGCCTGCTTGTTACCACCAGAGCTATAGAACATCTGGCATTTGTGGGACGAAGGGGAGGCCAAGAGTAGAGGAGGAGAAAAGAAAAGCACAGGAAGAAATAATTAGAACTGGACACATGTACCCTTCCGTCCTTCTATCGCAATTCTCCAGAAGGTCTCCAAACCCTCTGAGCATACGGGGAATACAGATCATTCATCCCGGTGTTATCCTGACCTTACTTCCCCAAGACAGGGCCAAGGCTGAAGAAAATATATACAGCACAGAAAAAAGGATTGTGGAAAGCAGTAGGAAATAGAAAAAGATAGGCTGACTTGGCTCATTCCTTTGAAAGAAGGTTGAAAATTACATTATGGGGCAGTAGAAAATTTGCTAATGGCCATTGTTGGTTTTAATTGGATTTTTTGCAAACGACTTTAATTTCACAGAAGGTTTAGTCTGTTCTTGTGGGGTTTTGAATCCTTCCTCCCAGTCATTTTTTAAATATAATTTGCTTTTCAAAAGATGTAGTTTTATGAAATAACCAGCTTCACAGTAGATTTACTCTTTTTTTTTTTCTTTAAGAAATTGCCTTTGATCTTGATTGCATAAGAGTTAGGTGAGGTACTGAAAGAAGTTAAAAAGCTCACACAAATTGGAAATGAGAAAAAAAATCAGAACTTGTAATCATTTCCTTCATCTTTGGAAAGACCCCAGAGAGCAACCAGTTTAAACTTAACTGGAGGCTGTTATTATGAGCACTGTAGAAGGAGAATGAGTTTTTACCCAATTCTATCACTTTTCCGACAGGTGCATTTTTTTTTCAAAGCCTTCTGCAAACTGAAGTGGGTATTTTCAATACAATCTTCAGTCCTATTAGAGTAGATAACAAAACAAATATGTTGAATGAGTGCGCCAACTATTGACAATCAGGGGTGAAGTACAAGAAAACGAAAAAGGATCATTGAAGAATCATTTCATTTGATATTTTATCATCCATTAATTTTTGTAGCAAAGTTGTACGAATCATTTACTGTGTGTAAGATACTGGCAGTGCTGGGGCAAGAGTAGCAACTAATACTAATATCAGTGTCAGGCACATCCTAAGCAGTTTACGTATATTAATTCCATTATTTCTACCTATGCTGTTTGGTAAGTACTCTTATTCCCCCGTTTTAGAGACAAGGCCACTGAGGCACCGAGAGGCTGGGTAACTTGCATGAGGCCACCCCGCTAAAAGGTGGCAGCAATGGGATTTGAACCCATCGCAGGCATTCTGGCTGCAGCGTCTGGCAGTTAGCAACCAGTGAGTAGGATCTCCAATGAAGCCCAACAAATGAGTGATGAAAATGGAAAAATCTATCCTCTCCGCTCTTGAGGAAACTACATGTTACTGAAAGAGATGGAACTGAATGCGTGATTATAATAGAGGATGGTAAGAAGAGGATGTCAGAGAAGCTGGAAGGATCGCATCAGACCCTGTCAGGATAAAGGAGGGAATGATGAGCAGGAGTTAAGGGGACAAGCTGGGGAGAAGGGTTGGTGTTCCGAGTGTGGAAGAAGCATTTGCAAAGACATTAAAGCAATAAGCCTGGAAGATTCAGGTAAGAAAAATAATTTGCAAAAGCTGCTAGAAAGAGGAGAGGCTGACAGTGCTGAGAGATGGGGTTGGAGAATTAAGTAGCTTCCAGATCATGAAGAACTTTGTAAACCAGGCTGAGGAGTGTGGGTGTTTTGCGACCACCCTTTGATGGATTTCATACAAGGATGTGATTCAATCAGATTTTCATGGAGACTGTGAGATTCAGTTAGAAACTGTCCCTCAGTGTGGAGAAGAGGTTGAAAAGGATTCAGTGGGGAGATAGTGAAAGATATTAGGGGATTTTTACAATAATTATGGGGAAATGGTGAGGGCATTAAGTCTTAAAAGTCCTACGTGTATCTGTTGGGCTGTGGAGAAGTGACCTTTCCATGGTAAGAAGCCTATGTTTCCCATGTATTTTTTTCAATTACTTTTGATAAGAATTTTCTTATTTTCTAAGTAATGAAATTTCTTTCACGTGAAGTTTTCCCCCTAAATGGGTCCGTGGTAACATGTGGCTTGACCATGTGAATATCCAATTATTGTGCTTTACGCACCAAACAAAAACATTTTCCCTTAACCAAGTTGAAGGCTTCTTGGAGGTCTTCTATCTAATTAGTCTGAAAAAAAAAAAAAAGAAAGAAACTGTATCGAGGACTCAAAAGGGAATCTGAAGAGATAAGACTTTATAATATTAGAAAGAATGACCACATTGTCCGCTTCTGAGAATTGAATATGGACAAAAATTACGTAAGGGGGAAAGTGGATTGTACCAATATCCCTTCAGGTCAGTTTATCCATCCTTTCCCTTTTGTTTGCTCTGGGTTCGTAATGAGCTTCCCTCACTTTGTGCTTATATCTTGAGGGAAGACAGCAGCCCCTCTCTTGGCTAAATTTAGTGCAGCCTGCCACTCTGCATTTTGTTCTTTATGCTGGAGTGCTCTCTGCAAAGAGGGAGAACTGGCATGGCTATCATATTCAGGGCAGAAATTCTTATACTTTTCAGAATAGCAGTTTAAAAATGTGGAAAAGTGGGATGCCCGGGTAGCTCAGTGGTTGAGCATCTGCCTTGGGCCCAGGGCATGATCCCAAGGTCCCAGGATCGAGTCCCCCATTGGGTTCCTTGTAGGGAGCCTGCTTCTCCCTCTGCCTGTGTCTCTGCCTCTCTCTGTCTCTCATGAATAAATAAATAAAATCTTTTTTTTAATGTGGAAAAGGTTAATGCAAAAGAGTTGTAAATGCAGTATCTTGTGTGGTAATAATCTATTTCTATATAACAAATGAAATAAGCAATGTCTATGTGCTAAAAGAGATGTTTCCTAGGTGCCCAAGCATAACTGGGGAGAATTTGGCTTCGAAGCTCAGGTCTCTGTCTATTTTATAGTACGCTACCTGTAACTTAGCCAAGGAATCCCTTATTGTCATAGCAATTACAATAATTTGTTTTCCATAGTTATCCTGGAGTAATAAAGTCTAATTTGTTCAATAAAGGCCATTCACCTAAAGAAACTTGTACTGTGTAACCATTTATGGCTCCAGGCTTTCATATATTTCACAGATAGGTGGATAGATCAATAGATAGATAGAGAGATGGATAGGTAGGTAGGAAGGAAGATGGGTAATAAATATATATATTTTTTGTATAATATAATATAATTAATAATATATAGATGGTTTGAATACATTGATAATGAAAAATAAACTAAGAAAAGTTCATTCCATGCTTTTTCTATGTGGAGCCCTTTGTCATATGCTCCAATTTAATAATATTTCTCGTGTTATTAATAGACCTAAAATAAATGACAACTGGCTTTAATTTTTTTATTGGTAATTAAGGCGCATTGTAATATGGAGTTCAGCCTTGGTGATCATTTCCATACCAGTCTAAGAGCTCTCGTACAAATACATACTAGTTACGACTCCACGCTGGAAGTCCTTCCACTTCAACTACACTAAGTTTCCTCCTCACAAGAAACAAAGTAATTTTTTCCACTGACTTATCTTGAATATTGTTAAATATTTTTTATCATTTTCTTGGAAAAAGTTTGTTCAAAGAAACTTGGCATTTTTGAGTGATCCCCTTTACTCCGTGTTCTCCTAATTTTAATTGTCATTCATTTTGTTACTCCAGTATTTTAGGTAGTATTGATTTCCACAAAGCCGGGTATAAACACAGAGCAAGTTCATTTCTTATGAATCTGGAGGTCCGTGGCCAAACCACTCATTAAGAAATCAGGTCAGAGGAGATGGCAATTCTCATCAGTAATAATGAAACCATCATGGAGAAAATGAGAAATATAAGTAAATCTCTTACAAAGAAAGCAGGTGGGCCCCTGAGAAAGTAAGCTAGGCTCGTGTTCCTGAATCGGGCAGGATTATCACTATAATTCAATTCACACATCAAATTGGGACATAATCAGAGGGTTTCATAAGATTTTCTCCTTGACGTCCTAACAGAAATGCTGCTAGCATCTTTATCATTGACTTCTCTGCGTAGAGGAGCAATAGAGTCTGCACCTAGGGAGACAAGAAGTTCACCCTTTCCGGAACACAATTCAATGGCCTTCAAACTGGGTGAGGTTGCCCGTTAGGAGCCCTCTCCTCTGCCTGTGAGCACAGGTTTCAGCCAGTGTGACCCCAGCTCATAAGTGGATACTAGGACTGGCCCAAAGAGAGGGTTAGCTGGGTCCAGACTCCCAGGAGATTTTAGTAGGGGGGCAAGTTGAGCTACCAATCATCAGCAAATCTGTCCCATCAAAATAATGACAGGCCCATTGCTTCCTAAGCTATCCCGGGATCCCAGTGGGCAGCCTACTGTGTTAGGAACGTGGCACCCGACAAAACAACACTTCAGAAAGCCTTCTCTCCGACAGTTTAGGATGGCCTTTTCCCAGAATAATCTGAAGTATGCTAAGGGAGGAACTGACCTCCTTTTGGAATCCCAGAGAGAGCCAATTCACTTTTTTTTTTTTTTCCTCTTGGACCAGTTTCAGAGCAGCGAGCATTCAGTGTAAACAGAAGTGTGGAAGGAAATGAAGATTAAACCTAATTCTTCGTGATTCAAAATTCACTCCCTGATTTTTACTTATTTTCAAACTACTTAGTCAAATTTTCAAGTTTGAGAGACAAACTCCAGCTTGATATCATTCTTTAATTTTAGCACAGCCTAGTTTTAAATTTTTAATTAGGTTACCAAACCCCTATTCTGTGCTACATAAAACCTGCTACATATATTTAATAATACACTAAACATAGTAACATTACCTTATATTTGTAAAATGTCTAATTCTTTTCAAAGCATCTTCACACGCAGCGGCTTCAAATGACCCTCACCTCTTACCTCTCAAAAATAAAAATTAGGCAGATAGGTCAGGCATTAATATTTCCATCTTACAGATGAGAATACAGATGTGCAGATGTTATGTGGCATATAACATGGCTGTAAATGACATAGCTAGCCCCAGATTTTAATCACATGATCCCTAGTTCAATACTCTCCTCACTAACTCAAGCATTGTTCCTTTTGACATTTTCATCCTTAATATATTCTTAATTATGAATTTTGTATAGAAGCAGACATATTTATGGGAGTATTATCATTTTTTTTTCTGTTAAAAGATAGTTAAGTTCTAGGATTACTTTTTTTTTTAATTTTGTGTCTTAAATCTGTAAACTTCCTGAGACATTTATCTGGAAATTCTGAATACGTGTTTAAATTTTCTTCTTATTTTCCTATTTTCTTTTTTTTTAATTTTATTTTATTTATGATAGTCACAGAGAGAGAGAGAGAGACAGAGACATAGGCAGAGGGAGAAGCAGGCTCCATGCACTGGGAGCCCGACGTGGGATTCGATCTCGAGTCTCCAGGATCGCGCCCTGGGCCCAAGGCAGGTGCTAAACCACTGCGCCACCCAGGAATCCCTATTTTCCTATTTTCTATTGGAATTTTCAAACCTACTTTTCTGGAAGACCCCAGGACTTTTTTTTTTTTTTTTTAAGACCCCAGGACTTGATAAAATGTCCTTATTGATTCATGGGTTGCTGAGGAAGTAGATCTTAAATGATCTTACCAAAAAAAAAAAAAAAAGTTTTAGCTCTATATAGTGATGGATGTTAACTAGACCCTTTGTGATCATTTTGCAATATATACAAATATCAAATCATTATGTTGTACACCTGAAGCTAATACTCTGTTGTACGTCAATTATATCTCAATTAGGAAAAACAATAAAATGGGAGCCACTTGAGAGAAGAATTTTTTTTTCATCTTGGCATTACATACCATTTGCCCCAATAGCTGCAAGGACTATCAGTCTTTGCTCAGAAAATTAAGCTGGCTCTTTAGTACCTAATGATTATTATCCAGTTTCTGTTTATTACATTTCTAAACTGAGCTGCTTTTCTTAGTTGCTTTGTTTGACATATCAAGACTTAATTTCTCCCCTTTAATATTCTAAGATGTATTTTCTTTATGTATGCAAGCTCTTTCTGTATTCAACCATCAACTAGCTTTGTATTTGCATTCCCCTTTTCAATATTTGAGAAGACCCATTTCTAATAGAGTTAACCAACAAGTTCCCATAGGTTGCAAGTTTTGTTATCTATCCTGCTTTATTTATGATTTATTGATAAAGGAAAGATTTTTAATATCTTGGCATGAACAACAGGAGCATGGCATTTATTTATTATTTATTTATTTATTATTTTCTTTTTATTGAAGTTCAATTTGCTGACATATAGTCAGCAAAATATATATAGTATAACATCCAGCACTGAGGAAGGCACTTGATGGGAAGAGCATGGCTTTTAAACCAAAATAATAGTTTCTTACTCAATAAAAATATAAAAGTTTTGTTTTAGGCCAGAATTTTGCACCAATTTAAGTAGTAACACAAGCTCTTCCCAGTGGGAAGAAAGATGAGAAATCCAGTAAAAAGAATACAAATATATGATTTGGATTTTACTATGTTAATGTCATATTTAAAGGATTATTACCTGAAAATACTACATACTCCTATTCAAAAATGGGATAAAATTTTATAAGCTTAAAATATTAATTGTAATGTTTTTGGATTGGCAGTGACTTTTGATAGCTTTCACCTCTGATCAGTACAGTGAATAAATAACTTTTCTCAGGTATAATTTTATAATATCTACTGTCTATTTAGCATTAGCAATAATTATTTTTTAAAAAATTCTTGAGGTTTAATTCTCCTTAAGTTGCATTTAAACAGCTTGCATTCTAAATATTTTTAATTTTAGACTTAGAATGCTCTTAGCATGTTATAATTTATTTTATACATGATGAAGCTCTCAAGAAATAATCTGCAAGCCTGAGAATGTTATGTACTCTTGGGATAGAGTTTTATGTGAAATAATTGCATATTTATCCTTATGAGCAATGAATCTAAAGTAGGAATGGCTGTTTCAACTCAAGACTGCCTCCTTATTTTTAAACAAATATTAAGTAAAGCACAGAAAATAGGAAATACATATAATGGTAAAGCAATAAGGCAATGAGAGCTACGTTGGGTTATGCAAACCATTTATCTTCTTCCTTTAGCTTAGAAAACCAGAGAGGAGGTTGATGATTCTTCGTTGTACTGAACTGTCCACTAATGGTTAGATTTCTATGATTTAGTTTCTGTTTTTAAAATAAGGCATTCTTTTTTTTTTTTAATTTTTATTTATTTATGATAGTCACACAGAGAGAGAGAGAGAGAGAGGCAGAGACATAGGCAGAGGGAGAAGCAGGCTCCATGAACCAGGAGCCCGATGTGGGATTCGATCCCAGGTCTCCAGGATCGCGCCCTGGGCCAAAGGCAGGCGCTAAACCGCTGCTCCACCCAGGGATCCCAAAATAAGGCATTCTTGAGTGGTATGAACCGCATAAACTGACAATGTCTTATCTACTTGTATTCATTAATTTTTAATGTATAAGAGCTTTTCTGTGGTTCATTATAATATAATTCTGTTTGTCATCTATACATCACCAAAATACCTTTCCATTCATACAACTGGAGAGACGGTTGGGGGGGGCGGTCACATTTTATGAGGCTATTGTGTTTCTCCAATCTGTGCTGGTAATAGATTGCTTCTCCATTTAAATTGATGAAAAGCCTTGGCAAAGCTTTAATTATCATTAGGTCTGTTAGTCCATACTTTGCCTGAAGAAGATAGGCTAGGGTTTCAGTTTATACAGCATAATCTCCTGGGTTTCACAAACCAAATAAGAATTTTTTTTAAGGATTTTATTTATTTATTTATTCATGAGATACAGAGAGAGAGAGACAGAGGCAGAGACACAGGCAGGCTCCATGCATTGAACCCAACATGGGACTCAATCTCAGGTCTCCAGGATCACGCTGTGGGCTGAAGGCAGGCGCTAAACCGCTGAGCCACCCAGGCTGCCCCAGAAATCTGCTTTTACCAAAAATACTGAATTAAACTGACTAGATAATATATCACTTTTAGAAAGCTAAGAGTTAACTGTTTCAATAAAAAATATTTCTTATCAATCATTCATACAGGAGTCAATATAACTGCAGCAATTTTTTTTCTTTAGATTGCTTTCCTCTTATTGTCTTATTATTAAACAGAGACTGTAAGACTCTTTCTTTCTTTCTTTCTTTCTTTCTTTCTTTCTTTCTTTTTTTTTCTTTCTTTCTTTCTTTTTTTCTTTCTTTTCTTTCTTTTCTTTCTCTTTCTTTCCCTTTCTTTCTTCTTTTTTCTTAAGACACTGTTTTCTAACAGACACAATAGAGTCTGGAGGGATCTAGAACCTGGTAGGATGACTGAGCCCTTGGAAGGACATCAAGCAAAGAGGAGACACGATGAACATTGCTTTTGATAATAACCTTAGTAGAGGATCGATCATCACTGTTAATGGGCTAGGAGAGCTTGTGCATCTCTACTTACTTATTCCTTAAGGAAAGGTCCAAGTCCAGAACAAGGACATTTGACTCCGCTCCCCCACTGGGGATAGTGCTGTCAGGGTGAGGAGCAAGTCAACTCCTTAGGTTGAGAATGCAGGTAGGGTGTCTTGTGGTCTCCTTCAGACTTTCTATTTTGTATGCAGCTGAAGTGGAGATAAGGAGCAATGCTCTTCACATTCATTTGCAAAAGACGTTAGGAAAAAGTTTTTGTTCCCAGACTACCTCCCATCCCTGCCACACACAGACATCAAATAGAAGATGCAGGGGGGACACCTGGATGGCTCAGAATTTGAACCTCAGCTCAGGGCATGATCCTGGGGTCCTGGGATCAAGTCTCACATCGGGCTCCCCACGGGGAGCCTGCTTCTCCCTCTGCCTAGGTCTCTGCCTTTCTCATGAATAAATAAATAAAATCTTAAAAAAAAAAAAAAAAAAAAGAAGATGCAGGGGATGAGGTTTGGGAAGCAATGAAGGAGACAATAAGGGGCTTCTGGACCTCCTTTGGTTTCAGATTACTTAAATATAGCTCTTAGTCTATGCAAAAAAGTGCCCTTCATGAGATCCAGCAAATTAGAAATCTTCTCTTTCCTTGCCATGCCCACTTCTTACATCTCTGGGGAACTTTATGGGCTTATACGCCCCATGGCTCACAGAGAACCTGTTTCACCTCTCTGCACTCTTTATTCTACCTTCAATGTGATAGATTTTATTTTATTTTTTTTTAATTTTTTTTTATTTATTTATGATAGAGAGAGAGAGAAAGACGCAGAGACACAGGCAGAGAGAGAAGCAGGCTCCATGCACCGGGAGCCCGACGTGGGATTCGATCCCGGGTCTCCAGGATGGCACCCTGGGCCAAAGGCAGGCGCTAAACTGCTGCACCACCCAGGGATCCCTAGATTTTATTTTAAAATGGATAATATATAATCAGCTTTACACTGATATACATTACAATGGAAGCCACTTGGTCACCAGACATCCTCTCCACTAGGATGAACGTATGAATGAGGGAGCCTGACGAATGAAGGACTACGTGAGTTTTGTTCTCTGTGGTCTCCTCCAGCACATAACATAGTGACTGATGGATGGTAGAGGCTCCACATAGTATTTATCAAATTAATAAGTGATTAAATGAGAAGTACAGGATTCAAAGTCCAAAGTCCTCCTCCTTGTTTTGTCAATGCCTCTAGCATTTAAGGCCTTCAGATTCCTCTTAAGGGTCACCCCTTCCAAGGTGCCTGACCTCCCTCCCTAGTAGCTGACCCTCCCCACCTTCACCTGCCACCCATTGTTCAGGCTCCCAGAACTCTCTTTTCTTTTCTTCACAGTTATCAACTCATTTGCTTCCCTCCCTCCTTCTTTTCCTCCCTCTCTCTCTCCCTCCCTCCCTTCCTTCCTTCCTTCCTTCCTTCCTTCCTTCCTTCCTTCCTTCCTTCCTTTTGAATCTATCTCATTCCCTACTACCACTGAAGCAACATGAGGATGAGGACAGGACTTACTCCCTCTTGTTCTCTGGAATGTAGGCATCGTCTAACTAGACGCAGAAGCTCAATTGCAATAATTCTCATAGTCCTACTTTAAGTTAAAGTTCTGCGATATGAATCCAGTGTTTCTGGAAACAAAAGACACATCTGACCTTGGAGAATTTGAGGGTTCTTAGCACCAGTAGTTTAGTTAGTTAGTTAAATATATATAATTTCTGTCCCTAGATGAAAGCCAACATGAATGCTATCTCAACAGCATCTCATTTTGCCTTTCCTACTTTCTAGTCCAAATTACAGTAGGTAAAGGTAGCCACCTATCTGCATTCAGGAAGAATGCACAGACTAGGGCAGCCCCGGTGGCTCATCAGTTTAGTGCTACCTTCAGCCCAGGATATGATCTTGGAGTTCCAGGATCGAGTCCCATGTCGGGCTCCCTGCATGGAGCCTGCTTCTCCCTCTGCCTGTGTCTCTGCCTCTCTCTGTGTGTGTCTCTCATGCATAAATAAATAAAATCTAAAAAAAAAAAAAAAAAAGGATGCACAGACTATATGCTATTAAAATATGATTAACTTTCTCCTACAGGACTCACAAGCTTTGTTGTCTCTTTTTTTTAAGGATTTTATTTATTTATTTGAGAGAGGGGGAGAGAGAATCTAAAACAGACTCCTCACTGAGCGTGGAGCCTGAGGCAGGGCTTGATATCATGACCTGAGCCGAAAACTGAAGACGCTCAATCACTGAGCCACCCAGGTGCCCAAGCTTTGTTACCTTATGTAAAAAATAATTTAAATCACCTAAGCACTAGCAAGAGAGTAAATCATTAGGTATTCTATGTATAAGCATACCTTAAGTGGATCCTTTTTAATCTTTGGAACAACAAATATTACCCTTTTGTGTCCAACTCAGAATTAGTATGCCTTAGGTCACAAGTCACTGTTATAGGAGCTCTCAGGGGACCAATATTTATCTGCTGAACACATTACTTACTCTCTTGCATGTCCAATAAATGTTGGCTTAGGTTTTCTCTCTCTTTCCTTTGTGACATGACTTGACATATTTGAATGTGGCAAAAAAGATTTCTCCTTGGCCAAATTCCCGTATTTAATTACCTTATGCATGCTAATGCAGCATTTGCATCAACAACAGCGCCCAAACCTCTGGAGAAGATTTTGAGACAATGTTTGAAGTCTCTGTCAAGTCCACCTTTGAGGCTGTCTCCTCTAATTACTAGAAATTTACTGCTGGTTTTAGGTTCAATAACAATGGGAGACAGAATGTATTACATAGCAATTTCAGTTCATGGTCAGTAGTCATGGCAACACCAGAGGATAAATCTCAAAATAAGGAATACTCTCCAAGGGCAAGAGTTTATATCTTGCTGCCAGATGTTTGCAGTTTTATTTCTGGAAATAAATATGCTATTTGGGTTTTGAAACGCTTTAAAAATCTATTTTAAAGGTATAGTGTTTGTAAAAAATTTCAAAGTGAAGAACTCCATCATGTTTTCTAAATATCACCATATGCTAAATTTCCTTTACAGCTTTTTTGAATGCCTTTTTTGAATTTTCCCACTTGGGAATTATATGGAATGTTGTTCTAATGAGTTCACACAGTCACTAAATATTTACTGAGCACTTAGTATGTGCCAGACACCTTGCTAGATACAGAGAATTCAGAGGTAGTTTGCTGGGAATGAATATGGAAACGAGATGGTTTCTTGTATGCAGATTCAGGAAGCATTAATATTTCGTTTATGTGTGGCATGAATTCACAAGAATCAGAAATATGTATCTGAGAGGCATAATAAGGAGACAAGATTATCATTTTTTGTAATACACATTATCTATGAACCACATTGGATATAATTATATTTTTGATTTACAAAATGAGTAACAATTGCACATCTTTGTATTAAGTAACAATGGCATAGTAACAGGCATTGTTCTCATACATTGGTACCTTTGTCCTTAGGTAAGAACCACTGTGCCTTGATTATAGAAAAATATCAAGGTTTATAAAGGCTTAGAGTTGATAAAGTGCTGGTACTTTTAAAAACAGTAGAGACTGGATGTTCTGCTCTTCTCCCCTATTCTCTATCTTGGGAATCTCATTCCCTTTCCGAACATCAAAACAAATCTATAAAATTGTTGAAAAATCTAAAAACAACCAGTTCAACATCCTCTCAAATGTTCACATCTTCGATTTCCTATTTCCTGCTAAACATTTCCACTTGGGATATTGCCAGGACCCCAACCTCCACCAACAGTCCATGGATGCCATATGAGGGTTTGGAAAGAGATTATCAGAAGAACAATTTGGCCTCATAGTCATAAAGAATAGAGCACTTGGCCTAGCAGTGACTCCCAAAGGGCCCACACAGCCCCACGGCTCTTGGGGTACCTCTCTCCAGTATCTTGTTAACAACAGACCTATACAAAAGATGAGTAGAGTACGAGCAAATTTGTTGTGAAATATATGCAGACTATTCTCTGGGACTTCCAGAATTAACTAGACTCAGGTGGGGATTTTTATGTTCCTGAAGAAGTGATTGTGGAGGCCATATATACTACAAACAAAATCAACTGTCAATTTCAACCCAAACATTGTGATCAAAGGCCGGTGATGCTTTGGAGAATATCCTTACAAGTGAGTTTTGAGATTACTATCCAATTTTTAAAAATAAAATGGACTTATAGTCTACAATATAAAGTACAAAATTCTTACTTTTGTCCATTTAAGGTCTTTCTAAAACTCATTCCAATCTACTGTTCCATACTTATCATCCCTAATTTCCTACAGAGTTTTGTTGCTTCAGTTCAAGGTAACAGTTATTACAGGTGTCTTCAACTTGCCAAGCACTGTGTAGGGACTAGAGATACAAAGATGAATAAATCAGAATCCTTTCCTTCAAGGAATACCCAGAGCAGTAGAAGAAACAAACATAACCAATAAGACTGCAACACAATACACACAATAATTCCTAAGTGTATTTAGGACAGATATAAACCAGAAAGGAGAATGGCTCTGTGTGTGTGTGTGTGTGTGTGTGTGTGTGTGTGTGTGTGTGTTTAGAATAGAGTATTTGAAGAGTAAAAGGATTTAAGAAAGCCTTCCCAGAGGTGGTGACTTTTAGGGATGAATACAATGTGTTCTGTTAGAAGTAAAGAGGGAAGAAAAGAGCATTGCAGACAAGCCTAGCACTGGTCCACCTTTTTGTTTTTCCTTAATATTCCTTCTGCCCATGACCTTCCTCCTAATTAACTATGCAAACCCTCTCCATACATCAGTGCCAATTTTAATTGCACCTCCTCCTCCATACATCTTTTCTGGCTATTCCAGCTGAGGTGAGCACTTCTTTAGTCAGTGGCTGAAGGACACGTTTAGCAACGAATAATCCAGTGTTGGGACTTCTATCTTATCATGTTCCTGGTGTGCATTTAAATCCTTTATTCACATTATTTCATGAACAAAATTTCAAATCCCTTTAGAGCTGGGATTGGTTCCTAAAGCCTTCTCTGTAATAACTGCTGTGCTTTGATTTAATTTTTTTTATTTTTTTGTGTGTTCTTTGATTTTAAAACTATATATGAATTGATTTGGGGGCAAGGACAAGAAAAATGATGGAGGTGTACCTCAAGTCTAGTGAAGTGTTGGTTTCTTATAGGAGGTTGACGTTTCAGGATTCAGTTCTATTTAAAATTTTTACAGTTTTCATCAATGATTTTATAAAATAATTCTGCATTGAGAATTATTTTTCCATAGCATTTGGTTTACTCCTTTCTTTGAATGAGAGCTTCCCTTTGTGACTATTTCTATGCTTTTATTTCCTAGCATACAATGAGCATCTTAAGGTCACTGAATAAGTTCAATTTACATTTTATTCCCTATAATATCTTGCCAAGTATCTTCTACTACTAATCATTCGAAAAATTGTTGAATTAAGTGAGATATATATATATCCTGAACAAAAAAATTATATCTGGGAACAGCATTATTGAATGCAGAGCTAAAATTTCATGATTACATAGTAAATTTAAGATTATAGACATTTTTAATGGTTAGTGACACATTTTTCATTCAGACTTATTTCTCTATGCCACTCAACTAGCCAAGATTTGAAAATTTGACAAGGATAATTTTCCATGCTTTTCAATATATATTTTCATATATGTGCACATATCCCTAAAGCAATAATGCTTCTATGAGATGAGATTCAGTTAATGTCATTTGTAAGAACCATAAGTCATCCACCATCGTTTGCTTTCACTTTGCATTGGATCCACTTAAGAGTTTGTGACATAGGTCTTATAAGGACCTGCCATCCGAAGGGGTTCCAAGGAAGAGGTAAGCTGCAGACACCATGTGTTCCCACCCCTCAACCCCCCCAAAGCTAAAATGTTAGCAAGAATGAGATATTAGATACTGAGAAGGAAGTGGTTATGGGACAGAGGAAAAATACAATACCAAAGAAAAGGATGTGAGATGGAAGACAAGTTTTGCCTATAGCATAATTGTATGTGATGAGCTTATCTGAATATTTTTTCATTTAAAATGCTTTCAGAAAGTAACTCATCTTTATCTTCAGTTGAGCTCACACTCATATGTGTCTAATACTTTATAAAACACTTCCAAGTTAATTAACTCTTTTCATATTTACTATAGTTCCTAAATGAGAGACTTTAAAATATCATTTCCGCATTCACTATCAGGTAGTAATTGCCAGGGCTAGTCTGGAGACGTACTTTCAAGTCGATGAAGCATTTCAATTTCCCAAAGAATGGCTAAAAATCAAACTTCTCATTACTGTAAGTCCTGAATGAGTTTTCTGACCTGACATGCAAGCGTAAAAGCATTACATTTTAGAAAAGCAAACTCCTCCTTTCAAGTGGTACTGTGCAAAAGGATTGCCCCTCACTTTGAACCTTGGCACTTTCCTTTCTTCTGTCTTAACTTGTTTTGGGTTTTATTAGATCCCCAAATCCTTTTTTTTCTGGGAGGGATTAAAAGACTAATAGTATCTTTAATCCAAATACATGAAGTACTAACCTTTAAAGGTCCATCCCATAAAATGCTGATGTCTTTCTGCATGACCTTTTATGCTTGAACTCTAAGTCAACATATAGAGCAAGCCATTCAACTTGTTAATGTTATAAATCTCTTCTTTTCTAAAGAAGCACTGGCCTTCAGGGGTACACCACTGAAAATCCTTTCCAAGTTAGCCATGCAGGGTGGCCTGAGCAGCTGCTGAGGGCATTTTACAGCTGCACGGACACACTCTGAGGGCCATAAACTCTTCATAGGCTTGCCATTGACGTTCGTTCATTATGTAACATTTATTTTTGCCTTAATTGAGTTTACATATTGCTTCAGAAACATTCTATCAGGTTGACTCCAGTGCATATTGCAAGTAGTGAGATGAAACTTGCTGTGAGACGTAAGAAAGAGAGCAAAATGTCAAGTCAGGGCCAAAATAAGCTCTAGAGTATACTGAAACATATAAGGAAGAACGGGCTGGGCAGGAAATAATTAGACTCAATATAACACAGTGCTGAAGGGTCGGCCCAGGAATTGGTGTCATAATTGTACATACTTTTATAGGCACTTTAAGGCACTGTAACTCTGTAATAGTGATTTCATTGCCATTATTGCTGATTTGTTCAGTGTTATTATGAGTCCTGCATCCCTTCTTAAGCACCACTGAAAGGCTAATATTCACATGTGTAGTATATACCCCCTCCTAACCCCCCCCCCAAAAAAAAAGGTTAAACACTTGTTTTAAGATGGTGGAAACATTGCTAGAGAAGTAGATCACTGGAATCTTCATAACTTTAGAATTGTGACAGCATGTAGTATTTCATGTATATATCCTTATAGGATATATAAGGCCTACTTATATATCCCTACTCAAATAAGGGATAAGCCTTGAGATATCTCTCCAATAACAATATATTATCGCTCTAAACCATGGATTCATTGCCATTTTATTGCCTATGACATGAATTCTATGGCCTTTGTGGTATGGCTTCCTGAATTTGAATTGTGGCAAAAAATATATACTAATTATGCCCCCAATATCCAATTTCCTTTCTGTCCTTCCTATAGTAGACTTCTTTGAGTTTTAACAGGTGGTATGGTTGCCCAAGCTAGAAGCTGCATCTCTCTACCTCCCTGGCAGCTTGGTGTGGCCGTATGAAAAAGTTAAGCCAAAAAATGTGAATGGTGATGTATGTAACTTCTCACCTGACTTTCCCCTAGCTGGGGAATTTCCATGGCTGAAAAACTTGACCTGCTTCCCTGGCCCTGGACTTCTGAACTCTCTGTGAAAGAGAAATAAACTAGTGTTCTATTTAAGCTGCTGAATGACTGTTAAAGCAGCTTCATGTGTACCTTAACTAATATCGGGGTGCAGAGACGGTGATCATGAGATTGAAAGCATTTCATCAATCTAGAAAGGTTATCAAAGGTACTGACCTCATCAACTTTATGTTCTAATCAACACAACCTTAACAGAATCATATATTTACAAGGCTGGAAGAAACCCAATGAAATGGCATAATTCACAAAATAGAATGAGGTTTAAGAGAATTAACTATTCTGATGTTACCTACCTTCTGCTAAAATAATGGATTCTTTGTTTTCAAAATCTCTGCAAAGCAAAAATGAAACACTCGTAGGATGCAATATTTCAAGTAAGTAATTATGACATGTGCCATTGTCTTTTAAGTTTGAATTTATAAGAAACTACTTACTGACTTAATCGAATAATTATATTTAGAGTATGCTACTCCCAAGTAGATATTGAAATCTGGATCAGGGCCTGCCATTCTCAACAACTACTCACTCTAGATTTGCTTACTTGGAAATACATAGATTAATATGTTTTTCATCCAATTCTTCTTCTCCTTACACTTAGAACTTTTATACTATTCAGTTATATAGACCCCAAAAACATATTTGTGCGTAATACTTGAAATGCAAATATTAAAAAGAAGACTAAATCCTACATACGTCAAAAATCTTATAAATCATCCTTAATGATTACAGATTCTGTCCAAGTTTCCTTTCCCCTTGGTGATGTTAGTGAAAGAGATCCTTTATTCCCCTCTTTTGACTGAAATGCTAGTAGTTCATGGCTCTGAAACTTTATATTCCTTTTCATTTTCCAAGAGAAGAAAATAGGCTCCGAGTGTGATTATCAATTCCACCATTTATTTACCAGGTGTCTTTGTGGAAGTTACTTACTAGGCCTTGGGTCACTTATCAATAAAATTGGGAATTTTTTAAATTTGAGTACAGATGATGCACAAGGTCACATTAATTTCAAGTGCACAATATAGTGACTCAACAAGTTTATACATTACATTATATTTACAAGTGTAGCTACCAACTGTCAAAATTAAGTTTTTAATGTTTACCTCACTGACTGGTCCCTGGTCTTGCTCCATTACTCTATTCTTCACAAAGAGCTCCTTCTAATCATTAAATCAGATGGTCTTTTCTCTGCTTAAATGCCTTCACTGATTCCTCATCTCATTCAGAATAAGAGCCATTCCTAAACAATAGGCTCAAAGGTCCTGGAAGATTTGTAGACCTCTGTCTTAACCCATTTTCTGTCCTGTCCTCCTCTGCCAGCCCGATCCCACCATCCCGACTACCCTGCTTTTCTCTGAATATGCCAAGAAAATGCTGTCTCCTATACCTTTGCACCTGCTAATTCTCCACCAGGAATACTCTTTCCCTGGAAGATGCCCCTTCAAGTTCTTCAGGTTTCTGCCCCAGTGTTAATGTCTCAAATGTTTTCCATCATTGCCTTGTATGAAACAGCAATCCTCTATCCACCCCATAAGTATTATCCCTTTATCCAGCTTTATTCTTCTCTATAGCTCCAATAAGGACAGGGATTTGTTTTGTTTACTGTCATATACCCAGCATTTAAAACAGTATCTACAGCATAATAAGCACATAATAAACATTTGTTGAATGAATGTGTTATTGGGAGATTAAATGAAAGCAAATAAACTACTTAGTCGGGGACATGGAACAATATAAGGGCTCAATAAATGGTAGCCGTTATTGTTTTATCTCTATCATAATGACAGCTGCTTACTTTCCTGGATTTTTCATTGCTTGGCTATTAGAATAATTCCACAAAGATTTTTAATTAGTTTCTTTACAACTCAACTTTTCTCATATATGTTAATTGGTTTAAAAATTCATAATAAAAAAACAAAAAAATTAATAATCGATATAAAAGACAATCATGATTATCTTTTACTGAATGGGAAAGAGTAATTTTTTTTTTAATTTCAAAGTACATGGGATCCCTGGGTGGCTCAGCGGTTTGGGGCCTGCCTTTGGCCCGGGGTGTGATCCTGGAGTCCCGGGATCGAGTCCCACGTCGGGCTCCCTGCATGGAGCCTGCTTCTCCCTCTGCCTGTGTCTCTGCCCCTCTCTCTTTCTCTCTCTCTCTCTGTCTTTCATGGATAAATAAATAAAAATCTTTTAAAATTAAATAAATTTCAAAGTGCAATCCTCCCCATGAGATCCAGTATTTCCAATCTTTTCATTTTTTTTTTTTATTAAAGACAGAGTGTCCTAACATCCCTATACTAGTAAATAGAAATATTATGCAAGGTCTTAGTTAGAAACCTAATATTAAGAATTAGAGCATTATAGTTTCAGAAATACCTAAATTAGTTACTTTTCAAGCCTATGCAAGTTAAATACCAATTAACTTTGTGGTTTTGTTTAGAAGATCATAAACTACTTTGAAGTTGAAGAAAGGTGTTCAGATAAGGGAAAAGAGAAAAACTATAGGGGTAAGAAAAGATGAAATATTCAATGAATGAAATCATTGAATAAATGAATCCAATTCAGTAATTTTCAACTGAGGCAACTTTCCTCACCCACATCAGGATGTTTGGCACTGTCCAGAGATATTTTTGGTTGTGGTAGCCGGGGGTGGGGTGTGCCTCTGGCAACTTGTAGGTAGAGGCCAAAAATGAAGGATGTGGGATGCAGCTAAACATCCTACCATGCACAGGACAGTCCTTCTGCAAAGAATTTTCCTACCCCAAATGTCAGCAGCGCTGAGGCTGAGAAACCCTAATAATGGAACCTTTCCCAGTCCCATTAGTAGCCCTAATATTTAGTCTCTTTGCTCTCTGACAGCACAGCAGCTAGCATGATCACCCAGTGCTGATAGCCTGAGTCTGATCAGCTGTTTAATACTTTGAGGATGACTGCTGATGATGAATTGACTCGAGGTTACCCAATGGTTTCATGGGAGAAATGAAACTGGGATCTATGTCTTCAGATTCTAATCATCCCTTTTCTTACTACAGTGCTACCTCATGCAACATGTCTGGAGCTCCTATGATGGTATTATGGCCTCATATGATGAGAGGGAAAACCTTGGGAAAGAAGCTTGTTTTGTTTGTAAGGACATGTTCTCTGGTCTTCTGCTCTACCGCTGTGTGCGCACATGTGAACAGAATAAAAGCAAATGAGTTTTCTTCTCAGCTTTGGTAAAGGCAGAGAAAAGGTCTGTTCCTTGAGCATCCTGGCTCCTCTCTGCCTAAATGACTTTCTGTGCTCTGATTATGTTAAATAGATTTCAATACTGCAATGTGTGTTCTTTTCTTGATTGTGACAAGCTGTGGAAATGGGATTTTATGTCTTTTATGGTTTCATTTACCAGGTAACTCCTAAATATGGAATTATATTTCACACGTATTAAGGGGTGAGTGAAAATCCTCTTGCTGATTAGGCCCTCAAGTCTATTAATAATGCCTTGGTTCCATCAGCAGCTGTTCATCATGTTTGAGTGAGAGTACCATTCTTTCCAATTCTTAAGAATCAAATCTTTCTCTAAAATAAATTGAAAATAAATTTCTAGTGCTCCACTCATTCTCCTCTCCTTGGTCAAAGCACATTTCAATTTGTTGTGATTAGTATCCTTGCCCCCAAAGGATCTTGCTGGTAATGGAAAAATATTAAAGGGTTTCAAAGAAAGAGTTGCAGAAGATTTGGGATATAGGGTATCAGGGGGAGGAAATACAGTAAAGCATCTAGTACTAGCCACATTTCCTAGCTGAATTCATTGCAGGAAATGAATTTATTTATTTAATTTATTAAACACAGGGTTGTTTTGTTTTGCTTTGTTTTCCAATGGGGTTTTACTTTTTTTTTTCCAGTCGGGTTTTAACCAACAGTTTAGACCTGAGGACTAAAGTTCCCACTGCCACTGCCTAGTTGAGGTTTCTATTACTTCTGCATTGCACTGGCTTCATAACATTCCACTTCCCAGCCTGATGTGCAAGACCTTTGACTGTCAGCTCCAGTCTAACCACTAAAATTGTCTGCTATATTGGTAACACTGACCTCTTGAAAGGCACAGTCTTGGTATTAACTGTTATCCTTCTCCCCATATCTAATATTTAGGAGGCCCTGCCATCAGTGGGCACAATATATTTCCTGAGTCTTATCTCTTCATAGCCCGAGTAGCAGCAGCAATGTTTCACAGCCAGTTAAAAATACCCCCCAGGAAAGTCCAGTGTTCTCCAGGCAAGAGGCTACTTCTCCTTCCAGTCAACCAGCTGTCCTGACGCTAAAACTCATTGCCTTCTTCAGTGGGGACCTCCCCAACCAGAACACATCCATCGTTCATTGTTTTTGTTTTTGTGTTTTTGTTCCTTGACCAAATGTCCTAGGTAGGAATCGTAGTACCTAGGCAATTCGGTCTTTCATTTCTTGCTCATATTCTAAAGCTGATTGGGTACAAATCATATATGTATTCATTCTCATTCTCTTTTTTTACCTATTCGATTTGCAGAAATGCTTAGAATTTGTGTTCAGAGGTATAGCAGCCTGTTGTGGTGGTTTGTTTTTGTAACGTCTTTGTCTTATTTGGGGATCAGGATAAGGCTGACCTCACAGAATGAGTTGGGATGCTTCCCATTTTTTGGAAGAGGTATGTAGAATTGATAATATTCTTGTTTTCTTAAATATTTGGTGAAATTTACCAGCATAGCCATTAGGGCCTGGAAGTTTCTTTGTGGGAAGGTGATCTGTAAAGTCAGCTATTAACCCTTTGTGTCCTCTTTTCCTGATCACTCTGGCTAGAGTTATAAATTGTATTCATCTTGAAGAATCAACTTTTGATATCTATTAGTTTTGGTTTTTTCGTCATTGATTTCTGCTGTGATTTTCATTCCTTCCTCCTGTTTACTTTGGATGTAATTTGTTTTTTTTTTAAATATACTTTAATGTTTAGAGCATTTTTAGGTTACAGCAAAAATAATTGAACAGAAGGTATAGAGGTTTCCTTGTTCCATTTTCCCCCCGGTTTCTCAAGATTGAAGTACAAATTAATTTAAGAAGTTTCTACTTTTCCAACACAGGCATCAGAATACAGCTTTAAGTTGTATCATGCAGATGGTGCAAATAATTAGAAGAGAAAATTCTTCACAACAATTATTTGCATAATACCGTTACTTATTTCTAAGCCATTTGGTTGGAATATAGATGTTTACTGTCATGATTTTTATACCAGCATGAAGAATCACCAGAAATAGTAAAAATAGGCTTTACGGCAAAGCCTAGCAGACTTTCCTTCCTGCCCATCTTCTCTCAGATGCATTCAAATTAAACATTCCTAGATGTGCAAATAGATTGCTTTGATGGGACTAGTGAGATCAGTAGATTTTCCTTTAAACTATTTTTATTGGTAGGAGATATAAAACCAAGAGAAAAACCGAGCGTAAGATGAAAATTTAGGAAGCTGTACATCCCACCATCGTATGGAAGATTTCTCCCTTTTTTTTTTTTTAAATGAGGCTTTACAGAGAAAATTGCCTTTCTTTTCTTCGAGAGAGCACATTTCCCCAAAAGATATAGAAATGGCCAGGCATGCATCTGTGCTTGCAGTGGTGTGCCTTAAAAGAAGGGAAGGGACAAAAGATAAAGAGAAAATAAAATAGTTCATGACTCATGTTTCCTCTGACTGAAGAAAATTTAATGCACTCTATGAGGTAGTTTATAGATGGAATCAAATGTCCTGGGGAAAAATTGTGTGTGTGTATGTGCGTCTGAATACCTAATACCTGACATTTAACAATCAGCAAATATTTTAGTGGCAACTGGCAGAGTTCATTCTGCATTAGTATCAGCACACACACATCTAATAAGCTGCCTTGTGGTCTGTTGGCCAGCTCCCAGCCCTTTTCTCTGTAGCCAGCAAGAGATTTCTTGGAGCAAATCTCTCCTTCCTTATTTCAGAATGGTTGCCTCCCTACTTGAAAGATAGGCCTCCAATTAGAGGGCCAACAATGTAGGCCTTGCTACATGCATCATTGCCAATACAACAGAGTCTTTAGGAAAGCTCTTTGTTCTGAATTTTGATCAAACACATTGTGTTATGCAGTGTAAGCCATGATTTTTAATAGGTTTGGGAAAAAAGAGTATAAGCAACGACACGAGCATTTCAATGTGCGTTGTTTTCGTTTTGGGGGGGGGGGGTGTGATTACTTTTTTCTACAGTAAAATGTTCCAAAATATTCTAAGAAATAATCACATCGAACTTTCCGTCAACAGTTTTTCTCAGCAATTAACCTTCTCACCTGTCCACAAACACCTGTCAAATATTTCTAATCAATAATATTTATTGAAGTATTATTTGCATTATCTTTTCAACCTACCCTTAGCTGGAGGAGGCTTTTTAAACCTCCTTACCAGCAAGCTCTGTTTTCCTTCCTCAATTAAGGGACATTTACTATGTCACTTTCTGACAGTCTCCCCTGGAAATAGCAGGTATCTGTTAGCCCATCTTGGAAGAGATCCGTTTCCTCTCCCTTAACAGCAGCATTGTCTGCAGGCCCAGCAAAATCAGTCCTGTTTTTGCACCGCTCTATTTAATGGAAATGTCTATTTTCTAGAATAAAAGTGACCATGGCAACATGCAGTTGCAAAAGCAATGCCCAGGAGGTGGCAGCAATTTTCAGCATTTCAGTGCACTTCCTCTCGTTAAACTACACCCTCTATCTGCCCCTTTCCCTATTTAACTAGCTTTAGTATTTGCTTTTTTTTTTTTTTTTTTTTTTTGCTTTAGTATTTTCTTAACGTACCTCTTAGCACCCACCACTTCCCATTTTTCCTTTCCCCTCTCCTTTCCTCAGGCCAGAGAAACCCCCTGGGGGTCCCCGTGCCAGGCGTGTGCCCTCTGGTCAGTCTCTAAGCAGCTCCCCCTCCAAGTGCTCATCTAAGAACTTGCCAGATCTTTCAGCTATTTGTAGCCTTTTACTTCAATCTTCCAGCCCTGTGACAAATGATTTCGGGTTTTGCTGTATTGAGGGCCATCATTCTTTTCAAAGGGAAAATGTAAGCAATGCTAAGGGGTTTTTTTCTTGCTGTTTTCCCTGAGAGAATAATTTCTAAATACATTTTCTCTTTTGTCATACAAACCACTGTTAATATTTTTGACATTATAAATATCTATAAAATACTTCGTATTTTTCTGATTGATGTGTGTGTGTGTAGGTAAATAGATGGTGTGAAAATGGAAAATATATATATTGGTCTCTACTCTGAGTTTCCAGCATAGGGCTCCTAAAATCCTTATGATTTCCTAAGTGATGATAACACTAGGAGCATCTTCTGTTCTCATATTTGGTATTTCATTCTGGTTCTCGACAAAGAGCTCCTAAAACCCTGTTAAGTTTCTAGGAGCCCTAGAAACATCTTTTGTTCTAATGAGGTGACTCTGGGTGGGCTGCTGGATGGGCGCTGCTCAACAGAAAGACCAGGCCATGCTTAGAAGCTTGGAATTTTCAGCCTCACTCCCTGTCCTTCAGAGAAAGAGAAGGGTCAAAAATGGAATTTTTTAAAAATAAAATTAATAATAATAATAATATTAAAAGAAAGAAATGGGGATCCCTGGGTGGCGCAGCGGTTTGGCGCCTGCCTTTGGCCCAGGGCGCGATCCTGGAGACCCGGGATCGAATCCCACGTCGGGCTCCCGGTGCATGGAGCCTGCTTCTCCCTCTGCCTGTGTCTCTGCCTCTCTCTCTCTCTCTCTGTGTGACTATCATAAATAAATAAAAATTTAAAAAAAAAGAAAGAAATGGAATTAATAACTGATCATGCCTACATGAGGAAGCCTACGTAGAATGCCAGTAGTCTGGGGTTCAGAGAGCTTGTAGGGTGGTGATCACATCCACATACTGGGAGGGTGACACACCCCAACTACACAGGGACAGAAACTCCTGCACTTGGGGGCCTCCCGGAGCTCACCCTACGTAGCTCTCCATCCAGTTGTTCACGTGCGCCCTTTAAGATATCCTTTAATGAACTGGTCAATGTAAGTAAGTATGTTCCCAAGTTCTGTGAGATACTCTAGCAACTCAAACCCAAGGAGGTGGTTCTGGGAACACATCAGGTTGGTAGTCGTGTCTGACCGAAGCTGTGGGTAACCCAGGAACTACTACTTTCAATGGGTGTTTGAAATGAGGGGCATTCTCACAGGGGTACACCCATAACTCGTGGGATCCTATGCTGGCACCTTGATAGTGTCAGAACTGAGTTAGACTGCAGGACACCCAGCTGGTGTCACAGAATCACTTGTAGTGAAAACTCAAACATCTGAGGTCAGAATGCTGTCCATGTGGTAGTTATGTAAGAGTAAAGGAGCAATGGGGGAGGAAGGACTGAGGTTTTCTGAGAGAAGGAATGAGAGAGAGAGAGATTTTTTTTTTCCCAAAGACACATTAGTAATCACCTTTCTAACAAATAAACGGTTTTGAGAGTTAATTAAACCTTGGTGGCATCACACAGGATGAGTTTCTGTTTTTTTCTTCTTTTTTCTGTTTCCCAGTAGCTCAAAAGTTCATGTGTTAAATATTTGAGTCTTTTAAGAGAGAGGTAAATAGCAATTATTTAGGAGCATGATTCTCCTGACCTGTTATGGTTATTCTGAAACCATGCTTTTCAAATATTTTTTGAGGTTGCAAAGCCATCCTTTTTTCTAAAGGAAACTATATTTTACACACACACACACACACACACACACACACTCAATACAGCAAAGTGGAGCAGGAGTCCTCTTGTTGAAGGGGAAGAGGCTCACAGACTTTCTCTGGGACTTCCACTTACCTACCCTTTCCCTAAAGTGACCTCTGATACACCACCAGGGATCTCAGAATTCTGCAGAATGTAGTTTGAAAACCATCATTTTAGGATTCTCCTTGAGTCCTGAAGTAAATCTAAATTGTATGAATACCAGACAAAAAAATAGAAAAAAAGCAACCCAAATGGCTCCAAGATCTAGTCATGTCAAGGTAACCTCTTCGTTTCCTAGCAGACAAGCATTGTGCTAGCCCTCATATATCTCTGTGACTCCTGGGACAGCATCCTCTGTGAGAAGTAGTTAGTCCCAAATGTCATTTCAAGCTTGAGACCCAGAGGATGCATGAGCTGTTCAGCATAAACTAGCACTTTCATTTCCTCTGGGTTCCAAAGCTCTCAATCTTGGCTGCAGGTCAGCATTACCTGGCAAAGTTTTAAAATAGATACACAGACACAGGCCACACTCATGTATAGTGTAATCAGCCCCTGAGAATGAGGCCTGGGTAGCCCCCTGTTTGTAGCATCCGTCCTCAGGCAATGTGTATGAGGTACCAGAGCCCAGCACAAAGAACCCCCAATTTCCTTTTTCCTTTTTTCAAGAGAATATACAGTTGACCCTTGAACAATGCAGGAGTTGGCGGCACAGAGCCCTGCGCAGTTGAAAATTCATATATAGATTTCAGTTCCCCAAACACTTAACTACCAATAGCCTACTGTTGACCGGAAGCCTTACCTGATAACATAAACAGTCGATTAGCACATATTCTGTATGTTATAAATATTAGATACTATATTCTTACAACAACGTAAGCTAGAGACAAGCTGTATTAACAAAATCACAAAGAAAGAGTACATTTATAGTCCTATACTGTAGGGATAGGATATTTATATTTATATTTTGAAAAATCTGTGTATAAGTGGGCCTGCACAGTTCAAGCCATGTTGCTCAAGGGTAACTATACATCTAGTTGAACTTCTGACCTTCCAATTCCCCAAAGTTGAGTTGTTTTCCTCTAACCATTCACAGGAGGAGCCGGACCCACAGCCTGGCAGGCCTGATGCCACACCTACAATGAATTAACGCCTCTAGAGTAAAAACATGGGTGTCAAAAATAAAAATTATTTGCACGAGCCACGCACATTATACTTCTTTAAGTTGTGGGGATTGTTGTCGCAAAAAAAATGCAGCTTCAGTTGAAAACACAGAAAAAATTATATTCTAGGTAGTTATGCACAAAATATGTTTTACTTGATTTTAAATACTTGATGTAAGGGGCCAAATTGAATTATAAAATTCTGCCATTGTTTGTTTACTGCGTAGGCTTTTTAAATTTTCCTCCGTGCAGTATCTTATTTTCCTTGTTCTGCCTTGATCCATCCTTCCTTTCTCTCTCTCTCTCTCTCTCTTTCTTTCTTTCTACCAATATGATTGTTGTTCTTCCTCCACTTTCAGAATAAGACTTAGCTTATCTGGTTTATATTATCCCCCTTTATTTGTATTTTACATAGAAATATGAATGATGGGACACCTGGGTGGCTCTGAGGTTGAGCGCCTCCCTTTGGTTCAGGGAGTGATCCTGGAGTTCTGGGATCCAGTTCCTACATCAAGCTCCCTGCATGGAGCCTGCTTCTCCCTCTGCCTGTGTCTCTGCCTCTCTCTGTGTCTCTCATGAATAAATAAATAAAATCTTTAAAAAATACATGAATGAGGTGCTCTTTCTAAAACACACTTGTTTAAAACCTTTCATTAGAGTTCCATTGCCTTTGGGAAAAGTCCAAACTCATTACCATGAGACTCAAAGACTTGGCCTGGTCTTGCTCACCCAGCTCCTTCCATTCCAGCCTCCCTAAACCATTTCCATTTTCTCCAGCACGGAGCTGTTTCATTCTAGGTGCCTTTGCTCATGTCCCACGGGCTCAAACTTCCTATGGTTTCCTGAATATACCAGAATATGTAAAGCCCTGAGCCTCTAGAGATAGATGCTGTTTCTCCTCGGTGCTAGAAGCCCTTCCCCAAGTCTTGGCCTGAGCAGTTCTCGGTCATCTTTCAAGACAGCTCAGGCTGCGTCTCTTCTCTATCCTTTCTGCTGTCCTCCACGTTCAGATAGAACTGTACAGTACTCCCTGTCACTTTGCTTCAATTATGTGTTTGCAAAGTTATTGCTTTAATGTCTCTTTACCTTAGAGTATTTCAAGCTCCCCGAAGGCAAAATCTCTGTCTCTTGCATTCATAACGACAGCTCCCGCAGAAGGACCATGCCAAGCTCAAAGAAAACTCATCCATCTAGTGACTTACCAAAATTTCTGACTGTCTAATTGTGCCAAGCGCTTTTCTAAGCCCTAATGATGAAAAAGTGACCCATAAAGAGAAAAGGCCTACCTTTCTGAAGCTCACATGCTAGTAGGAGATTAAAAATAAAAATCACGTATATATCAGATGGTGACAAATTATGCATAATAAATATGTGTTGAATATATTACCACTCTTTCCTGAGGACTCCCCTTATAACCCGTAGTTATTTCCAATCAGACCATATGTTCCTTAAGGGAGGATTTAATGTTTTTAGTTCCCCTCTATCTAACACAGAGCTTGATATATATATATAAAAGAACATACCTATTTTCCTGCAAAAGCAATAAAGAACTGTTCTGACAGTAACGTTTTATAAAAAGAATCTCTTACCATCTTTGGAAATGCAATTGACAGGGACCTAAAAGTATAGCTATTCTTATCGAGTCATCATTTAGAGCAATGGAGTTCTTTCTTCTAAATAGCATTTGACACTTTACAGCGTACTCTTACATTCTTTTTATTTTATTTTGTTGGATTCAATATGGATGATGCCTTTCGAAGATGTCCTTATCATTCCCTCTAAGTTTTTCACCCCTCATGTCCCTTATCAAGTCTTGGAGGTTAAAATCTGGCAGCTGCATATGTTACTGGGTGGTCTTGCCCTTAAGACATTTGTGATGACAATCATTGGATTCCATGAATTTAGATCTGGCTTTGAGAGGCAGCATATTGTTCTCTGCATATGATGGAACTATAGGGAACTGGGAGCTGTGGGACAAGAGGAGAGAATTGAGAAGTTTGGGGTCATTTAAGAGATGTATGAGAGAAAGAGCAGAGAAATTAAAAGAAAAGCAAAGAGATCTGGAAGGTAGGAGAGGACGGGCTGAGGAGGGGGAATGCTGGGAAAGGCTGGGTTTGGAGATGCTGGGAAGAGATGAAAGCTTGGTGTCCCAATGCTTCAGGCGGTGTTGAGTGCCTCTATCATAAGCTACCATTGGAGCAAATATAAGGATAAAGAAAACGTTAATTGTTTTTGTTTTCTTTCATGGCTTCACTAAATCACTTGTCTCTCCCTATCTAAAAAAAAAGAGACATTTTATTTTATTCTTTTGTTCTAGATAGTCTCAGCAAATTGAATAGAGTTTTGAACTAGCTTTGTCAGTGTGAAGAGTTATTAAATATTAACATGTTGAGGCAATTTCCTTGTCATTCTGGGAATAATATAGGCCAGGTCTGTCTGTCAAGGTTAATTGCAGTTAAATAATGTGTTTATAATTTCCTGGAAGAGGTGCTTGTAAACTTGGGTAACTGATCTAGAAATAGTAATGTAATTCCTAATTATATTAATACTTATGTATTATTTACATGGTGACTTTTACACGAGGCTATTAAAACACATTAACTCATTTGTAACCTGAATATGGAAAGTTATTGGACAGGAAGAATTATAATAAGAATAATCCAACATAAGATGTAATAATGGCAGAGCTTCATACTTATCAAGTCCCTGGGCCCTATGTATAGTATTATTTGGTCTTTCTTTTTTTTCTTTTTTAATTATTTGGTCTTTATATCAACCTTCTTTTGGAAGGAGGAAATCTACTCCCATTTCATTGGTAGATATGATTTATTGACTTCCTATTTATGGTGCTCTTTTATAATTCCCATAGACTAGAATTCTGAAATTACAAGGGATCCTAGAAATTCATCTGGCCCCTAATTTTATAGGTGAGAAAATTAAAGCCCAGATCACTTAAATGATATGTCTAGGTCACATTTTTTTTTAATTTTTTCATGTGTTTGATTTTTTAAAAAAAAAATCTCTTCCACAAAGCATTTGTGCTGCTAACATAATACAGAGAGCAGAGAGCAATTTTCTGAATCTTAGAGTTCTTCATATGTTAAGACTTAGGTCCCTTCCCTATCTACCCTCATCATCCAGAGGACCGTCTGCAGGATACAAAAACATCATCCTTCGTACACACCTAGAGATTTATTTCAAGTCCAGTCCCTAAATTGCTGACCTTAATTCTATTCTTTTCCCACATTTTCTGTTATTCTTACTCTTACTTCTTCTTATTCTTCTAAACACTACACAGATGCCTCAGTCTTTCTAATCTTGAGGTTGGAGGAGTTACAAACTCCCACCCTCTTTCTAATGCCAACATCTGGCTACTACTGTTGGATCTCTTACCTTTCCTTCTCAATTAACTTGCCGGAAATGCTGGTCAACTTCCTCCATCTGCTCCAACCTACTACAATCCGGCTTCTCAGCACCCCACTGGCGCTCTCCTTTTTAAGGACAGCAAGCAACTTTCCATATACAAGCCAAATGATTTTTTCAGTCCTTACTTGAATGGAAAGATAATCTTGCATTTCCAGGGCTGAACATAGTGCTCGGCATATATAATCACTAAATGAATCTGTCATAATTAAATAATACATGCAAAGTATTATAATTTCAACATCACAAGAAATGAATATGATGAACACACATGCATTTCAAAGTGTTCATTCCAGTTCACCCTAACAAAGGAGTGAATTCTTCAGAAGGTTTATGGAAGAAGCAAGAGGGACCTGTGGTGATTTACGTGGTGTACTCTGGCTCTCCCACATACCTCATCATAAGCTATGAGGTTAATTGCCCATTTTTTTCTCTTTTCTTTCTTTTCTTAGATGCTGCAAAGCTGAATGTTGTTGTGGGTGGCATCTGAAGTATTTTTTTTGGTATGCTTACGAAGGCGATGAAAGGAGTCCTGGCCATCCTCACTGTGCAGAGGAGCCTGTTCCCAGGTATGAATGAAATCCTTAATCCTAATGAGAATAGTGAACTTCTTTACCCAAAGTTTAATTAGGAAAAGTGGTCCTAAATCATTCAGGTCACAAAGCTACTATTTTGTGCTGTAGCGGTTGAGCCTTATTAACCCAAGAGGAAAAGGGAAAGTCACTGTCTTCACTTAACTGTGAAGGTATGGGCGAAACAGATAAACAGAGACATATAGGAAAGAGCTTCTCAAAATGTTTGCACCTTAATAGCAGCAACAGAGCAGACAAATATGTGTCCCACAGACTTAGAAACATAGTCCTAAAAGTTCCCTTTGAATTTATGAATTATCTTTAGAGCTTCATGCTTTATCTTAAGAACTTATGGGGTTTGGGCGTTCTGATTCATGATCTATGCAACTTCATTTTAATATAAAATATGCTTTAAAAAATCCACTAGTCCCAGGGATTTATAAGCCTTCTGGTAAATGTGCCTACCATGAAAATAGGTTTATACTGGATTAATTGCATTAAGGTAACATCACTATGATGGAATACTCTTTCATTTTAACTTCATCCCATTGAATGATCCCCTGAGGCCTGAAAGTGTTCTACAGCCAAAACACTGACGTATTGCAGCTAACTTTATAGATTTATTGAACCACAAGAGGTGTTACCTCCTCTGTTTACCATAATACACAAAATGAGATTCTCTAAAATTTCATATCCTATTAAACTTTAAAACCATCCCATACCACTATATTACATTTTGCTCCAGTCTTTTCTGTTCTGTGATAAGACTAAACGTTTTCAGGGCGCCTTGGTGGCTCAGTCAGCGAAGCATCTGCCTTTGGCTCAGGTCATGATCCCAGGGTCCTGAGATCGAGCCCTACATCAGGCTCCTTGCCCAGTGGGGATCCTGCTCCTCCCTCTGCCTGCTACTCCCCCTGCTTGTGCTCACTCTCACTCTCTCTTGCTCTCTTTCTCTCTCTCTCTGTCAAATAAATAAAATCTTTTTTTAAAAAAAAAGGACAAAACATTTTCTTCCAAACTATATAGAGATTTTTGTCTAGATAAAAGTGGAGTTTGTTTTTAAAACCAAAGAGGAAACATGATACAGTTATTTAGTAATTAATGCCATATCTTTTTCCCTTGAACACATTTCCTTCTGTGAAGATTTTCCTGACTCACAGGAAGTCTAAGACAAAGGAGGCCATCTTGTGGAGGATCATACTCCCTTTACACCTCATGGTTGACCTGACTTCTCTGCAGTATATCAACACATAAATATTTTTGGTCAATGATTAAAGCAGTGTTATTAATAGCCAAAACACTAAAACCATCTCAATGTCAATCAATTGGTGAAGGGATAAACAGCAACAGTATATCCATATGATAGAGTACTTTTCCCCAGGAAAAAGGAACAGAATCCTGAAATGTGCTACAATATGAAGTAACCTCAAAAACATCGTGCTAAGTGATAGAAGCCAGACACCAAAGACTATATATTCTATAATTCCATTTGTATGGACTAACCAGAAGTAGGAAATCTATAAACAACGGAGTAGGTTATTGGTGGCCATGGACTAGGGCTGAGAAAGGCAAGTAACTCCAAGTGGGCAGAAGGGATGGAGGTAATAGTGGACTACTCAGAAATTTTACTAAAAATTACTGAATTAGACACTTAAAAATGAGTGGATTTTGTGGCAGGTAAATTATACCACAATAGAGCTACTTCAGAAATTCTATTTCAAAAAGCAACTGAATTAATACCTTCACTAGGAAGACTGGGAAGTCTAATCTCTCTTCCCAATCTTTTATACCCCAACTATAGCCTTTATCTGTCAGCCATGGAATCAATCAGAATCCCATGTGTTATTATGTATATGTTATGATTCTAGACTATAAAAGCAGAGACCACTTTTTCATAAGACCAGTGCTAACTCAGAGTCAGAAATACAGTTGGTGTTTTTGTAGTGTTTGATGCATTTTAGCTAAAAAAAAAAAAAAACAAAAACCTCACCCCAAAATCTAATTATAGACCACAACGAATTTAGCGTAATTTAAAGAGAATTATTCCCCTTTAACAAAATTCATTTGTGATATTAATATTCAGCTTTTAGAAGCGATCCATGTTATAAGGGAATCTGAACTCTTATTCTACTGTGTTTTGCTCTTTATTATAGATTTTCCTTGGTGATGACCAAGACATGTGTCAAATATATTTCCCAGGGTTGATCATGAAGCCCATCTTTCATTTCTAAGGATGTGAATTATTTACTTTTTTCCCCAATGTGTGTGGGGGGATGTATTTTTTCTTATGCCTTCTTCCCCTTCTTTCTTCTTTCCTCGGCACTCCCTCAACCTCTTCCCTCTAGATGAGGAGAGAATATTTAATATGACTATAAAAAACAAAGGATCTTTTTTATACAATAACTCATTAAAGATATCTACTCATTACATTGAAATCAATATTGGCAGGAGAAAACAGGTCTTATAAATGCTCCTCTTTGAGGGATATATAAAACCTAGGGCTTTTTCCTTCAATATAGTCCCTAGGTCTCTCTATACTGGCCTTCGGGGTAGAGCACATAGTCACCACTTAGAGATGCAAAGACCTGGGTGCTTCTCCTGAGATAGCTAATACTCTGAGGACAACTCAGGAGGTAGAAAAAAAACCCTGACAACATGGTAAAGGGAGAAAAAAATGAGAAGGGGATCCAGAGAAAAAGAGCAGGAAATCCTAAAGAACCACCAAAATGAACCATACAAGTATTATGTTGTGTACACATATAATTTTAAGTAGAAAATACCCAATCTGAGACCAAACGGAGCAGATCTCCCTTACCTTTTTACCTCCTAAAAGATGAAATAGAATCTACTGGACTAATATCAGTCCGCTGCATGCTTTCCTACCCCAGGATTTTGTCTCCTGGCAGAGACAAAAGTACAAATGATATTCCTAACCTAGGACAGTGGTATCTACAGTGAGAATGGTGATGCCAGCAATGTCTCCTAGCCAGACCCTCCTGGAGCATGATTTTGACTGTAATTCCTGCTGCCAGTTCATTCCCTCCTTCTGCTCATTTTCTGAGCCAGATGCTCTAGCATTCCTGCAGATTTCAGAGCTACCTAACAATCTTCCAAAACAGCCTCTTTGTACTTAAAATAGGTAGAGTTGGTTTCTGTCACTTACAACCAAGAATCTCAACTGATTTAGACAGAAAGGCAACATGACAGAAAATGTAATATATACCTCCATCATCTGAATTTCATACATATTCATGGTCATGCATTATTATAATTATTTTCTTTCTGATAACAAGCCTGCCTGCTACTACAGACATTGTGGTCATAATTAAGGAGATAACTGCTACAGAACTAGTATCAGCATGCTTTAATTTTAAAAGAAATGTCCTAAAGGGGCAGCATCAAATATTAACATAATTCTGGGGCATCTGGCTGACTCAGTTGGTGGAGCATGCCCCTCAGGATCTCAGGGTTGTGAGTTTGAGCCCCACATGGGGTGTAAGATTGCTTGGATATAGAATCTTTTTAAAAAATGAACATAATTCTAACATCAATGTTCCTGACGAAACAGAACTTGTATCATGCAGGAGGCCATGAGATCTACTAAAGCTAATATAAAACAGGATAAAAAACAACTTTGCACATTTAACTTTTCTAAATAGAAGTTAAAATATGGTAAAATTCACATATATCCCTTCTATTGATTGAAATTAGAAATCTATATTTATGTTAACTTTAAAAAATATTTTTATTTTACTTTTCCAAATTGAATAAAAATTGCTATTAACTGAAGTGTTAATTAAATTTATGAATACTACTTTTTAATTGTTTGATATTTGTTGAGAATCTGTTGCTAATTTCTGATGTCTTAAAAAATGTACTTGCTTCACAAGAAGGAAGTTGAGATAAGAATTTTTACTTTCTCCTGGCTCTTCTTTTCTGAGAGTCATATATGTATAGTTTGGAGTAGTCCTATGGCTAGAAACATTTTCAATTTAACTCTTCTTGTTCTCATTGTGATTTTTGTCAAATATAGAAAAATATAAAGATCACCTTATAGGTTATAAAAAGATATATCTTATCTGATATCATTCCAAAGTTAAACTAACTCAACGTTACAGGACTATTAGAAAAAAAAAAAAAAAAGTAAGAACTGTGTTCACCCAACCTCACTCTTTCAGTGCAGAAATCCATTTTCCCTTAGGTGAGAGTCAGGTTTTACTGAATAAAATAATCTTTGTGGGTTTTTTTTTTCCCAGCAACTTTGGATTTTATATCATTGTAGCTATTTATTCTATTTCCAATAACAAGGGTTGTATGAAAACAACTTCTACCTCTTTTAGATCAATGGTTCCCAAACTAGATATCACAACACATTGGTGATTCATAGCCAATAATGAAGCATTGCAATAACAGTTCTGAAATTTCCAAATGAGTCCTTTAAAAATTAATCATAGTAACTTCACCGCTACCACTATAAATCTTTACTATCATTCACTTTCTGAGATTATATATATATTAATAATATATGTAATATATAATAATTATATGTATTCTCCATATGGTTATAGCCAAGAAGCAGATCATAAGCAACCCCTGACATACCCAAAAGACAAGAGGCATGTGACTTCACGTATTCTGAGTTGCAGCAGGCAATGATAACCACTACTCTGGTTGGTGGTTCTCAGCCAAGTTTGAGTCTGACTCCCAAGGGATATTTGCCAATATCTAGATAAATTTTTGTTTATTACAACTGGGAATGTTACTGGCATCTAGTGAGTAAAGGTCAAGGATGCTGCTGACATCCTACAGTACACAGGAAAGCCTCCACAACGAGAAATTATCTGGCACTGAATATTATTGGTGCCGAGGTTGGAAAACCCTGCTCTAATCTACCTTTTTGATACTCTGTCCAAATTATTTTACCCTTTTTGTGTGGCACAGTAATGCCAGGAAAATGTGAGCATCACCCTGATATATGAGGACTGCCTTTACTGCTAGTAGTTTAAGCAGTGATTGAAAATGTACTAGGATGAGAGTAACATATAACAGTCTTTTTTAAAGCAAATACTGGTTGTTAAGAAAAAATAAATGTCTCAAACTGGCCTCTATCCTATTTAAAACTAAAGCCCTATCTGTGTATATCTGCCTAAAAAGATTGTTAGCATTGGTTTGTTTTGGCGAGTGGAAATGAATTAGGACAGGGATGCGGAAGATATTTCTATATATGTGAATATTTCTCAAGGGAAACATTACATTTTTGGTGTCAAAGTAAACATGTTACAAAACTTTTTTTTTTTTTAAAAGTTGATGTTGTCTAAATGGAACCTAGAAATGAGCACTTGTAGCATTTAGTTATATCTTTTTATTAAAATAAAATACTATGTTATTTCAAAGTCAAATCATATGGGAATAATACTATCCATTCCACAAACAAATGTGTATTAAGTACTTATCATTTGCTCCTTCATTCATATAAGGAGACAGTACCAAGTCATCAAGTTGCTCATAGTCTAGTGTAGGAGACAGACAAACAAAGCAGCAATAAAATATATTTATGGTCATTATTATGTGGACACAGTGAGGGGATATCTAACTCAACCTGGAAATATCAAAAAAAGACTTCTTGAAAGAAATTATTTAGTCTGAGCCTCCAGGAGTGAATTACAAAAGGGAAGGATATTCAGAAGAGAGGAAGAGCCTGAAGACAAAGGAAGTTGTGTTTTAGAACCAAAAGCTTTGTAGGTACAAGGTGCCAAGGAGTAGAGACCTTCTGCTCCTGGCCCTTCCTCTTCCTACCTTCCTCCTATCTCTCCTTTTCTTCCCCCTTAAAGTAAGGAGAGGGGCACCTGGGTGGCTCAGTTGATTAAGCTTTGACTCTTAATTTCAGCTCAGACCATAATCTCAGGTGCATGAGATCAAGCCCCACTTCAGGCTCTGCACTGAGTGCGGAGCCTGCTTACGATTCTCTCTCTCCCTCTCCTTCTGCCACTCCCCCATGCACATGTCCATGCTCTCTGAATGAATGAATGAATGAATGAATGAGTGAGTGAATCGATAAATAAATAAATATATGTTAGGAGTGAGCTGAGTATTTTATATTTTTAATAAGCCAATGAAGAGATAGTGGTAAAAATACAAAAGCGAGGGAGGGAATACATTATGAAAAGATGTCTACTCTATGGAGAGGCAGGAAAGTCAAAGCCGGGGAGACAGGGAAAGCCCAATTAGCCTTGGACAGAGAAATGACAGCTTCCACTGAGATCAGAAAGCAGAGGAGGAAGGACTAATGGGCTGGTTTGGGATCAGGAAAATGAAGTTCCTGTCTGATGTTACTCTACTTTTGTTTCCTGAGAATGTGGGATTTACTGAATAAACTAGGTGCTCTAACAAAAATGTTAGCTCAGAGATGAGGATATTATTTCAGGGAAGAAAGTTATTGCTTATTGGTTTATTATTGCCAGATAATAAAAGTAATTGCGCATTGGTAATAAGCTGAAGTCTGAGATAAAAATCAGATGAACGGATAAATGGGTCAATCCAAATTAATCATCATAGTGAAAATTAAAAACAGGCTGTCAGCATTATCTCCAACACAAAGGGCATCAATTGCTTCTCAATTATTTATCATCATTGGTTTAAATTGTGTTCTATAATCTGGTCTCTCTCTCTCTCTCTCTCTCTCTCTCTCATCATTTCTCAGTCCTTTCCTCTCTCCTCTCTCTCATCTTTGGAAATTTCTTAAAGTCTGCTGGGACTTCCTGGGCTAATCTTACTCTGATGAGAAGCCCCAGGGGTCTCGCTAGGTGAAGCCCAATAAAAAAGTTTAAGAGACATTGGGGGGGGAGGGGGAGGAAGAGAAGGAGGAGGAACAAAAGCAAAAAGCGATGAGGGGAGGAGAAAGAAGACGATGTTTAGATTGAGTTAGGAAGGATGGAGACAGAATAAAGCCATCCCTGGCCTCCCAGGAGACTAGAGAGCGTGGTGCATAAGACTCGTGAAACACAAGAGCCAGGAACTAATCTTCTTATTAATTAAAAAGAAAAGGCATTACAATACTCAAGTTTTTTCTTTGCTAGATGATAATGGAGCAATTGGAAGAGGCTCAGAGAACATGTTTATTAAGCCCTGAAACATTCCAGGTACTCCGACACGCACACTGGGCATCAGCTCTAAATCATGTGCCACTGAGAGGATCAAAGTAAAGATTATCCTGATTGAAGCAAACTCCCAGCTTAGCACCTTTGCCTTGACTTGGCAGTGACAACCAGGGATGACTTGCCCCCCAGGAAACATTTGGTAATGTCTAGAGTCATTTTGGGTCACCATATCTGGTGGTGGAGACCGGAGATGCTGCTAAATCCTGCAATGTACCTGGCACCCCCCTCCCCCAGGACAATGACCTAGCCCCAATGCCAACAGTGCCGGGCTGGCAAGACTGCCCACTGCAGTCTCGAACACTCTTCCCCCAGTCGCCCACATCTTTCAAGTCTTTGTGCAGCTATCATCTTCAGCAGACCTAGCATGTCTGCCTTCTATTGGAAATTGTTACTCCTTCTCTGCATTTGTCCACCTTTTTCCCTGACTTATGGTTTGTTATGGCACTTCTTACTTTCTGCTGTACTCGACCACTTACTATTGTATTATCGATGTCTCACCACTAAAATAAAAGTTTTGTGAAGATGGGAAGTTTTTGTCTTGCCTGTTGCTGCAGGTATCCTCAGTTGTCCATGAATACTCGGTACTTGGGGGAAAGGATGGAGTGAGTTCTGGGTTAAGAACACACTTTCGAGGTGAGGAGTGGGATTATCTAAAGGATCAGTGGAAAATCACACTGTACAGGTTGGAAGAAAGAAGAGCTTTCACAGATCTAGCGCTGCCTTTGAACAAGGAGCCTGCTTGGGGTGGGTAGACCCCCCACAAAGCTCCCCAGAAAGCTTTAGTGTGAGGCAGGGTTATATCTGTTTGTATGGGGTATTTTTTTTTTCTTCTTCTCCTCTACTACTACCAATACCGGTGCTTCTTCTTCCTTCTCCTCCTTCTTTCTCCTCCTTCTTTCTCCTCCTTCTTTCACCTCCTTCTTTCACCTCCTTCTTTCTCCTCCTTCTTTCTCCTCCTTCTTTCTCCTCCTTCTTTCTCCTTCTTTCTCCTCCTCCTCCTCCTTCTCCTTCTTCTTCTTTCTTCTCCTTCTTCTTCTTTCTTCTTCTTCTTCTCCTTCTCCTTCTCCTTCTCCTTCTCCTTCTCCTTCTCCTTCTCCTTCTCCTTCTCCTTCTTCTTCTTCTTCTTCTTCTTCTTCTTCTTCTTCTTCTCTTCCCAAAGAGTCTTTTCTCCTCTCTCTAGCTTTTATTGAAGTACTAATAAGATTCAAAGAAATGGCGGACCTAAAGTCAAGAGGAAGATTCTCTTCTTGGAGCCATTTTTACAGGCTCTTTAAAAAACAACAAACAACAAGAACAACAACAAAACACTTCCAAGATATGAGAAAAAGGGAAGGGGAGAAAGAAGATGAAATGAAAATGAAGGGAAGGAGAGAGAGGGAGAGTTTGCTGGAGGGTGAGAAATTCAGTCACCCTGGAGCAGAGTGGAAGAAGCTCGGAAGATAAAGCAGTCTTTCAGCATGGACCCAGGACCATACCCTCAATTCAACAGAACCTTCCCTTAGGAACCTTTCCTTTCAGTGCCCATGGTCTCCTGTAAGCACCCTGAGCACAAAGTAGGAACTTGCATGTGGTACTGGACAGCCACAATGTTCCGCTCAGCCACTCCAAATTTAGACTTCTTGACAATGCCTCTGACCTCTCTTTTCTTCCAGTATTTATGGTAGAAGATTTGTGAATTCTTTCTCTGTCCCTTTGAGATGTAAATCTTTTAAAACCCTCTAGTCAGTTTTGCAAGACAGGAACGTCTTTCTCAAGGAGCCATCCCTTTGATCTGTAATTATCAAGGAAGATGGCAAACCTGTCTCCCAGTCTTTGGGAAGATAGGAGTCTAACTTCAGTTGACACCTAGCTCCAAGCTGCAAAACTACCTCTTGTTAGGAAGACAAAAAGTTGGCCCCTGTAGTGAGGAAGGCAGGCATTAATCAAATTCATAGCAATCAATGTATAATTACAATATGTAAAGTCCTACAATGGAGTGGATCACAGGTATCTGAACACACATATCAAAGCAACCTAACCTAGATGGTTGGGGGTAGAGAACTATGGGGGGCAGGGGGTGGGGGGGGAATGTAATAAAAAATTTGAGCTGAGACCTCAAAGCTGTGAAAGACCACAAGTTAGCTAGGGGAAGGGTGTGGTAGGAGAGGAGGGATGAATAAATGTTCCTGGAAGAGGAACATGGGCAAAAATCCTGCAATCAAAGAAGCATGGTGACTTACAGGAACTGAAAAAATTCAAGCTCAAACTGTGTAGATGGAGCAGAAAGGAGGGGGAAAATCTAGTACTGCAGGAAGCTTAAGAAGAGAGACACAAGCCATGTGCTAAAGACAGTAGGTAGACACCAAGTCAACCGGTAGGTAGGTACTGAGTCTACCTCAAGGTTTTAAGGCTGAGGGACAGGCCAGGGGCAGAGGTGGGAATATAATCAGACTTCCAAAAATTGGTGCCAGATTTAAGAAAAAAAATTGGAGCCAGATATAATTCCAGGGATCAGGAGAAGTTTGCAATAATCCAGGTGATAGTTGATGATGGCTTAGACAAGAGAGAAGCAAAGTTGGTAGATTCAGGAGAATTGTAAGAGGTTGCAGGAGATGGGGTCTTGAGGGTGACTAGCTGTTTCAAGTTGAGCACAGAAGGCCGAGTGGATTGTCCATTGGAGAAGACGCTAATCATAAACAAGACTTTATATTGAATTTTTCCCAGGCTTCTGTTTGACTGCTCCCATTTTTTATTGTTTAATGTGTTATTTAATGTAGATTCAAATCTCAATACTCTTAATAGAGAAAAAAATCCTTGGAAAAGTTCATAAAATCAATAAGAATAGCACTCAGATCCTAACAGAATAGAGTAAGAGCAAAGAATTCTTAAAAGAGCAAATACAAATAGTGAATGAATATGAATATATGTTCTACTTAATTAGTAAATGAAATAAAGGCAAATTAATATAAGAAATAATAACATAGTTTACTTATAACTAAAACAAAATGAAAACCTTACTGGTGAAGGTGAAACGAGACAGATGTCGGGGACTGCTGATGGATAGAGAAATTAATACAACATCGTTGGGGGAAAACTGCCAAAAAGTATCAAGTGCTTTAAAATATTCATGGTCTGGGGCCTAATTATTCCAGCTTTGAGAAAATACTCTGTGGAAATGATCAGAAGTTTAGACATAGCCTTATGTGCAAAGATGTTTATTAAAGAGTTATGTTTAATAGCAAAAAAAATATTGGAAATAGTTCTAATTCCCCAAGTTATAAAGACAGATAAATTGTGATATATCTATGTTAGTATATTAGGTAATTACATTAAACAATGATTATGAAGATTTCTAAATGACACAAAGTATTTGTGATATATAAGCTGGGTTACTTAAACCAAAAGTACAAAATTACAGGTACCATAGAATCTCAATTTTATCACAATGCATAGATAAAAGACCAGAAGGCTATGGGGGAAGTGTTAATTCTGGGTAACTCAGGGGCTTTACCAGTAACTTATTTTCCATTTACTTTTCTCTATTTTCCAAAGATGTAGCAAAGAATATAGTTTACGTTTTAACTGAATACGTTAAATAAGTCTAATGTGATGTGCAGTTTATATTAGCTCTCAGAAAACTTAGTTTGGGGGCACCAGTATTTCACTTTGCCAATCATTAAAATAAGGATAACCAATCTATATCCGTTTAGAGCATTTCCAAAATGAGGCTACTAACTGTTCTTGCAGAGAATAAAGATTATAGAAAAAAAAAAGAATAAAGATTATAGTCAGACATGAGGGGGAAGTTACTGATTCTCATATCATAAAACACAGTTCATAATTAGCACCTTTGTTATTTTCCCTCTGATTTTTATTTCATGCATACCATTCTTTGAGCTACAATTGGATCCTACCATTTTTTTAATCTTCACAACACCTAGTATTACAAAGGAGAAATGAGAGCAGCAGAGGACTCTCCATCCCTGTACCTCAGTAAGAGAATGGAAATGTTCTCTTTTGTTTCGATACCACCTGACTTCATGGAAAGGCTGGGACCAAATGTGTCCTTGAATTCCATTCAGGCTCAGTTATCTCATGATTGTACTATAGAATAGTGCTCAAAAATAATTTGAATGTATCATGATCTCTGCATGATTGTTATTTTTTTGTTTGTGATAATAGTACAAGTCTCAAACGTTACCAGGCATTCTCATCAGCATGGTGGAAGCCTTATCAAATTAGAGCGCTAGACTCCCACCCCCACAGTTACTGATCCAGTAGGTCAGGAGTCCAGCCACGAATTTCCATTTGTATCAAGTTCCCAGGTGATCCCAATACCACTGCTTTGAAGATCACATTTGATAGCCACTGCTTTACATTGATCATTTTGATTTCCTATTGTGAGCTTCCTTAAAGCAGTAAAAAATCTGTTTTCATTAGCAATATTTACTCTAGTCATTTATTTTGTGGTGCAAGGGGATGGGAGTGTTTCTCATTCCTTCCAGTAGACAATTTTTATATCAATAGCACAAGCGCCCATCCAAACAGAAAGAGGGCCATAGGTCAAGTACGTGAAATACAACATTACTGCCTCTCATTCCTGTTACCATGGCTGCAATATGTGCAGAGAATAGCGGCACATTTCACATGAGCATTGGGATTATGTGCTCCTTTCTCAACGACACGTATTAATGAATGAACATGGAGTTTTGAAATAAATCTCTTAGAGGACAATATCGGGGGATTATCTGTCAAATGTGTAAAAATTTACCATCAAAGAAAAGATTACACTGAGTATTATATTCTGACATCATTCGGCCACATTCCAGGCTTTTCTAGCAGAATCAGAGTTCTTTACTCTTAGCCTGGTTTTAGACGAATTTCTCAAAATAGCACAAGGTCTCTGACCTATGAGCCATCAGGATTAGGGATGAAAACATAATTTTGGATTAAGCTTCTAACATTTAATTAAGCTATGTTAAATTTTATTTAATTTATGGAGATAGGAATTTCATTACACTTTTGGTTGGTATTGCATATTAAATTCCCACCATAAACATTTAAATCATGTTAGGTAATATATGTGCAGGAGCTCAGAGAAAGAGTTCAATATAAATGTAAAAGTGTGATGGTCGTTGTGATCTTCTCCACTATGTGAATGACAAAACTGAATACAGGGAGTCTAACACTGCAATTTCTCAGAATTAGGGGGAGCCTGAGTGGTTGTCAGTTAAGCATCCAACTTTTTTTTTTTAAGATTTTATTTATTTATTCATGAGAGACACACAGAAAGAGGCAGAGGGAAAAGCAGTCTCCATGCGGAGGGCCCGATGTGGGCTTTGATCCCAGGACCCCGGGATCATAATCTAAATCAAAGGCAGATGCTCAACCACTGGGCCACCCAGGTGCTCCAGCGTCCGACTTTTGATTTTGGCTCAGGTCATGATCTCAGGGTCCTGGGTTCGAGATCCACATCAGCCTCTGTGCTCAGCATGGGTTCTGCTTGGATTTCCTCCTCCTCCTCCCCTCTTCTGCTCCTTCCCTCACTCACATGCTCACTCATGCTCTCGCTCTCAAAATGATAAAATCTTAAAAAAGAAAAATGTCCCAGGGTTCACAGTTATGATCAAGAACACACACAAAAAAAATCACCATTTCTTGAGTGGCAAGATGCAATGGGAAAGCTTGGACTTTGCAGTCATATGAACCTTTTCTTAAAATACATGTGAGGCTTTGGGCAACCTACTAGTCTCGAGGGGCCTGGTTCAGTGTGCTTACCATATAGATGATGTTAATGATAGCTATTACTGAGATGGATACGATTAATAAAATGAAAAAGTACATAGCAGGTTGCACAACTTTGTGAACATACTAGAAACCATTAAATTTTATATTTTAAAGCGATAAAATTTAGGGTATGTCAATTATATTTCAATATAAAATGAAGTACATAACAAAGTGCCTGGCATAGAATGTCATCCAACAAAACATTTTTGCTTCTTTTTTCCTTCTGCTGCATAGTCTAATAATCTGGCCATGGTGACTGGAGGACAAACAGCATTAATTACAATTAGGATCTGATTTTTTTTAGAAGACTGGTGAAAGCTTTACATTGTTTGTGTCTCCTCAAAATTCGTATGTTGAAATCCTAACCCACAAAGTGATGGTATTAGTAGACAGGGACTTTGGAAGGCATTTATGTCATGAGTGTAAAGCCCAGAATGAGATTCATGCCATTTAGCAGAGGTTCCAGAGAGCTCCCTTGCTCCTCTCCACCATGTGAGGAAACAGGAAGTCTGTGACCCAGAAGAGGGTCCTCACCCAACCACAGCTGGTACCCTGATCTTGGATTTCCAGCCTCCAGAACTGTAAGCAATACATTTTTGCTGTTTATAAGCTACCCAGACTGTGGTATTTTGTTATTGTAGCTCAAATGGACTAAAACAGCCATGTTTAACATGTTTTAGGGGTATCTGGTTACAAATGTAAGATGGAATACAATTACCTCCATTTCTTCTTCAAAAACACTACTATGGTAGGAACTGAGTATAAACGGCATAAATCCACAAAGATAATGAGAACAGAAGAGAAATAACCACAAACAAGAGTTGTGGATAATGTTTTGAAAGGTGGAAAATTGAAATTTTCTGCAGGAAAGGGTACCTGGATTTTGAGGTGCCAGATAATTTTGGACAAGTTTAGGATAAAGGGTGGAACTCACAAAATAGGAGGGATTGAAAGTCTATATATCAACAAATTCAATATTCTGTTCCTTGTTTGTGTACTCAGACAACAAACCCTTGCCAAGCCCAGTGGAAGAGAGGAGGTTTAGTCTCTGGAAAAACTAAACAAGAAAGACTCCAGAATTGGTGATACATGAATGATTCAGATCAGAGGGAATAGATAAAAGACCAGCAGGAAAACAAGGTTAAGGAGAAATTGCTGATGCTGGAATGAGATTCCCAATTCCCTCCCCTCCCTGGTCTTCAGGAAGCTGGAATCCAGGTTTATACCTCTTCCTGCCCATGACCACCAGGTAGGATATTGGAGAATTCCTCCTGTGACACCTGCATGTCTCCACCCCATGGCATTCATATGCAGACCTCTGCACAATTATCCCAGTTGAAAGCCTGCTATCATCCACTAAGTAAATGTTACCTTTTCAGGACCTCACTCGGAATTATGAAAGGATGGCCAAGGAGCTGACAAATTCTGTAAGCTGGAAGACAGTAACTAAACAAAACAAATCCCAATTAGTGAGGATAGGTGAGTTTATGCTACAAAATAGTCAACCTCAAGATCGCAATGATATAAAATAACCTCCTACCACATGCTCACAACAGGCTGCCCGGGGCAGATTTGCACCTTATAGTTACTGAGCGACCCAACTATATAGAGCAGCCACCTTCTCAAACCTGGCCAATCACCATACCAGAAACTGAGAGAGGAAAATTCTAGAGGGCCTGGGATGAAGAGTTAAATGATCTGACCTGACACATGTCCCTTCAGCTCACTACTATTGACTTGAGCAAGTTATATGGGCTGATTCAACAATTAATGGTCTAAAAGCAAAATATTACCACATGCCTATAAAGTAGAGATGTGCAATTATTAAGGAGTAATGCCAGGGACAGCCACAAAGGAAAAACAGAGATAACCCATGGAACTGAAGCAAAATTTTTTAAAAAGCTATCAATAATATACTTAAATATGTTTAAATCTATTTTGTTCATGACACAAAAATTAAATGTCATTTTTTTTAAAAATGAATAGTCTAATAACATAAATTGCTCTTCGAAACTATATGTATATAAAATATAGATATATGGTCATATGTCCAGAAAATTTGAAAACTCAATGGAGTATTGGAAAATATACTTAAATATCTTGGAAAATGTATGACAAAGAGATGGAAAAGAGGAGAGCAGGCTTAAAAAATGAAGCATTTTTCCTTTCAACATTTGATAAACAGGAATTTCTGAAAGAGATATCCAAGAGCAAAGAAACCAAGAAGTCATGAGATAAAGGAATTCAACAGAATTTCCTAAGGCAGAAGTTTTCAGACTGGAGAAGCCCACCACACGTCAGAAGAGTAAAGACCTACTCCAAGGTAGCTTTGTATGCCTTGGAGTATAAAGGCATATAAAAAGATAAAGGATCATCTTTATCTTCTAAGTTTCTCTCCAGCATAAAACCTGGAAACTATTTCCCATGCTTCCTTATTCAGGATTTCTGTTTCATTTTACCAACGAGAAGCACTCACAAAACCTTTGGAAGGTGAAGAGAAGGAAAAGCCATTATTCATGAGCACCAGCCATGGAGAAGCAATTGGATATTGGTGGGTGTGGAGTTTCTCCCACCGTTTGGGACTCCTCTTGAGAACCACCCTCTCTGGTGCTACCAGAAGCTGAGACCAATAGCTGCTGGGGCCCTTTTGTGAGATCTGCACTTCCTCATCTTCATTCACTCCCTGGCTGTGCAAAGTTGTAACTCACCGTATTAAGCCAATTCCTACTTGAAACGTCTAGAAAATACAGAATATTTGATTCCAACTCCTGAAGGAAACTGATGGTTATAATACATTATCATGGCATTTCCAAATGGCAAGGATAAAGAAAATTCCTAAAAGTTTGTAGGACCGGGATGAGAGAACAGCATTCCCCATATTGGTATCAGAATGGCCTCAGATGCACAACCTTAGATACTAGAAATAGATAGAGTATTTACGTTTTGGTTTAATTCAACACCCAGTATTTACATTATTTTATTAAATATTTCTATAGTCACAATAACACTGTTCATTCCATATACATTCAAAAATCTATCTACTTGGGCAGCTCTGGTGGCCCAGCGGTTTAGCGCCACCTTCGGCCCAGGGTGTGATCCTGGAGACCCGGAATCAAGTCCCGCGTTGGGTTCCCTGCATGGAGCCTGCTTCTCCCTCTGCCTGGGTCTCTGCCTCTCTCTCTCTCTCTCTCTCTCTCTGTTATAAATAAATAAAATCTTTTTTAAAAATCTATCTACTTGTCATCATTGCCATGGCTATCCCCTGGGCCCAAGACAGCCTCATCTCTTGCTAAATTATTGCAACAGCCTACTAAATAGTCTCCCTGCTTCTGCCCTTGTCCACCTACCGACCATTATCCACACAGCTGTCGGAATGAACTTTAAAACTCTTAAATCAGATCCTAGCAGTCCTCTGCTCAACAACCAATGGCTTGCCATCCATTTAAAGTAAAATCCAAAGCTGTTGAAATATTCTCGGGTAAAGATCCCAGGTAAAGAACTGGCCCCACCTACCTGTCTAATCTTGTCATTTCTCACATTCTCTCCCAACCCCACTGGCCTGCATGCCATTTCTCAAAAAATGGTAAATGTGCTCTGCATTGAGTCCTTAGACTTATTCCTTTCCTGGAAGACTCTTATTTCAGATCTCACGTGGCTCAATCCCTCACTTCTTTCTAGTCTCAGTGCAAATGTTATGTCCTATGTAAGATGCACCCCATGGTGCTCCTCTTTCTCCTTCGTTTTTCTCTGGCTGATGATATATTTACTTGATGCTTGTTCATTGTATGCACACACGGTTATAATTTCCATGAAGACAACAATATTGTCTATTTCATCCATTGTTCTATTTCCAGGGCCTAAAACAATGCCTGGCACATAATAGATGCTAATGACATATTTGTTGAGTGAATGAATGAATTGTTCATATTTAAGCCGTATAATGTATGACTGTTCATTTCATTTCTTGTGCAACTGTTTGTCTGCCCTGGCATTAGTGCTGCTTTTGTTTGCTGGGTTGTTTGGCTTCTGCATAGAAACCACTTAATCAACTTATGCTAAATTATGCTGAGGTAAAAAAAAAAAATAACCGCCAAATCCTAAATGCTTAGGACAATAAGGGTTTATTTCCTACTCTGTTCTTTTCAGCTTCAGTTGAATACCAGTGTCCTCCAGGTTTCCTTTTTCTAGGCCCTGGGATGAAGCAGTCCTTATCTAGAACCTGCTAGGAGATAGAAAAGGGAATGGGAAAAGCTCACTACAGCTGGAGGGGAGGTGGGGGAAAAGGAATGGACTAAATCTGTTTTGGGTATTAAGGAGGGCACTTGCCAAGAAGAGCACTGGGTGTCATATGTAAGTGATGAATCACTAAACTCTACACCTGAAACTAATAACACACTATATATTAACTAAGTGGAATTTCAATAAAAACTTGAAACTACAAAAAAAAATTAAAATAAATAAAAGAACTTTTATTTTCCAAAGCTGGAAGTCCATGGATATTAATCAAAAACTGAAAAAAATCAAAAGACAAAGTGTAAACATATTATTTAGAAACATAGAGATATAATCCAGAGAAAAACAGCTGAAAAGGTTAGAAAAGGTTAGAAGGGTTTGCCTTTGGGAAATGAGAGCAGGTGAGGGAGAAGATGGAGACAGAGGACAGCTGTTTTCATGATGCGCCTTACAGTATTATTTGATAGGTAAACCTATGTACATGTATGACTTTAACAAAAATAGAAATGAACATTTAAAAATATGCTCAAATATTTGAAGAAAATACTGAACCCCTACAATGTAAAGAACAGTATATGAGAACAGGGATAGAAAGGAGAGTTATCCAAAGTGGATCCTCAAAATGGCAGCTTTGTCTTTTAGATATTTACCCTCCTTATTATTTAGAATTGAGCTTAGCTACTATTACAGAGACCCCAAAATAAGGTAGAAGCTTTTTTTTTTTCCCATGTAACATTCTTCAAACAACCTGTTCAAGGCTGTTACGGGAGACCAAAGGTTCAGGAACAAGGAAGCCTTCCAAGTTCTTGTGCCATGAATGCCCAGATCAATACCTAAATCATCCCTGACTTATTGAAAATGTGTCTTTAAATTCAATCATTTGGTCTCTATAAAGTTCCTTATGGAAAAGGAGAAGCAGCAACAGGGTAGAATGAGTGTGGACTTAAGAACCAGACAGTCCTGGGCTTGGATCCCAGCTCCATCAGTTAGTAGCAGAGACAACTCACTAGTAGATCCTCTACATTTGCATTTTTCCATTTCTCCATCTGTGAGATGGATGAAATACTGTTTTATGTGTTAGATTAAATGAAATATTACATAAACCTAAGCAAAGGCTCCCATGACATAACTTTTCAATAAACTGTGGCTATAATATTAGCTAAAGTGAGGATCTTAAGAGAAATAGTTAAAATATAAATCAGATCTTGTCCAGCTGTCTATACAGATCAAATAAATTAGTCTATTGGCCAATTTTTTTTTCATTTTGTACAAAGTACTTTTTTTTGTACAAAATACTTTGAATAAAGACTTGTGAAATGGGATATAGGGAAGGTTAAAAAATATAGCCTTTTAGAATATACAGTTTTAGTGTTTAGATACCTGACTAAACACTTAGGTTTGATGGAAACAAAGAGCTTTCTTTCTCTTACAAGTATTGTTAACCTTGGACCACAAATGGTGATTTACAATACTGTGACTCTGGGCTTCAAATTAGCCAAAAGAACAGAAAGGTAAAATGCAAAATAGAAAATTCAGAGCCAAAATTAAATGAATCATTTGTACCAATTTCTAATGTATTCTCTTTCCCTATTAGGAGAAATAATTTAAAAAGCAAGAATTAAGATGTTTTGCCTTTCGGGTAATATAGTGTACATTTGAATATCATATTCAACATAATCAGTGCTTTGCATAGAGAGGTACTTATGAAATAAGTATCAGTTGGTTTACTAAATGAAGGATCAGATTTGCATTAATCACTTTCTAGATCAACACATATGGAAGAAAATTCCAATGCTTTCTTACAGTGGTTAATATGACTTAAATTTCCCCTATGTTACTCCATATTCCCTTTATCACTTGATTTTGCTTAGTAGATTTTTCATTTGAAAAACTCTAAGATGTTTTTAACAGACTAAGATAAAGCTTTTATTTCCCTGATTCCTACAAACAAATATACTATCAGCTCAAACATCCTTAAAAGCCTATGTCACATGCTTCTTATTTCCTCTTACTACTTCTCTACCCAGATACCCACCTTGGCCAGCTGTATTCACAGAGTGCCATAAACCACTTCTTTGGCCTTTGGTGTTTAATATTGTCTGACCCAGGGATAGGTGCCTCTTGCAGGCTCCTTGCAATCCTAAGAGCTGCTATTGAGGAGGATCTGAAGTTGGGATGATCTACCTCCTACTTCTTTAATCCATATGCAAACTCTGAAGCAGAAGAGTTTCCTGGTCTATGTCATATTTTTTTTCCATCTCCATACTGTGTCTATTTGAAACCTAAGCAGCTAGGAGCATAATATTTAATTTTCCTCAATTATTTTAAGAAAACATTTGTTTTTAAATACTGTCAGCCATTGCTATAAATTGGATCTTAACCTAATAAGAAATTGGTTAAACATTGTTAGTGGTCTATATAAAAAGGAATCCTTTTGATATATTGCTGTAAATTTCTACAGCAATCATCTCAGCGAGGCACACTTCCCTGTGTCCATGCCTTAGTGTAATACCCTTCCACTGTAACAGCAAGCTTAGCCATGTGACTTGCTTTGGCCAATAGGATATTAGCAAGCATGATGCAAGCAGAGGCTTGAAAAGTGCTTGTGCGCAGCTTCTGATCCTTTCTTTCTACCTTGAAACCACTGTGTGAATAAGTCCAGACTAGCTTACTATGAGATGAGATGAGATGAGATGGGATGGGATGATGAGATGCATGGAACACAGACAAAGCATCCCAGCTGAGGCTTCCTAGACTATCTTCTTTCAGCCTATCTGCCAGCTTAATATAAATGTAATGAATATCCCTCAGCAAGGTCAGCAGAAAAGCTGAATCCAGTCCAAGCTGTTAACCTACCAAATTGTGATCAAGGAAGATGTGTTTTGTGTTCAGCCACTAAAGTTCTGGCATTATTTATTCCACAGCAACAGATACTTCAGTGGCTTTTATTACAAGAAGGGTCTTGCCAAAAGAGGAGTCATAAGATGATCTTTTATTTTCAGAAGTGGTGGCTTCAAACACCTTTTCTCTAGAACAGTGTTTCTCAAAATGTGGTCTGTTAACCACTACATCAGCATTACTGGAGATTTATCTAAAGATGACAGATTCTGGGGTACCTGGATGGCTCAGTCAGTTGAGTGTCTGTCTTCAGTTCTGTCCTGGGATCCAGCCCAGAGTCAGGCTCCCTGATCTGTGAGGAGTTTGCTTCTCCCTCTCCCTCTGCCCCTACCCCCTTCCACTCTTGTGCTCTCTCTCTAAAAAGCAATAGTAAAATAAAGATGACATATTCCTGGACCCACTTAATCTCCATTGAATTCATCACCTAAAGGGGAAACTGGGAAAATGCCTTTTTTATAAGAACTCCTGATGAGTCTTAGTTGAGAACCACAGCTATAGACCAGTGGTCTTGCAAGTGGAATACATATGACAGTTTAGTAGGGTATAAAAAGAAAATAGAGGAAATTCTATTTCTATTCCTTTATTTCATATTTTTGTAGTTTCCATCTTTGTGGATGTTACACAATATATTAGTATAGTAGTACATGCATTTTATTAAATAAATAATCATAATTATTTTTAGCATTGCCACAGGAAATCAGGTAAAATTTCCTGAAGAAGATGGCAACTGAGGTTGACCTTGAAAGATGGATAGAATCCACCTATTCCAAAGGGGAGAGGGAGGAGGGAGGAGGTCAGGCCTATGAAGATTTTCCAAGTGGGGAGTACACTGTAAACAGAAACTTGAGAGAAAGATGACAGTGTGTGGTTTGAATTACAAAAAAAAAAATGTGGTGCTCTTATAGAACAAAGGGGCAGAAACAATGTGTCAAGAAAGAACAATGGAAATATATATGAAGTAATGATCTGAAACATATACACAGGGTGAGCAAATGCTACATGAATGGAGAAATGAGAGGAGCTATGAGAAATATTGGCCTCTGCTTCATAAGATATCATGAGGAGAGCTCCACCTTTCTTGTCAGATGACTTGAGTTCAATTCCTGATTCAACTATGGACCAACTAAGGCCCTTCAGAAACTGCTTCATGTCTCTGAGCCTCACTTTCCTCATTTTGAAAACTAGATTCAACATCAGTGCCTGCATGTTTTATCTCACAAACCTTGTAAATATTGCCTAACATGGTTCTTAAGTTAGCATTGATTAGTTAAATTATTAACATCAATTCCTAAAACTGTATCTATATTTAATATGTCCATGTCTATACACGTGGTAAGCCATAATGCTAACCTGGGAAACATAGATTTTTAAGTACTATTTGTTTAAATGCATAATTTAAAAAATTGCCTCTTTACCTAAAACAGGGTCTAATTTCTGATTTAATCAAGCTCCTCCCTGATTATGTTATTATTCAGAATCCACATTTCCTGTAAGCTGATATGGACTGAGAGGTTAGTAATAGCTCATATGCCTCACCACAGCCTCCTAATATGAGTTTACAGTGTTCATTCTCACTGAAAAGATCTAACTTGAAAACATTATGGTCTCAGTGAGAAAAGCCAAATGCATCTCATCAGTTGGTCAAATGAAAACTACCCAAAATAATGTTTAAAGAGCATCACAATTTGTGGTCCAGAGGCTACCTAATTATCCAGGAATAACCTTATGATCAGGATAACTTATTAGCAGGATAAAACTCTGGAGTGTGATTTTAACTGTTAGGAAATCATTTTCTCTCCCATCCCTGCCCAAACCCCACTCCCAACCCCAATCCCTGTACTTCCTTAACTTCATCTCTTTAACATCGTGTGTGAGATTACAGCCTCATTTATGCTAATGAGTTCTTATTTCAAAATGCCAATCCTTTGGGAGTCTATCAGGTAATCAACCTTAATAAGTTAACTAGTTAACTAGCTATATTTCATTCTAGCATATGATTTATATATATGTCACCAAGGGATTATGAGTGTTGATGAACAGAAATTAGAAGTAATTAAGGAGCAAGAGGCAGTTGGGGAGCACAGCCATCTTTGGCACTTTGAACAACCAAAGGCAGTTCTGAAGGTTCTAGGATGTTGTTTTTAAGATTTATTTATTTATTTATTTGACAGAGAGAGAGAGAGAGAACAGTGGGAGGGGAAGAGGGAGAGGGAGAGAGAGAAACTCAAGCAGACTCTACACTCAGTGCAAGGCTCGATCTCACCACCCTGAGATCATGACCTGAGCCGAAATCAAGAGTCAGACACTTAACCAACTGAGCCACCCAGGTGCCCCTCTAGGATATTTTAAAAGCAGAATGAAGACTAGGGGAAGTTCAACCTATACTCATATTAAGTATTCTTACAGATACACTAATATGATAAGATGCCTCTTTCCAGATATATCAAACGTGGTTGGCCTTGATTTGCCCTGTTTCCCAAACGAGTTAGCTATGATTTAGTGTGTGAGTGCATGTTATTTTGTGCTCTAACTTTCAGGCAATAGCAGCAACAAGAACAACACAGACAGTAATAGCTAACATTCACTGAGAAGACTGCTTCGCATCATGCTAAGATCACAGATATCAGCCAGTCTGCCTGAGTTCAAATCCTGGCCTTGTAACTGCCACCCAGATTATCCTACACCTCTCTGTGCCTCAATTTCCTAGTCTTTAAAACAGGAGTAATAGTGGTACCTTCCTCCTGGGATTGTTGTGAGGATTAAATGAGTATGTAAGCTATACAGAATGGTATCTGACCTCTTATAAGAACTTAGAAAATGTTAGTTCTTCCTATTGAGTATTAATCAAACTGAATACCTGATAATAAGTCCTTTATTGACATTAATCTAATCCACAGAGTAAGACTTTTACATTTTTTAGATGAAAAGACTGAGGTTCAAGGCACCCATGTTATTGGCCAGCATCACACATATAGAAAGAGATGGAGCTATGTCTTCAGCTCAGATCTGCATGATGCAAAGTCCCAGCTCTGAGCAACTATGCTTTCCTGCAACATGTGTGAGGTACTGATAATGTACAAAGAGAAATTGCTAGGTTATTTGTATGTTAAGTATGAATTTAAATAACTCTCTGCTACGAGGCCTATTTTCCTAAAGTTTTGAGGTGGGGTTCACAGGATAATGCTAGGCACCCTCAGTAGATTTATTCTGGGGAAAAAAAATTGACCACTTGCTCTGTGCTTACTGACCCACTTGAAAATTCTCTTAAAAAAAATAAAAAATTCCCTCTCGTATCTAAATATTTTATGACATAATCACTACATTTATTTGGCTCTACTCTAGATAAAAGTACAGGTTAGTGCGCCAAAGTTTTTGCCGATATGTATAAACAAAATGTTTTCCTCCTGATATTTAAAAATATTAAGAGATAGGATCCAGCCAGGTACAATCCAGTTAGTTTCTTTTCTGCAGTTTCCAAGTTTTAAGACAAGCACTTGTCTTAGGAAAAATCTAAGAAATTACAGAAAACTGAACATTACTGAACAAAACTTGTAGGAACAGGTTTTGGAAAGAGATGGCCAATAGTCAGATGATGTATAACTTAAATTGGTACTTCATACAACAGGGAAGTAGATAGGCTACTTTCTCGCAAGAGAAACCAGCTCTGGGACAAAATATCTGTTGTTTATAATAATATCTAAATGTAATATCTGCTTTAGAGCTTCCACCTGTTTCTTCGCCTGGAAGTAAATGCTACAGGCAAAGTATTGGGAAATGAGAAATGGGTATTTCATTGTGGGCAACTTCAAGTTGTCTACTCAATTTGCTTTGCACCTCCATCTCTGGGAGCTTCCCCTCCAGACCCAGGGTACAACCCAGCAGCAAGTTGACATCCTATGTCTCCATCTCCTTAGAAATGGTAGTTTGGCCTAGGAGTGGACACTTTTAAAACTGGATCAGATTCAAACTTGTAGAAGTTGGTCTACATGTGCTACCAAACATTTGACATGCAATCACAGACATCGGGGATGTGAAGCAAGGAAGGCTAGTTCTTACCGAGCTAGGAGTTGGAGGCAGTGAGGGAGAGTCAGAAGATGAGAGCAAGCTAATTCTCCAGGATCTTGTCCTAGGCTGCATCTCCACCCATGGACTCAAAAGAAGAAACACAAGATATTGTCCACTGAATGGATCTGTAAGATTCAAAGAAAGTAAAAAGCCAGTCACAAGATCTATTGATCAATAAGTGGTCTTTTTTGTTCTTACTAACATGACCCACTATTTAAAGCAAGATTCCTGAGGTATGAGTTATGCAGTAGATAGGCACTTTGGGAACTGATTCATATTTTATATGCACAGGAAAGATTTTATTAAATGAATCCAGGCATATAAAATTTAGTCAAATTAGCGCCATTCAGTATTGTTAAACCATCTAAGCAATTTTCATTAGTATCTTTTTATGCATATTCAAGAATATACAATGAGAGTAGGAAATACCCATTTCTACAGTATACTAATTAGAGAGAAAAATTCAGTTTGAATTCACCAAATGGGAAGCTTTTTTTGGACTAATTATTGATGAATGGCCCATCAGGTGCTCATAGACTACAGTGACAAGATTGGTCTTGAATAAATTCAAGTGCTTTATTTACGGTAGCTCTAAATGATCAATTCTATTATAAAGATTTTAGAGTAGTGTTTTTTTTTCCTTTGGGGATAGTTTTTTAACTGTACCCTGAAATATTGGTCAGTAGTAAATTTAGTGACACTATTAGTGCCCTCATTAACTCGTTTTAAAAATTATATGGCAGTTGTTAGATATAGAAGTGAAAGAAAATGGAGAATAGAAGCAAATTTCTTGGGGAGGAAACTAAGGGGAGAGGACACAGAATTAGGTAAATAAGTCAAAGAATGTATTTGAGTTCTTAATTTTATTTCAACTGTATGTGTAGATACAGCTCAGGACTAATCAAGTGCCACTTTTATGTAGTCAGAATTATATGACACTATTTCTTGCTATTAAAAATATACTGTAGCAAACAGCATTTCCCTCTTCCTATTTCTTGCCCCCCCCTTTTTTCTTCTTTTTAGTTTCCCCAACATTGCCTCATTCTTAAGTTTAGAGAATGGCTAGCGCATGTGACATACTTTCAGAAAAAGTGTCCCCATTTCTACTTCAGATTATAATAACACTAGAGAAAAAGATCGGGTCTTTGAAAGGCTACACAAACACCAGGGATGACACGAACTCGCCAGCTATCTGAAATGAGTTACAAGATACAATCACAGGCTCCTGAGCTGGGAACCCGGGTGAGTTCAAAGTAACCAAAACTAATCATCTCATCTCTAGCATTTAATGAAAGTTTAGATATTTTATACCTTGGTGTGGGTTTTCAAAAGAATAATTGAAATGAATAAGCTTAGGGACCTTAAATAATGTCAACAGAATGAATCTTCAAATGCTAAAAATGATGAAATAAAAACAAACCTTTTCAAAAATATCCAGTGAATCCAACGTAATCTCGAATAGTCTGCTCCAGCATGAATTGTGTTTGCATAAAATTGTTTCTGATATATTTACCTGGGAACTTCTGAGGACCTGTTAAGAAATGGCAAATTTCTTTGCCATTGCATCATTTCTTTTTTTCTTCCCTTTCATACTACTTATTGGGGTTACTGATAAGTATATAATCTTTGAGAAAAACTTGAAATATATATGACCTATTTTAAACAATATTACCTTGAATGAAGCATGGTGAGGCCAGATGCAGCTCAAAGAAGCCAGAAAGTATTTAACAGTTTGGGTATACTCCTAGTTCCCTGAGAACACAACACACCATGCAAGCCCACTGGGGTTGGGTCAAGAGGCAGAGGGAGAGAGGGGAACTATATGCAAGCACCTTTATTGTGGTTTCTGCAGGAAGAAACAAGTGAGGCAAAATAAGCAGGCTTTGGGTAATTTCAGTAGGCTCTGGGGCACAGGGGCTGTCCCTGGTTGTCTGATACTTGGCCCTGGGGCAATTAAATGTATAGCTGTAGGTAGAAGTTGGCAGGTGTATAACGACCCAGAATGTAAGAGACCAGTATGGGAGTTGGCTGGGGATGTGGACTTCTGCCCAAGAAGTAGAACTAACCAGCATTTATGGAAACTAAATTACACCTAAACAACAGCAGATATAATGTAAGAGTAACTAGAAAAAGCCTTGGGCCACTACACTCAGGGAGGAATGTCTCTAAAGGATGACCATGAAGTCATTACTCTACCAATGAAGGAGTAATTGCAGATAGGTTTTCACCTGAAAGTTCCCTTACAACCAAACGGAAGGTGTGATGGTGTTCTCCCCAAGTCCTGCTGTAAATCGGTAGAGACACATGAGGCATAACAGACAATGTCGGCCAGGATTCTCAGAAATACAAATTCTTTTACAGAATAGAGGCAAAAGCAAACCTCTTTCATGAGTCAGTCGGTAAGCTATTTCTTATTAAAATCTAACCATCAGGCAGTTGCAAACAGAGAAACCCAAAACTCCTCTGTAAGTGATATTTAGAAATTTTGTACAATGGGAACAGGCACTGCAACCTGGGCTAGCATGGGGAAAGGTCAGTGTGACAAAGGGAGGGAAAGGGATCACTGATGCCAGGAGAAGACAGCCCATACCCAGGAGCAAACACACTTCCTTAGAGAGGAGATCAAGAATTTTACAACAGAATCTCATTAAATTTACTTGTAATCGTGTGCTTAGTTATGAAATTCTTTTGTTCCTTGTATAGCAAAGGCATACAACTCTCATTTCAGAGTGTGGCTTGAGTATTGTCAATTTCTTATTTTCCCTTCGTTAAAATCTTTAAAAAAAAAACAAAAAAAAATTTCTTATTTTCCCATTTTAAAAAATTATGTGACTTATATACAATGGAATATTATGCAGCCATAAGAAAGATGAGATATGACATTTTTTAAAAAGATTTTATTTTTCACTTGATACAGAGAAAGAGAGAGAGCGTGAACAGGAGGGAAGAGGCAGGGAAAGAGGGAGACACAGACTCTCCACTGAACAGGAAGCCTGATGCAGGGCTTGGTCCCAGAACCCTGGGATCATGACTTGAGCCAAAGGCAGATGCTTAACCATCTGAGCCACCCCAGTGCCCCGAGATCATGCCATTTGAGACAACATGGATGGACCTAGAGGGTATTATGCTAAGTTAAATAAGTCAGAGTGAGAGAGACAAATACCATATGATTTCACTCACAAGTAGAATCCTTAAAAAAAAAAAAAAAAAAAAAAAAAAGAATTGGGATCCCTGGGTGGCTCAGCGGTTTGGTGCCTGCCTTTAGCCTGGGGCATGATCCTGGGGACCTGGGATCCAGTCCCACGTCGGGCTCCCTGTATGGAGCCTGCTTCTCCCTCTGCCTCTCTCTCTTTCTCCCTCTCTTTCTCTCTCTCTCTTTCATGAATAAATAAATAAAATCTTTAAAAATAAATAAATAAAAATAAATAAATAAAAAATAAAGAATTAACAAAAAGCAGAATCAGACCTATAAATACAGAGAACAAAGTGATGGTTGTGGGGGTTAGGCAAAACGGGGGAAGGAATGTGGAAGGCACAGTTTCCAGTTATGGAAGGAAGAAGTTGTGGGGGAAAAAAGGCACCACATACAGAATATAGTCAATGATACTGTAATAGTAACGTATGGGGACAGATGGGAGCTACACTCGTAGTGAGCAGAGCCTAAACCTATAAACGTGTCCAATCACTACGTCGTACACCTGACAAACTAAAACAACATTGTGTGTGGGTATACTCAAAACAAAATTTAGAAAATAACACAAAAAAATTTTAGAAAATAATACAGGGTCACCTGAGTGGCTCAGTCAAGCATCTGACTCGACTTTGGCTCAGGTCATGATCTCAGGGTCATGAGATCAAGTTCCATGTCAGGTTCCACACTGGGCATGGAGCCTGCTTGGAATTCTCTCTTTGCTCTCCTTTTACGTCTCTCTCTCTAATAAATAAGTAAGTAAGTAAATAAATAAAGCAATAGAACTGGGTGACAGGGAAAATTGATAGTATTTACTAATAGAACAAGTTAAAAATAACGTGTGTTAAAAAAAAATAGGAATGTTGTTTATATGGATGAAAGGGAGAGATGCAGGCTTCCAGTCATGGAATAAAAGGCACAGCCTAGGGAATATTGTCAATGACATTGCAATAGTGTTATATGGTGACAGACGGTAGCTACGCTTGTGGTAAAAAATTTCAAAATTTTTTTGAAATTGTGCAGAGCATAATTTTCAGAGAAGTTGAATCACTATCTTGTACACCTGAAACTACTGTAACATGGCGTATCAATAGGAAATTTTTAAAAATGTGTTTTAAGTATAATGAGCTAAAGATTCCTGGACAAGGCAGAGCAAATGATGTACAACCTTTTAAATAAATAAAGGAAACTGCCTTTACCAGTCAGGACAGTCTACCTGCTTGGCATGGACCATTTGTAGACCTAATGCTTGGTTTTTAGGAGTGTAGATGGCACCAGTAACTGTGGGAAATATTTGCACAAAAGTTTGCAAATGAGAGAACTAAAGTCCAGCAGGATTAATTAAATTGCTGGAGGTCACACAAAGCCACATTTCACATCTGCTGCCTTTTGGTCCAGTATTTCTTTTCTTTTTTTTTTTTTTTTTTTTTTTTGGTCCAGCATTTCTTGAACTCAGCCACAACTCTGTGAATCCCTAAGGGCCCAACAAAAGAGGGAATTAGAGGCTTGGAGAATATCAGTGATTTCTCCAGCTACATGACTAATTCATGGTAAAGAAAAGATAAGAACCCAGCATTTTTGCTTTCAAGTCCACAGACATTGCCTCTAATGAACAGAGGTCAGCATTGACTGGAGAGGAAAAAATTAATAAATGAGATACATGTGGTAGCACCACTGATAGAAGAATGATCAATAGAGAAGTTAGAAAAACAGCAGTAAAGATTTCACTGTAATTGGCTAGTGGTTGTTCAAGAAGTAAATACAGGACATAGATTAAGTAAAATCAATGTCATTAAGCCCTACAGATACTGAACTGGAAAAACTTTTAATATATTATAATCTCACTTTCATCCAATTTCCTGCTATTAACATGTTTGTAACTTATTTGATTGGCAGAAATATTCATGCTAGAGATAAGACCAAAACCAATATAATTTTTAAATTGTGTTTTAATGTCTGACAAAATCTTTAGATATACGGTATATTACTGTATGTTGTATTAACGGCATAAGTGGTTTCAAAAATAATTTATTTGCAGCTCCCTCCTTTTACCTGCAAGAGCTTCAAATATTGAAATGTGTAATGTCTACCTCCAGCCTGCTTATCTTTCTTCTGATTTTCATTGTTTCCCGAAAAATTATTATGAGTTTGAATAATAGTGAATTCTAGTAGTCCTAGGCATAGCTTAGAACTTCCTTAAACATCCTCTTTCTGTCTCTAAATAACCCATCTTCTGGTATTTGGGAATGGCCTAGAAGAAAGGGCAGTTATGCTTTGGAACGCATAGCAGAAATGTAAAGTAAAGAAAGAGAAACAATAATTATTTCATACCCAACCGTACGTCAGGCAGTGTACATGATGCTTAAATACATTTTCTATTTAACCCTCAGAAAATCCCTACAAGAGAGGCGCAATGATCCCTACTTCACAGATGAAGGAAGAGGAACTAAAACTCCAAGTCACATGGTCACAAGGTCACAAGGTCACATACTCGGTAAGTGATGTGGGTGTCGGGAAATTAAAATTTACATCTTTCTTTAGTTCTCGTCACGTCAGATTTCTGTATTTGGAAGACCCAGAAATATTTTTAAATAAAAGGCATGTCTCAGACCAATCACCAATAAATAAATGTCTCAAATTTAGATTGAGATCAATAAGCACACAAATGGTTGAAATTTATTTCAAGCTATGGTCTGATTCAAGCAGTATATGGCCTTCAATTCAGAGCAAGCTGACTTTGCAGGTGTTTAATAATCAGACAGTAGTGCAGATGTTGTCTTAGAAATGATTATTTACTTACTTATAAATAACACTGTGATTTGCATAAATACGGACAGAATAGGCAACTAAAAATCATACCCATATAAAAAGTTGAGTACATAAACTAAGGAACTTCCAGCTGTGCCAGCTCAAAACCAACAGATGTGGTTCACTTTGTGTATTTTTCAAGTAATCATGACAGCATCTTATAAATACAAGAGCATGAGCGAACAGCAAGTCAAAAATCACTCCTATTCTCTTTTCAGATTGAGTAACATAAATAATCTGGACAATTACTAATTGTCTCTGTAAAGATAATATATATTTTAATGCAGAGATAGAAGGCATCAGTAGATATTCCAGAAACCCACTAAAATCAAAGCATGCAGGAGGACCATTTTGGAAGAATAAAAGAATTAAGTTGTAGCGTTTTTTTTTAAAGAAATTCATTATTTTTGCTTCCTATTTCTTCCTTGTTTATCCATATTTACCATACATTTAAAAAGGATGTCTTGAAAATATTTAAAGGTGACATGAGACTCATCATTATTTGAAAAATGTTCCCATCCTCCTGCCACCCCATATACTAAACATTTTTCTTTAATAAACACACATTTTCTATCAAGATTTCCAGAGTGGAGGGATGCCAAGATGGCTCAGTCAGTTAAGGCCCCAACTCTTGGTTTTGGCTCAGGTCGCAATCTCAGGGTGGTGAGATGGAGCCCCACCTGGGGCTACAGGCTCAGTGCCCAGCCTGCTTGAGATTCTTTCCCCCTCCCATCCCCTCCCATCCCCTCCCCCTCTGCTACCCACTCCCACACATGCATGTGCCCACATGCACTCTCTGATTCTCTCTCTCTTTCTCTTAAATAAATAGACAAACAAAAGATTTCCAGAGTGGAAATGAAAAGACCTAACACTTTCGGGCCTGCTAAGGAATGAAAAACAACATGACAAAAGTCCTCTCATCTCCTAACAAAGGGCCTTTCAAATATAATGTATTATTTTACTTCAAAAGCCTTAGCAATTCAGACCCAGTTCAGGGGATGTGGGGGATAGGGGATATGCCTAACTCAGATTTCAGATAATAGTACAAAAAAATCATAGTCTGTTACTGATTGTGATATAGCTTATAGAGGAGTCTGGAACATTTTTCTATAATGGATCACACGGAAATAATTTTAGGTTTTGCAGGCCATATTGTTTCTGTGGTAGGCAATACATAAACTCACGAATATAGTCCTGTTCCAATAAAACCTTATTTACGAAAACAGAAAATGGCCAGATGTTAACTAGACTTACAGTGGTGATCATTTTGTAATATATACAAATATCAAACCATTATGTTGTACACTTGGAACATATATAATGTTGTATGTCAATCATACCTTTAAAAAAGAGCCTGCCGTGAGTGTATTTTGCCAGCAAACCATAGTTTACTGACTTCTGTGATGTAGTAAGTCTCATAAGGGCTTCCCTCTTAGAATTAACAGTGTCTCGAGAATGTTCGAATTCAACTTCAAAGACTTTTTGCCAGAAGGAAAATATAAAATTTGATCTTGATGAATTAGCTATAAGGATTATTTCCCCGATCAAGTCAATTGTAAGTAAGGCGTAAAACAAGCAAAGTGCTATGTCCTTCAATGAGAAATAAGCACTGCGGGCATATATTCCAAAATTGAATTTCTTGGGAAAATGTGCTAATATTTCATAATTCAATAGAACATATTCGTATCCTTTCTTCAAGCAGATGTTAACATTACTGGCACCATTGCTAGAAGCTAAAACGTTGATGAATGGTCAAGAAAAATTATCATCAGAATTAGCCTGAGCAGAATCGAGCCATGTATTGAAAACTGTTTTTTTTTTCCCCCAATAACGAGCATAATTACCAAGCCATTGATTCTCTCTCCTAGCATGAAAAGGAAACAAAACACACTGTCCTCAATGACAGGCAACAAAAGTCCTCTCACCTTTCTCCTGATTCCCATTAATATTTTCTGTTCAACAGGACAGTGAACTTCCTGGAGCTGGCAACACAGATACCCAAGCTAGGTTGATGACCAATATATATTTGTTTTTTGAATAAACATAATAATTTTTGATGCTTTAAAAGGAAAGCACAGCTGAATCACAGAACTGTTATCTGGAAGCCCTGTAGTTAAGTGGCTCTACCATGGTGTTTTTGCAACGCCGGTGATTAACCACAGAGTAAAATAGCGTCAAGACATTGCAGTTAAATTTAATCAAATGCTTATACATCACCTACAGTGTGTTTATCACAGTGCAAAAGCCATGAACACAAGGAAAGGTACATTTTCTGGTCTCTCCCGTAGCCTCTAGTCTACATACCATGAGGGCCCAAATTAGTCTCATAAGCGTTCTGGTAAAAATGACAAAAGAGCTTTTTTTTTTAGTTGCAATATTTTTGGAAAAATTATTTAGCTCCATTTGGAAGTATTAGAATGTATAAATAGGCAAATAGAACAGCTCAGACTTCCAAAGGAAAGAAATACAAAATAAAAACTCACTGGCATCTTTCAAAGAGCTACATTTATGTTTATTGATGTTGTTTTATGACATTAATTTTTGAATTCTATTCATAGTGAATATAGATAATAAACTTGCTAAATATTAAACCAACTTTAGAGTATTAAAATTTTAACTGTGTGACTTATTTGCATGGAAATTTGCTTCATTGCCTGCTTTGGGGTGATAATGATGCATAATAAACAATTCCCCGAATACTTCAATGACTGCCAATACAAACAAGTATCTCATTCACAGATCTGTGAGTGGACTGTAGTGGCTCCACTTTAGACTAAAGAACATGTCTAGGTCGGCTTCCTTTGTCCCCCTGTCTGGAACCAAGGTCAAAACAGCACCAATGCCTGAGGCTCCACCTTCTCGTGACAAAGTATAGCTAAAGAGACAGAGCCAAACCATGGAGCCCATGCAAAGCCTTGATTGGGTATGAGATGGATCACATTCACCGATATCCCAATGCAAGACACTTAGTCAAGTCAAGTATCAACGGAACAAGAATGTTTACTCTTTGTGCTGGATGACGGGGACAGTGAATATTTCCTAAACAACAGTTGCAAAGTCTAGAGTGAAGTTAGGAATATAGCAGAGAAATTTTATTTGGAAACTTCAAAAATAATTTAAATATGCAATCACAAGCTACCAGAATAATCAAAGAACGGAGCAACAGAGAAAGAACAGGTGACAGTTGAAACACAGAGGGAATCAGACAGGCTAATCTCTTCTAGCACAGATCTAGGTTTAATCCCTATAGAATGCAATTCGAGTTTTTCACCAGAAGAGAACAAACACTATGTTTAAAAAATATCTCTGCTCCAATGAACAATTGAGGATACTATTTTCTTGGATTTTTTTGTTAAAGATTTATTTGAGAGAGAGAAAGAGAGAGCATATGAGCAGGGGGAGGGGCAAAGAGAGCCAAGACAAGCAGACTCCCCACTGAAAGGAGCCCAACACTGGGCTCCATCCCAAGACCCTGAAATCATGACCAGAGCAGAAATCATCAGATGCTCAATTGACTGAGCCAACCAGACACTCCCATTTTCTTGGGATTTTTTTATTTTAGTTTTTTTTTTTTTCCAAAAAAAAGATGCTATGTTGATAATGGCAATAACTGTAATTGCTATGCTTAGTGATTGGTAATATCTAAAAAGAATACAGTCTAAAATTGCTACCATAAAGGAAAATATTTTTTTCTCTGAGAATTTCTTTCAGAATTGATATAGATTATAATAGCCAAAATTAAAGAAGAGAGGCATGAGTTCCTAGAAGCAAAAGGAAATGCAAAATTCACAACCCTAAAGCAATGGCTATGCTATATGTTATAGAAAATGTGGACTTTCTGACAATAATCTCAGCGTATTTGTTCATTTCTGAAGAGCAGCCCAGGACACCAAGAGCTGCTACATTTTATATTATGAATAATCAGTACAGAGGAATGAACAAAATCACAGTTGGGAAAAATTATTCTACAAATCTCTACTAACAGAATTATACTGCAGAAACTGCAAGAAACTGAAAAGTACCCTCAAAACTGAGCCATGTGAGCAATATCTGTCTCCTTCCTTCCTAGATTAAGAAATCCTATTTTCTAGTTCAGCTCAGCAGATATCTATTAAGTACTATTCACTGATTTGGTGAACATTTACTGCATGCTTACTAGGTGCATACTTTTCTGCTAAGTGCAGGGAATACAGATACAAAATGCAATCCCAGCTCTCCAAAGCACTCTAGCAAGGTCAAAAGCAAACAAATAATTGTAATACACTGTGGTGAGTGCTAGGAGATGCTCTCCCAGTCTCTCAGTTTCCCCAGGAAACAAACCTAACACAAGGATTTCAGTAAAAATAATTTATTTGGGGGTTGAAGGAAACACCCGTGGGGAAGTGAAAAAGGAAAAACACAAGATGAGGCAAGGTGCCACTGTGAGCCACTGGGATTACACCTACCGGGGAACGCAGGGAAGCAGTGTGGATCACACGCCTCAAACAGGTGGGGTTAGACCACTCATTTCCCAGCATCGTCCACCTGCTGTGTGAGCAAGGGGGAGAGGGAGAACTCTCCTGGCAAAGGGAGGTTGGGCTGGTACGCACTGTGATGTAGGGCTTGAGGGCATGTGGACATCAGTTACAGATGTGTCAGATTCACAACTAACCTTGAGAGCGAAAAGGGAAGAAGTGAGGAAAGACTTCCTGGAGATTAAACTCGAGATGAGATTGTAAAACCTTATTATCAAGGTTAAGAAAGAGAAAAATAGTACTTCTGGCCAGACAAGTGTGAGGGCATCCCAACCAGAAAGTGCATGACACTTCAGAGGAAGCGTAAGTTCTTCGGGCCTATGGCTGCATGCAGGGGGAGGAGGGAGACGAGGGAAAACTGTTGAGAAACGAAGCTGGATGGATCAGCAGGAGCAAGGTCAGAATTAGCCTCAAATCGCATGCTAAAAAAATTTGGATTCAATATCATATAACATTGATGGAATACATAAAATAGAGACCTATTATAAAAGATTAAAGCATGATTTCAATAGCATAAATTTGGCAGGCATTCGAATCCTTCCTTGACTTCCGTATCTTTTGTCTTCTCAATGAATAGTCTCAGTCGAGTAGCTTGAGCTCCACTCTGATCCCGAGGATATATATCAGTGGACAAGAGTCTGTAGTCATTGGATTCTTGGGGTGGGTGGTAGAGAAAATAAAAAATTAAACAAATAATAAGAATTTCAGACAGAAGTGTATTAATGAAAGGGCAATGAAATAGAGAGTGACTGGGTTCTTTGGCCAGGATTGTTAGGGAAGGAGGAGATTTAACATTATATGGTCTCATTCATTTGGGGAATATAAAAAATAGTGAAAGGGAATAAAGGGCAAAGGAGAAAAAATGAGTGGGAAATATCAGAAAGGGAGACAGAAGAACGTGAGAGACTCCTAACTCTAGGAAACAAACTAGGGGTGGTAGAAAGGGAGGTGGGCGGGGTTGGGGGTGACTGGGTGACGGGCACTGAGGGGGGCACTTGATGGGATGAGCACTGGGTGTTATTCTATATATTGGCAAATTGAGCACCAATAAAAAATAAATTTATAAAAAAAAAGAGGAGATTTAAGCTGAAGACTAAATGAAGAGGAGGCAAAAAAAAAAAAAAAAAGGCTGATGAAAATGCATTCTGTGTAGAGGACATGGCAAACAAGATTATCTTGAGGTGGAGATTTGAAATGTGATTGTAGACATGGCCAGAAGGCAGATCACATCACAGTAAGGAACTGTGATTTTAGTCTAGGGGTGGATGGGAAGCCACTGGAGGATTTTCAAACAGTTGATTAATATGATCTAACATACATTTTTTAAAATAATTATTCATGCTCCTCCTTGGAGAATAGGTTATAGAAAGATAAGCATGGAAGTAGGAAATCCAGAGGGAAGACTTGTGATAACCTCAGGGAGAGATGAAGGTGGCTTGGGAGGTGATAATAGATGTAAGAGATGGGGGGAAAAGTGACTGGAATCCACTATTTTAGAGATTGTCAGGACTTATTAATATATGATGAGAAGGATGGGGGAAAGAGAAGATTCAAAGCTACTGAGTGAATAGTGGTCCCATGAATGCCCTAAGTCTTATGTTACCTGAATTTCTTATTATTATGAAAATGGGAGTGTAAATCAGAGGCTTGGACTATAGAAAGCCTTCAGTAATTGTTAGATGTTAGCATCATGATGATGATGATGATGATGATGACGATGATGATGATGATACAGAGATAATGTAAAAATAATTCTAGGTCAAATCCACCCCATTTTCCAGAACTAAGCAAGATTCCCTGTTTCCTATTGTTCCATGCCCTATGCATGCAGGCCTATCGTAACATCTGTTTTACCTGTTATCTCTTATCAACCCTTCCTCCATTCTCCTAGGCTATTAATTCTCATCACCTAGTTTGTCACTTAACTTTTTTGACTTTTCTTGGCATCTCCTTTTCAAATGCCCTAGGCTCCACCCTGTCCTCATGTCTCTTGATCCATTATCTGGATCTCAGCCTCCTTTTGTTATTTCTCCATTGACAGGGCCCTGTGGCCCCATGGTCCTGGCGACAGCATCAACAAATAAGTGGAGGTGAGAAGGAACACATATCTTATCATCATAACCACGAGCTCCATTCTGCTGGACTGGTAGGAAATTGAACCACAGTCATAGGTTCTCCTAGTCTGCTCCACAGTTTGTATCTCACGTGACGTCAAAGAGTTAGAAGAGGATCTCTGGTTTTTGGTCATCTCTCCACCCAGGTCACTGCTGATATATTCATGTTGATGTCCACACTGTCCTTTCTCTCTGTTCTTTTCTTCTAGCCTTGGAATATTCCCAAAGTAAATCACACCAGAAAAAGGTAACCAAGCAAGGCACACTTCATCCAGAACTATTGCAGTTGGGAAGAGAGATTGGACTCAACTTAGTTGAAACAAAAAGCCAGGGTTTTAAAGCGTGGAGTAAGGTAGTAGAAAAATACTGGAGGATGCTTTTAGCCTAGAGATTTATCAATTGGATTAGGATTTCTGTGCTTGCTAACTGGTGCTTATCTAAGGCTCCCACACTCGCACAAAGATTGGGAGGTGGGTGCCTTATCTTTCTTGGTGATTACATTTCAAATGGGTAGCTGCAAGGTCTGTAAGAAACAAATTCCTGACTGTAAAACTGGCAAGAGGCTGGGAGATGATTTACAGCTCAAAGGAGTGCAGAGAATTTTAAACTGTTAAGTTTTCTAAAGTAACTGCTCCTGAGGCATCTGGGTGGCACAGTTGGTGAAGTATCCGACTCTTGACTTTGGCTCTGGTCATTAGATGGAGCCCTGAGTCAGGCTCTGTGCTGAGTACAGGGACTGCTTCAGATTCTCTCTTCTTCTCCCTCTGCCCCATCTGCTCATGCTTGCTTCCTCTCTGTCTGTCTGTCTGTCTGTCTCTCTCTCTCTCTCAAATAAATAAATAAGTCTTTAAAAAATTTTAGGAATGTTTACAAAAAATTTAAAAAAAAAAGTACTCCGAGAAAGGGAAGTCAGAGGCCAGTGGTCAAGAACAAATCCATCTAAAACTAAGATAAGCTGAGGAGAATGTTACAGCCGTCTTGAGTAACGTGGAGAATTTTTTGAGGAGATATGATTCTTAGCCCTAGCCGTGTCAACAAGCCAAACTTCCCTGGGATCCTTCAGCTTCCCAGGGACATTGCCAAGGGATAGTGTTCCAAGCACCCTGCTCCAGTACCTCAGACCTCTCTCCATCCCACCCCAGCCCAGGGACCTCTTTCTTTATGGTCTGGGAAGCAAGGAGCGGGTGGGCTTCTATCTTCTCTCTTCTTCCAAGTTACTCGGCTTCTTAGGGAAATCTCTCTACTCTTTTCTCTTTGTTTATTTCCTAATTGACCCTAATTAGAAGGAAAATCAATACAAAAAAAATTTGCTTTTCATTAAGGACTAGAAGGACTTAGTCCATAAATCCTCCCAGGAAGTGGAAGATGGGTCATGGATGGGGAGAGAATATTTGCATTCCATCTTTAAATGTAAAAAAGGAAACGAAGGAAAAGCAAAATAGAGCTAAGTTTTCATACTTAACCAATTGTGTTCCCATTCTGCGACATAAAGACAATGTACTTCACAGAGTGATTATGAATTTAATGGGAAAAGGCATGTTCCTGGAACACATTCAGACTTTTAGGTACTCAATAAATAAACTCCTATCCCCCTTCTACACACTCACTAAGAAATTAAGCATTATTACCTGAGTATTGATAAAACAGAGAGTACCTCTTCCATTCTAAGATCTTTTGAAAATTTTTCTCCTGAATTTTCAAACTCCAGCCTATATGCTTAATGTACCTGTCTTCTTCTCCTCAACTGCCATAGCCAAATAGCACAGACTAAGTGGCTTATACAGAAATTTATTTTCTTATAGTTTTGGGAGACTGGAACCCAAGATCAGAGTACCAGCGTGGTCAGATTCTGGTGGGGGCTCTCTTCCTGGCGCAGACAGCGTCCTTCTGACCGTGAGTTCACACGGCTTTTCCTGGAGGAGGTGCGCATGTGTGTGTACATGCGTGCATGCGTGCATGTGTATGTAGAAAGAAAGAGCATGCTCTCGGGTGTCCGTTCTTATATAATCCCATGATGAGGGCCTCAGCCCCAAGACCTCATGTAGATGTAATTACCTCCCAAAGACCCCATCTCCACAAATACCATCATATTGGGATTTAGGGGTTCAATATATGAATTTGGGGAGCACACAATTCAGTCCATAGCAATATTTTTTTACTAAATTCAATAGAAATAAAAATACTTTATCAAATTTTAGGGCAAAAAAAAAAGTCCTGCCCTTGTATTTTTCAGTGGAAAGGCCTAGTGGGTCACTAGCAGGTTTGTTTGTCTACTGCCAAGTGAAGCAGTGGAATTTGCAAAGCCAGCTCCGTGAGTGGGTATGTGTCACTGTTGCCCTAAAAGAAAGAGTAATGCCTGGTACTGCCACTTGCTGGTGCTCCACCGGAGTTGATCTTTTCTATTACGTAGAAACCACTCTTTTCCTAATTTAGGATCAGACTAAATAGCAGTTAATCTGAAATAGAAATAGTGTATCCGTGTGTGTGTGTGTGTGTGTGTGTGTGTGTGTAGTTTCTTACTTCTAGATAAAAATAAGGGGACCAAGGTACAGAGGAAAGCAAGCTTTCGGGTGCTACTTGGTGGTAGTAAGCTTCCTATCAAGTTCTTTCTCTACCCTTCCATTCCTACATAGGCAGCATTCCAAAATTGTTCATTTGCATCTATCTTTCCTCATTCCGTTTTCATATTTCTCCCTCATTTGCTGTGTATATACATAGTTTATGAGGACTGTGACTCCACTGATCGGGGGCTGCTGTTGCCCAGTAGGATTTAAAGGCAGCAGCAAAGACTGCTGGAAGCGCATATTCATTTTTCATTCCCTCTTGTCTCTGCTGCATTGTACACAGCTCTATACCGCGGAGTCCTAATCCAGACTGCTTGTTTCCATTGTTTTGACGCTAACATCAACCCCCTCGACCCTGGGGATGATGAATAATTAAAAGCTGAACATGAGCTTAATTTGGTATGCTTTGTAAGAAGCTTTCTATGCTGATTTGGTTTAGGATGCTCTCAAACATCAAGGGCCAGGCTCCAATGTCAGGAATAATTCCTACACTCCAAATGTAACACATACCTCGAAAATGAACTGGGACACAGATGACTTCCCACATCAAGTTAGGAGTAGTTTAGATTTCTTAATAAATGTCAAGAATTATAATAAAGAGAATTTTATGGCATTCCTTTTGGGGGGGAAAGGTCATTTCTAGCTATTTTGAAGAGAAGTATTTTTATTTTAAAAGGAAATGTAATTTTGTCCAATAGGACATAATGGGGTATTGTGTTTGATACTATCTATTGTTTGCTTTCTGAGCACTTATCTGGAATTATTATCCCTAGATAACGGATCAGAATAGAGTTTTCAATTACAGGAATGCAAGAAATGCTCATACCTTCTTGTTACCATTTAAAAGAATATATATGGCATGGGCTGAATTGTGTCCCAACCCCCCCCCGCCACAAAAAAAAATTCATAGGTTGAAGTTTTACCCTTTAGTATCTTGAAGTGTGATTTTATTTAGAGACAGGATCCTTACAGAGGTAACTAAAGCTAAATGAGATTATTAGAGTGGGCTCTAATCTGTTTGAAGTCCTTATAAGAAGAGGAAATTTAGATACAGACGTGCACCCACAAAAGGTAGACAATGTGAATCACAAAATAAAGAGAGAGCCATCTACAAGCCAGAGAGAGGGGCCTGATATAGATCTTTCCCTCACAGTCCACAGAAGGAGCCAATCCTGATGACACCTTGATCCTAGACTCCTACCCTCCAGAAACATGAAAAAAATCTATTTCTGTTGTTTAAGCCATTCAGTCTGTGGTGCCTTGTCACAGCAGCTCCAGCAAACTAGTAAAACACTCAGCCCAAAGTGACTTGCTTCTACCCACAACCGAATGGGCCAAGGAAATATACCAGTCCAAGTACACTGATCCAGTGAAGCAAACCATTGACTGTACAGTAGCCAATAAAAGTCTCTCAAAAATCTGAACCAAAAGGCCAGGATGGAAAAGTAGGAATTGGTCTCTAATGGCACAACTCTAGAGTGGATCCTGCCTCTGAACATGCTTTTGCTGGATTTGGTTGACTCACCTCTTTTTTTTTGGATTCCAGGTAGTCCGTGTCCTTGACATAAGCTAGCTTGATGAGTTTTAAATAATTCTTGCTTCAGATATTAAAGTCCAAAGGGCCCAGAGGAAGGCTGAGAGAAAGGAGGAAAGGGGAAGAAAAACAAAGAAGAGAGAATAAATGTGTCCCTGACTTGATTCTAACCTCCAGTTCATCCATCCTTTCATTCATAGAGTCTATGTGGTTGTCTATGACTGGGTTATGGGGATCAGTGGTACGTAAGGCTTAGCTCTGTACCCAAGAAGCTTAAGGTCTAGTAATCTTTGGCTTATTGGTTTTGTTTTTGTTTTTGTTTTTGCTTATTGGTTATTTTAAATTTGCTATTCCCTCTGTCGCTTTTGATTAATACAGAAAAGTTGACCATAATTATTTAGGTTATATGTCTCTCTCTTATTATATCAAGATGAATTTTTAAATAAATGACTCATCCTTGCCTTTATATTCATATCTATAAATAGTTTTTATGCTATTCCTAACAACTATCATAAACTCTGTGAGGGGAGCAGTGTCCGTGTAGTTATTAGAAAAAAAGAAGACAGAAAAGGGAAGTTTTCTTATCTTTCTTGTGTTTAGGCATGGCTCTGGATAAAAATATATATAGAGAGAGAGAAACCAGGATAATATCAATTTTAATGTTATTTTCCTTTTATATCTTTCTCATCTCATGTTATCCTGCTCCCCAGGCCCTAAACCTTTCTGAGATATACTTCCAGGCCTCATTCTTTCCAAGAAGTACTCCATGATCCAAAGTTATTTATTACTCTTTTTATCTTCTCACTTCTGCAGTCAAAATTTCCATTAAATTTGGTGTAAGTGACCTTACCTGGTATCAGGAAAAATGAAATTGGAATGAACTAAAATGTGTGAATCTTTTTTACTAATAACACTATAGCCTCCCTATAGGTATTTCTACTCTTTCAAAGCAGATATTTATGAATCTAAGTTTTTGTCCAACTGATAGAATTACAGGCAATGTAGAAAATTAAATTTTAAAACTCCAGAGATATGTGTGCAGCAGACCACCACAAAAACAGGAAAATCCCCTCTGGGATACTATCCCTATTGTCAGCACCTATAACTGCCTCTTCATTCAGAATATTTCTTCCTCCATTTCTGAATCAAGAACTCTCTAAAAGATCCAGGGTTTTGTGGGATTTATTTTAAGAGTACTTCCTTCAAAAGATAAAGTTCTAAGAGGAAGTTGGAGCAGAGACATCTGTCTGACAAATAGCTCTATTACTTTTTTTCATCCTTTCATTCATTTATTTCAGAAGCATGTATTAAGCACCTATCTTATGGCCATTTCCAAACTGGTTACTTGGGATGCAGTAGTCAGTAAGCCACAGTTTTTGCCTTTGCCATGCACGCTTTTAAGGGTGTGCAGTTTCACAAAGCCACAGAAATCTGGGCCAAGCTTTATTACCACTGGACTGTGATGTGCCAGTGAGGGAAGTGTGGTTAGTACCAGATGGAATGATGATAAAAGTAATAATAATCATAGCTAACACATGCATGAAGCTTGCTACGTACCAGGCAACATCTAAGTGTGTTATATATAATATATACATGATTCATTATTTAGGACTTAGGTAATATTGTTACTGTCATCATCCTTGTTTTACAAACGAGGAAACTGAGAGATGGAGAAATGGAAGCCAGAGCTGGCTATTGATGAATCTAGGATCCAGGCACACATCTGGTTACAGATCTGTGTGCTTAGCCACCACCTTATTGCTGGCATGAGATCCTTTTATATAAGTTGGATTTTCAAATCAGAAACTTAGATAGATGATAGATAGATAGATAGATAGATAGATAGATAGATAGATAATATTAAAATAGAGTCGAATAAAGTATAATCAGAAACTTTAGACTCAATGTTCTATGCTAGACTAATCCTGGTGGGATCCTCTAGGACTCCAGACTAGACGTGGTGACATGCATAGTTTTGTCAGATTATAGCAGTGACATTTATAATAAAACTTGAAACTAGAAACCATCCCATCCCGAACTGCTGGAAAAGCAGATTAATGTAACTTTTTTCCATATGTCCAGTTCTATCACTAACCTATTACATGTCTTAGGCTTAGGTCATATCAACTCTCAAATTCCTCATATGTTGGGTGACCATATCATTAATCCTTCCGATGGGGACGCTCTTAACAATGAAAGGGGGCACCAGTAATAATCACTGCAGGCAACATTTGTGGACAAACCATGATGTGGGGTTGCTCTCCTTATGTGTGAAATCAAGGCTGCACTGGCTAATCCCTAAATCCACCTCCGCTGTAGAGGGCGTGTTTGTTTTTCCTTGGCTGACTGTTTATCCAGATGTATTGGGGTCATTCAGTAAGAGGCAGAAGAAAAACCCAGAGGTCTGACTTTTAACTCTGTGCCTAGACCTCGTGACATCTTTATTCCAGTAAATGAAATGAGTAATAATAATAATAAGTAAATCGACCATTTCTATATTAAATTGGAAGCATTGTGCAAGGAAAAACAAACACAAATTAATTCTAATTGGGCTTAATGCCCAGCACAATCAGCACTAGGCAAAATACAAGACAAAACCAATGCCCCAAAAAGATTGCTGATTAGAAACAAAGAATTAATTTAGCTCATAACAGGAAGTAATTTTGAGTCTTCTGTAAACTGAAGAGCTAACCTGAGTACTTCCAAACAATATGATTGGTGTGATCTGAGCTAAAGGAGCCTGGCTTTGTACAAAGAGTATAGGCAAGGTTTTTTAGATTCCTCACTCATTTACTCATTCAACAAAGTGACAAGAGCCTATTATGCCAAATAGGATGTCATGGATTGATGATCTAAATGCAGATTGCTGGGCCTCACCCCTTGAATTTAAGTTTAGTAGGTCTGATATAGGGGACTAAAAAAATTTTAACTTTAAAAGTCCTTTATCGTTGGGATGCCTGGGTGGCTCAGCGGTTGAGCATCTGCCTTCGGCTCAGGGCGTGATCCCAGAGTGTTGCTTCTCAGCCTGCTTCTCCCTCTGCCTGTGTCTCTGCCCTTCTCTGTGTGTCTCTCATGAATGAATGAATGAATGAATGAATGAATGAATGAATGACTAAATAAATAAATAAAATCTTTAAAAAATAAAAATTAAAAAAAAATAAAAATCCTTTAGCGGTAAACCTTTCAGTCCCAGGTAAACAAGAGCAATTGTCTCCCTAGTTAGGGCATAACAATTTGCATTTCTAGCAAGTTCCTAGGTGACACTGATACCTCTGGTCCAGGGACCATATTCTGAGACCACGGCTCTAAACCAGTGATTTTCATCCTTGACTGCCCATTGGAATAACCTGGAGAGTTTATGAATATGTTGATTCTGACCTACTTGATCTCAGTTGCAGCATGGATATTAGCCTTGTTAAAAGCTCCTCAGGTGATTCTAGGAAGAAGGCAACGCTTAGATGCTTGAAACTAATCCCTGGGTACTGTGATTCTAGCCTGTTAATATCCTGTAATTATGTCTTCTCGCCATCTTTACTGCCATTACTGTAAATCAAGACATCTTCATTTCATGCTTGGATTATTGCACTAATCATATGACTGGTCTCTGCTTCCAAGTTTTCCATACCATTTCTAGTTTATCCTCTGTATGCTGCTAGAGTAATCTTACTAAAATATAAACTTAATTATATCACTCCCTTGCTGAGGAGCCAATGGACTTCTTGTATTAGTCATGTAATTCATGTTATCTACTCTAAAAAACAAGCACCAAGTCCCCGAAGTTTACCTCAACAAAGTTCATTTCTTCCTCACGCCAGTCTAATGGCTGCTCTCCTGGACAGGTAGTTCTTCGAGCAATGACAAAACACCCACCTATCATGTAGCTCCACCATCTCCTAGGGCTTCCTTGGAATCCACCTCTAGATCTCCTACATTTAATTACTTGACTGGTGAATCGAGAGAATGTGAAACATGATGCAGGATATTTGAAGCTGGACCCTTTAGTGTTCTGATCATATTCCATTGATCAAAACAAGTCTTATGGCCCTAAGTGGATGACAGGAGGCTCGAAAATGTGCCTAGAAAGAAAATTAAACGGCCCAGTGAATAGCATAGTCTCTGTCATATCTCTTACCAGAAAAAGACAAATGTACTGTGTATAATCTCTTGGGTTCCATCCTTATTGGGTGATGAAATAAAGTCCATTGAGTAATGTGCAAAGTCTAAAATCATATGCTTGACCTATAATGACCTTAAGAACCTGTCTCATTTCCCAATATCATCTTGCTCCTCCTTGAGACATTCCCTCTTTCCATTTTACTGTTTCTCAAATATCTCATTGCTGTCATGCCATTTGGGGGGCCTAGAAAATTTTCCATTCTTCATTTAACTCTTTCCTACTAGTTTTTCAGAGCTCAGCTCAAAAAAGCCTTTTGAAAGACTTTTCTGTCCTTCCATCACCTTCTGCTTCCTAATTATAATAGTTTCTTCCACTCTCTGATCCAATAGCCCCTGAAATTGTGCACTTGTAGACCTCATCTCACTGTATCTCTTTGACATGTTTCAGAGCATCTTAATTTTGAACATCTACAAGTGACCAGAGTACTTTTATCTCAACATTGCCGGCACTAACATGATGCCTGACACATAGCAGACATTGAACAAATACATGTCTGAATACACAAAAGACAGCTTAAAGACAATGAATAATCAACTGTATACCACTAAGTAGTCAAGATGGTTCCCAATATGATTTGATACGTAAGCAAAGAATCCCCTACTTCAGAAACTTCTGTGTAATAAGCCATTGAAGATCCCTTTCCTATTATAAATGAGGCAGTATATTAAAAATTTATTATTAAGAATACTTCTTGAATTGGTTTCTCAGTTTATGTATCCAAAAGCTATGCAGGTTCCAATCAGAAAAGATCCCAGGAAAAGTGAGTGTTAGTAAAGGCTGAGACTAAAAACTATAAAAATATATCAGATCATGGATTATTTTATGAATGCAGACCTAGACTATGCATACTCTGGGGGTATTGGACAGCCAGGGATAGCATGAGGACACTTGACTGAGGCCCAAGGGATACACAGATAAATAGGTAAGTACAGTCACAGAAGGTAAATCCCAACTCTTATTGTTTTTGCCTTTGGACAGCCCTTGGGATCATATAGTTGTGAATATAGAGATCTGATGGCCTTAATTAGGACTCACCTCATGCAATTAACTTATCAACCACTTAGTAGCAGCATGAGGCAGAGTTATCCTCTTATAGTGGAAATCTCCTTGATTATCTTTAACATGAATCTGTTGTGTACCATTGTATAAATATATAATGCATAATTACCTGTCCCCTGTTTGACTTATTAGCTTGAGGAATGCTCAGGGGCTCATATCAGGGAGAGAATGCCAAAGTCCTTTCCCATTTTCCTCCACAGTCTTATGGGCTATGACGGGCATAAAAAGATGAAAGTGAACTTGTGACTACATAAAATATATATTTCTGGAATATTTCCATTTTCCTCTACAGATCTATCCTTTACCCCTTCCAACCTGTGCTGCGAACTGGAAGCTGACCTTCCCTATTACCAACACATTCCCTGTTGTCTTCTAACAAGATCTTGTCATGGACATTATGAGAAGTGAATCAGAGAGTGGGAGGAAGGGAGTTCAGTACATTTTTCCATCTGGCTCCCTACCTACAAATTACCATAAGTAAGCAGCTTCTCTTTACACAAAGCCAGAGTTCCGATAGGTTGACCTCCAGAGATATAGTTACTCTTGCAAGGATCCATTAACTGCTCCTTCTCCTAGGATTAATGTTGATATCCTGTAGTTATTAGCCCTCTAGTGTTTCTTCACCCTCTCATTGGTTTCCTTTAACCCAGTAAATAATTCCTTAACCATTGAAGAGTCCCCTTTACTAAAATTTCTTGTTGGAGAGTGCCATTTCTTTCCTCTAGGACTCTGATACAGTAACTTTCTACTAACTGACTAGCCACCATAAGGTTCCAAATAGAGCTATATACTTAATCCTTTGTCATAAGCTAAACTTGCAGAATTACTTATGATCAATCTTTAATACTTTTTTGAAGATCTCTCCAGATGCATAATGCCAATCCGTGATTCAATCTCCTCTTGTAAACGATGCTGTAAGTAAAGGGAGAGAGTTATAGATAGGTAGATAGGTGGATAGATAGGTAGGTAAGTAGATAGATAGATAGATAGATAGATAGATAGATAGATACTCTCAAATGGAGTTAGGGTGCTCGGAGTACTACTTGAATGGTGTACACTTTAGCAATACACTAATAACCTGGACAACCTGGAAGAAATGGAACGATTCTTAGAAACATACAACTTACCAAGACTGAACCAGGAAAAAATAGAAAATCTGAATAGACCAATTACTAGTAAGAAGACTGAATCTGTAATCAAAAATCTCCCAAAAAAGAAAAGCCCAGGACCAAATGGCCTCATAGGTGAATTTTACCAAATTCTTAAAGACTAATTAATAACAATCCCTCTCGGGATCCCTGGGTGGCGCAGTGGTTTAGCGCCTGCCTTTGGCCCAGGGCGCGATCCTGGAGACCCGGGATCGAATCCCACGTCAGGCTCCCAGTGCATGGAGCCTGCTTCTCCCTCTGCCTGTGTCTCTGCCTCTCTCTCTCTCTCTCTGTGACTATCATAAATAAATAAAAATTAAAAAAAAAAATAACAATCCCTCTCAAACTCTTCCAAAAAATCAAAAAGGTAGGAACACACTCCCAAAATTATTTTACAAGGCCAGCATTGTCCTGATGCCAAAACCAGAAAAGGAAACTACTAGAAAAGAAAGCTGCAGGCCAATTTCTCTAATAAATATAGATACAAAAATTCTCAGTAAAAACCTAGCAAAACAAATTCAGCAGCACATTAAAATGATCATTCACCATGATCCTGTGGGATTTATCAAAGCCAGGATGGTTCAACATAGACAAATCAATCAATATGATATGTCACGTTTATACAATGAAAGAAATGAATCATATGATCATCTCAATAGATGCAGAGAAAAGATTTGGCAAAATTTAACATCCAATTCATGATAAAGACTCAACAAATTAGGCATGGAAAACTATATCTCAACATAATAAAGGCCATATATGACAAACCCACAGCTAATGTCATACTCAATGGTGAAAGGATGAAAGCTCTTCCTCTAAGATCAGGAACAAGACAAGGTGTTCACTCTCACCACTTTTATCAACATTATACTAGAAGTCCTAACTAGAGCAGTCAAGAAAAAGAAATAAAAGATATCAGAACTGAAACAGAAGAAGTAAAATTGTCTCTGTTTTGCAGATGAGTCTGACTCAAAAAAACTGTTAGATCTGGGGCACCTGGCTGGCTCAGTCGTTGGAATGTGCAACTCTTGATCTCAGGGTTGGGTGTTCAAGGCCCACAGTGGGTGTAGAGATTACTTAAAAATAAAATCTTAATTAAAAAAATACTGTTAGGGACACCTGGTTCAGTCAGTTAAGCGTCTGACTTGATCTCAGCTCAGTTCTTTTTTTTTTTTAAGAGTTATTTATTTAAGAGAAAGAGAGAGACACACACAGGTAAGGGGAGGAGTAGAAGGAGAGAATATTTCAAGCAAATTCCCTGCTGAGTGCAGAGCCTGATGCAGAGCTTGATCCCAGGATCCATGAGATCATTACCTGAGCTGGAGCTGAAACTGAGAGTAGGATGCTTAACCCACTGACCCACCCAGGTGCCCCTCAACTCAGTTCTTGATCTCAAGGTCATGAGTTCAAGCCCTGTGTTGGACTTCACACTGGTCATGGAACCTACTTAAGATAGATAGATAGATAAATAAATAAATAAATAAATAAATAAATAAAGTTAGATCTAATCATTGAATTCAGTGAAGCTGCAGGATATAAAAGAGCATTCAAAAATCAGTAACATGTCCATGCATAATTAGTGAATTTTCTGAAAAAGAAGTGAAGACATCTATCCCATTTGCAATAGCATCAACAACATAAAATACATAGAAATTAATATAACTAAGGAGGTGAAAGATCTCTGAAACCTACAAGACATTGATGAAAAATGTTCAAAAAGATACAAATATATAGAAATATCCTGTATTCATGGATTAGAAGAATTAATATTGTTAAGATGTCAATACTATCAAAAGGCATCTGTATATTCAATGCAATCACGATCAAGACTAACAGCATTTTTTACAGAAGTAGAAAAAACACTCCTCTAAGATTTATATGGAACCACAAATGACACCAAATAGTCAAAGAAATCCTCAGAGGGTAGCCCAGATGGCTCAGCGGTTTAGCACCGCCTTCAGCCCAGGGTGTGATCCTGGAGACCTGGGATCAAGTCACGCATCGGGCTTCCTACATGGAGCCTGCTTCTCCCTTTGCCTGTGCCTCTGCCTCTCTGTGTCTCTCATAAATAAATAAAATATTTTAAAATTAAAAAATTAAAAAAAAAGAAATCCTCAGAAAAAAGAACAAAGCAAGATGCAACACATTTCCTGATTTCAAGCTATATTTTGAAGCTACAGTCAACAAAACAGTATTGTTTTTGTCATAAAACAGATAAATAAACTAATGGAATAAAGTAGCCCAGAAATAAACCTAAGCATATATGGTCGACTAATATTTGAGAAGGGAGCCAAGAATATTCACTGAAGAAAAGACAGTCTCTTCAATAAAAAGTGCTGGGATAAGTGGATATTCACATGTAAAACAGTGAAACTGAACCCATATCTTATACTCGAAATGGGCTAAAGACTTAAATGTTAGACCTAAAACTTAACTCAAAATGGGCTGAAGACTTAAATGTGAGATCTAAAACCTGGCAACTCCTACAAGAAAACATAGGAATAAATCTTGACATGAATCTTGGCAATGATCCTTTGGATGTAACACTTAAAGCACAAGCAACAAAATAAAAAATAAGCAAGTGGGACTATATCAAACTAAAAAGCTTCTGCACAGCAAAAGAAACTATCAACAAAGTGAAAAGTCAATCTATGGAAAGTGAAAAAAATATTTGCAAACCATATATTTGATAAGGGGTTAATAAACAAGCTATGTAAAGAACTCGTGCAACTCAATAGCAAAAAAATACCCCGATTTTAAAAATGGACAAAGGAAAAAAAAATAAAATAAAATAAAAAATAAAAATGGACAAAGGACCTAAATAGACATTTCTCCAAAGAAAATATACAAAGGCCAACAAGTACATAGAGCGATGCTCAACATCACTAGTCATTAGGGAAATGCAAATTAAAAACACAATGAGATACTACCTCACACTCGTTAGAATGACCATCATCAAAAAACAGGCGGTAACAAATGCTGGAACAGATATAGAGAGAATGGAGAACTTGTGCACGTTGTTGGCAAGGTTGTGAATTTGTACAGCTGATACGGGAAACAATATGGAGGATCCTCAAAGGATTAAAAATAGAACCACCATATAATCCAACAATTCCACTTCTGGTAGTATAGCTTAAGGAAACAAAGTCATTAACTCAAAGAGATATCTGCACCCCCATGTTCATATCAGCATTATTTACAATCTTAAGAAGTGAAAATAACCAAGGCACCACTGACAGATGAATGGATAAAAATGTTATATAGGGGCAGCTGGTTGGCTCAGTGGGTTAAGTGTCTAACTCTTGGTTTCGGCTCAGGTCATGGTCTCGGGTTGTGAGATCAAGCCCCACATCAGGCTTTGTGCTGGCTGTGGAGCCTACTCAAGATTCTCTCTCTCTCCTTCTGCCTTCACCCCCTACTTGCTCTCCCTCTATTAAAAAAAAATAGAAGTCAATTTTTGGGCTCTGCTAATTGCTCTTGGGGTACTGCTACTGCCTTCAAACCCTCTCAGAAGATAGTGCTAGGAAATACATGTGTATACATGCACATACTTGTGTCTACATTTATTTCCATACCTATTTATTATAAACCATGAGTTCACAGTAAAACCTCAATTCCAATCCAGCACTCCAGAATTTACTCCAGTTTTTTTCCCCCTTTACAAATGCCAATCTCCACGACATCAACTTAGTGAGATCTTCATGATCTGTGTGGATTCCTTATCTAGCACTTTGGTCCAAAAAACTTTTAGGTAGAAGGTTAGGGTGATTATGAGGCTCATTTAGGTGTTTCTCCCTTCTCAGGGATCATAGTCCTGTGTTATCTTATGTCTAATGTCTGGAAGCTTTGCTTCATATATTTTGTACAGTTTTATCGTTGTTTACAGTGGGAGGAGGAGTCTGAGGTCAGTTACTCCACCATGGGCTGATGGGAAAGTATATCGCATTAACTCTTTATATCACTCAAGTTTATTCATCAAACACTATTCAGACTCTTAAAACAATTCAAATAATCTGCAAAGGATCTATACTTGATAGAGGAAGAGTAAGGGATTTGGAGACAATGGGCCCATGTCAGCTTTGTTTTTTTCTGCTATATGAACTTACTCAATAGATACAGCTTATATGGGCCCTATTTTCTTCACCCATAAGTGAGGATTTGGGGGAAAGAGGAAAGGGTACAATATGTGTGAAGTGTCCACTGCAGATCACACCATGGAAGTCTTCAATAGATGGAAGTTTATTCCTCAAAAACTTCCTTTTTTAAAAGATTTTATTTATTTATTCATGAGAGACATAGAGAGAGAGGCAGAGATACAGGCAGAGGGAGAAGCAGGATCCACGCAGGGAGCCTGATGCGGGACTCGATCCCAGGTCTCCAGGATCACACCCTGGGCTGAAGGCAGCACTAAACCGCTGAGCCACCCAAGCTGCCCTCCTCAAAAACTTCTATGCCAGTCAATTAAAATTTATATTGAGAGGATAAAGTTTGTCCAATAAGATATACTGAAATTCTTGCACAAACATTTTCTCATAATTTTTATAACTTCAAATTTTGATCGTCTTAAAATTTTAAACTAAACATTAGCATTTATCATGTCAACCACTGCTGAAAAGGCAGAGTCTCTGAGTAGAATATGTAAATTTTAAACAGATATTGCTCAGCTCAACTTTAAGTAGGAAGTAAAAATATTTCAATCATCTGAATCTGTAGGATACATTCAAACATCAGGCACGATGTCGGTTGCCAAGTCAGCGCTAAACATTCACTATACTTGTTGTCTTTTGTACTTGTTTTGTTACAACCGGTTACTCACAGCTATTCATCATGGATAAATCTCGAAAAGATGTTGAATTTTCAACTTTGAAAATTGTTTTCCCACCTCTCTGGAAATAGAGCAAGTTTTTAATCCAACGATGAATATTAAAAATAGAACTACCCGATGACCCAGGAATTGCACTGCTAGGTATTTATCCAAGGAGACAAGCATAGGGATTCGAAGGGGCACACGCACCCCAATGTTCATGGCAGCAGTGTCCACAATCTCCTCATCGTTGGGTTTATCTCAGGAGATGATAACTAGATACAAGGGAACTGGGGTCTTAGGCATTAATTGGAAGCGCGCTCTGAGTGTGGAGGGGCACACTGAGGAACCCAGGGACTGGCAATCTACAACACCTCCACTGAGCGAATCTGGCACAAAATGATGTGCCACTGAGGGTTGTAGGAGTCACAAGGGGACTCGTGGCAATGGTGCCTAACAGCTCTCTTACCCTCTCTGCCAGCTTCCTCCCATTTATTCATTTAGTAATCATTTACCAAACATTTACAATGTTCGCCTAATACATGCACGGTGCATAGAACTGTATGCTATTTATCTATAGACCGTCTTGTGGGGCAAGCACATAATAATGTAGAGCACAGGGACGTTAGAGGTAGTGGGGCACAGATTAGCCATCTATAAGGTGACGACACAGCAGAAGCTCTGGAACCACATCTACCTGTGTGCAACTTTGGATCCGAAATCAGGTGTCAAGAGCTTGGGCCCAACTGGCCCTTGCATGTGAAATTCCACATTCCCCAGAATACAGACTTTCAATACAATATTTCTACTTTCAATACAGATAATATTCTAATAATAAACTAAAGGATACTTGATTCTTACCACAACCCTGTTAGATAAGCATTATTCATGTAGAAGGAGTCTTTTGTTCATTCATTCAACAAACATTAATTGTTGGGACGCTTGGGTGGCTCAGTGGTAGAGCGTCTGCCTTTGGCTCAGGGCATAGTCCCAGGACTCTGGGATCGAGTCCCACATCAGGCTTCCTGCATGGAGCCTGCTTCTCCCTCTGCCTATGTCTCTGTCTCTGTCTCTCGTCTCTCATGAATAAATAAATAAAATATTAAAAAAAAAAAACATTAATTGCTTTCCTTCTGTGTGCCGGGCCCTGTTGTAGGCACAAGGGCTTGGAGTTGAATAAGACCGATGAGATCAAGAAAATCGGCCAAGGTCCACCCACACTGCCATCAAAGCTCCAGAGTCAAAATGAAAATCCAGATCTATCGAGCTGCAAACATGTTAGCCACTACCCAGTGCTTCCTCTCAGAGTTTACAAACCCACTTTTGTCATTATGGTATTTTTTTTAATTATTTTTTTTATTATTGCCTGTTTCCTATTTGTCTCCCTCCTAATCATCTTCTCTCCTAGCGCTGCTTTCTCATCATCAAGAGTGTTTTAATCTGGCTTGAATTTTCAGCAGAAATGTAAAATGATGCAATAAGTCCAGTCAAGTATGATATCATATGTTAAAAGAATTTTGGACAAAATAAAAATTCAGAATAGTCATAGCTTTTATTATGGTGTCTCTTTTTCCTTAAAAACTTTCTTCCTTTTCTTTCTTTTCTTCCTTTCACTTCTTTTCACAAGATCCAGAATTGCACTTTATTTCAGCCCTACAAAGAAGCATCTTAATGTCCAACTTCTTTATTTTTATATTTCCCAGTTGTTCGCATCTATTTTTTGTTTGCTTTCCAAGTTCAATCTTCACATGTCTTCCACTGGTAGTTTCTTCTCATCCTTCAAACGTGGTTTCTTTATAGTTCTTTAGTTTTCTGTATTCTTTCTTCACAGGCAACTTGCCTTTCTTCTAACACGTTTTGAAGATTTTTCTGTAGTGAGGAAACCAAGACAGAAGGGAAAGCTTTACAATTTATGTCCCAGTAGTTTACAAACGTGTCCTGCTATACGGCAAAGGAAAATATAAAAAAGGAAAATAAGAAACATTAAAGAGGTCTTGTTTCTGCTTCCAGCTTATGTTGACACATCATTCTAAGAAAGAAAAAAAAAAAAAAAAACAGGACATTTTGCTCTTCAGTTTGTCTGTAAGAACTTAAGATCCCAAACCATCAGTGCAAACTGTAGGAAGGGCTGGTTTTAAGCATCCCCAGAGGCCTTGCCAGCACACTCTCAACCCAAATATCCCTCTTTCCATCACTTGACATTTGGGCCAGGCATGGTCCAACCCTTGGTTTACGTGTTAGAATGAAGGTGATAACGCTTTTAGTTGTTTTCAGTTGCTAATGCCCCAGAGTGAATACGTTGGTCAGATGTCTCTTTTTGTGGGTAGTTCAAAGAGAGGGCCCCAGTAAGCATTGGAGTAGATTGGACAAGGCACGCTGTGGGGAGCCCCGAGGGCAGTGATGGAATATTCAGTACACGTAGGTAACCTGGAGGCCCCATGAGAGCCCTGGTACCTGGAGCATGGAGTGAGGAAGTGAAGGGGAAATACCAAAAGGATAGTGGGGTCTCAGGAGAAACTTCTAAACTAGGGGGACTTAAGAGAAGATCTCCATATGGGGACCTTCCCAGTAGAGTCTGCAAAACGAGTCAGTACATCCAGGGCTGGTGCTGAAGGTTCTAACCCGCGTTGGCCCGTTGGTACATCACAGTTTTGAGGCCTATGCTCACAGCAGCCCCCACCCAAGAGTGGGTTTTCCTTGGGTGCCGAAAGAAAAACGCATCCATTACCTCACTGAGCTCTCTGCACAAAACCCCCTCCCTCACCCAGGATGTTTTTACAGAGCTTCACATCTCTTTGACCTTACCAGTTCAGAGGGGAAAAGCAAGCACGTTGGACTTACCGACTTTGCTGAGGCTTTAGGATTTAATGCACAAGGAGCAGAAAGATGTCTGAGGAAATAAAGTTGTCCACATACAACACTTAAAAAGAACTTTGCAAATCGGGCTTCAAATTCATTCATGACAACAAAGCTCCACTAAGGTTGGCGAAGGCATCAACCTTCCCTCTCCTCTCTTTCCACGCAGATACTACACGTGGCCTACGCTCTTTCCCACCCGCGTGGCTGAGATCCTTATTTCTTCTGTTTTGTGCTCCAGGAAGCTATGAAAAATTAAGGAGGCCCGTGTGAACCTGATGATCTAATCCCTGTTATGTACAGTGGGATCCAGGGCGGTTGAGTCGTGAAGTGGTGTTTCCATTTGTCTTTGCTTGCCTGGTCACTGGCGGTTTTACCTTCTTCTGCACATTCCATGCACCCCTGGATGTTCAGGGCTTTCCTTTGCTCTCTAGGCCATGCGCCTCAACCAAATAAGAAAGAATCCAGCTGTTTCTGTTGATGAAGTGACAAACCATGAGGTGACCCTAGGTAGTGTTTAGAAGGGTCAGTTGCTAATGTTGCCACCCTTTCCTTCCTCCTGAACACCCCTTTGATTTCCCCGGGCCTGAACTAGCTGTGATGCTTCCTGTCTGAACAAGAAACATAGGTGAGTTTCTTGTTCCCCCGAAGGTAAATCTTCCAATCACAGGCATCATGGCATCACGGGTTCTCTGTCAAACACCGACCATATGTGATCCTGTTGGAGGACGACAGTGTCCGTGTAGGCCTGGGTCAATTCCTTGGCTGCTAATTTACCTTCCTCACCTAGATTTCCTGTCTGAATCACTCGTATCTATAGTACTTGGTTAGCAAGTGGGCTCCTTTCTTGAGATTCCAAGTCAAGCTTATTTGGAGAACCTGCACGTGTACATTTAAAAGAGTCAGAAATTAAAAAAAAAAAAAAAAAGAGTCAGAAATTCTCCAGGACCTGATCCTGGTGTCTTCTGTGTCTCTTTTAAGGACTAGAACACACACTTGCCTCTCCTGATTCCCAAACGAGAATCCTGAGAGTTCTATCCAACTCATGATGCTGCTTGGGAGACTTAGCAAAACTAGGACAGGAACCTTTTCTCTGCACTATGCTTGTAGGGTTACGTGACAACAAATGTTTGCTCTCTACCCCTCAAAATACCGTGCGCTTTCCTGACGCAGCTTGTGACTCACACCATTCATTCCCAACATCCACATTCATGAGAACTCTCTTTTCCCGTTCTCTGCTAACAAATTTGTCTCATTCCCCCAGAGTTAATGTTCCCACACCAGCCAGAAATGCTGCCTGTCCTCTGACGCCCAAGCTGTATGCTCATTCTGTCTTATATTGTTACTTTTCATTTGGTATAAAGCATGTGGCTCCCAAATCTCCCTTCTGAAATCCTGGGACAAATTCCCAGGTTCCTGCTGATGCCCCCACCTTCATGACCTGCAGCACCCCACCCCACAGAGCTTAGGGAGGACAGGGGAAGCACACCTGGAGCAAAAGGAGAGTAAAGTTCATGCAGCAAGCACCTTTCTTTTAACCTTCGAAACATTGACCACAGCAGAAATTAAAGTCTTCTTACCAAGGCTTCTGCAGAGTCAGTGATACATGAAGATTTACCAGAGGATTTGAATTTGTCCTTCAGTGAGTAATTCATTCAGCAATGTTTACTGAGTACTTAAGTGTGCCATGTACTCTAATAGATAATGAGGATATAGCAGTGACAAGGGCAAACAAAATCTCTTACCCCAGGGACCTTGGCAAGCACCTATAGTACTCGGTTGGTGAGTGGACTCACTTGTTAAAATTCCAAGGCAGATAGTGAACAGACAAAGAAACCATCAGATGGTATTACATGCCAATCTTCTTCCATTTCACTCATTTATTCATTTTAAAAAGGAAATATCTAAAGGAGAAAATTGACTGCTGGATATGTTTACGTAGCCTTTTAAAGACATTACTCTTTAAAAACAAAATGCCCAAAAAAATAAAATTAAGAAAAAAACCAAAATGCTCAAAGAATTTCATTTTTTGAAATCAAGTGTGGGAAGAAGATTGGGATTGTTGGGGGCGGGAGGGGTGGAGGGTGGTGATTTTAAGGGCAGTGTGCAGATAAACTCTCACTGGAGTGAAATACTTGGGCAAGGACTTCAAAGAGGTAAGGTAATGAGGATATCTTGGGAGAAAATGATTTCTGGCTGAAAGCCTGGGCAGTGCAAAGGCCCTGAGACAAGACTGAGTCCTGTGGGTTGAAGAAGGACACGAAGCTCTGTCTGGCTGAAGTGAATTATCTGAGGGGGAGAGTGATACAACAGTGAGGAAAGAGAAACAGGGGCCAGATCTTTTAAGCAGTTGTAAGGACTTTGGCTTTTCATGTAAAATGAGAAGCCAATGAAGGGGTTTTTTTTGTTTGGTTGGTTGGGTTTTGGACGTGTTTTTTTGTTTTGTTTTTTTTTAACCAGTGGAAGTTTTTGAGCAGAGAACTGACATGATCTGTTCTTGGTTTTAAGCATCATTCTGACCAGTGTGTTGAGAATAGAGCAAAAGGACCAATGACAGAGTCAGAAGGATCAATCAAGAGGTTAACACAGTAATTTAAGTGAGAGACATTGGTGGCTTCAACCAGGATTGTAGCAATGGAGGTGCCCGTAGAATGTGCTGCTGGATTGAACGTGGAATGTGAAACAAAGGGAGGGCACGAGGGTGCCCCCACAGTCAGGCATTCATTCCAGTGAGCCCACTGGGAAGGGAAATAGAATAGACAAGGTTGAAAGCAGGAGCATATACCTTCTCCTTATTTCTCCTTCCGCTTTTCTCCTATCCCTCATGTCTCCTCCAAGGAAAAGGCTGAGGACCTCAAACTCTTATCAAACCATGGGCACTGAGTTGGACTGATGAAGTGATTTTCCTTTTCCAGAGAATACTTTTCTTGCCCCATGAAAATACCAATAACCCACCTTACTCTTCTAATGGAAAGATGTACCTGGAAGAGATTTTTGAACGAAGTCAGAGTAAAGTAGGGAACAGACAGCGAGGGAGGGCTGCCTAGATCCCTAGGTCCTGATCATATTATACCCTATCAGTCTCAGGCAGCACTGACTGGTCTCAAGCCATTTACTCAACAAATAGCCAGAAGGACATTTATTCCGTTCCAGGTACTGAGGGTACAATGGTGAACAAAACAGATCCGGTCTTGTCCTATGGAGCTTACAATTACTTAAGGGAGACAGAGAGACCACAGGGGCAAAAATATGATTTTGTAGCATGGAGTGATTGATGGAACAATTATAAGGTACCTGAGGCTGTATAACAGGTAGATACATTCACTCTTCCCCACTTTGATGAAGTCGCTCTGTATCCTAAGATAAACACAGAAAATGCTCAAAACTCAAGAGGAAGAATCAGGAAATATGAAAAGCATTTCATATTTTTAAATCATTGCAAATCATACATAATGCCAGTCATGTGATAAGGGTGAGAAAATGACACGGACTCCAGATTCAAAACTCATTATTCGTTATTATAAAAGAGCATTTTGTTGTTTTTTTTTTTCTTAATTTTATTTTTTGAGCATTTCGTTTTTTTTCTTAATTATATTTTTTTGAGCATTTCGTTTTTAAAGAGTAATGTCTTTAACAGGCTACATAAACATATCCAGCAATTTTCTCCTTTAGATATTTCCTTTTTAAAGTGAATAAATGAGTGAAATATATATTATCTTTGCTATGTGAAAAGACATAACCAGAAAACTTCAGATTCACTAAATGACAAATTTCCAACACTCAATATATATATTATATGTATGTATATGATATACATATTATATACATACATATATACGTATATTATACATACATGTATATTATAACCCATATGACACTATCAAATTATATATTTACTCTAATTACATAAATATAAATGTACACTAAGTGTAAAAATATACACCTTCTAACTAGTTTTTGCAAGATTTCATTCATTCACATGAATTTAATAAACTTTTTTGTTGTTGCCTCTGTTTGGTAGCTTTGGAGAATATTTTTGGGAAGAGTTATAAAAGTAATAATACACTTTAATCTCCCTGACTTAAAAGCCTATCAAAAAAAAAAGTTAGATTAAAAAAAAAAGTTAGATTCACGTTAGTTAGTGTATCTTTCAGAAAGAAAGCAAATTATTTAAATAGCTGACATTTATTTATGTAAAGAAAGACCACTAAATGGAAGGTATCAAATTCAAAATAAAACTTCAAAGTTTAACTTTGGGAAATTCGTCAACAAAAAGAAGGTCTTATAATGTTACCACGTCCTTGTAATTTAGGTCTTTGCACTCTAATATTTAATTCCAATTTTTTCCCCTAAACTAAACCATCTTTTTTCAAGTACTTAATCATAATTATGATTACCAAATTATTTCATTAGTGCTAAGTATAAAAACTAAGAAAAATACAAAAATTCTAACTCGACGTAAAAGAGATGGTTCTGAAGACTTATCCCACTTAAATGCTAGTTTTACCCAGGATATTCTAATGTCCTGTTTAAATGTAAGTTTATCTAATCTTTTTCTTTTTTTTTTAATAAATTTATTTTTTATTGTATCTAAGCTTTTTCATTCTTGAAACTCGGAAAGCCCAATACTTATTTCTGACATTTATTTCTGAAATCTAAATAGTGATCCTCAACCACTCAGGAGCATAGAATCAGTCATATTTTTTCTGTACACCTCTTGGAAATGAAAGTAGTGCAAATTCTCACTCTCTTCCTTAGGGAAACACTAAAATGGAGGATCCAGAAATAGGTTTATTGTTTCTTCTAGCTTACCTGAGAGATGGAGTTATACCCTCCACTAATTAACTAACACACTAACGATTTGCAATAATAAGCCAGTAGTTCGAGTTTCAGAATGAAAGTCTGTTTGGTCCAAAAATGCACAAATATTTTAGGAAATATATAATTCTGGTTTATGTTGACCCCTGCAAATGAAATATTTGATTGATGCCACATTTATCCACTTACCACACACACATATATATAAAATTAAGTAAAATTATATGCACACACACACACACACACACACAGAAAGAGAGAAGAGAGCACGCTAGTCTTTTAAACACTCTTCTATCCCATCCTCCAAAAATGATTGTGAAGAGAACTTCCAAAGATAAAGCCAGATTTAGGGATAAACGAAGACAAAAGTGTTAGCATCCTGCCATCCTGTGGTTATGTCCAGTACTGCAGTGTTTTTGTTTTTGTTTTTGTTTTATTTGGACTGTGGGGTATCCCCCTAAGTATCAGGAATACAGTTGACATCACGAATGAGGTAACTTGAAAAAGCATTAGAACATAGGGAATCCTCCTAAAGGATGTACAAATCCATTTAGTCCTAAAATTAAAACTCCCGATTGAGGTAGGCCCCTGAAAACACAACATTGTCCCTATACATACACTGAGTTTTTATTTAATTTATTTATTTGTTTTGGTAAAGATTTTACTTATATATTCATGAGAGACACACAGGCAGAGACATGAGCAGAGGGAGAAGCAGGCCCCCTGCAGGGAGCCCGCTGCAGAACTCAATCCCAGGACCCCAGGGTCACGACCTGGGCCGAAGGCAACGCTCAACTGCTGAGCCACCCAGGCGTCCCTTGATTTAAGTTTTTTGACAGATACGTTTTCAGTCATTAGACCCTCAGACTGGTGTCTTAATAGGCTAAACATTTTTCATTGTAATAAACCGAAATGTTTTGTCAGATAAAACAATAAAACAATTCTAGTTTTCATGTTCTAAGCCCAGCACGGACCTTTAGCTAAAAAAAGATGACTTTGATATTTTAGCTGAATCCGGAAGATTCTAGGAGGAGCTCTTGGGTCCAAAGGGAAGGAGAGCTGCCATTGTTCCAGGCCTCCACCCCCTGCCTCTGCCTGACTTAGCTGCATGTAGCAGATTTTTATTTTTATGATACAGATTTCATGCTAGGATCCCACGGGGTGTTACACCTGTTGCATACAGTTTCTGTAAATGGCCCAAGGACCAGAATGGTTATTCTCAATTGAAATTAATACTATTTCACCCCCCACACCTTCCCCGAATATAGTAACAAGCTGCCTTCGGTATGGAGCAACTAGAATGGCCCACAGCAGTTACTGCCAGTCAACGTGCAAGAGCCAGAGCGGCCCTGTACAGTCTTTGTATCCTCACCTGCCCTGTTGTAGAAGTGACGACTCAGTGAAAAATCTTAGCACTTTGTTCCAACAACCTCCAAATATTGGATGTTTGGAAATATCTCAAGGGCTTACTGCAGTTTGCTCTCACCCAGAGGGAAGCAAGCTCCTCATGCCAGTATGCACATCTGTAAGGCCTACAAAAGACAGCTTTTATGGTTTCATTGTGTACCCACTTACTCTCATGCTGGCTTGTGTGTCCATTTTACAGCTCGCTGAGTCTTCTTCCCTCTTCTCTAGTTTGGCTTCCTGCCTTTGATGGGAGCTCTTTTTTCTCAGTTGCCCCTGATTTAGGTCTTCTATAACATACTGAACATAAAATGTAAATGAAAGATCCCAATGTGAGATGTGAGTCCATTCACCACAGGTTTGCAGAAATCAACTCAGACCCCTGTTTTCCCTCAGTATTTGCTCTATGGTAGGAGCAAGCTAGTGGTGTTGATCTGAATTTTTGAAGCTAAATCGTCAAAGTGGTTTACTGAGGGCAAAGGGCCTTGGGAAGAATCATGTTGAAAGGGGGATCCCTGGGTGGTGCAGTGGTTTATAAACGCGCCTGCCTTTGGCCCAGGGCGCGATCCTGGAGACCCGGGATCGAGTCCCGCATCGGGCTCCCTGCCTGGAGCCTGCTTCTCCCTCTGCCTGTGTCTCTGCCTCTCTCTCTGTGTCTCTCATGAATAAATAAATACAATCTTTAAAAAAAAAAAAAAAAAATCATGTTGAGAGATTAGAATTAATGCTGGTAAAGCCAGATTTTCAAAGTATTCAATTCCGAAAGGCTGCAAACATTGATTTGGGGCTTGGAAAAAGAAAGCTCTCAGAAGAGGTGGGAGGGAAGAGAGAGAAAGAAGGAAAGAGAAGGTGAAAGAAAAGGAAGGAAAAGAAAAAAGAAAGAAAGAAAGAAAGAAAGAAAGAAAGAAAGAAAGAAAGAAAGAAAGAAAGAAAGAAAGAAAAGAAAGAAAGAAAAGAAAAAGAAAAAGAAAAAGAAAGAAAGAAAGAAGAAAGAAAGAAAGAAAAGAAAGAAAAAGAAAAAGAAAGAAAGAAAGAAAGAAAGAAAGAAAGAAAGAAAGAAAGAAAGAAGAAAGAAAGAAAGAAAGAAAGAAAGAAAGAAAGAAAGAAAGAAAGAAAGAAAGAAAGAAAGAAAGGAGAGGAGGGAGGAAGGGAGACAGAAGGAGGAAAGAGGAAGAGAAAAGAGAGGAAAAAAGACAAGATTTAAACCTTGGCTGGAGTCCTTACTTTAGTCCTTAACTATTAGAATATCTACTCCTCCTAGTGAGGATCAGTTAGGGAGGCTCCAGTTTTTCCTGTAAGGAGGGGACTATTGAGCACACACCACGTGTGTTCCGGGCACTTTACAGGTGGCCTTGCGAGCTAAGCACTGATTTTATCCCCACCTTATGAATGAGAAAACTGGGCTAGGGAGGAAGGTGTAGGTGACCCTACACCGCTGGGGTCACCCGCTGGGGCCTGAGACCCCTCTCCCTCGCCCAGGAGGAAACAAACTCAGGCAGACCCTTGTCAGAGAGCGACTAGGGTCTGAACCCGGGGCTCCCTGTCGCCCCAGCAGCAGCCCAGAACACACACAGGTGGCCCGGAGACCTGTTGCCCCTTCTGCGGGTACCCCCCTCCTCCCCTTCCTCCGTGATCTCTTGACGTTTGCCTGAGTCTTTCCTCCTGTTGTCTCGACTTTTCTCTTTTCCTGTTTCTAGGTACTTTGTCTATATTTATCACAACAATACCCTCACTTCCCTTTTCTGTTAGCCCGCAGAGAACCAAAAGCAGGAACAAACAGTGACATCTACAGTTGGTGCACCGGGGGCCTGAGTCTGGCCCTTGCCGTGTGACTTTGAGCAAGGATTTAATCTTCCATCCCAGGGTCCCCACACCATAGATTAAAGCCCTAAAACACATCTCAAGTGAGGTTAACTTTAAGATGCAAAATTGTGGGCCCTGAAGGTACCTTCGGAAGCATCTGGCTCAGAGCAAGAATGCAGGGGTCCACCTCCTTCTCCTCCTCCTCGTCCTCCTCCTCTTCCTTAGCATGACCATTGTAACTAAATGCTAGTCACCTTAAAACATTGTTTTAGTGGAAATGTTGAAATGCCCTTCGCATTTAAATTTCCCCTTTGTGTCTCAGATGACAAAGGGCTCTAGGGAGGCGACCTCTCTTTTTGAATGGCCAGAGATTAACACAAGTTAAATAGTTGCTATTATAACACAATCTCTGGTCTCCAGTGTAAAGTTTGCAGAAGTCTAAATTTAGAGTAAATTGTTACATTAAAGGTCAGTCCCTCGGTGAGGAGGAGGGATACATGGCTTTTTTGCTTTAAAGTGGGGCAGGAGCTGAGGAGGCATTGATTGAAGAGGCACCCTGAGGCCACAATTCTGGGAGCCTGTTGTTGACTCTGGGCTGCAAGAGCTGTGGTCAGGGTGGGTCCGAAAGGGCTGGGTGGTACTTCTCTTACCCCTGACTTCCCTTTCCACTTACCCATTTTAATCAAAGGTTGCTTTCCCCAAATAGTCCACCCTGTGGTCCTCTCCAGAAGGAAAGGAGAAAATCAAGGGCCATGTGAATTCCCTTTTCAAAGGACCATTTGTTACACAGCCTCATTAAAACAGCTTAGGAAGGAAAGTAATTACCCAGACAGGGCGCCCTCAACAGCCCTCAATGGGTGAAGACTATTCTCAGGGGGTTTTCTCTTTTAATAAAAACATGTTTTAATAAAAACATGTTTTTTATTTTGCTTAGTAAAAATATATTTTTTAATAAATAAAATATATTTTTTTATAAATAAAAATATATATATATACATACATACATACACACAAGTTCAAATATTAGTTTCCACTTAGGTCCGCGTTAAAAGACTTAAGAGCAAATTCTACTGTCTAATATTCAGGCCATGTCATATTCATGGTTTCTAAGTCATTTCTCCTAAACAGACATTTGCCCAGGTGCTAGGAAATCTGATTTTCTACTCTGTTCTCGGCATATCCCTCTTGGTGCTATTTTCACTCTGCGTCTCTCCCCACACCCCTTCCTTCCATTTAATGATTTAAAAAAAAGCAGAGGTAGATTTTTCAGAGTTGTCCCAGGGCTTGAAACACAGTTCACACGCTGAAATGTTTAATGAATGTTGCCTATCTTTATGGAGGATGTTTAATCCCAATAATTGCCATAATGGCACACACCTGTCTCATTCCTTAGACTCCATGAAGGAAAACGTCATTCTGATAAAAGCTCCAAATTCCCTGTTAAGATCCTCAGACTGGTCGTGTAGGTGTCTAATGGAAGACAGGAGGACCCTTTAGGTTTTATCATTGCTTTGCTGTTGAAATCATATTGCTACCATCCCCCGAAATGATTGTCGGATGGTGCTTTATGAAGTCAACATTGATGTTTTTCTTTTTTTTTAATAATAAATTTATTTTTTATTGGTGTTCAATTTGCCAACATACAGAATAACATCCAGTGATCATCCCATTAAGTGCCCTCCTCAGTGCCCGTCACCCATTCACTCCCCCCCCTCCCCCCCCCCTCCGCTCTCTTCCCCTTCCACCACCCCTAGTTCGTTTCCCAGAGTTAGAGGAGTCTCTCATGTTCTGTCTCCCTTTCTGATATTTCCTACCCATTGCTTCTCCCTTCCCTTCTATTCCCTTTCACTATTATTTATATTCCCCAAATGAATGAGACCATATAATGTTTGTCCTTCTCTGATTGACTTACTTCACTCAGCATAATACCCTCCAGTTCCATCCACGTTGAAGCAAATGGTGGGTATTTGTCATTTCTTTTTTTTTTTTTTGTCATTTCTAATGGCTGAGTAATATTCCATTGTATACATAAACCACATCTTCTTTATCCATTCAACATTGATGTTTTTCATGACATTTCTGCATTATTGCTCCTGAATGACTAAGTAATGTTAAAATTTTATCGACTTGACATTCAAAATACAATCATGAATTGTTCGCATGTCTTGGCCTTATTTATGCTCTCAGTGCTGTCCATTTGCCTTTAACAAAATGATACGATCTCAAAATTTCTTTTGATTCAGAAATGGATTTGTATGAGGTTCTCATGGTCAACTCGGATGTACATTTATTAGGTCGGTCAATCTGTATTAGGTTAACAATTAACTTGTCTAATCTGAAAATCAGTATCATTACTCTAATCGCCCTCTGCTGTTTAGATAAAATATATCAAAAGAATCTGGAAATACTTGTTCCCAAAGCACCAAGATTGCATGTCGTTCTTAATAAAGAAATCTACTGACCTCACGAAAGACAAGTCTACTAACTACCATTCACCTCTTCCTTTACCAGACTTACATCATTACAGAGGGACATTGTTGACAAAAATCATTCCAAACATAGACACGGTGGTCTTTTTGGACTGGCAGACGAGCGTAAGATTAGGAGGCTTAGAGCTGTTACAGCTATTTTCCATCTACAGCTGTTCCTACTGATGGATTGGATAGAGGAAGGGAATCCTGGGTAGGGATGGAGCTGTCCTGGCTGATTTCTCCTTGTCTGGCATACGGTTCATGAATGCATTTTGCAGCCCACAATTGTATCTTTGACCTCCCTAATTTGTGAGAGTTTTTCTGTGACCTTCCAGCTCTGAAGCACACAATGATTTCTCCCGCATCCTAGGGCCCCACATTCTCTGCCTGACTCCTACACACTCCTGGATCATGCTCAAACATCAGGTTCCAAACTATACCAGCCATGCTTACTGCAAGCTCCTCCTATATTTGACTTCGTAATTTAGAATTTTCATCCATCAGAAAGCAAATGGGTTTAGGAATGATTGTAAGTAAACAAGGTAGCTGCTAAAGAGGATGCCTGGATTAAAAAATAATATGCATAAATAAATAAATAAATAACCAACCAATGGTGAAAATGTAGTTTGAGCTCAAGAAATAAGTATTAAATGAACAACAATAATAATGATTTTAAAACCCCAAGAGACTGAAATTTTGCTCTTAACATTTACATGGAAAAAGTCCTTTAAAGTAGCAAAGAAGCCTGAGCATAGACCACAGAGAGCTCAATGATGTATGACTGGGAGGAACAGCTCTTATTCATCCCCAAATCTTGGGCACCCTAGATGTATGTTATTAAGGAGAAGCAGGAAGATACAATTTACTAGAGTTTGTTCTTTTCTCCAAATAGAGGAAGTGGGAAAGAAAAAAAAAAACTGAGTTTCTTAGAATGAATTCAACGTAGGTTCCTCCACTTTCTTGAATCTGTAGAACTTGTGACTTGTGTGCAAAAGAGGAAGAGAATCTCAGCCTCATTATGGAGTCTGTCATTGGGAGAGAGGAATGGAGAGGCAGAGGATAAACCAGCCCGAACAGCTGGATGGAGGTATAAGGCCAATTTGACATATTTGAACGATGCTTACAGAATTTTGTTATTCTAAGCCATGACTTCTGTATCAAACAACCAGTAAATAACAGTGTCTCCCCTTGCTGTCTTTCTGTTGCCTAGGCCCTGATCCCCACTGGCCTTGCCTTTGCCTTCATCAAGACCTGCAATCCCTCCACTTCCTCTTGGTCCCATAAACCCTCAGAGCCTCTCCAAGCTCACTCAGCCCCCTGTGTGTCCAGAAAATTCTATCTCTCCAAGGCTCAGTTTCCAAATCTCTCAAACAGTGATACTAGAACATCTAGGCCAGAGGGGAATGAGAATCACTGTATCTTACGAGTGAAAGGCCACCTGTAGCATCTTACACAAACACCTTGGAATCCCTCACCTTGTCCGCCTACAGCCCTTGCCCATCCCGGGAAGAAACCTGTCCTCTAGTTTCTTTGGTCCTGCTCACATTGTCTAGGCTGTTGGGTAGATCAGCACCCTCACATCTCAAACTCATTTCCAGACTTTGCTCTAACGGTGGAAGAAAATGAACAGACCCCTGTAGAGCCCTGGTACTGTTGGGGGTTGTCATCAAGAGCTGCTTACCACAAGCACTTAATTTATCTGAAATTTCATATTTACACTAAGACCTTTACCCTGATTTTCATTTTATCTATATTAAAATTATTTTCAGGGATCCCTGGGTGGCGCAGCGGTTTGGCGCCTGCCTTTGGCCCAGGGCGCGATCCTGGAGATCCGGGATCAAATCCCACGTCAGGCTCCCGGTGCATGGAGCCTGCTTCTCCCTCTGCCTGTGTCTCTGCCTCTCTCTCTCTCACTGTGTGCCTATCATGAATAAATAAAAATAAATAAATAAATAAATAAATAAATAAATAAATAAAAATAAAAAATAAAATTATTTTCAAAATAGTTAAGCAATTAAAATTTTACTCCAAATGTTTCAGGTAAAACTGACACTAGAGGAAGATGTGCTATATTCCTACACATTGTGCAACCTGGGCACACTGCAGATAGACCCAAGGGTGCAGATAACTGAACTCAGAAAGCGGAGCTTAGCTGATTGTTCTGCTCTAGGCTTGTGATGTGCAACTTTACCCCAGCACTCATCCTACTCGACGATTTTTTTTCAATAATTTAATTGGCTTTCTCTCATCTTATTCACAAATATTATTATGAACATTTCTGCCCTTCAAACTCTGGTCTCACTTGTACCTTACTCACTGAAATAACTGTGACATCCCTCAACTTCCATCCCCAAATTTAACAAACCAACACTTATTCTCACTGCTCCCTTTTCTCTTTTAAGTCCATGACCACCCCTCCTATGTCACAAGTTGAACCTTTCTTGAGCCCTCATACCTCTTCCGATCTTGTGCCTCTATCCTCTTTCATTTTTTCTTAGTCTCTTCTCTGAGTTGTACCTTTCCCTCTAAACCACAAGCCTGTGCCCCTGTAACCTAAGTTTTTCCAAACACTGCTGACTATCCAAGATATAACAGAATATCCAAGATATTCCTCTTCTTTTCCTGTTATTAGGTAGTGTTCCTAAGATTTCCAGTGAGATTCAAAGCGTGTACAATGAATTATGAAAGGACTCAATGGACACTCAGGGCACGCAACATCCTCTCTAACTGTTTAGTCGGTAATTGTTTATCAATTTACTGTGTTTATTGCAATTTGCTGTTGCAATAAACACAGCATCCAAGTGTATTAGAGCTATAAAGCAGCATCTTTAGTTTTAAATATGACAAAAATTCCATTCCATTGTTAGCAAGTGTTCAAGTGACAGCCAATCTTCACCTACATACTCCTGAGAAAAGAGCTTTAAAGCCTTTTCAATCATTAATTTCTGAATTACAATAAGCAGCTCCTGATCCAATCTGGGAGACTGGCCTAGAGCAGTGTTTTTATACCACGAACACTTGCCACAGAGAACAAAGTGGCATCTTGTTCTAAAGTCATTTTCAATAAACCCAGAAAACATCTTTACATTTGCTTTTTCTGAGTATATTCTCTGGAAAGTTACTAGCTTTGCTGAGATGAGCCAGTGCCGTGGGGCCCTGAAATCACCACAGCTAAGTGGAAACTGGCTTCAAGGTGCCTTGGCTGAGATCCAAGCAGCATTCAGAAATCCGAGCAGCGGCAGAAGTGGGTCATGAGCTTAAGAACCTCTCTCAAATATTCACCATGCCAATCCACTATCATTAGGTGCACTCTCTTGAGAGTGAAATTTGAAAAGGAAAGTAGCTGAATCCATAGGTCTTTTGTGAAATCTAATTGAAATAAGAGGTTTTGAATATAAATTCCTATAGGGAAGGTGCTGGGGAAAGAGCAGTAATATTCTGTTTTATATGGTAAACACAAAAATGACTGTAATGAGTATACAAAGATTTATTCTTTGATAACCTTTCATCTGTTTCACCTTTGTATGGGGCAGAGTGGCATTTTTCCAGACCTACACTTTCACACAGATACCAGAAATAAGCAGCTAGTCCAGAGCTCCTATAATGAAGAGAAAAAGATGAAATCTGCAAAAGGAATAAATTTGCTTTTTTGTAGCCCGACCTTCAGTGCTAAAAGATCACTAGGAGATATAGTCAAGGACACTCAAGAATTCTCCCTAATATTTTTTTGTGAACAAAGGACACCAAGGTATATTATGCTAAATGAGCAAAGAATCTTAGAAAAAGCAAAGTCAGTGACCCACATTAACTAAAAAATTTCCTGGAAAGGGGCATTGCATATTTTTTTAAGTTCCATTACTAGGCTTCCAGCCTCTCATTAGCAAAACTGAATGTAATGTTCTAAAGGAATTACTGTTTTCTGAAAGGTTCTTCATTAAAAAAAAAGATGGAAATATTTCAAATACATGGGGCCCCTTCTATTTAAAAATCAAAATACGGTGCATTCGTTCCCTGTGGCTGCTATAAACAACTTCCCACTTGACACACATTCATTTTCTTACAATTCTGGAGGTCAAAAATCTGTTATCGTGCTGAACTTAAGGTGTTGACAAGGCTGCACCCCTCTTGGAGGCTCTGAGGGGAAAATTCCTTGCCTTCTATAGCTTCTAGAACTGCATTCCCTGCATTCCTTTGCTCATGGGTCCTTTGTACACCTTCAAAGTCAACAGCATAGTATCTTCAAATCTCTCTGCTTTGGTCATATCACCTTTCCTCTGCCATCCAGTCTCCCTGTTCCTCCTCTTATAAAGACACTTATAATTATGTTTAGGACCCACCCAGGTAATCCAAAATACTCTCTCCATCTCAAAACCCTTAACTTCATTACAACTACAAAGTCCCTTTTGTCATACAAGGTAACATTCGTAGATTAGGACACGGACGTCATTGGCCATTATTCAAGCTGCTGGAGTGAGTGTCAACATAGTTGCTTGACTTAAATATTATAAGGTAAAGTAAAAAGAAAGCAGGAACAGTGTGGTAGCTAAACCCATACACCCCCTGGATGCTAAGACCCATCTTGTCATTGTGCTCTGTGTGAGCTTAGAGTTGTTGAAGTTCCTGCATAAAACAAATTCAGGCCTACATAACTGTGACTCCAGATCCCCAATTTTGCAAAACGGCAAGACAACTAGGTCACACTGGAGACAAAACCAATCATCCTGAGATGCTGCATAGAAATCAGAAAGCGTACTTATTGCTGATTCCAAGTGGACATAATCATCTGCCCTTTCTTAAAAGCCCTGTACCCAAATCTAACCGACAGTCCACAGCACTATGGAGGACAGAATTAGTGACATTAATGAAATGACAAGGAGGGCTGAAAAGGGGGACAGGAAATGCTCTGGAAAGCTGTAAATAGCTTTTATTACTAAAGAATAAAAATGTATTAGGCAACATTGAACCTGGATGATTCTCAACTGGATAGTGACAGTGATTGAGTTAGCATTATGAATAGCAATGATTCTTCCCTGGAATGTCTGGATGGGAATATTTTAAATCCTAACAGGCCTAAATTTGAATTCCAGCTCTGCCACTCATAAGTCAAGGAGTTACCTTAGACAAAGTATTTAACTTTTCTGAGCCTCAGCTTCCTTACCTTAAAACAAGGTCAAATAACATCTATTTGATAGGGTTATTATGAGGGTTACACAAGATTATATATATATGATCTGAGTGCCTGGAACTCATCGCTGTTCATCTAGCCCTACATGCAGCTGCAGTGATAGCTGAGGGAGAGGAAGTTATAACAAAGACTCTGGCCAGTTGATGGACATTAAGCTGTAGACAGTGCTGATAAAGCTCCGTTTCCATTGACAGATGCTGGGATGTACTGGGTGCTGTGCCCTGTACATTGCTGTGTATGGTGGTGCACTGGTCATCTGGAGAGCTGTTAAGGTTCACGTGAATTCTTGAAGTCCCATGCTAACCTCCCAGCACACATGCTCCATGACATGAATACCGAAGCTCTGTATTTCTGGAATTCTTTTGTCTCTGGCTTAATGGGCTTTGATGCAAGGGTAAAAGATACAGCTTGTATCACCAGACTAAGACCTCACTATACTCAGTATTGACTCATTGACTCACTTCATTTTGACACCACGATGCCTGCTAACTGGCAGCACTGCTACCACAATCACTGCTGAGCTTCCCTGCTTAGACTTCACCCTCCTCTTCTGATTGCTTGTTTTTTGTTGCTTCCTAGGAACTTCAATCCTGTACTATCTTTACTCATTTCAACATTCACACAAAAAAGATGAACCTTGTACAGATACCATGAACCAATCGTATATAATAATACTTATTGGTGAGCTGACCAAACACCATATGGGAAAAATCTTGGGTCTTTCATGTTTTTTTACTCGTGCTTGCACAAGAGTTTTCCTGGATCCCAAAGGCATGATTCCATCCTCTATTCTTTTTTTTTTTTCTCCCTGAATAATATCTGTCAGCACTCAAGACTCTCCAGCTAATGATTCTGATTACTCTGGAACTATCAAAAATCATGTCTAATTTCTAGAGAGCATATATTATTGTTTATTTGTTTAAAAATTGAAATTGCTTTTTCGGGCAGCCCGGGTGGCTCAGTGGTTTAGCGCCACCTTCAGTCCAGGGCCTGATCCTGGAGACCCAGGATGGAGTCCCAGGTCGGGCTCCCTGCATGGAGCCTGCTTCTGCTTCTCCCTCTGCCTGTGTCTCTGCCTCTCTCTCTCTCTCTCTCTCTCTCTCTCACTCTCTGTCTCTCATGAATAAATAAATAAAATCTTAAAAAAAAAAGAAATTGCTTTTTCTTTCACTTCTGAAAGCCTTTAAACTACGTATTAATTAAATCAATACGAGGCAAATAAGGAAACAAAAGAAAACATCTAAAAGAAGCAAATACAGTAGACATTTTTAGGTACATAAGTTCAGCTTTTGGGCTATACACTTGGGTTCTAGTTTTTGGGCAATACACTTGGTGGCTGGGTGCCAGAGTAAAGAGAGAATCACCTTAAGACACTTTTAAGAAGGAAAACATAAAGAGCAACATGCTAAGACAAAACTTTTCCTGCAATGAAACTCACATGGGAATTTATTATAATGGGCTTTACTATAGAATTTGGTTATCTTGAACGACAGCTTTATAAAATATAAATGACTATTTAAACAGAACATTTTTCATATCAATCTGAAGGCAGAAAGAAATGTATATAATCCTAAATCAACGAATATCTTTCTCTGAAAGACCATGTGTTAGTTTAGTAGAGCTGCCATAACAAAGTCTCACAAACTAGGTTATTCAAACAACAGAAATTTATTGTCAGATGTCCAAGGTCAAGGTGTCAGCAGGACTGATTACTTCTGAGGCTGTGAGGAATAATCGGCTCCAGGCTTCTCTCCTGGCTTCTGGTGGTTTGTTGGCAACCTGGCATTTCTTGGTTTATAGATGCATTACCTCTGTCTCTGCCTTTATGTTTACATGGTGGTGTCCCTGTGTACAAACCCCTGAGCCCCACTTCCTCTTTAAAAAAAAAAAAAAAACACCCATCACACGGGATTAGGAGCCCACCTTACTGCATCAAGACCTCATCTTAAATTACATCTGCAGTGACTCGCTTTCCAAATAAGGTCACATTTTAAGGTTATTGGTGATTATAATTTCAACATATGAATTTGTGGGGGGCATAATTCAACCCATAATAGACAAGAGGGCACGGGATAAATATTTTAGTTACCAATGAGCTGGAGCCTCAACACAAATTCAGGGCTAGGGCATTTCATTGAATGGACTGTAGCTTTGTCCAATGTCTCACTGAAGCTTTTGCCAAGTCCTGAGTTCCATGTAATTCCTGACCAAGCTCTCCATCATCTACTTGTTTGCAGAAAATCTTTCCAGCTGATAAGATAATGAATGAGATTCTAAGTATGAGGAACACTCCGAAGTCTTTTTCCAATAGGGATGATTGTGTGGGTACATCCATACTCTTTCCATTAACGCTGTAGCTCAAAACCCCAAGATCATTTGTAAGCATCTCTAACCTACAGAATCTTACCAGATGTCCTAAAAATATTCGTTACTAGGGTGGGTCAAAGAGTAGGACTACATCTAGGTGTAGTTACCACCACTAGCAGGAAAGTAACTCCATCCTATGACCTCCTATTATTATCTTCATATAAAGGCAGGATTATTATTGTGGGAGGAAGAAAGATAGCTAGTCCTTCCAGGGACTCTAGGAAGACCACATATTCTTTCTCTGAATGTGAGAAGATTAAAAAAAAAGAAAAGAAAAGTAATATCTGACTCCTATGATACTTCTAAAACTAGAAAACAGGTAACTGGCTAATAAATAATCAATAACAAGGTAATAAGCGAATCACCAGGTAATGGGTAGATAGATAAGACAAGCAAACAAAAAGTCTCATGATGAAGTATTTGGGGTCTTGTGAAGCACAACAGTGTGGTTGCTGCCAGGCTCGAACATAATTTTCACATCATGCCATCATGTCAACATGGTGCTCTAATTTCTTGTTGAAAAGATACATCTTTTGAAGGATGTGTTCAGGGGAAGCCAAATATTCCCTGTGCTTCTCTATAGCTATAAGCCTGGCTAAACATCAAGCTCTAAATTAAAATAGACCTGGACTGAATCCTGTCCCCGCTGTTTACTAGTCTTGTGACTTAGCACAACTATAGGTTTCTTAGCTGAAAAATGGGTGTAAATAACTGTTTTCTATCTCATTAGATTTTCAGTATGCCAATTACTGAAATGATTCAGAAATGCCAATATATTTCAAGAATAATTATTTTGAGCAACCTCTTCGTTTCTAAAGTAAAGACAATCTTGTAATTCAATGCTAATTGATTTAGAGGCTGCTTGCCATATTATTTGGTGGAGAAACATGCAGGGTATGTGTTCATATCAAAAGTCATGTTTAATTAAAACCTCTTATAGTACATTTCTAACATCATCCACACTCAAACACCCCACAGCATTTTTGCTAGCATTAATTACCAGGCAAAAAGTAATGCTAAGAAACCAAAGCCTTTAGAGGATTCTCTATTGGTAACAAGGGAATATGGCATTCTGACTCATTATGGTAATATCTTGCTCGTTAACCAAGTAAACAGTAAACAACCCATAGAAATAAGAAAAAAAAAATTACACGGATGCTACAATATTATATCAGAAGACTTGTGTCTATGTCATGTATTCCCAAGAGGAAATTTAGACGATATCTTCCTTGAAGGGCTAGAGATGTAATGCCCGAAAAATGTATCCCCATTTTATAAGGAGTCCAGATGTAAGCTTGAAACAAAGATGGCTTTGGTTAGGAGACTCTATGCATGGGGTTCTTTTATTTAAAAGAAAACATTTCAATGTGACATTCATTCCCTGTCTTCACTGCAGTTGCTGGTCTAGACAGAGGTTTTTCATCCAGTCATGGTGTGGGTTGAAGGCTGGCTGTGTCAAACCTTGGCACGTAGTCTGAAAAAAGTTGATGAACACAGCATATGGTATTTTGACTTTTCCTTATTTAAGTAGAACTTTCAGAGAATTTCTCAGAAAGGTCAATTTTTTTTTTTTAATTATACCTTGATTACTAGTTTTCAGGTCATATGTTCTCTTTATTCACAGTTCAAATTATTGAAGCTTGGCAGGAGCCAGACAAAACAGAACCCTAAAGGTAATCCTTTCTTCATCTATGCTGTTCTTCAACTTAAAATATATGTTACATGTGTTTTCTCATACCTATTATCCAGCACTTGGGCTGTGTAGATAGCTTAGAAGAAATGAGTTAGCTCTGTGGATCTGGTCAAGAATTTGGGGAGAGAAGTGGTAAGACAGGAGTAGGGCAGGATAAGAGTGGAAAAGAAGGGAGGAGATGAGTGCTTTAGAAGTAAGGATCATACCAAGATCATGGGTATTTTTGGAAAATTTCAGTATACAATTAACTAAATAAATAAATGCATACAGGATAAGACAGCACTGTTCTACTCAGAAGATTTTAATTTTAGGAATTTGGAAGAAAAGATTGACCTAATTTTTTAGAAAAGTATGTTCCCCAGCCATCAATAAGACATCCATTAGAGATTCTTGAAGTGAAAAAAAAAAAAGTACCAATTATTTTAGATACACTTAGCCCATTATTATCTACCCTCTTTTATGCTAGCCTCTCTCCACCAGAAAAGAGGGCATTTGGGACAGGAAGATAATATTCAAAGAGCTCTACAGCCTCACAGTATTTAAAAAATGATTGTTACAAAAAGTTCAGAAATGCTTTTTAAAATATTCTAGATTCTAAGACTCACAAAAAGGTCAAAGCTTTATGAATATCAAATAGTCATACCAATGGCAGAGGAGAGAGCTAGTTGAAAGTAGGATTGTAAAAACTGAGCAACCTCTTTTGGAAGTATGTTGCAATTGACTATAATACAGGACACAATTGTCTAGCATAATAATGTCAATGGGTATCAAAATAAACCAAATATGTTGGAGGAATTTAATGAAATCTTCCATTGGCCATGGCAGAGAGGCCATTTGGACTTGTAAGGTGGAGCATTCTGGTGCACTCGAGCCATGTTAATGTCACAGAGTGGTGCACAATCATGAAATCAAGGACCCAAGACAAGATGATCCGGATATTTCATCTCATATTACAATATGGTGGATCTTTTTGGAGGCAGCAGAGTGGATTGCAGTGAACTTTGGCCAGAAGCCTCAGGAGACCTGCATCTAAACCCTGGCCTTATCACTTAAGAGTTACATGAATTTGGACAGCTTGTTTAACCCCATTTCCCAGATTCTTCATTGGGAAAGTAAGGACCACACTAGAGCCTCATTTCCCATCTCACAGGTCTTTATGAGTATTAAATCATCTCTAATATAAAAAAGAACAATGTAAACTATAAAACTCGGTAAAATTTTAATGGTTACTACTGAAAATATTTGTTACAATTCACTTATAAAAGGGCTCGATGGATGTTTTTCACCCTTCAATGAGGCATTTAAATGTTATATATAAAACATATGTGGTCACTTAATTTTTAAAAATTCTACGTCAACAAAGTGCTGAATCATCACCAACGTTTCAAACCAATGCCTCCTAATACAATCATTCATAACGGTTTCTTCAGAATTTTAAATTGAGTGCTTGCTGCCCCTTTGAGAATGCAGGCCAACATCCTAATTTATTTTCAATTAGTAGTTAATTTGCTTTAAAATGTAAGTTATCAACACTACCTAGTCCTGAGAATTTTCAGAGTATTGGGAACCCACCTCATTTCCCTTTTGCGAAGCATTAATAGGTCATGTAAAACCACAGCCTATTCTGTGCACACTTTCAGAGACATAGGAGGCTGGCCAAACCTCGGCATCCTTCTGTTTCAGCTCAGCTGACTGCTCACTTCCTCCTCAACAGGAACCTGAATCATAGCTTAGAAATAATTGTTCGATAAGACAGAGAGTATAAAAATAATAGCTTTCCTATATGACAATTGTATCCAACTAATAAAATGAGTTATAAAAAAAAAAAGGTCTCACCTGCAACCCCAATTATCATATATAGTAAAGATGACACCTCACACAGAGGTCCAGTTGTCCAAATAAATGTCATTTGGACAACTGGGCCATCTGAGGAAAAAAACAAGCAGATCCCTGCCCCAATCATTCAGAAAAATAAATTTCATATGGATTAAATATCTATATAGCTATGTAGATATAAAGCTGTACCTCAAAAATATAGGTGAGTACTTGAAGAGAAATCTTCAGTATAGGTAATCTTCAATTATAGGTAATCTTGAAGAGAAAATGGCTTTTCCAAGTGTGACCCAGAACTCAGAAGCCACATAGGAAATATTTGGTGATTTGCAGATTTGATTACATAAAAGATTAAAATTTCCATACGGTGAAAAGACAGCACAGAGGTAAGCTACATGAGCTATACAGCCAAAAGCAAACAGGATGGGAGAAAATGTTAAGCTCTTACAAATCAATAGCAAAACAACCCAGTAGGCAAAAGAGCAAAAGCCATGAGCAGGTAATTTATTGGATGAATACAATGGCCAATTAATTTAGCAAAAGATGCTCAACCTCACCACCCCAAAAGAAATAAATACAAAAAAAAAATAAGCAAATACATTTCTAATCTGAGAAAAATATTTAAGATTATAGCTGGTATTTTAAAAAGATGAGAGAGCTAGCACTGTCTAACATTCTAGGTACCTTTCTGGAATACTATTTGGAATTACCTATGAAAATTTCAAATGCCATGCCTTTGAAACCACCCAGCAACATCCCATCATAGAATCTATGTCAGCACAAGAGAACAAAGATACATCTGTAAGCACATCCATTTATTAGCAATTATAATGGAAGAAAAGGGAAAGGGAAATAATAGAACTTTATCTTAAGAGAAGATGAACAGGTAATTTAATCACATAATCCTAACAATGAAAAATTGTGAGCCTGAAGAAGAGGATGAAAAAGAAGGAAGAGATGCAGGAGAAGAACATCCCCATATGCTAGCATATGAAATGCACTCAAACTATTATCAACTTCAAAAAGCAATCTACAGAATAACGATGTAACACGTTTCTGGAGACATACAGCATATTGTTAGGCATGCACATCTTTAAGAAATGACATTAGAAAAAAAAAAAGAAATGACATTAGGGGATAGAAAGATTTTCAGTTTTTTACTTCATATCAGAGACTACAAACTAGTGAACTATCAGCCTAGATTTAACCAGCAGATATATTTTTTACACACACACACAGAGATTGAGAACCAGTGTTTTTAAAAACCTGGATTTCCTGATCTCTTTTTTTAAAAATGAGAAGATTTAGAACCCCAGACCCTGTATTCTTGCTTGCCAACAACTGGCTAGAGCTGAGAAATGCTGCCCCTTTTAAAGGGTATGTGCCCCCTCTCGGTGTCAAACGTGACTTGTGATGTTACCTGCCAGCTTTCCAGGGGCATTGGAATTTGTTTTCCTCATTCTATATGCTCCTGTGATCTGTGAATTTATTATAAGGAAGCATTACTTGTGTAAATAAAAAAAAAAAGATTAAAAGTAATGGCGGCATACTCTGTAAATCTAGAATGAAGTACAGAAGAACCACAGTGATGGCATATCAAGAGTATTGCAGTACAGTTCAATTTCCAGGAGCTATAAATCCAGCATTTTCAATTAGCAATAACAACGTTGAGTCTGGCTAACCCAGAAACATCCTAAATAGTGATATTGGATATTTATAGATGCAGGCACTAAAGTCCCATGCATTTTTGCAGGGTACAGCTCTTGGCCTATCTTCTAAAGCCTCTTGATTCCACATCATCAAATACCTACCATGTGCAAAAGCAAAATGATAGAGGCTACACAGGATACAAAAAAAAAAAAAATGAGTTAAGACACCATTTCTTTTCTTTTAAGTCACTACCAAGTATATCGACACCTCGCTGGTTGCCATACACTGAAATATTTTTTCACAGTATTTATACTCTACTATTACACTCGCTTATTTTACATCCCCACTTATATCGCTATAACTGAGATTTGCTACTATGTCGATACCTTTTTTACGATTTTTCTCTTTTCTGGCCAATCCATTCCACATTCCATTATCACATTAATCTCTAAAGCGCTAATCCTGACATGTCCCCTTTATTACTTCAATTAATGCTTTAATTATAAGTTTATTATTTTTTAAAAGTGATTTTACTTCAATTAATTACCGTAATTAATTCCATTAAACTCCTTAATTTAGAAAATCAAAGATTGCCACAATTTGACCCCAAAATGTCTTTTCAGCCTTTACTTGCACGTACTACTTTCCACGTACTCTTTTTCAGTCAAAACTGAACTACCAGTTGTTTTCTAAGCAATGTGACTTCAGACCTTCTTCCATTTGCTTGACTATTTCTTCTGCCTGAAATGCCAACTCCACCTTCTAGTTGTAGTTCAAAACCCTAGCCAGCCTTTGACTCTTAGCTCAGAATGCCACCTCCTTCGTGAAGTTTTCCGGCACTCCAGAGACCTATTCCTCTGAATGGCTGTCACGGGTTGCTAGGACCCCTACTCCAGCACACTATCAGCTGACTTGCATCATGGTAAATTAGGCACCTGTCTCCTCTCTCCTTCTAGATGTTAAGTTCCTTAAGAGCAAGGATGGTCTTCTGCAAGCAGGGAGCTTGGCACAGTGTTAAAGTCCAAAAAGTCCATTTGAAAACAAATTCATGAGACGCGCAAACTGATGTTAGACAGAAACAGAGCAGAAGGGGCTGTGTTGGGGAAGAAAACCAAGCAGACGATTCACAGGAATTCAGGTTGCATCGGGATGCTTGTGCGGTGATGAGAGGCGTGTGTCGTTGCACTTGTGTAACGCATGAGCCTCGTACATCCTTGACATGGTGGCAAGAATGGAAACCGCTTCTCAGAAAAACAGACATTCCCACTGATGTCAACGAAGGATCTGGGACAAGCTACTTGGGCACAGCCTGTGGGTGGCTTGCTTCAAAATTCTAAGGTGGAGAATTGCTTAAGGGATAGTGTCCCCAGGAAAGTCAGATGAAAGCTTCTAGGCCAGTGTCAGCCTGGCTGTTGGAGGACTCGCGATGGCTTTCTGTCATTCAAAGAGCTGTGGGTGGTTTGGCAGTTATGTCCAAGTAATTAGCCTTGACTGCCATGAGTCCTCAAGAGGAAGTGACACCAAGCCCTGATAAAACTAAATAGTCGTCAGAACTTCTTATGACTGTGACAGACACACAGATCATGTGGCTAAATATCCAATATGAAACTAGGTCAGACCGATCTACTGAGGCATGCAGTTTATTTCAGTTACTACTAGATTTCCAGGCTAGGCCAGCACTACGGCAGGTGGCAAAAAGTGGGTGCCTGCTTACCAAAGCTCAAGAGGGCGATTAAGTTCAAATAAGCATTGGTGGAAAAGTTTGGAGGGTGAATGGTTGGCAGTGGTAGAGGGAACAGGATGAAGGCAGCCGAGAGTCCTACTACTCGTTACTCTTTTCCCACCTGAGAATAGAAGCCTGACTTTGGACTTCTCTGAAGGAAGTCACAGCGGTTAGAACACATGCCTCCAAAAATCTACAGATAAACAGGGACTCTGGGAATCTCTGCCATTCCCTAGCAAAGTAGGATCCCGTCCCTACACTAAGCTGGAGCCGGACAAAGCCAGGACTAGGGTTACCTAGGGCACTTCCAAAAATCATCAGACAGGAAAGAAGCTCAGTCTTTGCTTCTAGAGGCAGGATTTCATTTGGCAGCTCAAGCAGCATCTCAGAGGTCATTAAGGAATGCCTAGAGTTGATTAGGAGAAGTAACGAAAGTTGTAGTTGATAACAACAGATTTATGAGTCAGAAACAGCCAACAAAAAAAGAAGCAGTAATATGGGAAACTCTCGGGGCAATTTTCTTTTTTCTCTCTGTCTCTCTCTCCACTCTCCTCCTCCTTTTCTCTTTTTCTTTCTTGCTCTGTCTCTGTCTCTCCTCCCCACAAGGCCCTCCCTAACAAGACACCTCCTGCCCAATGGCTCCTGAAAGGGACCACTGGATATCTGACTGGAACTCCAGAACCACCAACCTGAGTCCACCATAGAGGTAAACAGCTCCTAATATCTTGGTAGCCTCTGAGTAAATGATTACACAATTAATACTGAAGGAGACCTTGAATCACTACGATAAAACCATGTTTGCTTTTCCTATAAATAGATAAAACTAGTCATGTTTAAAGGCACACAAGTATATTTTTCACATTGGATTTGTGTTTTTATAATTCAATTTTTGAAAGCTAACATATACAGATGGTTCAAAATTAGCATTCCTGTCCCTAGCCACAAAGCAAACAATGGTAATAAGTTCTTACATATGCTTCCAGAAATTATTTATGCACCCACAATGACATATGTAGGCACCTCATGTGCCTGCATGATTAATGTTAATACCTGTAATATATTATTAACATTAATAATACAGTACCGAAAATATGCAGGAAAATGCTAAACATGTGCATCATTCTAGTGCCTAAATTATATTGTGTCAGTCAAACCCCAATTTCCCAAATCATATATAAATCACAGTAGAATGCTTACATACGTAGCAAACTATCATATAAAAATGTAAATTGCTTAAAACGTTGCTTCCTAGTCATCAATTAATAGAATTCCCAACAAACTTTTGCTATTATGGATGAAGAGGGCATCTTCTGGCACCAACCTCAAGGAAGTACATGCCCTTTGTTGACACTCGTGAGCTTCACAAAAAGTGTATATTTGATTTTTAACCTACCAATTGTGCCTGTGAGGTCATCCCAAGCATCGTTTTGTTCAAAATGTATTAAGTTTAGTGTACATAAATAATTTTTTTCTCTCTTAAAAACTGGCTCAGAGTTGTTGAATTAAGGTATATACTTTTTAATATGAAGCGTAAAATCAGGGGCGCTGAGTGGCTCACTCCGTTATGGGTTCATGATCCCAGGGTGTTGGGAAAGAAACCCTGCCCTGGACTCTCTGCTCAGCGGGAAGCCTACTTCTCCCTCTCCCTCTCCTCCCCCCTTCCTTGACCTGCCACTCCCCCTCCTTGCATGCTCTCTTTCTCTCTCAGGTAAATAAATAATATGTTAAAAAAAAAAAAAATGCCTAAAATCAGGCAGCAGCCAGGCACTAAGGAGACTTTGCCTACCTTTTTCTATCATTCTTCACAAATGGGTGTGCTATATATCCTATTTTTCCATTATTGTTTTCACTTATTTTTATATATACAAAGTTTTAGATTCAAGTAAAAAATGACAAAAAAGATTAATATTAAACTATTAACAATAGTTGTCTCTGGACAGTTGGATTGTGGGCGATTATGTTCTTTTTATCTGAATTTTCTAGATTCTCTATATCTTGCATCAGAAAAAGATTTTTATTTTTTAAAGATTTTATTGATTTATTCATAATAGACACAGAGAGAGAGAGAGAGAGGCAGAGACACAGGAGGAGGGAGAAGCAGGCTTCATGCAGGGAGCCCGACGTGGGACTCCCAGGATCAGGCCCTAGGCCAAAGGCAGGCGCTAAACCGCTGAGCCACCCAGGGATCCCCCCAAGAAAAAAGATTTTCAAGAGTATAATATTTTTTAAAAGGAGCTAGTTCAATTACTTTAAAAAAAAAAATCACTATGTGACCTCACTCTTCAAACAAGCCAGATAACTAAGTCACTATATTTGGGAAAAGATAAACTCATTAATATGTAAATCCAGCTCAGGCTGTTCTTAGTTTATGATTATTAACAGACCATGTTTCTACATAAACACAGTCTCCCAATCAATCATTTGTAATTTTAGTTGGAATATATTATTGATAATTACTGTGATAACTATAATAATGTGAGGCTTTGGATGCTTCTTACTTTATCATCTATTCAACCATTAAAAGGCAAATAATATCCTGAAATAAGAATTTCACACTTTAACTTCCAGCCACTTAAAATAATTTTCCCTATTTATTGAAGATCTAAATGAAAGCTTTGTCCCCTGAGAAACTGACAAATTCATGTGCTGTTCTTTGCAAGGCACAATCTTGAGAAGATATTAAAGCAAACAGTATCACTAGAGGCAACAAAAAATTACTGTAGAAATCAATCTTGAGAATGGTGCCTACTTGAAGACCATCTGTCGATTTTGTTTAAGCTAGTCTTGGGAGAGAGGGGGATGAACAAATCTGCGATTCAGATCCACAAAAGAAATATTCAACACAATGACAACTTAAGTAAAACACTCTTCTAATCAACTAACTGGCATATGACATAAATCTGAATTCATGATCCAGAAAAACAGCTGAGGAATGGTGATAATACACCATTTATTACAGTTAAACAGAGTCAAGGTCATATTTGAATTAGGGCATAAACAAAACAGAATTTCAAATAATTCAGCAATGTTTTTGCCTTCGTAATCAAACCCCACTTTGCTGACGGCATAATTTCTAACATCCTTGCCCTTGAGGCGAATGGATGTAAAGATAAAGAAAATGCATTCCTTGATTAAAAAAAAAAAAAGATTAGAAACTGAGAAAGAAACACATACTTCCTTTTCCATATGAGGGAAAATTTGCATTAAAAGACTGATTGTGGATCAAGGGTCAAATGGCATCCTAAATCGACTCTCATCTAAAACTGCTTTGATCCTTCCCTATGCTGCTAGTGACTTCTCTTGCCCCTGCCTGGCGGCAGGTCCCAGCTGGCCACTATCTGGATTGGCACATAAGTTTTTGCTGACACTACGTAGAGGACCAAGGTTAATTTCCTACAGACTGTGAGTACCTGAACAAAACCCAGAGATATTAGAAGATCAACCCATCAGTCTAACAAGCTAAAGAAGGAAGAAAGGACAGAAAGGAGAAAAGAGAAAGGAGAAAGAGTAGGAAATAATTGAGTTAAGTGAAGAGATCAAAGCATCTTAAAAAAGCCCCCGCAAGGTACAAAGCAGCCGATGGGGGAGTGTGTGCAGTCCCACTTAAGGGCTGGAGAAACTTTTGCATCATACAAGTGCAAAGGCTGCCGTCGTGCCCCCATCACTTCTCCACCTAGACATGGGTCCAGGGACAGGAGAGCAGAGTCCAATCTGCCGGAAATGTGAAGTGAGTCTCACCAATGTAGGGCTGGTAGATAGATACTACATATGCAATGTGATCAATGTTAAAGGCAAGGAGAGAACAGGATTCCATAGAACACAGAGGAGAGGCCACGAATATTTAAGCTGAGGCTGAAAGGATGGAAGAGGTTAGCCGGGCAAAGAGCAGGGACAGGTAGTTCTCTCATACAGAGGGTGTGGGCTCTGGAAATGTCCGAAGGCAAGACCACTGTTAGAGCAGTGAATGCAGCTCAGACTTGGAGCAGACTCATGAAGGGCAATGAAGTAGGATCGGATACCTCAGGATACTAGAAGACCTTGTAGGTCACACTGGGGACAAAGGGGCCCAATGAAAACATAAGCGAATGACTTGAAAAAAAAAAATCATTTTCCAATGACTGGCACTCTGTATAATTTTACTTTTAGACAGAGGAATGAGGAATTAAGACAATTTAGGCTAGAGCATAATTAAGAATTTTGTAGGGCCCCAAGGATATCGTTATGGCTTTTAATCCTCATTATACTTTAATGTAGATGAACCCAGTATATCCTCTAAGTGCCCTTTTAACTTCATCACCTAGTATATTTATTTATGACTTAGCTCTTTTTTTTTTTTTTTTTTTTTAAGATTTTGTTTATTTATTCATGAGAGACACACAGAGAGAGGCAGAGACACAGGCAGAGGGAGAAGCAGGCTCCATGCAGGGAGCCGGACGTGGGACTCGATCCCAGGTCTCCAGGATCAGACCCTGGGCTGAAGGCGGTGGAAAACCGCTGAGCCACCAGGGCTGCCTTGATTTAGCTCTTTCTTATAAAAACAGTGTATCTTTAAAAAATATTCTGGTTCTTTGGATTACAAAATATAAATGCTTATTATATTTTAGAAATGCTGAAAGTTTAACTCTCAAGTTCATGAGAATTCCTAATATTTTGTAATTTCAGAAGTATTTTAAAACATACTCTCCAAACTTTTTTTGATTATTTATTTCATTGATACAGCATTTTGAGCATGTACTTCATGTACATAAATACATAAAAATATATGGATATATGTGAATATATAATATATTATAATGTACATAATGATACATGGTTTCAAATATAAGTTATATATTATAAAGCATATACAAAAATAGGAACTAAAAAATAATAAAAAAGAAAGAATAAAAATAGACATTCTAATAGAAGAAATAGAACCTTCCCGGGAACTCTCTTCTGGACTCACTCTGTAGACAAGTGTTATCACTTACTCGCATAAAATCTCCTAAGTAATTCCTGATATTTTTTTATAGAGCCAATAAATTCTACAAATGGGACTATTTATTTTTTACTTGGATAGAAAGCATTCCTAATTCTTAGCTTACAGGCACACCTTCCCAGAAAATTATTCAAATGTTCTTACTATTTTGATTAAAAAAAGATATTTCCAACCGCAAGAGGCGCTGAGGTCTTGAGTACCATGTACTCTTGGATGAATTCAGCATGTTATAAGGACAAGGAATTTCAAACATGGACAGTTGTATGGCCCTCTTGAAGCCTTATGTTTCCTACTGCAAGGAACAGAGACCAGATGGATTTTAGTTTTTTAAAAAAATTAAACCTAAGGACCTTTTTTTTTTTTTAACTTATTTATGATAGTCACAGAGAGAGAGGCAGAGACAGAAGCAGGCTCCATGCACCGGGAACCGGATGTGGACTCGATCCTAGGTCTCCAGGATCATGCCCTGGGCCAAAGGCAGGCGCCAAACCGCTGAGCCACCCAGGGATCCCAAACCTAAGGACCTTAATAAAAGATAAAGAGGATAAGAGGGGAGAAATGCAGAGTCCATAATTTAAATGCAGTCACCCATCAATGAAGCCTTCCAGAGACTTCATAATTTAAAGGAATAACTCAGTATTACCTTTTCTGAATTGGGGACCTGCACTTGAACACATCACCGAATATTCGGGCCTGGTGACCAGACCACCGGTTCTCCGGTCAGCCTGGTTGATCCAGCCCTGCCACGTAAAACCATGTGAAGTCAGGCAAGTTACTTCACCTTTCTAAGCCTTTGTGTTTTTGTATCTATAAAGTGGGTATGGGTGGCACCCACCTTCCACGCAGGATTACTGGGTGGATTAAGTGAAATAATATATGCAAGGTGTGGGGCACAGCACCTTGGCTGTAGTGAGCACCAATAAATACCAGCATGATTTTTCAAAGACACAGAAGTATATGCCAAACATAGCATCGCCTTTTGTAACAAAGTGCCCAGAGTTAGCATTAAATGTAAACATGATTTGGGGTTTGTTTCTTTAGGGTTTTTTTTTGTTTTGTTTTGTTTTGTTTTGTTTTGCTTTGCTTTTGTTCCTGCAGAATTTTCCTCTCTGTTGATATCAGTGTCCCTGGAAAAGTCTGTCCCATTCATTGACGTTTGTTTAGATTAAAAGCCAGAGATAGGAGGCTGGCTGTCAAACCCCGGCTCTGCAAAGCTGCAGTTGGAGTCCTGAGGGCCAAGGGTAGGGATGAGATAAAGGTAATTAAATCACAAGGGCCGTGAATTGGAGCCGCAGGCTTAGCTGCTGCGAGGAGAGCCTGAGGTCGGACAGGCCTTGCTTAGCCCAAGGGCAAGTGAGGTGGAAATTGCAGTTCCCAGATTCTGGCACGAGAAGCTGTGAGATGGTTGTTGGCAGAGAAATGAGAAGGAGTCTCCAGGAGAAAGTGCTGGAAAACTACTGCCCAGACTTGCAGGCCTCTTTCCTAAATCTAATCCTTAACCTGCATGCCCCACCCCCTCCGCCCAGGTGCCACACGTGGCACCAGGGGCTTCGCAGGGCTCTCTGTATCCACCTGTTTGACAGATGGAACAGCCCCACGTTCAGAGGTCATTGCTTGCCCAGGAGGCGACACAGCCAGCAGAAGTTGCAGAGGTGGCTCGTGTCGTTGGTAGGAAGGGTTGTAAGTCATCTGGGGCACAGAAGGCCCCGGGGGGTAGGCGCTGAGCTAGGGAACCGCAGTGGGCTCCAGGATGCAGCAGTTCTAGGACGTTCCACCCCAAAGAACCACATTTGCATTGCAAAGTCTTTGTGGAGTGGAGTCAAAGAGCTTGCAACCCTAAGAGATTGCACGGGGGTAAAGTCAGCGCTATGGGAACAACTTGCTTGGTCCTTGACGATTCCTGGCTTAGCAGCTCTTACTTTTTGGCCCGGGAGCCAGGACTTGGCATCAGGGTAGAGAGAGGAATGCAGACTTGCCAGGCAGGCAGACGCTCTAGAGCTCATATGCATGATAAAAAGACACAGGTTGCGTAATTGCTACACATCTGTGAGAAGAAACTTTTCAAAAGAGAGCTTTTTCTGAATAATTAATCTTATCTCTTGATTTAGGCCCTCATTTGTTAGTAATGAATATTTATGTCTCATTACCATCTATTTTGCTTACCGACTGCAAATTTACAGTCACTTCGGGGAGAGGAGCCGAGAGGCTGATGGTGAAAAAGCTGCAACACTCAGGCTGAAAACTTTTCAGCTCAGCCACAATTAAAGCACCAAAGCATCTGAGGTCCCTGTAGGAAATATTTTCAGGTTTTGTAGTCTCTGAAACAAACGCTGTTCTGTGATGCTCGTGAAAGTAGATGGGGCATCAAGATGCAATGTAGAGATTGGGCCTTCCCCTTAGTAAATATTATCAAGAGGTTAGTGGGATTTAGGCCTTTGGAATGTGGCCCATGGAGTAGCAAAACCGCAGGAATTAATGACTAAACACTGTGGAGTTGGCCTTTACTATTCATTTTTTTAAAGATTTTATTTATTTATCCATGAGAGCACAGAGAGAGAGGCAGAGACACAGGCAGAGGGAGATGCAGGCTCTCCAACAGGGAGCGGATGTGGGACTCCATCCCAGGACCCCAGGATCACCACCTGAGCAGAAGGACGCTTAACCACTGAGCCACCCAGGCGTCCCCTATTAAATCTTTTTTTAATTCCAAATTTTAAAACAATTTAAAATGATTCCACTAACAGGAAATGTGTAGAATTGTCAGACTTAGAGAGAAAGTAGGATGGTGGTTATCAAAGTGTGGAGGAGAGAGAGAGAGAAATGGAAAGTTACTGCTGAATGGGTACAGTTTCAGTTTAGGAAGATTAAATCGTTTTCAAGCTGGATGATGGCAATGGCTGCAAAACAACGTGAATATATTTACTGCCACTTAACCGCATGCTTAGAAAGTGGTTAAAGTTGCACATTTTGTTTTCTGTATGTTTGACCACAATAAAAAAGAGAAATCCTTAAGCCGCAACAATAATGCCAATAATACCTACTGGTTTGGACTGTTGCACTGTGCAAGTGCTAAATGCTCTTCGTGTGCATTCTCCCGTTTAACCCTTAATGTGAGTGCCAAAGAGAATGAGATACGAAAGTTTAAGCCATCTGTCTCTGTTTCGCACAGAGAGCAAATGGAAGAGCAGGGTTTGGGCCTGGGTCGATTTACAAAACCCATGCTATCTATACCTGTATCGTTATAAATATATTAATATTTTTATTTTTTTATGTTTTTAAAGATTTTATTTATTTATTAGAGACACAGAGAATGAGAGAGAGAGAGAGAGAGAGAGACAGAGATACAGGCAGAGGGAGAAGCAGGCTCCATGCAGGGAGCCCAACGTGGGACTCGATCCCAGGTCTCCAGGATCACACTCTGGGCTGAAGGCGGCGCTAAACCGCTAAGCCACAGGGGCTGCCCATATAAATATTTTTATAAAATATGTAGAATATAGATTTAGAACTTTAGAGACCCTTTTAAAGTTTACATAAGATTTTCACAATTATATTTTCACATCAAACCAAAGGCAAGATTTAAATAAAAACAAACACTGAGGCTCAGTGTTCTAATGCTGAGTGGCTGGCTTTATTGTCAGCCTTTTTCTTTTTTTATATATACATATATATATACTCTCCTTCGTCTACAGAACCTCCAACTCAAGGCCAATGTAATCCTGAGGCTCAGCATCCTTCTCTCCAACAGATTGTAATTTTAACAGTAAGGCAGAGGAAGAGGGAGAATGAATTTACTCCCTTTCCCTTCCATCCCCTACTGTTGCTTCACTTGATGGCCTTTGTATGATTCCTACCATGGATTTCTGTTACTGTATATCGTTTCTGCCCCCATATCATACCCTACTTTCAAAACTGTCCCCTCGTCTTCCCTGGAGTAGGGGGCCGAAGGGCGTCCATCAAGGCTCTATGTGCTCTAGACTCACAGAGGAAGGCAAGTGACCCCAGGAGGTGACTTCGGAGTAGGGAAAGCCTGCCTGAAGATGAATGGGGTCAGTACCTAGAAAACCAGAGCTGAGAAATGGAGAGTCCTGTTGACATTGTTTTCAAAACGTCTGGCCTTTGTTCTGGGAACGCTGATGCACAATGGGCATTCAGTTGTATTTTCCTTGAAATAACACGCCATCTGACCAATTTATGAGAACACCAAGTTCTTGAGTTCTGAAATGTGGCCTGAGCAGTCTCTTCCTATTCTACATATCCAGCTCATTCATTCAATGAATAAATTTACTGTGTAGCAGGTGAGACAGGAACCTGTCATAGTCTCTGGTTGAGTATAAAAATCAGAAAGCGTATTAAGGGAGCACAAAGGAAGCACCTCTCTATGGGAAAAGCATTCCAGGGTGAGGATGAAAGAGAGCTGTGTTTGGTGGGTTCAGGAGATCAAGGCAGCCAGTGTGGCCTTTGTTGGCCTTTGTCACCAGCCCTTCTCCTATGCGATTGGTTATCCCAGTAATGTGATGAGCCTCCTTAGCTTATCTTTATCCTTTCCTTCTTGGAGAGAAGGTCTCTTTCACTCCTAAGGTTATGAGTAGATGTCTCCCAACTCAAAATTTCTAGTCCTAATCTTTCCACATGATTCAAAGCAAACATTTTCGATTGCTCTCATGAAATTGCCACAGGAGAATCTCCTCCTGGCTCCTTCAGATCTACACGTTCTCCAAAGAATTCATCATCTTCTCCACCCAAACACACCCAACCAACTCCTCTTCCTGGGGACAGTTTCCTTGACAATGGACAATGGTAATGACCATTGAGTTAGTGAGGCTGACAACTTCAAAGTCACCTTTGCTTCCTCCTCCCTGGTATTTCACACGGAATCAGTTATCCAGATCAGATGAGAAATGGTCAAAGCTCCCAAGATGGCCCCCACCAAGGTGCTAAACGGGATTGGACCTGTTCTGTTGTAAGTGGGCAATCATTCTCTGGCTTTTTGCAATCAAGAGGAAATTTTTTTTTTTCCTCTTTGACTCATCTGCAGCATGTTTATCTTTACCTGAATACTTCTATTGAGATAAAATCTGGAAAACCACAAACCACACTTCCAAATGAGCTTCCATGATTAGTGCATTGTGAACGAATCACTTCAAACACAATGAAAACATTTGAGTGGAAGTGTTTGTGTGTGTACTTTGATTTAAGCCAGTTGGGATGACCAGTTGGATTCATTCCAAGCTGTTTCTAAGGTGCTCAGGGACTCTAAACTATTATGTCTTTATTTCATTCTGGTACTGAAGTGATGTGAAGTCACCAAAGTCACTTTAGTGCTGCACATGAGCTGCTCTGCAAGAGCATATCTATTCTCTCCATCATATATTTTTTAAAACCGGGAAACATCCCTGCTTCAGAAAGCATTCCCTCATTAACCTTATGCACACATGTGCCTTGTGGTACCTCAACATTCAAGGTGAAAATATTTGCTAATTCGATTAATTGGGAAGCAGGCAGCTTAAGCAGGCAGGGAAGATTAATTGGGAAGCAGGCAGCCCAAATAAACAGTCAAAAATGAATTATCAGTAATAATTAAAGTCAGTTTTAATAAGACTTAATGGTAACTCTAGTCAGGGCAAATCTTGCCTAATGTAAAGGGAAGACCAATTGATATGAATTGTAACAAAATATCAAGGGAAGAAATGATTCGCCTTTGTTCTCAAACTTTCTTCATCTGTAATAGTTGAATACAAAGCAACAGAAAGAATTATGTCAGGTATCCATGTTATCACTTGTCACGAGTCAGCTGAATCTGAATATTTATTTTTTTATTTTTTTATTTTTAAAGATTTTATATATTTATTCATGAGAGATACAGAGAGAGAGAGAGAGAGGCAGAGACACAGGCAGAGGGAGAAGCAGGCTCCCTACAAGGAGTCCGACATGGGACTTGATCCCGGGGTCTCCAGGGTCACATCCTGGGCCAAAGGAGGCGCTAATCCGCTGAGCCACCCAGGCTGCCCTGAATATTTATTTTAAGGTCAGTTACAACTCAGGAAACATAATTCATATATTTATCTCTAAACGTGTACTTTGTTCTAGGACAATGTGCTTGTCAAATATTCTCACACTACGGCACCTATAGAAAACAATCCTCTTTGTGTAGCACACTGGTGTAAGTGGATGAAGCTGCTCACAACCACGGGAACAGACTGGTGTATTGAGCTACAGGCCTGTCCAGCAACCCCACGGGCTGAGAGGACCCATATCCGAGCACACTGATAAGCCATGCACGACTGAGAAGCTCCAAGCTCCAAAGTGAGGAGGCAACATCGCAGAGAGGTCCTAATCCCAGCTCTGGAATCAAGCTATGTTCTCAGGCCCTTCCCAGCCCTGAGAGCTTGTGCTCTTCCATTTCCTCATCTGTAAAGGGGTTAATAAATTCCACCTCACAGGTTTCGATTATGCCTGTAAAGTGCTTGGAATTGTGCCTGCCACTCAGAAGTTGCTCAAAAACTGTTAGCTGTTACCTTGGACTCTAACCCTGGGACTATTCCAACAGGAGGAACCAGATCATACAAAATCAAGTACAGGAACTTCCCAGGAGATGGGCGGGTCACTAGAGAAAATGCTACATTGCTACTATGGAAATGTCCCCGCTCTGCTCCTAAGAGCAGTATCACAGCTAAACTGGATAGGGGCATGCATTTCCCCAAAGAGTAATTCCAGATACAGAAGAGAATTCAATGGGCAGACAGGAATTTAACTTATAGGATTTACAGCACAGATCCCTATTTCAGAAATGAATCTATTCTCTACATAAAAGTAAATATCAGGGGATCCCTGGGTGGCTCAGCGGTTTGGCGCCTGCCTTCAGCCCAGGGCATGATCCTGAAGACCCGGGATCGAGTCCCACGTCGGGCTCCCTGCATGGAGCCTGCTTCTCCCTCTGCCTGTGTCTCCACCTCTCTATGTGTCTATCATGAATAAATAAATAAATCTTTTTTTTTTAAAGTAAATATCATTTAAATTGTTTATTTTGGCCATAACGGTATTTTCTTATTAAGAATCTAAGATAATTTGGGCTTTACAAAAGAATAATGTGAAAAATTTGTGAGCTTGAATGTGAATTTAATGAGGTCGAGAAGTAAATTCACTTATCTTGAAAAGGGCTGTAATATATGAATTAGACATTTGTCAATATAAAGGAGTGATAATACTTAAATAAGATTTAATTCTCAGACTATCTCTACCTTATTCATATAATTAGTATCTCATTTAGCCGATTCATATGTTCTGTGGTAAAGGGCAAATTTAGTTAGTACTTTATTTCCCACTGGATAAAATTAGAATATATAATTCATATCTGAAACCTGCTGAGAATTATTTTGAGTTCTCTGTATTTTCTCTGTGAAGAATTTGCTACAAAGAAATCTTTTTACAAAATTACATAATAATTCTACCGTGGGATAATACAAACCTCAAGAAACACAAAAAAATCCAAGATGAACAAATATTCAACATTAATTTATAATGGCCTAGGGTCAAACTATCACATGACATGTTAACCAGGAATTGTTCAAATGTGCTCCAAGTCACATTTCAGTGACTTTTTTGTTGTCGTGTTCATCATATTGCCTACATTGTCAATATACCTGCCCAGTTTTATGGATAATAATGACAACGATATCCCGTTCATACATGCAACACTTTCCCTAGGAAACAAAATGTTTTGTCATAATTTTAATCACAACTTAAAGACAAGCCATAGTAATCATGAAATAATATTTTTAAGTTTAGGAAAATAATTTATTTTTAACTGAGCAATGTTAAGCCACTGATACAATTTTCAAAAATTTTTAAAACTTGAAAGAAAACAAGAACACTTTTTAAATGAAACAAATAAACTACAGTGACAAAAGCTCAATGAAGAACAGTTTGCCTTTCACTGATTTCTATTATCAGAGGGAACATAGTAAATTTAATAGCTTATTTTATTTCAAATGTAGACAGATATTTCTTTTTTTTTTCTTTTTTTTTTTTAATTTTTTTTTTATTTATTTATGATAGTCACACAGAGAGAGAGAGAGAGGGGCAGAGACATAGGCAGAAGGAGAAGCAGGCTCCATGCACCGGGAGCCCGACGTGGGATTCGATCCCGGGTCTCCAGGATCACGCCCTGGGCCAAAGGCAGGCGCCAAACCACTGCGCCACCCAGGGATCCCTAGACAGATATTTCAATCATTAACATAATCTATGTGCCATTTACCATACTCAGAAATCATTTAGATAATTATAATACTTTTGATTGTTTAGAATCCATTTAGTTAATATGGACTCCGGTTCCACAAATAATGCTGCAGTTTTAAAACACTGTTTTGGGAGAATGATACCTCCAGGACAATTGACTTGTTTTCTCATTTAAAAAATCTGAATCTATAGATCTAAAATAAATGACCTCTCCTCCTTTTAAGAAAATAAGCCTTATAAACTTGGTTTTACTGTAGAATGCATCAGATATCATGGAACTTAGGAAATACACTAAGATGTTCATATGTTTTACTTTATAATACATTTTGTCAGATATCAACAGTCATGGTTTCAGGGCTTTGTAAACAATCAAAAGGAAAATAGTTTTAAAATTGTAGATAAAATAGAAATAACGTACAATTTTCAGTAGTGATAAGACCCATTTGGGTTGGTCGGTATGGCACTATAGGACACAGGAGATGAAGTGGAGTATTGAAATAATTGACGTCAGAATATTTGGTTGCTCCCTTAGGGGAGCATCATTTTAATTGTGGACTAGTGAATTTTTGATGTTATAAATATTGCATTTGTTATTAAAAAAACCGAACTAGTTATTTAAAAAAAAAAAAAAACTAGGAAATAAATATTTGATTGTTAGCCCTGCCATTAACTCATTCTATGACTCTGGGCAAATTACCTTAACCTCTCAATGCTTGGTTTGCTCATCTATAAATTGGAGATAATAGTAGCACTTCCCTCATAGAGTTGTTGTGATTAGATAAATTGACATAGGTAAAATGCTTAGAACCTTGCAAAGCATGTAACAGGCAATCAATATTAGCTGTTACTGTTTTTATGAAAGTGCCCATTTTCGTCCAATTTTGCAAACATTGCATGTGATCTTTTGTGTGTTTCTTAAGCTTTGGTGGTTTAACAAAATAGTATCATCATCATCTTCATTTACATTTCCGTAACCAGTAAGACTGAATTCTTTTCCAATTATTTGCAATCTGGATGAATCTCCAGAGAATTCACGGAGAAAAAAGCCAGTTCTGGGAGATTACATACTATATAATTCCACTTATATTAGCATTTTAGAAATGACAAGGTTGTAGTAATGGAGACCAGATTAATGTGTGCCAGCGTTAGGTACAGGATAGGGGCAAGAGAGAAGTGGGTGTTGCATTAAAAGGACAAAATGAGGGATCCCTGGGTGGCTCAGCGGTTGAGAGTCTGCCTTGGGCCCTGTAGTTTACAGGATTGAGTCCCACATCGGGCTCCCTGCATGGAGCCTGCTTCTCCCTCCGCCTGTGTCTCTGCCTCTCTGCCTCTCTGTGTTTCTCATGAATAAATAAATAAAATCTTAAAAAAATAAATAAAAGGACAAAATGAGGGGCCCTTATGATAGAACTATATTTTGACTGCATCAATATGCAGGTCATACCCTGGTTGTGATACTGTATTACAGTTCTGTAAGATGCTACCACTGGGAGAAATTGAGTCAAGGGAGTATGTTTGCAGTAGTCCAGAAGAAGGAAGATCCTCTGGTAGAGCATAATTGTATTAAGTTATATTCCCTGGTTTTTATAGAACCAAAGTGAAGAAGTAAAAAAATGATGTAGAGCCAACATTTTTGGAGTATTTATTAAATCTGGTAACATAAGCAAGCCATATCCCATCTACACAAGGTCATGCTAATTTTACTATTCAGGAAGTCGACAAATATTTATAATGCCTCTACTAGGCGCTGGGCACTAGTCTAGGTGCCGGCAATGCAGTGATGAACAAGACCAATGCCCCTGAGAGAGCGAGGATGAAGTCGGAGAATTGCACACCTTAGTAGGGATCTCTAAGACTCCATGAAACACGTTACTTCCCTGTATCTGCTTCAGCGGAGCCCTATTCACGGTCAACTTTGGGAAAAAGGAGAAAAACAATTGTGCAATGGCAAATACCACCCAAGTAACTCAACACACTATTACTACTACCAATTTCACTATTAACATTTTGGAGGGTTAGAAGCCCAGAACTCTAGCTAGATTGTTTATGCATCAGCTTTCTCAAGAGCTCTCAAGACATCTTGAGGAGGGGTTATACAAAATACACATCTTACATGATGGAACAGATTTCTTGATTATTAGGAGTATCCGTGACATCTCCCTAGAAACCCCCTCACTGAAATGTCAAGATCACGCCTCCACTCTTTTTCACTCCGAAAGAATTGTTTTCTTGCCTACTTAGTTTTGGTTTTGCTTTCCTATTCACCGGTTACTGGGGTGAGAGGTGACTCACCCAAAAAGAACTACCACCTATCTCTCTATAAAGAATGCTGGCTATTTTTATAGAATTTGTGTAACAGCAAACATATAAAATATATAAAATCAATCTATGTGTGTTTTATATCTTTCAGACACAGACCTGAGTTAAACATTTTTAAATAAGAATACTGTCTGAACGAATACTTATGTAGCCTTAAGCTAATTGTATTTAAGAAAACTCTCATTTACAATTCCCTTGGATCGTAACAATGATAGTGAATTGAAAATGAGAGTAGTTTTTCCCCTATTATACATGTAATAAGGCAACTAGTTACCTGTTTGTTAACTATAGGAAGCTTCTAATGAGCCCCAGGAGAGGGGAATTCCCAAAGTTCTTAGGAGGAGAGAGCCTAATACAAGTGCAAACTTAAAACCACCTTTACAGCTCATCCTGTTTTGAGCCACTATCACAATGGAGGATGATGCTGGAAGCAGGAATGGTCAGTCCATTGTAGCCTGATGTTAAATTACAATAAAGAAAACACTTTTTGAGGCAGGTGCTGACAAATCCAGCACTGTGGCATGCCTTCCTCTTGGATTAACACGCAGAATCCTACGTACATTCCATTTGAAAAGCCTGGGACAGATGAGTATTCAAGTTTGTCCCATCATAATCGGTCTTCTTAGCTGCATTTCTTCTTCTAACTGACCTATAAATGGTGGAGGTCATCAGGGTTTAACTTAGGGACTTCTTTTAATGTCTACTTTTTCTTTTTTTTTTTCTTTTTTTCTTTTTTTAAATTTTTATTTATTTATGATAGTCACATCAGAGAGAGAGAGAGAGAGAGAGAGAGAGAGGCAGAGACACAGGCAGAGGGAGAAGCAGGCAGGTTCCATGCACCGGGAGCCCGACGTGGGATTTGATCCCAGGTCTCCAGGATCGCGCCCTGGGCCAAAGGCAGGCACTAAACTGCTGTGCCACCCAGGGATCCCTGTCTACTTTTTCTAGGAAAGTGATCCCATCCATCTCAATAGCTCTATATGCTGCTAACTCCTAAATTTACAGCTCTATCCCAGACTTCTACTCTAAGCTCTAGATCCATATAACCAACCCCCTACTACTATCAGGCTTCTCAACTATTACATATCTAAAAACCTATTATCCCCTCAATCTTCCTTGCTACGCTGAAGGCTAGCCTCCACTTAGTTGCTAAAGCCTGAAACAAAAAATTATCTTTAATAACCCTTTTTCTTATCCCCCATATCCAATTCATTAATGAGTCTGGTAAAATTCTATCACTTAAATCTACCCTGAATCTCTCTTTCCTTACCAAACCTGATGGCCCACTCATTGTTAGCTGGACATCCGTAACAGCCTTCCAATTTGTTTCCAGACTTTCCTTCTCGGCCCCTCTGACTCCATTCTCCATATTCCACATTTACTTCTTTAAAGAGGAGAATTCCAAATGTACAGGCAAGTTGCAGGAGTAGTGCAAAGACCTTTATCTTTCTGAACCCAGTTTCAGACATGATGATCCATTCATTATCCCTGAATTCTCCAGTGAGCATTTCGTCTCATGCCATCAGGATGGTTATCACCATCTCATACGAAGAACCAGTTCAAGGTTTCCAGTTACCTTAATGATGTCCTTCGTCACAAATTCAATATAGGATCACACATGCATTTAGTCATCTCATCTCTTTAGACTCCTTCAACCTGACACAGTTTTTGTCTTTATTTTTTAATCACAATCTTGACAGTTTGGGGGACTACAGGCTAATTGTTCTTACTAGGCACCTCCGTTCGGTTTGTCCGGTGTTTCCTCATGAAGAGATTCAGATCATGCATTTTTGGCAGAAATATCACACAAGTGATTTTTTTTTCCCCTTATTGCATCATAGCAGATTGTATCAGTTCAGGTTTCCCAAGAAACAGATGCAAGTTGAATTAAACCCAAGAGCCTTACTGGGAGAAATGCCTGTGAAGAATAAAGGGGAAGAAGCAGGAGTTGGCCAAGAGGGCCTTTTGACTAAGACTTGGGACTAACACCTGTGAAAGGAGCCAAAGATAGACCTCAGGTTGCAGTTTCGTCCTGAGAAAACCTCAGCCAGACAGATGGGGTGTCCGTAAGGAAATGCTTTCTTTTAGAGGAATCCCACATTGGCAGGAACGGACAGGGTCAAGCACCCCCACCTAGCCCAGTAATAGGGTGGGAGCAGCCTCGGAGAGTGGACGTCAGCATTCATGGACATGCACTTAGTTCTTCCTTTCTATGAAGAGGCTGCTCAATCTCCCGTGGTGTGGATGTGCCATAATTTGGTGCAGCCATTCCCCTTCAAGCTGTGTTCACTTTGCTTCCAGTTGTTTGACACAAAAAACAATACTGCAATTAATACCAGACATCAGAAATGCCTGGGATGGAATGTGAAGCAGGCAGGCTGTGAATTCCTTGGAGGAAGTTTGCAGGAAGCTTCTTTGTATATGGCCTTCCTGAATTCTTTCCTTCTCTGGCAGCAGGAAACAGGCGACTCAGCTGCTCTCAGCCTCCTGGAGGCCTAGGAGAGCTGACATAGTTTGGTGGGGCCCAGGTCAAACTTCCATTAAGAAGCACATGAATTTCAAAGTAAAAGTTTCTCCAAGATCTGCAGCTCTGCAGTCTTTCCTCCCAGCTCTGGTTTTCTCTGCCAAGACCCCCCACCCCAGAAAGCAAACCTTATCTGTGCCCAGCAGTCTGTAGATGCTAGCAGCCAAGTGGGCGGAAGCAAAGACAATGTCAGGTCCAATGTTCCCAGAATCTGTTCCGAGTCCACCTAATAAATAATGAGGAAATGTTTTCCTATGAAAACTACCTAGAATATGGATTCTAAGCAAAGCTGTCCTGTTGTCAATTTAAAGTAGAAATGTGATGACACAAAACCAGTTCATTAACTTAAATTCAGAGTAATGAACTGAAAAAACTTAATGGAAAACCACTCGGTTCTCTGCCCTCCTTGCTGAGCAGAACCCGGAGAGATAATGAGCATGAAACTGGCCACGCTTCACAACATCTCCACTCAAAGGCGCTTTGTAACTCATAAGGACAGAACCAAAGAATTGTGTCTTAGCTGCTTCTGCTGTACGGTGGTCATGAATTTTATGCATCCTAGGATAAACACACTTACATTAAAACACACTACCCTAGGGGCGCCTGGGTGGCTCAGTCAGTTAAGCGTCCAACTCTTGGTTTCGGCTCAGGTCATGACCTGGGATTGAGCCCTGGTTGGGGCTCTGTGCTCCACACAGAGTCTGCTTGTCCTTCTCCCTCTTCTGCTCCCCCCTGCTCATGCTCCCTCTTGCTCTCCCGCTATCTCCACTTATCCCTAAAGACAATAAATAAAATCTTAACCCAAAAAAACAAAAAACCAACCACTCTAATTGTATACCTACTGTAAGAATTTATGATTTTCAAATTACTCTTTTTTGGTTCAGTGCAATTCTACTCATTTTTCTCTATTCCACGTCTCTGTGATTTTTTTTAAGCCTTCCACCCACAAATTAGCCTACAGAATATTAGTCATTTTTAGGACTGCGATATCAGCTAGTAATGATTGTTTGGATAATCAACTCTGTCGAAACATGGCAGAGTGGTTACATTTACCCTACACACATATGCTATGTTAGTGCCGCCGTGCATGGCGTGCATCCCGAAGATGTTCAATACCGAACTCCTAATACAGTGTACTACTACTGTTCTCCCCACAATGAGTGCTGACAGGCAGCTCAACGCAGGAGGGCGAGCACGGCAGAAAGTACTGAACGATCTTGGGTAATGAGCACACGCACTGCCACACGCGCTTACCCAATGAGTGCTCCACAGGCACCTCTCTGGTTGAAAGCAGTCTGTGACATGTGGTATCCCCGCCTTGGGCCTATTTTGTGTTCTAACAAGCCATTTTGACCATAAATGGCCAAAAAAAATGTACACATGGCAGTATGGGACCTGCCGCAAATAATCAAGGACAGGTATTATTCTAGGTGCTGAGATGAAAGTGTTATGACAGCAAAATATGCCCTCAAGGAAAGTTATGGAAGAAGGGTAGAGATCAAAGGGAAGTTACATTGGTGAAAGTCCTTCAGTATTATGAAGGCATCGTAAACATTACTGCAGCCTGGGACAAAGGACTGAGGACTTTTTCGACAGGCGGGTAGCATTTCATGACTTAGGGGTATTAGAAGAACCAAACTGGAAAAGCAAGTGCCAATGTTAGAGATCAGAATCATTTCTCCACAGGGCCTCTGCTAGAGCCGTAGCCATAACCATCCTCCATCTAGGGTCAGTTACCACCATTCCATCCATTCCACCCTCCCTTCCTCCTAAACTGCTCCTTCCTGTGGATACAGTCCACTAAATTATAGAGGGAAAGAATGAGAAGAAAGAAGGAAAATAAAATATCACCTTTTATTTTCTCAGGCACACAAGTGATCTGGGATATCAATTATCACCCTTCGAATTATCTATTTTAAATCTTCTGGTATCGTAGAAAATAGTTTGCAGCAATCACTCAGCAATTTAGAAGTACCAAGTTATAATTTAGTTGTGTAATTAACAGTTCATGTTCAATATGCAAAGTTATTAGAACTCCTGAGTTTCAAATATTCTGTGGACACAGGTGATTCCTCTCCCTTCTTTAAAGGCTTTTAAAAAGAGATGAGCTTTAAAAGAATTATATCCTATATAGCTTATTGTAATAGAAATCAGCAATGTCCAATCTAAAAACCAGAGAGTGTTATTTTAGCTATTGTTCTGATAAGTGAGGGGCCTCCGAAACAAAATTCCATCACTGAAGTCATCAACCTAGGCCAGTATCACTGTTCCTGAGGTCCTCATGAACCTTTCTTTTTCTCTGCGAATGCCACTTGCTTTTGAATAGCATGGATTTACCATGCATCTAAAGACTGGCCCGTATCACCCTGGCAGATAACCTAGCTACTTTCTCAAGCATTCTAAAGCTAGTCCCACAAATTTTGACATAAGTAAGCCATACATAGCACCTTCCCCAGGAACAGTCCAAATCAGCGTCGCACATTTAACACACACAGAACTGCTGGGACTTGCTGGAAGCTGTACCACTTAGCTCAGTGACAGCAAGGATAAGTAAGAGAAACTACTGAACTTAGCCTCTCAAGGAGAGAAATAAAACATTAGAGTCATATCTGACCCTATCAAAGCAAAGTCATCTTAGGAAGGTTTGCAGTTGGTTACGAGGTACATAAAACGAGTATGGCTGGCTCTGGATAAATCCACACAGTCACTTTTGAACACAAACTCAAAACACATGTTCTAATGACAGAGATCTGGTTCTATTATTTTCATAAACCAAAGGGTACAGATTTCAAGTTATTTCACAAATCAGATGATCAAATGAAAATGGACGTGAAAGCACTTAGTAAATTATGTACACGTTTTAAAAAGATGTGCTCTTTAAAAACAATTTACATGACAAAATTTGGCAAAGAGTAAACAAAAACATTTAACAATAAACCAAAATATATGGAAACTAAGGAAAAGGCCCAAAAGAGTTAAAAATGGAATGTATCTTTCATCAGATTTAGAAATTAGGTATGTTGTATGCTTTTTAAAATGTGCATAAAACAACTTCATACTGCAAAATAAAAACATTTTATTTTACAAATACACACTCTATAACGGGAGGCATTATTTGGGCAACATAAAAGGAACCTGTAAAATCTGTTACTGCCATAAATCTGGGATGCAAGGTTAAAGATGGGGTGAATAAGGCATGGCAATGCTTCATAAAATTTATAGAGAGCACATCCAATACCCAGTAACCAAATTCAGCTATCAAATAACATGAATATAATAGGTTGCTGTTTACCTGGAGGCCAGAAATAATCAAGAAAAGGAAAACTGCAGCTTTACATTAGTAATTTAGAAATAGTAAATCCATACTATTTTAAGTAAAAATGGATGATTTTATTATATAAAATTATAATTGGCAGCATATGGAAAAATTATTTCTCTTCTACCTTTTATATATTTAAGTATGAAGCAAAATGCAATAATTGGAAGAACTCATTACAAACTACCAAAAGGTATTTATTTGGTGAAATTATTCAAGTTACAAAATGCTAAGTAAATAAATGCACTTCAAAATACATGAAGTGTAACACAAGTCTGAAAGGAATGATCTTAAATGATTCCTCTAACAAAAACTAACCAACAAACAAGAAGCACAAGAAAAATATTGTCAAGGTTAGGCAAAGAAGAATAAATCAAGCATATTGTTCATTGAGATTATTAAACTAAAGTTACTTTTAAAAATAAAAATAATTAGGATAAAAAAAAGAATAAGAATATTCTAATATCTTATTTTTTTTTTCTATCAATGAAAGAAAGAAGGATTTGGAGGCCAATTAACTACTGTAGACTCTCGGATCAGGTGCACTGAGTTCTTCTTGATGTGGACATATCAGTGAACTTCACTGTGACCCAAAGGTGAGAAAAGTTATACATGATGAAGGAAAGGAAAACAATTATAACTGCAATCAAGCAAAAAACTTACGCGTTAAAATTATCGAGTGCAATGTGTCTCTAGCAGAAGACTAGAATACTCTGCTTCCAAAGAATTCTTTTGCACTTTAATAAATCAGGGCAAAGGTTTTACCCTAATAAAAGGCAAATGGGGGATCCCTGGGTGGCTCAGCGGTTCAGCGCCTGCCTTTGGCCCAAGTAGTGATCCTGGAGCCCCGGGATCGAGTCCCGCATTGGGATCCCTGCGTGGAGCTTGCTTCTCCCTCTGCCTGTGTCTCTGCCTCTCTCTCACTGTGTGTGTCTCATGAATAAATAAATAAAATCTTAAAAAAAAAAAAAAAGAAAAAGAAAAGAAAAGGCAAATGGGAGGTCTCTGATAAGGTGGAATTTTCATGGCAAAAAAAAAAAGAGATACCAACCGGAAAATTTGCATTTGTATCTATAATCTGGGTTGTAAAAAAATGAATCAAGTTCACAATTAAACCATTTTAAAAACAAGGTGATATATGAGTAATACATAGGTCATATTAATCATATGCCAAATTATTGTATGCTATACTCCTAAGTGCTACTAATAAATACACTCAATTCATGCTACAAGAGAAAGAATTGAGACTTAATTTCACATTTCAGAATTCCTGAGTCTTATCAGAGAAAAACAAGTACCAAAAAACAAATCAAATAAACCTACCTTATTGTAGGGCAAATAATACAAATTTGGGTATTAACGTTATAGTTTTAAAGCTGAAGACTATGGGGACATATATGTAATTCAGTGGACTTATAAACATGATTTTAAAGCTTGGTTTTTTTAAAAAGGCGATTTGATCAAACAAGGCCACCTGAGTGACATCTTCAATGATGGTAAGCCCATCATTTTAAAGGAAAAAATCTTTATCTCAAAGCCTAATGATGAATATAAAAAGAAAAAGAAGTTTATTTTACTAAAACTTTTTAGTAAGACTGCAATGGGACAGCCCTTTGATGAAAGATCTAAGGAGAGTAAAGCCGATGAAATGAAGTTAGAACATGGGTTCTAATTTGAGCCACCACCCATTAAATGATTTCCCTTTTGCTTTGCATATTACACAGTGAAAATTAAAAAGTATCTTAAGAGCACTTCAGTCCCACAATGTAGGATTTAAGCTTGTGTGAATAGGTGTAAATGGCCCTGCAATGATGCTTGCAAAAATACATTCAACCAAAAGTTAATGTCTATTTCTAACTTAGTCTGGAAAACGGAAGCAAAGTGGTCCCATTTAAAACAAAAAGCAAAACAAAAAAACCACTACATTTTCTGAAAAGGACAAAGAACATCTAAATAATATCATACATTTAAAAGTATATACTTTTACTCATCATTTTAAGTAGGGAAGATGCTTACAACTAATATTCATGGACTTTATAAATAAAGACACTAGGCAGAAAAATATTTGGGTTATTTCTCTGTTCATAAGTACCCAGAAAGAAAACAATTAAAAAAACACTAAAGTGCAGACCTATAGGCCATTGAGGGCATAATAAATGATCAAGAGGTGCAGCCCATATTTGCATCTACATTTACACTTACATATCCAGAAAATGATCTTCCTTTAAAAAAATTGTGCAATTTAAAAACTAGTCAGTTTTGTTTGTGCCGTAATACAATTAGAACTTGTCTCTGCCCACTAGAGTAAGGTGACCACTAGACCTTGGACAGCACACTAGCTCTTGACAATCATACATTTCATTAGAGTCATACAATATTGATTCCACCTCCAGAAAATGTTAGGGTCCTCTTGTTGTAGAATGAAGAGCCACTGGTATTTGGTTGATTGCCTTTAACCAGAGAGGTTTTCAGTTCCATTTCACAAGCTACAATAGCTGCATTCAATTCCACTTGAGCTCGATGAACTACATAAAACATGAGGCCTATGCTTATAATAATCTGTGAATAAAAACAAAACATTAAAGTTAATAATATTTTACACAGAAAAAAGAGGGAGGAATAAACCCAATAAATTTGGATTAGAAATGTTTCAAGCAGGACGCTACTCAAATATGGTCAGGTAAGAATTTTAAATAGGTTATCACCATTGCCATTTATGCTTTCCTCTGCTGCTTCTACTGGGAGTAGAGGCTACAACATATAAGTGACCAACATAGGGTATCAGGTTAACCCAAGGCAAGCATATACATCCCTTTTAATCTATATAAATGTTTGCTTGATACAAATCAAACTTGCCTCTTTGTACCAAAAAGCTTCTTTCAAGGAAAAAAAAAAATGTCTACAACAGAGGTCTGCTGGCTGAATTTTATTCATGTAATTAATGTAATATCATATCTTGCATGACTATAAATGTCCATAGGTATTCCTAAGTCCATTTAGAGAGAAGCACTACCATATGCACATGAACTACCTTCGTGTAGCCAAAACTTAAAATATTAAGAACCACTTTATTTTTTTTTAAATGTTTTTTAATTTTTATTTATTTATGATAGTCACAGAGAGAGAGAGAGAGAGGCAGAGACACAGGCAGAGGGAGAAGCAGGCTCCATGCACCGGGAGCCTGACGTGGGATTCGATCCCGGGTCTCCAGGATCGCGCCCTGGGCCAAAGGCAGGCGCTAAACCGCTGCGCCACCCAGGGATCCCTAAGAACCACTTTTAAAAAATGAAATGCCAATAAACTTCAAAAGAAATTGACAAGAGATCGTGAACATGAAATTGTGCTTAGGGAAAAAACAAAAATAAAGGGAAACATGGTGATAAAAAAAAAAAAAAAGGCGAGTCAAAGGGATACTAGAAAAAGCACTGAAATGAAAGTCAGGTGCTGGTCTAGGTTTAGCCACTCAACTAGTGATATGATTTCACATCACTATGTGTGCTTCTCCCACTGTCCAATAGGAAGTTGTGATTCCTCTTTATGTGTTTTTTTTAATTTTTTTTAATTTTTTATTGGTGTTCAATTTACTAACATACAGAATAACCCCCAGTGCCCGTCACCCATTCTCCTCTTTATGTGTTAATGTGCTTTAACATTCTATGTTCATCACAATGTTTAGGCAGTACATATCTTCTAAATGGTACTTATTCCAAAACTTCATTTGTAAATCAGTTCTTCAGAGTTTGGAGCAAATATTCTCAGTGCAACAAGGTTATTAGAACAGGTGATGTTTAATGACCCAGTAAGTTTCAAAGGCTGCTCTAACCATAGTGACCCTAAAATATAACACTGTTTCAATTAAACATGCTCATAATTTTAATAGTTTTTGTGGGAAAGCACTGAGGGTAGTGGGAGAAGGATAGAGGCAGAGCACACGGGGGGGGGGGGGGGGGGGCGGGGTTCCAAGAGGGGAATTTGGAACTCGTTGGGGGGGGGGGCACTAGTAAGTGGGTATCCATTCCTCAATATAATTCTGAGCAAATTAGGTATTTTAAAGGTGGGCCTTCAAATCTTCTGTTTGTTCTCTAACAGGTTAGTTCTCTTTAAAAAAAACAAGATCTGCTTTCTGAAAACCCAAGGTTTGATACTTATCAGTGTTATGGTGATGCCATGAAAAGACATGGAAAAGATGTTAGAAACGATTTAGGAAGGGTGTAGATGAGATGCTAAGCTCTGCCTCAGACATGCTGCATTTGAGGTGCCTAACAGATACCCAAACCGTTCAGGGAATGGGTCCAAAGCTATGGAAAGAAGGCTGAGCTCTTGTATTAAGGTAGTCCTTACACAAATAAACATGATAGCAGCCACCACAGTAACAGGATTTGCCAAAAAGGAAAGTTTTCAGAGTAAGAACAGAAAGGAACACCAATTTTGGGGTGAAAAGAGGAAGAGATGCTGATAAATGAACCAGGTAAGCAGGAAAAAAAAATTCTAAGTAGCTAAGGGAAGAAAGTGTTTTTTTTTTTTTTAAGTTTTTTTAAAAATTTATTTATTCATGATAGACAGAGAGAGAGAGAGAGGCAGAGACACAGGCAGAGGGCGAAGCAGGCTCTATGCAGGGAGCCTGATGCGGGATTTGATCCCGGGTCTCCAGGATTATGCCCTAGGCCAAAGGCAGGCACTAAACCACTGAGCCACCCAGGGATCCCGGGAAGAAAGTGTTTTAAAAAGGTTTAAAAAGTTTTAAAAGTGTTTAAAAAAGGTTTTTTTAATAAAAGGGCATGGTTAACAGAATCTTAGGTTGCTAAGAGATCAAGCCAGAAGAGAACTGGAAAGTACATCTGATTTCAACAAAGTTAACAATAGGGATCCCTGGGTGGCGCAGCGGTTTGGCGCCTGCCTTTGGCCCAGGGCGCGATCCTGGAGACCCGGGATCGAATCCCACGTCGGGCTCCCGGTGCATGGAGCCTGCTTCTCCCTCTGCCTGTGTCTCTGCCTCTCTCTCTCTCTCTGTGACTATCATAAATAAATAAAAATTAAAAAAAAAAAAAAAACAACAACAAAGTTAACAATGACATGACAGCCACATCAAGTACGCTCAGATCTAGCAGAAAATTTTTTTTCAGGTTCCTAGTGAGCGTACACTGGCTACATCTTTACATGGGATTTTCCCCAGATGCCCTTCTAGACAGAGGGCCCAGCAATTTGTACTGATTTTTTTTTTTTTTTTTACCAACACGCCACCACCGTAGTAAAATGTAAAAAACAAAAAACAAAAAAACTTGTTTTAAAAACAAGAGAATCAAACATAAGTAAAAGGACAATCCTTCTACACAAAGGCATCTATCTCTTCCACTGTCAAGTGGAGAGCAAGCTGAGAGCCTGAGCAGAACAGAAGATTATTAGTGGGTTTCTTAGACGAAAATTAAAGGTTTTCTCATTTGAAGGCTTCTGATTTTTCTGGTAAGCAAAGGAGGTGATCTGTTGAGACTGACGAGGAAAAATGGGGATAAAGGAGTCAAAATTGTGAGGAGCTGAGATAGGTTTGCAATAGTCATTAAGGAAATGAGGGAGTGGGAAGACAAAGGAAACAGTTGGGAAATGGGGTAATGTTGAGAAACCAGCAGAAGGTTTGTGACAATGAATTAAATATTACCAATCTGGTTGTATGACTTCCTGAAAACAACAGGTGCAAAGCATATCAAAACTTGGATTCATCCAGGGTTTTGGCTGGTGGGTACACAGAAAAATATAGGGCATGGAGAAGAGTAACGGAATTGAGAGATCACAGAATCCAAGTTGGATCTATTTTGTATTGCTTAATTTTACAGATACTGGATTCTATTTAGGTGGCTATAAAGCTCAGAGGCAAATTTGTGGCTTTCTAGTAAAATATGAGAAACCTCATGAATATACTTTACTAACTTTATTATTATTTTTTTACTCTACTAACTTTAACCTAAGCTTCACCCTTTTCTCCTATGTACTTCCCTCTTCAAGAGGACTTATATGCCCTCCTGTTTTATTCTCCTGTGTATCTTTTGTAAGCTGAATTAAACCCCTTCTGAAATATACGAGGCGAGGCTATAAGTAACATCAATAAATAAAACTGAGGCATAAATACAACTTTACTTTTTGTTGTTGTGGTAGTTACTGTTGTTTTTCACAGATGTCTGGGTTAAGAAATATTTGCTCTTTTTCTCCCATCTTGTATACTAAGCTTAAATTTGTCAGCTCAAAGGGGTAAGAACTTGATGGGGAAAAAAAGAAGGTCCTATATTTTTAGAAACACTTCTGACAAGCATGTGAACTATTTTGTTTTAGTATAATTCTACCAATTACAGTTGAATGATTCACTAAGATGCATAGAAATATAAAGTATCAAGTAGTAAAAATCATATGAAACCTACTGAAAATAACAAGTTCTAATTATTCAAACATAATGTAAAGGGGAAAAGATACTTCAAATGGATTATTCATTTTCAGGAAACTAGAAAAACATAAAAGGTACTTAAATTTATACTAAAAAAAATCTGAGAATGCAGTGTATGTTGGACTGTTATAGTACCTCAGGATAATTATAAACATAAATTACCATGTAGATATAATGCATAAAAAGTTTAGGATGTCATTAACCTACTACATTAATAAAAATAAATCAACTATAATAAAAACTCTAAACCTAGATTTAGGTTCTTTATGTGTGTGTGCGTGTGTGTGTGTGTATATATATATATAAACTTTGTATAAAAAAAGTAAAAAAAAAAAAAAAAAGGGATTCCCTGAATGTCAAAAATATTACTCGGGATCCCTGGGTGGCGCAGCGGTTTGGCGCCTGCCTTTGGCCCAGGGCGCGATCCTGGAGACCCGGGATCGAATCCCATGTCGGGCTCCCGGTGCATGGAGCCTGCTTCTCCCTCTGCCTGTGTCTCTGCCTCTCTCTCTCTCTCTCTCTGTGACTATCATAAATAAAATTAAAAAAAATATTACAAAATTTTTCCTAAAACTAGCCATTTAGTTGATAAGCTTTATTTATAGTTCAATGTAAATATTCCTGGGTTTACTCTGTTTACTGAACTTGTACTCAAAAACAGAAAGAAAATCAACTCTGGCTTTACCAGTGATTTTAATACAATATAGTACCTGAAAAGTTGAGAATACTGCTAACACTAAATTTCCAATATGATATCGTACGTTTAAGAATAAAACTTAAAACTATCAAGTTAAGGGACCAATAAGATGTTGGCTACCTCAGTGTTATCCACTCAGTAAACGACAGTCCTCATTATGAGTATAGTTTACAGAGTCAAATGCCTTGGTTCATATCGTGATTCTACCCCTTGCAGCTGTGACTTTAGACAAATTACTCTCCACTGGTGTGCCAATAAACTAGCTCTTGGAGATGAGATAGGAATCTTGATTTGGAGCACCTGCCATTTTCCATGGTCTAAATACTCCTGCCACGATCAATTTCAAGTTACCACTGCTGATGTCAGGAGGAGTTGGGAAGAAATGTACACAATTGGCTGGAGATAATAAAAGTACATACCTCCTAGCCTTTGGGTAGGGATTAAATGAGCTTAAATATACAGCATATAAAGCTCTCAGTAAAAGCTACTATCAACGTATTGCTAAATCATCAAAAGTTATGGTGATTTCATATTTTGGTAAATCTCAGGAAGGACATGTAACACGACTAAAGAAATGGATTTTTTAAACTCTTCCTGTTGCAACTTAAAGGAACTGAGTAAATATGCCTACATAGCAGAATTTTTTATCAATCTTGTAATTGTAGGTATACTATAATTTGCATGTCAATTTGTACCAGTCCATTACACAAATCTTATTTGAATTTGGAATGGAATGGAATAAAGCAATACTTTCTTAAAAAAAAAAATTTGTTCTACATCAAATTGTACTAGAAAAAAATTTCCATTGCCAGTATAATACTCTTTTAAAATTACCAATTGCAGAGTTTAATAATTTGAAGAAAAGGTAAGATAAAAACCCAACTTTACCAAATCTCACTAAAATTATCTTCAGATAGTATTAACAACACTTCACAAAAACTCAAAAAAGAATGAGAACTTTGAAAATCACTGAAAAAAGAACCTTATTTTTCTCAATCTCTTTTTTATTTAAAGAATTTTTGTTTATTTTTATTTGTTTTTTAAAGATTTTATTTATTTATTCATGAGAGACACAGAGAGGCAGACAAACAGGCAGAGGGAGAAGCAGGCTCCCTGCAGGGAGCCCGACATGGGACTCGATCCCAGGTCTCCAGGATCACACTCTGGGCTGAAGGCGATGCTAAACCGCTGAGCCACCTGGGCTGCCCAAGAATTTCTAATAAGTTTCAATTCAGTTCAATAAACTTCCATATATCCACACAATTAAAATGTAAATGTCAAAATATAAAGTATAATTGAAAGAGAACAAAAAAAGATATAAAAAGGGAAAAATCCTCCTAAATTATTTTCAATGAAATACATTAGGCTTAAATCAGCAATGCCATACAAAAAGAAAATTAAAAAAAAAAATCAAAATAAAAAAGACCTTTGGCCTCAAACTCACCTGTAAACAAAAAACAAAATATCCACTAACACTCTGTTCTGCAATGACATCTTCCATCGTCCGCAGGGTGGTACCCAAGTAAGAATTCAGAAGCTGAGTAGGGAGCAGTCCAACCGAAGATGCCATCAGATAGTTGGGTAAGGAGAGATCAGTAATCTAGAAGAGCAGATTAAAGCAGATTGATTCATTATCAAGTCAGATTTCCATTTACATAAAACTTTGTACCAACTTAAAAGTACCAAATTTTGGTCTTTCCTAATTTGAGGGAGTAAAAATGGTATTTCGTGACTCTATCCTATGCATTCTAGTTTATATGGATATTATTTTTATTTTGGTATTAGTATTAAATATACATCTTCCTACTTGCATTTCTTTATGGGTTTCCTTGGTCAGAGTGTAATATAAAACAACACAAGTGCTTAGAGGTACACGAATAAGAAATGTATAATATAAATAAAACCATCAAACTAGCAAGAGAAGTAAAAGATTTTGAGTAATTATAGAAACATTCCTGGATAAGAATGTTGTGTTATTGTTGTTACTAGTGTTATTAATTTGGTGAATAACTTTTCTATATCCCCCCCTCGGTTTACTAGTATGTAAGGAGGTTATCGACCACTTTACCAAACTTTTTTTCTTTTTGCTAATATTAAGATGTTTGTTGTTGTAGGTTTTTTTTTTTTTTTTAAGATTTTATTTAGGGATCCCAGGGTGGCGCCCCGGGATCGAATCCCACGTCGGGCTCCCTGTGCATGGAGCCTGCTGCTCCCTCTGCCTACGTCTCTGCCTCTCTCTCTCTCTCTCTCTGTGACTATCATAAATAAATTTAAAAAATTTAAAAAAAATTTATTTATTTATTCATGAGAGACTCTGAGAGGGAGGCAGCCTGATGCGGGACTGGATCCCAGAATCCGGGATCACAGCCTAAGCCAAAGGCAGATGCTCAGCCACTGAGCTGCCCAGGTGCCCCAAGATCTGGTATTTTAAAAGAGTGACGTACAGTTACTCTAACTCCAATCTAACCCAATCTAATGAATGTGTAATTCCTACTTTCAATAAAGCTACATTCATCTCTACTCAGATGATTAGCTGGAGATCCACCATTGCTGGTTTGGAAAGAACACTACAGTGACTGGTTAACAATTTAACTAAATAATTACTGACTCCATACTGCCCAGGCCAAGATGTTCTGGCAGGTGCCTGCGAGAGACAGAAAGGAAGATGCGACTCCTACCTCAAAGGATTTACACACTGGCAAAGACACATCAACTACCTAAAAATAGGTGATAAGGGATTCTGGAGAAGGATCTTAAAGGGTAAACAGGGATTAATTTTAGCTGCAGGAATAGGGGCCAGAGGGCAACCATGTGGAAGAAGAGGCATTTGAAATGGACTCTGAAAACAAAACATGGTTTGGCAGGCAGAGACAGGTGGGAGGGGGAAGCTAAGGTGTTCTGAGAATGAGCAAGGACAACGTGGCACGGAAGGTACAGGATGTATCAGTGCGGTTGGCAGTGGGGTTTGGGTAGTTTACAGAGCACACGCAAGGGAACCCTATACAAGGCAAGTACTTGGGGTGACACTTGGTAGGGGCCTGCAGTGAAAAGGGAAACGAGTCTGTATCCAGGAGAAGAGCACCGGAGAGCCTCGTCAAAGAACGAGGTGAAGAGAGGCTCCTGTCAGTTTGGGGTACCTACAGCAACAGAGACCTTCCTACAGAACGAACACGCCAAATGTATAAAATGGGAACACACGGCAAAACGATGAATCACAAAAGTCATGATATTGCAGTTAATAGAACATTACATGTTTTGGAAGTTGTCTTTAAGTATTTAAGTTGCAAAATATCAGAATGCAAAGCTTCAGTCCATAGTCTTTAAATGTGATGAAGTTTCTCTAAGGAAAACATAAAACTGACATTCAGATGTGAAGTCAGTAATACCCAAAAGGCGATATTAAGCACATCTCCTAAGCGGGAAACAAGCCTGCAACTCAACTCTTTAACAAGACCTTTGTCCAAAGCAGAAATCAAATATCGCCAAGCCTTTTATTTTTTTTTTAATTATTATTTTTTTTCCTGCCAAACCTTTTATGACAAAAACCTCATCCTGGGGAAAAAGCAGGGGTCACTGTTTATATATATGTCCCTTCTGAAAAGCTGTATGTCTAAAGAGAGTAAAAAACGGATTTTGGCTAATCATTCTCGAGTTCTGCTGGAGTGTCAAATAATTTAACCAGTACGGCAACACACAGACACACACATTTTTCGACTGTTTACTGACTTCGTTGAGATGAACAGATTGCAAATTATTCCAGCATTTCCTCTAAGCTCATATCCTATTCAGGATGGGCATCCAGCTCCATTCTTTGAAGAACATAAATCTCAAACGGGGATGTCATTGCTATCCTGTGGCTCCGCTTCTGTGATCATTAAAACTCCAGGAAGAGTTTAAAAAGGATGCTTTTAATCCTCCAGAAGCACCGCAGAGGCACCTGCGTTCTTATTCCCGAAGGTACTGTGCTTTGCTTAGAGGTGTGATTTGTTTCTCTGGGCCAGTAGGGGTTAATGTAGACCATGACCTTATACCAAAGAGATCATGAAAACAGAGAGCCCATCTGAGAGGGGGAGGGGGAAAGAAAGAAGAAAAAAAGAAAAGAAAAATGCTTAACTCTAAAGAGCAAGAGCTGACTTATGTTTGGGGCTGAGAGTAAGAAAACCTCTATCTTCAGATGGATCACTCAGATGCTCCTGGAAGTGGGGACTGCTGCCCCTCAGGCACAGCACAAAGTATAGCTCCCCCCCAGAAAGCTCCCCCCCCCCCCCGCCGCTTCCTCAGTTTCCAAATATTTATGCAATGGCTTTACTGGCTTTAAGTGAATCCACTAAGAAACTATATAATTTTTATTTATTTATTTATTTATTTATTTATTTATTTATTTATTTATTTAATTTTTTTATTTATTTATGATAGTCACAGAGAGAGAGAGAGAGGCAGAGACACAGGCAGAGGGAGAAGCAGGCTCCATGCACCGGGAGCCCGACGTGGGATTCGATCCCGGGTCTCCAGGATCGCGCCCTGGGCCAAAGGCAGGCGCCAAACCGCTGCGCCACCCAGGGATCCCAGAAACTATATAATTTTTACACTGAATATCTTGACATGGATCTAATGAAGAATATAAAGGTGATCTGTGTTCAGGAGAGCTCGAATTTTACCCACAGTTCTGCGAATCTTAGTTTCAGCAAAGTATGCTTTCCTGAATTTTCTTGGCTTATACAATAAGGATGCTGTTTTTTTTTTTTAATACTTTTTATTTATTCACAAGAGACGCAGATTGAGAGAGAGAGAGAGAGAGAGAGAGGCAGAGACACAGGCAGAGGGAGAAGCAGGCCCCATGCAGGGAGCCCGACGTGGGACTCGATCCCGGGGTCTCCAGGATCACACCCTGGGCCGAAGGCAGGCGCCAAACCACTGAGCCACCCAGGTGTCCCAAGGATGCTGTTTAATCGAGAAAGTTGCAATGAAGGTAAATTCCAATTAAAAACATGTCTTATAATATATAGAAAAAAATCGTAAACCCCCAAAATAATTTTAAGAAAGGAATGGTCAAAGGAAACGAAAACGAATATGGTTTCATCTTTTCATCTAATTACTATTTATTTGACAAACTGTGTGTCTTACTGTATATATATCCTCAAAATACTATCGATATTTCACAAACAGTTGCAAATGGCAACTACAACTACGTATACGCGGACCTCTTCCAGGAAATACAGTCCAGTACTGTGACTGTACTGCTCTTCTGTACGAGTTTCTTTTCTCTAGCACACTCCACTATACGAATACAGTAGATAATACATTACCTGTATGTAGTAACAGACAAAATATCTGTGAATCGACTCCTTAAGCTGTCCCTAAGGCTTCCTAGGGCTTCCGGCCAACAGTAGGCTATTTGTAGTTAAGTTTTCGGGGAGTCAGAAGTTATATGTAGATCTGTGACTGAGCAGGGGCGGGGTGGGGGTCGACCCTGTGTCGTTTGAGGGTCACCGGTGGTTTTCACCTCCAGAAATATAAAAACTTCACCACCAGTATAAGAAAAAAAAAACATGAAAAAAAAAAAAAAAAAACCATGAACTTATTCACCCTTCCTTTTCCTTCCCTCCCCAAGATACCTCTCCCCCTCTGTCCCCAATCACAGTCCCTCTAGCCAGACACCTCAGAAGTCAGTGACAGGCTCATTCCTCCCTCATGCCCGTCTTGTCGGTCCACTTGCTAAATCCCTAAAAAACCTACCTACTGTCTGTTCTATCCCTATTCAGTCTCTCCTCTCTAGTTCCCACAGGGAGACCTCCCCACCACTCACCACCTATGCTAAATCCTGAAGAAATCTTTTAAAAATGCAAATCTAGTCCTGCATTAATCCTTTCCCACTGCCATCAGAGTAAGGTTGGGGTTCACTTCAGCAGGCAACGTGCTTGACGCCCCAGACTCTGATGATCTCCTGTTTCACATCACATTATGTTCCAGGCACATCAAAATTCTCTTGTTCTTAGAACACTCCTTGCTCGCTTTTCCTTCTGGGCCCTTGTACACTGTTCCTTCTGACAAGGAAACTTCTATCTTTCCTCCCACTCCTCTTACTTGGGCAAAAGTCCTGGTCCTCAACCTCAACCATATTTCACTGCTCAGTCATGGATGTCTCTAGCAAACCTTCCCTGAGCTCCCAGGCCTGTGTTAAGAATAGCTCTCAAGTTCTCTGATAGGACACTAGACCCTCCCCATCCCCTTCACACTAGAGAGTGACAGAAGATTTCACCATCTGTTTGCCCTTCGCCCTTTCTCCAGGCTACTAGTTCTGTCAAGAAAGGGACCTGTCTTGTTCTTCATTCTGTCTTTAGCCTCTAGCACGATGCCTACTATGTATTAGGTGCTAAACGTACCAATATTCATCGGATGTGGACTGTAACATCAAAACTACTTATAAACATGGAGACTTCTCATAATTCCTGTTTATAAAGACGTTAGGACAGAAAGTCCACTTGCAATTAGTTGTCCAAAAACCGAAAACACCTTCCCCCAACCCCTCAAAAGGAAATAATGTCATAAATGAAAATTATCAGCAAAATTTATGCCATACCATACCTAGGAATGTTATTGATCTCCTAGACTGCAAGCACTCTAAAGGATTTGAGATGAACTTTGCCTTATTTGCTGCTATGACTCTAGCATCTAGAATAGCAGTGGGTACAGGTTGGGTACCTACCAGTTACTTATTAAGTGAGTACTGAATGAGTACTAGAGGCATTTCCAGTAACCTCCGAGGTCAACCTAATGTCAAGCTTGAGACCCTCTTGTTAAGCAGCAACTGTGAAAGTACTGGGGAAAGTCTTGCTACTGGAAAGAAAAAAAAAAAAAACAAAAACAAGGCATGGGTTCTGAGAGACCCCACTCTAACAGCTGAAGAGGCCTTCAATGTATAGGCTTCTACGGACAAAGATGGTTAGGTCAGTAGGTCTACCTACAATTCAGAGGCCACCTTCATACATACAGACCTTTTCATTAGTTCAATGTACCTAAATTAGGAACTGCTTTTAATGGTTCGTAAATATTTTAGGAGTCACTGATCCATTTGAGAATCTGACTAATACACACACACACACACTAACCCTTTCCCCGAAAAAAAAAAAAACAAAAAACAAAAACACACACACACACGTTTCACTGCATATACTTTCTGGAACATACATTTAAAAGATCTTATTGGTAGAGCTGAAAAACGACACAGGCTTATTATTTTTACTCATCCAGCAAAAATTTATCTAATGCCTCTATATCTAAGACCCAGCTCTCAGCAGGGATAAAGATACAAAGACAGAAAACCATAGCTGACAGTGTCCATTTTGAGTCATTCTGTACCACACTTAATGACCAAAATGTTCATTACATCCAGTAAAAGGTCACAAGAATCACTCCCCATGTCATAAAAGGAAAGCACAGGCATTCATTAATGCAAAGTCTACAAAAATAAACGCCAAAATCTTAATGATTGTTTTCTTCTCTGTACTTAGCCATACTTCTCAATTTTTACAATGAACACTGCTAAACAAATACTGCAGTGAATCAGTATTAACAGTGAGAAGAAAGGATCATTAGATAATGCTGGAACGGTGACAAGTATCATGACCCATCATCTGCATCTGAGTCTATGGTCATAAATATAATACAGAATAAGAATTTAAGATGAGAAAACATTTTTATAAAACATACTACTGCCAAACTGTTAAAAGAAGGAGGCATGTTAAATTGTTGCTCAGAACATCTGCCTTCTTAAGAGCAAACTATGAGACCTTGTCTAACCTCTTTCTTTACGAATAAGAAGACGGGGCCAGTCATTAAATGACTTCACCAAAGTCACAGAGGAACTGAGACAGAACTATAGGTCCCCAAAAGTCCACGAGGCTAAGACTTTACCATAATTGTGGTCTTACAATCACGAGCCAGTCCAAAACTTTTATTTACTTGTAAAATTAATTTCAACTGTGACCTAAATTACTAAAACTCTTTTTTTTCTTGACTACTCAGTGCAAAGGTGAGGAAAATACATTAGTTCTATTTGCTTCAAGTTCATCTTTAATTACCTTTCGCTGTCATTTAGTTCGTACCCCGGTTTCACAGCTCCTTGCCCTCCCAAAACCAACAGAAGATCTTTCTGTTGCTGTTTTTAACCAATTATGGACCCACAAAAATAAGTGATTAACAGTTTGCTAACACATAATTCTTTAAAATGATTTCACTGAGAAGTGAGCCAGGGTGATGGGGCCAGGTCTTGTACTTTTAAATTTACTCATTTCTACTTTGTTTGCCTTCTACTCCCAGTACCCAGGTACTTATTGCTTTTGTTTTTAAAAAGATAATTTTCTTAAATGCAAAGGTAAGTAAGATATACAGGAGAGCTTAAGGGCCTCGTCCTACAGATGCAGGGGCCCAGGCTTAATGGTTGTTTTATTACAGTCACTGCTGAAGCTCTAATGCACACTTTTTCTATCAAGTGCCAGGTAAGAAATATTTTAGGCTTTGTAGGCCATAGAGTCTCTGCTGCAACTCTGCCGTTTTAGCTTAAAATGAGGCACAACCAGTACAAACATGAATGAGCATGGCTGTAGTCCAATAATGCTACTTAAAGGCACTGAAATTTGAATTTCATGTACCGTGCACACAATATTCTTCTTTTGACATTTTTTTCCCAATCATTTAAAGATGAAAAAAACCTTTTGGTTTGGGTGCCATACAAAATCAGATGGTGGACCCAGCCAGGGACCACAGTTTGTCGACCCCTGCTCTAAAGTCCTGGGATAATGTCTAATTCAACTGTATAGAGCCTTGCCCAGAGCCTGACACATAGGAGGTCCACCTTACATTTATGTGTTGGGCTGTAGGGCAAGTGTTCTGCACCTGGAATCAGGAAATCTCTGAGAAATTCAGCTCTTCTTGGACCAACAGCAGAACCGTGGGTAAGTTCGTTTCTATACCGTTTACTAACTGCGTGCTCCTGGGTTACTTTGCCACCTTGTGCCTCAGTAGTCTTAGTGGTAAAATGAGGCTTAGAGTTGAAAGGAGTGTCAAGCAAGTAACGTGCGCGTGTTAGAACAGCGCCTGACACTTCAGTGTAATACGAATATTTGTTAAGTTACAAAAGAAAAAAAAAATCTGAGTTCTGATGTCCTCTCTTTGGAATGCAGAGGATGGAAAGGAGGAAATGTTAAATAATCAGTCAACTATGTATTCGTCACATCACGTAGCAGGTATCATTAAACACATGTTCCAACAGAAAGTATGGCTTAAAAGAGCAACCATAACTTGCTCAAGATGTCACAGTAAATGTCAGAACCAAGTCTGATTTCAAGTGATAACCAGTCCTCTAAGTAACTTCCTCTTAGTCATGGATAGCTCCTCGAAGACCTGCTGTGATGATTAAGGGGTATCACATATGTAAATCTATACAACCTATGAATAAGACAATCTTTCATGGTATGCTTCATGTTTTTATTTTAGGTTTCAAAGATTAAATGATGATGGATACAAAATTTCCCATGGGGAATTATTTAAGGAAAGGAACCTATCAGATCTTTGACTTTTTTAAGCTTTTCCATGACCAAAGTAAAAAAAAGAGACAGAGACTATTTTTAGGATCTCCCCTCTGGAAGCTGCAAGTACCATTATGAATTCTGTTACCCATGTCAACCAATTATCACATGATACTTTTTGGATTAAAACCGACATTTCACAGAAGGCAACTTTAAACTACAGAAAGGGGCAGCCCTGGTGGCGCAGTGGTTTAGTGCCGTCTGCAGCCCCACATCGGGCTCCCTGCAAGGAGTCTGCTTCTCCCTCTGCCTGTGTCTCTGCCTCCTTTCTGTGTCACTCATGAATAAATAAATAAAATCTTAAAAAAAAAAAAAAAAAAAAAAAAAAAAAAAAACTACAGAAAGTCCAGATGTCTCCAAAGGGGCATCTGAGAGCAGATCTTAAGAGACTACTCTCATGCTCACTACATGTAGGATGTTTGGAATAATAACTGGGATGTTATTCCTGTGAATGTTTTTATTTTCCAACTTTACAGACAAGTTTCTTCTAAGGAAAAGGAAAGGAAAAAGGAAAACCTGACGTTTCAAAGCTACAGACAGGTTTGCTGTTTGAATCAGAAATATCACGTCTACCTCCTAGAATGCTGAGTATTAAAGAAGTTAACACATCAAAGAGCACTTAGTAATTGAGGAAAGGCAAGACACGGGAGAGAGGTATGTATGCTATGAGGGTTTGGAATTTATCCTTAGGGGAAGAGAAAACCCACCAGAGAGTTTCCCAATGGAGAGCAACAAGATCAGATTTGCATTTTAGGGGATGCCTGGGTGACTCAGCAGTTGAGCATCTGCCTTTGGCTCAGGACTGATTCCGGGGTCCTGGGATCGAGTCCTGCATCGGGCTTCCTGAAAAGAGCCTGCTCCTCCCTCTGTCTATGTCTCTACCTCTCTGTGTGTGTCTTATGAGTAAATAAAATCTTTAAAAAAAAAAAAAAAGATTTGCATTTTAGAAAGATCTTTCTGGAGAGAGAGAAAAGTTGGAAATTCTTGGTCCAAAGGCAAGGAGACCAGGTAGGAGGCAGAGATGCCTGAAACAGAGTAATGGTAGCAGGTCAAATAGAAGTTTTCAGGAGGTTAAGATCCATAGGACTCAGCCAATGATTAGTTGTGGGGGATGAGAGAGAGAGAAGGGAGATAATCAAGTGACAGAGTCATGGAGACTGCCACCAAACACCCCAGTCCTAGCTCCTTCCTGGCACATGCCTAGCTCTTTGAAGTTACCGCTTGCTGGCCAGGTAACTTGTTCAGGCCAGTAAAAAGTGAGATTATTTCCAGATGAAAGCTTGAAAAACCAGTGTGCAATTCACCATGTCACAGTAACGAAGTGAAAGATGATGGTTCTGTCAGCCTGGCTGACAAGTGACCCAGAGCAAAGATTCCCTGCCCCTTCCCCAAACCAAGCTGAACCTGATTCTGTGTCCACAGGTAAGTAAACCTTTACGTTTTAACCCATGGAGATTTAGGGGTTTTTACTACAGCATAATTTAACCTGTCCTGACTGCAGCTGTAAGAAATGCTCATCCGAGACATGTGTCCAGGTCAGAACAATAGGGACACACACAGAAACTATATGCCTATAAATCTGTCTTTATAGGCGGTAATAACTACAGATACAAGATTACATTAAAAGCGGGGGAGGTGGGAGCTTTAAATATTTCCCAGCTCCCCCCCCCCCAAAAAAAAGTGTTTTTTTAAAAAAGGAAAAAATTTCAATAGGTACCTGGGAAATTACATTTCTTTTGATCTAATAACTGCTACTATAAAGTATATGTATGTTTTTCTTATTTCAGTAGTTTCAAAAGTGGAGAGTGTCAGCTTCCTTATCCCTCTTTAGCACGCGTGGAAAAAGCAAAGCAATACAGTCCGTAATAGTCACAAAACAAAGGAGAGATCCCTCCCTTCTTCTATATACTAACCTTTACGATCCAGTTCCTGGGTCTAAAGTGTAAATACCACTACCCTCACCACTAATAACTGCTAACAGTGACTGAGAATTGCCTGTGTGCCGGGCAAACACCTAAAGCCTTCACTGCACCAGCTTACTGCCCCCTCATAACTCAGCATGGGCCAGTCCAGGACTATTTCCAAAGCCTATGCCTCTCGTGACCACTACATCTTACTTCCTCTTTAAGGTAAGCTCAGATTAATTTCTTTAATCACGAGCATTAAGAAAATGACTTTTAGCTGGAATAGAGGAGAAAGGGGTGGGAGGGGGAGGATTTTTTTTTAAAAGACAGGAAGGAAAGAAGACAAGAGAGCCATGCCCGGAAAGTGGGGAGCTGTGGGCAGGCAGAGGGGTAGGGGTAGAGAGTTTGGAGATAGAACGAAGATGGAATGAAGCCAGAGAGGGCACAAGTTCAGAAAGTCAGACTAAAATAAGTATCAGCCTGGGCCGCCTGGGTGGCTCAGTGGTTGAGCCTCTGCCTTCGGCTCAGGGCGTGATCCCGGGGTCCTGGGATCGAGTCCCCAAGCCGGGAGCCCGCTTCTCCCTCTGGCTCTCTCTGCGTCTCTCATGAATAAAATCTTTTAAAAAAATAATAAAGTAAGAATCAGCCTACACTAAGCTTTCTTTTCACCCACATACCCTGGGAGAACTCAGTAAACTGTTTTGGTTGAAAGAGCTAATAAAAAAAAAAAAAGAAAGAAAAGAAAGAAGAGAAAGAAGAGAAAGAAAAGAAAGGAAAGAAAAGAAAGAAAAGAAAAAAGAAAGAAAAAAGAAAAGAGAAAAGAGAAAAAAGAAGAAAAAAGAAAAAAGAAAAAAGAAAAGAAAAGAAAGAAAAGAAAAGACATCGCTAAAAAGCAGGTAGTTAAGAAATGAACAAGATGTAACAGACTATATCCCCCGGCTCTACGATCCCCCCTGCTATGGCTATGAGTAAAATTTAACAGTATGACAAACCTTATCAGCCCATCCTGGTTTCAAGCTCCCCCCTTGGTGGTTGAGTGACCCTGAGAAAGTCCCTGGAGGGCTGAGCCTCTGTTTCTCTCACAGTAAAATTATGCCAATGATATCTATTGCAAGAGGCTGTTTTCCATTTTTTTCCTTCTTTTCTCTTGACCCCACAGCACCAACTTCAAAGAGTTACCCCTTGTCAAGTGCAGTTTCAACTACATAACTACCTTACGTTATTCCCAAGCACAAAGTATAACTTCTTTGTATTCATGTAATGTTAAAACATTAAAAAAAAACTATCTTATTTAAAGATTTTATTCATTTATTTGAGAGAGAGAGAAAGAGAGAGAGAGAGAGAGAGAGAAGAGAGGGTGAAGGTGAGGGGGAGAGAGAATCCTTAAGCAGACTCTCCACTGAGTCCAGAGCAAGATGATATGGGGCTCAAGGCCAGGACCCTGAGGTCAGAACCTGAGCCAAAACCAAGAATTGGATGTTTAACTGACTGAGCCAACCAAACACCCCAAAATGGTCTTATTTTTAATTAACAAATATGAGTTCTCATTATATACCCAGGACTACAGTAGCTACTAAACATACAGTGAAGAAATGGAACCATGGGTTGGGCCCCTATCATCAAACCATAGGGCATAGGTTTACCTTACCATTTACTTAGTACCCAAGTGACCTCGGGTAAGAAAAATAGTAATGGTGACAAAAACCAACACGTGTTTGTTAAGCTAGGTTCTACTGCATGTATTTATCTTGTGTAATTGTCCCAATAATAATCCTATGATGTAAGTAACCACTAGTTTCCCCATTTTGCAAATAATGAACTGACCACAAAGAGGATGAGCAACTTGACCAAGGTCAACAGGTTCTGTGCAGACAGTAGGACTCCAGAGCAGTCAGTCCTGTGCTCCAAACTGTTAAACAACAGTCTACACTATACTCATAAATACACTGTGCAGGGATGATTTAAAGATTAGAAATGACATTTGGGAAGAGCTTAGGATAGGAAGCACACAGTAGGTGAACAAGAAAAAGCACAAGGAGCGCAGCCCAGGTGCCTCAGCGGTTTAGCGCAGTTTTCGGCCTAGGGCGTGACCCTGGGGACCAGGGATCAAGTCCCTCATCGGGCTTCCTTGCATGGAGCCTGCTTCTCCTCCTGCCTGTGTCTCTCATGAATAAATAAATAAAATCTAAAAAAAAAAAAAAAAGGCAAACTAACAGAACGAAACTCTTTACCGCTCCTTAGTCCCAACCCTCTTCCAAAGTCTTAGAACACTTGATCCATTATTATCCAAGGTTGGGTCAAAGTTCATGTTTATACTTAATACTATAAGTTGTTGTAAAAGGGAAAAATTTAAGGCAAAAAACATATCAAACTACCAAAAACACTAAACTTCCCCTCTACAAAAAGAAAAAAGACCCCTATCTCTTTTCACACCTCCATGACTCTCATTCTACAGTCATTGCTATTGAGTAGAATCAACATGAGATTTGCAAAAGGAATTTAAAAATTAAGAAAAAAATTCTTGATTTCATCACAAATGGTAGGGTTAGAATTCTTCTTCTTTCTTTCGCTCCTCTCTGCTCTTATTGCTTCTTCCTCCTGTCCGTCCTTCCTCTTTCTTTCTTTCTTCAGTTCTTTCTTTCCTTTCTTTCTTTCTTTCTTTCTTTCTTTTCTTTTCTTTCTTCTTCTTTCTTTCTTTCTTCTTCTTCTTTCTTTCCTTCTTTCTTTTCTTCTTTCTTTCTTCTTTCTTTCTTTTTTAGGTAAACTGCTAGTTTATTGAAATTGCTTAACCTGGTGGTTACAGCTTGTGAAAGTAATATGTTGGTGCGCTAGCAATTGGTGATAAAAATCATTCAAAATAATGAATCAGGAGATATTTAAAAGGATACCACACTCCTAAAAACACCAATTTTTATCTTTTAGGAATCAGCGGTTGGAAATACTAATACAAAACAAGATGCGGAAGTTTCTAGAGACTAACAATTTATTTTCGAAACAATACAATGTGTCAGAATCACTACCATAGTATAAAATACATCTATTCCTACAGTTTTGAGTGCTGTAACCCTTTACTTCCACACACATTATTTAAGTCAAGCTGAAGGGTTGAGTTCCTGGAAATCACTATATGAACTCTATGAATCATTGAATTTGGGGAACTCAGTAACCTAGCTCAATCCCTTCACCTTAGGAAAGAGGAAAGCAGGGACATAGAGTCACTGATGCGTTCGTTCCAAAGTCAGGAAGTTGTCAAGACTGGGTTCTTTTCCTCCAGTCAGATGGTCTCCTCACTAGCAGTATTTCTATTCCTCAATCAGTTGCACCGAGCTAGAGAAAACTAAGTTGGATAAGCAGAACATATGGATACCAGGCCAAAAAAAAAAAAAAAAAAAAAAAAAGTGTAGAAGGGGTGTATAAAGAAAAAAAAAAAAAAACATGCTTACTAGGCAAAAGGTTATCTGTCCTATTTTGTTGTATCCCCTACCTAGTGATTTCAAAACCAAGTTCCTCCAAAGAAAAATAAGCGGGACGCCTGGGTGGCTCAGTGGTTGAGCGTCTGTCTGCGGCTCAGGGCCTGACCCCAGGGTCCCAGGATCGAGTCCCTGCAGGGAGCCTGCTTCTCATCCCTCCACCTGTGTCTCTCACAAATAAATTAAATCTTTAAAAAAAAAACAAAAGAAAAAATAAGCAAGAGGATGTCCCCTTTTGCATTCTATCAGAGCAAATTCCTTTATGAAGAAAAGACCTCTCAACAAATTTTAGGAGCCTGCTTCCCCCTCTTTCTGTGTCTCTCCTGAATAAATAAATCTTTAAAAAAAGAAAAGAAAAAAAAAAAAAAAAAAGAAGCAGGGGGATCTCCCCTTTTGCATTCTACCAAAGCAAATTCCTTTATGAAGAAGGGACCTCTTAACAAATTTTGGGAGACTGTCATACGGACTCTGGAGCTACTCCCTGCGCTGTTTACCCAAACACTTCCTTCAGCCGTGGGTCGTTAAAAGAAAAAAAAAGAAAAAAAAAAAAAAAAAACCCTGGACGCCTTTTTTTAATTTTCCTGGATGCATTTTTGCAAGCAAGAGGAAAAAGCTAGGCGTGTGAAACCTTTGCTCTCTGGAGCCAAAGCTGCTGCAGAAAAAAAAAAAAAAAAAAAAAAAAAGGCCAATGGGTAAAATGTGCATTTTTCAGTCGTCTCCCCCTCGGAGGGGGGAGCTGCCTGTTAGCCAGACTGCCCTGCGCCCGGGAGGGGCCGCCGTCCCGCAGCGCGTCTCCCGCGGAGGCCCCGCCGGGGGTCTCGGGCGCGGGTCTCGGGGCGCGCAGGGGGCGGGGGCCGCACTTACCGAGAACACGGCGTTCTGGAGCCCGAAAGGTATGGGGGTGAGCCTGGCCAGCGCCACCACCTTGAGGCCGCTCCCGCCCTCCACCACGCGGACCACGGCGCTCAGCCGGCCGCTGCTCTGGATCCTGGCGGCCACCCAGGCGGCGAGCAGGCGCCTGCACACCACGTGCGCGACGAAGGTGCCGATGAGGACGCCCACCACCATCAGCCCCATGCCCAGCACGAAGCCGTACAGGTAGCCGGCCGCCACGTTGAGCACGATGTAGCCCCAGCCGCAGGGGAAGGACACGACGATGAAGCCCACGACGAACAGCAGGACGCCCAGCAGCGAGTCGAGGCTCTCGGCCCAGAGCAGCAGGTGCTGCAGGTAGCGGCGGACCAGCGCCAGCGAGGCGAAGCACAGCGCGGCCAGCACGCACACCAGCGCGGCGCTGCGGCACCAACAGGTGCTGCCCGGGCAGCAGCAGCGCCAGCCCCTCGCCTCCGCCACGCCGCCCAGCGCGCCGCCGCTCCCGGGGCCGCCCGCCGAGGCCCCGCCCGGCGCCGCCAGCTCCGAGGCCGCGGGCGCTCCGGGCCGCTCCAGGCAGGCGCCCAGCAGCACGCCCGAGGCCGAGGCCGCCGCCGCCGCCGCCGCCGCCGCGCCCGCCCCGCCCCCGCCCCCGGCCCCGCCCCCGCCGCCCCCGCCCCCGCCCGCCGCCCGCGGCCCCGCGCGCCCCGGGAGCCCCGGGAGCACCGCGGGCGGCAGGAGCCGGGGCAGCGCCTGCAGCAGCCGCCCGCCGGGGCCCCGCATGCCTCGGCCGCCGCGGGCGCTCAGCCCGCCAGCCCCTCCGCCGCGGCGCCGGCCGGGCGGCGGCCCCTCATGGCGCCCCGGACGCCCTGCCTCGGCTCCCTGCGTCCGCCCCGGGCCGGGGGGCGGGGGGCGGCGGCCAGGGCTCGCGGCGGGCGGACAGACCGACCCACCGACCGACCGACCGCCCGGCCCGCAGCGCCTCCTTCTCGGCCGGAGGGGGCGGGGCCTCGGCGGGGGCGGGGCCTCGGCGGGGGCGGGGCGGGGCCGGCGGCGGCTGCTGGCCCCGCCCCTCCTGACGCACCGTCCGCGGCTGCCGCGGGGACCCGGCGCGGCGGGGCTGCTGCGGGGCGGGAAGGGAAGGGACGCGGGCAGCGCGGGCGGGGGCCGGGCGGGGGCCGGGCGGGGGCGGGCTGGGGAGGGCTGGGGGCCCGGCGCGCTCCCCGCCTCCCTCCCGTGGCGGGCGCGCGCTTCCCCCTGCCCCGCAACTTTCCCCCTGCCCCTGCCCTCCTCCCCCCCTCCCCCTCCTCCTGCCCCTCCCCCCTGCCCCTGCCCCCTCCTCCCTCAACTAACCTGAGTTCGCACAACTTACCCGAGGCTGTAACAGAGAAAGTGATGGAAACAGGGTTTTTGTTTGTTTGTTTGTTTGTTTGTTTTTTTGTTTTTTTGTTTTTGGAAACAGGTTTTAAAATCAAAGTTCAGGGATCGTGAAAGGTCAGGGGAAACCGTTACACTGGAGTCCAAGGAAGAGAGAATATTAAGAAGGAAGGAAGGAAGGGTCCAAGGTGAAGGGGGGACAGTAAGTGTCTCTTAGGTAATCCCTCTCCCCCCTCCCCTGCACCTCTCCTCCCTCCCCCTGTTGCCACCCCCCCCCCCGCCCTCCTTCCTACCCCTGCCCCCTCCTCCCTACCCCCTCCCCCTCGCCCCCTCCTCCCTCTCTGTTCCCCTCCCCCTCCTCTTTCCCTCTGCCTCTCTCCTCCCTACCCCCTTCTCCCTACCCCTGTTCTCCTCCCCCCGCCCCCTCCTCCTCCCTACCCCTGCCCCCTCTTCCCTCCCTCTAGCCTCCTCCTCCCTACCCCCGTCCTCCTATTCCCCTCCCCTCTCCCCCGTTCCCCTACCCCCTCCCTACCCCTCTTCCCTCCCTGTCCCGTCCCCTATTCCCTCCCCCTGCCCCTCTCCTCTCTCCCCCTGTTCCCCTCCCCCTCACCGCCCTCCTCCCTCCCCTTGCCCCCTCCTCCCTCCCTCTGCCCCTTCCTCCCTCCCTCTAGCCTCCCCCTTCCTTCCTACCCCCTACCCCTACCCCCTGGCCCCCTACCCCCTCTCCCTCCATGTTCCCCTACCCCCCTCCTCCCTCCCCGTTCCCCTACCCCCCTCCTCCCTCCCCCTGACCCCCTCCTCCCGCCCCCCCTCCTCCACTCCCCCCCCCCCCCGCCCCCCTCCTCCCCTCCCCCGAGACCCGTCCAGGCCGCCAGCTGCCCCGGGATCCTGGCCGCCGCCTGTGGGTCTGTGGGTCGTTTGCGCAGGAACCTGTTGGAGCGAGCGGCTTTGGGGACGCTGGCACCCAGTCCCCCGGGCGGCCCTAGAGGAACAAGAGTTCCTGATGGGCTCTGATGACAGTGAAGCTCCCCGGTAGTCCACCCACGTGGGATATCAGGTCGCCACGTGGTCCTTCAGGCATGGAGAAGTGGGGTAGAAAGGCCCACCCTTGACCCGATGCCCCCTCTGACCCCAGAGGTCCTTTGCTATAAGTGGCTTGATAGTAGGGACACCTGGCCTAGGGACTTCCCAAAAAAAAGATTGACGGAGAGACATTTCAAGGATTCCCGCTGTCCAAGGGCTCCTCCAACTCTTTCTGCTGGTGTCTTTTCCACTTTTTTGCCCTTTTTTAACTTTCATGTCCCTGGTTGTCCTCTTCTTCCTTTTCAGAGTCGGCTGAGCCATCTCATCCGCGCGCATTGCTTTGATCCCACCGTGCCCCCCCCCCTTTCTCATGACCTCCCAGCCCCACCCCAAGCTGCTCCTTCCCCTTGCCCTCCAGCCTGTGGACACACTCGGGGGTTGGTCCCGCAGGAACCTTAAACTTCGCAGGGCTTGGTACGCGGCTGGCAGCTTGGGCTCCAATGCAGAACAGATTTAGTAAGGGTGGAAGCGGTCGAGTCATTAATCTCTGAATCTCAGTGTTTGCTTTTAAATTACAGAATGAAGATAATAGTACACTTTTGCCTCGTAGAATTGTGAGAATTAAAATACAGCTGACCCTTGAACAACAGTGATTGGAACTGCGTGGGTCCACTCATAGATTTTTTTCATTCTAGTGCGGTACTGTAAATGCATTTTCTCTTCCTTATGATGTGCTCGATAACCTCTTTTCTCAAGCTCCCTTTATTATAAAATTATACACCACATAATATACATACAAAAATGTGTGTTAATCATTTATTGGTAAGGCTTCCAGTCAACAGTAGGCTATTGTTAATTTTGGAAGGAGTCAAAAGTTATATAGGGATTTTTGGCTGTAGGGATCAGATCCCCACATTTTTCAAGGGTCATCTGTAGAAAAGTTAGATGCAAAAAAAAAGAAAGAAATCAAAAAGAAAAGAAAAGTTAGATGCTTGCTACTATGCCTGGAATCAGTGTTCAGCTATGTGAAGGTATCCATAATTGAAAGTATCATCCCCCCAATAAAATAAATAAAATAAAATAATAATAAAATAAAATAAAATAAAATAAAATAAAATAAAATAAAATAAAATAAATAAAATAATCATCCCCACAAGACCTGCTCCTCCTTTTGAGTTTCTTACTTCATTAGATGACCTTCCACCACTTGCCTGCTGGATGACTGACCAGGACACTTTGGGTCCTCGCTGATCAGGTTCCTGCTTGCTCTTGCACGCCATTCTTCTCAATCCACCTTGGTTTGGCTGAGTCAGGACAAGTGCTTCGGTGATGTCAGACACATGCTTCTTCCTCCCACCTTTTCCAGCTGCTGTGGTTCAGGTGGAGGAGCAGCTCCCTAGTGCCTTCTCATTTAGCTGAAGTTATACTTCTCTGGAAGCTTCCAACATTACCTTCCCATCAGCACCACACTCAATTTGATGTTTCCTTTCCATTTCTCCACTATTCGCTACATAATTACCACATTTGCTCATTGTGTTGAAATGTTTGGCCTACATCACTGTCTCTGCCTTTATTTTCTTTTTAAGATTTTATTTATTATTCATGAGACAGAAGGAAAGAGAGAAAGAGGCACAGGCAGAGGGAGAAGCAGGCTCCATTCAGGGAGCCCGATGTGGGACTCGATCCCGGGTCTCCAGGACCACGCCCTGGGCTGAAGGCGGCGCTAAACCACCGAGCCACCCAGGCTGCCCTGTCTCTGCCTTTAGACTGAATTTCTTCAAGGTAGGCTCATTACTTATGCACTAAGAAGGAGTAAGGACTCTATAAATGTTTGAGGAATGAATAAATGATCACAGTTTATAGGAAAAGATATTAAGGCAGAAACACCAGAGAGAGGACCAACAAAATTGCCTGGGCAAGAATCCATGAAGGGTTGAAGTAGGGTAATGGTCATGGGGTTAGCAGGATGAAAATAAATTAGAGGAGAACATCTGTAGGCCTGGCAACTAACTGGATGGTGGGAGAGAGGGAGGAGTCAAAGATAACACTTGAGTTTATTTGATATAGTGGCTCAATAATGGGACCACTAACCGAGAGAAAGAACACAAAGTTTCTGGGAAAGATAAAGGATTCAGTCTCGGTACTTGAGATTTGAAATATCTATGATATAAGCCAATGGTGGCCTTCCAGTAGGTAGTTGAAAATATGGATAAGGAGTGACAATGGGGCTTCTAGAAATTTTGACATTGGTGCATAGGCAGCAGGCAAAGCCATGGTTATGGATGAGTGAATGGTGGCAAATGTATCAGATATTTTCTGTACTCTTTCAGGTACAAGTAGGGTTGCATTTCCTGGCTTCCTTGTCGTTGGAATGAGCCACGTGACACATTCTGCCGTGAATTGTGAGCATAGCATTTAATTGCTGATGCAAGACCTTCCAGAACTCTTTTTTTCTCTTTGCCATGGCAATCAACAATGTTCTAGAGAGGATATGCTCCGTGAGTCTTGGTTTTAGAGGGAGGATGATGCAGAAAAGAGTCCCATTCACCTCATGATGGGTGTTTAAAGTGAGTGAGAAGTCAACACTGGTCATTTTGGGCAACTGAGATCTGAGGGGTTTATTTGCTACCGCAGCAGATCTTTGTCATTTCTGACTGATACGAATGAGAAGGGAAGAATGAAATCTTGAGAACACTGTTGTGTTCATTAGACTATTTTGCATGTAAGAAAGAGAGATCCAGAGACCACCTTAATTAAAAAGGTGAAAGCAGAAGTGTTTATATGGATATAGATGAGTAGCTAGTAGGAATCCAGGCCCTTCGAAACAGAAGCTGTTCTCTTACTTCGTTCCCATCGGATCTCCATTTTTTTCTCTACCTCTTTGATCTGTCCTCACACTACTGACTGCTAGTTCTTTTATCCTCTCATCTACATTTCAGAAGCACAGTCTAATTGCAAGACCCTTTATCTCTAAGCCACATCTTTAGTGGCCAACCAGTCTGAGGTCAGGCACCCATCCTCATCCAAAGAGTGCCACCCCTACAAACCACTCCCCCCACCCCCACCCCCCACCCCCGCAGCTCTCCTGAACCTGGGAGCAGTCAGGACAGTGCAAACTATAACAGGATGTTTCCATCCTTGCCTGCTACAACTTATTTTTCGCAGAATTGCTGAAGGTATATTGTACAAATGGAAATTAGATATGCCTTAACTTACGCTCCGACCTGCCACCCCAGCCTGTTGCATTAGCAAAAACATCCCAACTGCTTGCCTGGTCTACAAAGCCCTTTGTGATCTAGCTTCTGCCAACCAGTCCTACCTCATCTCCTGCTACCCTCCCTCCAGCCATACTGGCCTCCTGTCTCTCCCTTGAATAAGCCAACCTGGTGTCAACTTCAGGACGCCTGCACTCTGCCCTTACTAATCTCTCTTGTTTGAATACTCTCCCCTAGCTTTTAAAAAGTTTATTATTCCTTCCTCCCTTCTTATTTATTTTAAGTTCTACAGTAGTCTCAGAGATGAAGTCTGCATTAGAGTCTTAGTCCTCCTTTTCTTCAATTGTTATCTGTGATCTCAAATACTTATGGTTATTGCTTTACTGTCTTCCCTAAGAACACCAAAAGCACCATGAAAGTGGTCATCTTTTCTGTCTTGGGATTCTCTGTATTCCCTAGAATAGTTCCTGGCACATGAAATAGTTTTAAATTAATGAAGGAGATGATAGGTAGTGCACTTGTAACTGGCTGTTTTCTGCTGATCCTCCATCAGGGTTCATTCTCTACTTTTCCCTGCCTTGCTGTGTGTCTCAGGAGGCTGAGCTCTAGAGTTTCCATCATCCAGCCTCCTTCATACTCTGGGTTTCCACTAAGGTTTGGCCAATGGAAAGCACCAGAAGAATACTAGACGATAGTAGGAGTAAGAAGGGGTCAGAGTATTTACTACACTTTCCCAACCCAGCTTCACTATTTTTGGCAGTGACTGAATTCTCCCATGACCAAAGTTCCTCTATCAAGTTTCCAGCTCCACCTGGCTCTGCCAATGGTTTCCTGATGCTTCACCATCCTCGTAATACTCCCTTGATTAGACTCTTTACTATGGCCTCTGTCACCCACTGGGACCCTGACCTGACTGACAGCTAAGAAGGTCAAAGGCTGATTAGTTCAGTACAACTAACCTAAGTTCACACAACTTATCCAAGACTATACAGAGAAAGTGATGGAACCAGGTTTTAAAATCAAAGTTCAGGAATCATGAAAGGTCAGGAGAAATCATTACACTGGAAGTCCAAGGAAGAGAGAATATTAAGAAGGAAGGAAGGGTCACCAGTGCCCAGTGTCGCAAAGGGTTCAAGGTGAAAGAAGGACCAATAAGTGTCCCTTAGAAAATTTGTTTTATTTATTTATTTATTTATTTATTTATTTATTTATTTATTTATTTATTCATTCATTCATTCATTCATTCATTCATTCATTTAAAAATGTTTTTTAGATAATCTGTTTTAAAAATAGCCACTTACAGGGGTCCTGGGTGGCTCAGTCAAGTAAGCATCTGACTGTTGGCTTCAGCTCAGGACATGATTTTAGGGTCTTGGGATCGAGCCCTGCTTCAGGTTCCCCACTCAGTGGAGAGTCTGCTTGTTGTCCCTCTACCTCTCTGCTCCTCACCCTGTTCACACCAACTCTCTCTCCCCCATATATAAATAAATAAATAAATAAACAAACAAACATCTTTTTAAAAAATAAAAGTAGCCATTATGGCATTAGGGAAAGTTCTTTCAATGAAAGGCAAATTTCAGAAGTTTGGGACTATTGGAAAGGTGAGTAGAGCAGAGTTTAAATAGCTCTTGTGATGATCCTGAACAGAAAGGAAGGAAGAAAAGGGTGAGAGCTAGTAGGGAATGCCAGGGGAGGCAGATGGCGAGATTACGTGATACTCCAGCGTGTTTATTAGTTGAGATGAAGCAGCCTGGGGAGAGAAAAGGGTTGAGAAACAAAGAAAGTGATGAAACCAGGTTCTGAAAAAGATGAGGGGAAAGGATTAGATGTCGGGAAGCTTTCTCTCAGGTTTAAAGGAATGGCCAGAAACAAAAGCAAATTTGCCAGTGCTGATTTCTAATCATAATGGAGTCCACCTTTGGGGGTTTATTTGGAGAGATGCAAACAGTTTTTCCTCTACCCTTTCGTAGCCTAGGGCATGATTTCCATGAATTTCCCTGATCACAAATAATTTCCCTGGCTTATCTTCTCAGCTCTTTAGGTGTCAGTCATACAGTGGGTACATTTTTCCAGCCTCCTTGTTTTAGACTTGCCACTGTGTCTGTCATTTGAATTCTTTTTTTCTTAGTATCTGTGAGGAGAGGGAAGGAGGTAGAAGAGGGAATCCAATCAAGCATTATTAATTAATCACATTTAAATGCAAAATGGTAAGATGCTATTAAAAACTAATTCAATGGTAAATTACTCTGCAAACTCTAAATTATTTTATAATTATGGATTTTACAATATTTCCCAATATTACCTTTACTCAAATATAAGTACATCCATAATGACAAGTACATTTTGATATGTGGGTATTTTGAAATTAATAGTTTAAATTAATTTGCTAGGATTTATTGCTAGGATTTCTTGTTATTCATGCAAATTGTTTCTCATGGACCGTTATGAGTCTTTGCATGATTGTGATGTCTTTATCTTTCTCTACTTCTTGTTTACATCTTTGATTGGTAGGTTTTGGGGGAGATTTTAGGGTTCTGGGATCAGAATTAGAATCTGGCTTAATTTGTAATAGAGTTTCAGAAGCCTTGAATTCTTCCTGAAACTCTGTGCCAAGTGGACACACAGGCCAGGCATCCTTCAGTGACTACTCCTGCAGCCTAAGGAAAGTGTAAGCAATGAATCAAGTGGTGGAATCAGAACAGTTCTGTTCTTCGAGAAGCTCTCCAGCTAGCAAGGCAAATACTTTGAACACTACTTTTGGAGCACTTCACAGAAGACAAGTGCCTTCTTTTTTTTCAGACTTGCTTAAGATATATAATTTAAATGAGAGTCTGGACCCGGTGTGAGGTGGTTATTTCAGTGTTAACAACTAACTCTTTCTGAATGATATTTAACTTATTTGTTCATCAGAAGCCTATTTGGGAATCCATACTTTGCCAGCTGCCTTAAGGATATAAAGATGAACTAAAGATGTTTCCTGCCTTTCAGGAGGGACAGTCTAATTGTGAAGAAGAGAACATTAACTGAGTTACAAAGCATGGGTAATGGCTGCATCAGAGTGGTGTCAAGAGGTTTGGGATGGCAGGGGCAAGGTAGACGATTCCTGATGGCTGGCCATTTCCAAAAAGCGTCCTTCCTTCTGTTCCTAGGTTTCCTTAGTTCCAAGAGCTAATGGTGAATATAACCAGTCTTCATCTCTAACTCCCTCTGTCCATGATTACCATTGTGATGGGAAACTCTATAATCTTGTCCAGCCTTGATCCACCATCATTTTGCTTACACACCCGCCCATCCTTTACCCAGTACACATTTTCTTCAGGACTGTATCTCCAGCCTCCCTCTTCTCTTACACTGCTCTTCAATACATATTTGACCCGGAAGAAGTGAGTCTTGGTGAAGGTAGCAGGTCAAAAGTAGTGGAAAAGGGGGGAGCACCCACTCATATCAGCTAAGTGGTTATATAGCTAATTACCAGTCATGGTGAGAAAATGGGAAGTTATAGGCTGATGGTACAGATAGAACTTCCAGTTCAGAACAGTCAGAAGATTTGGTGTTTCTAATTTCAAATTTTTTCAATTCTGTGAAAACAATATATCGAGGTTCAGTTAGAAAACTGTTGTTCATTCATGACAGTGTAGGAAAATGCTAAGCCTTGCGGTTATTATAACTGTTACTAAACAAGTAGATGTACACACAAAGTATTGCTCAGTCTAGACACTACATTGATTAACACCATATAGGATATTAGGAAGACAAATGAATATAAAATATTATTTTTAAAGTTTTGTTTAGAAAGAAAAAAAATTTCAGAATATCCTATTATCAATGACCCTTGCTTCCCAGTATAGAAAATATGATCAGAGACTGATATAATTTCTGTAGACTGAATCTATTATTTTCTGGCATACATACACAGAATTTTATGATTTCCAACATGTATTAAATACTTGTGGCTTTTCAGCTGTTCTCATAAATGAAGGTTTATGAAGAAAAATATGATTAGAGAATATTTTTTAAAATTTGGATTTGTTTCAAGATTATTTGTTTTAAGTAAGAGTTCCGGAAGAAAGGCATACTCTGCTGACCTTCAGGCATAAAGTGACCCATCTGGCTGATTTTCTTTTGCCTCATCTCTTCATGTCATTCTCTCTCAAATCTGTCCTCCCATTTGAAGAGAAAGAAGAGAGCAATCTCCCCTGGAAGAAGAGGATTCATCTTCAGTCAACAGAAAGGAATTTTAAAAAACCAAACAGAAGGGGTAGACAGGCTTGCTTCTTAAACCACCAAATAAGGTCTTATTCAGTAATTATTTATTGGGAACATCTATGATTTCAGCATTTTAAAGGACGCACTGAAACTGAGACTGCCCTCACAGATCCATCTTGCAGTGTGAGAGGCATAAACAAATATAGCATGGAGCGTTAGATATAAGGGCAGCACAGAGGAAGGAGTGACTAAATCTGTCTGGGTATCAGAGAAAGTTTTGCAGGAAAGGTGATATTTGAGCTGGATGTTGAAGGATGAGTATACACTTATTTATATCCTGCTTATTCCAAAGGGATTTAAGGTACCTAGTAGGAGTTGACCAGATAGTGGAGGAGTAGAATAGCATTTCAGACACAGGAAGTGCCAAAGCACAGAAATGTGAAAGGGCACAGTATGCTTGGGAAGTCGTGGGAAGGTTTGAGGGCAGATGCACAGAGGACACATGTGAGCCTGGGGGGTGGGAAGTGAGACAGCATAACCGCTGGGCCAATCTCTAGCAGTGATTTGCAAACTTAGACACTTATCAGAATCCCCTGGAGGCTTTTAAAAGCACAGATCCTTGGGCCTCATCCCCAGAGATCTTGATTCTGCAGATTTGGGGTAAGAGAGGGCAAGAATTTACATTTTTTACAAATTTCCTAGTGATGTTGACACAGCTGGTCCTGGTTCCACACTTTCAGAACCACTTCTTTAGAGTTGGGATTTTATCCTATAGTCCATTGAGAGTACCTGAAATTTGTGTAGTTTGAGAAAGAGTGAATCAGATCTGGATTTAGAAAGTTTACTGGCAGCTATGAGGAGAACAAGGGAGGAAAACCACTTGGTAGATTATTTCACACGTCCAAGAGACAAAGTAAATGGACCTCAACCCATTTACAGAAAGAGGAAATACACTTAAGAATGTCTAGAGGCAATAAATAAATAAATAAATAAATAAATAAATAAATAAACAAACAACAACAAAAAAGAATGTCTAGAAGCATAATCAAGATTACTTGGAATGATCGAATATGGGGAATGAGGGAAAGGGAAGGAATCTCAGAATGTTAAAATTATGTTCCATAATGTAACCAAAATACTATAAAATTTATTCAAAGGACCTCATGCTACCAAAATCTTTAAAATGGGCTCTAAGAAATCTTGCAAAATTTCAGATGATTTTTTTTTTTTAATTTTTATTTATTTATGATAGTCACACAGAGAGAGAGAGACACAGGCAGAGGGAGAAGCAGGCTCCATGCACCGGGAGCCCGAGGTGGGATTCAATCCCGAGTCTCTAGGATCACGCCCTGGGCCAAAGGCAGGCGCCAAACCGCTGAGCCACCCAGGGATCCCTCAGATGACTTTCTTGCCAGTGTCGTGTATAATGCTTTTAGAGCCAAAGAGAGAGAGAGAGAGGGAGAGGGATAGCTTGGTCATGGTCATTCATCAGTCACTCCTCAAAAATGTGTGACATGAAGCCCACTCAGGTATGGTCAGGCCTTTGTGAGGTAGCATCATCTAGGGGTGCTATTTACCCACTATGTCCATTAACATCGGAACTTTGATTCCAAGTATCAGCTGTGGTCTTTCCAGCCTCCATATACTCTTAATAACTATAGGAGTTTCCCCTGATACGTAGGAACTTTGTAGACACAACATGAAGGATCGGTTACAACTGGCTGACACCACAGAAGAGAAAGTGAAGTATATATGAGTAACTTGATCCTAAATTGAACCCATAATAACAATTCAGCAAAGTTTTGATTTTAGCTTCAAGTTTCTCTTTGCAACTGAATCCTTAGCCAAGTGTGCCTAAGGAGCCATCTCTGTTCTGTTCTCTGTTGTTCTCACGGTGCCAGGTTCTGCTGGCCCTTTTCTTGTGTTTTCGTGCTTTTCTTTCCTCTTGCAGGGCTGTGGAAATGGTCACTTCCTTGTACAAACCTTTCTTTATCTTTTTTGCAATTTCTGAATGTTTCCATCAGTGTCATCTCTGCCAGTGGCATTTCTAAGGAGGTTGATTTGTTCAGTTCTCATTGCTAAATAGTTATAACCCATTATAGCTTCTCTTTGTTTTTCTGCAGCCCATTAACCCTCTCTGTCTTTCATATTAGACTCCAGCCTCTGTGTGCTGCCTGTTGGTAGCGATGAGGTAGGAGCAGGGTAGGAGGAAAGTATGGAGTGGGATGGGAGTAAGGTATTATGTTTTGCTCCTTTCAAATTAGAAGAATAACTATCAGATTGGGTGTCAACTGGAAACAGATCTCTCCCTTGGACAGAAATATTACCGTATCTTTAACAACATTAAACATAATATCTGGCTGTAGCCTTTCAGGAACGTTCTGATTCACTATTTTTATGCTCACAAATCATGTGGGAAACAAAGAAGCTTCATAGTCATTGTTGAAATTAGAGGGATTCATATGTTACTCCTTCTTCTCACCACCTAAATTCTAAACTGGAAGAGACGCATGAGTCTGGAAAAGGATGACCCAAACTTTAACTCTATCACTGATAGGGTCGATGAGGAGTCTGTCTTGGAGTAAAAGCCAAGTAATGACAAACTGCGCCAGTCTAGTCCTCAAAACAGCACATTAGAGGGAAAGTTTGAATCTTTAGCGCAGAGAATGGCTGTCATCCTCCTCCCAGGTAATTCCTTCCACCACCATGTGGAAGAGTAAAGGGGTGGAGGACAAAAAGTCCAGAAAAACACTCTTTCATGGAAACCAGGGGATGAATTACCCAAGACAGATATATTTTCTAATAAAGTTTTAATGATAGTTCTAGGAAAATAACAATGACTAACCACACAGTGCCTATCATTTGACTTCTGAAGAGTGTCAGAGTAATCTCTTCCTTTAAGATAATTAATGCCAAAGACATTAAGAATTTTAAGAAATCAGGAAAGTTAATGTTTATTTTCCAGCCTATGAATGAAGATGACAAATGGTGTAATTATATGCATAACTTGTGAATAATTCTACCAATGAGCTATTTAATTTAAAAATATATGATTTGGAGAGTTAAAGTTTTGCCTCTTTTTTTAAGTTTTCACATGTTGTTAGTGATTTCCACTCCATTCCTCTACCTTCCACTAGTACTAAAATTCTATCTGGGTATGTGGCCACTCCACTAAAGAAACTATCGCCCAGTCTCCCTGGCAGCTAGCAGTAGCCGTGTAAATAAATTCTCAGCGATAGAACGGCAGAGTAGAAGGGATGCCTGCAACTCCAGTCTCATTTGCTTAAAGGAAATACTTTGCTCTATTTTATTCCTGCTTCTTGGGCTGAGATACTGAGATGACAGTCATCAGTGGCATCAGGATCCCTTAAAGACCTAATGGACCAGAGCCTTTCTACAGCCTAGGCTGGCCAGACTGTAAGATGAGAGAGAAATAAGCTTCTGCCTTTTTTTAGGCCACCATGTTTTTTGAGGCTCTTTATAATGTCAGCTTAACATTTGTGCCACTAATACAAATATTTATGCCTATTTTTATTTTTTATTTATGTATTTATTTTTAAAGATTTTATTTATTTATTCATGAGAGATAGAGGCAGAGACACAGGCAGAGGGAGAAACAGGTTCCACGCAGGGAGCCTGACTTGGGACTTGACCCCAGAACTCCAGGATCACGCCCCCGGCCAAAGGCAGGCACCAACCACTGAGCTACCCAGGGATCCCCTATGCCTATTTTTAAAAGTGTAAAATATTCAGTAGGAAGAAATCTGCACGTTTAATTATTATAGCGGGTTGAATAGACATCCCCAAAAGATGGTCTCTCCAGAACCTAAAATATGGTCTCATTTGGAAAAAAAAACATGTTTGAAGATGTAATTAAGAATGTCAAGATGAGATCATGCTGGATTAATTGGGTGAACCCTAAAGCAAACAACACATGTCCTTATTAGAGACAGAAGAGGAAAATACAGAGAGGAGAGAGGCCATGTGAAGATAGGAAGGGACTCAGCGATGCATCTGCAAACCAAAGAACTAGAGCTGGAAAAGGCAAGGAAAGATTCTCCGCTTTCCCAGGGATGATGACTCAGCCTACACCTGTGAAAGAATAAATTTATGTTGTTTTTAAGCCACCCAGTTTATGATGATTTGTTATAGCAGCCACAGGAAACTAACACAGCTATTTAATAAAGTTTGATAATGAAGATGAAGAAGGACATGGAGGAGTTAAAAAAAATAATTTCCTGTTTTGTTATGAAATACTGAAAGGAGTATAGAGCACTAATATGAAAGTGGCTCATTCATTCATTTGTTAGACACCTTGGGGCACCTGGGTGGCTCAGTTGGTTGGGCATCCAGCTCTTGATCTCAGCTCAGTTCTTGATCTCAGGGTGCTGAATTCTGACCCTGTGTCGCTCTACACCAGGCGTGGAGCCTATTTAAAGAAAAAAAATTAATAAAAAAAAAAAAGACACCATCTGATTGCCTGAGGTATATCAGCCATTGAAAAGTGCCAGGAATATAAAAGAGAGACATGGTCCCAACCTTCAAGAAGTTCGTTGTCTCTTTAAAAAAGATACATGAACGTTGATGACACTGGTTCATTTAAAAAAGAAGCTAAAAGGAAAGAAACTTTATGTCACGATTATAGGCTACTTGGCAATGAGAAAACCTCCCACGGAGTTGTTGGACACATGAGTTTGAAATCTAAGAAAATCGGATATTCAGTTTGTTCCACACAGATCCTTCTATTGGGGAATACGACAAACACTGTAATAAAAATGGTTCCTTGTATTTCTAAAGCTTTAACTTCATTAACTTTTTTTTATAACTTAATATTTATTACCTTACAAGTAAGTTGATGAAATAACACTCCCCTCTAAGCAGTTGAACATCTCTAACTTAGAATAATTTTTAAAAATCTATTTATTTGTTTATCAGTAAGTAGACTCCATTCCCAGCATGGAGCCCAACATGGGGCTTGAGCTCATGACCCTGAGATCGAGACCTGAGCCAGGATCAAGAGTCAGATGCTCAAATGACTGAGCCACACAGGCACCCCTAAAATTCTATTTAATAAGGAGAATTTTTCTAGAGTAAATAGAGTTGTTTGTAATATCTCCTCAATCCCCGGTTTATGAAGTGCACTTTTTTGTATTTGGCAACCCCATCAGGGATTTATTTCAAAATTATTTCCAAAACAGTAAAAATTACTTATGATCACATGGAAAGAATGCATTAAATATTATTCCTTGGACTGTATTTCAACCTTGGAACGAGCAATGCAAGATTCTCCCTTGCACAGATAAACTACTAAGCAATATGGAATCTATTATCCACGTCACCTCCTAATTTTATTTTGGAACCAAAGATTCCTAGTAGATTCTCTTATTGGAAGGGACATCGTCCTTAATTACTCTGTCTTCAATGTGATACAGGTAATGTGAAAATCTGATTCTGTGCTCTTCCCTGGTATTTCAATGTTTCATATCATTTTTTTTAAATCTTGGCTCTATTTTTTAACTCAATGCTGAACTTGTATATTTCCTTTTATAATAGGCAATCTTATCTGGGACCCACAAAATGAGGATTTACTACTGTGTAGGAAACATATACTGAAAATAAGTACGCATAAAAATACTGGAAGGAAATCCACCAAAATGCTCTCCTTTGGGTGTTAAATATCCTTAGTGCTTTGTATGCTAATCTTCTATATAATAAAAATGGAATCAATTTTGATGTTTATTTGCAGTTTAAGGTATCATCTTTATTCTACAAATGTTGAAATAGGTAGGAGGAGATTGTAGTGGAGTCTGTCTCACTCATGCTCAAGTGAACACAGCTGGGCCTGAAGTTGTCTTCCAGGATCAAGTGGAGAAGCTCGAGCAGCCCTTCTGAGGAATCCCAACTAAGGAATCTCTGCCTCCGCGTGCTTGCAGGGCAAAAGTAGTGCTGGAGAGCTCTTCTCACCAATCCACGAGGCATACAGGTAAAAAGGAACCAACATTCTAAACATTTTCCTCAATCCAAATTCATTTAAAGTAAGAAATATTTACAACAATATTGAGAAACTATAGTCCCGAAGGAAAACAAATGGCATCACTGACGTATTCAAGTTTAGCCTAAGTTTTTTTTAAAAGGTAATAAAGTTACATTTTCATTTAAATGCCTAGGTATTTACTATAATCTTAGAGTGCCATAAGGTGGTTACTAATTTATTAGGTAGCATTAAAATTCGCATTTTAATGAATTGTCTTTTTTTGCCACTAAATTCTATACAGCTTATCTCAGTAGTATTGGGTTTTGGTAATATAATGTTTGACAAACTGATAACTTTTGGAAGAGGTTAACATGAAATCCTTTGTTCTGTGAAAGTAAAGCAGCTGGGAGCACTTTTTTATTTTAAACACCTACGCAGGTAAATGACATACAACAAAATCAGTTTTGGGTTGATGTTGCTGTTTCTTCACTCTCTGAATAAGATTTTTGTAGGGCTCACACAGCCATTTTGCTTCCTGGAGTGAATCTTCTTTCATATTTTTTCATTCAAGTTTTCATATGAATGTTTTTAAATAAAATATATAAGTGGAAAAATATGAAACCTGTGATATTGTTTTCCAGGGTGTTCAGTGTCAGCCTCAAAACACAAAAAAGAAAAAAGCAAATGGGACAACAAATAAAGTTGTCCTGTGTTTTTAAGACTTAAAACATTCACCTATAAAAACACTGATATTGGGATCCCTGGGTGGCCCAGCGGTTTGGCGCCTGCCTTTGGCTCAGGGCGCGATCCTGGAGACCCGGGATCGAATCCCACGTCGGGCTCCCGGTGCATGGAGCCTGCTTCTCCCTCTGCCTGTGTCTCTGCCTCTCTCTCTCTCTCTCTCTCTCTCTCTGTGTGACTATCGTAAATAAATAAATAAATAATTAAAAAAAAAAACACACTGATATTTTCAGACAAACAGAAAAATGTTTCCCTGCTGAAACAGTATTTGCTATTATAGGATAGATAGTTAAATCGAATGAGAAATAAGGGCAAGCATAGACAAATACCAAAGAAAAACTTCATTGTGCAAATGTTCTCAAAAATAAACTTGGAGAAACATACCTCCCTGAGTATAAATATTTCAGCTGAGTTTATGTAAAGGTGTTATCTGTTGAAGTCAGCAGAAAACATGCCTTCATACAATTCGGGCTAGAATATGGTTTTTTAATGATTGCTAAAGTCTCATAGAAAGGTCTATATAATTTCTTGTCTTGTGTTAAGCAAGAGTTCTTGTTTCCATGTTCAGGTTTTCTGTGAATTAATATTTTGAAATATCAATTTCCTAAAAATGAGGCATGATCATTATTTCAGTTGTAGAGCTTTTTTTTTTTTTTTTTTACATTTTTATTTATGATAGTCACAGAGAGAGAGAGAGGCAGAGACACAGGCAGAGGGAGAAGCAGGCTCCATGCACCGGGAGCCCGACGTGGGATTCGATCCCGGGTCTCCAGGATCGCGCCCTGAGCCAAAGGCAGGCGCCAAGCCGCTGTGCCACCCAGGGATCCCATTATTTCAGTTGTAAACAATCAGTCGCAACCTTTTCTTTTGCAAACCTGCCTTGAAAATACTATGTGAGCTTTTACATGTTAGCATAACACCAGATAGCCTCACGTCATGTTTTAGTATTGTCTGTACAGATATTTCATCTGTGGGAGGTTTTTCATCTGTCCATCATGGATCAACCCAGTAATAAACTGTGCTTATTTTAAGTCTTCTATTTTTAGCCTAATGATTTATCTAACTGACTTTTGAGGTCTGTTAAAGAACAAAAATAATTTGGAATTAAAAATAATCCATAGTGTCACAAATAAAGAAAATGTGTTATTAAAAATAAGCTAAAGCAATTTTAGCACATCAGATTTGATAGAGTCCATCTGCTTTTGTTGCCTACATAAATTGCCTTTTCTTTTTTTTTTTTTTTAAGGATTTTATTTGTTTATTCATGAGAGACAGAAAGGCAGAGGGAGAAGCAGGCTCCACACAGGCAACCTGATGCGGGACTCAATCCCAGGATCCCAGGATCATGACCTGGGCCAAAGGCAGATGCTCAACCACTGAGCTACCCAGGGTGCCCCATAAATTGTCTTTTCTTTAGCTTAGTTATCTGTAGATGCTGCCATAGAGCCTCAGCTCCATCCAAAACCAGCCCCGACCATGCCTTAAAACAATGTGAATCAGGGATCCCTGGGTGGCGCAGCGGTTTAGCGCCTGCCTTTGGCCCAGGGCGTGATCCTGGAGACCCGGGATCGAATCCCACGTCGGCTCCCGGTGCATGGAGCCTGCTTCTCCCTCTGCCTGTGTCTCTGCCTCTCTCTCTCTCTCTCACTGTGTGCCTATCATAAATAAAAAAAAAACAATGTGAATCAAAGTGGCATTTTTTTTCCCTAGAGAGCTGACATAAGACTATACCAGTCAGAAAACACAGAAGAGAAATACAACCTGGAGATGCAAAATTTAGAAGGCACCAGCATTTTAATGGTTAATAAAGCCATGGAAGTAGGTGCCATCATTTAGGAAAAGAGAGTAGAACAATCTTTACCAGCTGTCTAAAATCCTGAATAAACACAGCACTTTCCCCTCATCCTCATTATCATAACCTCAATGTCCATATTGTTCCAGCTTTGGTTTTTGTGGTCTGTATTGTAAAACTAATGTTTTTGCGTCATTTTCAAATTACTATGCAATTCAATATCCATTTCCAGATTACACATGCAAAACCCCTGACGATTTAGGAGAGCAGCTACATGAGCATAGTAACTCGCCTAAGGGACCAGCCATGGCTCCTATCCACCCCCAGGCTTGCTAGAAACAGCAGATGAAACCATCCGGGTGGAGATCTTTGAGACTTGGTATACTAAAGTCAGAATTTACAGGATGCCCTCGCAAGCAGCAGATAAGACCTATTTCTAAATGTATGTGCAATGGGAAGTCTTGAGCGTTTGCTTTTGGAACCTGGAGCATGGCATATTATGGTGATCAGTACTGTTCATCGCACAATTTCAATGGTGGGCTGCAGTGTGGCTCGCAGTAGATATGATTTTATTACCGGTATTCGAATCATTTGTGTTTCTCCTAGTGTTTGAGAGCTCTCAAATTCCAAACCCAGCAAAGCAGATGAACAGGTGTAGGGAGGAGCACGGGTAGCCTTTGTTCAATGTGCGGGGTCATGGGTTCACTATCAAGATCTTGTGGACCTTCACGGCCTGGTTTGTAAAAGTTTTATTACTCTGTGTACCGTCTTGTCAGGGCCTTTACTGACACCAATACCAGTAAAATGTATTCTGCAAACAAAAATAGCATTTTTGCTTCTAAAGCAATTTTTCACGCTTAACATTGTTTAGAAATTTGAGTTTCAGGGTACTATTTAATGATGTTTTGCCGAGAGTATCAAGGATGTCCCTGAAATTGCTTCAAATAATTATAACCTCCCCAATACTTCTGAGAGGTATGTTCTTATAAAGCAAAATTCAAGGGCAAAAATAACCGAATGACAACAGTAAAAAAATTTTATTAGTTGGGAATTTGGCTTGAAGCCACAGTACAAAGCTCAAGTAAACTAGGCCGTGCACTTGAAAGGCTTCTTTTTCTTGAGCTTGTTTGGCCTAAATAACCTCAGGCTATAGCAGCCTCCGAGGAGGATTGCTCTCTCTTCCTTTTTAGCTTCAAAGGCAGCCCTAAGACTCCAGTGAGCACTCGTGGAAATGGAGAGAAAGCCAATTGGAGAGGACCCTGTTAGCTCTCCTCTGTGTTGCTGAAGTAAACTTTTTGTTGTGCCTCAAACTCAGGGAGAGGATAACCTCTCTGTGCTCCCCCCCGCCCCCCAACACCCTGCTCTGTCCTGCCAGCAAGCCAAATGGAAGCAACAGAGAGGCCTCCAGTGACCTATAGCCCTTTCGAAGAAAACTTTGACTCTTCAAAAAAAAAAAAAAAAAAAAAGCAGCTTAATCAGTATCCGATGATCTTACTAATGCAATCAATCCTCCTTCCCTCGACTCTATCCCTAAAGTGACATAAAGAATGTCAATGTGGAATGGTGTTCTATGCCTAAGGAGCAACAAAACTATTTCAAGTAATTAGGTACCTTTATTTTTTTTTTAGGTACCTTTCTTTAAAAAAAACAAGGCAAAGTGTGGTTGCCTTCTTGTTTTCTGTTAGATAGATTTTTTTTTTTTTTATAAAAAAGAGGCTCTTGGGGGATTCCTAAATCCTGAAAAATAAATCGGCCATCTTCTGATTCCTTGGGGACTGGTGGAATAGTGTAAGCATGGACACACAGCAGACACACAGACACACATTCTTTTTTTTAATAACAAATTTATTTTTTTATTGGTGTTCAATTTGCCAACATACAGAATAACACCCAGTGCTCATCCCGTCAAGTGCCCCCCTCAGTGCCCGTCACCCATTCACCCCCACCCCCCGCCCACCTCCCCTTCCACCATCCCTATACACAGACATTCTTTACAATAAGTCTGGCTCTGGCTTTAACCCAGAGCCCTAGTGAGCGGGGCTGAGTCATAGAGTTCTACAAGGACTCCTTTTGTGCCGTTGGCCTAAAGCCTAGATAAAATGAAAGTAAAGAGGCCTCTGACTTCTCTGCACTAGGCCTACAACCAAATTTTTGCCTTAAGAGTCTTGCTACTTTATTAATAGTAAGAAGGGAGGAAAGACAAGATTTTTAAAAAAGAGCACCAAGGGTAAAAGAGTCTTTTTCTTTTACACTTGGAACTGATGTTACCTGAGTTACCAAGTCCTAGGCCACTCAACATTGGGATGTTGTGTGTATTGGGGGGCACCTTAATACAGAGATCATGTAAAAGGACACACTCTATGTGAGACAAAGAGCACTGAAATTGAGACACCCACAGAACCCTAAAGATGCCAAAGTCAGAGCTATTTATTTATCTGCAAATCTCTTTGAAGCCATCAGCTAATAATAGCTGACTGGCTTTGCTTCTTCATTACATCAGCTTCTCCTCTTGAGATGCTCATCAAGTTTTGTTATTCTTCCACAGCCATCTTTTCTTAGATTGGGAGCTTCCCAAGGGCGGAGACATGTCTTATTCTCTAGTGCTTAGTAGGCACTCAGTCGACTTTTTTTCGCCTATTGAATGACACTTCATTGTGCCTTTGACTATAACTTTTATGCAGAGTAGCATTGAGGAGGGTCTTCCAGGTGATGGTTTCTTCATCTCCCCGGAAATATAGAGTGTGTAGCCAACGTTAACTCTAGAAGTATTATCATTTGCATAACTGATGAAGTTAGGAAAATTAGATCTCATACAAATATGTTTAATTCATTGCTAACCCTTCAGACTGGATTTTATGTGTCCATAACCCCATAGCCATCCTTCTTTCATAGATCTCTTATAATTTCTTCATAAAAATCTGCATTTCCACTAGGCTATAAACTGCAGGAGTGCAGGAGACTGGTTTGCTCACTGCTGGATTCCTAGCACCCATCACCTGGCTCAGCCTTTATTTAATAAGCATCTGTTGAATGAACAAAACGTTCGAGAATCTCCTTTCTAGACACTAACCGTAAAGTTCCTTTCTCATTGGATCACCTCTCTGTTTTCATGTCACAGACCATTAGAAGACTAATGTTACCTATTGTGTGTGTGTGTTGGGCCACCTGTTGGAGTTACTGCAGCCATTCATGTTCACAATGGTTGAAGACTTATATGCTTCAGCAGTTCTTATATTTCATTAGAAAGACTAAGGAAAAAGAAATACACTACAGCTGAAATAAATTGTAAAAGATCTCTGCAACTCAGCTCTAAAACGTACTTCTAACTTTTGACAGTATAAAGCAGTGCACGAAACTGTGTGAATCTGGCTGTAGTTTTTACTGCATAAAAATTCATAAAAATGTTTAATGTGTAACTACATTTTTAAATGACAGGTAAAATCCATTTTTGTATTTATGTGTGGTCACAAGTAACCCTTGGTTCAAAGTGATATTTCTGTTTCAGATAATCCTTACAGTTCCACTTACTTAAGTACCTTATTTATTTATTTATTTAGATTTTATTTATTTATTCATGAGAGACGCACAGAGAGAGACAGAGACACAGGCAGAGGGAGAAGCAGGCCCCTCGCAGGGAGCCCGATATGAGACTCCATCCCGGACTCCAGGATCATGCCCTGAGCTGAAGGTAGACACTCAACCACTGAGTCACCCAGGCGTCCCTTAAGGTACCTTATATAAAGCACTTTTTAGTATATAAACATAGATACCAAGATGACTATTAATTTCTTGAGTTATTGAATTTCTAGCAAATTGTACTTAATGTTTAATCCCAGAAATAGAACGCAAAAAGTCCATTTTAAAGCCTCTTACTGCCTCATACAAATTTTTCTATCTCTTTAAGGTAGAAAAAGGAGAGAGCAGAAGAAAGTAGTAATATCTTATTTATAAACTATTGCTTTTATAAAATATACTTACCATATTTCATGTTAAATAACCTCTTAAATAACATTGTCAAAAGAGTAAAGCCCTCAGAAGTCAAAGCAGTCTAGAAAGACTCTTGCTGAGAAAAAGTTAACATAAACGTATTACTAATATTTAGTTCAGGAAAACTCAAGTTTATTCAAAAAACTTAAATGTAATTTATTCCATAAGGAACAGCTTATGGAGGAGGAAAGACAAGGAGTGAGGAAAAAGGAAAATATAAACCAAAAAATGATAACTTTCATACAGAAATGAAAGAACAGAGGGCAAATAATTGAAAGGAGTACTCTTGCCCCACCTTGCCAGTCACTCGGCTGTAAAATTCAGCATGTGATGCAATTTCCCATGCCTTTTGAAGTACTAATTCCCTGATTAAGTACTCTTGACCTTAACCTGGAAGCTCCATGAGCTTTCATTCATTATTCATTAATGGGGCTTAAGACTATTCTACTCTGGAGAGACAGATACTCTTTTGCCTTCAAGGAATATGCAGTCAATTAGAGGAGACAGGTAATTGAGGGGATGCTAAAATGGCTTAATATGTACTATTATACTGGAAACGCTCTTTTCTCATGTGTGGAAAAAGCATGCTAGGAAAATGCTCCAAAAACTCTGTCAGCTTCTTACATAGAAGATCCTAAAATGGCATTTCAGGACCATTTTTTAAAAAACTGGTATTAGTTGCACTTAAAATATGACACCTATAGCAATGATACTTAAAATTATTTATAACCTCCTATATAATAAAATTAATACTGTTTTCATCAGATTCTATTTCAAGTCACTGTAAAACTTTTATCTTCTCCCAGAACTAACCATGCGACCAGCCTGCTTCAGGCATCACCGAGTCAATAGAGAAGGAAATTGAGAAACAATGAATTTAGCGTTTATTATCTTACTTTTGAATGGTTATGTTGGGGTGCCTGACCGGCTCAGTAGGTGAAGCATGTGACTCTTGGTCTTGAGGTCATGGGTTCAAGCCCTACATAGAGCTTACTTAAAAATAAAATAAAAATCGAATAGAGTTATGGTTAGAATATATTTAAATAGTAAATTCGGGACACCTGGGTGGATCAGCTGTTGGGCACCTGCCTTCAGCTCAGGTCATGATCCCAGGATCCAGGATTGAGTCCCACTTCGGGCTCCCTGTGAGGAGCCTGCTTCTCCCTCTGCCTGTGTCTCTGCCTCTCTCTCTTTCTCTCTCTCTTCTGTGTCTCTCATTAATAAATAAATCTTAAAAAAAAATTTAAAAAAACAAAGGTAAAATCTGCCCTCAGCTTTTTCTGAGTCTAAGGTGTTGGGTATGTATGTGGTTCTGTGGGGTATGGGCAATGTTGCTCCACAGAACTATATGTATCACTGAACACCATCTTGGTACTTTTGTTTATGTAATAGATGATGATGATTACTTTGATCTAAAATTAGGTTAAGTTCTGAAAGCTTCAATTATCTAAATTGGACTTAACAAATACTCTGTGGAAGGGCTACTCCAAGTAGTTTCTTGTGGAGGATACCCAGGGATACCCAGAGACAAGCAGGAACAATGTCTTGAGGAACCTTACATATCATGTGAAAGGGCTTCGACTTTACTGTGAAGTTAAAGTATGTTCTGTTCTGATGGTATTTCACAATCCAGGAGATTTAGACAGGGTTCTGCTGCCTAATTTATCTTCTTAAGTATATGTTAGTATTAACTGCTTTATTTTTTTTATTTTTTATTTTTTTAAAGATTTTATTCATTCATGAGAGACACAAAGAGAGGCAGAGACACAGGCAGAGGGAGAAGCAGGCTCCCCGCAGGGAGCCCAATGTGGGACTCCATCCCCGGTCCCCAGGATCAGGCCCTGGGCTGAAGGCAGGCACCCAACCGCTGAGCCACCCAGGTGCCCCTATTAACTGCTTTAAAACAAAAATCACAGTTTGTGCAGATGTTCTCTCCCTCCTCTGAATGAGGCCATGTTCCTTGTCAAAGATGAGATAAGAGGTGATTACATCAGGATTCTGAGGAGAGTATTAAAGATTTCCCAGTGGATCCATTCAAATTCCTCATTCCTTCCAGAGGAGAAAGACTAGAGGCCAAAGCAAGAGTATAGGTGAACATGTATGATGTCTGGACCTATATAAGGTAATGAATGATAGCAGAGATGAAGAAGGGATTAATTTGAGTGGAATTTTGATATAGAATTAAATGAGAGTTTTTGAAGAAGTGGGAGAAATGAGAGATGATTCCCAGATTCTTGACCAGGGTGACTAGTGGATGTTAACATCCAGGTTGAGGTGGAAGTTAATAAATTTAACTTTGGACGTGCTGAACTGAGGGACGTCTGTGCGAAGACATCTAATAAAAAATTGGATGTTTGGTATGATGCTCAGGAGAAAGATCTAGGCTAGTGTTGTAATTTGGGAATCATTGTGTTTTGGTGATTTAGATGTTTATCCAAGGAGAGTGTATATAATGACAAAAGAAAGATTAAGGATGAATTCTAGGGGAATACCAAGATTTATAGGGTAGAGGAGATAAAGACACTTCTTAAGGAGATAGAAGGAAACAGAAATGGTTGTCATGGATACCTTGGGAAAGAAAATATTATTTCAAAAAATATAGTGGTCAAAAAAATATAGTCAAGAGTATTAGTCACTGTGAGGGGTCAAGTGAGATAAAGACTGACTAACTTCCATTTAATTTGGAAATTAGAGCAATTTCAGTTAGTGACGCTGGTAGATATCAGATTCCTGTGGGTTAAGGAATGAACAGAAAATGAAATGAATTCAGATCATTCTTTCAAGAGGCTTATTTATGAAGGTAAGAGCAGAGATTATAGCTAGAAGAAAACTTAGGATCAAAAGCAGTTTTTCTTTAAGACGGGAAAGATATGGGTACATTTACTTGTGGAGGAGAAATCAGTGGGAAAAGATCTCAGGGGTAAGCAAGAAAACAAAATTGATGCCGCAGAAATTATTCCAAGCAGAGATACAGCATGGAAGTTTGGAGGAGGGATTAGCTTTAGAGAGAAGACTTTAGACTGGTAGGGGGTCGAGAATTGGGGGTTTTAGAGGGGCATTGATATCTAGTTTAGTTTAATTGCACTCCAGATGTGTGATTTCCTCTTTCTTACTCTTTGGAGAGCGTGCATGCCAGGCTGCCTCCACTCCTTCATTCACATCCCTTCAGGAGAGGTGGACCTAATGACCTAGTAAATTTGACTAGAACAACCGAGCATTGGAATACTTGGTTGAATTCCAGCCACTCTTCCTTTTGGGAGCAGTCTCTCCTACAGAGAGCATATGTTCTCCTGCTCCTTCGAGGACACACTTTTCCTCACCACACAGGAAGAGTTGCTTTGGTCCATTGCTGCCTTAAACTTGATTCTATGTACCTCACTCTGACTCAGCATTGTAAGACTCCTGTGAGTAACATACACAAAGCCATATCCTACAACCTGGCATTTGTAAGTAATAAAGATGATATTTTGGCCTCTGTCACTCCTTTCTTGCATATCTCAAATAGGTCAGTGTAGAAGAGGATCATCTTTGTGTTAATCTTTTACTCATCAAGCACAGCACTGCCTACGTGAATTTGGACAACAGCTCGTGGCTCCCCACTGTCTGGTCTTCCATTATTTATTGGACATGTTTGCCCAGATGGAGTCTATATTTCCCAGCCCCCTTGCAGCTAAGTGTGGCCATAGGACTTCATACTACTATGGAAGGGGATCAGCAGTAATGAGCGTAACTTCCACCTCACTTGATTAAAAGAAAGTTACTTTCCCTATTTCTTTTGTCTGATACCTTAGATATGGCTAGAGGCTTAGATGTGCCTAAGATCTTAGACCTTAGATATGGCCGTGAGCTAGTTAGACTTTGTAGAAGAGGAGTGAGCCCCAAGGATCAGCAGAGCATGAATAGGGAGGGAATCTGAGTTGCCGAATATCCATGTAGAGACTTAGCCCACTAGGCTGCCCTGGGCTGTTACATGACAGAGAAATAGACATTTATCTCATTTAAGCCATTGTATATTTGGGGCTCTTTCTGATGGCAGTTTAACTTTTACCTTAAAAGCCAGGACTGAGTTGTTTGGGCCTTAATATTTTAAAATCCAGAGACGAAAAAAATAAAAATAAAAAAAAATAATAAAATCCAGAGATGTAGATGGAATTTGACCTACTAGAGTCTTTAGCTATGAACTAGACCACAGAGGTATAGATACGATTGTTTCTTAGATAAATGAATAGCATAATTTCTAATATTAAAAAAATGTGACAACTATGGGCATAATATTAATATGTTCCAAGAAAGGTAGGAGGGACAGAAGGCTCTGTTTATGCACGTATGTACAAGAAAAGCTAAATAAACTTATACTCACTCTAATTCTGTTTATTTGTACCAATTAGTTTTCAGTCACATTAGGAAAAGATGAACTGAGAAAATTCTTCTGGGTGTTCTAGGCAGAGAGCAAATAGCAGGCGTAAGGTTAGTAAGCCACCGATGAACTCAGCATCAGGAAGAACCATGTACCTGGCACACTGGGGAGGAGAATCACAGGAAGTGAGCTGAGGCAGATTGGCAGGTCCTTGTAAGTCAAGATAAGAAATAGGGACTTGACTTTAGGCATGATGGAAGCCATTAGAAAATTTTAAGCAGCTCAGTAGCAAATGAAGGGATCTGTCTTTTAAAAATATCATTCTAGAAAATGGATGCAAGGGAAGAAACAGGGAAACTGATTAGGAGATATTGTAATAACCCAGGCCGGTAACCATTGGACAGTGGTTTAGATCTTTTGGACAATGTGGGGATATTGAGCACAGCAAGCCCCTTTATTAGCAGCAAAGTAATAAATAATATTTAGTTGAAGCGAAAGAATTCGACAAATACCAAAGATGTCTGTCTGGCACTCATTAGCCAGAACATTCCTTCACTCTCAAGCTCCAGGATTGCTGCTGGCTGCTCCCAACATGCCTTTGTTCCCAGGGAGTGAAATGTCTTGGCTCAGCTCAAAAACCGTGAACGGGGGCTCTCAACCACAGCTGCTTGCTTCTGGGAACATGATCAGCAAAATGGATGTCTAGATTTTCAGTTAATCAAGTGAAATACCAGCTAGCCTTTTGGTTTAGTACTTCCAAAGTCAGTTGCTGCCAAGTCCAGTCAATACTGTGAGCTGTTCAAGAGGCTTCTACAGCTGCTTGGTCCTAGAGAGACTTGTGGTGGTGGAGCTATTGACAGCTCACAGATGGAAGAGCTTTCAATGTTAGTTGGTCCAATGTGCTGGAAATAACAAAATTGGCAAGAAACAGGTGACTTCCGATTGGCACAGAGATGAGGTACCAGGAAACTGGCACAGATGAATCTAACCTAAAGAAACATCCTAAAATGTATAGTAGGTTGTTTCTTTTTCCTTGCTCAGCTAGTTTCCTTGCTCTAAGCTTGATATCTGATGCAGCCTTGACTGACTCCTTTAGATGCAGGAGCCGTTCCTGTTGTGGGTGCTCCAGGAGCACCAGAGGTAAACAGGTAGCAACCTAGAGAACTCCCAACCATGATTCTGAAACAGATACCACCCACCCACCACTGAGAAACCAATTCAAACAGCCTCAATCTGAGGAAAAAATAGTCTTGTATCTGTGTTCAGGCATTCTCTCAAATGACACACGATGTACACCTACTTCAGAAATTTCAGTTTTTCAGGGTTTTTTTTCTCCCTGTGTGTGTATGTGTTTGGCAACAGCCCAGACCCTGACACTATACAAATTATGAAATAGCGTTACCATCATCTTATAAAATACAATATATTTAGCAGTTAGATAAAATACAATATATTTAGCAGTTAGCAAAGAAATGTATTTGAAGGTTGCATGTAAATTTTTTAGAATATTGTATGTAACTTTGGACCTTACAATTGAGTTAGGATATAAAAGCTTGAATAATTATTCAGAGTCAAAAAAAAAAAAAAAAAAAAAGGAAGAGCCAAGGAAGTATATAACTTATTGACACACAGATATGAAAATAAAACTCAAATTGGTTTCCTAAGTCTGATTAAAAAAAAAAAAACAAATAGTAGTCTCCATATAATCTGAAGGATCTTTTTTTTTTTTTTAAATAGTTAGTAAGCGGCCTTCTACAGTGTACCACAAACTCCTGAAGGAAGAAATGAGCAATTATCTCTATTCATGAAAGGCTCATTGAGAGAACATAATCATGGGGACAAATTTAGGATAAATGCAAAGTATTTCTTGCCCATGGAAATTGTCAGAGACTAGAATCCCAGGGGCTTATGTGGGATCTTCCCCTTGACTATATAAAGGGGGAGACAGAAGACAAGCAGTTACCTCCTGAGTATCTTTCATTCTTAAATTGTGGCTCATCTGTGTCAGATGGACTCTAAATGTCATCATCACCTGGAAAATTTGTGTGATGAGCTAGGTTTTGCCATTATCCAAATAACCACTGTATGATGGAAGTAGGATCTCCATGGTAGGACAGTTGTCCCTTAAGTAGAGAAGGTAAAATACAGAAGGAGGAAAGCATCTTGAAAGCAAGCAAGAATGAAAAAGTTCCTGCCATCCTCAAAACAGACACTCATCAAAAGAAGTCTCCTGTAATTGTATTTCAATATTTATCTTTTAATATGGGGCTTATGATGGGGTTACATCCTGATAAACTCATCATAAGTTGAAAATCCCATAAGTCAAAAACATATTTAATATGCCAAACCTACCAGACATCATGGCGCAACTTAGCCCACCTTGAATGTGCTCCGAACACTTACATTAGCCTACAGCTGGGCAAATTGTCTAACACAAAGCCTATTTATCATAAAGGGTTACAAATCTCATGTCACTTATTGAGTATAGAACTGAAGTTGAAAAAAGTTCCGTATGGGTACAGAATGCTTGTAAGTATATCAGTTGTTTACCCTTGTGATCACCTGGCTGATGAGAAACTGCAGCTGGACTTGCTAATTTAAAATTCAAAGTACAGTTTCTACTTAATGGGTATGGCTTTTCCACCATGGTAAAGTAAAAAAAAAAAAAAAAAATCGGGATCCCTGGGTGGCGCAGCGGTTTGGCGCCTGCCTTTGGCCCAGGGCGCGATCCTGGAGACCCGGGATCGAATCCCACGTCGGGCTCCTGGTGCATGGAGCCTGCTTCTCCCTCTGCCTGTGTCTCTGCCTCTCTCTCTCTCTGTGTGACTATCATAAATAAATAAAAATAAAAAAAAATCATTAAATTGAAAGATTATAAGTTGGAAGCTGTCTATAATAATAAGTTTAAGTAAGAATGACACTGTAGAGAAAACATCAGGTAAAGTATACTTTAATCTTTATACTTAGCCCAAAGTATACTTTGTACTTAGGCTTAAAGTACAGCTCACATTCTTTTATAGGAGTTTGTTAAATCTTGTGATATAGGAACACAGTTGTGAGTTGGGTAATTATCACTTATTCCGAAGCTCTTTTGCTTGATACATCTCATTAACTCTGCTAGTAAAGTATTCAAATGAGAACATGTTTGTGTTGAATATTTTTAAATGGACAGTACGGTATGGGGGTTGAGTTTGATAAAGTAGAAAACATTAAAAGTTGAGGCTCAGACTTATTGTGAGAATGAAAGCACTTTGTGTTTCTGATTTTGTTAAAAGGGGAGAAGATCTTGGTCAAATTGAAATAATATTTTAGAACTCTGAATGTTTGGAGGCAATAACCTCAACAAATCATGTTTGTACTTTCAGTGGAATATCTTATTATGAAATTCCATAACTCAAATACATAGTAAAATGAATAAACCAGAAGTCGCGGTACTCTAAATAGTTGTAAGAATACTTTCCTCATAGAGACCTAAGCCAATGTTATCTAAGAAACTTACACTTCTGCATTCTTCCAAAATGTACTCAAAACAGTCTCGAATCTATGCCATGCCTCCAGTCATACTCCATGCCTTTTAGGTAATAATTCTTGATTTTTCCCCTTGTTATTTCCAGGGCTTTTTGTTATTGTTATTTGCTGCACTCTTGGTGAAGAACATTCTGGAATATTACAACCATTTAGGAAAAATAACCTTCTAATGGAGAACACAACAACAAACCAAACAAAAAGAAATCCCACATAATTTCAGATGATAAAACAGAAAAGTATTCTGGTAATAGAAGATGGAGACTTGACTTTACCTCACAGACCTTCATTTTATGCTTGGAACCTATCCCTCACCCTGACACCTTTACTACCATGAATATATGGTAAAAAACACCTTCCTAAAATAGAGAAGTTCAAGATTCAGGCACTTCACAGGATAAATTGCCCTGGAAAAGTTAAAATGTGCTTGCTTTTATGAAGGATAAAATTGAAATTTTGCAAATTATTATTTTCTTAAAGAAAATAGTTGCTTTACCCTCATCAAATCTACTTTATTATATACCTAGAGTCTTTCAAAAATACAGATTGTGTTCCAGCCCTAATGGATCAGAATTGGGGTGAGGGAGGAGGAATGTTGTTGCCAAGCTGTATTTTTTTATATTCAAGTATAACTGAGGTACAAGATTATTTTAGTTTCAACTCTACAGTACAGTATGATCCAACACCTCTGTACTTGACTCAGTGTTCGTTCATGGTGCATATACTATTAATCCCCTTCCCCTATTCTCCGCCCCCCCCCCACCTTTCCCCTAGCAACTGCGCTCTCTATATTTGAGTCTTTTTTGTTTGTTTTGTTTCTTAAATTCCACATATGAGTAAAATCATACAGTATTTGTCTTTCCCTGACTTATTTCACGTACCCTTATACCCTCTAGATCCAACCATTTTGTTGTAATTGGCAAAATTTCATTCTTTCCTAATGGTTGGAGAAATATTCTAATATTAAAGAAGATGTGACATATATAGATTACTAGATCACATGGTAATTCTATTTTGAATTTTTTGAGGAACCTCCATACTGTTTTCCAGAGTGGCTGCACCAGTTTGCATTCCCATCAGCAAGCAGTGCACAAGGGTTCCTTTTTCTTCCACATCCTTGCCAACACTTACCTCTTTTGGCCATCTATACGTGGCCAAAAATATCTATTCATGTCCTCTGCCCATTTGAATTAGATGATGATGATGATGATGATGATGATGATGATTATGATTATTATTATTATGTGTCTGGGTGGTTCAGTCAGTTAAGTATCTGACCTCGGCTAAGGTCATGATCTTGGGGTCCTGGGATCAAGCCTCATGTCAAGCTGCCTGCTCAGCAGAGAGTCCGCTTCTCCCTCTCCCTCTGTCTCTCCCCCTTTCTTGGTGCTTGCTCACTTGCTCTCTCAAATAAATAAATAAATAAATAAATAAATAAATAAATAAATAATTATTATTTTGATGTTGAATTGTATATTTTGGATATTAATCCTTTATCCAATATATCATTTGCAAATATCTTCTATTCAGTAGGTTGCATTTTTATTTTGCTGATGGTTTCCTTCCCTGTACAAAAGCTTTTTATTTTGGTGTAGTCCCAATAGTTTAATTTTGCTTTTATTTCCCTTGCCTCAGGAGACTATCTAGAATAACGTTTCTCTGGCCTATGTCAAAGAACTTATTATATTTTCTTCTAGGAATTTTATGGCTTTAGATCTCATATTTAGGTTTTTAATCCATTTTGAGTTTAATGCATTTTGTGTATGGTGTGAGGAAGTGGTCTACTTTCATTCCTTTGCATGTTGTTGTGCAGTTTTTCCCAACGTCATTTGTTGAAGAGGTCTTTTTCTCATGATATATTCTTGGCTGCTTCATCAAAGACTAATTGTATAATCATGGACTTATTTCTGGGTTCTCTATTATGTTCCATTGATCTTTTTTGTTGTGTGGGTACCACTGTTTTGATTAGTACAGCTTTGTAGTATATCTTAAAATCTGAGATTGTGATACCTCCAGTTTTGTTCTTCTTTTTCAAGATTGTTGTGACTATTTGGTTTTTTTCTGTGGTTCCATACAAGTTTTAGGATTATTCTAGAAGTTCTGTGAAAAATACTGTTGGTATTTTGATAAGGGTAGCATTAAATCTGTAGATTGCTTTGGGGAGTATGGCCATCTTTAACAATATTGGTTTTCCCAATCCATGAGCATGGAATATCTTTCCATTTGCTTGTGTCATCCTCAATTTCTTTCATCAGTGTTGTATAGTTTTCAGAGTACAGGTCTTTCCTTGCTTAAGTTTATTCCTGGGTATTTTATTCATTTTTGTATAATTGTAAATCAGACTGTTTTCTTTTTTTTTTTTATTTTTTTTATTTTTATTTTTTTTTTATTTATTTATGATAGGCACACAGTGAGAGAGAGAGAGGCAGAGACACAGGCAGAGGGAGAAGCAGGCTCCATGCACCGGGAGCCTGATGTGGGATTCGATCCCGGATCTCCGGGATCGCGCCCTGGGCCAAAGGCAGGCGCTAAACCGCTGCGCCACCCAGGGATCCCCAGACTGTTTTCTTAATTTCTCTTCTGTCACTTTATTATTAGTGTAGAAATTCATCAGATTTCTGTATATTGATTTTGTATCCTGCAACTTTACTGAATCCTTATCAATTCTAGTATTTTTTTGGTGGAGTTTTAGGGTATCCTAAATATAATATCATGTGATCTATAAATAGTGGAAGTTTTACTTGTTTTACTTCTTTATACCAATTTGTATGCATCGTTTCTTTTCTTGTCTGATTTCTGTGGTTAGGACTTCCAGTACTATGATGAATAAAAGTTATGAGAGTGGACATCTTTGTCTTATTCCTGATCTTAAGTGAAAAGTTCTCAGTTTTTCACTATTGAGTATGATGTTGGTTTTTCATGTATAGCATTGATTATGTTGAAGTTTGTTCTCTTTAAACCTACTCTTTTGAGGGTAATTATCATGAATGGATATTGTACTTTGTCAAATGCTTTCTCTGCTTCTATTGAGATGATCACATGGGGGTTTTATACTCTTGTTAATGTGATGTACTACAGTGATTGATTTATGATATCAAACCGCTTCTCCTGCATCCTTGGAACAAATCCCACTTGATCATGATGAATGATTTTTTATTTTAAAGATTTTTATTTTATTTTATTCATGAGAGACACAGAGAGAGGGAGATAGAGGCAGAGACACAGGCAGAGGGAGAAGCAGGCTCCACGCAGAGAGCCTGACGTGTGACTCGATCCCAGGTCTCCAGGATCACGCCCTGGGCTAAAGGCGGTGCTAAACCACTGAGCCACCAGGCTGCCTGATGAATGCTTTTTAAAATGTATTTGTTGGATTTGGTTTGCTTATATTTTGTTGAGGATTTTTGCATCTGTGTTCATCAGAGATATTGGCCTATGGTTATCTTTTTCTGTAATGTCTTTGTCTGGTTTTGGTATCAGGGTAATGCTGGCCTCATAGAATAAATTTGGAAGCTTTCTTTCCTCTTCTGTTGTTTGAGATAGTTTCAGAAGAGTAGGTATTAACACGTCTCTAAACGTTTGGTAGAATTCACCTGTGAAGCCATCTGGTCCTGGACTTTGGTTCATTTGAATTTGTGTTGCATTTTTTTTTTTTTGCTGTTGTTGTTGTGGGGCTTTTTTGCTAATTCAATCTCATTGCTGTAGGAGAAGACAGGGCCAGACACAGATGTTAGCAAGCTAGCTGTAAAGTGCTCTTGCTGGTTCTGGAAGTGTCCTGCTCTCTCGGCTGGGGAGGGGCATGGACGGCACCTTCCAGCTCTCTTGTTCTTGGACAAATCTCCTAAAGATCTCTGTCCTTCCAGTGAGCTTGATTCTGAGATCAGTAAGTAAATCTCCTTCCTGTATATCCCAGGTGCTTTTCAAACTGCTACTTGTGTGCAGTATCTTGGAGATATTATTTGTTATGCTGTCTCTGTAAGAGCATGGACCCAGTTTCCTAACACCCTCTTGGCTCTCCCAGAGCTAGGCTCACTGATTTTTAAAGTACCCAGAGTTAAGCCCCACTGGTTGTATAGAGTTGTGAAGTTAAGCCCCGCTGGTGTGCAAAGCCAAATGTTTTGGGGACTTGCCTTCCCACAGCAGGTCTCCTGGATCTGGGGTTCCTGGTATGGGGTCTCTTCCCCTCCCTTCTCTGTGCTTGTGGTATCCCTCTGAGCTTCTGGTTAGTCTCACTGGGAGTTGTTTACCAACTGCATCTCCACCCCTCCTACCCTTTTTGATGTGGTTTCTTCTCTGCAATTAACTTTGGAGAGTCTGCTCTGCCAGTCTTTGGGTCATTTTCTAGGTTGGTTGCACTGACGTGGCTGTTACCTAAGGTGTATCTGTGGGACAAGATGAGCTAGGATCCTCATACTCTACCATCTTTCCCCAAAATATTTGTTTTTTTGCTATTTGTAATATTGATTTCAACTGTTCTGTTGAGGTGGGGGTTCAAAGGGGTTTTGGGGAGAAAGGTTTTTATGTCTTATTTAAGCCCTTTCATCCCAGAAATAAGGAGAACCAAAGCTTGGAAGGCAGCTTAGGGAGGTAGACTGAGGGTGATATTTTGAAATATTTAATGTTTTCTCTCTTGTTTACACTGAAGCCCCTTTGCCGTTAAAGCTGAACAGAATATCCATGACTTATTACCCTAAAGAACAGAGACCAAGGTACATAAAGAAGCAAAGGAATCCATTGAGTTTATAAATGGATTTTGAAATAACTCAGTATAAATAGTAGTTTTGAAAGCCTTATTTTTAAGTGCAAGACCCGGTTGCCTACAGTTTCAAACTTCAAAAGTTTCTTTTTATTATCAGGGATTTAGAAAATGAAATTTTAGGCATATGTTTGTTTGATGAAAGTAGATTGACTCTAAGATTAAATTTACAACTGTGCGGAAATGGAAGCTTTTGAGTGAAGTTCAGTTATAGACCAAAAAGAAAAAAAAGGGACATTTCTGCACAGTAATGCCAGTGACTAAGTGTTGACGGGCACAGATCAAAATTATAAAGGAAAGAACAGCATGGAGCAATGTGGCCTCCTCCTCCATTTGATGTCATTTAATGCAGTGGAGGACAGTGATCCCGAAACTAACAGCAAAACAAATAAAGCAGACAGCAAAATTATTTCTGGAACTAAATGACACGAGAGATGCATATAGAAGACAAACAGCTCCCTTCCTTTCTTTCCTAAACCCTTTACCCAAGTCATCTATACTGAGGAATAGGAACCTTGAAAAGAGGAAGAAAGTCGGGGGTCTTGCTAGTCTAGCAATTAGGGCTGTTAGGTCAACACATTTGGATTTAGAAGGTATGGAAAGGAATGGAATGCTTATTTGTTTCTTAACAAATTCATTAAGAGAGGTTTAACACATGCAAAAAAAATTAACTACTTCACTGTAATATCATTTGTTTTTATCAAAGATAATGTTGATGTTTTAGTGAACATATCAACATTTCTTATTCTAAGATGAACAGTATGCACACACTTTTCTTTACATTTTTGCATTTATTGAATATAGACTCTCACATATCTCACATATCTTGCTATCCCCACTGCATAATTAAGGATTCTCAAAGTTCTTACATTCTTTTATTTCAAAATGGTATGTAATATTCTGTTATGTTTATGTGCCATAATTTGTTAGAATCATGACCTAGTGAGAGACATACTGTTTTTCTTTTTTGCTGGGGAGCAGAGGTGAATGAATCCAGTTTAGAGCCGGTATATATAATCTTTTGCTTCTATGTATTTCCTTAAGTTTATTTTGCTTTGAACTTGAACTGACTGGGGTTGCAGGTGGTTGGCTTACTTCCATTCTCAACATTCAGTTGACTATGAAAGAACAGTTGACTTTCTAAAATGAAAACAAAACTTTGATTCTCCATTTGAACAATAACAGAATTCTCTTTAGCCAATAAACAAACAAAAAGAACCAAATTTGAGAATAGAGCTGCACCAATATATTTCTGTTGTTTGTTTAAACAAACAATGCCAGGATACTTTTAGATTTTTTTTTTAAGTTGTAAAAATAGTACAAAATTCCCATATACCCAGCATTCAGTTTCCCCTGTTGTTAACATCTTATGCTGGTATAGCACTCACAACTAATGAACAAATGATGACACACCATTATTAACTAAAGTCCATACTTTATTCACATTTCCTTCCTTTTAGGGTATTTATTTGAACTATTGTTAGAGCTTGCTTTATACAAAAGGTATTTTAATTGTATGAAAAAATGGTTTACAAAAGCCAAATCATACTACTACAAATGGATGCTCTGAATTAGCCTAGAAGTCACAAGGGGGAAAAGAGCTTATTAAAAATCTTCTCTAACTTACCAAACAGGTATACCTAGGCAGGAGTCTTGTGGCTGGAAAAGAAGAAAGCTCTAATTCTTCACTCTCACCCTTCTTCCATTGGTTCCAAGGCAGGGCATTGCAACAGATGGTTATTTTCTGTTGGCACACCGTGAGGGGCAAGGGTAGGCACATGATGACAGCTTTTAAATGCTGGTAAGTCCCTTGAATTTCCACTGCATGCCCAAAGGATTGAGTAGGATCATACCACATCGCTGGTGAAAGCAAGCTCTGCATACATGAGAAACTTCTTTTTTTTTTTTTTTTAAGATTTTATTTATTCATTCATGAGAAACAAAGACAGAGAGAGGCAGAGGGAGAAGCAGGCTCCATGCAGGGAGCCCGATGTGGGACTCGATCTCAGGACCCCAGGATCGTACCCTGGGCCAAAGGCAGGCGCCCAACCGCTGAGCCACCCAGCTACCCCCCTACATGAGAGACTTCTAATGACTTGGCAGATCCTCTCAAGTACTAAAGATTTTCCTTATCTCACTTTAACCCCAAACCTTAGGCACATGGTTCTTTCTATCAGAACAGGCCCTGCTTCTTAGAAGGACATGCTTCTATCATATCTGAAGTATGGCTGTATTTTCTCTTTGCTTAATTACTCATAAGATTCAATCAGAGAAGCAGGTGGAACTCAGCTGTTTTCCCTTACTCTGAAAGCATAAAAAATTTCTGAGCATAAAAAATTAAAACAGTATTGTCTCTAGTTCATGCTAAGCAGTATAATGCTATCTCTAAGCCATCACAAACAGTTGGCATGGCCCCATAATAGGCTGAAGGGTTTTACATAGATTATCTTATGTTAAAAAAAAAAAAAAAAGATTATCTTATGTTATCATCACAACAGCCCTTGGGATCTATTACTATGCCCATTTTGCAGATGAGGAAACTGACACACAGAATGTTAATATGTGACTCTGCAGAGTCAGTCACACACTTAGTAAATGGCAGTTAGGATTTAAACCCCAAGCCTTTGGTTTTAATCATGTTGCTATAAGTTTTACCCCTAGTTTTAGGGGTATAGTAAAGTCAACAAATATTTCATAAATGAGTTAGTGAATGAGTAATAAATGGATGGAACATTTCACAGGTGGTGAATCCTTGAGTGAGATGTCTTACATGAGTCAAGCTTAGGAACTATTTACTTTATCCTCATCTTTACCTTGGCTCACTTATTCAGGATAGCTTCCTGAAGAAATGTGAGTGTTATTTTTGTGTGATTTTGAGTTTTGAATAGGAATAATAAGACTGACCTAAAAGATATAAAAGAGGAAATGATTCTGTATATAAAGAGCAACATGAAAAAGTTATAGTGAAGGAAAAAAAAAGAGAGAAAAATAGTGCTAAACATTTCTTTTTTTTAAAGATTTTATTTATTTATTCATGAAAGACACACACACACAGAGAGAGAGAGAGAGAGGCAGAGACACAGGCTGAGGGAGAAGCAGGCTCCATGCAGGGAGCCCAACGTGGGACTTGATCCCGGGTCTCCAGGATCACAACCTGGGTATGAAGGCAGGCACCAAACTGCTGAGCCACCCAGGGACCCCCTAAACATTCCTTTGAATTCGGGGTGTCACATGGGAATGGAAGGAGATTGGAGATCTGTGGTCTGGATAGGTAATTTGAATGTATGCAAAAAGCAATAATGAATCATCTAAACTCAGAGAAGGGATGATATAGTCCTTGTTTCTCTTACTTGGCTGCAGCCTTCTATACTGATCAGGATGTAGAGAGAGACCAAAGGCAGGAAGTAGGAAACAGGAGGCTCCGTTCATCTGCAGCCTAGATAAATGATTGGCCTTAGACACAATGCGGAAGTATTTGAGGAGCAATTGGGGGGAATGGTGGGGGAAGAAGACATCCTCCTTATTAGAAAGTCATTTTGAATATGGAAAGGATATAGTGTAATACATTTCTCTTCCCAACTTCTAAGATTCTTATTTTTATTTTCTTCCTTTCATTTTAAGTCAGAATTCAAATTAATTTTTTCCCCAGTAAATATGAGACCTAAGAAATTTTATTTTATTTTATTTTTTTAAAATTCTCATTTATTTATGATAGGCACACAGTGAGAGAGAGAGAGAGAGGCAGAGACATAGGCAGAGGGAGAAGCAGGCAGGGAGCCGACATGGGATTCGATCCCGGGTCTCCAGGATCGCGCCCTGGGCCAAAGGCAGGCGCTAAACCGCTGCGCCACCCAGGAATCCCAAGACCTAAGAAATTTTAAACTTGACTGTTGTTAAGTCTAAATTATGTCATCCAGGGAATAGTAACATAGAAAATCTAAAACCATATTTCTTTTAAACTTTAGAATTGCATTTGGTAGTTTAGAGTGCATGAGAACAGATAATTTCTAATTTCATTTTGCTAAAATTATAGTAAAGAAGGTTTACATTCTCACAAAACAGACAATCAAGAAATATATTGCCCGAGGAGGAATTTCAGAAATATTGAGTTTTCAGGAAGAAATGAAGTAGAAATTTAAAACTTTCCCTGAAAAAGAAACCTAAGGAATTAAGTGCCTAACTATTATATAAATGCAAAATAATTTTTAAAAATATTTAGAAGCCCCATATCATTAACAGGTACTTTCCAAATACAAATTCTACTAGATAACTCTGACTCCAGAAAATAAGCACAAAAGATGTAAAATGACAGAGGTTAAAATTGTGTAGTATTAAGCAGTACTTGTAAAATCATTGCAGTAGAAGTATGGAGATAACAATATCTCAAGAGACTGATGGTAAATACAAGGAAAAAATCTAAGTGACCTAACCCTAAATTTCTAACATAGGTCACCTGTTATCCTCAGCTGACTATTCACTATACACGCTTCTCTCAACTTAGGAGATTTTGACAATGGACATGCATTATTTAGAAAAAATAAAAATAAAAATAATAAATACAGAGTTGTTTGCTTGAGAACATGTCCCTAAATTACGATGGCTTATCTGAGGTATGTAAATATTGAATGACTAGTTAGGGAATTGGTTTGAACACCCTAAAATACTGTATGATATTTTATTAAGGACTCAGGTGTTCTTCCCCCTGAAGAAAAATCATATTGAAAAATTGAATGGAAGAATGGCACCATCCCCTTTTTGAACAATATCATTCTCAAGCTGCTAATAAGGCCTTCAGTCAGCACTCATCTTGTAGCCTGCTTTCCTTACACACAAAAACAACTCTGGAATTTTCTGTGGGGAACACCAACAGGGGAGAGAGTTCAAACACATAGCACAGAGCAAAACTTCTTTAAAACCCTCTTTGAATATTTTTCTTTCTCCAGGGTTCCATGCTTCATGGAAGCTCTCCTATATCTCTTCTCTTTCTTCCAGAAGAATCCTTTAAGCGTTTCCCGTAAAGTGCTACTCTTCCCTTTCTTTCCTATACAAAATTCCAAATGTGCTGACATGTCACAATTAGCTAGACAAAAGCAAAACAAAACAGCACCAAGCCAAATCCACACCCATCTATTAGCCCTCTAAGTGGCTCAATTTATCACATTATGTAATATATAAATAATAAACTAGCCAAAAGTAAGGTTCTTTTTCAAATGCAAGGGGCAAAATAAAGCATTCCCCTTCCTCATCCCATTCGTATGCTCTAACTGCTGTTCCTTTCCTAGTGACATTCATTTCATTCTTGTGATTCACCCAGAAGGTCACATACCAGTCCATCTGTAATATTTTTTCATATGGAAAATATTAAGCCACCAGAAGAAGCATTTTTTAACAGATGCTATGAAAAAAAATGAGACCCTAAATTTATGTCAGAGGTCTAAGCACTAGTCTAAGAGAAGATGTGTGTGCACATGCCAGCCTTTTAAAAATTATCATTATTTTAAATGTTCACTTAGCTGGTGATGAGATACTTCAACAATAGCTGTTAATAGAGTCAAAGAGCCTGCTTTGGAGATGGTGGTAGTGAATAGAGGTTTGGGAAATGAGGGGAAAGGAAGCCATCTAGTTTCATGGTAGGGCCAGCAGATTTGATGTGCCAGGCACTAGTGCAATATCGTGCAAAGTCCTTAAGAGCCTGTGTGTGTGTGTGTGTGTGTAAGGAGAAGGTTCAGCTGTCAACCTCTCTGCCATCCCATTGAGCATTTACATTCTTAGGAGATGACCATCAGAGGTGTAACAAAAACATAAGTCCTATCACATGCAAAATAAAGAATTCAAATGTGATTAGTGGATATGTTAAGATAGGAAGGGTTATTTTCGGCATGGTTTTGGTTTGGATTTTGTTGTTTTTGCTTCAATGAAGACAAATGAATGATGAAGTAATATAGTATACCTTACTTAGAAGTTATTACAGACGCGGGGCGCCTGGGTGGCTCAGTTGGTTGAGCATCTGACTCTGGATTTTGGCTCAGATCTCAGGGTCATGGGATTGAGCACTGCGTTGGGCTCCACACTCAGCAGGAAGTATGCTTGAGATTCTCTCTCTTTTCCTCTGCCCTTCCTCCAATTTGCTCACTCTCTCTCTCTCTCTCTCAAAAAAAAAGAAAAAAAGTTATTATAGAATCTTTTTTGCCCTAATGGGTTAAGATTTGGTTCCTGTGATGAGACCCAATTCCTTTTTTTTTAAATTTCTTTTTATTGAAGTTCAATTTGCCAACATACAGCATAACACCCAGTGCTCATCCCATCAAGTGCCCCCCCTCAGTGCCCGTCACCCAGTCACCCCCACCCCCTGCTCACCTCCCTTTCCACCACCCCTAGTTCGTTTCCCAGAGTTAGGAGTCTCTCATGTTCTGTCTCCCTTTCTGATATTTCCCACTCATTTTTTCTCCTTTCCCCTTTATTTCCTTTTCACTATTTTTTTATATTCCCCAAGTGAATGAGACCATATAATGTTTGTCCTTCTCTGATTGACTTACTTCACTCAGCATAATACCCTCCAGTTCCATCCACGTTGAAGCAAATGGTGGGAGACCCGATTCCTACTAGACTGTAAGTACAATGAGGACAAGAACTAATCAGCCGTCTTTACTGCAGTGTCTCTAATGTCTGGCATGCAACAGATGCCATAATAAATATTTGTTGAATAATAATGACGTGAGGGTACATCATAGATCCAAATCATCTCTGATCTGAAGAACATTATGATGATGGTGATGATGATAATGATGGTGATAAATAATAGCTGTGATTTATTGAATTCCTTCTTTGTGCCGAGGCCTGCACTATAACTTTGTCCATGAATTTCACATTTCATTTATCCTAAGGAGTATGTCATCATGTTTTACAAATGAGAAAATTGAATTACAGAGTTAGAACGATACCCCACCCAGATCAGTCTGACATCGAGCCTAATTCTTTTACTGAATATCTTTAGACAAACACATTCTATACACACATTGTGAGCACAGAACTAAGTTGAGGATAATGGATTGAAAGTAGCATGGACTCTTGACTCCTAAGGAGACAGTTAAGGTAAATAACAGGTGTGATCCTGGAGACCCGGGATCGAGTCCCACATCGGGCTCCCTGCGTGGAGCCTGCTTCTCCCTCTGCCTGTGTCTGTGCCCCTCTCTCTGTGTCTCTCATGAGTAAATAAATAAAATCTTTAAAAAAAATAATAAAGGTAAGTAACAATACTGAAGGGAGATGTGGCAAGGCCAGTTTGCCAGGTAATTGGTACAAAAAGTCAGTACTGCAATTTCAAAGAGGAAGAATTTGCTGTGTCCTGAAGAGCTCGGAAAAATGTTCAAGGGGGCAAGAAAGCTTGAACTGAATGTTGAAACATGAATAGAATTCAGATAGGGAGAAAATGAGGGGAAGGATATGAACTAATTGGGGCAGCGCTTGCTTAGAGGAATGCACAACATATGTTTAGAAAGAAAGAGGAGACTCGGGTGGCTGGAGCAGGCCTTGGGGGCCAGTGTTCATTTAGAGAAGTCTTGCATTGAGATAGTATACGATTGAAAATAATTATTTTACTTTCCATTTTAAAATATTCTTTCTCTAGCATATTGATTGTCTTCCTCCTAGTTTTATTTTCATGGATGTATCTTAAAAGTGGGAATCAAGGATCCCCCGGGTGGCTCAGTGGTTTGGCACCTGCCTTCGGCCCAGGGCGTGATCCTGGAGTCCCAGGATCGAGTCCCACGTCTGGCTCCCTGCATGGAGCCTGCTTCTCCCTCTGCCTGTGTCTCTGCCTTTCTCTCTCTCTGTGTGTCTCTCATGAATAAATAAATAAAATCTTAAAAAAAAAAAAAGTGAGGATCATTTTCTGAGGACAGTTTGAAGTGGGATACTTCAAAGTTAAAATCAAGTCCATATACTGACCATTGAAGTGTGTCTCCTGCTGTGCAAGATGCAGGGGCCAAGTTGAACTGCCCACATGGCCCCATGTTGTGCACTTTTGTAAATGCCCTGCAATCATGCCCTACAAGCGTGGTGGGTTCTCAGAACTACTGAGTCTCTGAACCACGCCTCATGGACTGCTGCAGATAAGTGGTGAGACTGTTCAGAGAGACTTGGAGCCTGTTGCCCTTTTTAACCACTGCAACTCCTCCACTAAATGTTTACTGAATTGGAGTAATGCCTACATTGTTATTTGAAAAACAAATTCTAAAAAAAAAAAAAAAAAAAGAGAGAAAAAGAAAAAATAAGAAAAACAAATTCTGACTAAGAAATACATTCTTAAAGTTCTCCTCCTTCACAAGTTAGACTCAATCTAATCATTGAAACCTTTAGAGATAAAAAATGCCATTTTTATGGCAAAGGCTTTCAGTTAATTATTTGCCTTAAAACTTTTTTATGCTTTTTGACATCTTAAGTTTTTTAATATGTAGTCAATCTGATGTTTTCTTCTGTGATTTCTTTCATAATTTTTATTTGGAGAAAAGTCTCTTACCATCCAGGAGAAAATTTGTGTATTATTTTCCTTGGTTTTATATAGTTTCTTCTTCTTTTTTTTTAAGATTTTATTTATTTATTCTTGAGAGACACAGAGAGAAGCAGAAACATAGAGGGATAAGCAGGTTCCTCACAGGGAGCCTGATGTGGGACTCGATCCCGGGACTCCAGGATCACACCCTGAGCCAAAGGCAGATGCTCAACCGCTGAGCCACCCAGGTGTCCCTAGTTTCTTCTTTTTTCTTTTAATTTTGACTCTTTTATCCACCTGGAAAATTTTTGGAATAGGATATATGGATGTATTTAGGAATAGGAATAGGATATTATGGATGTATTGTTTATTTTATAAACAAGCATTTGACTAATTTTTTGGTTAATTTATTCCATCCCTGTTAATGTAATTTTTTACATTAGGATTAGTTTTTATACAGTACCAATTATGGGGTTTCTGTCATTGTTTATTTTGTTCAGGGTAGAGGAGTATCAGCAATATCTGGCCTTGCACCTGACTCTTAGAAAATAGCTAGATATTCCAATTTATCTTATATTTCCCAGATGAATTTGAGTCATTTTTTATTGAAGTATAACTGATATACAATATCCTCTTCATACCAGATGTACATCACAATGACTTAATATTTTTATATTTTATAAAATGATCCCCATGAAAAGTCTAGTTACCATCTGTCACCAAAGTTATTATAATATTATTAATCATATTCTCAATGTTGTACATTATATCACCATAACTTATTTATTTTATAACTGGGAGTTTGTGCCTCTTAATCCCCTTCACCTATTTAGCCAACCCCCCAACCTCTCCCCTTTCTGATAGCCAACAGTTTGTTTCCAGTTCCAGTTTGAAGTCATTATCTTCAACCTCACACATATCTCCCACATTGTGTTTCAGAGTAATGATGAGTAGTTTGACAATTTCAGATAGCTGTAATCTTGTGAGGAAAGTCTAAAGCCGTATTTCAGTGTTTCTTAGGCCACTTTATCAGAATTACTCAATCCGCCCCTTTAGGTTGGGACCTAGAAATTTGCATTTCAAGCAAGCTTTCTGGGATTGAGAGCATCTGCTGTGGAAACATAGGTACATGTGAAGAGAATCCTGCACAGACTAGGCCTGAAGCAATAGGGTCTAAATAAAGGTGGTGATAGTGAGACAAGAACAGGCAGGTGTAACCTATTTCAAGGTGAGAGTTGATAGCATTTTTTTGAGCATTTATGTTACTGAGTTTCAATTTGGGAAATTGTTAGAGGATGTGCCACTGTAGAAATAGTGATTTGAAAAAGGATTTTTTTTTCCTTCTAGAGGAAAACAATTCATTTGTAAACATGTCAATGTAAACATGTCAAATTTGACATGACGTCAATATTTCGAATTACAAAATATCTTAAGTAAATAGACACATGTAATTTGGTTCAGGTGAGAAAGGGCTCTGAACAGAAGATGCACAGGGGTTAAAGCATGAGCTTTGGGAGTGATGAAGTGTCCACTGTTGCCACTTAAGGCTCCTTGAGCTTGAGCAGGTTATCTAATTTCTCTAATCCTCAATTTTGACACATGCTTTTAAGTGAGAGGTAGATATGATGGTTGTCTACAGAGAGAAGATGATTGTGAAGCTGTCAAACAGGATTACTTCTCCAATGGGGAAGGGGTGAGAAGGGGAAGCAGAGGACAAAGGACTGAGTCCTGAGAAGCCACTTCATTTAAGGATGGTAGGACGAAGAACTAGTAAACCAGCATAGGAGGTGGAGACAGTACAATTAGGTAGCAAAACCTCCAGGCTCTGCTATTCCATATCTTTCAGTCCCCTGTCAGACTCCGTTGGACACTGATGTCTATTACGTTTTTGTTAGCCACAGGACTCTTTCTTCAAATAGCATCTCTGGACGTTCTGGTATGTAAAGCAGACAAGGGGAGAAGCTCTGGCTGAAGTAGGGATGGTGGCAGGAACCCCAGGCACTTGTCTTCTTGCTTGGCTTCAGCAAGCTGAGCTCCCAGACATCTCCCTAGAAGCTTCAGCTTGAACACCAGGGTATGGGATAGTTGTAGCTGGGACAACTACACTCACTCTGTCCACGGAGCAGCAAGGTAAACTCGAGCATGCCTGAAAGCACAGGGGAAACCTGATCTTTGGTTTATAAAAGCAATTGACTGAGTACTGACCTGGCTTGAAGAAGACAAGGTTTGAAGTCAGCTTGTCTAAGCATGGAAGTGTTGGTGTTATCTACACTGTACTGTGACACACACACACACACACACACACACACAGACACCCAGCATTCCAGAAATGAGTTCCCCTTAGTATATTCATATCTTTCTTGTTCTGAACCATTGTGGATACTTGTGTTATTTAAGTAAAAATTTCTATCATTCTTAGTTCGTTAGAAAGGTGATATTAAAGAAAGAAATACAAGGAGAACAGGTGATTTTAGAGAGGTGTGCAGGGAGTTCATGGGTGTTTATCTTTTATGACCCATTATATTTTGTTCCTTAAATCCGGAATCTGCCTAATGTATTTTTTAAACATCTGCTTTAAACATTAACCTTGATCATTACTTTTCCTCTGTCAGTCTACTAGTACTCCAGATTCCACTTAATAATGGGCAGCCTGGTGGCTCAGCGGTTTAGCACCACCTTCGGCCCAGGACATGATCCTGGAGACTCAGGATCGAGTCCCACGTCGGGCTCCCTGCAGGGAGCCTGCTTCTCGCTCTGCCTGTGTCTCTGCCTCTCTCTTGGTGTCTCTCATCTCATGAATGAATAAATAAAATGTTTAAAAAAAAATTCCACTTAATAAGCACTTTGCCCCGTGTTGAGAAAGATAACAATGCAAGCAATTAATTTCCTCTTGAAGACTGATTCTGGCTTTTATATTCTAGTCTTTTGGAAACTAAAATTAGACCACAAATTACTTTAATGAAGAACACAAAATTCTGCTAGGCGATAGCAACTTCCTGTAATTTTCTGAGATTTAAGGACCATATAACAGAGCTGATACAGAAATTTAAAGCTTTCCTGAAAAAGTGGGTCCATTTATAACTTACAGCAACTTGGGGAGTAATTTGGCTAAATCACTGAGTTGTAGTACTTAATTGTTTGTGTGGATGCTCAGGTTGTTAATTAAACCCCAAATTTCCAGTTTCCAGCTTCTGTACATTGATTTCAGTAGGTCTAGGGTAAGCATCTGACTTTTAATGAACTACTCCAGCCTTTTAATGAACTACTCCAGGTGATTCAGATACAGGTGGTCCGTAGGTCACACTTTGAGAAATGCTGATGTACAGAGTAAGATGACATTTAGGAAATCTTTTGAGGGAAGCATTTGATAGGTTTCCCTGGAGTGGCTAAACCATGGAGAATTTTCACTTTGCCCAGGAATATATAACAACAAATAATGACCATAAGAAACCCTTTTCAGAACTTACTGGGTGCCAGGGATAACTATAAATGCATTATTTATACATTAAATTGCTTAATTATTATAACACCCTTACAAGGGAACTAAAGAATAGAGAGGTTAAATAATTTGCCCAAAGCCTTGGAACTAATAAATGATGACTTTGGGATTTGGACCCAAGTGGTTTGGTCCTTAGTCTCCACACATAACACTTGTTTTTTCAACAAGCAGAATGAATAAAGCAGCTCTATATGTAGTGGAAAGGAAAACTCTTAAAACATATTATGAAGTGCAGAAGGGGTGCCATCCCCCAAAAGAAAGAAGACAGGAAGGAAGGAAACGTGCATGTGTGTGTAGAGAATATCTCTGGAAGGATACACACACACAAAAATGATAACTGGTTGCTTTCTGAGAGGGCCTCTAAGTAGCTGAGAAGAAGGAAGGAAGATTTATCCTCACTGTACACCTCCCTTGTGCCTTCTGATTTTTGTGCTATAGGAACACATAACCAATTTTGAAAGTAAATGCATTTTTTTTTAAATGGCAAAACCCTCATAATGAATCCTTCTGAAGCAAGTAAGAGCCTTTTAAAGAAATATATATATCTTACCTCCCAGTTGATATAGTCTGCATGCAATTACCAGTTTGTGTCTGGGGTGCCAACAGGACCTCACTAGGATAATGACTTCAGGTAATTTCTCCCCATGGTGCTTTGCAGCCTGCATCAACATACAGCTAGGACGCAAGCAACACTCCAAGGAATTGGCCTCCGTCAGCCTGCTCACTGACGGACCTAGGAGCCCAATCCGGGCTAGCCCAGAAGGTGATTCTGTGATGCCTGTCATGGAGGCCAGCACAGTAAGGCTGAAGAAATCTGGGATGAGCAAAGACAAAGGGATTACCCAGTGAACAGCACATAAAACTCGTCTAATAAATACTCTGAGTGGATAAGCCAAAGAAACCAAAAGGCGGGGAGAAGGCCAAAAAGTGGTGGTATAAATATATGTGTCCCACACCTGGACAATAGTGACATTGATTTTTCATCTACAACTGATCAACTGGCTCTAAATGAGTCCTGGAACAAGTTCCCGGAATGATCTGAGCAAGAACCATTAGCTTAAAAGTCATCAGCGATACAGAAAATTCTATTTAAACTTACCTTTTCCCCCAGAAGTGTGTGGGTGGATATGCGTAGCAGAGCAGGATTTTAACTTTGTCATCATAGCATGTACCATTTATCCAGTCCATAAAAATCTTTGAAAATTGTGAAAACAAAACACAGTGTTCTCTTTGGATTTGTAGTTTTAAATAGAGACTCGTAAGACTTGAAATTGAGACAGGCAAATATTTGAGGTTGTGGTTTCAGGATCAGTTTGGCTACCAGACAAGACAGGGCTCTGAGGCTCTTCGACTCTCAGAAAATGGCAAACACAGTGTATGTCCAGATTGGATTCATGCGCTTAAAGGTACCAGGGGCCAAATTAAGTTCCTAGTGCTGAGGAGATGACACTTTACGAAATCAGAAATCCATTCCATTTCTAAACACGTAAAGAATATGCCATAAATTGTATTATTGTTCCACAGTTTTCTCACTCTTCCCTGTAACAAGGTTGTAACCCTGTTGCCATGGAGTTTGGAGTAGGCCTTTGGTATGGGAGGAATATATTTCTTCATTGAATTTCTATCAGGCTTGAGCATGTGACTGGTTTTGGTCAGTGGAATAAAAATATGGGATGTCTGAGCAGAAGTTTTAAGGGCTATCACAAAGTTGGGCCATCATTCCCCTCTGCCCCTTAAAATGGTTCCTGGCAAAGAGACACTGCTCTTTCAGTGCTGGATCCTGGAATAAAGAGAACATGCTAAGCAGGCTCTGAGACAATCCCTAGCTGATGTGGAACAGAAACAGGAAGTAGACCTTTGTTGTTGTAAGCACTACGATTTGGGAGATTTGGGAATTCTAGTCTTTCCTGATGAAAGCTGACTGATAACAGAGTGATAACTTGAATAGCCATGCTTGCTGCAGGAAATCTTTATTTTTTTATTTTTTACTTTTATTTTTTAGATTTTATTTATTTATTCATGAGAGACAGAGAGGCAGAGAGAGAAGCAGGCTCCATGCAGGGAGCCCGATGCAGAACTCGATCCCGGGACTCCAGGATCACGCCCTGGGCCGAAGGCAGGCGCTAAACCGCTGAGCCACCCAGGGATCCCTGCAGGAAATCTTTAAATGAAAAAAGATGAATGCAGTAAAACATAAATTCCTATGGCATCCTCACTCCCTCAGGCTGGCTGAATGATGGGCCTGGCAGGAGGGTGGCATGCCCAGGTTAATAATGAGTGAGTGGGTACCTGGACCCACTGGAGTGTCAGCTCCAGGTAGGACACTCTCTGTCCCTGGCCTCTGGGCTTGTCTGGATGAACACTTGGAACTCAGATCACGTGTTTGGCCATCTGTGGTATGCAGTCATCAAAGCTGCTGTGAGAAAATATTTGAATTCTGTGAACTCTTTGTAGGAGATGTAGATATTTTAAAGCAGAATGTTGATAGTCTTGGCAAGCTTCTCAGGCACTTGGGTATCTTCTCAGGATCAACCAGAAATTGCTCACTTTTATGAGAGTGGACGTGATCTTTGAAGAACCAGCAGAACTTTGACATACATCAAAGAACATGTGTAAAGAGCCAGATAATAAATAATTTCAGGTTTTGCAAGTCATACCACCTCTTTCACAAATACCCAACTCCACCACTGCATCGTTAAAGCAGACAAAAACAATATCTAATGAATAATTGTGGTTCTGTTCCAATGAAACTGTATTTACAAAAATGGGTGCCTGACCAGGTCTGACTTCTGGGCCATACTTTGCTGACCCTGGATCTAGTGAAAAAAGAAAATGGAGCTTAGTTGCATCAGTAGCACACTAAGAAGTTTGGTGTCAGTTAAAGAGAGTTTGTTGAAAAAGAAAAGAAAAAGAGTTTGTCGTATACACCTCATCTAGAGAAACTTGAAATGACCTTGCTCACCCAAGAAGTCATTAAACCATGAAGTTTACCCTCAGGAGCTATTTGGAAAGTTTAATGACAAACATTGTGTCATCAAACACAATTAGAAATCTAGGTGCCTTGACAGGGTGATCTGCAGACTTATCCCAGAGTTTGGGGATGTAAAAGCACCATCCTATGAGAGAGCACAAAACATACAGAGGCAACCAAGGATGCAAGTTCTGAGGGCGTAGAAAGTTTCGAAGTTGAGAAGCAAGCATCACTAGGGATTTACTATTCACCCTGCATCACTGTGCAATGTGTGCGCTCATTCTGCAATTGGTTTGTCAGAAAGAACATTGGCTCTTAGTCCATGTCAGGAGAGTAATTGTGAGTAGATTTAGGGAAGAACGTAGACCAGGAGTGATTTGCTGTATCTTGGCCTTTCTTGCTCCTTTTCTAGGAAGAAGAAATATTTCTTGTTCACTAAACAAGAAATGAATTTAAATATTTGATAGCCTCCCCATAATGTCCAGAACAATGGAATATAATTTTCTTGGGAATTTTGTTTGCTGCGATCATTGAAAGAACATTCTCCATGGCTTATTCAGGAAGGTTGCTATTCTTAGAGGATCAGAGCACGGTTCTTTTTTTTTTTTTAATTTTTTTTTTTTATTTATTTATGATAGTCACAGAGAGAGAGAGAGAGAGAGGGGCAGAGACACAGGCAGAGGGAGAAGCAGGCTCCATGCACCGGGAGCCCAACGTGGGACTCGATCCCGGGTCTCCAGGATCGCGCCCTGGGCCAAAGACAGGCGCTAAACCGCTGCGCCACCCAGGGATCCCCAGAGCAGGGTTCTTAAACATAAAGACCTAAGGATAACCTGAGTAACTTTTAGTTTTCTACAATTAGAGATTTATGGGCTTCAAAGATGCTGCTAGTTCTGGGTTGTGGTCCCTTATTATGTTATTTAATCAGCACTGCACGTGACACTGGTATAGGTGGTCATCTAATCAAGTGGTGAGAATACAAGAGCAGGGACTCCTTTTGACTGAGTCCTGTGTTTGCTCCTGTAGCTCCAAGACAAAATCTATCTGCCAGAGCTCAAGTTCAGGTGCTCTCCATGCACCAACTATGTTCATATACCTCTCATTGGGGTACTCGGGTGACTCAGTTAAGCATCTGCCTTCAGCTCAGATCACGATCCCAGAGTCTTGGGATGGAGCCCCCCACCCGGGCTCCCTGCTCAGTGGAGAGCCTGCTTCTCCTTCTGCTCCTCCCCTCACTCAGCTCATGCTTTCTCTCTCTCTGTCTCAAATAAATAAATAAATAAATAAATAAATAAATAAATAAATAAATAAATTTATATACTTCTCATCTATTTATTGGATTTTATTATCCACTGACCTGAGACTTTGCATTTAATTTAGGAGGTATGTTTTTAAAGATTTATTATTTTTTTTTTAGAGAGAGAGTGAGAGTGCACACACAGGGTAAGGGGAAGGGCAGAGGGAGATGGAGAGAGAAACTGAAGCAGACTCCTGGCAGAGTGTGGAGCATGACATGGGGCTCGATATCAAGACCCTGAGATCACGACCTGAGCTGAAACCAAGAGTCTTCGAGGCTTAAGTGACTGTGCCACCCAGGCACCCCAGGAGATGTGTTTTTAATTATATGTATATAGCAAGTAACATAACCTACAACTAAGTCATTTTAGTTTCTGAACATAAACAGGATATATTTTTTCCTATGCTATCACCAAACCCAACATTATTGTTGTTTCAGAGGACATACAGGTAACTCAAGAGAAAAAATATTATTTGCTAATATGTTTTTGCCTGAGGTTTTCTTTTATGTTAAAAGTAATTTTGCAAAGAGCATAAAATAAATCCTGAATTTTGCCCTTCTTATGCTCTTAATTTCTAATGTGAACATCTTTTTTAGGGTAGCCTTTGAATAGAGCAAAAACAGGCTTTGCATAATGGGATGTAATATGATATTAAGAAAGGATATGGCCTGAGATCATGTATAATTTAAATTACATTATTAAAATTAACAATGGCTTCTATATAAATAAGAGGTCTTTATATGATATACCATACCAATATCTAATGTATAATTAATTAGAAATGTTTTAGGCTATTTATGTAAAAGTTATATATCTCTTACTCAGGAATGTAGAGCCAAATTATAAAATCATTCCCAGGAGAAAATCAGTTATAGGTAGAGGCATAACAAAACATTCAAGAGGCTTAAAATCAGATAGATACTGGATTGCTTACTGATTTTGCCATTCACCATCTTTGTGGCCTTTCTCAGGTTGACTAGTCTCTCCAAGCTTCATTCTCCTCCTCTGTACAGTAGGAAAAAATATATCCACTCCATTAAAGTTGTTATAAGAACTAACTGAGCAATGTTTATAAAATACTGAGCTTATAATGCACACTGAAAAAAATGTCGGTTTAGTCCCTTTATACCATTTGACTGAAAGCGTTCCTGAACTCTGAACAGAAATATGTTTTTTGGTTTCCTCTAAGTATTTAAGTATTCTGTATTCTTTTCTTACGTTACTTCCCTTCACAATAAGCTTTTGTTTCCGATCTAATCTTTTCATGGTATCAAAAATGTGTGGATAGAGAAGAAAAGTCATAATCACTAAATAAAATTTCATTTCTAATTCAAGCCTTAACATTGTAATGCTAATGAGCACTGTATTTGGTTCGTCAAATATTTAATGCAAATTAGTTTGTGTTTTTACATTATTTTTAAAGGTTAATTTTTAATATTTCTTTTTTATGAATCTTGGAAACAAAGTATATATTTCATCTTGAATCCTGTACCATAGGCACAATCCAAGCATATTATTGTTTTTTTTTTTAAAAAACTTTGATTTTATTTTTTTACTACATAAATACTCTGGGTTCATTATAAAAGGATTAGAAAATATAGGTTCCTTAAAAAAAAGAAAATATAGGTTCTTAAAAGAAAAAAAAACATAAATTTATGAATCAGAAATGACCACTGATTACATTTTCTGTGGACTCTGAGACATTATGTATGTATAGATATTATTACAACCCTTGGGAACTCTAAAATGTTGATTATCTCTCTCAAGTATACTTTTATAATATAATAATTTATTTTATTTTACATATTATATATACACAGCACTATATTTAGTTGTTTGTGCATAATTTATTGTCACAAATTCCAAATTCCTATTTTTGAATAGACTGTGCATTTACTTTAGTTATTATAAAAATGCTGCCATTAGTATCTATCTTCATAAAACTATTCCCTTAGTTTAAATTCCCATGTGTAAAGCCCAGACATATTTAAAATCCATAATAAAATTTCCTATGGAAACTCATATCTGATTTCCCTGCTGAAAGCTTGTTTCTCTGCTTCTAAAAGTCACCTATGTAGATGTTAATTCATGGACACGAAGTCCATAAACTCTTTTTCTTACTGGTGTGGACACGAAGTCCATAAACTCTTTTTCTTACTGTTGATGTTTCATAAGACCCAGCCTCTAATTAGTTCCACCAAGACACTTTTTTTTTTAGCAGTTGTAGCTATCCCAAAAAAGTTGTATTCATCATTCATTTTTTATTTATTCAAATATAGTTGAAAGTCAGTGAAAATAAGATATTGTTGAAAATAAAAAGGAACGTAGGTACTCTTTACTCCAGTCATAATTATATAACTGATTAGAACATGATTATAACATTGACAGGAGTCCTGTGAAGGAGAATTTCTTCCTTTAAATATCACTCTAGCCTCTAAACTAAATCCTCAGCATGGTGTTGATTTTGGACAGTGTTGGACATCATGTTTAAACCCTGAGGCCTTTTCCTATTTCTCGCTGTGCAAAAACATATAAATCCACCATATAATGTCAAATGTCACAGGGGGTATAAGCATCCAAACAAACGACAGGGGTTCAAATGGAAAGTCTTCTGAATTGGAGACATCAAAGGACAACCTGGTGAGATAATATTTGAAATTGACCTGGAATCCAAATTTTTTTAGGTAAAGTAGGAAAGAAAGTTTTCATTATCCCTCTGATGAGTACTAATGGAGAAAAGAGGCTGAGACCATATTTTCTAATTCTACCTTTCTCACTTTCCAACCATAGGTCCTCCTGGCCTACTTTTGTCATTTGTAGATTGGATGAGGAGTACTGCCCTAACATTTCACCGGAGAGCTGTGAGGTCAAACTGAGATAATGTGACTGAGAATATTTTAAAACTGTATAGTGATGTATGAGCATAAGGAACATTTAAATACTCAGTGTTATTAGCATGTTTGAGGTCAAGATATCAATTCACAGTTTGTGGTTCTACCTTGAATGACTCTACAGAAAAGTCATAAGAAAATATAAAGTGATTTCAGTATAAATTCAGCTATTATTTTGAGAGCAAGTAACTTTCAGGTTAGTGTCTGGAATTTTATAGTTATTTCATAGATTATACCCCTAATTTCAAGAACTGTTATTAATGTATCAAATACTGTGTTAAGTACCTCACATGTACACTTTGTGCCTGGGTCTTAATTTATAAAGATGACTGAATGATGACATGGAGAGGTCAATGCTATTTGAAGAGAAATTTAATGTCAGTCACATTTCTTCTAGAAACATGAGACATGGCTGGTTATGCAGGGCCAGGGAGGAGCACCAGGTTTTGATCAGGAAGCCGAAGCTGTTAGAGGGATAGGTTTAGGCCTGAGCTTTTACTGGAGTTTCTGTGGGAAAGGCAAGGGAGGGCAAGCTGAGCAGTTTAGGGTTGGCTTATCTGAAGAATTTTGGGAAAAAAAAAAAAAAAAGAATTTTGGCAGACTCCAAGGTTACGAGTGGTCCCTAGTTGTCTGATACCTGCCCCTGAGATGATTAAGGCAGAATTATGCCTCTTGGAGCACAGGCTGGGAAGAGGAGTCTGGCTCTGGAATGATGAGTTCTCATATTAGAAGCATGCTCCTTGCTGAGTCCTTTGCTATCTCTGAGAATTGGGACGCCCAGGGAGGCAGTCTATTTCCAGCAGGAAATGCTTTGTAAGATGTCAAAACATGATATAATACAATGTAGTATTTCACTAAATCATCATCAGCTTTAACTGAAACTTTATACTCATTGATTAGTAATTCCCCATTACCGATAAGCTCTAGCAATCTGCTGTACCACATGGTCCCTGTACTCAACAGTTATGTATTGGACACTTGAAAATTTGTTAGGAGAGCTGATCTCTTGTTGTGTTCCCTTCTTACCACAAATAAATACAAATCTAAAAAACTCATTACAACTCAGTAAAAAGACACCACATTCTCCCTATTTTAAAAACAAGTACATCGAATCTTAGAGAAATTATGTCATCCGCCACACAAATGTTAAGTGACAGGATAAGGATTTAAATACGAAATTCTAAACCCTGACAACCTATAGCTGTAAAAGTATATGTAGATAGAGTACTTTAACAATTTATTTTCTATCCTTTAGTAGCTAAGGTAATGATAATGTTGGTTGGCGATGATTATAAACTTAGGAGTCATGGTGACTTGGCTAAATACGATATTGAGGGTCAGCTAAATGGATTACCCAAGCTAAGACATTTTTTGGTAATCGTTGCTGCTTGACAAGCTAACCCTAGAGTTTGTGACATGAAACAATGGTTTTATTTTGCTCATACTTTATGGAGTCAAGAATTCAGGAAGAGCCTGGCTAGATGTTTTGTCTCTGATACATGTGGTATCAGCTGGGCAACTGGGATCATACTCAACTTTCAAGACGGTTTCTTCATACATGCCTGGTAGCTTATTTCTCCTTGATTGCTCTCATTTTCCACAGGATCTCTTATCCTCCACAGCCAATCCCTATGGTTTAGGCTTCTCACAGCTCGGTAGTCTCAGAGCATGTGCATTACTTAAATGGCAGCTGGCTTCCAAAAGACAGGAAGCAGTGATGCCAGGCCAGTAAAGGGGAATGCCTGAAAATGACAAAGCATCAATTCCGCCCTATTCTACTGGTCAGAGCAGTCACAGGACCTGCCCAGATTCAGGAGCTGAAGAAACAGACTCTGCCTTTTGCTAGGGTTATGACAAAAGAAAACATAGGATGGGAGTTACTGTTCTAGCTATCTTTGGGATCTATAATGTCACACATACCTAATCAGTGGCTGAATTCAGGTATCTAATGCCAAAGATCAAATTTTTATTTTTGCATTACAATGAAACACAGTTTAGCACAGCAATAATCAATAGACCTCCTTTTTTAAAAAATTCAGAGTGACACTGAACATATGCCATTGCCAGTATATTGACATTCACATTTTCGTTATCTTCCTTAAGAAGACAGCAAAGTTTCTGATCCATTAAAAACTTCTGTTACTTTTTGCCAGAAGTCCTACTCTTCTTTTATGGCTCCACTCTTTCCAAAAAAAGTATAAGTTTAGTAGATTCAGGACTTCAGTAGTCAGGACGGGTTCATCTCAGGGATCTAAGGCTGCCTGGAAATGGCATTGCTTTTAATCCCTAGGATATAGCCCATTCCATAGCATCCTAGAACTTAGTCATTTCCAGCACCTGCTTCCAGAAGTGAGGTTTTTTTATATACAAAGCAAACTTTATGCCACCTGATTAAAATAAGACAGTGAACAGAGATGGAAAATAAAAGTGGAACAAATTCTACAACTTCTCTTCTTTGTATGTGCTAAACAATTTCAAATTCTATTAAAAAAAGATAGACATGATTCATATTGAGAACTCACATTTTTAAAGACTGAAAACTAAAATTATATCTGTGGAATGTACTGAATCTCTGTTCTGCTTATCTCTTTGAAAGTATTAGAATAGCAGTATAACAATCCATTTTTTAATGATAAATAATTCTTAAACTATCTAATTTACTACACGTGAAACCAAAATTCATTCATTCATAAAGTAACCCCATGGATGCCTTTTTTTCCCTACCCTAAGTTATTTCTGCTTTTTATTTGGAACATCTAGTTCATTTACTTTTAATCTGATTATCATATTGTTGGGTTTAAGAAAATCTTTGCTTATTTTCTAGTCTGTTTTGAGACTGCATTATTCCTTCCTACTTTTTGACCAATAAATTTTTTTAGTATTCCATTTTTCTCCTCCTCTGAATTATCTACAGGTCTTTTATTTTTAGCAGTTGTTCCAGTTATTATAATACATATTCTTAGTTTATGACAATCTGTTTTAAATTAATATAGCTTTTCCCTACAATGTGAGAACCTTCTTAATAATAACTTGATTTACATCCTCCTGTATTTGTTCTGTTGTTGTCATAAGTTTTACTTTGACATGTGATATAAACCCTAAAATACATTATTTATTTGTACTTTAAGCAGTGTGGGTCTGTATTTGAAATTTCACCATCTGGATGATCTGTGCATCTGTTGTCTTGTCTATTGTTTTCCTTGGTTTCAATCCCATAGTTTTGTCTCTGTGGGCCTGATCTTTTAAATTCAGTGCCAGTTGTTGTACTTGAGAAATTATAGAGACAATCTAATGCCCAAGATAGGTACCTTCATCCCAAATAAGATTTACAGCTGTTTCTGGCAGATAACTTGGTGTGAAAACAATACAGATGCTCTTGATTCAATCAGGGATCGAATGGTTCAAACTGAGCTTCAGTCTTTGTGAGAGATGAGCTATTTCAGTTACCCTCCTTAGATGCAGCTGTTGAGGCTCCCAACCTCAAACCTGAGGATTTGCCAGGAACCCCCTCTCTTTGGCAAGCTCTGCATTCCAGTTTTTATCCTCCTAAATTTACAAGCCTGTGGAAAGCCTAGCTTAGCTTCTCCGCTTCTGAACCATCTCTTGTAGAATTATGTCCCTGAAGGAAAGTGATCCAAATACTATGCTTCCCTTTCTGGATTTTCTTCTCTTGGTTTTTGGTCTAGGAATTTGTCTATGCCTTGTAGTTCTCCAATGCTCCCATATTTTCAAAAACAATATTTTGTTCAACCTTTATTTATATAAATCCCTAGGGTGAGACCGATAATTATTTAATACCTTCCTAGTCTTTCAGTAATACTAGTTCTGAAAAACTTTTAAAATTATGAAATGTAAAAAAAAATTATGAAATGTAATATATTTAGAAAAATTCTTATAAAATACAGGTTCAACTTAACTAATTATTATAAAATGAATATTGAGTGTAACTACCACTAAGGTTCTCATGTCTTTTAATTTTAATCAAAATTATCTGATGCTAGGAAAGGTTAGTGCTACTTCACAGCAATGATTGTTATAACCCAATAAAATATAGCAATCTTAATGATAATGGGCACATAGAAACTGAAGATAACAAGCAATACTTATATAGAAATGATAAATTTATCTCAAGAAGTCTATTCTAAAGTGGAGTGTAAATTTTTCTTAGCTGGGGGAAAATGGTATTCTGAAGATAGTTTACTGATTAAGGTTTAAAGTAAACCGACATCATGGCTAATTAAAAGAAGTGAGAAATTGATTATATTTTTCCCAATATTTTTTCAACCAGAATTAAGAAAAAGAAGTTTGAATATCAAAAAAAGGAAGGAAAAAAAAAAAAAGGAAGGAGGCTTCAATTTAGGCAAAATAACTCAGTATCACTTATTAATTTTATATGTTTTAAAAGCCACTGTCTCTTACAAAAACTTATAAATGGAAAAGATGAAATGATGAGAACATCTAGTAAAAGAGAAAATGATAGAAAACAAAAAAGAGCTTAAATTAGTGAATAAAAAAAACTTTTTAAAAAAAGTTTTCATACCATTTTTAGAGGTGAGCCACACATTCAACTCTGAATTTCTTTTAGTATAAGAGCAAAGAGGGAAATACAATCAGTTTCAAGATTCAAGGTACTACAAATAATTGTACATTCACAAACCAATTGTTTAGGAGATGCACAGCTGTTCTTGGTATTTATATCAGAAGAAAAAAAATTCTACTAAGGGTTCTTACTCAGGAGCATCTTTGATGAACGTATAAAGTAAAATGAGACAGATTTATTTTTGACCAAAAATTGACATGACACATTAAACATGATGCAGAAAGTAAGTTGCTAAAAGCAACCAGGCAAACAATCACATAAAAATTGTGAGATACTCATTGAGCAGATGTTCTGTGCCAGACAGTGTGTGAAGCCAACCACTCATGGTCCTATGTGGGAAACAGACAAGTAAATTTACAGCATTGAGGTTATAATAGAACTGCATGCAAGGGAGGATCAGAATGGGAGGAGATCCAGTTATTCCTCCACAGAAAGATGATAATTAAGCAGAGTCTTGATGTCTGACTAATATTTCTAAAGTGGCTAGCAGAGGACTGAAGGTAGACAGAAGAGTGCATAATCGGAATGGAGGCAAAAAAGAAATGGAGATCTATAAATAATTAGAAAAAGAAATGCAAATTGGAAAGAAAATGGATAAAGGTAAAGAAGAAGACAAAGCCATTTGGATACCACTTAATAGCTAGTGAGCCATTCATAATTTAAAGCTATATAATGACAAGATCAGAGTTAATGCTTTAGGAGATTACTCTTGAAGCAGTGTGGGAGATGAATTAGAATGTTAGCCCTGAAGGTAGTGAGAATAGTAAAGAGCATATTGCAAGAGCCCAGGAAAGAAATCATGCATGTCTGGATCAAAATAATTGTAGTGGATATAAAGAAAAGTGATACATTTTTTAATATTTAGGAATTAATCAGTAAGCCTTGATGACTGATTGGATATTAGACATAATGGAGATAAAAGAGTTTAGAATATCTCCTAGGATACAGTTAGGAAGGATTTTATTTCACTAGTCACCTTAGAGGCCATAAGAGGGCTTGTTTTACAACGTAAGTGTCCATCAGTAGACAAATAGATAAGAAAAGTGTGGTACACACACACACACACACGCACACACAGTAGAATGTTAGGCAGCCATAAAAATAGAATGAGATCCATTTGAGACAACATGGATGGACCTAGAGGATATAATGCTAAGTGAAATAAGTCATAGCGAGGAAGACAAATATCATAGGATTCTATAGGTGGAATGTAAACAAAAACAAAAATGAATGAACAAAAAAGTAGAATCAGACTTATAAAACACAGAGAACAGACTGATGGTTGCCAGAGGGGAGAGAGGTGGAAGGATTTGGGCAAAATAGGTGAAGGGGAGTAGGACATACAGGCATCCAGTTATGGAGTGAATAAGTCACAGGAATAAAAGGCACACCATAAGGAATATAGTCAATAATATTATAACAGCTATATGACAGAACAGATGGTAGCTACACTGTGGTTAGCACAGCATAATGTATAAGCTTGTCAAATCACTAAGTTGTACACCTGAAACTAATGTTACATTTTGAGCCAACTATAAAATTAAAATATTCAACTCAAAAAAAAAAAAAAAAAAAAAGAGGGCTTGCTTCATAAACTCTTGAATGTGTTTTATTTGTGACATGTATAGTACATTCAAGTGGAGCCACCTAGTAGTCAATAAGATACATAGGCCTGAGGCCCAGAAAGAAAATCTGGGCCAGGGGAAGAGGAAGCATCATTGTAGTTTCAATCATGACTGTGGGAGTTTGATTAGGGAAAGAGTCCAGAGAGAGAAGAAAATGAGATTAAGGACAGAGCATTGGGTTCGTCAACATTAAAGAGCTGACTACTGATAGAAAAAGAAGTCTCAGAGAAAGGCCAAGGATGTGTGGTCAGAGTACAAGGTGAATTCCTAGAGGGTTTTATCCCATTTTATCCCATTCTTTTTCTAATTGAAACAATACTCCATTTTCTTCATGATCCTGATTAGGTCTTTGGTAGTTTTAAAGGTATACAAATGGCCAAGATAGTGGCAGATCGTATTGTTTCACTAAAAATCATGCAGTGCCCATGAACTATATTATTTAGAGGTAAATAAAAAGTTATTCCTGTCCTTGGCATGGCATGGTGTGTTAGGAGGAAATGTGTAAGTAGCAGAAAACTTCAACATAAGCAATAAGTGGGATTCACAGTGTAAACCACAATGTATTGTGTGAACGTGGAGCAAAGATGCCTCCTCCCCTTGCCAAGTTTTCAGATGTTGTCTTATATGATATACTAATTGTAAATATGAACAAGAAAGAGGGTAAAGAAGGATCTAATCAAGAAAGACTTAAACCACAGGAGAATTTATCTCATCTAGAGGATTAAGATGAGATAAATGCTTTCCTATGCCAGTGCCCCATAAACAGCTGTCAGTAAGAAGCAGTTTGATTTTACTGGAGTATTTTGAAATAGAAATGAGGATAGCCAATGTGAGAACAGAATATTTGGGTTTTGAGAGGTGATGATTTTCTAAGTGACATTCAGAAGCTAGTCTTCTTATCAAAAAATCATAGAGCAGATGTATTATCTCCTACACAGAGGGGAATCATTTCTTGTTTAGCCCAAAAAAGGGATGTTTCTAGCTAACATCTGCCAAAAACACCTGCTAACAGCATGCTATGGTTCAAAATCTTCCAACACAATGAGGATGAGGAAGAAATATAAAGCTGCAATAGTTATGGTTCACAGATAAGTGTGTATTTCATAGATAAGTGTAAAAAGAATTTATCCTACAATAATTAGTCATTGAATAACATGCCTGTAATTTTGGGGTCCCTGTAGCCAGGGAGAGCCACATGAAACTCAAAAATGAAGCAAAGCAAAGAAAAAAGAAAAGAAAGAAAAGGTGGGGTACCTGGGTGGTTCAGTCAGTTAAGTGTCTGCCTTCTGCTCAGATCATCCATCTCCAGTCCTGGTATGGAGCCCCATGTTGGGCTTCCTGCTCACCGGGGAGTCTCCTTCTCTCCTTCTCTCTCTCTCTCTCTCTCCCTGTCTCTCTTCCTCTGCACCTCCCCACTGCTCATTCTCCCTCTTTCTCTCTCTCAAATAAATAAAATCTTAAAAAAAGAAAAAGGTGCAGAAAGCTCTAGACAGAAGAGAACATTGCAAAAAAATGATGAAGAGCGAGAAGATAATGTCATTACATCATCAGGAGACATTACTTAGATGTCTTGGTAGTTAACTAAAACACTATTAACCATTGACCAAATCTCTACAGCAACCCAGACTGGCATTGATTCTTGACATTTTTCCCCCTGTTGTCTCAATAAAGAACTCTATTTAAGTGCTGTGGAAATGAAGTCACCAGAATTCAGGGGGACTAGAGCCTTGCTACTCAAAGAGTGGTCTACAGACCAGTAATATCACCTTCTGAGAATTTTCTAGTTTGTCTCCAATTGAATGAATCAGAATCTGCATTTCAACTAAAGTTCCAAGTGATTTGTATACCTCTTAAAATTTAAAAAAGTACTGGTAGGAGTTTATTCTGGTGCCTTGTCAAGGACTTCGATACCTTGAGTCTGTCAAGTTACATATATGTTATGTTAGTTTCTATAAAGTGTTTTTAGCCCAAATAACACTACTAGTTAAATGTATTACCATCTACATAGCTATATAACCATACAAGAAATTCAGTTAAATTGTCATCTGTTCCCTTGTTTGGCAAATAATAAGTACCTACACCATACTGAGAATATAGGTAATAAAATAGTCAAAACTATAATAATTATTTTATGGAAATAAAATCTAATTGAGAAATTATATCTTCACAGGGAAACACTAGGAAAAAAATATGTGGCATTAAGTATTCAAACCATTTTCTAACCTATAGATCCAGGACCCTGAAAAACCACAAAGGTATTTCATGGGATCCTTATACTAATTTACTTTTCAATGAATATCATTATTTTCTCAATCAAGAAAAACTAGAAGTACAACTATTGTCATGTGGGGCCTATGAAATTTTCCAGTGTTAGTAGAGTTCATATTGAATAATTAGCATAAATTACACAAAATATTAACAGAGTATAATTATTATTGATCTGAATGGGTTTGAATGTTGAGTACCTAGGTATTACAGAAAATGAATTATACTGAGTGGAGGGCATTCTAGGGAGGAGTCAGAAGTGTGTTTAAGGTTATGAACAAATGAAATAGGCAGAGAAGGAGAAGTAAACATCTAGTAGAGGTGAAAGACAAAACAGTTGGTCAGTATTAAGAGTCAATTATGTAGATAAGGGGGATCCCTGGGTGGCTCAGTGATTTAGTGCCTGCCTTCTACCCAGGGTGTGGTCCTGGAGTCCCAGGATCGAGTCCCACATCAGGGTCCCTGCATGGAGCCTGCTTCTCCCTCTGCCCCTCTGCCCTGTCTCTCGTGATTAAATAAATAAAATCTTTTTAAAAAAATTATGTAGATAAGGATGGGGTAAATTATATAAAAATCAATCCTATTTTTATTTACCCCATATCTTACTCTCCTGGTCTCTGAATATTGGCAGGACATGTCTCTCATAGCTGGAGAAACACATTTGCCAAGAGTCCTTAAATTAGAAGCTCACAGCTGTGGTGTCCACTGTGGAGGAATTTATGTTTCAGAAAAATAAAGTTTCTCTTTAACATGAAGTGATGATTTTCTTTTAGTCAGATTTCTCCTCTGCATTTTTTCCCATGGCACAGCAATTTTGTTTTGTGCACTTAGAAACTTTCATAATGGTTCTTTAAGTAGGTATGCAATAAAAGTAAAAAGTTTGAGAGTGAAGACAGCAAAAATGGCGGCATAGGAATTTTGTCCCTCCCCACCAACAGCAATTTGAATAACCATCTGCAGGCAAAATACCTCCACAAGAACCAAGGATTCCAGGTGAAGGATTATAGCACCTGAATGAAACACAGAATAAGAAAAGAGACATTGCGGCAATTAGAAAAATATAGATTCACATTACCCACCATCACCCCTTCCACATGCTCAGTTTGGCCAACATGAAGAGAGAGAGACTCTCCCCATGAGAGGAAAGTGAAGTGATTTCTTACTTTACCACAGACCCAAGTCAGCCCACAGTGGCACCAGGCCCACTCCCATGGCGATAAGTGGCTCCCTGAGGGTTTCCAGGAACCTAGACCCTCAGCTCACCTGGCACCTGCAAGGTCTAGCAGCCCCAGTGGCTCCTGCAACCCTAGGTGGCTTCCATGGCACGAGATTCTCAGAAGGTCCAGCAAACCCAGGTTCCTCATCCAACCCAGTGCCAGCTAGCTACAGCAGCCCCAGGTGGCTCCAGTGGCCCCAGGCACCTGGTCTAGTCAACTCAAGTACTGACCAGCACCAGTGGCCCCAGGTAGCTTCTGTAGAACCAGGTTTCCAGATCAAACCATCACCAACTGCTTCCCACTGCCCCAGGCAGCTCTCAGGGCACCAGGCTCCCACTAACCCAGGTTCCAACTCAGTGCTAGGCAGCTTCTGTTCTCCTAGGTCCCAACTGGCCTATGTGAACCTAGGCTCTAGACCAGGATCCATGAACTTAGGCTGTAACCCAGATCTGCTGCCAAATACCATCAATATAGAAATTCAACTAACCTCAGCAGTAGGCCAGCACCCACAGCACCAGACCCTAGGTCCACCCCAGCATCAGGCTAGTCCCTATAGACCTAGGTTCTCAGCCCCACCCTAAGACAGACCAACTGCAACACAATTAATCTCCCAAGTCAGTCCCCAGGGCCTCAGGCTATAGGACTATTTCTGTAGCCCTAGGCTCCAGGCTCATGCTAGTGCCAGGTCAGCTCCTATGGCCCCAGCCTCCAACCTAGTCCCTCTCAGTACCAGACCAGTCCTTGTGGACTCACATACTGCCCCCACCCCAGTTGTCCCTAGTTTCTGATTGGCCCCTATGGACTCAGGTTAGAAGTCTGCCCACAAAGACCCAAGTTCTAGGCCCATCACCACTGACCCAGCCACCACTAGTCCCTATGTCCCCAAGCACCAGGCATGCCTATCTGCTCATCCAGGCATGAGACTTGAGAGCTCAAGGACTTCAGCACCCAGTTTGACCATGGACAACCCCAAGCAGCCCTCCCAGAGTCTCTGGAAAAACAGACTGTTGAAGGGATTTGCCTGCTGAAGCCCATCTGTAAAGACTGAAAGAGGTGCTTACTTCCTCAAATGTACAAGTACCAATATAAGGCCACAAGTACCATGAATAATCAAGGAAATGTACAGCCAAAGGAAATTAATAAAGCTCCGATAACTGACCATAAAGAAATGGAGGTTTGTGAAGTGTTAAAGAATTCAGAATGATTCTCTTACAACTACAAGAACACACAACAAAATAAGGAAAACAATGCATGGGAGAAATAAGATCAACAAAGAAATAGACATTATTAAAACATCAAAAACAAAACCAGAAATCCTAGAGCCAAAGAATAAAAATGACTGAACTGAATAATTCCAAACAGACCTTCAGCAACAGACTTGGCCAAGCAGAAGAATCAGTGAACTAAAAGGTAGGTCATTTGAAAGTATCCAGTCAGAAGATCAAAAAGGAAAAAAGAAATGAATGAAAAAAAAATGAAGAAGTATACATGAATTGTGGCATACCATTAAGAGAAACCATCTATTCATTATTGGTGTCTCAGAAGGAGAAGAGAGAGAGAAAAGAGCAGAAAGTTTAATTAAAGAAATAATGGCTGAACCCTTCCCAGACTTGAGAGAAATGGACATCCAGATTCATGAGGCCCAAAAGATGTCAAATAGGATGAATTCAATAAGGGCTACGCAGAGACCCATTATAATGAAATTGTCAAAAGTCAAAGACAAACAGAGCTATAAAGGAACAATTCAAGTTTGCCCCTGTAAGATTATAAGTGTATTTCTCAACAGAAACTTTGCAAGCCAGGAGAGCGTAAGAAGATATGTTCAAAATTTTGAGAACAAAAAAAAAAAAAAAAAAAAAAAAAAAAAACCAACAAAAAAACCTATAGGCAAAATACTATACCCAGCAAAACCATTCTTTAGAAATGACTTTCCCAAACAAACAAAAAAGCTGGGATCCCTGGGTGGCGCAGCGGTTTAGCGCCTGCCTTTGGCCCAGGGCGCGATCCTGGAGACCCGGGATCGAATCCCCCATCGGGCTCCTGGTGCATGGAGCCTGCTTCTCCCTCTGCCTATGTCTCCGCCTCTCTCTCTCTCTCTGTGTGACTATCATAAATAAATTAAAACAAAAAACAAAAAACAAACAAAAAAGCTAAGGGGGTTCATCTCCACTAGACCTGCCTTATAAGAAATGCTAAGAACATTCTTGAAGTGGAGATAAAAGGCTAATTAACATTTTATAAACATATGAATGAGTAAAATTCACAGGTATGGGCATACTTTGTTTTATTCCACTTTGCTTATTGTGCCTCACTGATAGCACTTTTTGTTTGTTTGTTTGCAAATTGACGGTTTATGGCAACCTCCTATCAAGCAAGTCTATTGGAGCCATTTTTCCAACAGCATTTGCTCACTTTATGTCTCTCACATTTTGGTAATTCTCACCATATTTCAAACTTTTTCATTATTATTTGTTATGATGATCTGTGATCAGTGGTCTTTGATGTTACTGATATAATTGTTTTGGGGCACCAGGAATACACCCATATAAGACAGTGAAATTGGGCAGCCCAGGTGGCTCAGTGGTTTGGTGTCACCTTCAGCCCAAGGTGTGATCCTGGAGACCCAGGATCGAGTCCCACATCGGGCTCCCTGCATGGAGTCTGCTTCTCCCTCTGCCTGTGTCTCTGCCTCTCTCTCTCTCTCTCTCTCTGTCTCTCATGAAAAAGTAAATAAATAAATAAATTTTAAAAAAATAAATAAAATAAGATCTTAAAAAAAAAAGGCAGTGAAGTTAAGAAATGGTACGTGTTTTCTGACTGCTCCACTAACTGGACTGTTTCCCCGTCTCTCTTCTGCTCCTCTGGCCTCCTTATTTCCTAAGACACAATAATATTGAAGTTAGGTCACTTAATAACCCTGCAATGGCCTCTCGGTATTCAAGTGAAAGGGACAGTCACGTGTTAAGCCAAACGCTACAGACAATTAAACCTAGTGAGGAAGACATGTCAAAAGCCAAGGTCAAAATCTAGGCCTCTTACACCAAACAGTTAGCCAAGTTGTGAATGCAAAGGAAAAGTTCTTGAAGGAAATTAAAAGTGCTGCTCCAGTGAGCACATGACTGAGAAGAAAGCAAAGGTGTCTTATTGCTCCTATGAGAAAGTTGAAATGGTCTGGATAGAAGATCCAACCAGCCATAACATTCCCTTAAGCCAAAACCTAATCCAGAGCAGGGCCCTAACTCTCAATTCTTTGAAGGCTGAGAGAGGTGAGGAAGCTGCAGAAGAAAAGTCTGGAGCTAGCAGAGTTTGGTTCATAAGGTTTAAGGAAAAAGGCTGTCTCCATAATATCAAAGTGCAAGGTGAAGCAGCAAGTGTCGATGTGGTAACTGCAGCAAGTTACCCAGAAGATTTAGCTGAGATAATTAATGAGGGTGGCCACACTAAACAATAGATCTTCCTTTTTTAAATATTTTACTTATTTATTCATGATAGAGAGAGAGAGAGAAGCAGAGACATAGGCAGAGGGAGAAGCAGGCTCCATGCTGGGGCCCAACTTGGGACTCGATCCCGGGTCTCCAGGATCGCACCCTGGGCCAAAGGCAGGCGTTAAACCGCTGAGCCACCCAGGGATCCCCTAAACAATATATTTTCAATGGAGATGGAACAGCCTTCTATTGGAAAAAGATGCCATCTTGGACTTTCACTTTTATAGGGGACCAGTCAATGCCTGGTTTCAAAGCTTCAGAGGACAGACAGACCCTCCTGTTAGGGGCTAATGCAGCTGGTGACTTGAAGTCAAAGCCAATGATCATTGACCATTCTGAAAATCCTAGGGCCCTTAAGAATTATGCTAGATCTACTCTTCCTGTGCTCTATAAAGGGAACAACATAGCCTGGATGACAGCACATCATGGTTTACTTAATATTTTAAGCCTACTGTTGAGATCTCCTGCTCAGAAAGAAAAAAAAAAAAAGATTCCTTTCAAAATATGGCTGCTCACTAACAATGTACTTGATCATCCAAGAGCTCTGGTGAAGATATAAAAGATTCATGTTGTTTTCATACCTGCTAATACAATAATTATTCTACAGCCCATGGATCAAGAAGGAATTTCATCTTTCAAATCTTACTGCTTACGAAATACATTTTCAAGGCAATCACTGCCATAGTTAGCAGTTCCTCTGATGGATCTGGGCAAAGGAAATTAAAAACCTTCTGGAAAGAATTTGCCATTCTAGAATGTTAAGAACATTTGAGATTCATGGGAATCTCAAATATCAACATCAACAGGAGTTTGGAAAAAGTTGATTCTGACCCCCATGGATGACTGTTGAGGGGTTCAAAGGTTCAGTGGAGGAAGTAACAGCAGATGTGATGGAAATAGCAAGAGAACTAGAATTATAAGTGAACCCTGATCGTGTGACTGAATTGCTGCCACCTTGTGATAAAACTTGAATGGATAAAGAGTTGTTTCTCATGGATAAGCAAAGAAAGAGGTTCCTTTTATTAAACGGAAGCATAATTAACATATAGTGTTATATTAGTTTCAGGTGCACAATATAATGATTGAACAATTCTACAAATTACTCAGTGCTCATCATAATACATATACTATTAATCACCTATAAGAAAGTGGTTTCTTAATTTTTTTTGGTAAAGATTTTATTTATTTATTCATGAGACACAGAGGAAGAGAGGCAGAGACGCAGGTAGAAGGAGAGTCAGGCTCCATGCAGGGAGCCCGATGCGGGACTCGATCCCAGGGCTCCAGGATCAGGCCCTGAGCCAAAGGCAGACGCCCAACCATTGAGCCACCCAGGCATCGGAAAAGTGGTTTCTTAAAGTGGAATCTGCTCATGGTGAAGATCCTGTGAAGATTGTTAAAATGACAACCAAGGATTTAGAATATCACACAAATTCAATTGATAAAACCGAGGCCGTGTTTGAGAGGACTGACTCCATATTGGAAAGAAGTTGTACTGTGAGTAAAATGTTATTAGATGGCTACGGAGAAATGGTTTGTGAAAAGAAGAGTCAGTAGACTCAGTAAACTGCATTGTTGTCTTAAGAAATTGCTGCAGCCACCCCCACCTTCAGCAACCAGCAGACTGATGAGCCAGCAGTCCACCAGCAGAAAGATCATGACTTGCTGAAAACTCAGATGATGGTTAGAATTTTGGTAATAAGGTATTTTTTAGGGACGCCTGGATGGCTCAGTTGGTTAAGTGTCTGCCTTTGGCTCAGGTCATGACCCCGGGGTCCTGGGATCAAGCCCCACATCAGGCTCCCTGCTCAGCCGGGAGTCTCCTTCTCCCTCTGCCCCCTCCCCCTGCTTATGCTTTCTCTCACTCTCTCGCTCTTGCTCTCTCTCTTTCTCTCAAATAAATAAATAAATAAATAAATAAATAAATAAAATTTTAAAGTATTTTTTAATGAAGGTAGGTATATAATTTGTAGACATAATACTGTTGCACACTTTGTAGACTGTGGAGTAAACATATATAACTTTTGTGTACGCTGAGAAACCAAAATTTCATAGCTTTATTGCAGTATTTGCTTTATTGCAGTGTTCTGGAACTGAATCCATAATGTCTCCGAGGTATGCCTGTAAATCCACAACAGTATATGAAGGTACCCTTTTTCCACGTCTTTCCTAACATTTGTTATTTCTTATCTTTTTTGATAATAGCCTTTCCAAGTGGTGTGAAGTGATATTTCACTGTGGCTTTGATTTGCATTTTCCTGATCATTAGTGATGCCAAGCACCATTCCACGTACCTGTTGGTCATGTAGTGTCTTCTTTGGGAAAATGTCTGTTCAGATCCTCTGCTCATTTTTAATCAAATTGTTTTTTTGCTACTGAGTTTTATGAGTTCATTACATATTTTGGATATTAGGCTCAAACCAGATATGTGGTTTGCATTTTTTCTCATTCCATAGATGGTCTCTTCATTCTGTTTATCATTTCTTTTTTTTTTTTAAGATTTTATTTATTTATTAATGAGAGAGAGAGAGGCAGAGACACAGGCAGAGGGAGAAGCAGGCTCCATGCAGGGAGCCCGATGTGGGACTTGATCCCAGGACTTCAGGATCATGCCCTGCCCCGAAGGCAGGCGCTAAACCGCTGAGCCACCCAGGGATCCCATTCATCATTTCTTTTGTTGTTCAGAAGTTCATTTGTTGTAGTCATGCTTGTTATTTTTGCTATTGTTGTCAAATTTTAAAAATTATCACCAAGACCAATGTTAATAGCTTAACCCCTGTGTTTTCTTCTAGGAGTGTACACACTCCTAGGGATACCTGCAAGTTGGAGCAAAACAGAAAGAGAGTGCAAAAATAGTACCCATTGGCTTCTGTACCCAGAAAGTACCTCAGTAGGCCTCTAGATGTATGTTAAATTAGATGCTTGCCCCCCAGGTCAATGCTTTAAGATAAACAAGTTAGCCTTTTCACAGAAAGTCTGGGTGCTTTTTGATTGCTTGCCTCTGTGCTGGGCCCTGAGATGGGCAAGTCCTTGGGAACTTTAAAGAACTATTTCTCAGTTTGCTATAGCCTTGTGGGTCTCATGGACACAAAGCCCACTGGTGTGCAAAGCTAGATGTTTGGGGGGTTTGTCTCTCAGGTGCAGGTCCTAAAAGTGCCAGATGTAAGATTCCAGCCCTTTATTCCTCAAGGATAATTTGGTGTTGTTAATTCCCTCCCAATTGTGGGTTGATGTTCTGGGAATGGGATTTCTAGTGATTGTGTCTCAACTATAGGCTTCCAGTTATGGAATGAATAAGTCATGGGGATAAAAGATACAGCATGGGGAATATAGTCAATGGTATTGTAATAGTGTTATATGGTGATAAATGGTGGCTACATTTGTGGTAAGCATAGCATAACAAAGTAATAATATATAAACTAGTCAAATCACCATGTTGTACACTTGAAACTAATATAACATTGCATGTCAACTGTACTTCAATTAAAAAAAAAAAAAGAAACAGATTGTATCTCCATTTCTCCTACCCACTTTGATGATGTTTTTTTCTCATTCACCCTCTATGTAAGTCTCAATCAGCTAATTTGGGGATTTTTTTTCATGAGAAATTTTTCCAGATATAACTGTAAATTCAGTGTTTGTGGGAGGAGGTGAATTCAGGATCCTTCTACATCACTTGAACCAGAACTCCAGTGTTTTCATTTTTATACTTTTTTAAAATTTTAATTAATATACTTTTTTGCTTGGGGACAGGCTCCAGTAAACTCCAAGAAAGGTGACTAAATTTTCAGCAAAAAACCCCGTCTTTTTAGCTTAGAAATCCAGAGACAGAATTTGATATGACCATAGTAACTGGAAAATGAGGAAGGATAATCGGTAAAAGAGAGAGATACAAGAAAGAATTTTAAATCCTGTGTCTAAAATTTGTCCAGAATTGTGCTGATTCCCTGAACTATGCATGCACAATTGGTATTCACTTGTTGCCTATGCAAGAGTTACAAAGTTTGGAGATTTAGTTGAGCCAATTTAACTGCCTATTGAAACAACAAATGAATACTTTTCAGAAGAATAAACACAATCCAGAGTCTTTTCAATTCACAATGTCTAGGATATTATCTATATTAGACATATGAAGAAAGAGGCAAGTATGATCGATACTCAAGAGAGAATACTCTCAGTGGATTCTGACCTAAGTTGACCTAGATATTGAAACTGGCAAAAATTTTAAAGCAACTATTTTAATTATGCTGAAGGACATTAAGAAAAGTATATTTATAATAGATAAACATATTTAAAATGTAAGCAGAGAAATAGAATCCATTGAAAAAGAACCAAATGGAAAATCTGGAACTAAAAAGTACATTATATAATATGAAAAAATTACTAGCTGACCTTAATAGCTGGTTACAGAAGAAAGTGTCCATAAACTACTAGAAATTTATCCCAACTGAAGAACAAAGAGAAAAAGACTGAAAAAAATTGAACTGATACATGTGAGACAATAGGACTAATAGGATTAAAGAAGCATAAAAACACTGAGGACATACAAATTATTCAAGCATAAAAACGCTGAAGCATAAAAATTAGTCAACAAAATAATGTCCAAGTTAGTTCTTCTTCTGTTTAGGATGTAGAAATTCACAAAAGAATATGGCTCCAAATAATGAGTAAAACTAGATGGTCTACAAAATCACAACTTTTCTTGCTTGCCAAAAAGTATTACACTCTAGTTCTGAATTTTTAGAATTATTGTTCAATCAATATAACCAAAATTCCCTGGGGTTTACAGAAGTAACACTTGTGAGAGAAGCAAAATCATCACTTCTGTAAAAAAGGGTCTTTGCCATAAAAACTCTGACACTAGAATTTTATCAACCACAGAAATTATCCACGGGGTCTAATTATTCTCCCAACAGTATAGTATAGTATTATTACAGTACAGTATTATTCTCCCAACAGTATCCAGTTTCAAGTAGCAGATTAATTTTTTTTAACAGTGTAATCACCTTTGTTCTGCCCTATAGCGGGTGGGAAAGTTGGACACATCTTTGCTGTAAAGTACACGACAAAAATTAAATAACCCTTTTGGGTGCAGCTGGAATAATATCTATTAAGTGATTACAATATACCATTTTAAATTCTGTTAGTTGTTATTACACTTCATGCTTCCAATAAATCTATTAGGTAGTTACTGTTTTCATCCCCACTTCACCCATGAGGAAACAGCCCCTGAGAGCACGAATGAGGAGATTTCCCAAAGTCTCCGAGCTAGTAAGTGGTGGTACTAGAATTAGGACTTAGGCAATCTCTTTCTGGAACCCACGTTCTTAAATAACTGCTATGCTATGCTCCTTTCCATCTAGGACAGAAAGTGTTCTGGTCAAAAATGACATATTACTGGATAGAAGTTCAGAAGCTCAAAAAAGTTAGGTAAGAGGTAGGGAAAAGATACTGGTTTTAATAATCTTGAATGACTTTAATGGCCTCTGTATGCTCACTTATCTCCCTCACAACTTTGATTTTAAAACACACTCCAAGCGCATTTAACTGTTCTGAGCATCTGTCTCTGATAATACTTTGTTGTTCCTTTTCACTGATCAGATCAAGTGTTAAAATATTAGTGTAAAAAATTAAAATAAAATATTAGTGTCATTCCCCATAATAGTCACTTACTTGTAAAAATACTATTATGATACCATGATGGTCTTCATCATGAAAAATGTTACAAACCTAAAAGTTTCAGAAAATTAGTATAGCTATTATCACTGTCATTTCAGTTTTAAAAGTCATCAAGCCCTTCCGATAAATGTTGCTCTGCCATTTATCCTTTGATGTCTTTTTAACAGAAATTCAACTATGACATGAAAAATAAAAGATAGAGTCGTGACCTTGCTACATAAGAGACCAATAAATCAAATTAGGTGAAGATGAAACTCTTTAGCCTCATTTTTTCTTTATCTACTTTTCTCTATGAAGCCTTTCAAATCTTCGGCCAAAAATGGACCCTCTCGTGTCTGCTAGTAGTGTCCTTGATCCCTGCATTAGGATCTCTTCTGATACTGCAATGGTCCTCCCATTCACCGAGCAGATGGCTGTATTGTTTAGTCACCTCAGCATTGGTCCCGGAAAGTACTTGGGTGTGTGGTTCCCACATCTCCCCAACCTCTGGATTTGTCTATATAAGACTGATTCAGTAGGTACAGAAGATCCAGCCACCCGCTTACCTTTGAGATTTGCAAGAGCCCCATCTATTTGGTATTGAAATCAGGGAATTAAAAGGATTAGGAAAAGGTGGAACATCAACAGAAGGAAACTAAGATCATCATTCTGTACGATATCTCTGAGCATCTCAATCAGAAGAGGCTTTCTAGTTAACAACATAGTACATACAACTGGAAAAAAAAAATAACCAGTAAGATGGTTTAGCAAAAATGCAAGTAGAGGGAATACTTAAAGTTCTTTCATTAGATTATTAAACGTGTTGCATTTGCCATTGAAAATAGGTATTTTTAACTCTTAGTTTCTCAAGAACTAACACTGTGTAGATTCATTAATTTGGTGTCTCTAACATTTCTTTGGGTGATAAAATTGTACAGACATGGAAGGAATCTCTTCAGTGGTGCATATAAAGATCAAAAGAAGAACAGGGGAAATCTTGGTGAAAGAGTTGGGAGTTTTCAGGATTATGGTTTTTTTTTTCTTTCTTCAGGATTATGTTTTTAAGTGCAAGACAGAATTAATTTTGTATATCTCCAGTCTTCTAATAGTGGAATGAGAATGAAACAATCAAGAGGGGGAAAACAAAACAAAACAAAAAATTCAAAAAATAAAAAAGAAATAAAAAAGAAGGGGAAAACATTTACATATTCATAGGTAGATATACTATAAAGAATACATTCTATATAAAAATATATTCATACTTCTATGTTACCTACTCATATTCAGATATATACTTATTTATATTTCTAGAGCTAAGAAATTCTGAACTTTTAAAAGTACTTTTTCACATAGTTCAGTATTCAACAGTTACAAAAAGTGAAAAGATCTCCCTTCATCCTGTGTCCCAGTTACCACATCCTGTCTTTAGATGTTACCTATTGCTTGTGTGCTCGTACAGAGCTATTCTGTACAGGTTCAAATAGATACATAAACTTAAATATTTTCCTTTCTTACCCGATGGTACCATTCTACATGCAATATTCTGTATCTTCACGGGGTTTTTAAAACATTAATATATGTTTGTGAATATTTTTTCATCGCATAAAGAGCTTCATTATTCTTTTACGTGATGGCATGTGGGTGAATGAGAGAATGCGGACCCAAAGTAGTCCTACCTTACAATTCTCTAGAAGAAGCCAATGATTAAAATTTTTATGCTAAATCTTCCACGTGTTAAATACAGGTAACTAATTTTAAATGTTTTCTAGAAAACTATGCAAGTCACATAAATTACATCTGCAAGTCACATCTGACCAGTGGGCTACTGTCTTTTAACATTTTTCTGCATTGTTAAATTTAAACAGTCCATGGATGAAGAAGCATATGTGTAATATCCACTCTCCATGAATGTGGACACTGTTTCTTAATGATCTTCTTTCCTAAAAGTATTTAAAAATTTGCTATCTTGTCATGGAACCCAAACATTCTATTTTAAGACTGAAGAAGTTGCAGAATTGGGCCGGCAAAGCAGGACAAAAACACTCTTGCCTCTTTCTACAAGTGGATACCATAGCAACATATGTAATGAAAGTTAAGTTTTTTTCTTATTTTTCCAATTAATTTTAATTTTATATGTTAGCTTTATTTTTATGAGAGCTATACACAAACGTTATCTCTATTAAAAGATTAATTCTGTGAAACTATAATTTGAAAAAGGCTATTTTCTGTCCCATCCCTACAGATTCTCAGTTATTCTTAGGAGGCAACCACTTTCAATTCCTTTAGCTACTTTTTATAGCTGTTTTTTTTCCCCCTAATATTTGCTTTCATTTCTCAAAAACCAAAGCAACCCTCATATTTCATTTTCTAAATTTTAGACATGACCTATTGACTTTCTACTTTGAAAGATCATTTTCTCCATTTCCCTTTTCCCCATTTTTCCAATTTCTCAATCATAGTTTTGGACAAGATGGCAATCTGATGTTCCGTCCACTGACCCACTATGTATTATACTACGATGATTTATCCTTCCTTACATTGCTTTTTATTTTCTCAGGAGATCATTATCCTTTTTTCTCAGTTGCTTATTTTCTATGTGTCTATCACTAATTTTCCCCCAAACTCTCCAGCTCTCCAAACAGTCAAACCCTCCATTGTCTACAAGTTTCTTTCTCCTTGTTGCCTCTCTTGCTCTCTCTCTCTGACCTAGATATTCTCTCTGGAGCCCTCACATCTGTTCCTGATGAACTAGTTGTTCTCCGGCTTGTGGGAAAGCTGCCTCACCATGGACATTTCCTTCCCCTTTAGCCTGGAAATTCCCATATGCGTCCAGCTCTGTTAAGTCCCTTATGTTCTGGGTGCAGTGTCTGTCTTTGTTTACTCTCCTGATTGAGTGCAACACATTCTTCGGTGGCTTCCCAAGAGAGGGCACATGGAAAGTGAAATTTTTGATAAAGTATTTATTAGGATTCTCTAGAGAAACAGAACCAATAGAAAGTATATATATATATATATATATATATATATATATATATATATATAAAGAGATTTATTTTAAGAAATGGATTCATGTGAGGATGGAGGCTAGCAAGTCCAAGTTCTGTGAGCTAGCAGAATAGAGACCCAGCAAAGAGCTAACACTGCACTTGAAGCCCAAGGTTTGTCAGCCCAGAGACCTGGAAAGGAGCCAGTGTTGCAGTTCAAGTCTAGAAGGCAGTCGGTCATCTGCTGCAGAATTCCCTCTTGCTCAAGGGAGGTCAGCCTTTTGTTCTGTTCAGCTCATCAACTGATTGGATGAGGCCCACCCACATTTTGCAAGGCCACCTGCTTTACTCGGAGTGCACTGATTTAAATTTTAATCTCAGCCAAAAACACCCTCATAGAAACAACTAGAATGACGTCTGACCATATATCTAGACATTGTGGCCCAACCAAGTTGACATACAAAATTCACCATCACACACACCTAAAATCTGTTTTCATTCCACCTGTACCTTGTTTGATAACTAAGTATAGAATTCTAAGCTGCAAATTCTTTTTTCACAGAATGTTGGAGACATTTCCATGAGGCCTTTTGGCTTACAGTGTTCCTCTTGAGAGGTCTGATGCCATCTTGATTCTTTTTTTTCTTTTTAGTTTGAACTTCTTTTTTTTTATTTTTTAAAAATTTATTTATGATAGGCACACAGTGAGAGAGAGAGAGGCAGAGACACCGGCAGAGGGAGAAGCAGGCTCCATGCACCAGGAGCCCAACGTGGGACTCGATCCTGGGTCTCCAGGATCGCGCCCTGGGCCAAAGGCAGGCACCAAACCACTGCGCCACCTTAGTTTGAACTTTGTAAGCTTTTGGGGTCTTCTCTTTCCCCCATTGTTCTCTTTACTCTCATTATTTCACCATGTTAGGCCTTGATCTGGGCCTCCTTCACTCCCTGTGCTGGGCATCACCAGGCCTTTTCATTTTTTTTTTCTTTAGAGATTTATTTATTTATTCATTCAGAGAGAGAGAGAGCAAGGCAGAGACACAGGCAGAGGGAGAAGCAGACTTCATGCAGGAAGCCCGACGTGGGACTCGATCCCGGGTCTCCAGGATCACACCCTGGGCTGCAGGCAGCGCTAACACCAGGCCTTTTCAAATCTGAATGCTTACGTTCTTCATTTTTGAGCCATTTTCTTGAAATGAATTTTCTTCCTTTCATTCTCCCCACTCTGGTTTTTGGGGGTTTGGTTTTGTTTTGGAATTCTTACAGTTTGAATGTTGAGTCTCTTGAACTAATCTTTTTTCTTCTGTAATCCATTTCTTTTATTACTAGTTTTTGGGAACTTTCTCTACTTTATCATCGATCTTTTTATCAGATAGCCCCCGTCTGTATCATATTTTTAATTTCTAGGATTTCTGTTGTTCCTAAAGTCATACTCCATTTTTATTGTATAGTGTTTCCTGCATACCACTGCTTTACCTTTCTAAGGACAGTAATTATAGGGGTGGGTTTTTAAAAGTTTTTCTATTTATTTATTTATTTATGATAGACACAGAGAGAGAGAGAGGCAGAGACACAGGAGGAGGGAGAAGCAGGCTCCATGCCGGGAGCCCAACGTGAGATTCGATCCCGGGTCTCCAGAATCGCGCCCTGGGCCAAAGGCAGGCGCTAAACCGCTGAGCCACCCAGGGATCCCCTTAAAAGTTTTTCTTAATGTGTTATTTCTTTTAAGATTTTATTTATTTATTCATGAGAGACACAGAGAGAGAGGCAGAGACACAGGCAGAGGGAGGAGCAGGCTTCATGCAAGGAGCCTTATGTGGGACTTGATCCCAGGAATCTAGGGTCACGCCCTGAGCCAAAGACAGAGGCTCAACTGCTGAGCCACCCTTAATGTGTTTTTAAAAGTAAAATAGCTATTTATTCAGCCCCTTATCATGCCAAAATGTTTTGTGCATATACCATATCACTAGCACGCCCTCTGTAACAGGCAAAATTATACATTATATTTCATGTTGCCTAATTATATAAAATACAAAATAAAAATGATTTATCAATTCCTTTTAACATTACTAGTAAACAATTTAGCAGTAGGTATGAGGCACAAAATCTTAGTAAAATATGGCATAGGAAGAGCAACAATGTAATTCTCACTTAGCCTGTCATAATTTGTTATGAATAGACAAAGGCAAATTTTTAAAAATATTGTATTTACTAAAATTCTGGCAATAGCTTTGTGTAACAAGACATAGCATACCAGGCCTGCCACTCAACTTATTTATGGTTAAGTCTCAGCTTCAATATAAACCGTTTAAAAAAAAAAAAATCAAAAGCCTGCTTTTCTTACATGCTAAGTGTCTTGGCAAGTATGCCATTAGACACAGTATGGAACTTAAGGTAGCAAGAATAAGGAGTTAATAGAAGCCAAACACTGCAGCCTAAACAAAATCCATACAAAAATAAAATAACTATCACTGGTTACATAAAATTTTCCTGACTAGTAAAAACTTAACAGTATAAAACCTACATTTTAGAATCTGTAGCTAACAAGGTCAGGAAGTACCGGTGTCTATTTGAAATGATTCCTCTCCAAAGCCAACATGTGGTCAAAACTAATTCAAGTTATAACACATTCTAATGCTAAAAAGAATTCAATATTGTTGAAGGAGAGGTAAATCCCGGAGCTTCTGGGGCTCTGTCATCCTGCAAAGGGCTGTTTCTCTGGTTCACTTAAGCGGCAAAGAACAGAGTCCAAGGATGTCAAAGGACAAGAGAGCTATACTCAGCTCTGACCTCCGCTGAAGCATGGCTGCTGTGTCCACAAAAACAGGATGTGCGAGGGTAAAAAGCAGGCTAGTCTACCAGCTAGAAAGACAGCAAACTATCTACCCCCACCTCCCACCCTAAAAGCTCCTTCCCCAGGTAAATAAAAGTATATAAGGGGGAAAAAATTAAAATACACTTCTCTACAGAGGAAGGATTTTGAAATATTAATGCAATCCCTATTTCAAAAATGTTAACTAGAGTCATCTGGTCATTTCTAGTTCATCTTAATGATGTCGCCAGATTCTATTTCTGTTGATTTGTCGTTAGATACTTCTAGTCAAAAGTATGAACTCCATCCCCAAGCATCTTAACCACTAGCACAACTGCAATGTATTATCTCCCAGAGTTAAGGACTGGAGAAGGAAAAAAGTAGGTGTTCCAGCAGCGGGCAACGATGATGGCCTCTGAGTGGCTACTGAATAGTCCAGGATTAATTCTGAAAACAAGGAGATGCATGCATTTTAGTGATTATGTCATAATTCTCACGACTGAAATGTCCTTAGATATTGCACTTTCTTTATAAGGGAATCCTGATTTTTCTTAATGCTACCATGAGTCAGGACTTGAACTAGAAGCTTTCTTTTTCTTCTTATTGTGTTTCTTATCTTTTTTTTTTTTCCTGTTACTTTTTCTCATTCTTCACTGTGTTTCTTTTTTGCTTGTACCATCTTAATATAATCCGATTCTAATAAGGACTCAGATGATAAAGGTTTATCTTCAGGAAACTTTTTTTTTTTTTTTTTTTGCTGAGTCCTTTCATGTCCTTTTCTTTGTCAGTTGCATCTTTTGACTTCTTTTTCTTTTTTAAACTATCCTTACTGGCTGTCTGATTCAGTTTCCAACATGGAATTTTCAGAAGCTGTACGTGAACAGTTCTTTTTTTCCTTTTTCCTTGTTTTTTTTTTATCTTCATCTTCAGAATCTGAAGAACTATCAGAAGAATGAGAGCTTGATGAAGAAGGATACCTACCAGATTTCTTCTTTTCTCTTTTCTTTCCCTGCCTTTTTTTTTTATAGATGAGCTCTCATTCCCCCTTAATAATTTCTCCCTATTTTTCCAAATCTTTCTTCCTGTTCTTTTTTTTTTTTTCTTTAAATTCAGCCAGTGACTTGGAGCCTTTTTCTTTTCTAGTTGTTCTTTCACTTCTTCCCAGGTAGACCTTGATTAATTCAGATAATCTTGGGTCATTGGCCCTGAACACTGGTTTGTAACCCTTGATCTGGACATAGCTATTGTGTTCATATAGGGCCACCAGATTGTTCTGCTTCCCCATGGTTCAGGACTGAGCACACAGTCAACACCAAGAGAGATCAGGCCAGAGAGTTCTATGGTTTTTTTTAGTTTGGGGGGCTTTGAGGGTCTGTTTCCTTAAAATTTCTTTTTCCTTTTTTTTTTTTTTTCAACCTGTTTTCTTTGGCATTTCATGCCTGTGGCTTTCATTTGGTATCTGCTGAGCTTTGGCTACTGATCATATTTATGAGTGAAGCCTACACAGCTGATGGGATATTTGTGTGGGTGTTTATTGTCTGGTTGGCTTCTTTAAAGGGTAACTGGCTGGGCCATTTCCATGGGGGAGAACTTCATCATCTGTAGAACTTTGGCCTGAGGGAAGAATGCTCCATTCTCCTGTCTGGGAGATATGAGCCTGGAAAATAGCATTCTAGGACTCAAGTAGGGAAAAGGGTAGAGAGGTCTGTAATTCAGAATAGAGCCTTTCACTTCATCTTCCACTTTGTGGCACGGCGCCACCCACGTATATGTCTTGTGTCCATGAGTTCAGAATCTATCTGGTTCAACCTCTTCACGAAGAAGAAACCTACCAGCTTCTTCTAAATTGAAGGAAGGTGGTGTCACTACCCCTGCTGCAAAGGGTAGCGGAAAGAGGTCTGGGAATCTAATGATTTTTTAACCACATTTCAACTACTTCCCCAGTTCTCAGCTGCATCTGCATCACCCCTTCTCAGAGTTACCAATGGCTTAATTTCTCAAGCCTCTCTGCAGTTAAATCCCTGATTCAGCTTAAATCCTGGCTTCCCCCAACACAAGCTTAGGTTTCAATTTTCTTTAGGCTGCCGCCGAATCAGTTATCACTGCCTCTTGGCTTTCTTGCTTCTAATTTTTATTTCTTGCTATTGTTTCCCCTGTTAAGTTACTTGTTTGCTGGTAGATATATCTCTTTCTGTCTTTTGGAAACCCTTTCATTATACTGTGAGTGCTGTTTTTGGAGGGAGGATGTTCAGTCACTTATTGAATAGTCTTCCCATCTCTTACAGTTCTGTGGAGTGACAGTAACAAACGCTGCATGCAGGACCCATGGGAAAGAGCTGAGAATGGCAAGACCTAGGATGCCCTGGCTTGCTGATGGCTACAGGGGTTGGCGCTTTCGGCCAAGCATCCAGTGGAGGATGTTGGGAGTTGAGAGGCAAAATTCAAGCATAATTAGCAAGAAGAGCAATTGCCCTGCCCTGGTCTGGAGAGGGGATGAAAGACAGATTCAGCTTTGCCTAGTGCTATTTTCCAATATTCAGGAAAAGTGACTTAATCAGTAGGACAAGACAGGAGGGCCTGGGAGCCATGGCAGGCCTCATAGACATCAAGGTAAAGATGTTTCAGGGAAGCCCCTCAGGTTAGAACAGAATAGCAGCCTGTAGAACAAAATTAGCTTCTGAGAGGAGGGGTAGCCAATGGGCAGGTGAGTGTTCAGGTTCCCTGGGCCTGCCTGAGTCTGCTTAACCAGCCTGAGTTCTGTGCTGTGAAGGCTACGGAGGTTTATGATTTTACCCCACTTCTGGATAATGTGAGTTGGTATCACTCTTAAGGATTTGTGAAAACAAAAACAATGATGACACCTTCCTTTCCTATGTTTGTTTCCCAAATGCCAAAGAACCTTATTTCGTCCCGACAAGCATCAGTCTGGGGCCTGTTGCTGCTGGCTGCTGACCGTGCTCTGGAACCTTCATTGCTCTGAGAGAGAGAGGAAGGCTCAGTCCAGTGACCCAGCTCCCTAGGTCAGTCCTGCGGAATCTGGGGTAGAGTCCAATCAGGAGCAATGTGGATCTCAGTGGGCTTCACTATGAAAAGGCTAGTCCACTTTGTTTCTTTTTTTTTTTTTTTAAGATTTTATTTATTTATTTATTCATGAGAGACACACACATAGAGAGAGAGAAGCAGAGACACAGGCAGAGGGAGAAGCAGGCTCCATGCGGAGAGCCTGATGTGGGACTTGATTCTCCGACCCCAGGATCACACACACCCTGGGCTGAAGGTGGAGCTAAACCGCTGAGCCACCCGGGCTGCCCTCCCCTTTTTTCAATCAAGGATGCTGCTCAATCTAGTTTATTAAGTCCAAAACTGTTATTCAGACACACAGCTGTGCCACTTCCCCATGAAGGAATTGCTGTTGTAGGCCTTCAGCACAGACCAGGGACCGTTTTCAGTTGCTCTGATGTCATGGAAAATGTCAGAGCAGAAAAATAAATCAGCATGGGTGTGGTGATGGAGTAGACGACCAGCATGGAGAGGAGTCTGTGGGAATTGGGGTTTCAGGCCAGGTTGACCTAAAGGAAGGTGCTTCACACAGTTTCTCTTACCCTCTCTTATCTTTGTGTCTGGGGCAATCAGGACTAATTCCCTGATTCTAATTCTATTCAGTGTCCCCTACTTTATGATCTTATTTTAAGTCTCCACACTTGGTGACATGATTTTCTTAAATAGAGACACAGAGGCTCTTTATTGTTTGGAGTGAACAGAGTGAGGCTAGGAGGGAGGGTCCATGTCTATCTCATTTTCAGCTGTTTACCTGGTATCCAGAGCTGTGATTAGTACTTAGTAAAATTTCAATAAACATTTAACAGATGAGTGAATGGGAAAAAAAAGAAAGGAATGAGGCTGCCTTGATATCAACAGAAAAAAAATTTTCCCGCAAATCATATTTTTGTATATATTTTTTATTAGAGTTCAATTTGCCAACATACAGCATAACACCCAGTGCTCATCCCGTCAAGTACCCGTCACCAACAGAAAAAATTTTTAAAGAAGATTGTACATATATCCCTTAACATAGAGGGGCAAAACAAAAGAATTGTAATTTAATCCAATTTGCCTCACATATTTTGACCAAAAGAAAAATGTTTTCTGATAAACCACAATTGTAGTGTTCTTATAGAAAGGGGATTTGGTGGGGATCCCTGGGTGATTCAGTGTTTTGGAGCCTGCCTTTGGCCCAGGGCACGATCCTGGAGTCCCGGAATCAAGTCCCGCGTTGGGCTCCCGGCATGGAGCCTGCTTCTCCCTCTGCCTGTGTCTCTGCCTCTCTCTCCCTCTATGTCTATCATAAATAAAATAAAATAATAAAATAAAATAAAATAAAATAAAATAAAAAATAAAATAAAAAGAAAGGGTATTTGGCAATGGTTGGAGAGGAGCATCTCTTTTCTGGGTAAGATAATATTTTTTAAAAGAGAATAATAATATAAAAAGACACTTACTATTGAAAAATTGGGTATACATGTATATTATAAAACATATACAGAGTGTCAGCCACTGTGTTTTCAAAACCGTTTCTCTGAAAAAAAAGTTTCAATGAAGGTGTAAACATAATCCCAAAAGTCAAGTCTTAAATTGTGTAGATTCTTTTCATTATGATAAATCTACCTAACAGTATACATAGGTAATACATAGATGACTTGCCACTAAGGTACAAAGCAAAGCATCAAAATGAGATTATACAACTAGCAGCAGGTATAAGTTATATTGAAATATTTGGGGCAGCCCGGGTGGCTCAGAGGTTTGGCGACACCTTGGGCCCAGGGTGTGATCCTGGGGTTCCAGGATCGAGTCCCATGTTGGGCTCCCTGCATGGAGCCTGCTTCTCCCTCTGCCTCTCTCTCTCTCTTTCTCTCTGTGTCTCTCATGAATAAATAAAGTCTTAAAAAAAAAAAAAAGAAACTTATCCATGTGAAATTGAAGGACATTTGGCTCCATTTTGAAAACTGATTTTGTTTAGCGGCCAACTGTATCAATCTGGTCAGGAGGACCAGAGCCTCTACTCCATCGACACCAATCCAAGGTAGACCATATTACTTTTAAGGACTCTGGGAAAATGGCACAGAATGCTTTCCTTTCTTCATAAAACTGTATAGGTGATTCAGTGAACAATACACTATAAATGAGAAAGAACACTGTTCCCAAACAGTGTTTAGATAAAATCGGAAGGTTGAAAGTTGGACATTTCCAGTGACTATTCCTATTAAAGTGTTTTACACACTTTTCTGTCATAGGAGACAGACTATAGATCTCAAACTAGACCTTTCTCGACAATGGAGTGTCGTCATTAGGACTCTATTTATTAGAAGGCCATGGCTCTCACTCTACATACAGAAGCTGATAATGTAGAAGATGGGTCCATAACTTCCCAAAGGGCACGAAAGACCTCAAGTCCTGCTTTCTTAAAGTCAGCTAATGTGCATAGGTTACTTTAATAATGTGTTTCTAAGACATTTGGGAAAGAGCAGAATAGTATGCTCATATAATACTTACTTTCTTAACTTAAAATAATGCTTATTTTTAAAAGCATAATCACAGAACATGCTAGGATCAAATATGCCAAGATATTATGGAGAATCATTCTAGAAGGTAGTAATTATTATATTATTTTTTGTAATTATTATACTTTTAAATTTCCCCTGTAAAAATGTACTTTTACTTTATTTTTTTATTTTTTTTTACTTTATTTTTTAAAAATATTTTATTTATTTCATGAGAGACACAGAGAGAGAGAGAGAGAGAGAGAGATTGAGAGAGAGAGGCAGAGACACAGGCAGAGGGAGAAGCAGGCCCCACGCAGGGAGCCTGATGCGGGACTCGATCCTGGGACTCCAGGATCACACCCTGGGCCGACAGCAGGGGCTAAACTGCTGAGCCACCCAGGGATCCCTGTACTTTTACTTTTAAAAAATTATTAATAATAATCCCCTTAGTTAATCATAAAAGCAGAGTGAAATGATGCATTTGCAGTATCATGGGCACCAGAAATATATACTATGAACCAAATGCAGAAGCTCTTGCTTCTTTCTTATGTTTTGTCATTTCACCTTTTTTCTTCTTTGCATTTATTTAATTGTTGTTCCAAAAGTATTTGCTGAGCATCTACTATGTTCAATATCCTTACGTTCTGGGATTTTAAATGGTGAACCAAAACATAAGGCCCCATTCTCCTGATGCTGACCAGTGGTGATGGTGTTTGGACTAATGGATAGATGTTAATCATTTATCACACACATTCCAAAATAAATGTAGAATGACATCTGTTATCTTGTCTGAGGAAACAGGAGATGTTGAGAGCAAGGGGGTAAATCACATGAGAGTCCGTAGGAGAAATTGGGGGTCTAGTTAGAGCAGGAGTTAAGAATGAGCAGATATTCTAGGCTTCTTTTTTTGGACCAGAGATGGAACAGCTGGGAGCTGTCAGCTTCTGCACCTGAAGGATTTGACTTTGAAAACCATCATCAGGAGATGAGTGATCTTTTATTCTGATTAGTGAGCCTAACCTTTAATATTATATCTTCTTATGTCTCCACATCACCTCTTTCAATCAATTTTGGCACTCAGAGTTTTATTCTTTTCTGGAACTGTGAAAATCCTGCATGTGTACTGGATATGAAAGTGTTGTTTTACCAACTCTTATCCCTTTTATCTTTGCACATAGTTAACATGTTTTTCAAAATTCCAGAATATTAACTAGAATGTCAAATAACTCTGAGCAGCTTTTTTTTTTTTTTTTTTCTATCCTGGGGTGTTACTGGTTTATCTTTTTCCTAAATTAAAATCTCTTATGTCTTTAGTGTTCAGATAGTAACACATACTGATTAATAATAATATATTAAAAGTTCAAGACTAAGCAGGAAAAAGAGCTAGAGGCAGTTGAGAAAGATATTATTCTCTTCATTTAATAGGGATTAAATAAGGTAGATGAGAAGTTAAGTGAGTTTATAAAGATTGTTTAATAAATAAGTGGCAAAAATGGTATTCAAAGCTAGTTTTTTCTCCAAATCCTATGCTTTTTCTATAGTGTATCTAAATCAATATTTTTATTTTTTTTAATCAATAGTTAGAAATACATTTATACTGTGTTTTAGGTTCATGTAGGTTTACTCAAGAATGTATTTATTTCAATCTATCTCTGAAGATTTTCCAATATTCTCTTCCCACCATATTAAACTTTATGTGATCATAAATTTTTAAGTTGCTGACTTAAATTTTACACTTGATGTGAAAATAGATATTTGCAGTAAATAGGAGGAGTAAAATTTCTGAAATAACATTGAGGTACTAACCACTGATGCTAGACATTCCCAAATAGTTGAATTATATTTAGACCAGAAGATGGCATAAGAGCTATAGCAATGGAAAATTACATGCAACAGATTGTGGACTTTCTTAAAGGATTGCATTGTAAACCAGCGTATATGTTATGTAATTATCTATTTTTCTGATAAAAGGAAGCATTCTTTATCCTGTGAAAATTTATACTACTCTTAAATTACATAATAACTACAGACAAAAACATATAACACAAACGTACACACACAAATCAAAATTAAAACCACTCAAATTTCACAATTCAGAGACAACTATCTCTAACACATTAAACATCTGGGGGTTGGGAGCAATGTGCATGCTTTAGAAAGCCATGTTTTTATGCCTCAGTCCAAGTTCTATTCCTTTAGGAATGGTTCTTCCCTGCAGGATCAGAGTTTATGCCTGGAAAGGCAGGATTCATATCCAGAAGACCTAAATCAGTCCTGAAAGTACAGAGTGCTGGTTGCCTGCATATAAGGTTGGTTCCACATTTGAAGATTGATATTCCATATTTAGAGATTGATATTCTATATATGAAGTTCTCAATTAGCAATAATCGTGCCTTGGATAAACCTCATTGGGTACGATACTGCCACTGTGCAAAGGTTATATATGAAGTTCTAATTTTCATATCAGAGAAACCAGATTCCTTTCTTGGTGAATGATATTCTGGGTATAGAGTGACAGAGTCAATGGTATAGGGCCAGGTTCCTTGCTTAGAGATTGGGATTCCAAACATGGAATGCCAGGTTCCAGGTCTGGAAGACCAAGCTCCAAGTTTTAGAGGACACCATGTATGGGGTTCATTTAAGGGACTGGGGTCTGATCAAGGAAACAGTAACGACTATGGGAGGCAGTAACATACAACAAGTTTCTTGTGTGGTGCTTGGACAGAATTGTATGAGAGAGGAATGTCCCGCATAGCATGAGTCCATGCAGAGATTTGTAGTGAGTGGGTCACCCTCCAGAATAGGAAAAAGGTAAAGGAACTCCTAGGAGAGAGGAAGATTGAAGTAGGATCTTTAAATCTAGGGGCTGTTGTTCAACAGCATGGCAGGGAATCTCTGAGTCCTCAGAGACCCTAAGGGCAGGGGTAGCGTGGAATCTTCTAGCCACAAGACTCTACTTATCAATGACCAGCAGATATTGAGTGTAATCTCATAAGGTCTCATAAAGTCTCATAAAGCAGGCAGGCTCTAAATGGCTAAAATTCTGCTTATTTGGGTTATTTAAAAAACAACCAAATAGATATGTAAAAATTTAAGTATGATACCTGTGGCTTCTGAGTTGACAATTCTTAGCTTGCAGTGAAGAAACAATTTAGGGGCAAATGCACAGAAGCCATCTTTGGCTTATTTACATAACACAGTATCTATAACTGAAATCCAGGTACTATGAGTTTCTACACTTGTAAGACCATGTTCCATATTTGAAGAAAGACATTCTGGACATAGAATGGCAGCAGATTCCTCGCTTATAATGCCAGGATTCATATCTGATCCTTCTGAGACTGAATTGCCCAGTATCCTATGTGGAGTGCCAGTTTCCCCAATTGTAGGGTCGGATTACATGCCTGGAGACTGAGCTTCCACATACAGTTTTCCATGTTCCATGTACGTAGGGTAAAGAAACACACATGGAATTTGAAACGGACTCCGAATGTGCCAAGTTCCATGCTTGTGGGGTTCCATATTTGGAGATTGAGATTCCACACATGAAATGTCACGTTCTGTGCCTGGAGGCACAGTTCTATAAAGGGATAATTCAAAGTCTAGACTTAATTATCAAGACTGAAAGGCTGTGTTTCATACCAAGAAGTCTAGATTCAGTATTTCAGGCCTAGTTGAGCAAATTCCATACTTGATGGGTTAGATACTGTTTCTTCAGGTTCAGGTTTCACACCCCAAAAGAAAGAGATATCAAACAGATAGAAAGCCATGGTTTGCCTGGAAGGGCTAATTCCATGTCTAGAAGGCCCTGATCCACAGACAGAAGCACAGATGAGGCAGTGATTCTATGTCTGGAAAGTCAGGATTCACATTTGCATAGACTTCCCATGCCTATAAAGTTAAATTTTCTTCTTAGAGGGTTAGGATCCATGTTTGAAAAGCTACATTCAACACTTGGAAGACCAAAGTTCATCCTCAGAGGGCTAAGTTCCTCAAGAAAGTTTAGATGCCTAGAGAGAAGGCCTAAGTCTCATATGGAGAACCAACTTTTATGCCTGGAAAGGTATAATTCACACTTAGAACTAAATCAATGACTAAAAGTGTAACTTTCTCATAAGAAGTGCTACGTTCCAAACCTGGGAGATGTAGGTCCTTAGAGCATCAATTTATATGACTCAAATGCCAACTATTAAGTCTCGATTACCATGTTCCACAGTCTCATGCTTGGAGAATGAGATTCCACAGATGGAGCACCACGTTCCATTCCTATAAAGCCAAGCTTAATGCTTAAAGATGATGATTTCAAAGGTGAAGTGCCATGTTTGCTGCCTAGAAAATCAGGTTCCACATCTTGAGGAGCCAATCTCTGTATGTCTGGAATGCCAGATTTCTCACACTAAGGCAGTGTCCCATGCTTAAGGATTAGGATTTCACACAGAGGATATCAGAATCAATGCTTGTAAGGCTGAGTTCCATTCTTATAGATTGAGATCCTACATATGCAGTGTCATATTCCATGCTTACAGGGTCAAGTTCTATGCTTGAAGAACAGAATTTCCACCCCTGCCGTGTCATGTCCCTTATTTGAAAGGCTAATTTCTAAGGTCAGGGCTTCAAATTCCATACATAGAGTGTCAGTTCCCAAACTCGTAGGATTGGGTTCTATGTCTAGAGGACAAGATTCCATATATGATGGATGGGTAGTCTAAAAAACTAGGCTCTATGACTTGGCAAGCTGAAGCCTATAATTAAAACATGAGGTTCCATGTCTGGAGTGTAAGACTCCTCACATGGCAAGTCAAGTTCCATATTGGTAGATTGAAATTCTAACATGGAACACCACATACCATGATGGATTTTGTGTATTCTTACAAGAAGTGACAGTGTCTATGACTGTTCATCCAGGTTCCATTTATGGAGACTGAGATTCCACACGTAATGAACCAGGTTCTCTGTTAATAGTTCCAAATTCTATGTGTAGAGATTAAGATACCACACGTGGTGTTCAATTTCCATGCTTATACAGTTAGGTTCATGCTTAGAAGTGGATGTTTCAGATAAGGTATTCCAGATTACGTGCTTTTAGAGCCAAGCTCCTTGCACAAAGATTGAAATTCCACAATGGAGTGTCAGATTCCATGCTTGGAAATTGAGATCCATATGTGCATAGATTCCCAGGTATGAAGCCTGGGAATCTATGCTCTATTTTTTGTAGAGTCAAGGTCTGTGATTGAAACACCAGTTTCCATGACTGGAGTTTTAGGCTACAAGCAAATCAAGTCATGTTCTATGCTTGTAGCTTGAGATTCCTCACACTGAAATCCAGATTTCCTGCTTGAAGAGTTATATTTAATACAAACAGCATGAAGATTCTATACTTGTGTGTCATGTTCCATGCTTGGAGATTGACATTACATACAGGGAGTTTCAGGTTTCATGCCTGGAAGACCAGGTTCCATGATTACAGAGTGTGTGTCATTGAGTGACAAGCAACTTTAGATGTCACAACCCATACTTCTGTAGCCACCCTCTATATTTGGAAATTAAAAATCCACACATGGAGTGCTACATTCCATCATTGTTGGTCCATGTTCTGTACATGAATATTATATTCCATACATAATTTCATGCTTTAGGTCCATATTCCATCTAAAGATACAAATCTTTATAATCCATGCTGGGAAACAAGTTTGCATGTCTCAGAAACACAAATTCTAATAGTGAAAGCCCATGATCCTTGTATGACTTAAAGATTTCAAATTTATAAAGCCAAGTTGAATGTTTGGAGATTAAGATTCCTAACATTGGATGCCATTTTGAAAGCTTTTAGCGACAGGTCTAGCTTCAAGATTGAAATTCCAAAAATAAAAATAAAAATAAAATAAATTAAAAAAAGATTGAAATTCTACATATGGAACATCAGGTCCTGGTCCTTTGGGGCTAGATTCCATGTCTAGAGATTGATAATCCACATGTAAGGTTCCAGCTTCCATGCTTGTCTGGCCTGAATCCATTTTCAGAGATATTCCATATATAAAATGTTATTTTCCAGGTTTTCAGGGCCAAGCACATGTTTGGATATTGAGAATACAAACATGTATTTAATGTTCCATGCCTGAGGGTAAAGGTTCCTTGTCTTGGAAAGCCAACAGCTATAACTCACACCCATGACCAATGTCTGAAATGGCAGGTTTCACTCATATAAAACTATTCTTTGCTTGCAGTTTAAAATTATATATATGGAGTGCTTAGTTCCACACTATTATGACCAGGTGAATTAATTTCTTTTCTTTTCTTTTCTTTTCTTTTCTTTTCTTTTCTTTTCTTTTCTTTTCTTTTCTTCTTTTCTGTTCTTTTCTTTCTTTCTCTTTTCTTTTCTTTTTCCTTTCCTTTTCTTTCTTCTTCTTTCTTTCTTTCTTTCTTTCTTTCTTTCTTTCTTTCTTTCTTTCTTTCTTTCTTTCTTTCTTTCTTTCTCCAAGCAAGTGGCATAGGGGAGGGGTACAGATGGGGAGATTTAAGCAGACTTCTTGCCCAGCACAGAGCCTGACATGGGGTTCAATCTCATGACCCCAAGATCATGACCTGAGTTGAAATCAGGAGTTGGACACTTAACTGAGTGAACCACCCAGGTACCCCAGGACCAGGTGAATTTCTTGTAGACAAAAGTTCAACATATGAAGTGCTAGTTTTCCATTGTAATTGAGCAAAGTTCCATGCATGGAATTTGAGATTTCAGACATGAGATGCCAAGTGTAATACATATGGAACTCAGTTCTTATTTGGAGATTGAGACTCTCTGCATAGAATATCAGTACCATGTATATAGAGCCTGGTGTCATGTTTAATGCTTGAGATTCCAGACATGGAGTACTAGGTTGCATGATTTAAAGGCTAGGTTGAAGAAATTTCACACATGAAATGATAAATTCTTGTTGGGCCAGACTGCATGTGTGGAGGCCAAGATTCCACATATAATGGGATTTACCAAGCTTGTAGATCCAATTTAAATGCTTAGAAATGTCTGTATTAAATATGTACTGAAAAATATTATGCATAGTTTCATGTAATGGTGACCTCTATGACGTAAGTGCCAGGTTTCATGTCTTAAGGGCCAGCTTCAGTTCATGTAAGGCGGTGCTGTGTCTCATGCATGGGGATTAGGATTGTACACATGGAAAACTAGATTCTGTGCTCATAGATACAGATTCCATCACTGCATTTGAGATTATATATTGGAGTGCCAGGTTCTATGCTCAGAGATTAAGATTTCTTGCATGGATTTCTTGTAAGATTTCTTGCATCCCAGGTTCTTTGTAGCCAGGCTTCATACTCAGAGATTCAGATTACACAAATAGTATACCAGGTTCTATGCTTACAGTCTAGAGATTTAAATTCCTTATGGTTAAAAAATAGTTAATTAATTAATTCCTTATGGTATATTAGTCTGTTCAGACTGCCATGACAAAATGCCATAGGCTGGATGCCTTAAACAACAGAAAGGTATTTTCTCATAGTCTGGAGTCTAGAAGTCTAAAACAAGATGCTAAAAAATGTATTTTCTGGTGAGGTCTCTCTTCCTGGCTTGCAGATAATCACCTTTTTCCTATACCCCTACATGGCCTTGCTTCCCTCTGTGCACACACAAAGAGAATAAGCTCTGATGTCTCTTCTTCTTTGTATAAAAACATCAGTCCTACAGGATTAGGGCCTCACCTTTATGACTTCATTTAACCTTAAGTACCTCCTTAAAGGTATTATCTCCAAATAAGTCACACTGAGGGGTAAAATCTCAACATATGAATTTGTGGGGATTTAATTCAGTCCGTAACACATAGTGTGGCACATATGATGCCACAGAGAACAATTTCCATGTTTGGGAGGGTCAATGCCTTTGACTGAAATGCTAATTTCCATGTCTGGAATGTAAGCTTTCAAACATGTCTGGCCATGTTTCATTCTTATAATCCATACCAGAGTGCCAGTGTCCATGATTCTAAGTCAGGCTCCATGCTTGGCAGTCAAGATTTCATACATGGAATGCCAGTTTCTGTACTTGCAGGGCCATATTCCACCCATGGATGTTGAGATTCCACACATGGAGTTTTAGGTTCCTTGCCAGGAAGGTCAAATTCCTTATGTGGAAAGCCAAAATCTATGACATACAGGTTGGGCACCAAGACCCATACTCTGAGGTGGTCCATGTTCAGAGATTGAGAATCCACACATTGATGCCATTCTCCATGCTTGTAGGGCTTCAACCCCTGCTTGGACATTAAGACAACATATATGGAGTTCTAGGATCTGTGACTGGGAAATCAGTTTCCATGTTTTGGCAAGCCCAAGTGAATGACTGAAATACAAGGTTATATATTTGTAGTGTCACCTTCCATGCTTGGAGATCAACATTCCACACATGAAGTACTAAGTGTCAAGCTTGTAGATCCTAGGTTCTATGCATGAAATTCAAAGGTCTATGCATGGCAGACTAGATTCTATGCCTGTTGGGTCAATTTTCATGTTTGGATATTGAGCATGTATGCATGGAGAGTGAATTTCATACATGGGAGGCATGGGCCCATGTTTTGCAAGGACAGCTTCTATGACCTATATACCAGATTCCAAGTCTGGGATACCACATTCACCACAGTAAGACCATGGAGACTCGGAGTCCACACATGGAATGCCAAGTTGCATGTTTGTAGGGCCTGGTACCATGACTGGAGATTGTACTTCTACATATGAAATGGCAGGTCCATGCTTACTGAGCCAGATTTCAGATTTCACACTCTGAGATTGAGACCTCATAAATGGAATATCAATTTTCATGCTGTTTCATGTTTGTGTCAAGTTTCATGTTTGAAAATTGAAATTACACATATGTAGTACAAAATTCCATGACAGGGTGACCATGTTCCTAGTATAATCAACATTTATTCCATGCCTAGATGTCTAGGAGCCACATGTAGAAGTCCAGATTCAACACCTAGAGGACCAAATTCTATGCCTAGATAAGCAGGATTCACATTTTGTACTAATTTCTGTAACTGGAAAGTCTAATTCCATAGTTAGAGGCCTACGTTCCATGATTGAAGAGCCACATCCTATACCTGGAGGGCCAGGTTTCATGTTCAGAGGGTTAGTTTCCACTCCTGGAATTCTAATTACATGCCTGTAATTAGGACCAGTCATTAAAAACAAACAAACAAACAAACAAACAAACAAACAAAAAAAAACAGATTTTATGCCTGGGAAAGCAACCTAAAAGTTTTAAATCAGTATCTAAAAGATCAGATTCCATAACTGGTTAGTTAGATTCCATTCCTCTGGGCTTATGTTCTACACAGAGAGGTCAAAGCTCCTTATTTGTAGGATCAAATTCTATGTTTAGGGCCAGGTATCACAACTGGATGACGTGGTTCATGCCAGGAAGGCTGAGTTATGTGCCTTGAAGTCCAGGCCCCATACCTGGTATGCCAACCTCCCCACACATATGATGTAGTTCCATAGTACAAAGGTAGGTTATATATCTTCAGGGCCATATCTGGAAAACCAGATTTCATACATGATGGGATGGAATTCATGCCTGGAAGGGCTAAGTCCATGCAACTTTCCATGCCTAGAAGTTTCACTTCCACACTAGAGGGACACATTCAATGCATGGAGCCAAGTTTCACGCCTGGAGGTAAAAAGAGGGAGGGTCCTCATTCCATGCGCACAGGGCCAGATTCCATGCCAAATGAGCCACGTTCTTATGAGTGGAAGACCCATGTTTTTCCAAGTCTAAAAGACCAAGTCCAAATCCTAGGTGGTCTCTTTGCGCTACTAGAAGGCCAGAGTCCATTTGCCAAATATAGGCAGTCCAGCCCTAACTGTGCTCTAGCTGGGAAAGACGATTTACTTTCAAATAATTGTTCCAGCAATGGCCATTCTAATTGCCAAGTTAGTCTGGTGACATAACCCAACAATAAGCAGAAAAATTATGAGGCGAGCCAAGAGTTTTTATGCAGTTGCACGGTGTAAGAAATTGCTTCTATTGGATAAATTTATTTGAAGGGACAGTAAGAGAGAGAAATCAAATATTTTGGTTACATACTTAATAGTCATGCTTGCAGAGCTCAGTTTTTGCACCAGCAGTTACCGGGTACTAACCAAGTCTATACCTGCATTGCTAAGTCTATACCTGAACTGTATCATCTGGTTTCATGGAGTGTGTCCTATTATATGACAGATTAACTGTGGCACAGAGAGTTTTACTGGTTTTCCCAGTCTCCCAGCTGGATACTGTAGAGGAAGAATGTGGACTCCGCTACATTTTATGTATTTTAAATTACAATGGGCTCTGCCTGCAGTTTTGAATGAGCCCAAAACAAGAAGTGGTTAGCATTAATTCCCCGGCTGCACAGCCAGACTCAGTTATCTCTGCAGCATGATACACAAAACCTACACTTTGAACCACAAAAACCGTCTAGTCTTAGTCTAAGAAAGAAGGGGTATATGAATTCCAATAACTTCCTTATAGCAATAAAAAAAAAAAAACCCACGCGTTTCATTCAACTTCAGAGGTATGAATGTATGGCATATACACAATATGATATTCATAATTAGTTCTTATAAAGCAATTTTCATCCCTGAAGCACTTTATGAAATTAACTAATTAATCTTCCCCATATCCTTCAGAGAGAGATAACTGTACTCTGTCTGCAAAGAGCCTCTGTCATGGGACTGAAAGTGCTTTATGAATATTACATACAGGGATAAGCAGGCTCCAGGCACTTCAGATACACACAGGCTGACTTTGGGGATATTAGTATTCACTCATTCACTAAGCAAATGTTTATTTAGTGTCATTACTAGACATCTGTAACTGTGGGACTGACGTCCCCAGGAGGTAAGATAGTGTGTGCCTGAAGAATGCAGTAGGGATTATGAGGGTAGGCTGTTCTCTTTAGAAAAGACAACAAATCCCTCTTGACCTCTTTGCCCCAGAAATAGAAGTGGTCTCCTGAGAGCCGTCCACCCACATGCAGAGGCCTTCTCTTCTACTCACGTTTTTACGACGGCGGAGTTGACTCCTGGTTTGGCTGCCGATCATGGGTTGCCTGGAACTTGCCCTGCAGCCTCCAGTGTGGGTATGTCTTAGTCATCGTAGCTGGTGACACTGCTCACTGCTTCCTTTTCCAGGACTGTCCTAGTCCCCCCTCTCAACCACAGCCTGGAAATAATTCAGCATCCCTAGCCCAGAAAGCTGGGGTTCGGTGTGAGTCTAGCACTGAATGTTAGCCTAGTAACACTTTTTGAAAAGTAGGCTTGTGCCTTAGATGAGGCTCCTCAGAAACAGACTCTGAAGGGGAACACTGGTGCAAATGACTTATAGAGGGAATACTTTCAGGAAAAAAAAAAAAAAAAACAACAGGCAGGGAGTGAGAAAATCAGGACAGCGCAGCACGAGTGGGGAATGTGGTTCACCCATGGTTCCAGCCTGCTCTCCTACCTCTGAAGTGCAGTTCTCATTCCAGAGGCAAGAGAGCGAGGCTGGTGTATGGCCATGTTAGTTAGTCATTGGAAGATGAGCCACCTTCACAGAGGAACCAGGTCCACAACTGAGACATCTCTGGGTGAGGTGGCCCTCACCAGCCTTGCAAAAAAAATTGTCAGAAGCCAACACACACTGGTGCGTGTGGTAAAAGGCCTCTGGGCAGAGCGTCACCAGCCTCTGCTGCACCCTGCTTGGACCATCCCAATCCACTTATTTCTGGCATTAAGTTTTCCTGGTACACTCACAGCTTTTTCTGGCTTCTGTTTGGTCATAATTTCTGTGTAAACCTACAAAAGGAGCCTTAGGTAGAACACACTATAGATCTACTGCTTTCTGTCCCAATGAAGAAACTGAAACTCATTATCACGTGACCTCCATACTAGTATTCAGTATCTCTCTCCTCCTCAGCGTATACTTTCGATGGTCTGGATCGCTTGCCTGGTGATGGAGCTAGACCCACAGTCCCAAAGGCACTAAGCCTCGGGCTGCCATGCCCCCTTTCAGATCACAGTTGTATTTGCCCATTTCGATTAAAATCAGGCACGGGAGTATACCTAGAGATGCTCAGTGGATAGCGCACGTGCCAAGCGTATTTCTCCTCGCCTCTCATCTAATACCTCCTCAAAATGATTTGTATGGTACCTCATTTCTTGGTCTGCTGGTCTATTGGAACAATGATCCCAAAATAAACAGGCAGGGGCCATAGCTCTTTGTTTAAGGAGACTTTCATCGTCCCTGGATGGAGTATTCCCTTTCTGGAAACCGGGATCTCTAGTCCACAGGGCCTAAAGTTACAGAAGTGGGAAACACAAATTTCCTGAGAGGGTGACTGGGAATAATGATGACTGGGTCATTCCCACTTCTGCACCTTAGTTCCAACACCCACGTACTCTGTCTATTGGAGATACAATACCATGTAATAGATGCTGAGATAGGGTATATGATATAAAAAACAACAACCCTGTGAGTATGGGATATTCTCCTCGAAGATGCCCTATATACCCGATATCAGCATCTATTACATGGGATCCCATCATCATGGGCCCACTGCTGTACCTCCTTTGCTGGAAAGTGAGTCTCTTTGTCCCAAGTCATAGTCATACAGGATCCCATAAAGAAAAATCCCATTTTTTGATTACGATACAAGCTGGGGCACTGCAGGAAGGAAAAGTAAACCCCTACTCTATGTTAGGATGAATTACTGTCCTTTCTAGGGTAGAAGGGTTTTATGTAATCAACTACAACTGTCTGATTGGTCACCTTAAGAGATAATGTCATATCAGATGCTCAGGATTGCTCTTTCTTACTGGGAGGTCAGATACTCCGCAGGGGCATTAGCTAGATCAGGCTGGTGAGAGAGTTCCTGTACATTCTGAACCACGCAGAGCCTCCATGTTTACAACTATGACTGTTCCCTTGATGGGCCATTGCATAAGCATAGAAGTAGACGAGGACAGAAGTTGATAAGTAATCCTGTCCACGTGGCGCTTCTGCACTGGATGCTTTCCAGTGGACGGTAATGCAGAACACAAAGATATTGACACTTCGTGCCCCTTCCCCTAAATACATTCACGTGCCTCTTTCCTGGGCCTCCTTGTGCCCAGTCTTCTCATCCTGCTTCTTCCAGGACTCTGACCAACCAGCCAAACCATTCACCACTGCCTAGGATTTTATATACATTCTTAATTCAGGCCATTTTTCTTTCCACACAAAGTATGAGATTCTCTGCACAGAAGCTCTATTTTTTGGGAAGATCTTATCTCACCACCGTCTTTCAGAACATCCCTGCCTCATCAATCCATTTTCAATTTGTAGCACATAGTGAGCTAAACTGTCTGTGAACCAAGCCTAGGCTTTCTCCTCTTCCATCATCTGATCTCAGGGAGCCCCATGAGGCCGTATCTCTGAATCTACGGGAGATGGATCACCTGTGCTTGTATATGACTCTTGCCTCCTAGGCATGAATAAGTCCAATCTCAGATATTTCATCTTCACTTCGTGATGGATTTCTGCTGATTACATGACATAGTGAGTCTGACAGGTCTCAGCTCATGATAGGTAATTCTGACTGGATGGTCACTTAATAAATTCCATGATCAGAAGCTCAATATTTGCTGGGGCTCGTGAAGGATGCCAAAAGTTGGTTTTCAATTTTTCACACACTTACCTGTTCCAGATAACATGGCCTTTTTCCAGAATCCAAGGTGTCTGCACTATAATTCTCCTACTGGATTTTGCTAGAAACTCCACACTGATAGCTATGGTATCACGGGATCTGCTGAACCCAGTGACCCAATTGGTAGGGCTGCTTGTACTACAAGCCTAACTCTGCTACAGAATCCTTTGGCGTTCTGAATCCCACTCAAAACTGATAGCCTTCACATAACTTGATCAATGAGTGGAAACAGCATCTACAAGAGCAATATATGCTGCTTCCCAAACCCAAAGAAGCCTATTTAGTGCTGTGCTTCTTTCTTAGCTGCAGGAGCGACAGGGTTAGATAACATGTCCTTTACCATGAAGAAGATGACTAACATTGCCCCCACATGACTCTTCAAAGTTTTTCTACTATAAGAGCCTTCTGATATATTTTAGAGTTTTGCTCTTACCCTCCAGAGAATGTGTGTTTTACCAGGGCATCTGGAACACTTGCCACATCCTAGTTCAAATAAAGTGACATCAGCAATATAAGGGACTAGTGCTAATGTTCCATGGGGTATCCACATGATCCAGGCTCCCTTGAACTATATTGTAACAGATACCAGAACAGTTAACTCTCACTGGAGCAAAACCATGAATGTATAACCACAGGCATCCCATGGGAGCATGAACAGTTTTCGTTCTTTCTTTTTGATAGCTGGAGAAGGATGCATTACTAGATCGATAGCTGCATACCACACACCAGAAGCTGTATTGATCTCTTTTATTAATGACAACATTTGGCTTAGATGGCTGTTGGGCCAAATTTGTAGCATTTGCTGTTATCCACCAGAATCTATTCAGTTCTTGCAGGGGCCAGCCTGATGAATTAAGTGGGGATGTGATACTCCTCTATCCTTCCAAAGTGCCACTGATCTCTGCTGTTCCACTCAACGTGTGATCCTGGTTTTGGTTTATTATATTGGTTTGAAAAGGGAAGCTTCAGGAGATTTCACTTGGCCTTTGTCTACCCTAATAGCTCTTCTTCCACGGATCAAGAAACTAATAATGTGAAGAGTCTGCCTTTTACCAAATATGTTCATTCTCATGTGACATTTGAGAATTGAGGAAATGACCACTGGCTGGGTCTGTGGGCCTAGGGAACCACCTGCGTAATATACACAAGGCAGTTCTCTACTTATTGCTTGACTTCCATTCACTGCTGTTGTAATGGGGGGAGAGGCTCATGATGGCACTTAGTGTCCAAGTTTAGTATCAATTCAGACTCCAATTTGTCAATCCAGCAGCATCCCAGCGTATCATTAACCAGGAAATACCTGCGGGTAGATCTGGGAAAGGACTGAGGAATTACAACTTGCTGTAGGCCCGCAGTGGTCTTTATACAAGGAGACTCAGCAGCTTCCCTTTTTATTGAAGAATTCTGCAGAGGGATTCAAGTCTAAATCAAAATTGGAAAAGGGATCATGCCTGTCTCTTGGGCTGTGTGTGTGTGTGTGTGTGTGTGTGTGTGTGTGTGTAGGCTCTCCATATATTTTGCCTGTAAGAACATTGTTTTTTACGAGCTATCTCTGTAGATATTTGTAGTAAATTTTAAAGATCTAATTGGCTTTATTAAATGACTATCAAGTAGAGGGGAGCTCCAAAGGGTTAGAGGAAGGGAAAGGTTTTTAAAAAGTACAGAGAGTGGAAAAAAAGGAAATTACTAGCAAAAAATCCAATGTAGGCAACGCTGCCCTCCTCAAGGGCCTATCAGTAAATTTCCCAGTGCTGACCCGGAGATTCCCATGTTGACTGGTTAAATGTTAGATTTTGGGGTGGGGGCTAGAATTACAGTTAGCTTAGGTATTAAGTCTTGGTTTACTGACTTGATCTTTACCAACGCAATGCCATTTTGAGCCTGTGGTCTCTTTTCAACACCAAATTCCCCACTGTTTTACTCAATCTGCATGTTGGAAAGCAGTGTTTTCCCCTACAAACCTCCTTCATGTGGGTCTCCTCTGACACGGGGTGCTCGTCGTACTTCCTAGATGCCAGGCCCCACTTGCCAGAGGCAGGTCCCATCTGCCTCTCACTTCTAGTCACTCTGCGCTGGCAGGAGGCCGACCTGCCTCTGGAGAGAGTGCAATGGAGTCTACTGGCTCTCGTGCTTTGGAACTAATAGTTTTATGAAGCCAGAGCCAGCCTGAGACTCTTAGAAGCTTCAAAACCACTGTCATTTCATTTATTCAACTTCAGTGCTTTGGGATACATTTTTATTGCATCACTGTCTCATTTTGCAACTCAGTATCGTTTTCAAGCAGGATTTGTTCCTGTCACATGAAATGATAAATTTGTACATTTGGAATTGCAAATCTAGTTATTCATGCTTTATGTAAGCAAATTAAATTTTTTCTCTGGGATTATTGACAATATCTAATATTATGAATTCTATTGGGGGAGTTGAAGAAGAATTTTAAGAGGCAGGGTAGTTTGCAAACTGACTGGGTGTGTTGCTCTGAGGAGGTAACCAAGAAGAGGGAGCACATGCACTTCCTGCGGGAGGACTTCACACCCCTCCCGGTGGACATAAGGGTGGAGGGAGAGCGGACAGCTGCGTGTGCTGGAGCAAAGACGAGGATGGCACAAGCAGACGTGTGGGAAAGGGAGGGGCAGGAGGAGTGTGAGGGCCTACTGTCAGTTTAAAACATGGTCCAAATAAGTGGCTTTGAAGATAGTGCGGAAGCACATCTATAGAAGTCTTTCTTTCCTTCTTTTCTTTTTTTTTTTAAGATTTTATTTTATTTATTCATAAATAAAAGACACAGAGAGAGAGAGAGGCAGAGACACAGGCAGAGGGAGAAGCAGGCTCCATGCAGGGAGCCCGACGTGGGACTCGATCCCGGGTCTCCAGGATCAGGCCCTGGGCTGAAGGCAGGCGCTTAACTGCTGAGCCACCCTGGCTGCCCAGAATGGGGGGCTTTCAATGTATCTTTGCTTCAGTCTTGTTGCTTGAGAGTTAAATCTTCATCAGGTGAATTCATCATACTTGGTAATAATGCCATAAATTAATCCATAATATTCTGGATTATTGATATACCCACTAATCCTTTCCAGGTGAGAGTCACATTGGGCCTACCAGAGCATAGCAGAGCCGGAACACGGGTTCCTCTGGTCTCACGTAGAACGAGTGCCATGATGCCATCAATTAAGCATCGCTCTTGACGTGAAATGTTTAAAGACAAGGAATAACTTCAGAATATTTATGATTATAAAATAATATATAATCACTATAAATTTGTTTAAGTACAAGAAAATATTAAGGTAAAAACTAAAGCCATTTAAAATATCACCACCCGGATAAAATGGCCACTAATATTTTATATTGTAGAAATCTTTCCTCCTACTATCTCTACGCTTACACACACACACACGCGTGCACACACACACACAGTCACATTCTCTTTACATAATTGCATACATTCTATCATATGTTAGATATTGTTTTTAACCAGATTCAATACAATGTTGTATACATTAAAATTTATTGGACTAAACCTCTATTCATGAAAGTTTGAGTTGTATAGAAATCGGGGCTCATAAACCATATTACAATGAATGTACAGTGTACATCGATGCTGATCCAATTCATATTCTTCCCCAAATGTCCTTGGCCCCACCTGCCTGCCAGGCCTGCAGCGGCTTTCTCGGGAAGCTCAGTGGAGAGGAGAGCTGCACTGCCTCTGCACTGGCCCAATCTCCTAGCTCTGGGGGCTGTCTCATCTCCCCCAAAGATGAGAGTCTAGCCTCAGCTGGATTCGAAGGGACCCATGGTGGGATGCCTGGGAGGCTCAGCTGTTGAGCCTTGAGCATTGAGCATCTGCCTTTGGCTCACAGTGTGATCCCGGATTTCCTGGTTTCCAGCCCCAAATCGGGCTCCCTGCAGGGAGCCTGCTTCTCCCTCTGCCTAGGTCTCTGCCTCTCTCTTTGTGTCTTTCATGAATAAATAATTAAAATCCCCCCCCCCTTTTTTTTAAATAAAAAGCCACAAAAAAAACAAAAAACAAAAAACTAAACTAAAGGGACCCATGGTTCTGACTCTTCCCACCACTTCCCAGCTCTGTTCTGTGGGAGGGGGGGGAAGGAGTGACTTCCCAGGACTGCCTGGATGAACCAAGTAGCAGTCTGGAAGTGCAAGAGTTCTTAGTACCTAGAGGGATCAGGTAAGGAGGGAGGGAGGTTAAACTGACCAGGGAAAGATGACAGGTGGATTGCTGCCCTCCTTCCTCTAACACCAGGCGGGTTCCCAGGTGCAGTGGGGCTGCACAGCCAGACCGGAGAAATGTGGCCTGAGCTATTGACTGGCTTTATTTTCTTGTGATACTGTGGCCACCTCACTAAGTACCACTTTTTTTTTTTCCTCCTTCCTTTCCTGCCAGGCTTCCCTATTACTGCCCTAAGATTGAACCTCTCCACAAACTTGAACATTGCTTCAGACTCTTTTCTGAGCAATCTGGGCTAAGCCATCTTTTTTTGTGATGTTGTCTGCTTATCCCCTTAGAGAAATGCCTGGAAGTAAACTACTTGGCTGAAGGGCATAAACAATTTTACTTGAATAGGAGTTGCCTAACTACTCTCCACACAGATTGAATGAGTTTACCTCCCTCCCATCAACTGAATGCTAATGTCTTTTTGAGCCTGAACATGATGGACTGTGACATGAATTCTTTTTCTCACCTTTAATCTTTTTTTTTTTTTTTTGTCTTTTGCTAAAATGAACGTTAAATTCATGCTGTTTCTGAAAGAAAAATTCAATAGCTCAAAGCAGTTCAGCCTGGGGAAAAGTGTTTAATGGTACATTTTAACATTTTTTTTCTTGTTTACCATTTGTTCTCAAGCACCGCTCCCATGAAAGAAACTAATATAAAACTCATCTAATTTAAATATTCCTTTTTCATATGAGGTACTGTTTGCTGAATTTTAAGTTTTAAGAGAACAGAATAAACATGGCAATTTATCATGTAACAGATTTTTATTCAACAATACTTGCTAAGCCACTGCAATGCATTAGGCGCTTAATACACAGTGGAAAGGAAGCAAGACACATTGGCCTCTGCCTTTTTTGAGTTTACAGTCTGCAGACATGACAATGGACAGTTTGCACAGTTTGAATGTTTGGGTAGAAAAAGTATGGAGCCCTGAAAGGCCTGCCTGAGGCTTCCCAGGGGAAGTGGACTCTAAAGTGAAACCTAAAGAATAAAGAAGGATTGGGGAGGCAAAAGCATGGAGTCTGGAACTGTGTGTGTGTGTGTATGTGTGTGTGTACACATTACATGTGCATGTAAATGCAAGGATATGTGCGTGTGCGTGCTCATGGGGAAATCATGGCCGGCTCATGGGGAAAGATGAAACTGGATTTTGCAGGGTCTTGAGAATAACAAAAAGGACACAAAGTTTCACTTGCACTGAATCCAGGGTCAGCCGCGGCCACTGACTACCCATGAGCAGAGAGAAAATTGGAATCATAGGTTGTAAGATCATTGCTCTGTGGGTTGGAGAACTGATAGGGGAAGGAAACGTGAGAGATGCAGAGTTCCACGAAGAGGCTCTAGCTTCAGGGGTGAGGTGCTCCAGAAGGAACTGAGGCAGAAATGCAGACAACGAAGGGCAATGGATTTCAGAACTATTTATGTTGGAATTCATGAGACCCGGTGAATGACTGGATTTGTGAGGGGTGAAAAGGGTCAAGATGGTTCCCATTCTCCTTAAAAAAAAAAAAAAAAAAAGAGTAAAAATTTTTTTCTTTTTTTTTTAAGATTTTATTTATTAATGAGACAGAGAGAGAGAGGGAGAGAGAGAGAGAGAGGCAGAGACACAGGCAGAGGGAGAAGCAGGCCCCACACAGGGAGCCTGACGTGGGACTCGATCCCGGGTCTCCAAGATCAGGCCCTGGGCTAAAAGCGGTACTGCTGAGCCACCAGGGCTGCCCAAGATTAAAAATTTCCATCAAAGCTTGCCCTGTTCTTTTGCTCATATTCACAAGGAGCTATGAGGAGATTTATGTCACTGCTTTTTATATAAATTAATAATGATTAGATTTATTGACCAACTATTTTGAGCCAGGCGTGGAACAGTCTGTGTAATCGTCACAGCCCCCCATGGGGTGAGTGCTATTCTCATTCCCACTTTCAGATGAAGAAACTGAAGCGCAGGTAGGTTAAATGATTTGCCTAAGAGCACACAAGTCAAAGTGGAAGAGCCTGTGCACGACCTAGTGTGCAGGCGCGTTCTCTCTCTCTCTCTCTCTCTCTCTCTCAATATTATTATGATGGCTCCCCTTAGCAAAAATGAAAGAGAACCCAGTGAAGTTGGGAAATTCTTTTAAACCTAAAGCAATTTTGCCCATCAGAATACTGGCGGTTCATTTCAAAAGAATTTTTTTGAAGCCCAATTTCTTAGGAAGTAGGTGTCAGTTAAAGGCTAACGGGCAGAATGACACAATTATCAGTTTTTGTTTTTCTTTTCCCTTCTTGAAATATGACTGATATTTTCCATTTTAAAAAGAGTGACCCAGGGCGGGGGTGGGGGGTTGGGGTAACTGGGTGATGGGCACTGAGGGGGGCACTTGATGGGATGAGCACTGGGTGTTATACTAGATGTTGGCAAATTGAACTTCGCTAAAAAAAAAAAAAAAAGTGTGACCCCCTTTGGGGTGCCTGGGTGGCTCAGCTGGTTAAGCACTTGACTCTTGGTATTGGGCTCTGGTCATGATCCCATGGGTGGTGAGCTTGAGGAGCCTCCCACTATCCCCTCCTAGAGCCCGCATCTGGCTCTGGGCTCAGCAGGGCACCTGCTTGAAAATTCTCTCCCTCTATCCTTCCCCCAACTCGCAGGTGCCTTCTCTCTCTCTCTCTCTCTCCCTCAAATAAATAAATCTTAAAAAAAAAAAGAAAAAAAAAAGTGTTGTCCCTTTAACCCCAAACCTCTCCCTTTTTTTTTTTTTTTTTTTTTTTTTTTAACTTACCGATTAGAAGCTGGGAAGGAAACTGGAAGGAGGAAGTCATTGCCATTGTTAAATTCTGAGAATTTTCCCAAGTGTAATTCAGGCTGTAAGTTACTTTAGTAAATTAGACACTTCAAAAACTTTCCCTAAGATGTAAATAAAATGTTGAATCTTATATGGTTCTTAATACTTTGAGTCGGCTCACCTCAAGAATGTACTATAGTCCAAAGGACTAGTTGTTTCATCACAAAACATATCAATGTATATTATGGGTTCTGAAGCATCCACTAGAACAATTATATGATTAGAATATGGTTTCCAACTCTCCTACACTGAGAAGTAGCTTAATAAATTTAATAGGAAATCGTTTTTGAAAAACGGTTTCAAATAACCTTGGCTCACTTACAAACCAGGAAACATTTCAGCTTTTGGGAGTTCTGTTTTGGAGAAAACAAGTAGTCTGTTTTTACAGATTTCCCTAATTAGAAGTTAATCTGCACTTTTCAAGGAAATGTTACAACTTTTCTTCCACAGAGGAGCAACCAAGTGGGAATAATGCTAAGCAGGGTGAAAGCAGGCACTTCAGTCTCTCCATAATTTCAGGCATATGAGAAAGTCATTTCTAGGACAGCACTTGCCAGGGTAGAGCGTGGGCACATTCACATGATCTCTTAACACCTCTTTGAGTTTGGTAAAGTCCATAGCATTGCACACGTAATGATGACCCTACTGTGCACTGGTTTCTGACTTATTCAGACAATATCAATGAAAGCTTCCTCTGCTTTAAGTGCTGGGGACGCAGTGAGGAACAGAATATTCAGAGTCTGCCCACACAAAGTGCTCACAGTTGAATTTATGTCCATTCTCATAACCGCACAAAAATCTGATAAAATGGTATTAAGGTTCAGACAGATTAAGCCACTTGCTCACAACTCCAGAGCTAAATCTGGCTCCCCTAATCCCACCCTCCTGCATCCTGGGTCCTCAGAATTCAGGAACACATCCCCAGGATCTCATTGTGAGATCCCCAAATGTCCACATTTATATGAAGAACCTTAGAAAGGAAGGAAGCCTGTTTCTAGGGATCCTTGGGGCATCTACAGTGTTGTCAGGTGCCCCCTCCCACCTCTTACAGGCCTGAATGTTTTTAAACATAGATGCTTATTGGGACACCTGGGTGGCTCAGCAGTTGAGTGTTTGGCTTGGGCTCAGGGCATGATCCTGGATTCTTGGGGATCGAGTCCTGCATCAGGCTCCTTGCATGGAGCCTGCTTCTCCCTCTACCTGTGTCTTTGCCTCTCTCTCTGTCTCTCATGAGTAAATAAATAAAAAATCTTTAAAAAAAAACATAGGTGCTTATTAAAATTATAATAGCTACAACTATAGGGTCAACTAATCTTTGACAAAGCAGAAAAGAATATCCAATGGAAAATAGTCTCTTTAACATACTGGGAAAATTGGACAACATGCAGAAGAATGAAACTGAACCGCTTTTTTTTTGAACCGCTTTCTTACACCATTCACAAAAATACATTCAAAATGGATGAAAGGGATCCCTGGGTGGCTCAGTGGTTTAGCGCCTGCCTTAGGCCCAGGGTGTGATCCTGGAGTCCTGGGATCGAGTCCCACATCAAGCTGCCTGCATGGAGCCTGCTTCTCCCTCTGCCTGTGTCTCTGCCCCCCTCTCTCTTTCTGTGTCTCTCATGAATAAATAAAATCTTAAAAAAAAAATGGATGAAAGACCTAAATGTGAGGCAGGAGAGCATCAAAATCCTAGTGGAGAACACAGGCAGCAACCTCTTCGATCTTGGCCTTAGGAACTTCTTATTCAACACGTTGCCGGAGGCAAGGGAAACAAAAGCAAAAATGAACTATTGGGACTTCATCAATATAAAGCTTCTGTACAGTAAAGGAAACAATCAACAAAACTAAAAGGTAGCCTACGGAAGGGTCAAGAAGATACTTGCAAATGACATATCTGATAAAGGGCTGGTATCCAAGATCTATAAAGAACTTAGGCGACTCAGCACCTAAATAACACCTACTAACTGCCAGTTAAGAAACGGGCAGAAGGCATGGATAGACACTTTTCCATAGAAGACATCCAGATGGCTAACAGACACATGAAAAGATGCTCAACATCACTCATCATCAGGGAAATACAAATCAAAAACACAGTGAGACGCTACCTTACATGTATCAGGATGGCTAAAATTAACAACAAGAGAAACAACAGGTGTTGGCAAGGATGTGGAGAAAGGGAAACCCTCTTGCATTGTTTATGGGAAAGCAAACTGGTGCAGCTACTCTGGAGAACAGTTTGGAAGTTCCTCCAAAAGTTAAAAATAGAACTACCCTATGATCCAGCAGTTGCACTATTAGATATTTACCCAAAGGATACAAAAATTGAGATTCGAAGGGGGTACCTGCACCCTGATGTTCACAGCAGCATTAGCAACAAGAGCCAAACTATGGAGAGAACTCAAATGTCCATTGACTGATGAATGGATAAAGAAGATGTGAGATATATATATATCTCAGACATAAAAAAAAAACTCTTGACATTTGCAAGGACGTGGATAGAGCTAGAGAGTATAATGCTAAGTGAAATAAGTCAGAGAAAGAAAAATACCATATGATTTCACTCATGTGAAATTTAAGAAAGGAAACAAATGGACATAGTGGAAGGGAGAAAAAAAGAGAGGGAGAGTCAGTCCATAATAGATTCTTAACTATAGAGAATAAACTGAGGGTTGTTGGAAGGAGGCAGGTGCGGGATGGGCCTAGATGGGTGATGGGCATTAAGGAGGGCACTTGCGATGAGCACTGGGTGTTGTATGTAAGTGATGAATCACTGAATTCTATTCCAGAAACCAATATTGCTCTGTATGCTAAAATTTAAATAAAAATAAAATTATAATAGCTATTACCTATATTTTCTATTTTCGAAGCTTCCGACTCCTCCTCCAGATCTTGAAGTCCCCCTGCTTCGTCTCTGTATCTTTTTATCATCAATTCACGTAATTGGATATTATGACAAGGAAGCAGGTAACATCCTTCATTCTCTTACTCTAATTCCTTTGATGACTATAAGATTTATTTAATCTTTCTTTCTTTTACTCATTCATTCCACATTTATTGAGTGCCTACCGTGTGTCTAGCAATTTACCAGACACAAGATACAGATGAAAAATGCAGTTCTTACTTTCTAGTATCTCAGAGTTTAGGCAGGGAGGTAAGCAAAGAGGATACTAAAGAATTATTTTTTTAAAAAAAATGTGAGAAGGGACATGACATGGGCATGTAGAGAGTGCTAGGGAAACCCCTCACTCTGGGGATTGGTGGGGGCAAGAGGGGTGAGTGAGGAAAAGATGTCTGAGCTGATTCTTAAAATCCTGACTAAATGACGGGTAGGCCAGTTAAGGGAGGTGTTTATTCTAGGCAGAGAATGCCAAGGGCAAGAGCCCAGGAGCCTGGGAGAGCAATGCATATCCAAGGATCTGCCAGTACTGATAAATAGCCATATACGCGTGCCTGCCATTATTTTTGTGCAAGGTCCCATGCTAGGTGTTTCACATGCATTATTTAACTGAATCTTCATCTAAACCGTGCTCAGTAGGTAGCATTCTTATTTCTATTTATGAGTTGAGAAAAAGAGAGGCTCAGTCAAGTGCCTTAGTGTTATCCAATGGTGATAAAAAGGTAGGCTGGGATTTGAGCCCAAGTCTTTTAGATAAGAATCTGTCCGCTTACCCACTCCATTCCACTCCAGTAAATCTGCGTGGTTAGAATGTTGAGGCTGGGGAGGAGGTAGAGGGAGAATGGTGAGAGGTGACTGAGGCAAAGGTGATTGTATCTTGAAGGCTCCAGTGAGCCTCTGAAGGATTTTCAGCAGGTGTATGCTATTCTGAGATGTGTATTTTAGAAGGTTCACTCCGTAGAAGGTGGAAAGCATGGAAGGACAGGTTGGAGGCAGGGAAACCAGGCAGGTGGCTGTGGCACTGCTCCAGGGGAGAGAGAACAGTTACCTGGTCTCTGGTGGTGGCAGTGAGGATGGAGGTAGGGGGTGGATTCCAAGATAAACTTTGCAACTGATTGAATAGGGGTGAGAGGCAGTGCTGGAAGGATCTGAAGTTATTCCCAGATTTCTCTTTTGGATGGATTGATGAAGGATGACAGTCTTCAACAAGATATGGAGGATAGGATAATTAGGAGAAAATGACGAATTCATTTTTAGACATGTTCAGTTCAAAACGCCTTAAGAAATATCCATAAGGAGATGTGCACCAAACAGACTGAAATAAAAACCTCCAGGAGGGGAGGGGTCTGCTGGTTGCAAAGTCATCAGCCTGAAGACCAATGGTAACAATGGGATTGGATTAATACCTGTGGGTGAGAATGGGAGCCACAAAGAAAGGAAAAGATGAATCAGGGACACTGTCTAGAAAACATTAACATTTGGAAGAATTAGAAGATCCATAAAAAAGACTGAACAGAGGATGAGGCTAAGAGTTTCAAGGAGGAGGGAGCAATCAGTGGAGTCCAAGGCTATCGATCACAATCTCATAATAACAGTGACCACCACTGCTCACCAGAACCCTGTTATAAAGAAAACCACAGGCCCCAAATGGTGTCCGTAAACCAAGACTTAATACCTACCCTGACCACAGGGAATCCCCCAGGGGATGTGACCTTTCAGAGTCAACAAGGGATTTCCCGGTCAATGGTAGGACATTTCTGATAGATGCCCTCTGTTCTCCTTAGGAGGGCAAACTTGCCTACACAATACATTCCTTGCTAATAAATTCCTTTTTTCTTCTTTTTCCACTCTCTCTGTGCCTTTAAAATCCTTTCTTTCGTTGACCTCAGTGGACCCCCTTCTACTTGTTAGATGGGATACTGTCCGCCTCATGAATTGCTTAATCAAGCCAATCGGATCTTCACATTACTCGTTTGAATTTTGTTTTTAAGCACCCTTCTGTGCCAGACACCCTGCCATGCATTTTATGTGAAGTCCCTCTGGCCCTTCCACCGTGGTGGATGCAAAGTCTTGGTGCTGCTGGGGATAATGACGATTATCTTTGTTGAGCACTTTCTCTGTGCCTAGTGTTTGCTAAGCCCTTTGCACACAATACCTCAACCTTGTTTTTACAGATGAGAAAATTTGCCCACGAAAAGGAAGAAGATGGACTGTAGGAATGCACATGGCTGATGGATAATGCTGGATATTTGAAGTTTGTTCGATATGACAAGATGCTAGAGCTATTAAGTCCATTAGGCCACGGATGGCAACTTTATTTTGCTCACACAGTGGTGTAACAGAAAAACATCAACCCCAGGGTAAAATAGCTGGTAGGAAAATTGCCATTATTTGTTAATCATTTTGGCCCCTGGCACTTACTATTCTGAGTCCTCATCTGACCGGCTACAGTTACAGAAAGGGCCGAGCGGAAAGGTACTAATGGGGACCGTGCTCTGCCCTCCGCTATCCTTTCTCCGCACTCACTGCAAAACCTGGTGTTAACTCTTGTCTCACTGCATTAAAACTGTCTATTAAAATAGTGTCTCTTTAAGTTGCATGTGTTTTGCAAGGGCAAGGGCCAGTCTTTCTTCACATCTCCCCAGCTAGGCCTGTCAGCTGCTTGGCATGAGGCAGACACTAAATAAATGTCTGAATAGGATTATTCTTTTGGAACCCTTTCCCCCCTGGTGAACAAATGGAGAAATTTGGACTGACTGTACCCATAGTTCAAGCATCAAAAACCAACTCTTACTAACTTTCCAGAGTTTCCTAATAGGCTTTTCCATAGCACAAGGCAGTATGGAAAACAGTATGGAGCTTGCTCAAAAACATTAAAAATAGAACCACTGAAAGATCCAGTCATCCTACTTCTGGGTATACATCCAAAGGAAATGAAAACAAGATCTTGAAGATATATCTGTGCTCCTGGGTTCATCGCAGCATTACTCACAGTAGCCAAGATGTGGACACGACCTAAGTGTCCACTGATGGATGAACAGATAAAGAGGCTGTGATACAGTCACCACGAGAAAGAAGGCAGGCCTGCCATTTGTGACACCGTGGCTGGGCCTTACGGACATCATGCTAACTGGAATAACCCTGACAGAGGAAGATACTACTGCCTGGTATCGTTTATACGGAGACTTAAAAATGTTGAACTCCCAAAAACAGACAGAGGAGAGTGGGCACGGGCAGTCGGTTGCTTTTGTCCACTGCCATCAAGAAGTTTCCCTTCGTGGCCCTCGATCCAGACTTAAAGTCCCAAGCAAAGCGTCCTGTCAACTGAGCCTAGACCTTTCTGCTCCCTGACAGATATGTGATCTGTCCCTGACCCCTGGGATCATCTTCCCTCCTCAGAAGAGACACATCCTGCCCCTAATCAGGATCCTCAGCATGGGAACATTTTCCCTAAATGAGGAAGGTTTGTTGGATCTTGGGCTGCCCAAGCAATGAAAATGTCCCCTAAACTGATGGGAAGTTTTCAGAATCATTGCTCCAATGATTCCACAGAAGGAATAACCTTCTGTAGAATTTTTAAAATGTAAATAAGATCGATTCCTGGCCCTCTGAAATGGTTTAGATAATAGTTCCTCCATGAAGCAGAGATGGATTGAAATATAGTATGTTCCTGCACAGCTATCATCTCCTGAAATGCTAGAAATACCTTCGTGTCAGTGTCTTATCATAAGAAGCCCGAGAGCTGGAATCTAGAATTACAATTCTTTTTTTTTTTTTTTCCTCCAGGATCTTGCTACAGAGAATTTGGTAAGGAGATGCATTTCCTCCCCCAAGTCGGCTGTCTCCATTCGTAACTGATACTACATACAGCAGGGAAGCATCTGTGTTTCAGAAAAATGATGTGTGAAAACAGTTTTCAAAAATGCACGCTTTCTACATTAAAAAAAACTAAAAATATGTTTGGTTACCACTTTGCAGAGCCTATTGAATTTGGCTGTGAATGGGAATCTAATTGCCATCCGTTTCTATTGGAGCCTTCTACGAACATGACATTTCCATTAAAAAGAGAAGTCGACTATGGCATTATGGTGTGTATGCTGAAATTGTAAAAAAAAGAAAAAAACTGAGGACTGGTTGGTCGTTTTATAATTTATATTTCTTCTTTATGGCCCATTAGAGGAAATAAGCAAAGCCACAGGTACAGAAAATAGCATTTGTATTGGTGGAGGTAAAAGGAACATTCTTACTGAAGTGTTACAAATAGCTCCCTGGTTTTGAAGGATGAATAGTGACTGACTCCTCTCCTGTTTTTCATGTAAAACCAGAGAAGATCTCCTTTGTCACCGGCTCTTGATACTGTGGGATTGGCATCAGAACGTCCCCACGTGCAGCGCTGAACCTAAGGGCTGAGGGACCCACGGCTTGGGCTGGAGGGACCAGACTGAAACTGCACTCGTCGCAGAAATATCTGTCCGCTGCTCCGTGCGTGGCAGGAGCACATAGTAGCATATTTTCCTAAACTTGGTAGCCCGATGTCGATGATCGGCACCCCTTCTCCTTCTCTTTTTTGGCATTTCTTGTTCGGTGACCCGAAGCCCAGCACCCCGTTTGTTGAGTCGGACAATCTGTTTTTAATGATTTTGTTTTTCCTTTTGGTGCCCACCTGGCCCAGGGAAGGCGCTATTCCAGCAGTGCGGATAATAAGATTTACAGTTAATAAGGTGAAAGCACACAACGATGCCAGATTAATATTTCTCAGGCACTGCTCCAATTAACGTCTTCCCCAATTAATCTACTGTCTCTAACTCCCAGCCTAATTAAATCCAGAGTTCTACCCCTGGACGTCAAGAGTCTTTACTTCACGGCCTCTTCCTGTCTTCTGACATCTTCTTCTACTATTTCCCTAGCTGAACAGTGTAGACCAGCTCCGTGGTTCTCATTCCTGGCTGCACATCAAAATTACTGGGGGGGTGGGGGGGAAGCTTTAAAAAACAACAACAACAACAGAAAAAAAAAACCCACTGATGCCCAGGGCCCCCACTGCATGCTAATTGAATATGAATCTGAGGGTGAAGGACAGGCATCAATTTGGTTTTTCTGTTTTTTGGAGTTTTTAAAAGCTCCTTATTGTGGTCGTCTAGTGCTATAAAACAAACCACCCAAGACTAATTTGTATAAAACAGAGACCATTTTAGTTTGCTCCCAACTCTGGGAGGCCAGAATTCAGAAGGAACACAACACTGATGGTGGGTCTCTGCTCTACGATGTTGGGGTCCTGGCTAAAAAAAAAAAAAAAAAAAAAAATCACAAATGGTTAGGCGTGTCTCAGGTAGCTAGGTGCTGGAATCATCTAGAGCCTTCTTTGTTCACTTCTTTGCAGCTTGGACCGGGATGCCTCAAAGGCCGGGCTCCGCAGTACTGTTAGCGCCTCCCAACGCTTCCCCAGAGAGCCTCCCCTGAGCATCGTGGCTCCACGCAGTCAGCTTGCCCCCGGGAAGCCCACGAGCAAATATTCCCCCGAAAAAGGTGGAATTGTGGGGCCTTCTCCCTACTTAGCTTCGGGAGGCCACATAGCATCACCTTGGCTGCCTTTTATTCATGGAAGCAGTCAGGGTCACTCAGGGAGGGGGCCCACTTCTCTGTAGGTAGGAAGCGCAGCGATGAATTTGTGGCCACATCGTCAAGTTGCCACACATCCTTGGTGAGTCCACTGTAGAGCCAGAGGTGACAACACCTGGATCCATGTCTCGCACACCCTGACCTGCAGGGCAGGGCTGGGACCTGGCGCGACATTGAAAAGGAAGCCACTCTCGGGATCATGCAAGCGCAGGGGAGCATCTCCCTATGATTTTGTGCCCAAGGTGCTTTCCTGGCCTCATCCTGGTCCTGGCCCTGCCCAAGGGCACGTGTGTATGAGTCGTGGGTGGGGCAGGACTTAGATCCCCAAGTCTCAGACTTTGATATTCTAGTTCAATAAGCCTGGAGTAGGGACTGGGATGCTGTATATTTTCACAGAATTCCGGTGGACTGATTGCAGATTCCGTGCGGTTTCCCGGTACCCCGCCTTTGCTCGGGCTGTCCCCCCTACCTGGACCTTCTTCTCCTTCCATTTCTTTCTTTCTTTTTTTTTCTCTCCTTCCATTTCTATCAAGTACCGAATATCTAGCAACGTTTACCATCGATTGCAAATACTGTCCCTTTTATCAAGCAGAGGTCCCAACAGCCAGAGTATCAAACTGCGCCCCCTAAGAGACCCGGAACACTTTATATCCCTTAGCACTCACATTTTGTTCCATCTTGTTTGTGGACATACCTTCTAGAAAGAGCATATTCCCTTCCTTTTTAAAAATTTTTAAAAAGATTTTATTTATTCATGAGAGGCAGAGACACACGCAGAGGGAGAAGCAGGCTCCATGCAGGGAGCCCCAGGCGGGACTCGAGCCCGGGACCCCAAGACCACGCCCTGGGCCCAAGGCAGACGCTCAGCCACGGAGCCCCCCAGGGATCCCCAATATAGTCCCTTCCTTAGGGGGCCACAGAGGAGGTGTGGGCCGGCCCCATGCACTCTGGTAAGTGGCGTTGGGGTAGGCCAAGGGGCTATTCTCGGAGTCCTCTTCTCAGGCTGCTCAAGTCCTAACCCAACAAGCGCCGGTGTGTGCCTTGCACATCTCGATGCCCAAGGAGCAGGGGACAGCTCTCCTGCTGGAAGGCGACAGTCTCATTTCCTGCGGCCTTGCCAGACGCCCCCAAATACTGAACAATGACCCTCGTCTAAATGCTTATGCTGAGACAGGACTTGCATCCTTCCGTGTGACGTCTACTCGTCTACTCTGGGCATCGTCTTGCTTGAACTTTCCCCAGATCCTCCCGCCTCTCCGCAGGGCCCGCAGCACCGCTCCCGTTGGGGGTGCAGGCCCACCTGGAGGCCTCGGGGGCCTTTCGGGGACCACCATCCTTGTCACCATTTTACCCATGAAGAGAGCCGGGGCTTGAAGATCCGCCGACTTCCCAGGTCACAAGGTCGCGGAGCAACTGAGGCAGGCCTCGGAGATTCCAAACCCGACTGATGTGACCCCCAGGCCGATCCGCACCCCGTCGCCCCAGTTGTGCGGCCCTTGAGCCCACCCGCCCGTGCGGGGCAGGGGCAGACAGGTCCCGACCCTCTAGGACCGCGGCTCCCCCCACAGCGCAGGCTCCGGGCGCCCTCCCCGTGTGCTCGGGGACCCAGGGGCGCACCCGCTTCTACTCGGCCTGGAGGGGGCGGCGGGGCGGGGGGGTGAGGGGGGCGGCGCGCCGGGCCGGGGCGCCGGGCAAGGTCCAGGGGGTGGGAGGGGCGCTGGGCAGGGGCGCGGGGGGCGCCGGGTGGGGGCGCTGGGCAGGGGCGCGGGGGGCGCGGGGGCGCCGGGTGGGGGCACGGGGGTCGCGGAGGCGCCGGGCGGGGTCGAGGGGATCGGAGGGGCGCCGGGCGGGGGCGCAGGGGTCGCGGGGGCGCCGGGCGGGGTCGCGGGGTTGCGAGGGGCGCTGGGCAGGGGCGCGGGGGTCGCGGGGCGCCGGGCGGGATCGAGAGGGTCGGAGGGGCTCCGGGCGGGGTCGCGGGGGTCGCGGGGGCGCCGGGCGGGGGTCGCGGTTGGGGGGGCGGCCCGGCGGGGGCGCCGGGCGGGGTCGAGGGGGTCGCGGGGCGCCGGGCGGGGGCGCGGCTGTGCGGAGCGCGGGGAGGAGCCGGAGCGGGCGCCGGCGGCGGGCGGAGGGGGAGGCGCGAGCGCGGAGGGAGCGGGGAGCGGGGAGCGGGGAGCGCGGGGGGGGCCGGCACAGTCGCGGCGGAGCGCGGAGCCATCTCCCGCCCGCCCGGCAGCCCCGCCGCCCAGCCCCGCCGCCCAGCCCCGCCGCCCAGCCCCGCTCCGCCGCCGCCGCCGGGCTCGGGAGGATGGAGGGCTCCCGGGAGACGTCGCCGTCCTCCACCAACTCCTCGGACGAGCTCAGCTCAGCCCTGCAGCTGTCCAAGGGCATGTCCATCTTCCTCGACGTGAGTACGGGCGGCGCAGTGGGGTCGGGGGCCGCCGCGCTCCCCGGGGGGTCCCCTCGCGCTCCCCGGGGCCCCCCGCGCTCCCCTCTCCCCGGGGACCCCCTGCGCTCCCCGGGGCCTCCCTGCGCTCCACTCTCTCCGGGGCGCCCCTGCGCTCCCCTCTCCCCGCGCCCCCCCCCTGCGCTCTCCTCTCACCGCGCCCCTCTGCGCTCCCCGGAGCCCCCCTGCGCTCCCCTCTCCCCGTGCCCCCTGCGCTCTCCTCTCCTCGCGCCCACCCTGCGCTCCCCTCTCCCCGCGCACCCCTGCGCTCCCCGGGGCCCCCCGCGCTCCCCTCTCCCCGTGCCCCCTGCGCTCTCCTCTCCCCGCGCCCCCCCTGCGCTCCCCTCTCCCCGGGGCCCCCCGCGCTCCCCTCTCCCCGTGCCCCCTGCGCTCTCCTCTCCTCGCGCCCACCCTGCGCTCCCCTCTCCCCGCGCACCCCTGCGCTCCCCGGGGCCCCCCGCGCTCCCCTCTCCCCGCGCCCCCCCTGCGCTCCCCTCTCCCCGCGCCCCCCTCTCCCCTCTCCCCGGGGCCCCCCTGCGCTCCCCCGGGCCCTACTGCTCTCCCCTCTCCCCGCGCCCCCCTGCGCTCCCCGGGGCCCCCCTGCGCTCCCCGGGCCCCCCCGTCCCCCGTTGCCCGCGCCGCTGCGGGGGGCCACCTGCCGCTCAGTCGCCGGGATCCGGGGTCCGGCACCTGCGGCTCCGGGCGGGGCGGCCCCGGGAGACCCGCCGAAGTCGGCTTCTGGGGCGGCGTGGCCTGGGCGCCGGGTCGTGACCGCGGCCGCCTCCCCCCGGGCGCCGAGCACCCTCAAGGCGCCGACGGACGGACGGACGGAGGGACGGACGGAGCTCCCGGGACGCCCCTTTGCTTCTCTTCTCCTTCCCGGTGATCCTCCTCCTGCCTCCCTCCGTCGCGCCTCCCCGAGACCCCCCAAGTTTCCCTGCCTGCTCCTCGGTCCTGCATTCTCACTGCTCTTCCCTTGGGGCTCCCCCCCGCCCCGCACCCCCTTCGGGACTAAGTCCCTTCATTTTTCTGATAATGCTGATCGGTTTTTTTTTTTTTTTTTTTCTCATTCTTGGCTGCCTTTTTTTTTTTTTTTTTTTCTCTCCTACTTTTCTGCCCCCACGCTGGGGTTATTACCTTTACAGCAGTTTATATCTCCATTTTGCTTTCCTGCCCCTTTTCTGCTGTTTCTGTACTTTATTCTTTTCCCGGCCCGGCTCTTTCCTCCGCTGTGGGAGGAGGGTTCCATCCCTGTGGCCTGCGGGCCTCAGCCGCTCCCGTCACACCCCTGCTGTCCCCTGGAGGTAGTTGCTGGCCCTGTGGGCCCAGTTCTGGCCACTTCTCATCTAGGCGTGATAGAAAATTGGCTCGAGGCGTGGAGGAGTGCCCTGTGCCCTCTCCTCTACCCTCCCCTGAGATCGTTTCTTATTAAAAATCCAGCTGTACGTGAAATTAAAATACATTCATTTGTGGAGAGATGAAAATGTGAGGAAGCCCGTTTACTAGTATCCTCGTGGGGAAGCAGATGTCATGAAGAGAAGAGGGATGGGGTGAGGGGCCCTCCCAAGTTGATTTTGAACGGATTAGCTCGGCTTTTCTTTCTTTCTTTTTTTTTTTTTAAGATTTTATTTATTTATTCATGAGACACAGAGAGAGAGAGAGAGAGAGAGAGAGGGGCAGAGACCCAGGCCGAGGGAGAAGCAGGCTCCATGGGGGGAGCCCAGTGTGGGACTGGATCCTGGGTCTGCAGGGTCAGGCCCAGGCGGAAGGCAGACGCTCAACCACCGCGCCACCCGGGCTGCCCTAGCTGGGTTTTTTTAAATTGGGATAGAAAACCGTATTAATAAGAACATCTGGTCTAAGGCAGATGTGTCTCCCGGCAGCGTCCTCCCCTCATCACCGTGCTGTTCCAGTTGGGGATCCAGGCGTTCTCCGGCTGGCCCTCTTCCCACCCAAACAGTCTGATTCCCATTCCTTCTCTCAGTAGGAGTGAGTACCTTATTTTTCCTGAGCACTTCTCCCTGCTTGGTTCTGGTCAATCGGATGGTGTTTTGGTGCTGGTGGTTTGACTGGCTATGCTGTTATTTCTTTTAAATCCTGCTGTTCAGGGCCAAAAAGCCCTTGAGGAAATGGAGCTGGGAGAGGGAGGCACATAGCACACGTGAGAAAGGAATCTTCAGCCAGTAGCATCAGGGTCCCAGAAGGTCACGTCTGTTATGAGGTCAGTGGCTAAACTGCCCTGAAGTTGGTTCAGAGCCGGCAAGAGGCTCCTCCATTCATTCTGGCCTGGTCTTCGCTCTGTCCCCCAAGGATATCAAGTGCTCCTCTGTGACTTTCCCAAAGCAGTTAACAACTCCTGGAGATGCCGTAGAGATGAATGGACTGAGCTTATAAATGAAGGTCAGCCTCCTCGGCACCCACGCTAATGTAGCCCAACTGTTCAAACTGCTGTTAAAAAAGAAAAGAGGAAATTAAAATCTTACTTATTATTGTATAGACACGATTGTTCTTAAGCTCTGTCAATAAACAGCATCAGGTCCCTGTCCTGAAGGAACACGTACTCTATGAATAGGATACCCTCGCCTTCTTCTATTTCTAGAATTTAAAAATAAAAATACAAAACCGATTTCACATGAGAAGTGTTGACATGCTTGTTCACCAGTAAATTTTAGTGTCTATAGAAAAAAAAAGTGCCACTGGATTTTATCTCAAATAGAAAAGATTTTGTTTATACTTTTCTTTGAGATATTTTGTGAAAAATCTAGCACTCTGGCGAAATTTGTGACACGAGAAAGGATTTGTTACTTGGGGATTTTTGCATTATTCATTTCTGGATCATACTGCTTTTAGCAAAAATAAAATGTGATATATAAATACCTAATTTATTTGATTTGTTTTAATATATTCTAGTAGCACTGCTAAAAATGATTGCTTTTTGAATTCTATTCAGATTATAGCAAGTAGATCATAGGTAACCCCCTTTTTCAAAGAGGTACAGGGATGAAACCCAGACTAATTTCCAAATTTGAGGAAAACTTCGACTTCTAGTGTGTGTATATTCCAGTGTCACTGTAGTAATCAGTCCTCTGAGAAATGATTGGAACCGGTCTTGAAGATGCCGTTGATGACATGACCGGGCATGTCCAGCTGGGAAGACACTAGCCATAGATCAGATAATCAGAGAGAGATTGACCCTAACTATTGGCTTCTGCTCCATTTGCCAATATGTCCAAATCAGGAGGTTGTATTAAGTGAGAGTTCATAGGGTATGAAAACTGAGAAGAAAAAGCCAACGTGCCGTGTAAGTGTGCTCTGTGGATTGCTACATCTCTGTCCCCTACCCAGTGCCGACATCACAGTAGCCAAATCCACAAATCAATAGAGACACTGTCCCATTAGGAGTGTGATTTATAGTCTTTTCTATCAAAAAAAAAAAAATGACAGGATTGCTTAGCAGTTCATCTTGAATATTCTCGAATGCCCACTGGGGGGGCTTAGGAAACCCAGGGCGGGCCCCAGGGCTTGCACAGCACTGGGCCCACTGCCGCCCGCGGGAGGGGGACTGCACTGCGTGTCGTGTCGTGTGCAGCAACGTGGAAGGACCAGGAGGGTGGCGGTTCTTTTCTTTCTTGCCACCTGTATCCTGTCTTTGCAGGTTATTTCTTTCCAGATACCAGAAGAAAGTCTGCAATTTAGAGTACTAGTCTGTAGAGCGTGTGGTCCCTCTTTTGGGTCTTTACGTTGATCAGCTCTGCTGCTGTGCCAAGGGAGAAAAGCCAACCTTCGGTCAGCCCCCGAGGCATGATACACGTGCAGTGAATTAGGTACCACCTCACCACGTGGTGCCACCGTCTTCTCCCAAACAGTTTTGCTTTGTAGCTGGAAGTGGCCCCTTCCTCATTTTAGTAGAGGCAGACGCGGGGCCTGGAAAGTTCTGGAGGGGATAGAGGTGACTTTACTCTTGCTCTTGCCTCCTTTCCCCCAACCCGTCATGCATACCCGTGAACACCGAACATCATGCACGATGCCTGGGCGCTCAGGGACTTGGTGACAATGAGTCACAGTTCTGCTTTGCCAACGATACTGCATTGCAAAGTCCCCCGCGCAGCTACGCATCCTCACCTGTGCAGGAGGTGAGCCGGACAGAGGGCTTCGACATTGTTCAGTCGGGAGGATGGCAGTTAACCCCCTCGCTTGTCTACCCTGAGTGGCCAGACAGACGGCACTCCTCTAGGTTTCGAAACCTGCAGAAATAAGAGAAGCTCAGCTTTAATGTTAGCATGATTTATTTATTTATTTAATCTATTTTTTATTGGTGTTCAGTTTGCCAACATATAGAATAATTCCCAGTGCTCGTCCCATCTAGCGCCCCCCTCCGTGCCCGTCACCCAGTCACCCCCACCCCCCGCCCACCTCCCTTTCCACCACCCCTAGTTCGTTTCCCAGAGTTAGGAGTCTTTCATATCATGTTTTAAACCGTCGGCTCACATCAGCCCTATTCCAGGCAAAAGTGAGAAGATAAAAATGTTCGTGCTGGTTTACCTTCCCTCCAGGCCTCCTCACTGCTCCCCCGCACCCTGCGGCCCATCTCCTGGCAACCGGTGGAGCAGAACTACCCCCCCCCCAGGCCCAGGCCACACCCCCTGGTCTGCCCAGCGGGTCTTCCCTTCTGGGTGCCACTCGGCGATCTGAGGAGCACCAGCTGCCTTGGCCTCTCTCCTGGCCTCTCGGAGGCCATCTCAGCTCATTACTTAATTTTAACCAGGTACAGGGTAGGAAGCACTTAGCAAACATTAGTTCAATAGTGACTGTCCGTTTTTTAGGCCTCGGTGATAGCATTTGCATTTTTAACAGCCGCCTTGGATGACTTCAGGTGCAAAATGAGGAATTTCAATGAAGGCCACCAGAGAGTCGCTTTGGGGGGTAAGGGGTGCTGCTGGATCATTCTTAAGTTGTTGCAGAAACAGCATAACCTGTGCGTTCTGGCCATGGTATCTGTGTCCATTTACTCTCCATCCTGTGGTCTTAACGTGTAGGATTAGGCAGTCCGGAGGGCTGTGGAGGCCTGACGTTATGAACTCAGTCCGCACCTGCAGGACCTTTTTTATTAGTCTGTGGGCTCAGAGGCAAAATTTGCAGCAGAGCCAGTTCTGTTCATATTTAATTACAAAGAACTGTCTTAATAAAGAAAGTTATTGTCTTAATGTCATCACTAAGGGGCTGAATGTTGTTTAAGACAGTTCTTTATGAAATGATGGAAGCCGGGGATCCGAGTCTCTGGTGTGTGGTTATTCCTATTCTAGTTACTCATAAGGACACACTAGCTCTTGAAATAGAATCTGAGGGTATATTAAAGGTAAGACTCAGGCTGTGTCTCATGTCTCCCTGACACTCCGCTGGGGCTTCACAGTTTCAGAGGAGAGGAGGACACTGGTCCTGGTGGAGAGATGGGAGTCCCAGAACCCCCACTAGAAATTACCTCTGTGGAGTTAAAAAGGATTTGTGTCTCATTCAGCCTTAAGCATAGAAGCTCTTACAGCTGAGAGCAGTTTTCTTGCAATAATGGAATAAATTTAGTTGATAAAGGGGACCAACTTCTTAGGCACACAAGTCGGGATGATGCATATCTGTTGTCGGAAATTTTTCCTAGGTGAGATTTTTAGTAATATTAGTACCTGATAATAAACGCATTGTAGTGATGTTCAGATTTAACCATCCTTCATCTTCGTGAAGTCAACAGAAGGAAAGGGGGTAATGTTTATACAGTAGAAAGCAGTAGAGCTTTGGTAGTGAGAACTATCGCTCACGTTTCAAGCTGCCCACCAAGAAGCGATGACCTAAATTTAAGAGTAGCTGTGGTTACTTAACGTATACGGCTCAGAAAAAAATGATCCTCAAGTGCCCCTTTCATGTGATTCAAGGTTATCTTTGCAGTATGATAAAAGGACATTTTCCTTGGTGCTATATACAACATAGCTGTGTGTTATAGTCTCCAGATTTTTTTTTTTCCCCTGTCAGTATATGGTTATCAGCTGGGGCTAATTTGATTGTCGCTAACAGAAAAAATAATAAACTTTCTTAAGATTTAAAACAACTTATGGGCTTCTGTAATGAAAAGTTGGAGATCGTCTGGTCAGGGTGTCTTGATCAGAAGCTCAGAGAGTGTCATCAGGATCTACTTTCTTCGGTCTCTGGTTGGACGCTGCTTTCTTGAGGGCTGGTTATGTCCGGGTCGTATGCTGTATTACTTTCCTGTGGCTGCTGTAACAGTGTACTGCACACAGGGGCTTAAACAACCAGATTTGCTCTCTCAGTCCTGGAGGCTAGGGGGGTGACGTCAAGGTGCGGGCAAGACGACCTTGCTCCCTCTGAGGCTGTAGGGGAGAGTCTGCTCGATACCTGTCTCCTAGGGACTCAATGGTGGCCAGTCCTTTACACTCCTTGGCTTGCAGCAGCATCACACCAACATCTGCCTACATTATCATGTGGTCTCCCCTGTCTCTGCATCTCCAAATCTCTCTCTTCTTATAAAGTCACCGGTCTTGGGGTATAGGGCTTACCCCCAGTCCAGTAAGATTGTATCGTAATTTGATTACATCTCCAAAGACTACTTTCAAACAAGGTCACCTTCACAGTTACTGGGGGTTAGGACTTCCACATGTGTTTTGAGGCAACACGGTTCAACCCACGATACATACAACCGAGGAAGGGTAGACAGCAGCTTCTTACCTGTATCTTCCCAGGTTCCAAGTCAGCAGAGGAAGGTGTGTCTCTCTCTGTGCTCCAGCCTGAGTAATCACTGTGGCTGGAGTGATGGGACACCCTGCTTGCCAGGCCTGAGTGCTCTTCCCAATCCTCGAGCTCATGGGCCCAGAGTAGGAAAAAGACTGGTTGCCCAGAAGAAAATTTTGAAATCCCAAAGATACCTGACTTGATAGCCAGGCAGCTCTTATCCACCAAAGATAATAAAATTAATGCATAGACCTAACGTAAGATATAATGTGGACATGTGAGCTCTATTCATCCATAATCTATTACTTTTTTGTTTCGATTTATTCCCATTTTATTGAGGTATGATTGATGTATATTAAATTGCACATTTTTAAAGTGAAGAGTTGATGGGTTTTTGCATACATATATCCCCGTGAGGCCATCACCGTAATCAAGATAATAAATACACCTACCACTCCAAAAAGTTGTCTCATATCCTTTTCTAATGTGCTCCCTCCTTATTTGTATGCAACGCTTAATCTTTCTTCTGTCACTGTAGATCAGTTTGCATTTTCTAGAATTTTATATAAATGGAATCACGTAGTAGGTACTCTTTTGTGTCTAGGTTTTTACCCAACATCATTACTTAGCGATCCATCCAAGTTATTGTGTGAATCCAGAGCTCATTCCTCCTTATTGCTCAGCAGTATTCACCGTATGGATGTGCCACAGATTTTTTTTTTTGTCCATTCACTTGTTCAAAGATATGTGGGTTGTTTTCAGTTTTTGATTATTCTAAGGAAACCTCTCAACTGGGAAACCTTTATTTAAAATTGGAATTTCTTTTTTTTTTTTTTTAAATTTTTATTTATTTATGATAGTCACACACAGAGAGAGAGAGAGAGAGAGAGAGAGAGGCAGAGACACAGGCAGAGGGAGAAGCAGGCTCCATGCAGGGAGCCCGACGTGGGATTCGATCCCGGGTCTCCAGGATCGCGCCCTGGGCCAAAGGCAGGCGCTAAACCGCTGCGCCACCCAGGGATCCCTAAATTTGGAATTTCTTTCATTTACTAATGGGTGAATTATATGTGAGTGTAATGTTCACTGCAACTGCAAAAATGGTAATAACATTTTTCCTTTTTCTTTTTCAGATACTGAGGAGAGCGGATAAAAATGGTAAGACCAAAAAAACTGCACTTTCTATTTATTGATCTCTTACCATTTAGATCACCCTATAAAGCATAGTATGGAAGAGAGAGGAGAACCCAAGAAACTGATGCATAAAGTGTCTGCCTCTGGTACTAATAAGAGTTTTAGGGAAGTTTATGGTTCCGTCTGGATATTCATGAGAAATTGAAAGAGGTACTTACATTTGACAGGAAGATGGAATTTATGCCTTTGAAGTGAGCAGCTGTCATAGCTCTGCCTTTTCCCTTTTATGCTTTAATTTTAAAGTAATAACAGCTTCTATTCATTGAGTGTCTACTGTGTGCCAGGCATTGGGCCAAGTGCTTTGAGTTATTTCTTGGAATTAATAAGATACAGATCTGAGACATGAACCCCAGGTCTACATGGCTTCAAAATCGAGGGTGTCCAAGCTGGATTTCATGGTGGCCTTGGGGGCCGCTGCTGCGCTGTAACAGGTACCTGGAGGTTAAGTTGGTTACCTGGAAGTGTGCGTTGCCAAACTTACCTTCACCCCATGGCTCTTGGCCATCGCTCTCGTATTCGAATTGTATGCGCTGGGACTGATAATCTACAGAGACAGAGAAGTCAGAGAAACTAGAAGAAAAAAAAAAAAAGTCCTGTCAGTGGAACTACAATTTAAACGATGCCTGCGCTGCGTCCAATTATAAGCTGTCATAAGCAGTATCTTTTGACTCTTATCCCACTACAAGTTTTGTTCCATAGAATACCAAATCAGAGCTTATTGAGTTTATTTTGCTGCTGTAGTATGAGTACATAATAGAGCCATATTCTTGACAAGACTTTCTTGACAAATTTAGGGTACCAAGAGTCCTTTCCTTTTCTTGAAATCGGATTTCTTATCTGTGGGGTGGGATTACTGGCAGAGTCCAGATCTGACACTTTAGAAACCTTTGTTGTGCTCTAGTTAGCCCTTAAGCAGCCAGATCGAGAAAAGCTTGATTGGCACTATCTAGCTTTTCCCACAGCAGAAAATATCTTAATCCAAGGAGCATTAAAACACTGTCCCCGATCCTGATAATACTTAACTGTGCCTGCCTCTCAGAATGTTTGCTCAGACTATGTTGCAGGGGTTAATATATTATCGATTCAGGGTTTTTTTTTTTCTTGTTTCACCTGAATCACTTGATTAATTTTTAAGACAGATGTAATGATGCAGTCATCCTGTCTTCTCATCTCCCTTGTGGGCCCTGTGCCTGCCATCCAAAGTCAGTGATGTCTGAAACACAGCTGAATAGTCCATATGGCTCCATGCTACCTGCCTCGTACTTCAGCAGCCATTTCTACTTCAGAGATGCCTTTTCTCTCCCTCTACCCAGGCTCCTAGTTTTCTCAGGCTCCACCTTCCTTTCTCTGGACCCCACAGTCCAACTGAGGGTTATCCATACCTTTGTACATAGCATTCTTCTCTCCATCAAAACTTACCTCTTCTGGTGGCCTACGATGATAATCCATAGTCACAGTAAAAAGCACCTGAAGACCCAATTCATGATTTATTGGAGTTGATGAGAACCTCATATGTTTTGCTATGAAGAATGGTCCCTTGGTTGGGGAGCCTTGTGTGGTCCTGGTTATTTTTTTTTTTTTACCTGCCTCCTTCCTTCCCACATAGGATACCTCTCGCCTCCTTGCTCCCTGTCCTAATGCTGAGCCCAGTGTGCTGTCAAAGCTACCTGCCCTTCTGCTCCTACTCTCATGGTCTTCACCATGCATCCTCTTCCACCGCTCTCTCGGAAGCACCAGGGCTTCTCTGAGCATCACTCCACCTGTCACACTTCTGTGGTGTCCTGCTTGGACTCATACCTGCTCCCCCCCACCTTTTTTACTCTTAGCCACCCTAAGAACACTTGTGTACTGCTTGCATTGGGGTCAGAAGGCACCTTGTCTGAAAAGCCTTCCCCCTTGGGAGGTCCCCCCCATCTGTGTTCTCTGCACTTTGGTTTGTGCTAATTATTCCCTTTTGTGAGGACAGTAGTTGTTCGCCAGTGACTCTATTTTCTTAAGCCAAACGTGCCTGTCTCGGACAAGCAACTTGTCTTATTAACAGGCACTCTGCTCAGCCAATACGGGGTGCTCAGTGCATGTTCACTTAGCGAATTAACACTGATTAATGACACTCTCCTCCATTACCCATCTCCCTTCTATCACCTCTTTCCCTTCCCTTCCATTCTGCTTTCCTCTTCTCCCCATTCCCGGTGCAAAGTGGGGGAAGGGCAGAGATAGGTAGGTGCACCTAGCAGCTCTGTGGCTTTGGGTAAGTAACAAACCTCACCCTCAGCTCTCTCACCTACAGACTAGAGATAATAGCATCTGTCTATGTCATGGGGTTATTATGAATAATAAATGATGTGACATATGTAAAATCCCCTGGGGAAGTGCATGGTACATAGTAACAGCTTACACCTGCTTGTTTTGCTGATATTTTTATGATCAATACGATCAGTATCACTACGTAAAGCTTGAGCTGTTTTTGGGGTTGTGTTTTTGGGGTTGTGATGCCTTGACTATTGGAGACATTTGGTGACATTCCAGTTGTTTCTATTTCAGTGGAGTTTAGTAGGGGAGAAAAGACTATTTAGCATACACGCGGGATTGAAAAAAGGAAAAAAGGATAGTGGATAATCTAACAAAATGAGAAAATACCAGCATTAAAAAAATCCATCTTTCTGAACCATGTGTTCATTCCATTTTGTATTTGCAAATAAGCAGCTGCTACATGTACATGATCTCTGGGTAACAGACCCTCATAAGACAAAATCCCTTATGGACTGCATAATTGGTGATAGAATAATGATGGGAATAAGAGGTGGTAAGCAGCATGACACTTAGCTTACCAGAGTACAGAGTTAGCTTCTGGGATCTATTTGACATGAGAGAAGCTGCTGGAGAAATAGGTGGGGGAAAAATACATGAGAGCAATTAACTGTCATACTTGTGTCTCGGAGAGAATCATTTGTTGTTTTAAAGTCATAGGCTGGGATCCTAGACATCAAGACAGACCTCGAAGTAGAATAGATTAGGGATGTGAGTGTTTTGATCTAAAGAGCCCAGAATCAAACCTAAAAATGCAGAAGCTCTTGAGAAATCTTACGTATATGCAGGTTGAATGAAAAGGGACATGGCACATGGGAATTCGTAAAATTTGCAAAAAAAAATTTAACCTTAGAAAAAGGCAAAATCAAAAGACTCACAGTAAATAACACTGCAGATTGTTTTTGCTGACGTGCGCTTGCTAGGATCTCCCATTCTTGACTAGTAAAGAGGTAGACTGCAAGGGGGGCTCTTTTAATCCCGATGAGTTGACTGATCCCTCAAAGAGATGGTCATAGTTCTCCTCATTGGCCTTTGACCTATTCCAGCATCCTGCGCATTATACGTCTGTGAGGACGGACAATGTGCCTATTTCACACGGCACCAGGGCCACAGTAGTGAGCCTGTCACAACACTCATGCTCAATAATAAATACTTGCACATCTGTTGGTAAGAGGTGCATAACCAACAGTCTGATACTAAAAACTGAAGAAGAAGCATAATCTTCTAGATTAGTGCATCAAACTAAGTATTGATGTTATTTATCTGTTGTTTATTGGTTAATAGTATTAGCTAAATCCCTAAAGGTTCCACCAACAACAGTGTTAGAACTAATGAATGAATTCAGTAAAGTTGTAGTGTGCCAAGGCAATATACAAGAATCTGTTGCATTTTTGCAGACTGACAAGGAACTATCAGAAAGAGAAATTAGGAAAACAATCCCACTTACAGGTGCATCAGAAAGAATGAAATACCTCGAAATATGTTCCGCCAACGTGGTAAAAGCCTTGTACAGATGTACATTGATGGACATTTTAATTGTACATTTTAACGTACAACTTAATTGTACATTAATGAAAGACATTAATGAGAGAAATTGAAGAAGGCACAAATAGAAGGAACGATACTCTGGGCTAATGACTGAGATTTACTATTGTTAAAATGTTTATATTACCCAAAGCAATCTAGAGACTCTGTGTATTCCCTTGCAGAATTTTGGTGGCATTTTTCAGAAATAGAAAAAAAAATATTGAGCAGCTTGGGTGGCTCAGCAGTTTAGCGCAGCCTTCAGCCCAGGGTGTGATCCTGGAGACCCCAGATCGAGTCCCACATCGGGCTCCCTGCATGGAGCCTGCTTCTCCCTCTGCCTGTGTCTCTGCCTCTCTCTCTGTGTGTGTCTCTCATGAATAAATAAATAAAATCTTAAAAAAAAAAAAAAGAAAAAATCTTAAAATCGGAACAGAACTACATCTGTCATTCAAAACACTAATACAGGGGCACCTGGGTAGCTCAGTTGGTTAAGTGTCTGAAGCTTGATTTGGGCTCAGGTCATGATCTCAGGGTTGTGAGATTTGAGCTCCACTTTGGGCTCCGTGCCTGGTGCAAAGTCTGCTTGGGATTCTCTCTCTCCTCTCCCTCTGCCCTCCCCCAACTCTCTCACTCTCTCTCTCTCCCCCAAATAAATAAATAAATATGATCTTTAAAAAAAATAAAAAATAAAAATAACACTAATATAAGAACAGTTGATGTTGAGTTTGTGTTTGGGAATGTTTTGAAGACTTCATTGGATCATTATATAACCAATGTTAATAGATTAAGTGACAGTGCTTGGTAAGAGCCTCTCAATGTGGTTGCCCAGGGTTTGGTTTATTCAGTTGACGTGTACGAATGTGACCCCAGGTGGAGGGTGGAACACAGGTTCGGTAAGTGGGAGCGTTTTCCTTGAAGGCAGGGAGACTTTCAGAGTACCACCCAGAGGCCTGTGATTCTCTCTTTCCTGCGTCTTGATAACAAGGCTGTGTTTTGATGTCAGCTACTTGGTCAAGCATCACCTCTGTGGTCGCCCTGACCTTTTAATCAGGGATCCTGGCCCCAAGTAAGGATGAAGAGATTAAAAAAACGGGGCTCTGGAAATCAGAATTATTGGCGTAAGGCGGATTTTTATTTCATAGTTCCTCACTATTTTCTCAAAATATGTTGTGAATGTCAGTGTAACAGAATCAAGTAACTAATCACAGAGCAGTGGGGATCAGATGCAGTGCTATATTCCTGCTTATTCTCAGGCGTATGCAAACTCACAAGCTCCTCAACTACGCACCTACCAGCTTGAAAGTCAGCACACAAAAACACACACACACACACACAAAACACACACACAAAAAAAAGAAAAAGAAAGAAAGAAAGAAAGAAAGAAAGTCAGTCTAGTAAGAGCTATTTGTTTAAAAAAAAAAAAAATCTCATGCCCTCACCAGGACCCTAGAAGTGGCTCATCAGCATTACAATATGTGGGAGTACAGGAGTGCAAGTTCTGACTGTAATCATTTTTTTTTTAACAAAATAAGGAAAAACAACATTTCTATTTCCACAGTATGTTTTTTTTTCTAAAATATAAAGCAGTTTCACTCTCATAAATGTGTTGCTTTTCTGCCAAAAGCAGAAAACTGTGAAAATTCTTATCTTTCCATAGCTGGGCTAATCAGCTGTCATAGAAACAAACAGAATTTCTATTCAGATTACTGAGCCAATGACATGAATGCCATGGGCAGCCAAAGGCTCAGAAGTCAGAGCCTGCAGTTTACAGAGCGCAGTGTCTACTGTAAAATGGTGCCTCTACCATAAGTGCTGTCTGTGATCTAGATTTGTAGGTTAGCGGCCCAGCACCCCCTTCCCTTTCTGTGCCGCAGTGAATCATCTGTACTCACTCCATCTAGACGTGGGAGGCATGTCGCACTACGGTTAAGCTAGGCTTTGCAGTCAGACGGCCTAGGTTCATATCCTGGTTTCTCCTTCTCCGTGATCTGAGCAACTTACTTAGCTTCCTCATCTGTAAAATGGAAAGAAAAACAATGCTTCTCAAAAATGAAGCAAAAGGAACCAATGCCTCTCTCATAGGCATGTTGAGCGATTAAAAGAAATAGTACAGGGGGCACCTGGGCGGGTCAGTTGGTTGAGTAGCTGCCTCTGGCTCAGGTCATGATCCTGGCTGGGGTCCTGGGATCGAGTCCCTCATTGGGCTCCCTGCTTAGGGGGGAGCCTGCTTCTCCCTCTCTTTCTGCCATTTTACCCCACTCTCTGGCTCTAGCTCTCCGTCAAATAAATAAAAATCTTTGAATAAAATAAAATAGATAATGTAGATTTTCTTGGAAAGGTGCCTGGCCCTTAAGAAGCTACATAAGTGTTAACTATACTCATTTTTTAAAAAGATTAATTTATTTGGGACGCCTGGGTGGCTCAGCGGTTGAGCGTCTGTCTGCCTTTGGGTCAGGATGGGACCCTGGGTCGAGGGATCGAGTCCCGTATCAGGCTCCCCATGAGGAGCCTGCTTCTGCCTCTGCCTATGTCTCTGCCTCTCTATGTCTCTCATGAATTAATAAGTTAAAAATCTTAAAGAAAAAAAAATTATTTATTTGAGAGAGGAAGAGCTGGGAGGGCAGAGAGAGAGAGGGAGAGAATCTCAAGCAGACTCCCCACTGATTGTGGAGCCTGATGTGGGCTCCATCTCGGGACCCTGAGATCACCACCTGAGCCAAAACCAAGAGTCGGACAGTTAACTGACTGTGCCACCCAGGTGTCCCCCCACCTCATTTTCGTTTTGTATCCTAATGCTTATTCTTACTCGGTGGGACAGTCACAATGTCCCACCCTCCGTCCTGCTGCTGCTAAACTATTCCCCTGGCAGCGCCCAAGTGTTCTGTCCGCGATGACCTTACTAAGCCCTCAGACCTTCCCTGCTGCTTGCTCTATCTTTGCATTGGCCATTCAGCTCTTCTTATTGTTTGCAAACCAATAACCCTAATACAGTTTCTCTTGTGTGCTTGGAGTTGGCCCTATATGCCCAAATTCGTTTCTGTACTCCAATTCTGAAAACTAAGGAAATGGAATTAATTTTTATTCCTGGTTTTTCGATAAAATAAAGAAATTGGAAAAACTGAAACATATGTGATACCTTCAGTTCCTTAGGTTCTCCTGAATATCAAAAATGTTGCGAAGCTGGATTTTGTTGACTATGACTTGATGATGTCAAAACGACCAGTGGGGTCAGTGGATTCCTTTAAAAGTAGAAATATTTTGATTTTTTTTTTCCCCAACTGGTTATCACATTTTTTTAAAACGTCTTATTAGGGCTGATGAGAACTATGCACCGAAATGATAGTGCAAGGTTTGGAGTTAGAAATCTTAAATTCTAGCCTCGGCTCTCCCACTCTTCTTCCATCTTCCTTTCTTTCATTCATTCAGCTACGACCAGGCACTGCGCCTATTGGCCAGACCCTATGTTGGGCACTAACGATACTGAAATAAATAAGGCTAAATTAAAGTCAGCACTGCGCACGCACACACACACACATGAACACACACTACAAGGAATGGAATGAAGTTCAGTTAAATTAAAGTTTGAATTCTAGAGTGGAGATAAACATGAATTAAAACTAATTATACACTGTAATAAATGCTGTGATAGAAATCGGCCCTAGATCCTATATGGGAGTCATCTTCGGACGGTGTACTCTGATACGATCTCTTCTCTGTTCAAAATCCCTCGTTTGTTACAAGATAAAATCCAGACTCCCAAGCAAGGCTGACCCCCCAGCCCTCAGTGTGTAGACATGCACAGCTTCCTCTGCTGGGAAGGACCCTCCATCCTTCTGCCTCTAGCCTACAGTCTCTCTCCCCTGGGGGAGCCCCCTCTGAATTTGTTTTGGCAGAGAATGGCTTAGGAGTCAGGGATTGATACGTAAACTAGTTCTGCCGCATGCCAACTGCATAACTTGGTAGGTACTCAGAGATCCACGTTCAAGTTCAGCGTATAGGGCTGTTGTGATGATTCATTGAAGTAACACAAAGTCCCATACACACGACAAATACAACTCTAAGTATTAGTGTCTTTGCCTGACTGCCCACCATTCTCTCATCTATAGTTTCCTTTTTTTTTTTTTTTAAGATATTTATTTATTTATTTGGGGTGGGGAGAGCACTAGTGGGGGCTAGGGCCCAATCCCCCATGATCATGACCTGAACCTGAGCCGAAGGCAGACAGTGAACCGACTGAGCCCCCCAGGTGCCCCCCTCATCTATAGTTCCATTGCATATAGAAGATGGAGGAAGAGTGGGAGAACCGAGGCTAATCCATTGCATTTTGTTACCATAAATGGTAACACCATTTATCCCATTGTACTGATTAGTCTGTGGGTATGTTTCCCAACCCCGCATTAGCCTGGACGCTCTTTGAAGGCCAACAACTCTACACCTTTAGTATAATGCTTGATTTATTTGTTAGTATTCTGTGAACATGACTGAATTGCTATGGGGCCCTAGAGGAGGGTGCTCTAATTGTGCCTCGGGTGCTGAGTAAGCCTCTTCTTGAGGTGTAATTCGTCTGAGTAACTGTAGGGTAGGTGGGGGACAGGTAATTCCGGGTCAAAGGAAAATGAGTACAAAGGCACAGAATTTGAAAAATTGTGTAGAAATTGCTTCCTGAACACAATTTCTCAATTTGTAAAAAATATATACTGCATACCTACCATGCTCACACCTGAAACCACACTCATTAATCCCAACTGCCTCCCCGCGTCAGTAGGTGTTTCCGAACTCTGGGAAACACCACTGCTCAACAGGTGCTCCAACCAAAAGCTTCAGAGGCTTCCCTGATTCTGCTCCTTCTCCAGTAACTCCACATCTAACCCATTAGTGGCCCTCTTGGCTCTACAGTGAAAAACACCTGCAAAATCGAATCACTTCTCACTACTTCCAAATTTCTACCCGAGTTAAAGCCTCCGTAATCTGGCATCTGGACTACTGCAAAATCCTTGAGTTTTAGAGCTATTGAAAGCTTCAGTAAGTCCATGGCAGTAGAGATAACAGAGAGAAAATATGGAGGTTTTATTTTTTTATTTTTTTGATACTGAGTTTTATATTTTTTGAATGTATTATTAGCACAGACTTGGTAATTAATAAAAAATGTATGTTATGAAGGTATTGAAGATGAAGGTATTTAATGGTACATAGTGATGGGTGGGGACAGGAGGGTGAGATTTCTGGTTTCTGGCTCGGGGAAACTGGGTGGGCAATGAGACTTATCTACGTTGTGAATGTCTCACATATTAAAATTATTTTTTGTAATTTTGGGGTCACTTTTAGTTATGAGAGCTTGCTTACGAATGATCTGTTGCTGCTAACAAGAGACATGGCTTTCTCCTTAATATTCTAAAATCATGCCTAGGTTATTAAAAATAGAATAGTTTGTACTTTACTAAGACCTCTGTGACCACGAGGAAATAGGTTCAGACTCAAAAGAAAATATTACTGTAATTACTGTAAATAACCCTACCAAAGGATTACTATATGCCAGATGTTCTGCTAAGCATGATTTTATTTAATTTCCAGAACAGTCTTATGAGGAAGATAATACCATTATCCCAATTTTATCAATAAGTAACCTGAGATGTGGATTACTTGTTTAAGGTCACAGAACAAGTAAACACAGTTTATATCCAGCTTCTCTTCCAACGTAAAACCCCTCGTACTTCGCTCAGGACCCTCAGGTACTGTGGCTCCCCTCTCTAGTGGGGTTATGCTGTTGAAATGTAGAAATATCAGTGTTTCCACATGCATACTGCTGAGTGAGTCAATGTAATTTAAAAATAAAAGACAAAAAAATATATGGGATTATTTTGGTAATGATCCTACTTGTAGGTTAGTTTATTTTTTATTTATTTTTTTAAAAATTTTTATTTATTTATGATAGTCACAGAGAGAGAGAGAGAGGCAGAGACACAGGCAGAGGGAGAAGCAGGCTCCATGCAGGGAGCCCGACGCGGGACTCGATCCCGGGTCTCCAGGATCACGCCCTGGGCTGAAGGCGGTGCTAAACCGCTGAGCCACCCAGGGGTCCCTTGTAGGTTAGTTTAACGGAAATTTGGAACCTTTGATCTTGGCTCTACCATTTGTTCGTTCATTTGCTCATTCATTCATTTGCCTAATATTTTATGAGTGCTCTTGATTTGCTGGACCCTGGAAGGTGGTAGAAATATGAAGATTAAAAACATAGAAACTTCAGTATATGTTCACCAGGGTGTGTGCTTGGACAAATTCCTGAACCTCTCTAAACCTGTTTCCAAAAATAAATAAATAAATAAATAAAAAATAAATAAACCTGTTTCCTCATTTTTAAAGTAAAAAAAAAACATAATAAAATTTAAGGAGTAGCAGTGTTATGAGGAAAATGCACGGAAAATATATGTAAAGTCCCAAGGACTTTGTTTAGCATATAGTGACCATTTAAAACCTGTCAGTTCCCTTCTGCCTTCACTCATTTCATATAGGTCCTAAGGATATGATTTCTTTACTTGTGATGGATTATGAAAGCAGACCGAAAACTGTGAGCCCTTACAAAGGCCTTATGCTACGAGCACAAATCGTATTTGTCTAATGAAAGTTACTCCTTTTGATGTTTCCACAAGGATTTGGAGAAAACTTGGTTGGTCACGTCTAAATGATTTGGGACTTGAGATAAGGAAGAGATAGTGGATAATGTCCTTTGGGAACTTAGCATCTTATTGATTAAAAAAAAAAAAAAAAGGTCATAAACAGGGCACCTGGGTGGCTCCGTTGGTTGAGTCTGCCTTTGGCTCAAGTCATGATCTCAGCCTCCTGGAATGGACCCCAGCCAGGCTCTGCCCTTCCCCCCTGCTCGTGCTCCTCGCTTTCTCTCTTTGTCAAATACATAAATAAAATCTTTTTAAAAAAGTCCTAAAAACAGATAAAATCGAGTGTCATCAATGATGCAAGAAGGATCACTAAGCCAATTGAATGGTAAATATACTAATGTGAGTTCAGAGGAAAGTTCTTTCGGCTTGGGGTTGCCTAGGTGAGCCTATGGAATAATAATGCTCAAAATGTCTAAAGATGAACGAAAATTAAGAACAGCTAAAAAAAAAAAAATAAAACGACTTATTTTATTTTTCCCTCCCTCCCTCTATTCTCATCTGTTTTGTTTCTTAAATTCCCCACATGAGTGAAACCATATAATGGTCTTTCTCTGATTGACTTATCATTAGGATCAGTTCAGTTCAAAGTGCCACAGACCCAATTCAGATTATAAAATAGGAAGTTTGGGCAGCCCCGGTGGCTCAGCGGTTAGCGCCTGCCTTCAGCCCAGGGTGTGATCCTGGAGACCCAGGATCGAGTCCCAGGTTGGGCTTCCTGCAGGGAGAGCCTGCTTCTCCCTCTGTCTCTCTGTGTGTGTCTCTTGTGAATAAATAAATAAAAACCTTAAAAAAATAAAATAAAATAGGAAGTTTGCTGGCTCTTATAACTGAAATACCCAGGAGGTGTGAAGAAGTAGTCACATGTAGGTGTTCAGGAATCACTCTTTCCCTGCCCCCTTCCCTCTCTCTCCATCTCAGTTTTGGTTTTCCTCTGGGTGGTTTTACTTTGAGTGGCTTTCTTACCAGGAGAGACAAAGACAACTCCTGGAATGCATCCTACCACTTCAACAAACTGGAGTAAAGAGAGAATACCTCCTGTAGAATAATTTTAGCAAAAATCTCAGGATTTTCTCTGATCAACTACAGTCACATGCCCATTCTTGAAGCAATAAGCAGGGGATGAAATGAACTGATTTTTCATGATTACATACACCCCCTCCCCCCAGAGTGGTGTGAGTTGCATAAAGGCTCACCTAACATACACAGAGGGAGAGAGAGGGCAGGTGATTTGTCAAATGAAAAAGTGTTTTTACCAAAATAGAGGAAAGTAGATGTGTTGACTAGGCAAAAATGACAGACATTCCTCTTTTGGAAGGTAAAAAAGCAGGGATTATTTGCTGGAAATGAAGATATAAAGGAGGGGAAAAGAAAGCAATTATGTGTGGTATTCCTTCTATATATAACAACTTTATTAAAATATTTTAATTTTCATTTTGCAGTAAAATTTGTCTACAAATGGGGTATTCCCTCCATCGCTAATTTGAATACACCTTCTCTACAAATGACTAAATGTTCCTCCAACAATGTTTTCTCGTCGGTCATTCTACAAAAGGCTGAGTGTGTGTGTGTGTGTGTGTGTGTGTGTTGCCTTTCTCCCAGTCTCTCCTTAAACAACATTGTTAATTCTCTATGAAAGTGACATTAAATAGGTATCTTTTAAAAAATTTTATTTTATTTAATTTAAATTCAATTAATTAACATATTATTAGTTTCAGAGGTAAGTTCAGTAATTCGTCAGTTGTATATAACTCCCAGTGCTCATTCCATCAAGTGCCCTCCTTAAATGCTCATCACCCAGTTACCCCATCTCCCCACCCACCTCCCCTCCCGCAACCCGCAGTTTGCTTCCTGTGGTTAAGAGTCTCTTAATAGTTTATCTCTCTCTCTGACGTCGACTTATTTTATTTTTCCCTTCCTCCCTCTATTCTCATCTGTTTTATTTCTTAAATTCCCCATATAAGTGAAACCATATGATAATTGTCTTTCTCTGATTGACTTATTTTGCTTAGCATAGCACTGTCTAGTTCCATCCACACCATTGCAAATGACAAGATTTCATTTTTTGATGGCTGAGTATTATTCCATATATAATATATATACCATGTCTTCTCCATTCTAAACAGATATGTTGACTGTATTTTTTTTACTAAATTAAAAGCACATTTTTCTAGCCATAAAAAGTAATATACACTCATTAATTCAGGATAAAGACAGTGTTTTCATATTCCCAACACAATTCCAAGTGACAAAATTATTTTGATATAAGAAATAAGCTTTCCTGGTAAGGAACTACTAAATACTAAATACTTGGGTTATCAAGTCAGTGAAGAGCTAACCATTTGACTGGATTATTCAGTTTTCTACCTGAGTTTTGGTCACTTTGGTCAATTTTAAACTGATGGCAGTTTTAATGACCTGCTTCCAAAAATATGTTCCAGGAGATGTGCTTTCAGGGACCACATTGGAATTACTTAATCCTGTTGTATTTCAGTTTTCTTCTGCTCCTGGAAATAAAAGTAAGAATATATAATTACTTAATGAAATTGTTGTGATGAATACAGTTGATCAAATGTAGAATAGAAATGCTTGGGAAAATAGTAGGTCAGCTTATTTTTGCTTGTATGGAGCATATTTTGTAAAACAATAAACAATACGTAAAACACATTTCAATACGTAAAACACATTTCATTCTCCCAGATGATCTATAGAAAACAAGAGAGCCAGAGTAGCTTGTTTGGGGTTAAGAAAATAAATTCATTGAATTGATTGTTGAGTTTAATATGGTAGATTTTGAGATCTAATGTGAATAAACATAATTGACTTCACCATGCTGATAACATAGCAAATCAGTTCTTAACATATTATTTAAATCCATATAATTTTCACATTCTATTGTATACATTTTAAATTTTAGAACAGTTTTATGTTTATGGAAAAACTATGAAGCTACTATAGAGAGTTCCCATATACCTAATATCTAGTTTCCCTAATTAACATTTTACCTTTGTGTGGTACTTGTGTTTACAGTTTATGAGCCAATATTGTTTCATTATTGACTGAACTCCATTCTTAATTAGATTTCCTTAGTTTTTACTAAATGTCTTTTTTTTCTGTGGCAGGACAGCACATTATGTTTAGTAATCATATCTCCTTGGGCTCAGTTTCTCAGACTTTCTTTGTTTTTGATGATTTTGACAGTTTTAAGGAGTACTAGTGTCTGGTGTTTCATAAAATGTCCCTCAACTGGGATTTTTTTGATGTTTTTCTCATGATTAGGCTGGGGTTATGTGTTTGGGGGAGGAAGATCACAGAGGAAAAGTACCATCACATCATATCAAAGGTTTACACTGTCAACATGATTATGACTGTTGGTGTTGGCCTCAATCACTTGGTTCAGGGAGTGTTTGTCAAGTTTCTTCACTTGCAACGTTGATTCTTTGGGAGGAAGTTACTCGGGGCAGCCCAAGCCTAAGGAGTGCGGAGTTATGCTCCACTTCCTTGAGGACTGAGTATGTGCATGAAATATTTATAATTCTTCTGCATGGGAGATTTGTCTATTTTCTCTTTATAGATGTATTTATTTATTCAGTATTTGTTTATAACACTATGGACACATGGGTATTTTTTCTGTGATGAATCCGGGACTACTCAATATATTTTATTGTTCAAATTGTCCCGCTTTGATCATCGGGAGCTCTTTCAGTAGATTCCTGTGTGCCTTTGTCCTACCCTCATAATTACGGTTTCTTTAATAATTCCTTACTCTCCAGCCCTTCAGATGCTTGAGGCTCATCTTTTGTAATTCCTGTCGCAATATGACAATCAGTCACTTCTCCAAGGATCTTTGATTTTTGTTCTTACTGGAGAATGATATTAAAAACAACAATGTGGGTGGTAGATGTGCTCATTTTTACTGGTGTGTCATTGTTGCTTCTCAGCTCTCTCGGCTGATGGAGCAAGGAAATATATATATGTGTATACTAGCCCAAGTGTATGCATATCTCTACATATTTCTGCATGTACTCGTATGTATCTATATTAATTTAAACATGAGTTCATAGTGATGTCCCAAACTTTAAACCATTACCACCTCCTCCCTTTGCTTATCAGTAACCTATCAAACAGTGAGACACCTGGCTCCCCCCCCCACCCCGTCAGCTATTCATTTGCATAACTGTTCAGTCCCAGTATGCATGTGTATTATTCAGGATGTTTTACTTGTACCCCCAACTTTGTCAACTATATCAACTATATTACAGTGCTTCCGGACAGCTTATTTGCCTTTATATAGACTCCATTCATTTCCAGAATTGCTTAGGTCAACACTGTTTTCCCTCATTACCTTCAGTGAAGTCATTTCATACATTTCTAATATATTTAAATTATTTTGTCACATTCTGCATTCCAGCCTGGAATCCCCTGGACTCCTAAATGATTTTTTTAAGAATTGGCACCCATTAAAGTTTGTTGTTCTTTGTGCTGTAAAGTTCTGTGGGTTTCAACAAATGCATAATGCCATATTACTGTCATACCATGTCATGCAAAATAGTCACCCTACCCTAAAAGATCCCGTTTTTGTCCTTTGAACCCTAATTGCCCTGAACTCCTGACAACTAATGACCTTGTTGCTATTTTTGCAAATTTGTCTTTTCCAGAATGTCATAAAATTGGAATCATACAGTATATAGCCTTTTTAGATTGACAAAATTCATCCATGACTTTCTTTGGCTTGATAGCTCACTTTCTAAAAATAACTAAATAATATTCCATTCTGTGTATGTACCAAAATTATTTTATCCATGCACCTATGGAAGGACATTTAATTACTTCCAACTTTTAGTGATTATGAATAAAACTGTTATAAACATTCACATGGATTTTTGTATGGACCTAAGTTGTTAAGCAGTTGGGTAAATACCTAGGAGCATGGTTGCTACATAAGAAAATGCCAAAATAGCTGCCAAAACGGCTGCAACATTTTGCTGTCCTACTAACAATGAATTAATGTTCCTGTTGCCCTGTATCCGAGCCAGGAATTGGTGCTGCTGTTTTTTTTTTGTGTCTGTTTGGTTTTTTCTTTCTTTCTTTTTTTTTATTTTGGAGGGAAGCCATTCTAAAGGGTATGTAGTAGTATCTCATTACTATTTAAATGATTAATTCCCTATTATAATCAATATTGATAATATTTTAAATGCTTATTTGCTGCATGTATATTTTCATTGGTTTTGTGTCTATTCATGTGTTTGCCCACTTTTTAATTGGCTTTTTTGCCTACTCATTGCTATTTTTTTTTGCTATATTAAGTTTTTTTTGTATGTTATAGATGTAAGTCGTTATTTAAATGTGTTTTGCAGATATTTTCACAGCCTGTGGCTTGTCTTTCATTCTCTTGAAAGAAATTTTAAAATTCTAATAAAGTCCAATTTATCATTTTTTTTCTTTCATGTTGTACTTTCAGTGTTTTTTTGTTTTTTGTTTTTTTTGTACTTTCAATATTGTATCTAAAAACTCATCACCTGATCCAAGGTTTCTCTTATTTTGCATTTACATTTAGGTCTGTGATCCATTTTGAGTTAATTTTTCTTATCTCAAAAAGTGTAGAGTCTGTGTCTAGATTCAGGGGGGGTGTTAGAATCTCCAGCTATTATTGTGGATTTGTCTATTTTTGTCTTCAGTTCTAAGAGTATTTGCCTCATGTATTTTGATGTTCTGTTTTAGCCACATACACACTTAGAATTGTTGTCTCCTGGGAGAATTGACCCCTTTATACTTAAGCAATTTCCCTTTTGATCGTTGATAATTTTTCTTGAAGTCTACTTTGACTGAAATTAATATAGCTACTTCAGCTTCCTTTTGTTCAGCACTCTCATGATATGTCTTTCTCCATCTGCGTAGATTTAGCCTATGTGAGTCTTTAGGTCTAAAGTGGGTTTCTTGTAGACAACATGTAGTTGGCTCTTGGTTTTTTTTTCCCCACCCTAACAATCTCTGCCCTTTAATTGGTGTACTTAGATCATTCACATTAAAATTGATTATTGGTATTTTTGGATTAATATCTACTATGTTTATAGCTATTTTCTATTAGTTCCCCTGGTTCTTTTTTTTCTCTTCTTTTTCTGCCTTATCAGGTTTTAAACAGCATTTTGTATATAATGTCTCCTCTTAGCAAATCAATTATATTTTTTTTTTTAGCAAATCAATTATATTTTTAAAAAGTTTTTAGTTGTTTCTGTAGTTTTCACCAATCTGAGCTTGCAATATTTATTTTTTACTAATATAAATCAATCTTAAAATAACACTATACAACTTCATGGGTAATACAGGTACCTTGGAATATTTCCAAGATCTTCTTCTGTTCCTTATGAATTGATATAATTTATTTCACATATCAAAATACTATTAATTACTAATATGCTGTTAGTATTATTACTTTATACATTTATCTCTTAGATTAATTCAGAATAAGGAAAACAAAATATTTTATTTTCATTTATTCTTTCTCTGACACTATTCATTATATTGATCTGAGTTCCTGACCTAAATCATTTTCCTTCACCCTAAGAACTTTTTTTTTTTTTAACATTTCTTGTAGAGAAGTTCTGCTGGCACTGAATCTCTTCAGTTTTGTTCATCTGAGAAGGTCTTTATTTCGGCTTCACTTCTGTGTTGTTGTTTTTTTTTTAAGATTTTATTTATTTATTCAGGGAGAGAGAGAGGCCGAGACACAGGCAGAGGGAGAAGCAGGCTCCATGCAGGGAGCCCGACGTGGGACTCGATCCTGGGTCTCTAGGATCACACCCCCGGCTGAAGGCTGTGCTAAACTGCCCAGCCACCGAGGCTGCCCTCGGCTTCACTTTTGAATAATAATTTCATTGTATATAAAATTCTAGATTATGGGATGTTTTTTCCAACATTTTAAATATTTCACTCCACACTCTTTCTGCTTGCATGGTTTCTCATGAGAAGTCTCCTGTAATTTTAATTTGTATTCTTGATCCTATATAAACTATAGATTAATTTTTCTATGTCTTTCTAAATTTTCTCTTTATCTTTGATATTATGTAGTTTGAATATGATATGCCTACATGTTAGGGTTGTTTGGGTCAGAGTGGGGGGGATGTCAGGGCAGGAACGTAGCCTGTTTGCGCTCTCTGAGCTTCCTGGATATGTATTTTGGTTTCTGTAATTAACTTTGGAAAATTCTTAGCTATTATTATTTCAGATATTTCTTCTGCTTTGTACGATCTTTTCTTCTTCATCAGTTGTTTATGTAACACCTTTTGAAATCTCTTAGAGTTCTTAGATGTTTTGTTCAGGTTCTTTGTTTTTTTTTCAAGCTTACTGATTTTTTTCTCAGCTATATTGATGAGACCACCAAAGGCATTCTTTGTTTCTGTGTTTTTGATTTCTAGCATTTTCTTTTGATTTTTTTTTTTTAGAATTCCCATCTCTTTGTTTACATTACCCATCTCTTCTCTTTATTCCCATTAGACCCCTTAACCTGCTAATCATAGTTAGAATTTCTTGTTTGATAATTCCAATATCTGTGTCAGATCTGAGTCTGGTTCGGATTCTTGCTCTGTTTCTTCAGACCGTGCTTTTTCTTGCATTTTCTCATTCCTTGTAATATTTTTGTGAAAGCTGATCATCATGTATCAGGTAATGGGAAATGAGATTACTGGGTTTCTAGCTTGAGAAATGATTATCTGGTAGGAGTTGGGCAGTGTTTAATGTTTGCTCCAGCTGTAGGTGCTAAAGCCTTCAAATTCCTCTTGTCTTTTTGTCTCCCCTGTTGACCTGAGCTTCCCTAAGTACTCTTCAGAGAGATTCTGAGTCTTACAGCTCTTTCAGCTGGAATCCACTGGGTTTATATGGGAGCCCTGTTGGTGTAATGGTAAGGAATGGAGGAGCATATGTGTTCAATAATCTTATGATTAAATCTCAGTCTTTTAGTGGGCCTATATTTCTGGGCTGTGACCTTCACAAGTGTTTCATAGCTTCCCTTCAACTTATTTGATATGAAGGCTAGAGGGGACTGCAGTGAGAGAAATGTCCTTCCCCCAAGTGGGGTAGAGTTCTGATAAAATCTGTGCCCCTGAAGAATAGACTTCAGTCATAATGAGCACTCTGGGTCTATTTATTGATTATTCTTGCTCTTCCCTGTGCCATAGCTACATGGTGAAAAAAAAAGCTACATCTTTTTTTGTCTCCTCACTATGAGAACCATGCTGCGGTTCCTGGAGACAAAACCCATGAAAGTGTGGAAGCTCCCTAAAGCCCGAAGCCCCCAGGATTTTCTCCCTCTCAAGCTAGTCTGTACCCAGCCTCCAGCAATTCATCAAAATTACTCTGTGTTTCTATCAGTTTGTGTCTCCAGTAGCTTCTCCTCTGTGTAAGCATATCTTGGCTATGATTCTCTGGTTTTGTCTTTTTCTCAGATTTTGGGTAGTGGTTTGTCCTGCAACCTCAGTTCTCTCATAAGTCCGAGAAAAGTCATTGATTTTTAATTTGTTCAGCGTTTTGCTCTGCTAAGGACAGGAGTGATAATGTCTAAGGTTTTACATATTAGAGTTGAAATCAGAAGAACTTCTATTTTATTTGCATTTATAGATTGTCAATAACTTGTTTTATTTTTATTTTTTTAATAACTTGTTTTAAAACAAATATATGGCATTAGACATTTAACAGGTAGAAGCTTGTAGAGATAAGGAAGTTAATGCACAATGATATTAAATGACTTGTGCAAAGTGATAGGTACATTTGATAGAACATGTTTAATCTATTTACATTTAATTAAATGTTAATATGTTAATTATTATTTTTCTTGATTTGCAATTTAAGATCTTCATTTTAGAAACAAGGTTGCTATTTTTATTTCTGCCTCTAAAAATTTGCATATTATGCAAAGTATATGCTGTTCTTTGTGTGTTAAACTCACTAATGCTTTCCAGGTGTTCATTTTGTACAAAGATGCTGTTGTTATTTTTGAAGATGATCATGTTTTGGTGTTTTAATCTTAATAAACCACAATATTTAATCTTAATAAACCACAAGACTCTTTTTAAAGAGACTCTTTTTTTTCAAAGAAGCTCCAGTTTTATTTTTTTTAAAGATTTCATTTATTTATTCATGAGAGACACACACAGAGAGAGAGAGAGAGAGAGAGAGAGAGAGAGTCAGAGACACAGGCAGAGGGAGAAGCAGGCTCCATGCAGGGAGCCCGACGTGGGACTCGATCCCGGATCTCCAGGATCAGGCCCTGGGCTGAAGGCAGCGCTAAACCGCTGAGCCACCCGGGCTGCCCAAAGTTTTAGACTATGTAAACCCTTATTACCTAAGAAAATAAATTAAAATTTCTATTTTTCAATAAACATATCAAATACCCATTATTCTGTATGCACTCCATAAGTACTTTTTAAGAAAAAGAACAAGATAGGAACTAATTCATGCGTAACGGTCATGACTGAGCAGGACTGAACGAGTAAATCCATCCAAAAATCATACCTACCTTTGTTGAACGCTTACTCTGTGCTAGGTACTGTGCCAGGTGTTTTCTGTACAGCCTCTCAATCCTTGCAACAGCCAAGCATTTATAAAATCTGAAACTTAAAGGATTTAGTTGGCATTTCCAAAGTCTATTCTGGGACCTTTTCATTCTCACTGTAGGCATTCTTCTGGGAGAATGAACTTACTTCTAGGACCTCAATTAGTATATATTGGTAATGCAGAAGTACCTCTCCCTCTTCCTCTTTCTCTCTCCCTTTCTCCCTCTTCCTCTCTCCTTCTCCTTTTCTATACGACCATGATGCTCCTGCTTTCTAGATGCATCTACTTATTCCATAGGTACATCTAATTTCAATAGATCTAAGCACTGTTTCCATCCACCCCATGCTTTTTGCCATGTGTTCTCTATTGCAGTGAATGGAGATGTCATCCATCCAATTACTCAGTCTTAGAGGGATATAATTTTTTTAATTTAAATTCAATTTGCCAACATATGACACCCAGTGTTCTTTCTAATTTTTCCCCACTCAGTTTCCCTTTCCCTTATGGTCCCTTTCACTATTTCTTATATTCCACATATGAGTGAAACCATATGATGATTGTCCTCCAATTGACTTACTTCACCCAGCATAATTCCCTCCAGTTCCATCCATGTCAGTATAAATGGTAGGTAGTCATCCTTTCTGATGGCTGAGTAATATTCCATTGTATGTATGTATGGGTATCATTTTTTTTAAAGATTTTATTTATTTACTCATGAGAGACACAGAGAGAGGCAGGGACACAAGGTGAGGAAGAAGTAGGCTCCTTGCAAGGAGCCTGATGTGGGATTCCATCCCAGACCCTGGGATCATGCCCTGCTGAGCCACCGAGGCATCCAGGATGGGTATCATTTTTGACTTATTGTTCCCTCTCATCCGTCACCTCTAACTGATCACCAGTTCCTGCTGATTCTGTTTCTGAGACAGATGATAAATCTGGCCACATATCTTGTGTTCTTACTGTCACCACCAAAGTTTAAGCCACCATTGATTCTTACCCTAATTACTACAGTGACCTCTAATGTGTCTTCTCTTCTGGTGCCACACCTGTCCACCCCACTCTACTCACCCACAGTAAGCTTCCTAATAGGACAATGGCTCCTCCTGGGGTAAATTCAGAAGTTTTTTAACCAGATTTATATGGTTTTTCATGGCATTGACTCTCTCTATCTAACTCTCTGGCTTGCCTTTCTTCCCACCCAGCATGTAGTCATTTCTCCCAGCTTTGTTGACACTTTAAGATTGTGTATATTTAATGTATACAGTTTGCTAATTTTGTATACACATGTATTGTGAAATATTCAGTATAATAAAGTTACTTAACCTATTCATCACCTCACACAATTACTCTTTTATTTTCTGGTAAAAATACTTAATATCTACCTTTTCAGGAAAATTCCAGTATACATTACAATATGGTTAACTGTAGTCACATTGTTGTACTTTAGATTTCCAGAATTTACTCATCTTGAATAACTGAAACTTAGTACCCCTGACCAACATCTTCCAATTTCCCCCGCCCCAGCCCCTGGTAACTATCATTCTACTCTAGCATATATTCTTTGACTTGGTTTACTGATTTTTCTTTTCAATTCCCCAACTATATTATTTCTTGCCCCCTGGCTTTGTGGTTGGCATTTCCTTGACCTGGAATACTCTTACCCTTTACAGTTCTTTCCCCATTAACCCCTATTTGTCACTTGTATCTCAGCTGAAATGTCACTTTTTTCTGGGAATCCTTCCCTATATACTTATATCTGGGTTAGTTTTCTTTTCTACATGGTCCCACATCATACTGTGTCTCCTAGAATTGCCCTTATCATATGGCATTTGTTTGCTCGTTTGCTGTATCCTCCTTCATAAATATAAATTCCTTCCGAGGTTGCCTGCCATCGTCCTTAGCACAAAACAGTGTTGGAACCTAGTAGAAGCTGAGCGAAAATTTGATGAGAGAATGGATGAAAGTGCTATACTGACAAACGGCAAATCTATGTTAAAAGCTCAAGATTCTCTTTGTTCTAAGGCTTTTCTAAGCAACTTCTCTCTGCTACCTCAATCTCAAAAATTAATCGGATATAGAGTATAAGACCAGAATACTTTAAAAATAAAGCAGAGGAGGGGCCAGGTATGCTCAGGATAAACTCAGGCAGAGCATGTAAGTCGGATAAAAAAAACTGAAAAACTTGTACCCTTTGGTGGTAAAGGTTAATATTTATTATCCTAGGGAGGGGAGGTGGGTGGGGAAATGGGGTAAATGAGCGACAGGCATTAAGGAGGGCACTTGTAACGAGCACTGGGTGTTTTACGCAACTGATGCATCACAAAATTCTACCCCTGAAACTAATACTATACTACATACAACTAACTTGAATTTAAATAAAATCCTGGGGGGGAAAAAAAAGATTTATTATCATAGTATATCAGATCTCACAGGATTTGGCTAATCTGTAGGCCAAACCAGTATAAATCAAGGTTTAATTGTGTTCCATTTCAAAAGAGAAGACCAGCAGGAAAATTGAAATAGAAAAAAGCAACTTTAATAAAAAATTAAGATTGCTTTGTTAATGCAGAACCCCACTAGAAAGGAGTATTTTGTCTCCTTTTCCTTCAAAAAATACTGTAATACTTTTGTTTGACATTAAGGTACTAGTCTAGAAATATTCTGAAGTAACTCTTTACAATTGCTTATTTAAAAGTATGGTAGCCCAAATTTAGGACTTCCAGGAATCTTGGATGTGGTAAAAACAGGCTTTAAAAATATAATTTCCACCCTTCAGTTCAGGACTATAATTGAATGCTTCTTTTTTTTTTCTTTTTATATTTCTTTCTAATAAGAATTACAAAGTAAAAAGGCTTTTCACCCTCATAGAATCATCAGAGCACTTGTTCGATGCCTTTGATGGTATTTACGTTATCACTTGAGCTTACTTACTTCTGCTGATTGTAAAGTAGTTTTCCAGAGGCTCACCCTGCCACAAAGTGCACAGGCAGGTTAAGTTCTATGATAGCCTTTGTCAGCCTACCTGAGAACCATTAAATACTCACCAAGGGAACATTCCACCATGAATATGTATGTATCCCATTTGTTACACATTTCCATAGCAGAGTTGGAAAGAGTGGGTTGATTTCTATCTTTTTCCCTCCCTCCTTCCCTCTTCCTTCTTTCCTCCTCCCCATACCTAGATGTGGTTTGTGTCCAATTCCCCAACCTGGTGATATATTTTCTTTGTCAAAGTAAGGAGGTGCACAGCGGAGATACTAAAACTATGTCTAGTCTGGAACATCAGTTACATGAAGCCAGAGTTAAAAATAGTCATTTGAGACATGACACTAAAAGAGCCCATCCAAAAGCAGAAATACAAAATTAGACAATAGATGGGCCTGGTGGATTCAGCTTCATTTTGCATTGGGTTGCTGTGGTCTTTGAATGGCTGAGCCAGACAGGTCATCCAGTCCAGGGGGCCTCTGGGAGTGAGGAACTCCAGATCAGGCTTGTTGTGATCTCTAATGCTAAGTCTGCTCTGTTAGCATTTGGCAAGAATTAACTGGAAGATTGACTGATTGACCTATTCAGTCAAAAAGTAAAATCATATGCAATTTAAAAACTCTCAGGGGTCTTTATATTTATATTTTGCAAATACAGATTTTTTTAAAATGTTACAGCCTTTAAATCCCTATCTGAAAAAGTAGGTCATTCAGTGATGAGGTCTATTGAGTCCTTGCGTTAATTATTAATGTGAGAAGGAATCTCACAGGTCACGAAAAATCCAGATTTCTTGACTACCCCACTGCTCCATGCCCTCTGTGAGATTGGGATTTGCTGGTAGGGCCCAGGGATTTGCTGGTAGGGCCCAGGAATTTGCATTTTAACTGAACTCTGGATGGTCTGGGGACCATCTTTTGAGGCAAAAAAAAAAAAAAAAAAAGAAGAAGAAGAAGCCCCAAATGGATCTTGAAGATCCAATCCTATTAAATCTTATCAACTTTAACCCAAAGACAAATTCTACTTTGTTCAGTATGGTGTTGTTAGTAGGAACACACAATAGGAGTTTGGTGACTGTAACTTCCTTCCTCCTAGTCCTCTGCTGCCCCCCCCCCTTTTTTTTTTTTTGCTGCCTCTTTGTAAGTGGAGAGGATCATCCCACCACTTAAGTCATCTGGCCACTTACCTGAGACAACTGGCAGACCAGCGTCTTGCACAGAAAGAAGGATGCTTTCCTTTTCCGACATGTCCATCAAGACCCTTAAATTCTCTGCTTCTGTATTTTGAGAGGTCTTTTACTTTCATCTGTTACTAATGTGTTTCTTCCATCTCTGCTTATTCAGATTTACTTGTAGTAGAAAGTCAGGTGCAAAAGTTCCTAAACTCCTCATGCCCCCAAATAGTGGGATCTTTGATTGCCCTAACTCCCCTACATTCCAAAGTGTATCTCTTATTGCACTTACCGTGTGTTAACTGTGTAACATACCTGTGCTTATGTCTACACCTCTTATCTCTTTTTATTAGACTCCCTGATTTGATGGTCATTCACTTTTGTGTCCCACAATAAGTAAAATGCGTTTGTCTTTAAAAAGTGTTCATTTGCTTGAGTAGTGAAGGGATGAAGACGGCTTGTTGGATTATAATAATTCTAAAATCTAAATGTTCGCCTTCATTCAATCAATATACACTTATTAAAAACTACTGCTTATTCTGTAAGCTGCCAGGTCCTGTATATGAGGACCTAAAATGTCTAAATAATTGCCTTTAGGCTCTATTTGGTTGGGTGGATATCTCTTTGGCCTGTTTAGTTAAATGGCTTGTTAAATGTTTGCCTTAGAAATAAATGTTCCCAAACATACTTAAAACCATGTAGACCTAGTCCATAAGGGCGTATACATCTGAAGTCTATGTACTATGGGGGTATATTAAATTATTTCCTTTTTAACACCTTGAATTATTCTTTCTTTTTAAATAAATGTATATCCATACACAAGTAAGCCTGCATAAGCACTTGGGTGGTTTTTAAAAATTTTGTCAAAATACAAATTTGAAATGATTTGCTTCTCTTCTGTCTTTTCCTACCATTTCAGATGATGGAAAATTGTCCTTTGAAGAATTCAAAGCATACTTTGCAGATGGTGTTCTGAGTGGAGAAGAATTACATGAACTCTTCCATACCATTGATACACATAATACCAAGTAAGGAACTTTTCTATTGGGTTCTGTAAACGATGTAGAAAAGGTGTGAACAAGCACACACTTGATGGAGAGAATGAGAAAATACGTAGAGGGCATGTTTTGTAATGTTTGATTCTCTGTGGTTAATTTTGAGACACCCCCTTTTGAGTAATTGCAATACTCCGAAAAGCTGAGTATTGAATTGCAAAACAGTGATCTTCTGTTGGGAGCCCTTTTAAGGTAGCCATAGGGTATGCAGAATGTAAAATAAAAACAGAGATTATAAATAATTCTAATTCTATCGTTAAGAAGAAAGTAGAATTTTACCTCGTTTCTTAGGTTTCATCTCCATTTTCCTCATCTAAGAATTGTCCTTAGGCCATTCTTCTATTAGTGCAGTAAAATGTGGAGCTGCAGTGATTATCTGGACAATTCAGATGTGCTTAACTCTAAGTCCCTGTTACCTGAGACATGCAGGTAATTCAGGACACGGAATTTTTTTTTTTCTATTATAATCAATGAATACAGTGATCTATTTTATTTATTTTGCATATATAAGTCTTTGCATTGGTAGAACGTTGTTCAAGTTTCTATTTATATTCTTACTATACTTAAAAATGTAAAATAATGAGGAATTGAGGATATAGAACAACAGAAATGTGCTGTTTGGTTTGGGTAATTGAACCAAATCCCATTATCTGTAACAGTCGTGATTACAGGATTCTAATGTGGAAGATGTGTCATTTCGGTCACGCGGGAAGACCCATCAGCGTGTCTGCTACTTGAACAATCACTGTCTTGCTTTAGGCAAAGCGTTGACATGGTTCCAGGCAGTGAGCCAGCTTGCCAAGAAAATGCGCTCGGACTACATCTAAGCACAGACTTTTTTTGTGGCAACCTAGTAAGAAAAGTTTAAGGATTAAATTCGCTTTCCCCAAGCAGCTGCAAATTTGTTAAATAATCAATCTGTAAATTTCTTGACTTCTGTTGGAATTTCAAATTCCCTATGAAATGGCTTAAGTGTTTTGTTGTCAGAAAAGGTGTTAGCTGATAACTGTGTCAGAAGCTCCATTCCCTTCAACAGATCTGAGTCCCTCCTAGCTATGTATGGGTGGTGTGACAGGGAACCAGCTTATAATTTACGGGACGTAGACCCCACTAACTGATCATTTCTTTTTTTATTTTGACGATTTTATTTATTTATTTACTTATTTATTTATTTATTTATTTATTTATTTATTTATGAGAGACCCAGAGAGAGAGAGATGCAGAGACCCAGGCAGAGGGAGAAGTAAGCTCCCTGTGGGGTGCCTTTGGCTCAGGGCATGACCCTGGGGTCCTGGGATCGAGTCCCGCATCCGGCTCCCTGTGAGGAGCCTGCTTCTCCTTCTGACCATGTATCTGCCTCTCTCTCTTTCTCTCTCTGGGTCTCTCATCAATCAATCAATAAAATAAATAAAATCTTAAAAAAAAAGAAAATATCATAGATACTGTGACTGAGGTATGTTCACGCACCTTGGGATCACACAGTGGGACAAGGAAATTTTTAGCCTAGTTTGGCAGCCTCCAGGACTGTTCTTAGCATTAGGGAGTCTGGAGCTGAGTCTTTATGGGAGAGCAGAAACTAGGTAGGTAAAAAAAGGGATGGGGGGACATATATTCCAGTGGAGGAAAAAGCATAAGTAAAGGCCCGGATGGTCAAGCTGGTTGGGAGGGACAAGTATTTTCATGTTACCAAAGTGTCAGTTGTAAGGCTGAGAGCAGGAGGAGAAAAATCTGGGAAGGGAAGAATGGGCCAGACAGGAAGGAATTGGCACTCTTGAGATGCGAGAGTGCTTCAGATTTAAACTGCAGGCCGGGAAATGCTGTTCAAGCACTTAAGCCAGGGAGAAACGTCCTTATAGGTCACTGTGGCTCCACTGATGGACAGAGCTAAGGGGGTAAAGGTGGAGAAAGACCACAGATGTTAGCTGAAGTCTTAAATGACTGCTAGGAATGATGTTTATGCATGGAAGAAAGGAAGAAAGGAAGCCGTGTGAGCCGGTCTGAGAAATGATAACCTAAGTGAAAAAACGAGCAGAGGCTCCACTTGTGGCTCAGTTGTTGGAAGTTGAGATGCTAATACTCCATTATGTATGCTGATTATTTCTTCCTCATTACAGTTATTATTAGAGTTTTAACAATATCCGGACTGGAACAATTATTGAGAATCACAGTTGCAAAATTAGGCCTCACAGAGATTTTTCGAAGCACATTTACTCCTATTAGTGAAAAGTAAAGTGTTCGGTAGACCTTACTGGCCTGATTTGGTATTTTATTTATACATTTATTAGTTGAAATTACTTGGCACGCATTAAGATTATATTAAGTGCTAAAGAAGTATAGGCAGTGATTTATACAGTAAGTCCAAAGGAGTAATTATTTCAACCAGTTACTCTCACATACGCATTCGTAAAAGCACTTTAAGTGTTTTCTGGTAACTGTTTTATGATAATGGTGCTCAAACTAATTTGGAGCTGAAATATATTAGAGACTTCTGAATTGTATTAGTGAAATTCCTTTTTTTTTTCTTTTAAAAAAGAATGTCAGTGTCAGGCTTTGATTTTTTAAGGAGATTAATTCGAACATTGACACAAATTTCGGAGCTACACTTCAAGCAAATGATAACTTTTGTCTTCGCGTGATCCAAGTTTTAATTAGTTTAGTGATTATATTATATATGCCATATATTCTTTCCCCTTCCACATAATTTCTAAGAAAATATGTTCTCATATTGCCAACTAGTCAGATTTGCTCAAGGATACATCTGGCCTGAGGATGGGCTGGATCATGTCACGCAGACTCATGGTCTCATATTTATGGTGAACCATGAGATTCAGATACCATGAGTGTGTGCTGCTGAGGCCCCGAGGGATGCCTGGTTCCTGCCCCCCTCCCGTCTGGTGGTTTAACTTCCTCTTGGAGGTCCATTAAGTCACTGTCTACTTAATGCACTGCATTTTCTTGAGCTGATTTGAGTAAGATTCCATCCCATGCAAAAGCATATTCTAAGATCATATTAGCTCATTCCTGCCATCTATGGAAATCCATCGTTTTGCTATAAATATTATATTTGCCATGTTTGAAAAGTGACATATCCACTCTGCAAATATTTGGAAAGAAAGAAGGAAAATATTGAGAACCTATCTTGCTAGCTAAAGTCTCCCTTTTTTTCTCATGAAGAATGTTCTTGAAATATTATGATCAATCATGGAAAGCAAATATTATTTAGAAATGTAATTATAGCTGTTCCTGTAGTACCACATAAGGTATTTTAAATACCAAAATTAAGTAAATTATTCCTTATAAAAATGACATTAAAAAAAAAACCCATCAGGTAAACCTATAGATTTTCAGACCATGTTTTTGTAAGTAGCTTTTAAATAGACAAACTATAAACATAGAGCTGTGCATTGATAAAAATGAAGTTTTAATAAGTAAAAAATAAATATATTGCCCTCTCTACATGCTTTTAGGTAGCAGTTTTTTTTTTTTTTAAGTTTTTTTTTTAATTTTTATTTATTTATGATAGTCACAGAGAGAGAGAGAGAGGCAGAGACACAGGCAGAGGGAGAAGCAGGCTCCATGCACCGGGAGCCTGATGTGGGATTCGATCCTGGGTCTCCAGGATCGCGCCCTGGGCCAAAGGCAGGCGCCAAACCGCTGCGCCACCCAGGGATCCCTAGGTAGCAGTTTTAATTTCCAAATCCAACTCTCCTGGTTTTTCTTCCTTTCCTTTCATTCAGTCATTTCTTTGCTCCTTTATTTTAAAAAATCAATATATGCTTTTAAGAAATTATGTTTAGAGGATCCCATCGCAGGCGGCTTTTAGTGTGCCCTGGAGCCACTTGGACCTTTTCAGTCAGATTTCCTCTCCTGGGTGCAACTATAACCAACAGAAATGAGAACAGATCCAAAGACGTGCAACTTCATAAGAGCTTACACTTTTGAGATACTGCAGAGATTTCTATACATGGATATTACCAAGATTGGAAGTATCTATAGGTCTGAATCATAGGGAATTTTTTTTTAGTGTATTTCAAAATGAAACCATCCACCACACGTCCCTCCGTGTTCAGCAGGGTATCCAGGGACTTGTGGTCACCTTGCCAGCTTGTACAGGTGCAAGCTTAAGCTCAAGATGCGGTATAATCTTGTTCTAATGAGAATTCCACGAATCATCCTAGTTGTTTAATTAGAACATTTTGCCAGAAATTATATTCAGGCCTAATATACACAGCCTGAATATTTCACTCAGAGCAGGGACTAGAAATGACAACACCCTAAATGAAAGTAGGAGAAATCTGAAGGCATCAGAAATCTAAATTCCCATCACCTTTATCCAAACATTAATTTTAAAATTGGCAGAACTTTTCCACCACGTTTGGACATTTAGAAAATTCTCATGAGTTGTTTTTTTTTTTTTTTTTTTCTTGAAGGGTATAATTGATTGAGTGTGGAACAAAAAGCCAGTGTATTTCTGTGGGTGATACTGGGGATATATAGCATAGCAAAGAAAAAGAAGTCCAAAATGTAAGTTTTTTGTCAAGAGGGCAAACTATCATTGAAATTTGTAACTTTCTCAAACTCTAAGGGAAATGCATGCAATCTAATATTACAGAACATTCTGAAAAATGCCATATCCACCCTACTAAGCCTTTCATGATTTCATAGACTTTTGTCAAGCCTCATTTTAACTGTCTAATCTCTGGGTCAAATATGCCTAATCTTTTTTTCTTCTTCTTAAAAAGAAAAAAGAAAGAAAGAAAGAATTGTTAATTTCTCAGTCCTTTGAATTAGCCTTGTTACATCTTTTCCAGCTTCATTAAAGGGTTTCGGACACACATTTTTCTCAAATTTGGTATACATAACTGTCTAAAAAAGAATACACAAAGCGCTTAGCATATAAGTTGGGCAAAGTTCAGCACAGACTAAAATCTACAGCTTGGATAGCTTAAAAATTGAAAGCATCCCATCAGTTAGAGAGCAGGAACAGATAAAGAGGGAGATTAGTAGGTCAAGAGGAAACTTCCATGGTTCGTCAAAAGTGCTCTTACTCATCAGAAAGCCAGCTTGTCTACATTTTATAGTCAGTTAGAGGAACACAGGAATAAATTAACATAATTCCCCGTGGTGTTAACCATAGCACAGGCGGGGGAAAGATCCCCTAGAGACCAAAAAGGATTCTTTCAGTATCCTGCACTTTGGAGCTCCAGATTGTTAAGATAGACCAAATGGTAGAGCAGATGGGAGTTTTGCTCTTAGGTCACAGAGTGAACGCACAGAAAAGCTTCCCAGGGCCTGCAGATGGGGGTGGGGGGAGGGTTTGACTAGAGATGGGCAACTGTCGTCTTCAGGTCGAGTATTCCTCATTCCAGGCTAAAATAATTTTTTTTCAGTGCCGATTACTGGGATTTCACCCAATACTTGTTAAATTACTGAAGCACACCAAAGTGACAGAAATATCACCACCTACTGAAAGAGCATAGTCCATCTTGAGCTAGCTCTAAAAGCTCAAAAATCTCTTTCGTAGGCTGAAAATTTCTCTCTCGACTTCCACTTATTTTTCTTAGTTCTGTTCCTTAGGGGCATGCAGAAGACAAATATTTTATGACAAGTCTTTCTAATATTTGAGGACAGTTTTATGCACCAATGATGAAATAAAATCCCATAATAATTGGAGAGTAATGATAGCAGAGGGTTTATTCCAGATGGCAGGATTTGGTTCCTTCTGAAACAGAAGGTGGTTCATCCTGTATTTGTGCATGACAGTGAAATGCTAAAGCCTGATGAGTTGGTTGATGCAGCCACTTTCTCCCTTGAATTATTCATCACAAAATGTGTAAGTAGACACATTTTGTGGGCAGTAGGAAAAGAAGGCCGTATCAGTACCCCAGGGAGGGTTGGCCAAAGCATATGTGGCGTAGCTTGCACCACGTAGTGACTGGAAAGTTCTTTGTAGTGGGCAAGAGAGATCTTCCTCTTAACACAACCAATCCCATCTTCACCTGGAACTGGAGACTCAGAAAGCAAAACCAAGACCTAAGTGCCTGGAGAACAAGGAGGTCGCAGTCTCAGGTGCTGAGCAAGTATGCCAGGCCCGAGAGGTGCACAGTGAAGAACTTAGAAGAGAGTAAAAGGTGGTGTGGCTGTATCTCAAGATGTCAAGTGAGGGAAGGGAAAATCAAACTCCAGAGTATAATGGGGTAAGATGGGGTGGACGGAGCAGGTGTCCAGAGTTGAGGTTGAGCAGTATAGAATGGGCAAAGGAGCTGTGGCTGCAGAGGGCTCCAAGTATTCCAGCAAGGCCCAAATTGGCCAAGAGCAAATGAGCAGCCAACACAGATGGAGCATTTCTTTCAGCTCTGTGAGCAAGACTTGGCTGTAGCACAATGAGCTACCACCACCTCACACAGGTCACAATGGCTAAAATTAACCACGCCGGAAGCAGCAGATGTTAGTGAGGATGTGGAGAAAGGAGCCCCCTCTCACACTGCTGGTGGGAATGTAAACTGGTGCAGCCGCTCTGGAATATAGTATGGAGGTTCCCCCAGGAAGTTAAAAATGGATCTACCCTATGACCCAGGAATTGCACTACTAGGTATTTATGCAAAGGATGCAAACATAGTAATTTGAAGAGGCCCTGCGCCCCAATGTTTATAGCAGCAGTGTCCACAATAGCCAAACTATGGAAAGAGCCAGATGTCCATCAGGGAATGAATGGATAAAGAAGAGATTGTGTGTGTGTGTGTGTGTGTGTAGAACTAGAACTAGAGTTTTATGCTAAGCAAAAGGAATCAGAGAAAGACAAATACCACATGATTTCATTCATCTGTGAAATTTAAGAAACAAAACAGATGACCAAAGGGGAAGAGAAGGAAAAATAAAATAAGATAAAAGCAGAGAGGGGGGCAAACCATAAGAGACTCTTAACTCTAGGAAACAAACTGAGGGTTGCTGGAGGGGGGGGGTGGGTGGAGGACGGGGTACCTGGGTGACGGGCATGAAGGAGGCCACTTGATGGAATGAGCACTGGGTGTTATGTGCAGCTGACGCATCACTAAATTCTACCCCTAATAATACACTATATGTTAGCTAACTTGCATTTAAGTTTTAAAAAAAATTTTTAAAGACTTAGCTGTAGGCACTGAGCTGTGAGTTGACCGCTGTCCAGGCATTAAGTAACCTCCTTGGCATAACCAGAGAAAGGCCAGGAGGTGTATGCTGTTTTCCAGAGAGAGGCAGGAGTTCTGTTTTCTTGAGTAGATCCTCTTGCTGGATGTCAGGATGGTTACTAGAAGCCCTGGGTTCGTATCGCTACCAGCTTGGTGAGCTCCCAGAGGTTGCTTTCCTTTCCCAATATCCCAGCAGAATTCTGATCTTGACTTACGTTAGCCTGGCTTGGGTTTCATTCACATCTCTGGAAAGTCACTGTTTTCAGGAAAATAGAATGTGAATGAGAACCGGGATGCTATTTTCAGAATTTCAGGATGCTAGAAGCTGGGCAGGCCAAGACCTGTAGGTCACCTGCTGACTTGACCTCAAAGACTTCCCTTTACCCACTCATAGAGGATTATAATTCACTTCCCTAATGGGCCAAGAGGCTTGGTGGGGCTTGAACTCCAGAGAGTTTCTATTGAGTGTGAGGTCATTCGGGACAATCTGGAGTTCTCTCTAATGGAAAAGATGGAAGCTGGAGATCCTGGTTACATGAGCTGTCCGGGGTTCTGGTTCCCTACACCTGCTCCCTTCCTGCCCATCTGATTGTGTCACGTCCCTGTGTTCCTCTGTTCCCTTACTCTAACTCCTACAATCATGCCCGCAGTGCGGTGTCTTTGCTCCTTGTGGTCCTGCCAACCCTCTGTATCTTCAGGAACTGCCCAAATTTAGGCGGGCTCAGTGAGTGACACCTGTTCTTTATTCCCTTAGTCTTGCTCCATAGTTACTCCCACCTAGTTTGGATACTTGGGGCAGTTCTCACTGTGTTATCCTTATTTCTTAAGAATTTAAAGATTAGCACCAAAGATGGCTAAAAGAAACACTATTTGATCATATTTTTTTAAAGATTTTATTTATTTATTCATGAGAGACAGAGAGAGGCAGAGACACAGGCAGAGGGAGAAGCAGGCTCCACGCAGGGAGCCGGATGAGGGACTTGATCCCAGGACCCCAGGGTCATGCCCTGAGCTGAGGGCAGATGCTCAACCACTGAGCCACCCAGGCGTCCCTATGTGATCCTATTCTATACAGGTGCACTTTTGCCACATTTTTAGAGTCTGACAACAGAAGTCTTAACAGTCTTTCTAGACCTCACCCTAATCCATTACCACGTCTCCAGTTATTGATTCCATTTGGCCATTAGCACTAAACCTGCGGCCATCAAATTTACTTATTATTCAGCTATTTTTCAGATGTGCCTTTCACCACAGTCATCTCTGAAACACATTTACTTTCTTTGAGCATCTCTAGCTCCTATGGAGAGAAAAAAGACAGGCTGTTTCCTGAGAGTTCCTTTTAAAATTCTTTACTTTCCCGTGAAGCCTTTTGCTTGACACCACCGCCGCTTCCTCTTAAATCAGGCCATTCTACAATCTGCAGTGTTGATTGAGCTGAGGATTCTTTCCTGGATGAAAAGTGAGGACTCAACAAATCTACTTTATAATTAAGAAGATTAGCATAGTTTGGGGGGATTTATAAAGTTTTAAGGAGATTTTTTTTTTTCCAGATGATGTGGGAAATGGATTAGTTGCGGTTTCTGAGAAAAAAGAGTTGGTCTCAATTTTCTCCGATGGTAGAGAGGCCCAGTTTGTGTCAAGGCAGTTCATATATAATTTCTAAAATTATATTGAGAAAGTGTTTAATTTTTAATTGAATAGAAAAGTACATTTATTGACTGAGCACGTGCCAGGCACTTACTTGCATCGTCTTATTTAATCTTCACAAAAACCAAATAAAAGGGTATCATTCCTCTTCACAGCGTACAGTTAGGCAGTCTGATACAGAACGTTCAGCGACTCACCCAGGGTTACACAGGGACGGTGTGTAAGGGCCCAGGAATCTCATGGCTACCTAAAAACCAAAGTCAACCTCATGGTCAGGCCACTTCAGTAAATTTTCAGATTTTCAGCTATTTATTTTGTCTACCAGAAGTCAAAATATTCCATAGCCAGTCTTAAAAATCACTTTCAGGTATTTTCTTTTTGATGAGAAGGTGGTTCATTCTCTCCAGCAGAATATATTTGGATGTACAGTATAGAGGTAATTGCCTTAATTGCTGCTTTAATCTCTTCCCTTTTTATAATCATTATGTAGGATTTTTACAGTGTGGGAGTCGCCACAATGTAGACATGTTATTCTTTTTCTCTGTGGACATTATTTCCATTCTTTGCACATTCCCCACCCTCCATCCTACCTTTATATTGGGGATTCATCTCCTACTTTTGGACTTAGTTCCCGGCCGCCTTCCATCCCGTCACTGTGCATTTGCCTGATTTTCTCCATTGTTCTTCAGAGCACTCACAGGGTTTTACTGTTTCCTTTAATCATTTGTGTTAAAGGCTTTTGCTTTCAAGCTCTTTCAGATCATCTTATATTTTTAACCTTATCTAGAGAATTCTTTTTTGGTTGTCCTCTCTTCCTCCCAGTAAAGAACGTGAATTCTCTTTTAATTTTTACTGAACTCACTTCCCATCCACCATAATACAATCGCTGGTTGTAAAGTAAAATTGATCACTGCTCAAAATAAAAATTGTCTACGGAGAAACCTAGGTGAATTATTTATTCACAGTATGCAGTATTCTTTCTTCCCTAATGGATCCACCAAATGGTTGAAATCAAGGCAGTAGAATGCTAACCCCAATCTTTTAAAAACACACGATACTTACTTCTTGGATGTTTTCTTCTCTCTTCATCCCCCAGCACACCAACCAATTGTGTCTCCCCCCCCCCCCAGCTCATTTATCTTAGGAATCCATCTAATTCTCCTTATGGTCAGGACCACTACCCAAATGCAAGCTTTCTTTTACAACTGCATTATTCTCAAAACGGTCAGTTTGGTGGTGCATTTAGAATTTTTTTCTCTATGATACCTCCAGGTTTTAGGATTTTTGCAATGAGTATAGATTACAAATAGTCTGATAGTGATTGCTTCCTTTTGAAATGCAATTTTTCCAGAGCAGTCTCTTAAGGAAGATAGTTTGTTCTATAATAAACAATTATATAAATAGCATATACTTACTGTAAAAAGAATTCAAATAATACAGAAATCTTAAGAAAGAACTAAAAATACCTGAAATTTCAGCACCTTGACTTAACTTCCAATAGCATTTGGTTGCCATGCTTCTATTGTGTGCATTGTTTTAATCACAGAAAGCCATTTTCTTGGATTTCTTGCCCTCTCTCAGGATCCACGCCAATCTCACCCCACATGACCAATCTGGACCACCTAAGCTGTGATCTTCTGTATCATTTTCCATATTTAAATAATCATATACACATGATTTCCCTGACCTTTCTTACTAGGTTAGATTTCTCATTTTACTTTCTCCTTATAATGTGTATCTGTTCTCCGAAGCATTCATATAAACTACAATTTTATGTTGTTCAGCGTTGATTTGATTAATGCTCACCTCCCTGGTATAAACTACATGAAGGCAGAGGTCATGACTATTTTGCTTTTCAGCGATTCCCAGACCCAGCACAGTCTCTAGGACATAGTGTGGGCTCATGAGAAGGGATGGTTCCCTGCTTCCCCGTATCTCATGCTGTGCACTTGGCCTGAATAGTCTTGCCCCTCACCTCTACCTCCTAAACTTTTCCAGCCATCAGGGTCTATTCAAAAGTGATGTTGCAATGCAGAAAGAACTCAGCCACTGGTCAAATTTGGGCTTAAATCCCTCCACTTTCTAGCAGTGAGGACTTTTTCTCTGGGTGGTCATTGCTATTTACTGAGCCTTAATTTCATTGGCTGCAAAATGGAGCCCAGGTAAAAACTCATTTTGCAAGGTTTAGCAATAATATGTAAATACCTGTCACAAAATAGTGATCATGATTATTATTATTAAGATGTATTCACTAACCTTTCCTTCTTTCCTGATTATCATCTTCTTTCTTCAAATTTTCTATAATTGCAGTTTATACTTTGACACAATACCATATAATTGTATATCATCTATTATTTTTTGCTGATTGTTTCATGAACATATTAACCTTGTCTCTAAATCTAAATCATGCAATCCTTTGAGGCAAGAATATGGTTTTCTCATCTTTCCAGTAATTGCTACAATACATTCGGTAAGTACTTAGTTGATTGATTGCTATAGGAATGGGATATATTGACTGGATGTAAGAAAAGCATACAATGGCACATTAGGGTTGACTTTTAGAATTTAGGTCCTGGCTGACCGGCCAGGGAAAGGATGATGCTACTAACAGATCCTCTCAGATCAAAAAGGAGAATTGACTCTTTTTGTAGGGGAAAGAATAAATAATGAGTCTGGCTTTGGACTCTCAATTAAACATTGGAAATGTTATTTATCTTTTAAAATAGTTCTCTACTCCCATGAATTAAAAACCATGAAATGTAATTTTAAGATGTAAATATGGATTATTTCTTTAACAGACAAAAAATATGTTCAAAATAAGAATTTTTCTTTGTCCCTGTATATTTAGTAGATCTGTATTTATATATAAACAAAGCTTCCCTGCTTTAAAAGAAGCTCCTACTATATAGAACGTTATATTCTCATTTCTGTTCTTAAAAAGTTTCTTGTGACGCGTCAGTGGCTCAGTCTGTTGAGCTTCGGCCTTTGTCTTGGGTCATGATCTCAGGGTGCTGGAATCAGTCCCCCAGTTGGGCTCCCTGCCCAGTGGGGAGTCTGCTTCTCTCTCTCTCTCCCTCTGCTTATGCTCTCTCTCTCTCTCTCTCTCTGCCTCTCTCAAATAAATGAATAAATAAAAATCTTACAAAAAAGGTTTCTCAGTGGGGAAAAAATAGAATGGGAAGGGCTTTTAGTAGTGAACTCAGACTATATTAGGAAGAAAGCTGAGCATGGGTATCAGCTGAACGTTATTCTTGACTCATTCACTAATGGGCTTAATGGTTTAATTTTGTTTTTAAGTTTTTCTGGGAATCTGTTTTTAATGAACTTTAGATTAAAAACAATGATTCAGAGTAATTAGAAATCTACATGTGGAAAAGCTCAAAGGGATTTTTGTCTTTAATATAGAGTATATTCAGAGAAACATAGTCCAATGAAAAGAGCATAGTATGAATGTATGAAAAATTGTTACCCTCATTCTATTTGAAGAAGTATTCTTTAGGGTGAAGAAGGCAATCTAGATTTCAAAGCCCATGACAGACATCTCTGTCCTTGGTTTATTATTTAAAGTCTTTGACATAAGTTTTCTTGACTAGTAACATGAATCCCTGGAAATTTAATAAAATTGTTATGGATATTACATATTTTAATTTTGGTGGGAAGAGCAGAGAGGTGGCTGTGATACACTGTATCAGACACTCAGTGTTGTGGCCAGAACAGCAAAGAACCAGCATGTGAGACCCACTTTTCCTCTTAACTTCTAAATCAGGCCCGTAGCCTTTTAGGAATAATTTTTTAAAGATTTTATGTAAGTATGTATGTATATATTAGAGAGAGAGAGAGAGAGAGAGAGAGAGAAAGTGCAAGTAGAGGAGGAGCAGAGGGAGAGGGACAAGCAGACTCAGCGCTGAGTGCAGAGCCCATCGTTGGGGACGATCCCATGACTCTGAGAGTAAGACCTGAGCCAAAATCAAGAGTTGGAGGCTCAACCGACTGAGATATCCAGGTGCCCCTGAATAGTTTTATATCAACCCTGATTTAGCAAAAAAAAACAAAAAACAAAAAAAGACAAAACAAAACAAAACAAAACTCAAATATGGAAAGAGGTTACCCCAAAAACCCACTGAAAGTTCTTTGGAATTCCAAGGAAGAGAATCCTAGCGATTAGGAAGAGAAGGAGGCTAATAAATTGAACTTTGAAGGGTCTAAAAGTCTGTCTGGCCATACCAACTGAACTTACCATTCTTTTTGTTTGTTTGTTTTTTAAAGATTTAATTTATTCATGAGAGACACAGAGAGAGAGAGAGAGAGAGAGAGAGGCAGAGATACAGGCAGAAGGAGAAGCAGGCTCCACGCAGGGAGCCCGATGTGGGACTTGATCCCGGGTCTCCAGGATCACACCCTGGGCCGAAGGCAGATGCTCAACCCCTGAGCCCCCCAGGCACCCCTGAACTTACCATTCTTCTAACAAAGTGTTAGTGTTTACTGTGTGCCAGATATTGTGCGAGGTACTTAGGACATGGTGGTGAACGAGAGATTTATAGTTTAGCCGAGGAAGTAGAAAAGTGGTAACTTGATTAATTATGACAGGGAGATAGAAACTGTTTTGGAGTTAGGGGTTGAGCTGACCTAGTGGAAAGGGGTCAGCCAGGACCTCTTGAAAGTGACTTTTAAGTGAATGTTGAGCTACTATCAGGAAGAGGTGTGGATATGAGTGGGGATGGAGATGAGAGAAGTTTCTAGCCGAAGAGAATGGCATATGGGGAAGCTTTGGGTAAGAGAGAGTGGCATATTGGGCATCTTGGAAGACATGCAGTCAGCCCAAATCACTGTGTTCAGGAGGGTGCTGGAGAGAGGGACCAGAGAGACAGACAGAGCCACTTATGAAAGGCTTGTTAGCCAGTGGGGCATCTGGGTTTCTACCCTCAGGTCGCTGTGGAGCCGTCAAGGGGTCTTCAACATGGAAGTGACCACACTAGGTTTCTGGTTTAGAAAGATGGATCTCCCCAAAACGAAGAGGATTGATAAAAGGTGACAAGTCTGGAGACAGAAAGACCAATTAGGAGGCTGCTTCAGCGATCCTTGAAAATAATGTTTATCTGAATCATCATTTTAAAAAAATAGTCTTTCTGAGTAGGTTTAAATTTTTCTGATCTGGAAAGATATTGAATGATCAATACTCTGATAATGCAGAGCAATAATACTAGCTAACTTTTATGTGCCAGTTTTAAGTATGTTCCATCATTAACTTATTTAATCTTTACCAAAAGACACCTACGAGTGAGCCTGTTTTGCATGAGGAGGCAGGAACACGGAGAGATTTAGTAATTTTCCCAAAATCACACAGAGAGTGTGAGGTAAGCCTGGGCAGTCTGGCTCTTAGCCATTACTCTATACAGTGTCCTGTTAAATCAATCTCTTTTTAAGAAAATATTTTATTTATTTATTTGAGAGAGAGAGAGAGAGACCACAAGTCAGGGGAGGGGCAGAGGGAGAAGCAGGCTCCCCGCTGAGCACAGAGCCTGATGCAGGGTTCGATCCCAGGACCCCGGGATCATGACCTGAGCCAAAGGCAGATGCTCATCCACTGAGCCACCCAGAGGTGCCCCTAAATCAGTCTTTATGTACTCCCCTGATGTCTGGCAGAGTGGTAATCCTCACGCTGTTTCTGAAGGCATTGGCCAAGCAAACTTTTCAGTGTTTTGTTCAACTTGGGTTAGTCGTACTTGTAATTGCAGAACTGCACGAAGCACAGAGTCCTTGCTCATTGCTGCCTCCTGGGTTCAGGCCGGAGGGTGGGGGTGGGGGGGGAGACGATGGTGGCTGGGAAGCTGTCCCATTCATTTCATTCTGGGCACACTGTCTTAACTCTTCTGTGAGGGCTATTGCTAGTGTCTGTGGCAGGGGCTCTGGTGTCCTCAATTAATAGAAATCTGATATTTCAAGAGGTGTTACTGTGGAAGAACAAAAATAGCTGTGACGAAGCTGTCAATTTAGTGACCAAGTAGTTGGAAGTAGTTGATTGGACGATGTGCGTAGAAACGAACTATCTTGGGCTCTCTAGAGAGCCCTTGGAGATTAAACTCTCCCTCTCTGAAGAGTTCACCTTAGAAATGTGAACTCCAGTTGACAGGAATTGCTTTTTTCCTAATCATGTCGTTGGCAGGCAACAGGAGCTTGGAAAATGGACTTCCTTTGAAAAAAGAGATGGGCACAGTCTAGAGACAGATGAGGGTCAAAAGGACCTTGACTTCAGTAATAACAGGAGAATATTGGAGCTGCTTGAATCTCTGGGTATCATCTGGGAAAGGGAGTTAGGAAATGCCGTCGCCAACTGGAAGGTATTATGCTGAGCGAAATAACTCAATCAGAGAAAGAATTATATGATTTCACCTGTATGTGGGATTTCAGAAACAAAATGGAGGATCATAAGGGAAGGGAGGGAAAAATAAAATAGGCCAATATCAGAGAGGAAGAAAAGCCATAAGAGACTCCTTTTTTTAAAAAAAATTTTATTAAATAAATAAATAAATAAATAATTTATTCATGAGAGACACAGAGAGAGGGGGTGGGTGGTGCAGAGGCATAGGCAGAGGAAGAAGCAGGCTCCCTGCAGGGAGCCCGATGCAGGACTCGATCCCAGGACCCCGGGATCACACTCTGAGCCAAAGGCAGACGCTCAACCACTGAGCCACCCAGGCGTCCCACCATGAGAAACTCCTACCTCTAGGAAACAAATAGAGGGTCCCTGGAGGGGAGGGGGGTGTGGAGAGGGGTAACCAAGTGGTGGTCATCATGAGGGCACGTGATGTGATGAGCACTGGGTGTTGTATGCCACTGATGCATCACTGAGCTCTGCCTCTGAAACTAATACGACAATATATGGTCATTAATTATGTAAACTAATAACACAGTATGTGTTAATAATACAATAGATGTTAGTTAATTGAGTTTAAATAAAATAAAAATAGAAAAAAGATAAAGAAATGCCATCCCCATTAGGGACTCCACCTCCCTGCTCTCCTAATGGTTTCCCAGCAGTGAAAGGGACTTAGAGACTTGTGCCTAAGGACAGCGAGGAAAGGGGGGATGGGATATATGGGGTCTGGCTTAAGGGAAAAGGGCCTCCTGTGGCAGCTCGGAATGAAAGGAGGACAGTTTGGATCCTGGAAGGAATTACCGGAGGAGAGGGGACACAGAGGTGGCTCAGGCCAGAGAGGTCATGATAGCCAGGACCCCGTGCAGTGCAAAGGTAGACTCTGGAACATTCTTCAGGTGGGTCACAGGGAGCCTCCTAAAAAGGCGACCTACTTGTCCTTGGGCCCGAAGTTGTATCCGGTGCCAGTGTACATGCTGAACAAGTAGATGCAGAGGTACTGTGTTCTGAATTTTTCCATTGTTTCTCATCCCTTCAGGACAAGTGCTGGGTGGCTGGGTGGGAGGGAGGGTTGGTGAAGCTGCAGCTCTCATCGCAGAAGCTGTGTGCAGACCAGACTCGTCAGCGGGCTCTCGAGGGCCTGGCTGTGTGGGTGGGCTTCCTGGTGGCTGTTTGCTGTTTGTTTTACGTGGGCTGGAACATCTTGTCTGCTAGAGCTCTTTGCTCCTCAGAGGAGTCCTGGGCTGTCTAGCTCTGCACTGAGCACGACTAGAGCTGTTCACCACACTTCCAGGCTTTTCCAACGTAGGACTTTTTCTGCAGAGCTGCAGTGTCAAGACAGTGCTGACACTGAGATGGCCAGACCATCTTTCCTGTATTGTTTTTCTCAGTGAATCTTGGTACATCACCCATGATTCTTACGGTGTGTGTTTAAGAGCCTTGTGACTATTGCCAAGGCCTTGCGGGACATGATTGTAGGTGCTGGAGAAGTGGCCTTAGAACGTGGCAAATGAGGATAGGCAGAAACGTGGAAGGTCACCTCTCTCGTGTCCCTTCCAGAATCATTCCTTTTGGTTGAATGCATGGATTGCTCCTGGTTTTCCTTCCCTCTTCATCTCCAAGAGAGTTCTAAGTAGCGCTTGCCCTAGCAAAGGAAGGAGGGAAGACTCTTTTTAGGTTTCCTCTTGTTCTTTTTCTTTGCAATTTCCGAAAACAGCTGTGGTTCACAGGGTCACAAGGGGGAAACTCTTTCATATTTTTTTTAGCGTGTAGCAGAAAAATGAACTTCGTTGGCCGCATTGCCTGTTATTAGAACTGGTTCATGCTCTCCCACCGGAAGAGTGAGACACGCTATGGGACGGGACCCCTCGGATAGTTCCAACGCTGGACTCAGATTTGTTTCATCTCACTCATACAGATACGTACCAAGCACTGGCTATGGGCTGGAAACTGTGGAAATTCAAAGTCTAGCGTCATTTTTAGACAGAAGTACTTCCTTCTGAGCAGGATGTTTCCTCTTATAGTTTTTGATCACTGACAGTGTATCAAGGAAGAGGAAAAACCAAGCTTCTTCAGGGAAATCTGGGTCTATAACTCTTTCATCTTTCATTTGAGGAAACCGAGTTCAAAGAAGATAGAGCAATTTCTCAAAATTATGACTGTGTCAGCCTGGGCTAGAACCCATGACTCCGGAACCCATCCCTACCTCTACTTTCTATTCTGTGCTGCTTCCTGACTTCCAGGTATATCAGACCAGAAACTCAGGTGGGAAGGAGATGGGATATGTCACTTTTCTTTTTTTCCCTGTAAGTCAGCGTAATTTCTATTTCGAGCCTCCTATTCTGCTGGGTGGTGGAAATGGAATCAGTTGCAGTCAATGGAGGGTCATTCTCCTCTGTTCCTGGTGGTTGTGTATTCCTGGTGCAAAATCACGGGAGAAGAGGGGCACGTGTTTGTCCCTGTGTTCAGCTCTCGGGGATGTATCTGCAGTGGTGTCTTCTTCCTGCGTGATCTTTGGTCAGGAGTTCGGTTCAGAATCTCCCTCTGCACATTCCCTTATTCCCAGCCCCTTAGCACTTTTCATGTCTCTCAGCTCCCGGGGCCACATCTCTACTGCTCTCAGAGCCTGATGATCCCTGTATTGTTCCCAAACCGGTCTCTATAGAGGTAGGCAGTTTTGTGAAGCTGTCGCAGGTCCTGCCCGGACACCCCACGCCCACCCCCCATAGATCTGCTGCTCCCATCATGCCAACCTAGAGGAAAACCAGTCTTTCTACCTGGGGATGAGTCACAGAGCCTCCCTGTTGTCCGATCTCACACTTCTTTACGGTCCTCCCACCGAAACACCACTTCCACTACAGACTTGGCCTTGAAGGGAAGACAGGGTAAATGACCTTTGGGAAGATAACACATGAATCTCAGTTCTTTCCATTTTCCCCTCTTCTAGGGAACTTGTATCTAGTTGAGGGGTAGGGAGGCTTAGCTGTTACCGAGTCATATTCTTCTAAATCTTTTTTCTTACCTGGGTCAAAAGTCAAGAATCCAACCCTTGGTATGCGTCAGGGTTCTCCAGAGAGTCAATAGGATATATTTTTATATAGAAAGAAGTTATTTTAAAGAATTGGCTCATGTAATTTTGGAGACCAAAGAGTCCCAATCTGCAGGGTGGGCTGGCAGGCTGGAGAGCTTGAAGGAGCAAGTATTGCAGCTCAAGTTTAAAAGCCATCTGCTCGAGAGTTTTGTCTTGCTTGAGGGAGATCGATCTTTTTCTATCCATGTCTTTGTATGACCATGGCCCACCTACGTTATGAAGGACAGGCTGTTTTACTCTCACAGATCACTGGTGTAAATGTTAATCTCATCCAAAAACACTTTCACAGAAACATCCAGCATAATTTTGACCGCATATCTGGGCACTGTGGCCCAACCAAGCTGACATGTAAAATTAATTATCACACTCCTCTCTTGTTTGTGGTCTATCTTGTCTTTGGTTCTCTAAGAAAGTAGTAACCTATTCAGTAGTAACCTATTCAGTAGAAGGAAATAATAACAGATGTTGTGGGCATAAAAGCAGACGGGAAGACTTTGATTCATTCTTTGAAAATACGTACCATGCGTAATTATAGTACTTATATACTTATTTTGAACTATTATTAATTAGAGCTTTTCAATATGCTGTTTTATTAGTACACTTTCAGTTTCACAGGTGTTTATCTTTGGTCTCCCCCCGCCCTCCAAAAAAACCCAAAAGTTTCTCCAAAGCAGGCACTGGTTCATTTCCCATTGACTATAGTATTTTGTACAAATAGTAAATTCCATTAATCGAAAAAATTTATGAGCCATAGGTACGTATTTATACATTTATTTATTTAAGTAAAACCTTAAGCAGTTTTCAAGTGATATTTGTTGCAAAGAAAACATTTGAAGTATAACTGCTTTCACTTCACTTGATGTCTTTTTGATTATCTTGAGACCTTGCAATTTTTTCATCTTTATGGAAAATCAGAAAACACTGGTAAGTGGTAAAAATTAAGAGCAAAATTTCCAAAGTGAGCAATTTTTTTTTTCTCCAAATAGCGTGGTCGTTTTTCTTCTTTGAGTGTCATCTATGTTCCTAATTTTTGAAGTAGATTTTCCCTGAATAATTTTTAAAAGCCCACAAAGTAATGCTTATATCTTCTTTTGAGTTGCCGGGAGACCACAGGGTTTTCTAGAATGAAGTGCCACCTGGTACATCCTAAATTCTGTGAAGCAGAGCTTAAGCTGGGCTGAGTGAACAAAAAGTGACATCTCCTTAATTACCACAAAATGATACCTAGGTACTTTCATGCCAGCTTTAAGGTAACACTGAACATAGTGTTACGATTGTGTTTGATTTTAATGCCACTTACATAAGGTAACCTTTCAGACCTGGAATGACTCCACCAGTGTTGCCAACTTACCTTTAATAGGTATCCTTTGGGTGCACATGTCTTCAGTATGACCACATTTGGCCACTGGTATCTAATGCTTTCCTAGGCTTGTTATTGCAATATAACTTTTGGTTTAACACTGAAATTGCAGGAGTAATTATTTCACTTACCCTTGATGCTTCACAAAGAAAGAAAATAACAGACATCTTATTGTCATCAAAATGGAAACTGCAGTAATTATGTCATAATAGATTTAAATCTGTGATGAACTTTGCTTGATCTCTGTTGAGATGGAACTGTGATCGTTCTAGAAGCCTCAAAGAATACTTTAAATAAATGTTTTATGGGTTGCTTATTGTAAGAGACTATCTGTGACTGGTCTTCAGTCTTTTATAGCAAACGATTTAGGACAGAGAATTTAGCTTTAAGTATCTTTGATAATGAGAATGCGTCAATCAAAAATCAAGTATTTTTTTCAGTCGATGCTATTATCTACTTATTTGTTTATTCCAGTTATTTAGTGAGTGCTTACTGTATGCTAAACCGTCCAGACTAGAATTGACATATAGTTTATTTATTTTGGGGGTGGGGAGAAGGAGGGGCAGAAAGAGAGGGAGAGAGAGTATCTCAAACAGGCTCCATGTCCAGCACAGAGCCCGACACAGAGCTCAATCTCAGGACCCTGAGACCATGACCTGAGCTGAAATCAAGAGTCAGACGTTTAACTGACTGAGCTGCCCAGGTGCCCTGTAGAGTTTAAAATAATAGAAGGATTTAGATTTCTGAATATTATTTTTATGACAGATTAAAAAACAGATTTTATTTATTTTTTTCAGTATTATCTGTAATAAAGCAATAAAGATAAGAAGATAAGATAAAGAAGGTAAATCATGTAAAGATTATTTGTCATGCATACAGAGAGCTGATAGGTAACGTAACACCATGCAAATCACGAATAGTTTAATAAAACTATTAACAAAACAACCATAGTTGATCATTGTATGTAGTTATAATTTCCATTTTTGTAACAAAATTATTTGCTTTTGAACTCTCCAAAGCCAGAGGAGAAAGGACCAGAATGGATTTTGGTTTAGAATTAATTTAATATGCCAAAAATTTTAAGAGGAGAGTATGACCTGTCAAGCAGAGTAGTCCTCAATTTACTTCAAATCATTTGAATTTTCTCTTCTAGATGTCAGAAAGGAATGGAGAGAGGAAGATCAAAGATGGACAGGCAGAAAGGAGAAACTAGAGAGATAGAAAAAAAGTAAATAAGATGTGATAGGAAAAGACAGTTTAATTACCTTTTTGATTTTAAGGCTTGTTTTCTTGAATGCAAAACTTAACTCCACATGATTGATGAAGTTGCTCTGGAAGGGGAAAAATATCTTCTCTAATAGTAATGCTCCTTGATGCTCATTTCAATAAAATGAAAATGGCCAAAAAAAAAAAAAAGAAAATGGCCCTGTTCACCAAGCAGCACATTTCGCCAAACATGTCATATAAGGAATCAGTAAAATTAGTAGAGAAACACTAAGGCTTGAAGGGACCCTGTGTGATGTCACAGAGGCTGGGTACTGGTGGACTGGAACGGATCGTGAACCGTGGAGAGAAGATAAATCATGTGAGGATTATTTGTCATGCATACAGAGAGCTGGTAGGTAATGTAACACCCTGCAAATCACGAAGTACACTTTATTGGACAGCTTGGAGGAAGGACCCCTGCCATTAGGGAGCAGGAGATCTAAGATTTGAGTACTCTAATATTATTAGTAGGGGTCGGGTCTCTTTATTTCCATTGAAATCATTGAATTCCCGTTAGGGGGGCACCTGGGTGGCTCGTTCAGTTAAGCATCTGACTCTTGATTTGGGCTCAGGTCATGATCTCAGGGTGGTGGGAGGTGGAATGAAGCCCCCCATTGGGCTCTACGCTCGCCTGGGAGTCTGCTGGAGATTCCCTCTCTCCCTCCTCCTCCCTCTGCCCCTCCCCCTGCTCGTACTCTCTCAAATAAGTAAATAATTCCTTAAAAATAAATAAATAAATAAATAAATTCCCATTTGGTTTTTGATTGTGTTTATTTCTTTACGTCCTCAGGACACAGGATTCAGTGTCACTTTCACTGAAATAAGTTAAAATGAACTAATATGGTTTGTTGTTTCCAGTTTTCTTGCAGGAGGAGGGGGTGTTTGTGGAGAAATGCATCAGCAAAGTCTCTGCTTGATAACCCTACATGCTCACTCATTGTGGGCAAATATCTGATTTGACCATATATGAATGTCTGTCAGGAGGAGGGCAAGCTACCATCTGCCATGATCCTACTGAGCACAAAGCACTGTTCTAAACATTTTATGCTGTTACCTTCTTTTAAATTACCACCATCTATCATGGTGACGAAAAATTCAGTGACTTACCCAAGGCCATACAACTTGCAAAGAGTGGATCAGGGAGTCAAACCAGAACTTTGTGTCTTTAAGTTTGAATTTTCTTATCATGTGTCTCCCCATTCATCCCCAACTTAGCTATGCCCATTTTAAATAGAAGAAGCTGAGGCGATCGATTGATTTGCCTATAGCAGCTCACTGATACATCTTAGAGTAATTATTTTTTAGCTTTTTTGGGGGAGGGGATACAAATTTAAATCCATACTCAGTTTTATCTTCTCAGTTCCATCCTTATAAAAAGACCTTAAAAAACTAGTATTCAGGGTGCCTGGCTGGCTCAGTTGGTAGAGCATGTGACTCTTGATCTCAGGGTCATGAGGTCAAGCCCCATATTGGGCATGTAGCCTACTTTAAAAAAAAAAATAAAATAAAAAATTTAAAAACCCTTATTTTTTTTAAGATTTTATTTATTCATGAGAGACACAGAGAGAGGCAGATACACAAGCAGAGGGAAAAGCAGGCTCCCCTGCAGGGAGCCCGATGTGGGACTCCATCCTGGGACTGTGAGATCATGACCTGAGCCGAAGGCAGACGCTCAACCACTGAGCCACCCACCCTAAAAAACCCTGATTTAAATATATATATATAAAGAAGAGAAAAAGGAAACTAGTGTTCACCCAGTTGAAATAAAGCTCACAATTTTTCTCTAATGATAAGCTTATGTTTAATAGTTCATTTTTTACCTTTTCGAATTTGCAGCAATCCTAAAATACAGATAGTACTATTTGAACCTGAGAAGAACATAGTTATACTTGGGTGATTATTGCACAAAAGTGTTCCCAGGGAAATTGTCTCTCTTGAAGCCAATCTCCCACAGGAAAATGCTTAGACAGGGAACCCGGGCGAGGGCTGGGAAGGCGGCACTCTTCATGTGCTCTGTGATTACACTTGGTCAGTGCTTGGTAGTACCACCAAGTCAAGGACGGTGGCTCAGAGAGACGACGTGACTACGTACGTTGTGCCTGTCCGACCTTTTTTCACTGAATATTTCCATTGAGACTTTCTTTGCTGCTCCTAGTGCCACACCCAGAAACCAGATCCTCTGACGTAGCTGAGCTATAGCACAAAAACAGGAAGAAAACTACCTAAAAATACTGGCTAGGAGGTCACTGGTAATGAAAGTATGAGAATTCAGTTCAAACTCCGTGAGTCTAACTGAAAAAACTTCACTATTACCACCCACCAGTGGTTCTCAATTTTTGCCTGCACATTATAATCACTTGAGATCTTTTTGGAAGATCACTAGGCCAACAGTACACCTAAGACCAACTAAGTAAGAGCTCTGGGGACAGGAGCTTGGCATTAGTATTTTTAAAGCTTTCTAGGTGATTCTATGAGCAGGCAAGGTTGGGAATCTGCACAATGACCTGTTGCTTTACCTGGTGCACCCCTGACTCCTGGGAGACCCCCTGTATGTAGGAGGTACTCATAGAACACCGAGAATGACACTAGGAAGTCGTCAGGAGTTCACCAGCCTAGGAGGGAGATAACGTGTTATGTTTATCAGCTAAATAACAGTTCAAGGCAGGACCAAGTTGGTTGATTTGGAGAGAAAAGCTGTGGAAGCTAGGGTTTCAAGGATAGTTCGGAGGTACTCAAACTACCACATTAGTTTTTGTGTTTGTGTCTATATGCAGTTTTCAGGTGGGTAAACAGAGAAGATTCATGGCTTTAATCAGATTCTCATTGGGGTCAGCATTACAGAAGAGGCTGGGAGTCACAGCTGAGGGCTCGGGGGAATGGAGGTCAAGAAGGGCTGGTGTGGTCAGAACCAGAACAGCATCGTGTAGATGGGACACCACACGGCATTGAAGGGGCTCACTGCGACAAAAGGAAGGAAGGAAGGGAGGGAGGAAGGGAGGAAGGAAGGAAGGAAGGAAGGAAGGAAGGAAGGAAGGAAGGAAGGAAGGAAGGAAAGAAGGAAGGAAGGAAGGAAGGAAGAAAGGAAGTCTTTCCAAGTCCAGGGGAGAGAAAGAACGAAGTTATGGAGGTAGGAGCATGCCCACTTAACTAGCACAGTGAAGCCTTGGAGCTCTATGGGGGATTATTTTTTAAAATATTTTATTTATTCATTTGAGAGAGAGAGAGCAGGAGCCGAGGGAGGGGGAGAAGCGGACTCCTCGCTGAGCAGGGAGCTCGACGCGAGGCTCAATCCCAGGACCCAAGATCATGACCTGAGCCGAAGGCAGATGCTTAACTGAGCCCGAGATTTTTTTTATTAAAATGTTGGAGATATTCTTTTTTTCTTTCTTCTAGCATGCTACTGTGAGCATGCTACTTTTTGATTAATAATAATAATAATAATAATTGTGGGACACCTGGGTGGCTCAGCGGTTGGACGCCCGCCTTCAGCCCAGGGTGTGATCCTGGAGTCCCGGAATCGAGTCCCACATCGGGCTCCCTGCATGGAGCCTGCTTCTCTCTCTCTGCCTGTGTCTCTGCCTCTATCTGTGTATCTCTCATGAATAAATAAAATCTTTAAAAAAAAATCGTTAGGCTATATACGACTATCATTGGGATACACACGAGACTGGAAATAATAGATGCCCATATTCGAAGTGACCTGAATGGTTAGGGGATGAGATAAGAGGGAAAGGGTTGTCACTGGAGGTGCTGTTTCACCTTTTGAATGTTTGCCCTGTTGTAGATTGTTACCTGCTAAAAAAAAAAAAAAAAAAAAAAAAAAAGGTACATCATATGCATGATGATAAAGATGAAGCTCTCAATAGCATGATGTTTGAAATAAACTTGTACAATTGAGTTTTGGAAATCTCAGTAAAATTAAGCAAAACAATGAGGTAGGTTAATGTATTGGTCCTGAAGGGGGGGATATGCAGGCCCCTGACAGGATATATTGCTCAGCATTTGTATGTAGACTTCTATATTTACTTATGTTTAAATTAAAAAGGGTTTTCTTTGGGAGTGATTAAAAAATATATATAAGACCTCTATCCAGCCGTATTTTTGAGTGGATAAATTAAAAAGTTGAATGGAATGGATTCTATTGGATATTAGAGATAGAAGATGTATGTAAAGCCCAAAATGTTGTTACCAAGTATCCTCTTTACTTCCCCTCCCCCAACTCACATACAGAATTTAGAATATCCATTAAGCATGTGACTTCTGATTTCCTCTCCGGTCATGATTGGGGTCGTGGGTTCAAGACCCGAGTCAGGCTCTGTGCTCAGCAGGGTGTTTATCTACTTGGATGCTCTCTCTCTGCCTCTCCCCTCCCCACTTGCTCTTCTTCTCTCTCTAAAATACATAAATTAAAAAAAAATCTAGAACATCGAAAACTTGATAACAATACAGAAGAAAGTTGGAAGAGATACCATATATCTTGATGCCACACAATAAACTGTCTCTTCCTTCACTTACAATGAACATTTTTGCACTTTTTAACTTAGTATAGTGCTTACTTTTGGGAACTTCTATCCTTTCCAAAAACCTATACAGATCCCAGAAGAATTGATTTTTTTCCTCTCGTATACATACAAGGCACATGAATGTATTTTGTGACAACAGAATATTGATTTTTAATTAGAAAAAAAAAGGAAAGGATTCATTTCTTACTTCTAAAGCTATCTTTCTTTCCTAGATTGAACAATTTTCTGAAGTGTTTCTCCACTGGTCTTTTTTTTTATTGTTTGCCTGATGGCAAAGGTTGAATTCTGAATGGCAACGTGATGTTTAAAATAAGGCAACAAGATTGAATTTTAGAAATGCTAGGAAGAAGGAGCAAACATTTTCTGAGGCACACCGAATTCAGAGTTATGCAAACAATTTTTATCATATAAAAAAGGTGCAAATATGCCCCCAAACATCATTTTTTCTACTCTCCAAAGTAGCCTTTATATTTCTTAGTTCTTTTCATCTTTTGAAAAGATTTAGACATTCCCAGTCATAGCAAACTTTCTTAAGACAATTTTCTGATGCTTTGTGTATACTTCTAAAAAATCTGTGTTTTTTGAAACTTAACCCATCTTATGAAACCCCCTTATTCATGAAGCCATTTTATATAATGTAAAACAATCCTTTACCTAGAAATTTTATTAAGTAATACATAAGAAGATGGGAGAGTGTGAACCTTTAACACTTTGTTGACATTATTTGGAAACCCTTTAAAATGTAGGACCATAAACTCCTTTTTAGTTAAATTTGGGCTTTTTAACAATCCAGTTATTTTAAGAGATTAGACAATAGAGACCTAACTTATTTGTGATAGAACAAAAGCAGATTCCGGTTGTTATTTGCACATTGTGCTGATGTTTCTGATGCAAAACACGTTTCTTGGAAATAAAATCTGGGGGCACCTGGGTGGCTCAGTTGGTTAAGTGTCCGACTCTTGATTTCGGCTCAGGTCATGATCTCAGGGTCCTGGGATCGAGCCATGCATCAGGCTCTGCACTGGAGGTAGAACCTGCTTGAAATTCTCTCTCTCTCCTTCTGCCCCCACCCCCCACCCCACTCATGTGCTCGCTCTAAAATAAATCTTTAAAAAAGAAATTCTGAGAACTAAAACAGAGGCATTAAAATCAGTCTGCACGATAGCAGCTCTCCGTATTGGCACTTCTCAAAGTGCAGGCCACAGACCCACAGTGGCCCACAACCTGTTACTTGTCCACCTGAGATAAGGAAACTTGACGGTGTTTGACATTGCGATGATATTGAAGCACATGATCTAGTAATTCATTTTTACAGTTTTTTTTATATGTATATATAAAACTCTTACTCTGGCAGAAAATGGAAATTTAAAAATCTCACCCTTCCCCAAGGAAAGTTCAAGAAACACTGCTCTGGAGAATGTTTGTGGGGCTCCTGAAAGAGTTCTGGGTAGAGAAGGGGCTAGATAAGAAACAAGGCTGAGGTGAGAGGAGGGAGGGAAGGGCTCGCCACCGCGCGGTGGTAGACACAGCTGAGCCAGCAGAAGTCCCAAATTTTAATGTCCCTCATGGAGGGAAGATTAATTTTGGAGAAGTGCTGTCATTAGTATGAATTTTCAGTCTTTTTTCAGCCACATGTGACAGACGCTAAACTCAAAGTAGATTAAGAAAGAGGAAAAGAGAGAGAAATCATTGATTCCATGACTAGAGAGAGACTCTTGGTGTAACAGCTTGTCACAGGGAATCTAGGGACTTGGGGTCATTATTCTTATTCATTCATGCTGTCCCACTGCTTCTCCTGCCTCTCCCTCCAGTTGTTTCTCTCTCAGGATTGTCTCCGTTCCTTCTACCACAGATAAGATTGTGCCATGTGGCGAGAAGGGTGAGCGGCTTTCGGTAGTGCGAGGCTCTATCCTATTACCTCAGCCCCTCCAGAGGTAAGAGGGAGCTGTGCTCTTAAGAGGCCATGCACAAAATCCCCGGGGAGCACTCTCAATGGCCCCATTTACACAGTGGGCTCAGTCCGGGGCCGTTCATCACAGCTGAGGGGAGAGGAGACTATTTTCTTGCACATGCATGTGGCCAAGTGGATTGGGCTGAGGTAGGGAGGAACTGGGGTATTGGGTCAGCAGCTCCTTAAGAAACCTATAGTTGGGGGCAGGTTCCCCAGAGATGGGGGTGGTGATGGTAGAGAAGAATGAAGAGATGAGTAGACTAAGCAAGAGAGGTCTACTGCCTTGTAGAGACTAAGCTTTTCAGTGTCACAGCTCATTGGTTTGAGACATAGCAGGAGGTGGAAGAAATAAGAACGAAGACCAGAAAAGGAAAAGGGAAGAACTCCCCAGCAGACACTGGGAGGAGCCCTGATTGGGGGCAGCCGGGGAGGGGCTCGGGGTTGAGCAATAGAGAGGAAGCAGTGAGACCACAACAGAAAAGGGAATTGGAAGGGTGGGGAGCCCCATGCTCGTCCTATGAGGACCTGAGCCACGGGACAGCTTTTCAGTTCTGGAAGATACAGATGTCAGTCAGCCAGTTAGAGCTCAGCATCCTCTCACAGCCGAGAGCGTAACTAAGCCCCAGCAGCTGCTAGTGGTTATTTTACAATTCGGCAATGAGAAACCTCAGCCATGAAAACAGTGTCTGGTAAACTTTTATTATTTTTCCCGGAGCCTCCACCCCAGTATTTCCTTTTTTTTTTTTTTTAATTTTGTTTGTTTATTCATGAGAGACACAGAGAGAGGCAGAAACATGGGCAGGGAGAGAGGCAGGCTCCATGCAGGGAGCCCAATGCGGGACTCGAACCCAGGACCCCAGGGTCACGCCCTGGGCCTAAGGCAGGAGCTCAACCGCTAAGCCACCCAGGCATCCCCAGTATTTCCTTATTTATGTGAGATAACTGGAAAGCCAGAGTAGGGTTTGGGTTTTTTTTTTTCTCCCCTACACACGAAATACCTTTTGCGGAAAGAATGTCTGTAAAACACAGATCCGTTACACTCTCCATACGCGGCAACACTCAAGGTGCAGTTTTCAACACTATTTGTGTCCACAAAGCTGCTCAAAATCAGAGCGTTGGACACAACTGTGACTTAAGGTCCCGTGGGCGACGCCTCGAATGGGAGGTGTCGAAGTCCATCTCTTGACTAACGCCCGCAGTTAGCTACAAGACTCCTTCACGAGCCGTGAACAAGGCGGTGCTTGTGGGGGTGCTTGTGGCCCGTGAGGGCAGCTCCCAGGTGAGAAGTAGGCCAAGCAGCTGCAGCTGCCCTCAAGCTGTGGGCAAGGCCCGGTGGCCGCGGCAGCATCACTGGAGGCTTGAGAGGAAGGCCTAGGCCTGCGCCCTCCTCACGACGGAGACCCTCGGGCCCGGGCTCAGCAGCCCTGTCCGACAGGCTCCGGGCCTGGCCCACTGGGGAGGCCCAGGAGGTGAAGCCGGCTTGCAGCTGGAGTTGGAAGACGGGCCTAGAGGCCCAAGCAAGTGTTAGGACCCGTCCAGAGAGAGGAGACTTGACCGTGCCTCGGGGGAGTTTTATTCCCGTCGGTCTCCTCCACTAGCCGTGGTGCGCGGCCTACGAGAGAGCCAGGCCAGATGCGCCATTGTCTGTTTGGAGGCCGCCCTCCCGTGTGAGCGGGTCCCGTCTCCTCCTAAATGGACCTTGGACGTCGGGAGAGCCAGGGAAGGAGGTCGGAGAGGGGATTCGGCTGACGGAATGGCCGAGCTGATGCTTACACAATTACCAATAAATTATAACACAGGTGTTCTTTGCGGATGGTTTCCCTTCTAAGAAATACCTGACTTGAGGCCCAGTGTCACGGGTAAAGGCCGCTTACTAAAATCACCCTGGCACCTTTTCTGACAGAGGAGCCACACCTTGAATTTCTGAAGCATCATCTCTAAGTGTTACGCCTGAAAATCTACACAAAAAGACAAAACAGTCTCCAGGTGGTTCAGATGCTCAGCCAGATTTAGAAACTTCTAAGAAAAAATTAGAAAACAGTCACGGATATGAACCAATGAGCTGTCTGCCTTTTTTTTTTTTTTTCTTGGTTTTGTTTTGTTTTAATTTTCGGTCTGCACAAAGAACTACGCCTCCCCATCCTCAGGCTATACCTGTGCTTCAGGCTCCTCCTCCCTGTGTCTTCCTGGCGGGCGTCTCCCCACCGGTTCCCACCTCTGTCCCCTCTGCCCGCTGGTTCCAGCCTGGGGATGTGACCTTCTCCCTCCATTCCAGCTCTCACGATGTCACCTTAGTTTTCCCTTATCTCTTGCTTTTGTGTCCCATTTCTTCAGAGTCATGTGGACGTGGTTCTTGCATCTCTGAGGCCCCCAATCTCAGGGAAGGACTGAAAGCGTTGTTCATAAGTTGCCAAAGACCTCAAATGTGAACTGTACTGATTCTTCTTCACGCCTTACTGCATCTTTTCTTCAGTCTCAAGAGCTCTTGGAACTCTCTTCTAGACTTCTGAGACCCCGGGCTGACCCCCCCCCCCTTTTTTTAATCCTCTGCCTGCCCTGTTTAGCCGCCTCTGCAGAATGTGGTATTTGTCTTCCTCTGTCTTATTTCACGTATATGATGCCTTCAGGGTCCCTCCGTGTCTTCCCAGATGTCAGGAGTCCCCTTTTTCGTGGCTGAATAATAGTCCTACGAATGTCTCACAACTTCTTTATCCGCTCATCCGTCCATAGGCACGTAGGTGGCTTCCATGTCTCCACCATTGTAAATAATGCTGCGATGCATACACGGCTCCTTGAGTTAGCATTTTTGTTTTCTTCATTTCAATACCCAGCTGTGGGTGTCTATTGCTAGAACTTGTGGTAGTGCCATTGTTGGCCTTCTGAGGACCCTCCACAGTGTTTTCCGTAGTGCTCTACTGGTTTGCATTGCCAATAGCAGTGCATGACGGTTCTCTCCCCTCCGTCCCTCACCAACACTTGCTGTTTATCATCTTTTTGAGGAGAGCCATTCTGACAGGTGTGAGGTGGTGTCTCTGTGGGGATTTGATTTGCATTTCCCTGATGACTAGTGCTGTCGAGCACCTTGTCATGCACCTGTTGGCCCTTTGTATCTCTTTTAAAGAAGGTCTATTCAAGTCTCTGGCAGTTTTTCAATGAGATTGTTTCTTGGCTATTGAGTTGTATGAGTTCTTTATATATTTTGTGTATTAACTTCTTATCAGAGAGACATTTAAGAGATTTTTCTCCCATCCCATAGCTTGTCTTTTCATTTATTAATGGGTTGCTTTGCTGCGATTAAGTCCCACTTGTTTGTTTTTGCTCTTTTTGCCTTTTAGTGTCAAATCCAAAAAAAGTCGTTGCCAAGACCCAGTGTTCAGGAGCTTACCCCCACTTTTTTTTTTTTTAAAGGAGTTTTATTGTTGAAGGTCTTAAATTTTGAGTCTTTAATTTCCATTTTATTTATTTATTTATTTTTATTTTTTTATTTTTTTATTTATGAGAGACACAGAGAGAGGCAGAGACACAGGCAGAGAGAGAAGCAGGCTCCATGCAGGGAGACTGATGTGGGACTCGATCCTGGGACTCCAGGATCACACCTTGAGCCAAAGGCAGACGCTCAACCGCTGAGCCACCCAGGCATCCCTAATTTCCATTTTAAACTTAAGTCTTAAATTTAAGTCTGAATTTGAGTTCATTTTTGTGTTTGGTGTAGGACAGGGGCCCAGTTTCATTCTTTGCCTGTGGCTGTCCAGCTTTCTCATCACCATATATTAAAGAGACGGTCCTTTACCCATTGTGTATTCTTGGCGCCTTTGACATAAATTAACTATGAATATTCATGGGTTTATTTCTGGGCTGTCTAATCTGTTTCATTGTTATGTTTTATGCCAATAATATACTGTTTTATCATAGATTTGTAATATATATCATTTGAAATCAGGGAGCATGATGGGCTCCAGCTTTGTTCTTCCTTCTCAAGATTGTTTTGGCTATTTGGGATCTTTTGTGGTTTCATACACATTGTAGGATTATTATTTTTATTTCTGAGAAATGCCATTGGAACTTTGATAGGGATTTCATTGGATCTGTAGATTGCTTTAGATTGTATGGACACATAATCTTCCAATTCATGAGCATAGAACATCTTGCACTTATTTGTGTCTTTAGTTTCTTTCATCAGTATCTTAAGGATTTCAGTACAGATATCTTTTACTTCCTTGGTTCACTATATTCATAGGTTTTTAATTTTTTTCATCCTAAATTGGGATTATTCTCTACTGGGGTCTTAAACGATGGTCATCTCTAGGATTCAGTTCGAAAAGTATTAATCCAGTCCTTGCTTTGTGTCAGATCCTATTTTTAATGTTTGTATATAGTAGATGGGATAAAGTACCTGCCCTTGTGTGACTTCAGAATTCAATGAAGGAAAAGCAAGTTGGAGAGATCACTACCCTCACCTTTGGTAGGTGTGATGACATGGTGCTTTACATTGAAGTGTCCATCCATGGCTCTTTCTATGAACTATGAACACTTTGTAGTTTGACTATTCCTATGGTTTTGAGTGCCCCCTGTACTGATGACTCCAGATATCTATCACTGAGTCCGTAATTCCTGTATCTCATGGCTAAGAGCATTTTCAAAAAATATTTTATTTATTCATGAGAGAGAGAGAGAGAGAGAGAGAGAGAGAAAGGCAGAGACACAGGCAGAAGGAGAAGCAGGCTCCCTACAGGAAGCCCGATGTGGTACTCGATCCTGGGACCCTGGGACCATGCCCCGAGTCAAAGGCAGACACTCAACCACTGAGCCACCCGACCATCCCAAGAGCTTTCCTGAGTTAAACACACCTGGGTTTGAATCCTGGTTCTGCCACTCATATGTGTGACCTCAGATAAGATACTGAACCTTATCTAAGGCCTAGTCCCTTCCTTGTACAATAGGGATCATGAAATCAGAGTTGTAGGAAGTGAGCTACACCAGGTAAAGCTTTCAACGCTGTACCTGGCATAAGCCAAGTGCTCCAAGTATGTTGCTGCTATTTAACTTTGAGTTCTTTGGGGTCTTAAAAAATTTATTTTTATTTTTCCCTTTGCTTGATTCTTTGGGGTACCATGAGCTTTCATTTGGAATTCCCAAACTTCAGTTCATCTAATGCAATATAGTAACTGCCAACTTTCGAGCCAGCTCTTCAGTTCACTAAATTCCCAAGAGTTACTAAAATGACACAGAAATGAAAAGGTAGTGTTATTTTGTGGGTATAGCTTTGGAATCGACCACAGCATGTGGTAAAACATGTATTAGCTTCCTAGGGCTGCTGTGATAAAGTGTCACCAATTGGGTAGCTTAAAACAACAGAAATCTGTTCTGGAAGCTAACAGTCTAACACCAGGCTGTTTGCAGGGCCATGCCGTTTCCAAAGTTCCAGGGGAGAATTCTTAGTTCCTCCTCTACTTCCTTGCTTAGTGCTTGCCAGCAGTCCTTGGTGTTTTTGACTCATGGCAACATCACACTCCAGTCTCTGCCTCCACCTTCACAGGACCTCTTCTCCCTGTCTGCCTCTGAGTCCAAACCAGGGCCAACCTTAACTCAGTATGACCTCACCTTAACTTGATTATATCTACAAGGATCCTATTTCCATCTATGAATCCATCGATTCATAGATGTTGGGTGTAAAACTTGAACAAACCTTCTTGGGGGAGGTCAACCCAGTACAAGGCACATAGAAAGTGTTTATTGTCTTGGACACGTAAGTGATTAACTTTTGCCTTGAAAAATAGAATGTTTATCTAATCTCCTTGTGTCTCTCACAGGAGACCTTGTGTTTATGTGTGGAAATAGTCTGACCTTAATCTGTCTCAGTATTAGCAAGATTCAGATTCTTGTCTGTGTACCTCCTATAAATTCCTCCTATAGAGGACACCAAATGCAAAGTCTATTATCACTATAGACTCTACTTCCACACTTCAAGCCAGCTGCTTGCCAAATGCTGCCCACTACAACACTCTTCAGCCCTCATCTCCATATACTTAGGACTGTTTTACCTGTAATTACAGAATCTGACCTCTTCTAGGTTCCAGGAGCAATTTTGGCCTTCAGCAGGAGGGATTTACAGAGCTCTTTCCAACGTGTACACAGTCACACCGTGTTGATAGCTTGGCCGTACATATTGCCTTGCTTCTGAAACTGAGTATTTGTCTTGATTATAAAAACCAGTTTTTAAGAAAATGATAATCATGTGAGGTAATGGATGCATTAGTTAACTTGATTGTGGTGATCATTTTGCACTGGGGAAAAAAATGTTAATGTTTAAAAAGAGCAATTTCAAAAAAAAAATAAATAAAAAAAAAAATAAAAAGAGCAATTTCCATTTCTATGCTGGTTCTGGTCTTCTTGGCTCATCGCACAGTCCAAGGCCCTGTTAGATAACCTGTGTGGTATGGTCGTTCTTCTACAAGCGGGGACCAGCACTCATGCTACCTCTTGGGTCAGGGCTCTGGTGACTAAACTTGCCCCTGCCTATGGCGATATCTGAATAGAATCTGTTCCTGAAATCCCTTTGGCTACAATTCTGTGATGCTTTAGATGGAGAGGGCTCAGCTGAGAGAGCTCAGCTCATCTTAGTTTGTATCTACAGCATCTGCTCCATCAGAGGAGGCACATCCCAAATCTAGGCCCTAGTCTTTCTTACTGTCTGCCCTGTCCCCCTCCACCAGAGGGACAGACTCTAGGAAGACCAGACTCTTTATGACCAATTACAGATCTACTTCGTGGGGTTAAAAAACCCTTCCAACATATCTGCAAGGTCGGGGTCTTTATCGTTTTTCCGATCCCCCAATATTGCTCCTATTGATCTTCATTCATGCTGTTTTGTTTTTTGCGTCAGAACTCGCTGAACACATTTGCTCTGATGAGAATGGAAAGATACTCTGCTCAGATTATTAGTGAATTCTTAGTGAATTGGAAGATCATAATATTCTTTTGTAAGATGAACACTATGATAGCTGAGCATATTTGTTACTTAGCCAGCCTGCTAGTCTGCCAATAAACCAATGTGGGCATCGCTACAGTGCTCCCATCAGGGAGTAACTAAGCGTGTTGCTTGCTGAGTCACATTTTCCTTGCCTCAAATACTGTCTGGAGGTAAACATCTTCATAAGCCAGAATTAACTCCTTCGGGTTATTAGGGAGCTTAGCAGTGTTTAGCAAAGTGTTTTGCCAACTGAAGAAAGAAACCTCTTTGCACTGGTAATGTTTAGACTGGCGGGTGATGAACTGGAAGCTCAGTGAAATGTGAGGTGGGACTTAGATGTTAAAGCTTCCTGCTAAGATCCACAGCGTGTTAATTTTGAAGAAGCTAAAAATCTTGAATATAATCAGAAGCAAAGAAGGAGTTTAGAAGGGTGATTTTTCAGCAAGAAAGTCATAATCCTTTGTTCTTATTTATGCTGCAAAGATCTCTAAACCCATTGAAAAATGCTTCGGAGATAACTAAGAATATTAATGTGAAGCTAAAATTGTTTTGAGGTAGACCCTAGAATTGAGAGCAGACTTCTAAAGGGTTATATTAGAAAGATGCTGAATTCCCAAGTAGAAATCAGTCTGCACTTCCCAAATATTTTCTCTTTTCTTGACAGTAAACATACTTCTCAGGAGGGCGATTTAGCTCTTCAGAACTCAAGAGTGCCCAACACAGAAGAGTAAAGTCAAAACCTCAGCTCCCCCTAAGACGTGTAAATGAGGGTGTTTTCAGTGCATGTGGTGTCCTTGTTGCACTTGGAGCATCCGAGTGGTGCATTTTGCAGAATTGAGTGGTGGGTACAAACGGACAGATATATCGTAATTTATACCAAGTAGATTCATAAGTTAGCCAATATGAACCTTTTATGCTTAGCATCCTTAAGTCATTCTATCTATAATCACAAAATTCGCTCTTCCCATTATAAATGAAACCTTGTAATAAGACAAAAAGATTTGGAAAACTGTAAAGAAGGCAAAAGGCAAACCCACCCAGAGTCCCAGCATCCAGAAGCAACGTGGCCCACTGTTGGCGTTCTTACTCACTTTTTCCCAAGTCCTTAATATAATTGATTTTTTTTTGATCCTACGTATACCATTTATATCTGGTTTCACATTTTTACATAACTTCCACACATAAGCTTTTCTCAAGCTATTGACAACTCTTTAGATAGATTTTAATGATTATGTAATGATATGCAATTTGCTTAGTTATTCAGCTAATGAGCACTTAGTTTGTTTCCATTTCTCCCCCTCACTTGTCAGTCGGGCTGCACTGAATGTCTGTGCTTTCCCCTGCCTTGGCATCTAGCTGAGGATGCATTCTGATAGGAACACCCCTCTGGGTCTGTTTCCATAAGAGTGTTTATAATGTAACTAGCATTTATTCTTTCCATCTAGCTTTCTTTAAAAAAAATAGCATAGCTAAAAGATTATAGGTTTTCTTGCTATAAATGTGAAAAGAAGCAGGACAATATCACACGCTGTCAGATATACTGTAGGCTTATCTGCGGCTGAATATTCCTTTACGATCGCACGTTCCCACCAGACGGAGGTATCTCGGAAGAAATCAGTTATATAGAAACAACCCATCTGAGGCTACTCTAAAAACAACCATGCTTTTCTATGCACAACAAATTTAGCACAGAAACAGCTAAATAAAGGGGTGCTTGAGGGGCCAGTCACTATAGTACTCTGGGAACGTAGCCTTTTATTAAGGACCAAGTAAAACTAATGTCATGCAAATTACTCCAAACTATGTTTTATGATATATTCCATGTGATTCAGCTCTCATAGTGGATTGGACTGTTCATTCCTTTAAAATTGGAAATCTCATTATGAACCTGTGAACCATTCTGAGGAAAATACAAAAAAACAACGTTGTGACCTTTCATATCCTTTTCCAAGGCTGAAGTTCTATGAAAACACTAAGGTCAGGAAATGACACGTATGTGTTAGTGGCCAAAATGTTTGAAATGATACTAAACATTTTGAGGTGATCTAGTTCTGAATCCAGTAAGATTCCAAGTTTTGATAGTTTCACCTCGAAATCCTTCACATTTGACCATCCTTTTGGCCCTTCTCCCCATCTCTGCCTATCCATCCTGCACCTCTGATCAAGCTCTCATATTAGGTAATGGTTTTTTGGCTTGAAATCCTAACATATAAAAAAGACTTACAAATCCTATGTATTCACCACTGTTATTAATATTTATACACTATAAATTACACAAAAAGAAATGAAAAAGGTGTAAGGCTAAGTATACATACAGATATTTGAGAACTGCCAGATTTTTTTTTAAGATTTTTTTAAATGTATTTATTTGTGAGAGACCCGGAGAGAGAGGCAGAGACACAGGCAGAGGGAGAAACAGGCTCCCTGTGGGGAGCCTGATGCGGGACTCAATCCCGGGACTCCAGGGTCACAGCCTGAGCCAAAGGCAGATGCCAAACCATTGAGCCACCCAGCGTCCTGAGAACTGCCAGATTTGATAATGGCATTGAATCAATATTAATTTTCTTCACTTGTATGTAAGAGAACATCCTTATTTGTAGAAAATACACACTGAAGAATTTAGGGGTAAAGGGATAGCACATCTGCAATGTACGATCAAATGATTTGAAGAAACATACAGAGAAAGAATGTGATAAATGAAATAAAATGATGACAACTCTGTTGAGGGAGTTAGGTGAAGAGATTTCACCTAGAAATTTGTAGATTTGAAATTACTAGTCTGGGCCAGTTGATCCCACACTGGAGTAATCAACCCATGGAGGTGTGCAAGACCATCCAATGGAGGTGCGTAGGAGTCCTCGAATTTTACATATATTATTACCCTAGTAATAATGTCCAAACTGTTCTCTAGGCCTCTTTTTCACCCTCTTTTTGTCTAACTGCAACCCATGTGCTAGTGACCTTTCTAAAGTATAAATCTGACGATGTCACTCAGCTTCTTTAAAATCCTCTGTGATGCCAAGTTCACAAGAGAGAATGTAGAAACCTTCTAGATGATCACATGAGGCTTTTCATTGTTTAGTCCTATTTCTTTATTAATGATCTATGTTCCAGCCAAAGGAACTACTCCCCATTTGCATATTTTTTCTTGCAAATAGTGTTTCTTCTCACTGGAATGTTTTTCCTTTGTCTGCCTTTTCTACTCATTCAACCCTTGAGATGTCGCTGCAAAATTTCATCCTCTATAGTCCCTGATACTCTTGCACTTAGCCACTTCCCCCATAGCAACGATTTTACCACATTTTAATCATTTACCGTACAAGTGTACCTCTAAATCCAGCTGCTAGAGACTAGGGAGTGGATATCCTCATCTCAGTACCTGTTGCACCCTGATTGACCTGTGGCGGTTAGAACAGTGCCTGGCACACAGCAATGAATGCCTGTGGGGTGAATGAATGCATGAAGGAGCAGAAACCCACGCTGAAACTACCACAGAAGACTCCTTTATCCAAAATCAAATATTAAAAAAAAAATCAAATATTCAGCATCTGAGGATAACATCCTGAATTTAAAATTATATTACAACTAGTGATGGAAAAAAAAAAAAAAAAGACCCAGTGTTTGGAATGCTTCCACTCATACCGGGCCTGCCTGCCGCATGGAGGAGGACTGGGTGATCACGGCTAGTTCCATTGAGCTTTGACCTACGGGGCAGCTGGACAGTGTCCAAGATTTTCAGTTAATTGATGTTTGCAGCTGACTTTTAGTAAGTCTTACCATCTTTAAGAGGTCCACTCTTATTCCAATTTTATTTAAATTTACCAAAATTAGGAGTGTTGGATTTTATTAAGTTCCCATCTAGTATTTATTTTATTTTATTTTATTTATTTATTTATTTATTTATTTTTATTTATTTATTTTTTCCCCATCTAGTATTTAATACGAGTGTTCTCCTCTAGGTTATAATGTAACCTTATATTGACTTATTGCTTGATATTTGGACCATTCTTGCATTCCTGTACTGTGCCCGCCATGGTCAAGACATTGTTTTGATAGGAATATTTTCTCTGCTGTTCTATACTTTATAAGAGTAAGAGGTGACTATTCTTTACATGTAATATTTACGCCATGGAATATTTGTTATGTTTCAGAGGTCATTCCAAAAAGGCATTGAGTCAAACTTAACCTCAGTGGTTGAGTATGGAACCATTATAGCCATTCTATCAAGTCAGAAATCATGATAGCTAACATTTATTAAGTAACCTTTTATGCCAGTTACTCTTTTAACTGCTTTATATGTATTAACTCACTTACATCCTATTGCATTCATATGAAACAGAACTTACTATCCTTATCTTGTGGTTGAGGAACTGAGACCCAGAGATGCCAAGTACCCAGGGTTACATGGGTGGTAAATGGTAGAGTCAGGATTTGAACTCAGGCATTCTGGCTCCAAAGCCTATAAGCTTAATACTTAGGCAGTATCCTCCAGCAGGATACTGGGGGAAACACAAACCCAGGAATTATTTGTTCAAAGACAGAATCTGATAAAACCGGGGTGCCTGAGTGACTCAGTTGATTAAGTGTTTGTCTTCAGCTCAGGTCATGATCTCAGAGTCCTGGGATCAAGCCCTGCATCAGGCTGTCTACTTCTCCCTCTCAAATAAATGTGTTTTTTAAAAAAAAAGAATCTGATGTAATTGTCATTTAATATGATTAAGTAATGTAGAATTTATAAGAGACATGCTATAACTACATATCATCTATTAATACAGTAGTATAGATTGGGGAATAACAGTATTTAACTATTTAAAAACTTAAATATTACCAAAGTAATACTTTTTTTTTTCTTTTTCTTTTCAGCAACCTTGACACAGAAGAACTATGCGGTAAGTTGTGGTATTTTCGGGGGAAGAGGTGGGCAGTCAAACTCACTACTTTGCTTTAGAATGAAAAAGAATACCATTTTATATAAACTCCTATATACCCTGAAATTAATGTCCTAGATTAGGAGTTTTGGAACATAGTAAAAGATAATTGAGATCTCAAGGGATTTATCCTGTCTGTGAGTTTTACTCAAGCTTGTATTTCACTGGAGAAAGAGTTGGGGCTCATTAATTTGTTCATGGAGAATTGTTTTGTAGTTGGTACAGTTAGTTTTACAATAGCAAATTCTCCACTAGTTTGAATATATTTTTACATTGGTTTTTAATAGGACTTCATTATCCTCTTCAAGTAGTTTGCCTCTTATTGCTGTGTTTCAAAGTTGACCCCCCCTTCACATGTAAGAGCAACTTTGTTCCATACCTGCCTAAACAGTTCTAGAATTTTATTTTATTTTATTTTATTTTTTAACATTTCTAGAATTTTAAATGTCACTCGCAAAACCAGTTTCAATAGAGGAATTTCTACAGATTGCTGATTTATACAGCCTCTTCATTTATTTTCTTCATCTTCACGGTTGGAAACAAAAGTCAAAGGCTGGGAATGTGGAAAAGGCAAAGATTTCTGAGCTTTATTATTTTTTAAAAGATTTTATCTATTTATTCATGAGAGACACACACACACACAGAGGCAGAGACAGAGGCAGAGGGAGAAGCAGGCTCCATGCAGGGAGCCCACTCGATCCCGGGACCCCAGGATCATGCCCTGAGCTGATGGCAGATGCTCAACTGCTGAGCCACCCAGGCATCACAAGCTTTATTTTTTGTTATGAAAAAAAAAAAAAACAAAAAACTATGGAGCATTGTGAGACTATTCAGTGTGAAACCATCATTTTTCTCTGAATACTGAGAAGTTAAAGAAGTTTTTTTCAAAAGTTTTATGTTTTAAGGTAGTTACATAAGAAAACCTCCTGTCCAAGTTTGATTTTTTTTATTCATCTAGGTTTTTTAAAAATAACTTTACAGATGAGATTCTTTAAAACTCCTAAATGAAGTCACAGGCACTTCCTGAACATCTTCCAATTCTTACAAAGTTAAAGTTTACCAAATCATCACAGAGTCCCTTTTACAATATTCAAGAGTGGTCATCTTTCATTTCATCAAAATTGTAGGACAACGCCAAGCGAGGTTATGTCAGGACAAAATATCAGAACACAAGGTTTCAAGAAAATCACTCCAAACAACACAAACTCATCATAAGCTTTCCAGTTTTCCAGTGGTCATAAAACACTGTTTTCTGTTCCTACATAATGTCTAGCTCCTGTTCAGTGAGAAGAATCCAACTGAAAAGCACATTGTCTATGCAGAAGCCAGGTATCTGATACAAGGCGTGTTATGATTTTGTTAATTATGGAACCCTGGTAGAGAAAAACAGAGAAAAAATCCTGGCATACTTTTACACTTAATTCAAGCATAACCCATCCACACACACGTATGAAACTGTGCCAAGTGGGCAAAGGGGCCAGTAGGACCATGGCCACCAGGCTTTCTAGAGAACAGCAATCACTATAAAGGTCAAGTTGTGATCCATTCTCATCCATGCGCATATAGTCCCTGCCAGTGAAGTCGGGAGATGAAGCAGAGAACTGAGATTATCTTGATAATTTTGTGAGGTTGGGAGACCTGTTTGCCTCACGTGTCTGGATAGGTCAGGCCAAAGTAATGATTTCCTCAAATCATCCAGGTAATTCTTTTTGTTTCCTACTCAATTTTGTGTAGATAGGCATGGCTTGTGAGAAAGCAAACTCTTAGGAGGGCTTTTAACAGAAAGACGTTTATGGCTCCTCTTTATTTGCTGTGTGGCTAATGTATTGTCATTAAGGAATATTACATTATTCGCTCTTAGTATGATCCGTGTATCTTAATCCTCTTCAAAAACAAAAAGTTTGTCTTTTATAATAATCGAAGTAGATTAGGAACCTACTCTGTATTTATTGGGAGAAGATTTGACTATGATTTTCCCCATAGTTAGGGCATTGGCAAATGGATTTTTTTTCTTTTTTAAGAGAGAGAGAGCATGCAAGCTGGGGATAGGGAGTGAGGCAGAGGGAGAAGGACAGGGATGGAGAGAGAATCCCAAACAGGCTCCACTCCCAGCCAGAGCCCGCTGTGGGGCTTGATCTCAAGACCCTGAAATCATGACCTGAGCTGACATCAAGAGTCGGATGCTTAGCAGACTAAGCCGCCCAGGCTCCCCTAGTGTATGGGGTTTTAATGCAGCCAACTTGCTCTGTGTTTTTAAAACCAGCGATACTAGTATTCCCAATCGTGTGTTATAATCTTCCCCCTCTCTGTTCAAGAATGTGCATTTTAATTTCCAGAGTATAGCTTCATGTCTTGTTATTTTGTAAATATAAAGTAAATATTTAAGTTGGATTCTAATCAAAACCAGATGCTTCAGTACAAGCAAGTAAAATCTGTCGACTCACACCCCGCACAAATTCCCCCTTGTGCATGGGAGGGGTGGCACTTGATCAGTATGGGAAACAGATTTCTTGGACTCTTCCATAGAATCAGTTGGAAGGTCCAGGTAAAACTTGCATTCTGTTGCTTTTACTTAGTTTGTTAATTTATTAAATTATGGACCTAGAAATCAAAATCTATTGAAGTATTATTTTAGTTGAGAAAATCTGTTTTTAAAATTTAATAATAGATCACATAGGCATATAAGCTGGAATGTCCATCTCTCTCTTTCTTTCTCCCTCTCCTTTTCCCTTAGTCTCCGCTGCTAACTGCTTGGAGCATATCCTTCCAGATATTTTTATTCCTACCTTGACATCGACACATACGCCTTGATAGATAATTTTTCCAACATGAGGTCACACTATACCATCAGTACAGCTGCACACTGTTCCTTGTATTAAAAAGGCTCTAAGTGTGTTGCATTTACCTTAGTTTTTTCAATCCAATCCCTTTTGTGGATTTTCAGGCTGTTTCCAGCTTTTTGCTTGGACAAACAGTACTGGAGTAAATATCCTTGTTTGTATTATCTTCATACTCTCGTATGCGTAGTCCTGTGTGGTTAGATGCCTATAGGTGTGATTTCTTGGCCAGAGATTCTTCGGTTTGCACGCCCACCAGCAGTGTTTAGGCGTGCCACTCTTGGCGTGATTAGGAAGGCCTTCCCAAATAGCAGCTTTCGGCTGCTTCTTATCAATCCAGTACATAACCCAGTTACATTAGGTGTATGGGTTTGAACTCTGGCATTGAGTCTTCGGTTTTCTGTTCATTCCATCTTCAGCTGTGATCTGAAATCTATCAGGAGGAAAAATATTACTTTCCCGACTCGACCTAGTTTTTTTTTTTTAAGATTTTATTTATTTATTCATAAGAGACACAGAGAGAGAGGCAGAGACACAGGCAGAGGGAGAAGCAGGCCCCACGCAGGGAGCCCGACGTGGGACTCGATCCTGGGTCTCCAGGATCACACCCTGGGCCGAAGGCGGCGCTAAACCACGGAGCCACCGAGGCTGCGCCCCAGTTTTTTTTTTTTAAGATTTTATTTATTTATTCATGAAAGACAGAGAGAGAGAGAGGCAGAGACACAGGCAGAGAGAGAAGCAGGCCCCTCACAGGGAGCCCGATGTGGGACTCAATCCCTTCACCCGAGATCACACCCTGAGCTGAAGGCAGACGCTCAACCACTGAGCCCCCCAGGCGTCCCACCACTGAGCCACCCAGGTGTCCCTCGACCCAGTTTTCAACTATTGTGATAAACCTTACTCCTTTTTCACTGAACTATTTTGCAAATCTTGAACTTGGCAGCTAAGTATTTTGAGATACTTAGAGATGGATGAAGAATAATTGCGATGAAAGTTCGTGTAGCTAGAGTGCTGATCTGAAAGCATTTCTCCAAGAAAGCTCTGTGAGCAAAGTCAGGCACATTCAATATTCTACTTTCTCATCTAGTTGCTGTCTACCAAATATTTTTTTTTAATTTGCTTACAAGTAAGATCTATAAAAACTGAGGGTGCAGGACACTCCAAGGGGAGGACAAGTAGGTAAGCTTTATATGTAAGATTCCTTTTAGTAACTGTGTCCTGAGTGTCCCTGGTCAGACCCCAGAAGAACACCGGCTTGCTTTGCCCCAGCCTGGGCAGTGCTGAGGGACCTGTGCCAGCCAGAAAATCACAAGTCACTATTCCTCTTCCATACTATTAGAGCTGTGGCTATCTGGCACATTCATAAAATCACCAAAAAAGAAGGGCACTGCTTGGGATGCTCAGTCAGTTAAGCATCTGTCTCCTAACCTCAGCTCAGGACTTGATCTCAGGGTTGTGAGCTCCAGCCCTGCACTGGGCTCCATGCTGGCAGTGGAGCCTACTTAAAAAAAAAAAAAAAAAAAGTCACCAAAAAAGATGTAAAACACTTTGCATGACACTGATACGCATTCTCTCAAAATGACCCTTGTCCTTAGATTCCCAACTGGTGCACCATCAGAGCATGGGTTCTTCCCACCTCTCCAGTCTCCCAGGGTGGCCTGGGCGGAGGGTATGGGGCTGTGGTTCGGACTTGAAATTCTTAGAACTTCAAACTTGAGAACACGACCACCTGGAGCATTAAGATGCAGAACCGGAAAACAAAACTCGGTGATGCGCCACCACCAGTCAAGTACGGCAGGGAAGGGAGAATCTAACCTTCAGGCGGCATATTATTAGCGAAGACACTGCATTGAACCTCCGCGAGGAGATAATTTGCTTTCTGATAGATAACTTGTCGAATACGTCTGTCTGTAAACCATGCTCTATTCTCTTAGAGGACAATGTTTTTAGACTCTTAGAATCTTTCCAAGATTCTTCGCTTCAACTGATGAGAATGGGCTGTCACGCATCTCCGTGTGCGCTGTACGATTCTGTGTGCTCCTGCCCGTGGAACTCACGTGCAGGTTTCAATAAAAGCGCATCACTTCTCCAGGAAATCTACTCTAGTTATTGGAGGAAAGAGTTTTTGCTTTTTTACCCATGGAACCATGCAGCTCTTTTTTATTGTCTTTTGATACTATAACAAATCCTATTATAGATTTTAAAAAAAAGAAGTATCCTACAAGCAAAAGAGGTAAAAAGAGTTCCACATAAAATGGATTTTGGGGGGGACTGTCCTGAGACCATGCATATATTCAGCATTTTATGCTCCATAGAGACTGAGTTGAAGGGATAGAGGTCACCCTGTGTGTGTGGGGGGTGTCCCCATCTTCATGCCTCTTCTGCTTTACTCTGACCCTTTGGGGCACATGTGAAGTGCAGCTCTAAGTCCAGGCCACAGAGGAAGGTTACATCTGGAGAATGAGGTGTGTTCTGGGGTCCTGGACCCTTTCTCTGGAAGGATCAGAGTTGTCCTGGCTCTTGTGGTCCGCCTCAGACCCTGAACTTAGAGATATGTTGTTAGAAAAGAGGAAAGGAGCCCGAGTGCAGAGGGCTGCAGGATAGAGGCTGCCCAGATGGCCTCAGTGTGACCCCAGCAGCTGGAACCCGCCTCAGATGCGAGCCCTGGATGTGCCTCTGAATGGGATAATCTTTGGGGTTTGTGAGTGACGGGACGGTTCCCACCTTTGGGTTCCTTCCTCACTCATTTCTGCTGCTTTGGAGCTCCTGCTCTGCACTACTAACCACCCAGGCCTGCACACTCAGGCCCCCCCAGGCTGGTGCTCCCCTTCTTACCCACAGTCTGTAATGACCAGCACCCTTTCTGCGTGGTAGCTGCCTTCAGCTCTCACATCCAGTCTCAGGCCCAGCCCCATGTGCTGCAGTCCCAGGTCTCTATCCCAGTCACCTCTACCTCCATCGCTGCCCTGACTTCACCTTCTCCCTCCTGCCTGGAATTTTACATGGTCTCCCCTCTGGCCCTGTGGCTTGAGTGTCTCTCGATGGGCCACGCTGTCAACAAACTAGAGTTCTAATGAACCAGTATTTATTCTGGATCTTTCTTTCTCTCTAATGCTGTGATTTGCCCAGCTCACCCTGGAATTGTGATCCAAATGAGACACTTGGGCACAGTAACAGGGATAAAACAGTCCAAGCTCAGTCACTTGCAAAGCTATCACTGGTCTTCTTTTCCCGCCTATCACATCTTCGGGTATGTAGATAATACTGCTGAAATTTCAAGTTCCTACCTATCCTCACCTCAGCTTCTGCATGATGCAGGGTCCTTGTTCTGTGATGAAATCACTCCTGACAGTTGATGGTGCTCTTGTCTCTCCTCATGGTGTGTCGTCAACATTCCCAGGCTTTCCACAGCATGTCCAGGATAGCCTTGCTCATAAGAATATTGGAAGATAAAAAAAATGAGTGGGAAATCTCAGAAAGGGAGACAGAACATGAGAGACTCCTAACTCTGGGAAACGAACTAGGGGTGGTGGAAGGGGAGGTGGGCGGGGGGTGGGGGTGACTGGGTGACGGGTACCGAGGGGGGCACTTGGTGGGATGAGCACTGGGTGTTATGCTATATGTTGGCAAGTTGAACACCAATAAAAAATAAATTAATAATAAAAAAAAGAATATTGGAAGATATCACTCTACTTTCCAAAATTGTCCCGTGGCTTCCCATTGCCTGTAGTGATTCTCAGATTTATTTCAGGTCCTAATCCATCCTGGCATGTCTATAAAACGTGGTGATTCCTTGGCCTTAACCCAAAGATTCCGATTCAGTGATGAGACCTCAGTCTTCCTTTCTAATGAGCACTCTAGGGCAATGCTTCTCAAACTTAAATGTGCCAAAAAAAAAAAAAAAAAAAAAAAAAAAGCAAAACCAAAACAACAACAACAACAAAAAAACTTAAATGTGCCTACAAATCACCTAGGGGCTTAATAAAATGAAGAATGTGACTCAGTGTAGGTCTGAGGTGGGCTTGAGATGCTACATTCTTTTTTGTTTTGTTTTGTTTTTAGACTTATTTTAGAAAGAGAGTGTGAGACTGAAGAGGGGGAGGGGGGGAGGGAGAGAGAATCCCAAGCAGAGCACAGAGCCTGATGCAAAGCCAAGTTCGATCCCAGATCCCTGAGATCATGACCTGAGCCAAAATGAGGAGTCTAAGCCACCAGGGCGTCCCGAGGTGCTACATTCTAACAAGTTCCCAGGTCATACTGATGCTGCTGGCCCAGACCACAGCTGGCGCATTGAGGCTTAAGAATTCTCTACGGGATTCTGATGCGGATGGTCTGAAATACTGACCTAGACTTGAGGATAAATTTAGAGCACTAGCAAGGCCTACTTGCAACCTGTCCAGCTTCCTCTCTCATCACTGATTTTTGGCATCCTGCTTCCTTGCCACCCCTTCTCCTCAAATATGTTTCAGTCCTGTCCTGTATGTCCCAGCAAGGCTGACCTATACGTGTTCCTGCAAATATGGTAAGAGATCACCTGCTTGCCTGCTGCTGTTTACCCTTTCTCTGGTTATCCAGAAGATTAAGTCCTGTTCATCAGTTAATCCAGGCCTTGTCATGCCTGCTCTGTGGAGCTGTCTCTGACTCCCTGCAGGGGACTTCAGCATTCTTTGACCTATACTTTTTTTTGGGGGGGGGGGGGGTTTGGGGGGGAAGGTGATTATCTGAACATATCTCTTTCACAGTAGGGTACTGCAATAAGGGATTTAATTGAGATCTAGTTGACCTAACCTTAATTTCAGGTATAGAGTAATGACTTGATAACTGTTCATATTGTGAAATGATCACTACAGTAAGTCTAATTACCGTGCATCACTCCACACAGTTTTTCGGTCTTGTATTGAGAACTGTAAGATCTAGTCTCTTAGCAAATTCCAAATACATTATACAGTATTATTAACTATCGTCACTGAGTTGCACATTACATCCCCATGACTTATTTTGTAACTGGAAATTTGTACCTTTTGGCCACCATCATTTATTTCACCCACCTAGCAATCTATTTTCTAGAAGTATCTGTATCTAGAAGTTTTATTATTATTTTTTCGATTCCACAAACAAGTTGAGACTGTGTTTGTCTTTCTCTGACTTACTTCACTTAGCAGAATGCCCTCGAGTTCTATCCATGTTATCATATATGGCAAGATTTCTATCTTTTCATGACTGAATAATATTCTACTGTGTATATATAACTACATTTTCTTCACTGTTATCCATCGACGGACACTTATGTTATTTCCATGTCGTGGCTGTCATAAATAATGGTGTTATGAACATGGAGGTATATATATATATATATATTTTTTTAAATTAGTGGGGAGTCTTTTGTTTTTAAGATTTTTTAAATTTATTTGACAGAGAGCACAAGTAGCACAGTGGCAGGCAGAGAGATGGGGGAAGCAGGTTCCCCTACTGAGCAGAGGGCCCAATGCGGGGCTTGATCCCAGAACCCTGAGATCGTGACCTGAGCCACCCAGGTGCCTTATGAGTTGGTGTTTTTGTTTCCTTTGGGCAAATACCCAGAGGTGGAATTGTTGGGAGGTACTGTAGTTCTATTTATAGCTTTTGGGGAACCTTCATACCGTTTTCTGTATTGAAAATATACAATTTACATTCCCATCAACAGTGCGCGAGGGTTCCCTTTTCTCCACGTTTTCACCAACACTTACTACCATCCTGCTGATAATCCACATTCCAACAGCTGTTATCTCGTTGTGATTTGGATTTGCAGTTCTTTGATGATTAGCTGTGTTGAACACCTTCTCATGTACCTGTTTGCCATGTGTATGTCTTCTTTGGGAAAATGTCTAGTCCTCTGCTTATTTTTGTTTTTTTGTTTTTGCTGTTGTATTGTAGGATTTCTTTATATATTTTGAATATTAACCACTTAACCAGATGTATAATTTGCAGATATCTTCTCCTATTCAGTAGGTTGTGTTTTCATTTTGTTTTTGTTTGCTTTGCAGGAGCTTTTTAGTCTGATGTAGTCCTACGTGTTTATTTATAATTTGTTGCCTTTCTGTGAGTGTCAAATCAAAAAAAAAAAAAAAAAATCACTGCCAAGACTGATATCAAGGAACTTACCATGTTTTCTTCTTGGAGTTATATGGTATCAGATCTTAAATCTAAATCTCTAACCCAGTTTAAGTTGATTTTTGTGTATGGTGAAAGATAGCATTGGTTTCTTTTCTTTTGCACGTAGCTGTCCAGGTTTTCTAGCACCATTTGTTAAAAAGACTGCCCTTTCCCCATTATATGTATTGGCTCCTTTGTCATAAACTAATTGGCCATATATGCATGGGTTTATTTCTGGGCTGTTTTGTTCTGTTGATCTGTGCATCTCTTTTTATGCCAGTAACATACTGTTTTGATTACCAAAGTTTGTGATAGAATGTCCAACTGAGAAGCGTGATGCCCTCCAGCTTTGTTCTTCTTTCTCAAAATTTTGCTCTTTGGGACCTTTTGTAGTTCTGTACACGTGTTAGGGTAGTTTTTTCTACTTCCAAAAAATGCCATTGGAATTTTGATAGGGTTTGCAGTGAATCTGTAGATTGCTTTAGATAATATTGTTAAAACGTCCATATGTTCCAGTCCATGAGCACAGACTTACTGGTCTTCAATCTCTTTCATCAATGTCTTCCTACATTATAGATTGTGTGCAGATTTTTCATCTCCTTGGTTAAACTTATTCTTTAAATGCAATCATAAATGGAATTTTTATTTCTTTCTAAGGAGTTCATTATTGTACAGAAATGCATCTGATTTTTATATATTACTGGTTTCGTACCTTTAATTTTACTGAATTTGTTTATTCTAACAATTTTTTTGGTAGAGTCTTTAGAGTTTTCTATATATAATATTCTGTCAAATAGTGACAGTTACCTTTCCTTTCTGATTTGAATGACTTTTCGTTTTCTTGCCTAATTGCCTTGGCTAAGACTTCAGTACAGTGTTGAATAAAGTGGTCTTATCTTCTTTCTGCTCTTACGGGGAGAGTTTTGACTTTTCAGCATTGGTACGATGTTAACTGTGGGCTTATCACATTTGTCATCTATTATGTTAAGATATATTCCCTCTGTACACAGTGAGACTTTTTTTTTTTTTATCATGACTGGGCATGAATTTTGTTAAATGCCTGATTGATTTTTATGGATGTTGAACTATCCCTGCATCTCTGGAAAAAATCCCACATGGTATATGATCCTTTTAATGTAATGTTGATTTCAGTTAGCTAATAATTTGGGAGATATTTTTTTCTTTATAATATTTTTATTTTTATTTTTTTAAAGATTTATTTTTATTTTTATTTTTTTAATAAATTTATCTTTTATTGGCATTCAATTTGCCAGCATATAGAATAACACCCAGTGCTCATCCCATCAAGCGCCTCCCTCAGTGTCCTTCACCCAGTCATTCCCACCCCCTGCCCACCTCCCTTTCTACCACCCCTTGTTCGTTTCCCAGAGTTAGGAGTCTCTCATGTTCTGTCTCCCTTTCTGATGTTTCCCACTCATTTTTTCTCCTTTCAATTTGGGGGAATTTTTGCATCTGTGTTCATCAGGGACACTGGCCTGTAGTTTTATTGTAGCGTCCTTTTCTGGTTATCCTCCTCCCTGGTAGGAGGATAATATGGCCTTATGAAATGAGTTTGGAAATATTCCTTCCTCTTCACCCCTCCCCCCCATGTTTTGTTTTGAAGAATTTGAAAAGGATTGGTACTGTTCTTTAAATGCTTGATAGAATTCACCAGTGAAGCCATCTGGTCCTGGACTTCTGCTTGGGAGGTTTTTGATTACTGAATCAATTTTCTTACCAATAATTGGTCTATATTCAAATTTCTATTTTGTCATGAGTCAGCCTTTGTAGGTTATGTATTACTCTTCTACGAATTTATCCATTTCTTTTAGGTTATCCAGTTTAATGGTATAGTTGCTTATAGTAGCTCCTTTTGATCCTTTATATTTCTGTTGTATCTGTTGTTAATGTCTTTTTCATTTCTGATATTTTGCCCCTTCTTTTTTTTTTCTTGGTGAATCTAGATAATGTTTGTCAATTTTATTTATCTTTCAAAAAACCAGCTCTTATTCATTGATTTTTATTGTCTTTAAGGTCTCTATTTCATTTATGTATGCTGTGATTTTCCTTAATACCTTCATTCTACTTACTTTGTGCTCCAGTTCTTTTCTAGTTCCTTGAGGTACAAAAGTTGGTTATTTATTTGAGGTCTTTCTTGTTTCTTGATGTAGGTAGGCATTTAGCTCTATGAACTTCTCTTTTAGAACTGCTTTTGGAGTATTCCCTAAGTTTTGGTATATCGTATTTTTACTTTTATTTGTCTCAGAGTATTATTGGCATTCTTTTAATTTCTTTGATTCAGGGAGCATGTAGTTGTTCAGGAGCATATAGTTTACTCTCCACATATTTGTAAATTTTCATTTTCATCTTGTAACTGATTTCTAGTTTTATACCATTGTGATCAGATAAGATGCTTGATATAATTTCAGTCTTCTTAAATTTATTAAGACTTATCTTGTGGCATAACATAGGATCTATCCAGTGGAATCTTCCTTGTGTACTTGAGAAGAATTTGTATTCTGTTGCTTTTGGATGGAATGGTCTTTGTGTGTGTGTATGTATGTATATATGCATGTAAGTACGTGTACGTGTATATACATAGTCCATCTGGTCTAATGTGTCATTTAAGAATATTGTTTCTTTATTGATTTTTCTGCCTGAATGGTCTATTGATGTAGGTAGCATATTAAAGTCCCTTACTATTATTACATTCCTGTTTCTCTCTTGAAGTCTGTTAATATATGCCTTATATATTTATGTGCTCCTATGTTATGTGTGTGTATGTGTATATATATATATATATATATATATATATACACACACACACAAATTATATACAAATATATATTTACAAATGTAATATTCTTTTGGTGGCTTTGACCCCTTATCATTACATAATAACCTTCTTTGTCTCTTTTTATAATCTTTGTCTTAAATTCTATTTTATCTAATATATGTATAGTTACTCCAGCTTTCTTTTGGTTTTTACTTGCATGGAATATATTTTTCTATCTCTTCACTTTCAGTCTGTGTCCTTATATCCTAAACGAATCTCTATTTTTAATCCATCTATCCACTCTGTCTTTTGATTGGAGAATTTAGTCCATTTATATTTAAAGTAAGTATTGATTCATACGTATTTATGTATTATTGATTGTTTCCTGGCTGTTTTGTAGTTCTCTTTCCTCTGTTCCTTTCTTTTCCTCTTGTTTTCTTCCTTTGTGATTTGATGTTTTTCTGTAGTGATATAGTTTAGTTTTTTCTCTTTGTGTGTGTGTGTGTGTGTGTGTGTCTAGCTACTATAAGGTTTTGCTTTGTGGTTCCCATGAGGCTTCCACAAAATAATTTATAACTGGTTTAACTTGATAACAACTGAAGTTGGAACACATTCTAAAGCTCTATATTTTTACCTCCTTACCCCTGTGAAACCTTTTTTAGATGTCACAATTTACAGATTTTTATCTTGTGTATACAGTAACAATTTATTATAGTTATCATTATATGAATACTTTTGTCTTTTAACCTTCATACTAGCTTTATAAATGATTAACCCACTACCTTTACAACATTAGATTATTCTGAATTTTACTACACATTTACTTTTACCAGTGAGATATACACTTTTGAATGTGTTCCTGTTAAGTAGTACCCTTTTGTTTCAGATTAAAGAAGTTCTTTTAACAGTTTTTGTAAGGCTGGTCTAGTGCTGATGAACTCCTTTTGCTTTTACTGCTCTGGAGTACTGTTTATTTCTCTAATTCTGAAGGACAGCTTGCTGGGTAGGGTATGGTTGACTGGCAGTGTTTTTGAATATAATCATGCCACTTTTTTCTGGACTGCAAAGTTTCTGCTGAAAATCTACTGATAGGGGTTCCTTTGTACTTAACAAGTCATCTGTCTTTTGCTGTTTTTTTATTTTTTATTTATTTTTTAAAAAGATTTTATTTATTCATGAGAGAGACACACACAGAGAAAGAAAGAGAGAGGCAGAGACATAGGCAGAAGGAGAAGCAGGCTCCATGGAGGAAGCCTGATGTGGGACTCAATCCCAGGACTCCGGGATCGTGCCCTGAGCCAAAGGCAGATGCTCAACCGCCGAGCCACCCAGGCATCCCACTCTTGCTGCTTTTTAGATTCTTTCCCTGCCTTAACTTTTGACAGTTTAATTATAATGTGTCTTGGTGCGGTTCCCTGTGGTTTTACTTGGATGGGAACTTTATGGGCTTCCTGGATCTGTATGTCTATTTCCTCCCCCCAGGTTAGAGAAGTTTTCAGTCATTATTTTTACAAACAAGATTTTTTTTCTGCTCCTTTCTCTCTTCTCCTTTTGAGACCCCTATAATGTGAATGTTGGTCTAGTTGATGATGTCCTATAAGTCTCTTAAGCTCTCCTGACTTTTTTTCTTTCCTTTTTCTTTTTGCTGCTTTGATTAGATAAGTTTGACTGCCTTCCTTTCTTCTGCTTCATTTAGTCTGCTTTTGAAGTCCTATGTTGTGCTTTTCACTTTAGTTTTTGCATTCTTCAATACTGTGACTACTGTTTGGTGCTTTGTATATTTTTGAAATTCTGACTTTATTTACTTCCAAGTTTGGCAGTTTTTTTTTTTTTTGGCAGTTATTTTTATAACCATTATTTTGAACTCTTTTTTTAGGTAAATCACTAATCTCTATTAAAGTCTTTTTTTTTCCCTAAATTATTACCTTATTCTTTTGTTTAGTACATATTCCTCTGTTTCATCTTTTTTTTTTCTCTCTAAGTTGATTTCTGTGTATTATTTAAAATGATCACCTCTTCCAGTCTTGAAAGAATGTTCTTATATGAGAGATGTACCTTATCTTTCAGCCTTTCCCTAGCTCTTGGTTGTCTTCAAATCTTGTTCAAGTAGCCTGCTTTATTCTAGTGGTTCCCAGTAACTGAGGGTGTGCCAAGTCAGGTCAGTGTCTCAGAGGGGAAGATCTTAGTTAGCATCCACAGTTACCCTGATTGGAAGCTAGACCCTCAGGCAACAGCTTTTAAAGTATGCAAATATACTTCTTTTAGGGAAAGTCTGGGTGACAGTTATTTCTTTCTGCTCCCTCTGCACTGATCCCTGGGTGATAGCCACTTAGAAGTATTTCTTCCTTTGCTATTATCCTGTCGTGCTCATAAACACAAGCCCTGCTGATCATCAAGTAGACTATCAAGGCTCAGCAACAGCCCAGAAAGCTGGGATGCCAGATGTGTACATAAGCTCCTTTAAAGACACCAATGATCTGGGTAGGGCCAAGAGGAAGCACATAAATGGTGATGTTTGCCTCCCCAGTCTCTAGAGAGGATTAATGTTGGTCCCTAGATATATGTTCCTTACAAGCCTACCTCTCATGCCATAGCTCTGAAGATAAGCTAGTGGGATTTTTTCTCAGTAAGACTATGGGTGTGATTCAGTCTGCCATTTCTGTGCTATTCTATGGGGTTGGGGGGTACCTGGTTAAGAACTCTTTCTCCATAGTCCTATGGGGCCCATAAATGTAAGCCCCCTGGCCACCAGAGCAAAGCAGTCAAGGGATGTCCCCTGCTTTGCCCTGTACTTTGATTGCATTTTTGTACCCGGTTCTTGAACCATTGTCTGGAACTATGATCATGTGTATAGCAGTTGTTTGTTGGAATACTTACTTCTCCTACCTGGTTGTAGGTTCCTTAAAATTTCTGTCTTCTTTGTATTCTAAGCTCCTAGTATAACCTATATGGCACACAGAAGGCACTAAGTGCCTGGATGACTAAATGACTAAACCTTCACCATCATGAAGTGGAGCGTGTGGATTCTCTTTTATATATGTTAAATGTTGCTGGCTCATTGGAGCTCTAGTTGCCCTTGTAAATGACTGTTGGTAGATTGTAAAACAATTTGAATGACACTGACCCACACCACCTCAAAATAGTTCTTATTCTTAAACTCCTATCCAGGGCTTGGGTATTGTAGTTCTCTCTATTCGAGTTATTTTCTTTGTGTGCTAGTATATTGCTTGGGGAGTAATTTTTTTTTTCTCTTGACTCCTTTGATAATTGAGATGAATGAGTAGACGAATAAAGAAAGGAAGGAAGGGGGCAGCCCGGGCTCAGTGGTTTAGTGCTGTCTTCAGCCCAGGGCCTGATCCTGCAGACCTGGGATCGAGTCCCACGTCAGGCTCCCTGCGTGGAGCCTGCTTTCCCTCTGCCTGTGTCTCTGCCTCTCTCACTCTCTCTCTGTCTCATGAATAAATAAAATCTTAAAAAAAAAAATGAAAGGAAGGAAGGAAGTCAGGAAGGTAGGCAGGCAGGCTAGATAGGTGTCAGCCCAGAAACCTCATTGTCTTCTCATGCTCTTTATCAGCACGTACCTTCATAAACTTGATTTCACAGCAGAGAGGAAATTTATATTCTCTCCAGGACACCTTCATTGATTAAGCCAGGTATTTTATGACAATATTTTAAAAGGCTGTGTTCCTTCTTTTATTTTTTTAACCTTGACTTTTAAGCACAAAATTCTATTTTTCACTTAATATATTTCTGTGATGGGGATTTTATTTGTTTTCTAATTTTTATTTTTTAAAAAATTTTATTTATTTATTCATGAGAGACACAGAGAGAGGCAGAGGGAGAAGCAGGCTCCATGCAGGGAGCCCGATGTGGGACTCGATCCCAGGATCCCGGGATCACACCCTGAGCTGAAGGCAGGTGCTTAACCACTGAGCCACGCAGGCATCCCTGAGTGATGGGGATTTTAAATGCAAACAGGCAGTCTTTTTTTGAGTCTTTGTATATATTAAAATTTTGCTAATAATTTTGTTTCCAGTATTCTTTATACATTTTGCTTGTTTCAATTTAGTGTGGATTTTATTCTGCTAATTATTTTTGTCAGTTAATATTCTGGAGCCACATTAACTGCTTGCTAGTTCACAACAATTTTGTTCACAGGAACTTCATTTATTCTGAATAATGGCAACAAGGTGGGACATGTTGGTCAACACTCAAAATCAGTATGAGAGCCAAGAATTAAAATCTTATTGTCAAGCAGGTATTTAAGGAATATCTGCTTCCTTATTTGTTTTCCAACTAATCCCTTCCTGAAAGAACCCTTATGTGGGATAATTTGTAACACACATTTTTTAAGGAATGCATAATCAGGAAAGCATTTACGTTTTGTCAAAAATATGCCATGCATTTTTAATCCATGTGTACACAAATTATAATTTGACAGCCGTAATCTAGAATTGATTTATTGCTCTCCTGTGTTTATTTTTCTTCTCAGATGATTTCTGTACATTTACTAATAAATCATTCGGTGGTGCTTCCCATTTGTTATTAAGATCAATGTCAGCAAATAATTCCATCTTGAGCATTAATTTAAAGATTTGATAAAACATACTGAAATTTATCTCAGTGATCTCAAATAGCTTTATGTTGATTTTTCTTACCATTCAACTTGATGACATAAATACTTTTGGCACATTAAAGAGAGACAGTAATAAGCTATAGCTCATTCAAAGATGAGTTCATAGGAATGGTGAGGTCTTATGATTTTCTAGTGACTGAAAGCTCTAGATCTTTTCAATATAGACTTCCTATGAATTTTGGTTAGGCTAGATCTCAAATTTCAGAAATATATAGATTTCTGTAAGTAAATATGAGGCTTTGCATTTATCTTGCCTATACTTCAGCTTGTTTGGGAATAGTCTATATTCCATACTCCTAATCCTAACATCCAATGTATTTTATTTCTACCAGTTGAAAATGTGATAAAAATCCTTTTAGCTCTGCCCAGATTGTTGGAAAAAAATTAAATCATGATAGGGAAAGTTACATGGGAGGTGCTAAGGGGGTCATCCTTGTGTCTTGCAGCATTATTAATTTTAACCATGATGAGGAGAGCTTACCTTCTTAAATGTCTCCCAGGAGAAACAATAAAATATAGTTTAATTTTTTACTGAAGTTACTTTTTTAATGAGTGCTATAATAATATGTTGTTGAGAACAAATTTTTATTGTTCACAGATCCAGATTCCTTTTTTCCCCTATTTTTGTATGGAAGAGCATTTCTGCAAGGATAATTTTAACTATTCAGTTTTTTTTTAATGAAATGAGTATATTGACACCCTAGTCTCTTTTGAAAACCTTCCAGTTTTCACTTATAGCATTTTATTTGTTTTACTCATTTGTGGAATAAATCACCAGTAGATTTTATTGTTATTTTATGATACCTAAATGCAAACATGAATTTTTTTCAATATCTCTACTTTCAGAATATTTTTCCCAGCACTTGGGCGAATATGAGAATGTACTTGCAGCACTTGAAGACCTAAATCTCTCCATCCTGAAGGCAATGGGCAAAACAAAAAAAGTAAGATGTTGGAGTTTATTTTCTGTAAATCTCTTCTTTGAAATAATTTTCTTGAAAATCCTGCTTATTCCTAATCTGTCCTATACATTGGTTTTTATAACCTACTTTCTCAATATGAGATGAGCTATTGTAGCCATTCACAATACAATAACAAAATACTAGGTGCCAGAACCTGTGCTCTTTGCTGAGGATACAAAGAGCTGCTCCATCAGCTCGTGCTCTGGGCGTGAGAAAAGTGTGAAAACATGCAACTGTAGTGCAGCACCACAGAGGGAGGCACAGGATGGGACACCGGACTCCTGCTGGATGAGATGACACCTGAGCAATTACAGATGATGTCATGGCTAGGGAAAGGTAAAACATGCATGGAATGGCCCGTACAGAGGCCCTGCATTGGAAGGGGGTGGGGCAAGCACAGGGTGTTCAAGTACAGATAGTCTATAGGGTTAAAGTCTCAAATGCCCAAGAGCAGCATCATGAGACATGAAACGTGGTAGAGGGGGGCTGTGCCTTTCATGATGTTGCTGTGGAACATGAAGATTTAGACGTGTATCCTAGTTGCAAATAAATCAGCCACATTTTCAGCAAAGATATGGACATTCATGCAGCCTTTTGAAAAGACCATATAAGAATTTGGGATTAGGGTGGAGAATGTGGGGAATAGAATTAGGAAGGTGAGTGAGGAGGCTAGTTCACTAACTTAGGTGGGAGATGTTGGTAGTTTAAAGGTACTGGAAGAAGATACGGAGAAAAGGAAATTTAATTGTACGTCAACCTGAGAGCCTACCAGTAAACCATGGAGAAGGAATGAATATGGGGGATGGGAGAAGGACATGTCCAGGGTGAATCCTGGTTTTTAGCTTGTATGCCTAGACAATAGACTGCAAGACCAGGTCTAGGCGGGTAAGAATATAAGTTCTCTCGTAGGCCTGTAGAATCTAAGCTGTTTTGGGGAAATTAAGGAAGCCCAAGTATATCATTAGATACATAGATCTGTGTCTGAGAGGTAAAGTCTAGATTGGACATATGTTTGTGAATTGTTAATACTTAGGCAAAGAACTTGAACGACATAATCTACAGAGAGACTATATAGCAAAAAAAATAAATAAATAAAAAACTTTGTTTTTTTTAACTATAGGAGAGGATCTAACACTGAGTTTTAAGGAACTTCAACTTTTGTTGGTGGGTGAAGAGAATGAGCCAGCATGAGAATTTGAGGCAGAGAGAGGGAATCTAGAAGACTGTAGTGTCTAGAAGTTGAGGAGAGTGTTCCATGAAGCATCGAGTAGTCCATAGCTTTGACTACTATAGAGGGGTTGAGAGAGGGGACAATGAAATTTCTTGTCTGTAAATCAAGATATTTTAGTATGTGAGGTGCATAACAAGAAATACACATATTTTAGAAAGATTTTTCTTATTTATTCATGAGAGACACAGAGAGGCAGAGACACAGGCAGAGGGAGAAGCAGGCTCCATGCAGGGAGCCTCATGTGGGACTCGATCCTGGAACCCCAGGATCACACCCTGGGCTGCAGGCGGTGCTAAACCACTGAGCCCCCCAGGGATCCCAAGAAACACAGATTTTTATAGCTTACATGGACTTTCCAGATAAAGACAGCAGATTTATGTGTACATCACTGAACTCTGCTTGCTCCTGAAGCTCCCAAAGAAAACGAAAATGAGATTTTTTTTTTTTTTTTTTTTGTGGGGAAGTAGCAAAAATTGTACTGAAAAGCAAATGAACAAATGGTTGCTGGCAGCAGACCTGACACATTTGACTGCTTGACTTGCAGTGGAAAAGCAGAAAGCCACAGCTTGGCTGTTAGAAAGGCTCAGGCCCTTAGTGGCACTAGTTGCCCCTGGAAACGGATGGGAATGAAGGGGCTTAAACAGGTGTGTGTGTGTGGGGGGGGGGGGTGTTGTTGGAAATCTGTGATTCCCTGCTCTTCCCTACCCAGCTGAGCAATTGTGTCTTGACCCAGCTGGGAAGAAAACCTAGACTTGGTCCCTGAAAGGGTTAAAGGAGAAGCTCTCTGCCCTGGGGTGGTGTCACCACAACTGAGGGAGAAAATAAAAGTTTAGGAACTAAATGGAAAGACTGCCAGCTATCTTCACCCATTGACCTCCCAGAGTGGTGGCCACTCAGAGGGTTGGCTTCCTGCGGGCAGAGAAAGAGGTTGTCTGGGAGAAATCTTAGCAGTACGACAGGAAGGACCCAGAGCCTCATGGTGGGTGAGCTCAGCCTCTGCTCCCTCTTCTGCCCTTGAATCCTAAAGGCTTGTCCACAGCCCATCCTTAAAGATGCACGTCAGCCAAGGGCCACCAGACTCCTTACAGGAAAGGCGGAGACCAAGACAAACCAAAAAGGAGGGAGGACAAGGGAGGGAAGAAGGGAGGGACACAGTAACAAGGGGGCTGTACAGGAGGATGAAAGCTCCCAGTCTCCTCAGCCTCCTCAGAGCGACAAGAGGAGATCCCACTTCCCTGAAGAGTAGGATGGCCAACAGAACACTACAGAGCTCTTTGAAATTAAAACAAGAGAGCAGAAATAAAGGCTTAGCAGAATTCTGGGAAATAAAGTTTAGAAAGTCTCCCCAAAAGTAAAGCAGAAAAAAAGTGTGAGAAAATGGGACCATCAGCCTTGCTGAGTTGTCCTATATCCAAATAACCAATCCCACAAAGAAAGAACAGGAGAATGGGACCTGAAGACGTTTTCTCTTGATCTGTTAAGAAGGAGTATTTGGAAAGTGCCTAAGATTTAACGCCTTGGGACCTTCCCTCCAGAAATGATAACTTTTGGGAACCTCTGCTTGGCGGGGCTGGCTCCCCCCTCCTCCTCTAGGCCTCCCTTTTAGACCGAGTCCTCAGTGAGGCCTTCTCCGACCGCCTTAGCGAAAGAGGTTCTCTCTGAGTGTCTCCTGTGCCTGCTGGCAGTGATCAGAATGAGTAACCATGTATTTTGTTTTCCTTGTCTGTAAAGAGGGAGAAGGGCAGTACCTTTCTGGGATACACAGAACCTGATAAAATGTACCCCAGAATTTATTGATTGGTTAAATAGATTGACTTCTATGGATATTCATAGAGCTCTGAAAGCTAAGTTTACTCCTGGAAGAAAAGTTGCCCTTCCATCCATCTAAGAAGTGTCCAGATATCCCTTAGCGGGAAGGAAAAGCAAGTTACATAATCCTCATTTTTCTCGCAAATTAAACTAAAATCGTGTTCTTTGAATTAATACAGCGAGGCTTTGTGGGATTTAAATCAAGATCCACCTGTTACTTTGGTGTCTCCGGCACAAAACCTACTTCTTAACAACGACCCTTAAAAATGCATTTGATCTGTGTAATCATCTTGCTTAATCAAGGACGAAAAGATTTCGTTTAAATGGTCAAAGATAAAATTAGGCTCTTTGTGCGATAGCTCAAAGATGAGTGAAATGCAGGAGTTTGACAGTTTCTTTTTTTTTTCAAGCCACTGTTGGACTGACTGACATCCTCTCCATACTGTCTAGCACAATGAACCCTTCTGAGTGAGCGATCCAGCATTTCTTTTTGAGAATCTCTCTGTATTTTTACCCAGATGAAAAGTCCTGTCTCGGTAGGGAGGGCTGACTGTTCTAGGCTTTTATGAAAAGTGAAATGCAAGCCGTTGGTGCAGTACATCTGTCTGCTGCGTCAGAGAATGGAGAAAATGGATTCCAGCTGCTTCACTTAAGCCCCAGGAGGTGACTCAGGACGGATGCATTGTTACCTCTGCATCCTTCCTCCTCCTGGTCCCTTAACCTAACCCTTTCTCTAGGTCCCCAGGGGTTACCTGGATGATTGCACTTTGCATATTTTTCCCAAATAAGCACCATAGGTCAAATACTAAGTGGTCATTTGAAAGTAGCTCAAAGGCCAACTCCCTGTCTGGCTTTGGGATGTCACCAAAAAAAATGTTATATTTCTCTTTCTACAATGGGGTGAGAAGCTAACGTACGTTGTTAGTATGTAATGTGCTCGTGATCTCAAAACAAATGTAGAATTCTGATGCTGAAGTTCAGATTCATCTTGTGCCATTTACATAAGCATCTACGGAATTCTGGATTCCCTTCAGCCTTTACTGGTAAGGCTCACCAAGGAAATGTTCCTGAGGAAAGTGAAGAGCAGCGTTCTTAAAATAATCCCTTAGGGTGTGAATAATTACTTCACCTTGGCGAGGGAAGCTGGAAAAAAATATCCAAAATTAAAATGTATACATATTTTGTAGTTTTCACCCGGAAGTTATTTTTCAAACAAGGACATTCTATAATCTTCAATTGTTTTAAGAAAAAAAAAAGTAAATAAAAAAAAAATAGACTTGAGTCCTAGCATCGTTGCTTCTGTTTTTCCGTTGCTTCCTAAATCTGGGATCCGTAGACACCTTCTTTTTAATCTTCCCATCTTTCTCTTATATTTAGCATCTGGGCTCCCTGGGCTCTGTATTCCTTTCACTTGTTAAAACTCATCTTTTTTTTTTTTTTCATTTTTGAGAAAAGCCAGTGTGTGTGTGTGTGTGTGTGTGTGTGTGTGTGTGTGTGTGTGTTCTTCTGTGAAGAAGAAATCGCAGTAGGTCTCGGAATTCCTGTCTAGGGAAACCATCACTAATTACTACAGTTTTATGTAGAATTTATCATTAAAAACAAAAACTTAAAACTGTAGGTGCTGAAATAGTCCCATGTGCGGAATAGTGACAACGCCCTCATAGCTCATAGAAGGCAGACCGATCCTTTTACGTATTCATGAAAATGAAAAATATTCTCGGACTTCATGCTAACCATAGGAAAACAAGTGTATTTGACATCCCATTTGAAATGATGTGTCTAAAAAAAAAAATGAAATGATGTGTCTTTTATGTGAGTGTATTGGGGGAAGAGGAGGTAGAGACTAGAGCCACGGGGAGTAGGAGAAAAGTATCTGGAGGTTGCAAATTTGGCCCAGTAAGAGGGAAGCCCCGTGTGAGGCCTGTGCTTTAGGATCCTCCTTTCAGCCTTGACCAGACTTGTGCTCAGTGCAGGCAAAGAAGAACCCCAGGCCCTTGGAGAGGCCGATGTGTTAAGTCTTCCCTGGTGGGGGGAGACCTGGTTCTCTAGAAGACCCACCTTTCCGTCCTGAAGGAATCTGCCGTATGTGCTGACTCAGAGTAAGGAATCCTGGGCAGAGGAGCTTGCCACCACTGCCTGAAGAGGGAAAGGGCAAAACGGAGGTTAGAGAGCCGACCCAGGTCATGTGAGTATGACTCAGGGGACAATTTAGAGGTGAGAAGAGACCACTTTGAGGTTTACTAGGAGGGCTCAGACGATGGTGCAGGTGATTGAGGCAAGATCATCAGCTGGTGGGTAGGAGGATAAGGAACCCCAGCTCACAGTGAAGCCGAGTCCTTCTCGGGACTTGGATCAGCACCCTCCGGGCAACCACATCAGTATTTCTTCCTAGCCATTGCTGGGACCCTGCCAAACTCTTGGCCGCTGACCTGACTTCCCTGAGCCAAGTTACCAGACAACAGCTTAGGGCTTGAGTGGCTCTGAACAAAAAAGGAATGAGGAATAACAGTTGATGCCAACTAGAGTGTATATAGTGCCTTGGAGACTTCAGTGTCCTTCGATACGCGTTATTTCATTTATTCTTCATAAGCCCCTGGTGAAGAATGTCAGGCAAATAAAAATATACTCATTTCAAAAATGTGGAAACCGAGTCATAAAGTAGTTAGTTGAGTTACTATCATAAAGTGAGTGAGACTTAAACCCAGTTCTCACTTGAAAATGTTTAATTTAAGGTTTATGTGGTCCCATATGGAACATATTGCAAGTATGCAATTCCAAGTTGTATCATGGCACAAAAAAAAAGGGGTCTTTGAAACGATCGAGCTCCTCGGGGTTTAGTTGTGGATCAGCAAAGGCTGGAGACTTCTATCTTGTATGGTTATTTTTAACTTTGTTGTAGGCAAATGAACAGAGCTTTGTGTAATATGTGAAGAATATATGAAAGACATCATAGAAGCAGATAACTAAATGCTAAAATAATAATTAAACACTAAAATATGTATGGTGTATAAGTAGACTTCTAGGCAAGGAAGCTCATACATTTTGAAATGCATAGTCTGTTGTGATCAGAAGAACCGATGTTAACTAAAAAAGGACGTTACCTGCCATGTCAACTAAAAGATATTTAACTTTTATTTAAAAGGAAGGCTAATGTACTGGAGATCAATAAGCAGAAATATTGGTGGCCTTCTGAGCTCTGGGTAGATTTATAAAGGACCTGAAAGTAGCCAAAATAGGAGCCACCTGATTTTTTTTTCCAAAATAGCTCACTATTCCCACACTATTTCTCCATTTTCTTTCTTTCTTCTTTTTTTTTTTTTTTAATTTCATTTACTTATTCATGAGAGACACAGAGAGAGAGAGAGGCAGAGACACAGGCAGAGGGAGAAGCAGGCTCCATGCAGGGAGCCCGATGTGGGACTTGATCCCGGGACCCCAGGAACACGCCCTGGGCTGAAGGCGGCGCTAAACCGCTGAGGCAGGCAGGCTGCCCTATTTCTCCATTTTCTTATCCCGCTCACTAAAATGCCACATTTCTCATTTGTTCACTACTTGAGCCTATGCCCAAGCTCATTGTCCTGTTCCACTTATAAAACTATATTGTCTAGTATTATTAACATGTTGTCTTAATTTTTGAATACTTGGGTATATTGAAAGCATGAGAATGCAAATCTACCCTCACTGTTCTTCTCTTCCACAGAGTTGTTTTTTCTGTGTTCCATTTATACATAAGTTTTATAGTTGCTTCCCAATTCTCTGGCAATTTTTATGGATTTACATTAAGTTTGAAATTTTAAGAGAACTGCCATCTTGGTAATATGCCTTCCCATGCAGCTGCATACATCCTTCATTTATCCAAGCTTCCTTTTAGGTCTCATTAAGCTTTTTATGATACTTCATCTAGCTTCAAAACACATCTTGTTAGATCAATTCACAGATATTTTATATTTCTGTTGGTTTTATAAATGGCCCGCCTCTCCATATCCCTAACTTAATATTGGTGGTATAATGGAAAGTGATTTTTTTCTTTTTTTTTTTTTTGTATATAAATTTGGTAACTGGGCTAGCTGCCATCTAAAGTAGCTACTCTGTGACATATTATTTATCTTCCTTTGCTGATATTATGGGTTCTAGCTTTGAAATCCATTGCCACTTACTGGAAGAACCAAGCCATCCCTCTGTCTCCCGCAGAATCCAACGCTCTACTTAGTCTTTAGCTTTCTGACTCACCTTCTCCCATTTTTTGATCTGAACTTTGAAGGTGCACCTTATGCCTGTTGTTATGTAAGATTTCCGATTCTTCACTGCTGCAAGGCCGTAATAAATGTGACTCTACACTTTAAAACCTTATGTCTTAGAGGAACAAGATAATTTTCCACAATACCAACTGAAACTTTTTAAAAGTTGTCACAAAATACTACAAACTTAAACTTGTAATATATTAACAGGTTCTCCGTTTTTATCAGAGGAGGAAAAAATGAATAATAGAGTTACTAAAAATGTATTTAATTACTGGTGGGTACATCGGGCTGTGAATAAACTTGGCATTCAAAAATGAGAGATCAATGTTTAACTTTAGTGATCAGCTAAAAGTCAGGGAGGAGGTGAGACTTAAGTGAGCCTCAACTTAAGGGGCAGATTTTAAGAGAGAAGGAAGAGAGAAGGGCCTATAGGTATCAGCCCTTCTTTGACCTTGTAAGTGGGTAGTTGGGGACTGGTTCTGTCAGAGGCCCTCAGTCGTGTTCAGAAGAGGCTATGGTTTATCAGTGGTCAGGGTCAGGTCACACTGCCTACAGTTTGTCACTTTTCACCTTATTTACTGTTTCTTGAATGAGTAAAAAAATCAAGGGGTGATCCTGCAAATCATCTTGACAAGACTTAAAAAAAAAATCCAACAAATTTCTAGATAGGTGTCAGAGACCCCAGGTAAATTTCCAATATAACCCTGAATCCACAGGGATCCCTACAAATACTTTTTTTTTCAGGATCACTTTCTATTTTCAGATAATCCTCCCAACCCCGCTCCCTTTTCCCACCCCAACCAGAAATAAGTTATAGTAAGAAATTATTGCATTGTGTGTCATGTACCCATGGTTTTGAATAGCTGTTTATCTTCTTATGGAAATCTTTTTAAAATTCATCTTTCTTAGATTGCTGGCTGGTATGCTTAATTTCTAACAAATTGGGAGTGAAGTATCTGCCTAACGAAGTACAAAATACACTATTTAAATAGAAAAGCTAGTTTATTTGGCCTCAGGATAAGTTCTGAACTACAGTTGTCTTCATGAGGCTATAGCCCTGTCTCTAAAGGACTGATCTTTGTTCAAAGCTAAATAAGGGAAGGAGACCTCCATGCAGACATATCTAGGGGGATACACAGCATAGCATGTGATTCTTCTGTCATGAGAATCAAATCTGAAAAGCCTCATTTCTTTTGCCTGAAGTGGAAAAGTGCAGAGGGAGAGACTAAAAATTGGTCTGTGTTGTATTTCTCGATCTGACAGGCATCAATTATCATCATGTCATCGTTCTTTCTCTTTCTGTTTGCTGTTGCACAACAAGGAATACTAAATGTTATTTGAGGATTATTTATTTTTGCCCAAGTCCTTTTTTGAGTAGCATGTACAAAACAAGATGAATGTGGTGTTACACCTGTGTTTCCTATGTGGCTTCAGGACGAGAGAGCTCCTGGCCACTTGTTTTTTTGTCTGTCCCCTGTGGAAGGATTTAGTCAACCATCTGACGGTTGTGTACTGGCACGCGGTCTGTAGCTCTCATAGCCCCACGAGGTTGTCGTTTGTGGTGTGGTCTGTGATCGCTGGTGTGGTTCAAAAGTGACACACTCCTGGGATTTCTTTGGACTTGGACAAAATGCAGTTTGAATTTCTGTTATGGATCATATTTAGTTTTCAAGACTACCAGCTGCCCTGCAAGTGGCCTGACTTCTGGCGGTATGGGAAGCAGATTGTTTTCTGTAATTACACCTGTAGCTGACTGGGTATTGGCTCCGTATTACTCTGTGAGATTGAATGTCTCCTCGGGCAACCTTTTAGCTTTTCTTTTTGAACCAAATTGTAATGATACTATAGCTGGCATTTATTGAGCAAATACCACTTCCCAAAAACTATACTAAATACTTTTGTATCTTATTATACTAAGATTTTAGTATACTTATCATACTAATATTTTGTATACTTATTATACTAATATTTTATTAGGTAAGTTCCGCTTTGTTCCTGTAAGTATATAAAGAAACTGAGGCCAAAAAAGTTTAGGTAACTCGCTCAAGGTCAAAAACCTCAAGCTAATGCCCTCTAAGTTCCTTCCTAGACCTTCTAGGCTTGAAGCTATCAGAGTTTCTAGCCAATTTCTTGAAAAGATAACAAAAACCTTGTTTGGTTGGAAAGAAAAGGAAAAAAAAAATATTTTTAGACTTGTTAGCCACAATGGTTATCTACTGCTGTGTAACAAATTTCCCCGTAAATTAGCAGTTATTTCATGTAGTTTGTGAAGGTCAGGAATTTAAGAGTTGCTTAACTGGGTGATTCTGACTCAGATTATCATGAGGTTATAGTCAAATTGTGAGCTGGGACTGCAGACATCTGAAGGTGCTTGAGGAATACCTCCTAGCAGCTGTTGGCATGTTCGGTCAGTTAGCTTCAGTTCCTCACGTGGAACTTTCCACAGGGCTGCTCCTATACGTGGCAACTGGCTTTCTCCAGAGCAAGTCCTCACAAAGAGAGACCAAGAGATGTAGGCAAAGAAACCAACTAAAACGAGAGACTAAGATTATCCTACATTATCATACAATCTTGGCAGTAACATCCTATCACTTCTATCACATTCTGTTCATTAGAAGAAGGTCCAGCCCACACCCAGGGGGAGGAAAGTTAAACTCCAGTTCTCCAAGGGAAGAATCAAAGAATATATGTTCCTATCTTTAAAACCACCAGTAAGTAGTAGCCAGCCTTTAACTGTGTGTGTGCACATGTGCAGTGGAATGGTGGAAGGAAATCTTTATTTTCCCTCTTAACATCTGCCTCCGTTAAAAGAAACCAAATTGATTTTTAAAAGCTGGCCTTCATGTCCGTTCCTTGTGTTAGTTGAATATCAGGAATGCTGAAAAATAGAATCAACTATGCTTTACCTTTAGAAGGAAACCTCAAGCCACATATGCAAATACATGCATAAGGAGATAGGCACCCATAGAGCTGAAGCACGTATACTGAGATAATACATTTTTTTTGAGTGAATAGTAAAGATGACTCTTCTACAACAAGCCTTTTAAAAGTACTTTGGAAATACTAGTTTTCAGAAATCCAGTTTTTTAAATGACTGCGAATCCATGTCTCTTAGGAAAGGCTCGGTTCAGTCACTGGCTCAGTGGAAATGCCATGCTGGGAAATGGAAAAGAATGCACAAGGTTTAGACACTGGTCTCAAGAGACACCCCCCCGCCCCCCCCCCCCAGCAGAATTGGGTAATGCGGGACTATCTGCAGCACAGAGCTCGGAGTAGATTGGATAGAAATGGTTCAAACTCCTCACTGTAAGAATAGAGAACAGGGAAGCATTGTTTTGTCCTCCTAATCTGGAAAGTTATCAAGGAGTAAATGGCATTTAAACTGAACTTCAAAGGCTAGAAAGCAAGTCAATGGGCAGAGATTTCTAGAATATAGTGGGAATGGAAGTCCCTCTCAGGAAAGTGAGTGAACATTAGCACATGTGAGCAACACAATGTATTTTCATGCAAATTTGGGGAACACAGTGTTTGGGAAGCATAAAGCTTCTTTGGATGCCGGTGGGTATTCAGGCTGAAAGGCAAATTGGCTGGGAAATTTAGAATTCAATCATGCAGCAGCTGAGGGACACTGAAAATTTGACAGAATGGAGTTGGTCACCTGTGGGTCAATTCAGTGAGCTCTTACTTATACATTTTTTTTTTTAATTTCCCAACTATGACCTCAAAAGTTAGGATAATGTTGACTTCAGTCATAATATTGATCTTTATTCCTTGAAAGAGAAGTTATGCATGTTTTATGCATATTTATGTGTATGTGAATCTAAGTCATTTTTTTATGAATTCTAGGAAGTTCCACTGTTTTTAACAGCATTACTTATTCCACATTAAGAAAATGTATAGTGGAACTAAGAACTTTGCTCATTTTTAAAAATGCCATTCTTGATCTAATTCTTTTTTCGTTATTATCAGTCAAAATGAGTTAAACAAAGCCAGCATTGCCAGCGCTGTGTTTCCCTAGTGGAGTATATTTTTATGTGATCCAGGAGTAGTGGATAAAGGCCAAGAATTTTTGGTTTTCAACAACAAACAAAACCACAATTAGGCAAAATGTTTAGAAAATATGTAAAGATTTTTCTTTGTTTTTCTCAAGAATATCAAAATATGTAGAATATCACTCTTCTTCACATAATCAGGTCATTTTTCTACATCTGAAAATCAGCATTAAATGAAATCATGGTAGGTGGAGGGTTAACTCGCAGGTGTTATCTTGCTTGTGTGTGAGAGAGAGATGTATCTTGATTTACCTTATGATTCAGTCATATATGAACCATAGCTATTCTAGGAGACATTTATCCTCATGATTTCTAGCTTTTAAGAAAATTAAATCACTAAGATGCCATCTATCAAATTTTTTGTAATATATACAATAGTCAAAATATTATGACAATAAACCTTATAAATGAAAAATCACCTATGTGACTATCACCTCAATAAAAGGGCCATTTGGAAGGCAACAAAGATCTGAAGAGGACACACTCATCCCCCATGGTTGAATCATTCATCTGTTCCAGCAATTTTCTCTCTTTAATATTGCTCCCATCCATCATCCTCTCTCTCCTCTTTCCACTCCTCTCTGGGCCTTGTGAGGCATAACCGCCATGATTCTCACTAGGATTCTTTGCCACAGACACAGGGTGAATTTTTCTGCTTCCAGTGTCGTCTGTCCATCTCACTCCACCCTACAGGATGAGACATATTTCCTTCAAAATAAGACTTCCCCTGTTCTAAAACCTAAATGGCTAAAACCTTACAATGGCTCCCTATTGCCCTCAGGAAGAAAGTCCAGATGCTTTGCCCAGAACACATAACACCAAAAACTGGGCTCTCCTTGCCCATCAGCTACCCCTGCTCATGTCTCTAGTCCCACCTCCTGCCAGTGCTGGGTGATTTTGTCCCAGCCACGCTTAGCCATTTACAGTTCTCTGAATCCCTCGCAGTCTCTACCCCATTTGGACTTTGCTATGCAGTGGTCCTTCTGAGTGGATGAATTCCTTTGACCTTCCCAGGTTCTTTCTCAGAGCTCCAGTTACCTGCTTGGTTTTCATCTGGCTGGTCCTGTAATATTCCTGGTGATGCTACAGGACTCTGCTTAAATGTCGCTTCCCCTGGGAAGCCTCCTTCCTCATGCTTCCAAGGGGAGTCAACTGCTCTCAAAGCACCTCATGTGTCCCCACTGATGGCCACTATCAGTTCTCACTTTATCACCCCAGTGTCTTGAAGTATCTTATGGTGCTGGGGCCACTGAAGCTACTCAGCAAATGTGTTTTTACTATATATTAGTTTACAGGAGAGGGAAGGATATGCTGCAGATTACTGCTGAGCATGAGTCATCTGAAAGAAGAGAGGGGCTTGGTGCCGGCGGTCCAGTTTTGGACAAGTTGGCCAAAGTCACAGTCCATTACAAGGGACTAAGAGGAGGCAAGGAGAGAACAGGTGTGTGGAATTCCCACCGAAGACTGTCTCTGAAATTTGGAATGATTCCTTGTCTAGGGCAGCAGCATACGCTTTCTGAATTTACCAACTCCTGGAATGAGGACTGCCCACCCTGGATTCCACTTGTGCCAGAGGAAGTCCGGTTGCCCGGCAAGCAGGTGTACCTTGTAGCCAACTAGGGAGCCCTAGAAAACAGGAATCAGCAGTTTTCTTTTTTTAAAAGATTTTATTTATTTATGAGAGACACAGAGAGAGAGAGAGAGAGAGGCAGAGACACAGGCAGAGGGAGAAGCAGGCTCCACGCAGGGAGCCCAACGGACTTGAGTCCTGGGTCTCCAGGATCACACCCTGGACCAAAGGCAGACACCGAACCACTGAGCCACCCAGGGATCCCAGGAATCAGCAGTTTTAATCATGGTGCTCGTACAATTTTGTATTTTATAAAGCATGAGTTTTTTTTTTTAGGCTGTAGGTCATGATCAAGTTTTCTCACAGTTGGAATATTTTTCCCCCTCAGTCCACTATGTCAAACTTGTCTTTCAAATGTGTTTGTCTGTGACACATCTTCAGTTCACGATCTTCTGTTCTGACATTTTTAGAACTGTAACCAAGATTATAATGTGGCAGAACATGGTAGGTGCAGGTGAGAAATATTTTTAGAGTTTCTTAGAAACAGAAGCCTCATTTTCATGGTAATAATCTAAAGAGCAAGGAAGAAAAAAGACATAGCACAAAATAGCCTATAAATTGAATTGATAGCGTTTACGTAGGTTTTTAATAGTTCCACGCACTTTCCCCCCACGTTAATATTTTTTTAAAAGATTTTATTTATTTATTCATGAGAGGCAGAGACACAGGCAGAGGGAGAAGCAGGCTCCATGCAGGGAACCTGACGCGGGACTTGATCCTGGGTCCCCAGGATCCCACCCTGGGCTGAAGGCGGGCACTAAACTGCTGAGCCACCCGGACTGCCCCCCACGTTAATATTTTTATTTTTTATTTTTTAATTTTTATTTATTATTTTTAAAGTATTTTTAATATTGCTCTTGATACCTACAGCCTGATTCTCTCAGTAGGGAAGGAAAATACATCATACCGGGAAAAAGGGAAACCTACTTTTATTTCCTTGTTATTTCTGTCTCTGAGTTCTGCATGGGTCACCCTGATACAGTAACAAGTGGAAAACGGTCCCCCCCCCCCAAACTATATAAGTCAGGATACCTGCAGAGATGTCTCTGGAAAGACCAATTTTTGGAACCAGGTAATATGTACCTGCATCCCAGCTCTGCTACTTGCTGGTGTGTGCCCGGGTGACCCTCTGTGCTGCTGGTTCTTCGTTTGCAGGATGTGAATAACTGTACTTCCCTCCCAAGGGTGCGGGCGGCACCAAGTAAGGTGACACATACGGGGTGTCTGTCGCTACGTGTGGCACACTGTAGGGAGTCAAGAGAGACTAGTTAGGGTCACTTCCAGGGTCTTCCCCAACTTTTAGTCTTTATTCATTTATTGGAAAATATTGCTAAGCGTGCGGTCTGGGACTTTATGGAGCTAGGGATTATTTCTTAGAACGATGACCCAAACATTTTGTTTCTACAAGGTGGAACAGCTGACAGATAATCTAAGTAAAATTTTGGGGTGTGGATCCTCCAATGAAATAATCAAGTAGAAGTTGGGTGTTCTGATCCCCTTAACTTCAGCTTCATGAAACTCCACTTCATCCTAAGGCTACCCCCTGCACCGCCTTATAAGCCCCCGATGAAGAGTTGAAGCCAACGGGCCTGTTTGTGGGGGGAGCTGCGGTCTGGTGAGTACCTAGGGGTACCTGCTACCTCGGGGCCATGCACCCCACTGCCCTCAGGGGCAGAGACCTGGTTGGATGGAGGTGCACCTGTCAGGCAATGACCGAATGAGCAAAACCCAACAGAAGTTAATCCGTAAGGATACAGAGGAACAACTGTCAGGGAGACCCGGCTCCTGGGCAGCCCCCGCCTCCTTAATAGGATCAAAACGGATGGTCTTAGGCAGAACCTGCCCTCCTGCCGCCCGTGGAGCCCCGGGAGCTGCGGAGCCTGCCCGCCCACCTGTAGGCGGCCCCGGAGCACAGCCAGGGCCTCGGAGCCTGCGGAGATGGGGGGGGGGGGGGGCAACACCGAGGAAGCCCACTTCAGAAGAGCAGGAACCGCAGGTGTCCCGTGCCGCCCCCCCGCCCTCCGCAGGTGTCCCTGGCCGCCCCCCACCCGCCGCAGGTGCCCCCAGGCCGCCCTCCGCAGGTGGCTGGGCCGCCCCCCCGCCCTCTGCAGGTGCCCCGGTGCCGCCCTCCGCAGGTGCCCCGGGCCGCCCCCCACCCTCCGCAGGTGTCCCGGGCCGCCCCCCACCCTCCGCAGGTGCCCGGGCCGCCCCCCACCCTCCGCAGGTGCCCCGGGCCGCCCACCACCCTCCGCAGGTGCCCCGGGCTGCCCACCACCCGCCGCAGGTGCCCACGTGCCGCCCCCCGCCCTCCGCAGGTGCCCCCGAGCCGCCCCCCGCCCTCCGCAGGTGCCCCGGGCTGCCCCCTGCCCTCCGCAGGTGTCCCGAGCTGCCCACCACCCGCCGCAGGTGCCCACGTGCTGCCCCCCCCCCCCGCCCTCCGCAGGTGCCCCGGGCTGCCCCCCCACCTCCGCAGGTGCCCACGTGCCGCCCCCCGCCCACCGCAGGTGCCCCCGGGCCGCCCCCCGCCCTCCGCAGGTGCCCCGGGCTGCCCCCTGCCCTCCGCAGGTGTCCCGAGCTGCCCACCACCCGCCGCAGGTGCCCACGTGCTGCCCCCCCCCCGCCCTCCGCAGGTGTCCCGGGCCGCCCTCCGCAGGTGCCCCGGGCCGCCCCCCACCCTCCGCAGGTGCCCCGGGCCGCCCACCGCCCTCCGCAGGTGCCCCGGGCCACCCCCCACCCTCCGCAGGTGTCCCGGGCCGCCCCCCACCCTCCGCAGGTGCCCCGGGACGCCCACCACCCTCCGCAGGTGCCCCGGGCTGCCCACCACCCGCCGCAGGTGCCCACGTGCCGCCCCCCGCCCTCCGCAGGTACCCCCGAGCCGCCCCCCGCCCTCCGCAGGTGCCCCGGGCTGCCCCCTGCCCTCCGCAGGTGTCCCGAGCTGCCCACCACCCGCCGCAGGTGCCCACGTGCTGCCCCCCCCCCCCCCCCGCCCTCCGCAGGTGTCCCGGGCCGCCCTCCGCAGGTGCCCCGGGCCGCCCCCCGCCCTCCGCAGGTGCCCACGTGCCGCCCCCCTCCCTCCGCAGGTGCCCCCGGCCGCCGCCCCCCCTGCCCTCCGCAGGTGCCCCGGGCCGCCCCCCGCCCCACAGGAGCCGCCGTAGGGTTAGCGAGGAGCCCGCGAGGCTGGAAGCTCCGGCTGCCGCCTCAAGCCGAACCCGGGCAGCCCGGTGCCACCTGTGCCCGCAGATCTTGCGGAGATGGACGCGGGAGCGGTTAGGATGCGAGAGCACTGCACGCCCACCTCTGATCTGCAACTCTGACATCCAGAAAGTTCTAGAAACTGAATGCCTCGGTGTCCTTGTTGTCTGGGCAGCTTGGTGCCGCAGTCCATTTGGTTAACAAAACCAGGTTTATTTACTTTTTTTTTTTAAGATTTTATTTATTCATTTATTCATGAGAGAGACAGGGAGGCAGAGACACAGGTAGAGGGAGAAGCAGGCTCCCTGCAAGGGAGCCCGATGCAGGAATCGATCCCAGGACCCCGGGGTCACGACCTGAACCAAAGGCAGATGCTCAACCACTGAGGCCCCCAGGAGTCCCTACAAAACCAATTTTAATATTCAGGGTTCAATTGCAATAATATGAATATAGTCATTACAGAGCATTGCCTCAACCTCTGCCGGGGGTGTTATGCATATGATGAATGTATTTTATGTGTGTGTAGGTATCAGGTATGACCTTTCTAGGTCCTGAAAAATTATGAATTTTTAAAAAAGATTTTATTTATTTATTCATGAACCACAGAGAGAGAGAGAGAGGCAGAGACACAGGCAGAGGGAGAAGCAGGCTCCATGCAGGGAGACTCGATCCCAGGACTCCAGTATCACACCCTGGGCTGAAGACGGCACTAAACCGCTGAGCCACCCGGGCTGCCCAAAATTATGAATAAAACAGATCTGACTCCCGTATTTTCACTAACAGATTGAATTAAGATGGCTAAATACCTGGTCGGGTGTAACAGATCTTCTAATTATGTTCGGGTTATCAGAGTGTATGCTTCAGTAAGGCCGAAATGTAATTCTATCTTATGCTTAAAAGAAAAAAGAAAACCTACCAATTCTTCGGAAAGTTCATTGCATTTCAAAAAGCAGCAGCTCACATCAGGCATAGACAAATGAAAGTTGACCCCTGGTACTCGGGGGAGAGGATGGATGGATTTATTAACCTCTCAAAAATGACACTCGTATGTGACTTAACTAATTAGGTTTGTGGCAAGTACAGTGCATGTAGTGAACGCTCTCACTTGTAGGCTCAATTTACTGAGGGATCTGGAGCTGCCCTCTGAAAGTCCGCGCTGACCGATGATTTAGATGGCTTTGAGAATAATCAGTTGGTGTAAAATAATTCCTTTTTAAATCACTGTTGCTATAGGATGAGGTGGTTGTTTCCTTGCAGGCCCTGTATCCTCTGTAGTAGTCTGTAGGGGCGCCCCTAGTTATGACCTCTACTGTTTTTCAGGAGGTAAAGAGTGAGGCTTCAACATGCTGTCCGACACCTAGAAAGCCTCTTTAATCAAACCTGGGACTTCTCTTTGAGAATAAGTTCAGATAGGAAGGATTCAGGGTCTCACCCCAATATCCTGTCTGTTCTCACCCCTCTTCCATCCTTCTCCACTTGGGGCCCCAAATCCAAATTGAAAACATAGCCTTGTCTTTAGACCTGGAGCAGTAGCCCTAATGGATTGTTACTGCTAGTCCCCCAACTTCACTGAAGTCAGACATTATATTAACCACTTAGGGACCTGTAAAACCCTGAAAAATCAAATTTTTGATTTTTGTTCAAAATTTTCTTCAAAATCAGTATTTGGGGCCACCTAGAGCTGAACATTTCCTGGAAAGCCTTAAAGCTTCAATAGAAGTAGCAGCTCCAGGGCATTCCCAGCTGTACCCAGTGGCTGAGCCCAGAGCATTGCTTGGACCACGATCTGACCTGCTCTCTTGCCTGGTTCTTTGTGTCATCCATGACGTCAGTGTCTCCTTCCCAGCTGACTTTTTCACTCGGAATCCATCGTAATTCTTGTTAATAGGGATACCTACTATTTACTGAGCATTTAATACAAAACCAGCCACTGAGCATACATTAACCTAAGTCCTCTTTTAGCCCAACTGTCCCAAGACACTCATGATCGAGCACCTGCCAAGTGATACGTTAGCGCCTAAGATCTAGGTCCTCACCTATCTCTTCACCTCCTCTAAGAGTTCACTTGGTTCATCCTGAGACTTCTTCATCCGGCATAACAAATATTTATGGGGTACTGAGTCCTCGCTAGTTCGTGGACAGCAGATGCCAAGATGGAATTAGGATTTCAAGAGATTCCCCATGAAGGGAAGAGGGAAGAGGAAGCCGGGGTTGCGGGAAGAACCTTCACAGGGCGATGCAGATCTGTCACCTAGACAAAGACAGGAAAGCCCGGCAAGAAGTGCCAAGAAAGTCCCAGCCAGACCAGCTGGGAGCCCACATCTTGGGAAGGGGAAGGGGCCCAGCTCTTGAACCTTCCCTGTGCTCCGTCAGGGGCTGGGAGTAACCTGGAGAGAATGGCCTCAGCAGGAGCACTTGAGGGGCCCCCCAGGTCCAGCAGGCTGTCACTTAAGCACACCCCATCAGCTGGTTCTTGGGGCGCCTCCGTGCCTGCCCCATAAGTGTGGCTTCAGAACATGGACAAGGATTTGAGAATTCTTGAAAAATTCATCTTTAAATACCCATTTCTTTTAAGTCTCAAAGGTTTTTCATTCTTTAAGACTCTCCGGTGTTTACAAGTTTTTTTTAAAGCAAATGTCACTGGGAAGAAAAAGACTTAATAACATCTTTGTTATCTGATACCTTAGCAAAAGGTGGTTGAAGGCCTGCTGAGAGGACGAGGATGGGGCCCCAGGATTTCTGAGCTCCTACTAGTAGCTAATGAGGTGCATCAGAAGGAATAAAAACTTTCCCCTGCTTTTCTTGAAGAGTTTAACTTCGTCTTTCCACTTTTTAATTATAGAGTCGTTTTCTTCATTTCAATGAGAAAATAGTGGCTCCACAGTGAAGCAGCTGACCTCAGTCCTCCCGTGTTGAAGTGGGAACAGTCATGGATCGGGCGAAGGTCAGGATGCATGGAGCAGAATGACCATGACCCTGTGTGTTCTGCGGCTCCCCACCTTAACTTTTTTTGAGGTCCTATAGCAGGAGGGTAGAGCACGCATGGGAGAATTTCTTCCACCTGTCTAAAAAAAAAAAAAAAAAAGTAAAAAAATGGTTCTTTTCTTTGCATTCAGCATTAGATGAGTCAGTGACCAACAGACCTAGCCCGTTTCTGGGATGAAAGCTGAGACTAGTGTTCCCACTTCATAGATTTGAGGGGGAAAAAACACAGGTGAGTTAATGGACTTACCTAAAGTCCTACTGTGAGTTAATGGCCAAGACTGTCTTCTCTAGAATCACAGCCTCAAAAAATATATATATATTATTTGAAACAGGGTAGAAATACTCCAATTAGTTCCTTCCAGTCCAATCACTAAACTGTTAACACAGTTTAGTGCCTCTGGTGAGCATAATGCAGATTATCGTTGTAACCTTCCAGGTACAGGATTTTACATCTGTTGCCATGGCAAAGGAGCAAAACCTAAGCTTCTGATTAAAATGAATCCTTTTGTTAAGAAATAATCAAGATTTCTGTCAGAGTTTTTTATCACCGTCTTAGTCTTTTCATTTTTTATACTACTCCAGGCCTGGAGCTCAAAGTACCTACTTGAAATCTGCTTTTTGTTGTTTATATAATAAGTGAATTAATTATGCTCCATCAATTTCTTGGGTTTTTTTTTTTTAGTCGTATAAATGTACTTTAATCATTCTGAATATTTGGTTTTATTTCAGCGATGACAGATTGATGAGTACTGAGGCTATAACATATTTATTTCTCCTAGAATCTTAATTTTACATTTCAGTATTAAAGTTTTTGAGGGATTCAGTACGGAACACACACACAAAAAAACCTATCAAATATGAAAGAGGAATAGGAAATTATAAATTAAATAACTGTCAGCCTAGAGATACTAATTGCAGGATAGGCTTCTATAAATCTTTACCTGGAGGCTGTGAATGTTTCAGAAAAAAAACCTTCTGAGGCCAATGTGATCTAAGTGTCTCTGATCAAGAAATTATGCTCTTTTTGCTACTGTCTGCTTAAAGAGAAATACAGCTGCAATTTAGATGATATATGTCCTCTTCTTTAATTGCTTATTTTTTTGTTCTGAAAAGGTTTCCTTCCAGCAGTGCTCTTAGGGGCACAGTGTTATAATCAAGAGCCTCTGTCCCTCATGGCCTCATGAGGCTGGCACCTGCTGTTTCTCTCCAGAGAAGCTTAACACGGACCCAGGAACGATCAAGGGGCCTTTTTTGTGTGTGTTTTAAACACTTTTTGATGGGAGGCAGAAGGAAAGGGACACCTGTATTCTCGTCTAGTCTAGAAGAGTTCTGTGACCTGGAGCAAGCTATACTTCTTGTGTGTGGACCCCATTTCAGAAAGGAGGAATTTAGATTCAGTGATCCCTTCCAGCTCTGTAATGTATTGTCTTTGAATGATTTTCTGATTGCTCATGAAATTTAGTGATTTTTTTGATCCCGAATATTGTTTTCCACCACAACCGACGATACCCTGTTATCGTTATTAGATATCTCTCATTCAAAGCGAGACTTTTTAGTAGTCCTGTATATTTAATGGAGGTTGAGAATGTTCCCCATTTAGCAAGCTTTATGTGTATTTAGTGTTTGGCGAAAACCTTATTTGCACTCTTTATGTTTTGTGTGTGTTCATGTTACCTGAGTGTTGAATGAAAGCTTTTTAATCTGTACAGCTGTAAAAGCAGGTGGTATATTTTATTTCCTTCTTTAATGCACCCTCACAGTTATATTTACAAAGGGATATTCAGCAAATAAAAGGTACTCCTTTACATATTTTATCCTTTCCCTTTTCTTCCAAGTAAAGATTAATCCATGAGCTTGAAAATAAAGCTTTTGTTTAAAGAAGAAAAAGACACTTATGTGGTGAAAATCACTTGAACATAGAGGTTTGGAAAGGTTTCCTTTGTTCGGGGTTCTCAAACTTTATTATTTTCATACTTATTTATGTGTATTTTACCGTGGTAAGAACACTTAACATGAAATCAGTCCTTTTAAACCTTTAAATGTACCTTATATTATTATTGACTATAGGTACAACACTGCACAGCAGATCTCCGCGGCTTATTCATCTTGCTTAACTTGAAACTTAGAGCCTGTTGATTACTGTCTCTCCATTTCCCCCTCCCCACCAGCCCTTGGCAACCCTTGTTCCGCTCTGATTCTTTGAATTTGACTATTTTAGATACTTCATATAAATGGAATTATGCAGTCTTTATCTTTCCACGACTGGCATATTGCTCTTACCAAAATATTCTCAAGGTTCATCTGCGTTATCACATGTTACAGTTCCTCTTTTTTAAATTTAAGGCTGAATAATATTCCACTGTCAGCCCACATTTTCTTTATCCAGTCGTCTACCTGCGGATATTTAGGTTGTTTCCATCCCTTGGCTGTTGTGAATAGTGCTACAATGAACATGGGAGTGCAGGTAGCTCTTCAGCATCATGATTTCAAATCTTTTGACTAAGTACTGAAAAGTGAGATCTTTTCGTAGTTTGGTAGTTCTGTTTAATTTGGGGGGAAACCTCCATACTAGTTGCCTTGATACATCAGTTTGCATTCCCACCAACAGTATACAAAGGTTCCAATCTCTCCACTTCTTTGCCAACACTTAGTGTCTTTGGATTTTGTTTTTCTTGTTTTAAAGATTTTATTTATGAGATGCACAAAGAGAGAGGCAGAGACACAGGCAGAGGGAGAAGCAGGCTCCTTGTGAGGATCCTAACGTGAAACTCGATCCCAGGACTCTCTAGGATCATGACCTGAGCCAAAGGCAGATGCACAACCACTGAGCCACCCAGGTTCCCCTGGGTTGATTTTTTTTTAAATAACAATCATCCTCAGGCAATATGGTAGTTTTGATTTGCAATTCTCTGATATTTAATGACATTGAGCATTTTTTTTTTCATTTACCTCTTGGTTTTTGATGTGTCAACTTTGCAGAAATATTTATTAAAGTCTTTAGCTCGTTTTTAAATTGGGTTATAAGGTTTTTGCTGTTATCCTTACAAGCTTTAGAGATTTACCCTTTATCAGATATGTGCGGTGTAAGTATTTTCTCCCTTCCCATTGCTGTTTTCTTCAGTATACAGAAACTTTTTATTTGATAAGGTCCCACTTCCACATTTTTGTTTTTGTTGCCTGTGTTTTTTTTTTTAATTTTTATTTATTTATGATAGTTACAGAGAGAGAGAGAGACAGAGACACAGGCAGAGGGAGAAGCAGGCTCCATGCACCGGGAGCCCGATGTAGGATTCGAACCCGGGTCTCCGGGATCACGCCCTGGGCCAAAGGCAGGCACCAAACCGCTGCGCCACCCAGGGATCTCTGTTGCCTGTGTTTTTGATGTCACATCTAAAGAAAAATCATTGTCAAGATCAGGATTATGGAACATTTATCCTGTGTTTTCTTCTGGGAGTTTTACAGTTTCAGGTCTTATATTTAAGCTTTTAAAACTATTTTGAGTTGATTTCTGTGAGTACTGTAAATCTTAAGTATATTTTTAATTCATAGGGTCTGATGCCTCTGCCTTTGTTGTCCTTACTCCACATTGCTTTGGCTATTCAGGGCCTCTTGTCATTCCATATGAATTATAGAATTCATTTCTGTAAAAAAAAAAATGTCCTTGGGCTTTTGATAAGAGATTACATTAAATCTACAGATCATTTTAGGTAGGATGGATATTTTAATATTAAATCTTCTGGCCCAGGAACAGAGGATATCCTTGCATTTATTTGTAACTGCTTTACTCTCTTTAATCAGTTATTTTATAGTTTTCACCTCCTTGGTGAAATTTATGACTAAGTATTTTATTAAGTTTATGACTTAGGTATTTTATTCTCTTTGATAATATTTTAAAAGGGATTATTTTCTTAATAATCTTTTCTTAAATTTTCTTTCTTAAACTATCTTTCCAGATAGTTTGTTAGTATATAGAAATGCAACTGTTATTTATATGTTGTTTTTGTATCCTACAGTTTTATGAAATGTACTTATTCGTTCTAATGGTTTCTTTTTTATGGTAGTTTTTTAGGGCTTTTAATATAGATGACCGTATTGTGTTCAAACAGAGGCAGTGTTTCTTCTTTCTTTCTGGTTTGGATGTCTGTTATTTTCTTTTTCTGCCTTAATTGGTCTCGTTAGAACTTCCAGTACTATGCTGAGTAGAAATGGCAAGATTGGGCATTCTTGCCTAGTTCCTGATCTTGGAAAAGCTTTTCGTTTTTCACAATAAGTATGTCAGCTGTGGGATTCTCAAGTATGACCTTTATTATGTTGTGAAGTACTTTTCTTGCATTGCTAGTTTGTTGAGAGTTTTTATCATGGAAGTGTATTGAATTTACTCAATTTTTTTCTGCATATATTGAGATTATCATGTGATTTTTATCCTTTATTCTGTAATGTGATATATTAATTGATTATCCTATTAAGCCATCCTTTCATTCAAGGGATAAATCCCACTTAGTCATGGCGTATGATAAATTGGGAGTGTTCATTAGTGTTCTATCTCTGGAAGAGTTTAAGAAGTCTTGGTGTTAATTCTTCTTTAAATGTTTGGTAGCATTCACCATGAAGCCATCTGAACCTGTGTCTGTTGGGGGTGTTTGATGACTGATTCAATCTCCATATTAGTTATAGACCTGTTCAGATTTTCTGTTTCATCATGATTATTCACAGTAGGTTGTATGTTTCTAGAAATTTATCCATTTTTTCCTAGGTTATCCAATTTTTTGGAATATACTTGTTCATAGTAGTCTCTTAGGATCCTTTATATTTCTCTGGCATCCATTGTGTCTCTTCTTTGTTTCTGGTTTTATATTTTAGTTCTCTCTCTCTCTCTCTCTCATCTAGTCAAATGTCAATTTATTTCTTTTAAAAAAATCAATTCTGGGCAGCCCGGGTGGCTCAGCGGTTTAGTCCAGCCTTCAGCCCAGGGTCTGATCCTGGAGACCCAGGATTGAGTCCCACATTGGGCTCCCTGCATGGAGCCTGCTTCTTCTGCCTGTGTCCCTGCCTCTCTCTCTGTGTCTCTCATGAATTTAAAAAAAAAAAATCAATTCTGAGTTTTGTTAATTTTTCTGTTATTTTGCTATCCTTTATTTCATGTATTTCTGCTCTAATTTTTATTATCTTCTGCTAAATTTAAGCATAGCTTGTTTTTTTTTTCTTTTTCTAGCTCTTTGAGGTATAAAGTTAGGTTATTTATTTGAGATCTGTCATCTATGTAGGCGTTTCTAGCAACAAATTTTCCTCTTTGTACTGCTTTTTTACATTCCATAAGTTTTGGTAAGTTGTATGTCCATTTTTGGGAATCCTATTTTTTTGTTGTTTCTACTTTGGCCCATTGGTTATTTGGGAGTGTGTTAAGTTCCACATATTTATGAGTCTTCCAGTTTTCCTCCTGTTATTAATTTCTCATTTTCCACCATTGTGGTTAAAAAGGTTGATGTGATTTCAGTCTTTTTGAAATGAAAATTTCCTTTGTGTTCCAACATATGATCTGTACTAAAGGCTTAATTAATTCTGGGTCCTGTGGAAAATAGCATGTGGCAAAAAGAAGGTATATTCCCAGAATCAGAGGGTGTACCCTCCGCCTTCAACAGAAGAACAGTAATGTCTCTCATCGCTTAAATAAACTTTAGCATTCTTCTGTTAGATGGAATGTTCTGCATATGTCTGTTACGACCATTTGATCTATAATGTGGTCCGGATCTTCTGGTTCCTTATTGATCTTCTGTGTGAGTCTTCTGTCCATTTAGAAAGTGGGTTATTAAAGTGTCCTGGTATTTTTGTCTGTTTTTAAGTTTTGTCAGTGTTTGCATCTTATAGTTAGGTGATCTGATATTGCATGTATATACATTTATAACCATTATTTCTTTCCGGTGGATTGGTTGTTTTGTCCTTCTGTAATATCCTTTGTCTCCTGAGGGGTTTTGACTTAGTTTATTTTGCGTGGTGTACGTGTACCCACTCCTGCTCTCTTTTGGTTACCACTTGTCCGTAATATATTTTTCCACCTTCTCACTTTCAGGCTCTGTGTGTCCTTAAAACTGAAATGAATGTCTTGTAGAGAACATCTTGTATGTTTTGCTTTGTTTCGTCCATTCAGGCTGAATGGATGTGTTTTTATTGGAGAGTTGACTCCATTTGTGTTTAAAGCAATCAGTAATAGGGAAAGATTGCCATTTTGTTATTTTCTTTTAGCCTTAGTCCTTTGTCTGTCTTTTCCTCTTGCTGTCTTCCCTTATATTTTGTTGACTTTTTGGTATTTTTTTTTTTTTTTTTTTTTTTTTTTTTTTGACTTTTTGGTATTGATAGGGTTTGCTTGCTTGCTTTTTCTTTGTGTGACTTTTATGGGTATAATTTTTATGGATACCTTAGGGCTTACATAAAATGTCTTATAATTATAGCAGACTGTTTTAAATAGATAAGTTTAATCACACACCAAAACTCTACACTTTAACTTCTCTCCCACCCACATGTTGTTACTGTCACAATTTATATGCATTCATACGGTGTATCTTTTAATGTATTTTTAGTTACAGTTACATTTTAATACTTTTAACTTTTATGCTGGAATTAAAAGTGACTTACCTATCACCGTTATAGTAATGCAGCATTCTGGATTCTATATCTACCTTTATTAATGAGTTTCTAATGCTATAAAGTTGCTATTTAGTATTCCTTTATTTCAACTCGAATAACTATTTTGAGCAGCCCTGGAGACGTTTTAGTGCTAGATGAAGGGAACAACTCTTTCCCCCTATGGGTGGAGGCTGAGAGCTGGAATTTCCATCTTCTCAATCTGTGCTGAGCATCGGGGAGGATTTATGGCATTTACCAGCCCAAACCACCATTTCAGTTTTCAGCAGGTGGCTAGATTGTGCCAGGGCTGTGAGAGCTCCAGGGCTGGCAAGACAGAAGCCAGGCCTTTGGGGGAGTCCTCGTGGAAAAGTTGTGTTGCTAGACACACAAACCAATCCCTTCTCTCCAGTGAGAAAACCTGTAGCTAATCCTGATCCAGTTGGTGCTGTGCTGGGCTGAGGTCTCTGACGAGAAGGCGTCCAGAAATCTGGCTGCAGTGAGCCTGGTTTCATGTTTGCCCAAAGTGCAGGAGACTTGTGAGTAGTTTTTGGATTTGTCTGTGACATGTTGCTAAATCATTGTCTCTGCAAGGGGAAGGAAGGAAGGTTCAGAGCTTCTTACTATGCAGCCTTGCTCATGTGACTCTCCTATTGATTCTCTTAAGAATAAGAAACTGGAGCCTCTGATTTTATTTTTATTTTATTTTATTTTTTAAAGATTTTATTTATTTATTTATTCATGAGAGACACACACACAGAGAAGGGTGGGGGGGGGGCACAGGCAGAGGGAGAAGCAGGCTCCATCCAGGGAGCCCGACATGGGACTCGATCCTGGGTCTCCAGGATCAAGCCATGGGCTGAAGACAGGTGCTAAACTGCCGAGCCACCGGGGCTGCCCCTATTTTTTTTTTTTTTAAGATTTTATTTGAGTCTCTGATTTTAAAGCCCATTTCATTTCTAGCATGCCAAGTTGCTTATTTCTTGAAATTTCCTAGATTGTTCTGGTACAAAACATATCACTATTGAGATATATATAGAAAAGGAATGAATTGAATTATCTACTTACAAATGCAAAGGAGCTTTCCTCTCTTTCTCCCCACGTGTGTATAATACACATACTGTAAATTATATTCTATGAATATTCAAGCTTAACAATGGGCAATATAAATTAAATTGAAACCAAAATATATACTTCTCAATCAAAAAGTTTAGTAATGTCCATTATTCACAAACACAGAAAAATGAACACTCTCAAACACAATAATGGGACTTTACGTGTTGGAGGGTGGGTTTGGTGATATCTGTTGAAGACTACAAATGCTTGATAATTCAACTCCTAGAAATTTGCTTAAAGAAAGAATTTAGTATATTTGTAAGGGATCTTCCTCATGTAATAGTTTCTAATATTTGTTATAAACCAAATGTCCAACAGTATGGAATTGAATGAATAAATGATGAATATAATGGAAAAATACCATTTAGCCATTAAAAATTATATTGCAAATGAATATTTATGGACATGGTAATATGCATGCATTTTTAAGTCCAAATACCTAATTAAAAATAAGCACATAGTTGTTTTTAGAACATTAAAAATACAGATGTGCTAATAACTTGAAGTATAAAATACCATAAAATTCACCAATTTGTGGTGCCTGGGTGGCTCAGTCAGTTAAATGTCTGCCTTTGGCTCATGTCTTGATCCCAGCGTCCTGTTTCTCGAGGTAAGCCTGTGTTGCTATAAACTTCCCTTGGAACCACTTTTACTGCATCCCAAAGATTTTTGGACTATTGTATTTTTTTTTATTTGGACTATTGTATTTTCATATCCACTTGTTTCCATGTAATTTTTGATTTCTTGTTGGATTTCTTGGTTGACTCCTGAATTGTTTAGTAGCATGTAATTAGCTTTCATGTATTTGTGGTCTTTCCAGTTTTTTTCTTGATATTGTTTCTTGAGGTTGAGATGTTGATTTCTTGAGATTGATTTTCCATAGCATGTGGTCAGCAATGATGCATGGTATGAGTTTGATCTTTTTTGAATTTGTTCCAGCTTGTCTGTGCCTTGTGGTCTATTCTGGAGAATTTTCTACGTAAACATGAAAAGAATATGTATTTTGTTGTTTTAAGATAGAATGTTCTGAATGTATCTGTTAAGTCTATCTGGTCCACCGTGTTATTCAAAGCCACTGTTCCCTTGTTGATTTTGTGTTAAAATGATCTGTTCATTGCTGTAAGTAGGGTGTTAAAGTCCCCTATTATTATTTTGTTACTATCAATTAGTTACTTTATTATTAATTGTTTTATGTACTGGGGTGCTCCTGTATTGGCTGCATAAATATTTGAAATTGTTATATCTTTTTGTGTGATTGTCTTGTTTATTGATTACATAGTGTCCTTCTTGTTACCATCTTTGTTTTAAAGTCTGTCTGATATAAATATTTCTACCCTGGCTTTCTTTTTCACATCCATTTGCTTTCCTTTCACATCCATTTACATCTCCTCACTTTCAGTCTCCAGGTGTCTTTACGTCTGAAACAAATCTCTTGTCGGTAGCCTATAGATGGATCTTTTTTTTTAATCCACTCTGTCACCCCATGTGTTTTGATTGGAGCTTTTAATCCATTTATATTCAATGTAATTTTTTTTTTTTTTGAGAGTGGGAAAGTGAGAGAGGGAAGGGGCAGAGTGAGAAGGAGAAAGAGAATCTGAAGGCGGCTTCATGCTCAATGCAGAGCCCAGCGTGGGGCTTGATCCTGAGATCATGACCTGAGCCAAAATCAAGAGTTGGATGTTTACCTGCCTGAGCCAATCAGAGTAATTATTGATAGATATGTATTTATTGCCATTTCGTTACTTGTTTTGTGGTTGTTTTTGTAGTTTTTCTCTGTTCCTTTCTTCTCTTGCTTTCTTTCATGGTTTGCTGGCTTTGTTTAATGATACACCTGGATTCCCTTTTCTTTATTCTCTGTGTATCTATTACTTTGTTTTAATTTGTGGTTACCATTAAGTTTGTATAAACATCCTTTGCATATAGCAGTCCATATGAAGTTAATGGTTGCTTAAGTTTAAACCTATTCTTTACTCCTCTCCCCCTGTTTTAGGTAAATGGTGTCATATTTTACATTCTTTCATTTTATGAATCGCTTGTCTGGTTTTCACAGAAATAGTTATTTTTACTTCTTCCATGTTTCCCACTTTTCATACTCTGAGTTACAGTCTTTCCTTTTCACTCAGAGTCTACTGTTTCTCATAGGGCCGGTTTGGTGGTCATGAACGACTTTCATTTTTGTCTCAGAAACTCTTTATCTCCCCTTCTATTTTGAATGATAGCTGGATAGAGTAGTCTTGGTTGCAGATCTGCTTTTCAGCACTTTGAATGTTACCACGCCACACTATTCAGGCCTGCAATATTTTTGCTAATCCACTGATAGCTTTATGAGATTTCCCTTGCGTGTAAGTATCTGCTTTTCTCTTGCTGTTTTTACATTTTTTCCCTTTATAACTGCTTTTTGCCATTTTAATTACTATGTGTCTTGATGTGGACCTCCTTGGAGTAATTTTTTTGGAGGATCTCTGTGCCTTTTGGATCCTGACATCTGTTTCTTTCCCCAGATTAAGGAAGTCTACAGATACTATTTCTTCAAATAAATTTTCTACTCCCTTTTCTCTTTCTTATTCTTCGGAGTTCCCTTTGATATGAATGTCATTATGCTTAATGGCATCACCGAGTTCCCTAAGTCTGCTCTGGGCATAATTCTTTTATCTCTTCACTTACTCAGCTTGATTACTTTTCATTACTCTTGTTGTCCAGGTCATTAATTCATTCCTCTGCTTCCTCTAGCCTGCTATTTATTCCATCAAGTGTAGTTCTAATTTCAGTTAGTATGTTTTCTTCATCTCAGATTCATCCTTTTTTTTTTTTTTTAATCTCTGTGTTGAGGTCTCATTGATGTCCTCCACTCTTTTCTCATGTCTATGAGTATCTTTATGATCATTACTTTAAATTCTCTATCAGGCACATTACTTATTTCTATTTTGCTTAGTTTCTTGCTGTGATTTTGTCTTTTCATTTTCTTTCAGAATGCATATTCCTCGTCTCTGGATTTTGCCTAAATATCTATGTGTGTCTCTGTTTGTTATAAAAGTAAGGTATGTCTGTTATTCTTGAAAGAGGTGGGCAGGACAAGCACTGGTCCTCTTCACAGGATAAACCCAGCTACTGTAAAGACCCAGCCTGCTGGGGTGTTCTGTGAGGTGTATGTGGGTAAGTATGGGGGACTTTAAGCTGCATGTGCTGGTACTCTACCACGGGGGAGACCTGACCATCTGGCCATTCCACAAAGTGCATGTAGGAAATATTTTAAGGTGTGGGCATCCTCTGTGAAAGGTAGGAAGATACAAGTTTGGCAAGGTTCGTGCCTGACTTCTAGAGGAGGAGACCCACAGCTCAAGGACTGGTGGAGGTGGGGCATGGTATGAATAAGTAAGATAGTGAATGCCAGCACCATACTGGGAGTTTGGGAAGGAAATGGTGCCTGCCATCTCTTTTGTTCCTGGAGAAGTCCCTTAGCAAATTCTGAGATTAGTAACTAACGCTCCCTCCTGTGTACCCCATGCATTTTTCTAACTGCAGCTTCTATGCTGTATTTCAGTAGGGCTGTTTGTTGTGCTCTTTAAGGGTGGAAGACTCAGCTTCCCATGACCCTCTGGGTTTTGCTAGAACTGAGCCTGCTAATTTTTAAAGTTCTGGCCTGTAAGTCCTGCTTGTTGTAAGAACTCATAAAATTCAGCCCCACTGATTTTCAAAGCCAAATTCTAAGGGAATTCGTCTTCCCCATGCAGGTTCCCCAGTGTGATAGTCTGTTTCTCACTCCTCAGTGTGTCCATTGTTCGTTCCCTCCCTCCTCCCTCAGGTGGCCAGACTCAATAGGGTTTAGCTCCCCACTGTCTCTGTCTCTGACCTCCCAGTCCTGTTCAGTGTGGCGTCTTCTCTCCATTTAGTTGCAGAGTTTGTTCTGTCAGTGTTCAGGTTGTTTTATTTTTGGTTATTTGCACTGATGTCAGTGTTACTTAGTTGTATCTGTGGGATGCAGTGAGTTTGGGGTCCTCCTACTCTGCCATTTTCCCTAGACGTCCTAGAATAATCATTTTAACATCTTGTATTGCTTATTTGTATTTTCTGATTTATGGTGAACAAATTGTTACTTTGAAAGAAAGTTATCTTTTTAATTTAAAATTTTAATACAGCTGTATCTATAGAAAATGTGTCCTAACTTTTCAGCCAGTTTAACCTATAATAGTAGATTTTTAGGATACAAGTCAGCAGATTTTTAAAGTAGAGTTAGGGGATCCCTGGGTGGTTCAGTGGTTTGGCGCCTGCCTTTGGCCCAGGGCTCGATCCTGGAGTCCCGGGATCGAGTCCCGGGATCGAGTCCCGCGTCGGGTTCCCGGCATTGAGCCTGCTTCTCCCTCCTCCTATGTCTCTGCCCCTCTCTCTATGTCTATCATAAATAAATAAATAAATAAATAAATAAATAAATAAATAAATAAAATAAATCTTTAAAAGAAAAAAAAAGTAGTTAGTTTTGGGATGCTTGGGTATCTCAGTTGGTTAAGCATCTGCCTTCAGTTCAAGTTATGATCCCAGGACCCTGGGATCCCATGTTGGGCTCCCTGATCAGCTCCCTCTGCCCCTTCTCCCCCTGCTTATGTGCATGCTCGCTCTCTCTCTCTTGCTCTCTCTCAGATAGATAAATCTTTAACAAAAAAGAGTTGGGTTTTTTTTAAAAAAATTTTTATTGGAGTTCAATTTGCCAACATATAGCATAACACCCAGTGCTCATCCCGCCAAGTGCCCCCCACTCGGTGACCATCACCCAGTCACCCCAACTCCCTGCCCACCTCCCTTTCCACTACCCCTTATTCGTCTCCCAGAGTTAGGTGTCTAATAGAGTTGGTTTTTGTCAAGTTTTTTTTTTCCCATGGAACAATTATTACTCATTCATGAACAAAAAAGTCAAAACTTACCTACTAGGCTATGTGACTTTAAGACCTTAATCTCTTTTGACAAGTTTGTGAGGCTTAAGTAAAGTAATCATAGAAAATAATAAGCAGTGTTTGTTATGGTAGTGTTGGAGTAATAGATTCCTTGAATAACCCTTTTGTTTAAACAAAATGAAAATGATGGGCACGATATATTTTTTAAATTCCTAAATGTATCAGTTACCCAGAAAGACAGTAAAGACTCCTCATGGGCCAAAATCTAAGAGGGACCTCAAAAAATAGGCAGTGCAGGGAAGTTGACTTTAATCCTAACTTTTACTTTTAAAACTTTCAGAACACCATGGAAAAGGCAGAAGGCCTAGCCATGCTCCCAGGGAGGCTCTCCAAGGAGTGCCCTATCTCCATGGTAAAGATTCCAATAAAAAACCACCTGCATAAACTTGGAACCCAAAAAGTTTCACTGTTCACAAAAAGGAAAATAACTCCTAATGGTCCTGAGTACCAAATAAACAAAGGGTAACTGAAAATTGTAAGTCAGCCCTTATGAATTTTCAAGCCAAATTTAAACTTCCTGTTTAGTGATAATAGCCTCAAGCCAAGAATTTAATTTAAAATTGTTCCAAAATTGTAATTACTAGATAAGCATAAACTAGACCAAAGTAAACCAAATCCTCTTTTAATCCTCTTAATCTTGTCCAATAGGTTTCAAAGACTAATCTTGCAAATAATGTGTGCTGATGTTGTTTAAAAATCTCAACACACAATCCAAAACTATGTACATTGAAAATATCAGGCAGTGGATAAATATGTTAATATATCAATACATGATGGGGTTAAAAATGTGAGAAATTGAGTAAGAGTATACAAAAAAAGACCAAGAAAATTTGAGAAAGAACAAAAAATAGGTATGGGTCAAAAATATATAGCCGAAATTAATATACCAGGATACTAGCTTCGCAGTAGGTTCTGTGTAACAAGAAAGAATAAGGGAACTTGGAAGACAGAACTGAAGGTATCACACAGAGTGTGATTCAAAGAGACAAAGATATATAAAGTATAAAAGATTAAGAGACAAAGAACTGAGGGAGAAGCTAAAACATAGAATCAGAATTCTAGGAAGATGAGGAAGAGAGGTTAGCAGGAAAAACAATAAAAAAAATCATACCTACAAACCATTAGTTAGAATATCTATAGAAACCTAACTTATGTTAGATTTGGCCAAAATGTATGGAAGAAGAGTAAATATTAGAAATTTTAACTTTGGCCCCAAGAGAATTTCATAAACAAGGTATAGAACACAATAATATATCTATAATGTGGTATAACTGATCATTTTCACTTCATCATATTCACTTTATCATATGCTTCAAAAAATAGCACTTGGAAGTTGAAAAGAAAATGAAAAACAGGAGTATGTGTTTGTAAAACTCAGCTATCAAAGGACTGATAATCAAGAACATTTAAAGAAGTTTTATAAAACAAGAAAGAAAAATCAGAACACATAATAGGAAAAAGACAAAAAGCAAAAATACAGGACAAATACCTTCCAAAGGGAACAGGGGAAAGTCCAATAAAGCCTGCGAAGAATTACTGAAACCTCTTTATTAGCTGAAAGTTCTAAAGTGCGATGTCAGATAATTTGTCTAAGCTAGTGGAGAACTTCAGGGGACCCATGCAGAATATTGATCCCTTGCACTTTAGAGTTTAAGGGACTTTGGGAGAGATTGATCACTTATTTGTGGTGAACTCTAAAGGTGAGAGCCTGTGATTGCAACTTCCTCTGCCTTGTGGCACAGAGAAGAGCGCACCTGCAGGGTTAGCAGACACATGTCCAGTGGGAGCTGGAACAAGGGTTCCTCGAGAGGGAAAAGAAGATCAAATATCAATACTTCTTCTATTTAAGAATTTTTATTATATTGCATCTAAGTGTTGATTTCTTTATTTTTTAAAAGATTTTATTTATTCATGAGAGACACAGAGACAGAGAGAGAGGCAGAGACACAGGCAGAGGGAGAAGCAGGCTCCATGCAGGGACCCCGACGTGGGACTCAATCCCGGGACTCCAGGAACACATCCTGGGCTGAAGGCAGGCGCCAAACCGCTGAGCCACCCAGGGATCCCCTGATTTCTTTATTTATGCTTTTTGGCATCTGCTGTGATCGCTGAATCTGAGATACCATAGCTTTGCTCAGCGCTGCAAAACTGTCCGCTCTTGCCTCCTCCTTCACCCCTTAGAACTCTACAGAAAGTTAGACCTTCTCATTTTCTCCGTCTCTCCTATTGCATATTATCTGTCTTTGTGCTTGTATTTGGATCATTACTTCAGATTTATATTCTATTTCCCTAAACCTCTCTTTATCTGTATCTAATCTGATATTTACTCTGTTCATTGAGTGTTTCAGTCTTTTTAAGTTCATATTGCTTCTTTTGAAATCCACCTGGCTTTGTGTTATACTCTTTCCTTTCTCATGTTTTCAATTACCCTTTTTAAAAAATATTCTTGAGCATTGAAGCCTGTTTCTGTAGATACTTTTTTATTCTTTTTTTCTTTGTGCAATATGGATACATAGTTAGATTGAATTTTTTTTAGCTATGAATTCATATGTGGATGAGTGAATTGTTGGGTATTCTGAGAAATGTGGTTAATGATGTTTTTCCTAAATAAAGAATGTATTTTTTTGTTTCTGACTGGAGCCCCAGGATATTACTAATATAGAACTACTTTAATCTCTCAGTTTAGGAATTCTCTGCATCTTGCAGGTAAAGGAATTGAACTTCAGACTCTAATGTGAACTAGGCTTTGGTTGTAAGTTTTCAAGAATGTTTTGCATCCAATAGCTAGGCCTGAGACAATTTGTCATCTTTCTTTGTTTATGAATCATGTTCCTTTGTCTGTTCTACTTCCAGCTCCCCCCAGAGTTATAATCTGAAACTTGAAGCCTCTGGCTCAAGAAAATGCCTAAAGGACAGCAAGGATTTCAGTGCTAGATTATAACACTAAAGTCTGTGTGTCTGTTTCCTCTTCACTTGGGGGCACTGCTAGGGTTTTTTCATTTTTCTTTCTTAGAAGCTCTGCCATGCATTTATTTGTCATACTTTAATATTTTTGTGAAAGAAGTATTTTTTAGGAAATTTAACAAATTCTGTTGCCAAAAGTGGAGCTTCCAGGAATTTTTTAAAAAAGATTTTATTTATTTATTCATGAGAGACACAGAGAGAGAGGGAGAGACACAGGCAGAGGGAGAAGCAGGCTCCATGCAGGGAGCCTGATGCCAGACTCGATCCCGGGACCCCAGAATCATGCCCTGGGCTGAAGGTGGTGCTAAACCGCTGAGCCACCCGGGCTGCCCGAAATTTTTTAATGTAAATATTACTTTCCAATTTACCATTTTGAAAATGTATTCAGAACTGGTTGTAAGTAATCTGTATCATCATCTAAAGGAGAATATAGTAGATTTTTATAACCCATTCTTCTTGTGCTCCCCGGATGGTTCCCTGCATATTCCTAGTCACATAGGAATTAGGGGGTCTTTGCTATTTGTGATCCACCCAGGATGTGTGTGTGTGTGGTTGGACATGGTCAGCAGGTTGCATTAGTTTAGTTACCTTGTGCCATAGAGACACGTCTACCATGAATGCTTGACTCACGTTCAGGATGCATCTGAGGATTTCAAGTAAGCCTATCCAGATATTTCTAAAGTGAACCAGAAGACCTTGACACAAACCTGATTTTAAGAAAGGTGAGCCATGGTTATGATTTCAGTCCATAGCCAGTTTCTTCTTATGTCGACCAGTCATTTTCTAGAACACTCAGGATAAATATTCAATGTTGTCTCTCAGTATAACATTTCAGACTTTGGGATGCCTGGGTGGCTCAGTGGTTGAGCGTCCTGTGTTTGGCTCAGGGCAATAAAATCATAAAAAAAAAAAAGTTCCAGACTTTAAAACGTGAAAGACATAGGGACGCCTGGGTGGCTCCATCGGTTAAGTGTCTGCCTTGGACTCAGGTCATGATCTTGGGTTGCTGGGATCCAGCCCCTTTCAGGCTCTCTGCTCAGTGGGGAGTGTGCTTCTCCCTCTCCCTCTGCCCCCATCCCACCTGCAGGCATACTCTGTCTCTCAAATAAAATCCTTAAAAAAAAATTCTTTTAAATGTGGAACACATAAAGTATGAAGTTACAGGTACAAAGAGATTGTTTATATTTCTTGTTGTTAGTCACTCCTATATTGAAATGTACCGAAACCCCATATTCCATCGATCTCTAGGGCACATACATATTTATTTTTTCACATTTATGAAATGGGAATACATCTTGCACTTGATGGTGGATGAAATTGAATTGCAAATATTTTTTTTCTTAGTGGCATACAAAATACAAAAAAAATGCATCTCATAATGGCACTGCATGTTTGATGAAATATAATATTTTAATTTTTTAAAGTCTGGCAAAAATCCTTATGTATTTATTATTCTGAAGAAGTTATTATTCCCAGGAATATTTTTTCCTGAACAGAAAGTTACTGGAATGTTTTGGTATTCTATCCATAACTGGACCACAAAAGCAAGTTAAATCCAAAAACATGTCTTTGCTCATATGTATTAAGCGTCTACTATTTTCCATATATTATGCTGTTTGGAAATGCTCCTAAAACTTTAATACTTGATTACTCCTCTGTCATAGGGTTTGTTTGGATCAAAGACAAGGATAATATGTCTTTGAAAGTTGAAAGATCATAAATGACGTTTTGAAGATGTATTTGCCTCTGACAAATTCAGTAACTTAGACATACTAACTCAACATATTTTAAGATTGTGGTTAAAATAGAACTATCCATCTGACACATACATACACTGTTTAGGAGGAATCAGATTACAAGTGTGTGTTACCTTTGAGATATTATGTGCTTAAAAATGATATTCAAAGAAAAGTATGTGAGCAATAAGGTAGAAAGCATCATATTTATGGGGAAGAAATTTTATTTGCAACATCAACAAGCATAAATTTAGCCCAAATTATGTGTAAATATAGCTCTGTGCTCTTCATGCTGAAAAATTTAACATTTGGTTCTATGTTACACTCCAGAAAAATACAGGCTAGCAGTTGAGAAGATAGTATAGGAGAGGTGATAAAAATTACTAATTTGGAAGTGTTTACAGATTTTCTTGTCCTACTGCCTGCCAAAGACTCCTGTATTTTACAGCCCTTAACTGTCTACTCCCACAATCTCTCAAAAATATGAGGATAGTGTATCCCTACCAGGCTGGCTCCTACACATAACTTTTGTAAAAATAAAATTAAAAGGAGGAGATTCATGCAAATCATATGTAGAACTTAATGATTATAGGCAAACTCTTCAAACCACCACCCAGATCAAGAAACCAAACAAACCTGCCAGCTTCCCCAGCCCTTCCATGTGCCTTGATCTAATTATCTTCCCTCCTCCTGAATGTAATAACCAAATGGATTCCTCTAGTGATCATTTCCTTGCATTTTATTATGGATTCATCACACGAATATTCATCTCTGAAAACTATAGTTTAATTGTGCCCCTTTTTACGTGTGTTAACATGTCTTTTAAATTACAGGTTACCCTGCAGTCCTTTAGAGGGATGAGGTACTCATGGATTAGATTTTGCTGATTGCATTCTCATAGTGCAGTTCCTGTTCATCTAACAGAAGAAAGTGGCTTCTGGAGATTTTAATGATAATCCAGTTTTTAGGTTTGTGTGTGTGTTTGTTTTTTTTTTCCCCCGTATGTCATTTGCTCTTTAAGTCTAAGTACACAAAGAATTTTTGCTTTGTCTTTTAAAGCCCAGTAATTGTACAGAAATACGTCTTGATGTTTGTTCTTATTTGATATTCTTAGGTATGTGATGTGCTTTTTTCAATCTAAAATTACCAAGAGGCAGGAATTCAGTAAAAGCATTTATTTGGGAACAAAGAATTGCCATTTGAGGTACACAGATTTGGGCAGCAATCCAAACAGTGTCTCACTAGGGAGCAAAAGTTGGGGATTTTTAAAGACAAAAAGAGAATGCCTGTTAAGTTGTTTACCTGTACAAGCTGTTTACAAGAATTTTGGTTCATGTTGGAGACAGAATACTAATCTTGCCTAAACATAATTAGTCGCTAAGGCTATCACTAAGCAAAAGTCTCTCACTATGGCAAGTTACAAGTGTTCTTCTTGCAGAGTCCTTGATGTGTGGTTTAACCCAATTTAAAAGTATATGGTTCCATGTGAAGTCGTGTGTAAGGCTCACCTCCCTATGCCCTCCTGGCTCCATTTGAAAACACCTCAATACACATGACTTCATTTTATTTCACCTTTCATGCTTTGAATATCTAATTTCAAATATTTTTTTAAAATCTTTTTATTTCAGAAAAGCATTCTTGAATAATGGGTTCTAGTATTGGTACTGTTCTTTTGCTAATTTCTATACTTCTTTAAGAGCTCTATTATAAATGTGTTGGGTGTTCTTTGTCTATGTTCAATATTTGTTATGCCCTCTCCAATCTTTTTACTTTTCTTGGTTTCTTTTGATTTTTGAAGATGGCTTCTTTTTCATTTTCATTTATTAAGGTGTTACCTGTTATATTTATGTGTTCTTGTGTTCCTTCTAATTTAGATTTCATTTCTGAAATAATTTTCTTCTCTAATTCTCTTCTGAATTTTGTCACCTTGTGTCTGAGCTAATCTAACTCTGATACATGTTGTTCTTTCACTTCTTCATTTTCTTTTTCAATGCCTTTTAGCTCATTTAAAAATACTTGGTTATACATTTGATCTGTTTAGTGAGCTCTGTCTTTCTGGTATGCTTTCATTATCTGCAAGAATGCTGTTTTTCCTTTAATATCCTTTTTCTTATAATAGCAAAATAGAAGTTAACCTTAATAATTTTCTGTTGCCCACTTTATAAAGAATACTAATTTCCCTGAATTTTTCAAAGACCACTGTGTTCAGAATGTTTTTCTCTAGCTTCATAGAGCTCCCTTGTAGGTGGTTGTCTTGTAGTATTAAAAAAAATATAGTGACTTTCCTTCTAAGAGTTCCTGGTGCTGTTCCTGTCCCCTACTTTGAACTAAATCTTCTTTATATCTTGACCCCACCCCATCCTGCTCAGTTTTGATTTGACTCCCAGCAGTTTCCCTTCACTGTAGGGCTCTCTTAGCATATAGTATTAGCTAGTTGATTTTTAGAGTTCATAGGGCTGGGGTGCCTGGTTCATTCAGTCCATTGAGCCTCCAGCTCTTAATTTCAGCTCAGCTCATGATCTTGGGGTCATGAGATCGAGCCCCACATCGGGCTTCATACAGAGTTTGCTTGGGATTCTCTCTTTCACTCGCCCTCTGCCCCTCCCTCCTGCTGGCACTCAAAATAAATAAATAACATCTTAAAAAAAAAAAAAAAAAACAAGCTCACAGAGCCTCCACAATTCCAGCCCCAGTAGGCTTTATTAGGATGTTTTATGTTCATCCAGTTTTGGATACAATTCCTCCTGGGTTTAGCTGCTTCTCAAATTAGCCCATTGTGCCTTCTAGTGAATATTTGTTGACTGTTGGAGTTCTCTCATCCTCAGGTCTGTCATTGTATCCCATGATTTCCGTTTGTTTCTTCTTAAACATCCAGTGATACCATCAGTGAAGATCTTGTGGCTGTCAGTGATTTAGTTCTTACCCATTTGTCATTGGAGTTTCATGACAATACCTTGAAATCTAGTTTTATTGCATTTGTTGTCTATGGGGGTTTTTATTGTTTTTATGTTTGCTCTTTCTTTATGAGAGGATTCCAGGAGTTTCAAAAGCTATACCACCAACATGGCCATCTTCTCCAGATCCTGCTGTTGTTGTTGTTTTTGTTGTTGTTGTTGTTTTTTCTGGTTTCTACAATTCTGTGATGCAGAATAAGGAAATTGGCCTAGATGAATGGAAGCAGAATTACAGTGGCTTGAGGAGAAGGGAATAAATCTTAGCCAGTATACATATGAAGATATGGGAGAGAAAAGAGGAAAAGGAAGTAAAATCAGGTTACAGGTTGAGAAGTAATTTTGAAAACATTCTGGAAAATGAAATGCCCTGGAAGAGGATACAGCTTGTAGGATTCAGAAATGATAAAGAGGAATGCAGGAAGTGTTGCTTAGATAGGTATATTGGGGCCCCTGTACTATCCTGGATGAGAAACAAGAATAGAAACACTTTCTAATTACTTTCGCAGTTGAACTCTGGATTTTTAACTGACCTTCTCAAAGACTTAATTCCATGGGTCACAGCTTCAATATAGTAAGAAATAGGTGTATAAAAGGTATACACTTCTGAACAAGCAGGGTAGGAGATGTGCAGTACAAAATATATAAAGGGGTGCCTGGGTGGTGCACTTGGTGCAACCAAGTGTCTGACTCTTGACTTCGGCTCAGGTCTCATCTCAGGGTTGTGAGATCAAGCGCCATATCAGGCTCTGTGCTCAATGCAGAGTCTGCATGGGTTTCTCTCTCCTTCTCCCACTGCCCCGCCCACTGTACCCTCTCTCTCAAATAAATAAATCTTTTTTGAAAAACCAAATATATATAGAAGGAACTCCTTTGTAGCTTAATATTTATGAAGTTAAATATTTGCGAAAGTTTAATATTTGTGAAGATCCTGCTATACACTGAACACTGACATAGATTCTAGCAAAATTCTGAAGTGAACTATTCTCACAACATTCAAGCTCAGGCTTGTGAATTTTCAGCCAGTTATCTGTTCATTACACTCTGTAACATTGTTCCTCCAATGGACTGATAGCAATGATGAACATTTATCAGAAACTAGAAGCTAGACATCTTACCATGTGCTTTACAGGCTATATTTCATTCAGTCCTCACAAGTTTATGAGCTTGGCACTATTATCTATAGTTAGGAAAACGGGGACTGAGGTCCAGTACTTCCCCAGGCTCACACTGCTGTTGAGTGGCATAAACACTGATTAGAACTTATGTGTAACTGTCTTCAAACCCAGATTCTTAATCACCACCCTGTGTTATTAGATGTGATGAATGGGACCCAAGTCTTCATCTTTTACCTATTAACCCTCAAATTTGGGCTGACTCTGTTTATGTTTCCACATTTGAATCCAGGTTTTTTTTTTTTAACCAAAATTCTACTTGTTTGAGGATTACTTCCAAGCAGAATGGGATTATTCTTTGGGAAAAGACATTTAAGGGGCCATATGTTCTTGTTAGAGTCTCCTGGTATGAAATAGCAGAAGAAGGAGCCAGAGGAAAGAAGCCTACATGAGATCAATCTTTGGGATCCCTGGGTGGCTCAGCGGTTTGGCGCCTGCCTTCGGCCCAGAGCGTGATCCTGGAGACCCGGGATTGAGTCCCGCATCGGGCTCCCTGCATGGAGCCTGCTTCTCCCTCTACCTGTGTCTCTGCCTCTCTCTCTCTCTCTCTCTCTGTATGTCTCTCATGAATAAATAAATAAAATCTTAAAAAAAAAGAAATCAATCTTTGATAACTTCAGGATGAGCCCTCTACAATGGAGTTTGTCAATGTAAAGGTCTTTAATAATAGAACTCCTCTCTAAAATATTTTCTGATTTCGAACTACAGAATAGGTCAACACAGGGCTTAGAAATTAGTTTATTGGTAATTTAATAACATTTTATTCCAAAACTGTAGCCTTGTTTTCTCTTTCACTAGCCTGAAAAATTTATATTTCCTTTAATCCTTGGGGCTCTGAAGTGTGAAAAATATGTTAATCTCTTGTGCTGCTATCTAAAATTTCTAACTGTCTATCTGGAATTAACCTCAGTCTATTTTTTCAAGACTCTGAATTAAGGACCAGTTTTTTTTTATAAGGCTTAAAATTGATCTAGTGTTCTCCCAGTTTAAAAGAAAAGTCATTTAAAATGAAAGTCTAAAAAAATAAAATAAAATAAAATGAAAGTCTTAGAATGTTTACAGAAGTAGGATGTAGATAAAGCATGTAAGCCAGTTATTATTTTTTAAAAGCCAACAGTTTGGGGAAGTGGAGAAAGAAAGATAACCTTATCTTTGTAAAAGTGAATTTTCCCCTGGTCTCAGAGCCAGCACAGCTGTCTCCCTTGGGAACAGGGAAGGCTGCAGGGGCTTGGATCAAGCGGCTGTCAGAAGCAGTGCCCCCTGCTAAATGTGATTGCATCTGATCTCGTAAACAAGAAGGCGCTGAGACTGGATGTCACAGACTTGATTAATTTTCAAGTGGGGCAAATACAAACAGGGAAGACTGATGCTATGATTTTGCTAATTAACTCCGATGATTCATAGTTGTTTAGCAGCCGGGATCTCTCCTCTTCCATTACGCGGATGGGCAGGAGCTTGCTTCTTGAGAAATGATCGGACAGTGAAGATGCTCAGACAGTCCCCCAAGAAACCCCATTTTCAAGGAACTCTGCTTCTAATGCTGGGCTCTTTATTTAAATGAATCCTCACCCTGTTCCAGCTCCGCGCAAAAGAAATAGGCAGATCGAAATGGTCACACTCCGGCTTTCCAGAGACACAAATGGAAATATTAATGCGAGTTAACAACTTGCGCTTAAAGATGAATTGAACTGACAGTTATCAGTGACATGCATGAACGTTATTGGGATCTGGGGAACGTATTATTAGGCTTCATTTGCCCATATCCTTTCTAATGGATGTAAAGGACTAAACTGTTTTTGGAAAAAGTGGCAGGATCTGGATATCAGGTACCGTCTGTAGGGTTTTTGACTGCTTCACTAGACCAGCGGATGTTCTTTCCGCCAGTCTCTCAGATTCTGGATTTTGCTTACAGGAGCATGTGTTTTAAGCCAACATATCAGTCTTTGGGGAGTTCAGCATGCAAAGATCCCTTTTTGTACCTGCAGAACCAACACATTTGTTGAGAATAGAAAGGGCCAGGCTCTGACATTTTCCAGCTTGTTATCTATTTAATCTTCCATCTGCTTCTTTTGCCACTGCCTTCCAAAGGAACATCTGCTGCACATCTGAGAGAAGGAAAGGAAGATTGGCATCATGCCACCTGGGTCTGCCGTCCTAAACCTTGGGATTCAGATTAAGGGAAGGGAAGAAGACTAACAAACGGTCCAGAAAATGAAATGAGGACAAACAGTCTGTTAAGAACAAAGCTTTATTTCCATTTATTGCAGAGCCCACACGACCAGGCAAGCTGGACAACAGTGGCTGCCATCAAGGGCTAGAGGCAGGGGGAGGCAGCTGGCGCCTGGGGGAAGGCAGGAGCAGTTTCCAGGGCTCAGCCATGCCCTCTGGTGCCCAGATCTGCAGGTGGTCTCCTGCTGCTCACATACTGTTTAAGCACTTATGGGGCTGATGCTCCATTTATGGGGCCCGGCTTTGTTCTGAGCATCCTGGAGGCAGAGACGATGATAAGATAGATTTCCTACCTTTAAAGAGCTGGCCTAGGATGAGGGAGACGGGCAAGTAGACGGCAGATTACAATATGCAATAGTAGATTCTACACACTGGCTAGGAGCACAGAGAAGGGAAAAGAAATGCCCTAATCTCATGAAGCAAAATGTTGGGTCAAGGAGAGGAGAGGCTCTACAGAGATGGTGCCATGAACGGAGTCTGGAAGGATAAACAATAGAAAACAAGCTCTTTTTTTCTCCTTATGATCAAGGAGTAGCACATAACAGCCAATCTTCATATTGACTCAAAAAACTAAATACTCCAAAACTGTAAACCCGCCCGCCACCCCTCTCAGTGTCCAAGCATCAGCGATTGTGTCCAGTGCTGTTGGATACCTCTTAATATTATCTGAAGAGTCACTAATGAGGTTAGCAAAGTCTCATCAGAGTGGGGGAGAGAAGTCTCAGTATAAGAACCACTCCTTAATTTGCTGCTATGGAGTAGCCAGTTGTCGGATTTTAACTGCCCTTAAATACTGAACTTTGGCATCACCAAAATCTTCATATGTAAGACCACACTAGCCAGCCCAGTGCATTTTCAGACTTAGGAGTTTCTCTGCAATCAGGTATTGAGTGAGCATCTGGTGTGGGCACCATGAGGCACACAGAAATAGAAGGCATGACCTTTGAGTCTAAAAAACTAAAATCTAATTGCAAAAAGAAGCAGTTAGTTCTATAGTTCTGACATGACAAATAATTAACATTTAACTGAGAAAACAGCGAGGCTAATGTGATAATGCACTGCTCCGTGAATGTATGCTCTCTTCGCTTTCCAAGCTGTCTACAAACAGGTATAAAATTTTATCATTTGCTTTAGTGTCCGTGTATACTGAGATGCAAATATAATTGGCATAATCTCTGACTACACCAATCTGTTGTCTTGGCATTTTAATAAATTTTGTTTATTTTATATTTTCACATTTTTAAAATTTAAATCCGTTTGCCAACATATACTCTAACACCCAGTGCCCGTCCCATCAAGTGCCCTCCTTAGTGCCCGTCACCCAGTTACTCCATCTCCCCACTCTCCTCCCCTTCTGCAACCCTTTGTTTATTTTCCAGAGTTAGGGGTCTCTCATGGTTTGTCTCCCTCTAATTTTTCCCACTCAGTTCCCCTCCTTTCCCTTATAATCCCTTTTACTGAATCACCTGGGTGGCTCAGGGGTTGAGCGTCTGTCTACCTTTGGCTCAGAGCATGATCCGGGAGTCCCATGATCGAGTCCTACGTTGGGCTCCCCGCATGGAGCCTGCTTCTCCCTCTGCCTGTCTCTCTGCCTCTCTCTGTGTCTCTCATGAATAAATAAATTAAATCTTTAAAAAAAAAAATCCCTTTCACTATTCCTTATATTCCACCTATGAGTGAAACCGTATGATGATCGTCCTCCGTATTTATTTTATTTTTTAAATAAGTTCTATTTAAAAAATATGCTTTCACAAAATGCAAATGACTGCGGAAACATCAAGCACACCTTTTTTTAGACCACATTTTCTTTTCAAGAGAAAACTTTTCTCAATTTAAAAACAAACACAATTGAATAACTTTCTGAAGTTTTTATTGCTATTGACTAACAAGCAATTTGGTAAAATTAAATATTTCGTGTATTTGTACCTTGAATTAACTCACGGAAATCCTTAGGTTACTACAAGCATGTAATGTTTTGGTCTATGGTTAGTTTCTTAGGTGGAGTTTAAAAGCACTAAAATGTTTAAGTTTTAAATCAGATCATTAGATATGAGAATTCCCTGTGTTCACCTACGAGAACGGGCTTAAAGAGAAACTGATGATTGAAACGTTTTATGATTTCAAAATAAGAATGAAAGGAGGATTTCTGTGGCATTAGGTGATTGCGCCATCAGAAGAACAACCCCAAAGTAACATTTGCCAGGAGGCCATGATTCATTATGTCCTAATTTAGGGTGAAGAGGAGCACAGAGTATTTCTTGAGTTGGAAGGTATGCCTGAGTTATAGTCCGATTTGTAAATGAGAGAGCAGAGACCCGGAAAGATTGACTAATCATGTCCTTGTTTTTTGGGTTTACAACCATGACCTGAGACTCCCCAGCACATCATGACTCCCAGCATTATCTTGTCACTGTTATTACCCCTTTCAGTTTCATATTTTCACCTCTATAAAAATCACTTAGGGACAGAGCTAGATCCATCTATTTCTCAGCTGAACTTGTATTTATCCTTCCCACCTGATACTCTAAAAAATCAGGTTTAGCTGGCTGGGCTCATGACCCAAAAGAGTGGTTCTGGTCCCTGCCAACCTGATTTTTGCTTCTTTCTTGGTTCTCCTTGAGACTGTAGAAACAAAAACAGCAGGTGGCACCATGCACAGCCCACCTGTCTCCTGAGATTAAAGTTGGCGAGTATGACTATTGTGTATGCGATGATCTCCAGGTAGACGTTGGGCCGTTTGAAGGAATGGTGCTTTTTGGCTGACTTGGATGCAAATAGGCCTCAGGTGGGTTCCTGAGGGAGGGACATGAGCAGATTTAGTAAACTGTTTAAACATTCCATGCCTAACTTTTCTGAATTTTGGGATAACTACACATAATATCCTTTGGCTTCAGTATAATACAGATTGGGCATAATAAATACATCAAGAGGGAACTAAGCCAGTTGCTGAAACGTGACTGCATTTAGTTGACAAGAGAGAAAATGCATGATGTCATGGTCATTACTGAAGCACAGAACAAACTCTGAGTTAGTCACCTTCTAACCTTTTTTTTCCCCCAGATAATATTCTTTTCCTTCTCTATAGATGTCTGTTCCATAATTCTAGAGGGTTTTGTCCTAATACTGAGGCAGGTATAATGGGAGAGGAGCTAGAGATTCCTGTTATCTCTGCAGCTCTTCTATTCAACTTCTGGTGAGTGGGTAGAGCTCTGCCCCAGCCTCCAAGGTCAACATGTCCTCTCTCTTCCTGGTTTCTCCTCAAAGACTAATCTGAGATCGATGGGTACATGGGGAAAGCCATTCCTGGATATTTTTCCTTACCATACTTCTAATTGCCTTTGCTTTGTCATCCTTAGGACTACCAAGAGGCCTCCAATTTGGAACAATTTGTAACTCGATTTTTATTGAAGGAGACCTTGAATCAGCTGCAGTCTCTCCAGAATTCTCTGGAATGTGCCATGGAAACTACTGAGGAACAAACCCGTCAAGAACGGCAAGTTAAATATTTCCATGTGGTGGTTCTTTAGGGACTATGAAAGACCAGTTGAAGGGCATCATGCTTAAGCTAGTGAAAACTAAAAAATGGGAATTAATAAATTTAAATAGAATTACAGGAACCCCCATTGGGTGCTCGCCTTATATTTGCCTCTAAAAGAGACTCTTCTACTTTTACTGTTCATCATTTATTCAAATTTAAATTGCTAATTTAGTAGATAGAGAAGGCTTTAAAAGACACTGTGATAATGTAAAGATACATCTTAGATGGTGTGACTCTTCAGGAGGCTAATGTCTATTATGTAAATAAGACATGAAGACTAAAACCATAAGGCAAGATGCAAAATGATACATACCATACAGAAGGGGAAATAGGTTGCCAGGGATTTAGGAAGAGTAAAAGATATTAAATATGAATAGAAGGATGAAAGATAATTCCATGGTATTTCCTGAGGATATTTGGGCTTATCTTGCAAATAGGTAATATATGAAAGTGTAGAAGTGATAGAAAAGAGACTTAAAAGTTAAGTGAACCTGGATGTACCTAGGAACTAGGAATCGAATCAGCCTATTTATTTAAGGAAATAGAGAAAAGCGAATAATAGGAAAAGATTTCAAAATTCAAGACTGCCAATTAATATCACTGAGAAGGTAAGTAATGATACTATAATAGTTATATAAATAAAGATGCTAATGCTAAAGAGAAACCTGAATTAGAACTGTGTAAAGCAGACGTCCCAATTATTCTAACCAACAGTTGGTCCTTGAGTTTCCATTGTTTATACCTTGCAAGCTAGAGAAGGGCTTGGCAAAACTCTGGCTTATGCAACATATTTTTGCATGTGTTACTTCAAACCTATACACATGACCATCTAACTTTTGCATTTGAAATTAGGGAGAACCACACAGTAACTTTCTTGAACAGGCTGAAAATAGCCTACTCAGTAGGGCCAATTTTTCTAAACAAATTAATGGATACATAATTATTAGGACATCTCAGAGAAACAGTGGAATTTTCAACCATGTGTTTACAATGTCAAGATGAGTGAACACCACCAAATTCTAACAAAAAAGCCTCTAATCTCAAGCGTAATGAGCTTGTGCAGCTGATGAACATGGGTCTGCACTCAGCAGTTGATCTGTGCAGCATTTTTCACATTATAAACTTCTTTCATGGTCTTGATTGATTCTCTATCAAATGGCAGATGTAACAAATAGCTTTAGAAGAGCAGCAACCCAGTTCCTCAAGTTTGAGCAGAGGATAAGTATCTTGAAACACAATGAAATTGATTTCATGTTCCAAATAGGAAAATGAGGTTGGTTTCTTTGTTTTATTTAGGTTTTCTTGATGTAAAGTGGATTTGACCTTTTTAGAATCAATTATTTGCCACATGAGAGGAAGCCTGCAAAAGGCCTCTGCTTCCCTTCTTCAACTGCACTTTGGGTATTTTCTACAGTCCTCCCTTGCAAACTTGAGTTCTGCATGCACCACCATGTAGTGAATATACGATGAAGAGCTGTTCTTTGTTTCAGGCCACAGGCTAGCCTTGACCTCCTATGAAAGCTACCAACAGCTGCACAGCAGCTGTGTTTAATGAGAAGGAGTGTGATAATGCAGAACTTAAGGGAAGTAGAAGACATTAGAGGACTGATGAATATTTTATTTATAGGTTTCTATCTCAAACAGAGCTGGAAGAATGAGAGCTATTATGGATCTGACATAAATTTGGATTTGACGAAGGTACCCAGGGATGCCCAAATCCCACCCCGAATCCATGATACTCCTCCCAGGAAGTTTTCATTAAAAAAAATAATAAAAGAAAAAGAAAAAAAATTAATCTCCACCCTAGGTTTGTGCCCATATATCCAATTTGAAGTCTCTGGTAACCCTGACTGAAGAGTAGAAATTAAGTTCATGTTTAAAAGTACAGTGTCTCCTCCCCCTAATTCCATTTTGCAATCAGCTGGCGGCCAGAAACCAAAGTAAAGAGAGCCCCAAGGGGCCCTCACCAGTGGAGAAAAAAACAAGACAGGAAAGGTGGCTGTCCTTTTCATGGTATTTGACAAGAGACTGGTAAATAAGCCTCAGAGGAGATAAGATTTGAATGAGATCTTTACAGTAGATTTAATGGTAGAGGATATTCTCTCTGAAGAGACGAGTCTCCTCACCCATCCCATAATACCCATCTTCTTTCTTGTAGCTGGCTCTTCTCATTTGTTTGGTCACTGCTTCGACAGCACTTGCTCTGGGAAAACTTCCTTGCTCTCAAAGTAGAACTTTATACCTCCTACTCCACCCCTGTGTACTTGCTCGGTACCCTCTACTTAGACATACGTACAAAGTCAGTCCTTTATTTCTCTCTCCCACTAGACTTTGAGTTTCTAAATGACGGGGACTTTGCCTTATTTCCCTGTACCTGGCACAACTACATGTTAAATACATGAAACCGAATGAAAGGGAATCCCAGGTAAAGGGAACTATATAGAACAGCAGTGAATGAGGACCTGGGACAGTGAGAACAACCTGGACTCCTACCTGGAGTCTAAGGTTAGGAAAGGTCTTAAAAGCTACACAGATGCATTTAGATTTGATATGATCAGAGATTATCCTGATGGTTGTGAATAAAGAAGTATAATGAAAACAAGTTTTAAGGAAAATTAGTGTCATAACAGTATATAGTAGAGATTTGGAAAGACTTAGAACTAGGTCAAAGAGGAGAGGTCAAATCAATGTATCCAAAAACTTATCCTTTTTTTAATATATAACATAAAGGAAGATTCCATGATGCCCTGCATAGTCAACAGTTGCAACCTGCAGATAGCATTAAAAATCCCAGCGCTATAATAATTTGTTTCCCCTTCAGCATCAGCATTACCTTGGGGCTTAATATTTGTGAGACCTAGGGATACAGAACTTCATTGGAATGTAGCAAATTTTGAGAAGTCATCTATTCTAGCTCTCAACCCCAGGGAGGGATCACACAGTATCACTCATCCTGCAGTAATGAGTTAGACATGCAATGTTGGGCAGAATGTCTGTGTCTATTCATGTGAAAATGGCAATTTCAGAGAGAAGGAATGCATACAGCTGGAATGCCACAGAGGTGAGATTTTCAGATGTCGTTCTACAACGCTCTTTGTATCTGTCCTGGCATACTGGCTAAATGGAAGCCACTTTAATTCCATGTCTTTTGAGAGTACCTAATAACCAATGACAAGAATAATCATTACGTTACACTGAAGTTTCCCTCTAGAGACCCCTGTCCTCTTACATAAGCCTCTCTTCCTCACAAACCAGATTTCTGGGAGCACAGTTTAATTATATGTGAATTTCTTTTTATAATAGAATCTGAATATTTATTCTATTTTCTGAAGTTCTTCTTTATCCAGAGAAATGACTGATTCCTCCTAGGCTTGGAAATTATTTTTCTCCTTTTGATGGTTGTCTATTGTAGAACTAAGGGAAGGCTTTAGTTGTGCTTACAGGTGATTATAAAACTTCAGACAGTTTACATTCCCTTAGGTTCAACATAGAGAAGAGCTGCTATAGTCACCTATTCTTATGACTCCTGAAGCTGCTAGAAACTTGATCTTTTTTTAATGCCATAGGGAAATCCATAGGGTGGTCTAGTTAAAGATTGGAGGGTAAACATATGATTTGTTTCCCTTCCTCCCTAAACCTTTCAAAATAAAGGCATTAACAGAGCCTGGACATTAACAGAGCAAGGAGTTATAAAGGTGCAAAAATAAGGATAGAAGAACCAAAGGGGTAGAAACTTGGAGTATGGAAATAAAATGAATCTAGTGGTGACTGATGTTGAAGCCCTGAGAAAAACAAAACATAGACAATGTATGAAGCCAAGATGTAATGTAATTGGTATCACGAAACCTCAGAGAGGCTCAAGAACTGGCTTTACCATGTGCAGCTGATAGTGGTGGTGAAGGTGAGGCTAACATATTTCTGAAAGCTCCATCTAGTGCTATATAAGTGCCCCTCCCCTTGAGGGGAGGAAGCTTAGCGATGTGCTTTCTGGAGAAGGTGAATAGATATACAGCTAGCACAGCAGTGGTCATGACATGATACTAAAAACAGAGGCATTAAGTGAAAGTCTCCATGCTGAACAGTGAGATTTGAAAGCCACTCAGCATGCTGTGCTCCCAAAGCACTGACAGCTGGGCTTATACACTATAGTTTTGGGATGCTTCTCTGGCATTTCTGTGGAATCTCATCAGTCCAAGAGAAAAACTTTAAAGTACCAAAGATGGTGTCCCCTAATGAATAGGCCCAGTCAGGCCACCTGACAGGGGAGGGTACAAGTTGGCAATCCCCACTCCCCTCCCCACCCCCAGTCATCCCTGTTTCCTTCCTCTGAAATAGGCAGGGACAACCAAGAGAATAAATCAAACACAAGAAAAGAAACTTAGAAGAAACAGATATAATCCAGAGAGCAGAAGAAAGCTTCCAAAAATACCCCATGCCCTCAGAAAAGCAGAGAAAAATATTGCATTTATGAATTAAGGACAGGATGCTATTTAAAAAAATAATATTCAAAGCACACAAAGACCTCTTGGAAATTATGATTGCAGAAATAACCTGTGAGCAAGATTTGGAGATAAAAGTGTGATGGCATTTCCACAAAGAGGTGAAAAATAGGAAAAGAAAAAAAATAAAATTATAGAGTAGTCCAAAAGGCCCAATATTTGAAAAGTAGTAATTTCAGAAAGAGAAAGAGAAAAGAGAGAAATTGTCTAAGAAATAATTCTCAGAATAAGGACATGAGTTTCCAGGTTGATAGAACAAACCAAGAGCCCATTAAAATGAATCCTAAAATCTGGCTTCAAGGCATGCCATTATGGGATTTCAGAATATGAGAGACAAAGAGAGGTGTCTAAAATCTTCCAGACAGAAAAACCAGGTCAAATACAAAGGATGAAGAAAACATTAGATTTTTTTCAATAATGACACTGGAAGCTAGAATGCAATCAAGAAGCTTTTTTCAAAATTTGAAGAGAAAATGATTTGCAACCTAAATTTCTCTACTCTGACTTCTGGGGAAGATGGCAGAGTAGAAGGATCCTAGACTCACATTGTCCTATGGAAATACCTAAATACACCCACATCATTGTAAATAATACAGAAAATGACCAGAAGGCTAGCAAAACAAACTCTCCATAGCTAAGTGAAGAGAAGAGGCCACATTGAAAATGGTAGGAAGGGTGGAGGTTCAGTCAGGAGCCAAATAGACCCCAAATAGTCTCTGGGAGGGAGGGAGGGGCACTGCAAACATGGAGAAGAGAAAAGACCAGACCCCACAGCAGGCACCCCAGATATAAGGGACCGACATATGGAAGATGAAGTCCTATAATTTGGATTTGAAAACAAGAGGGGCTTAACTTTGTGAGTTCTCAAAGTCAGTGGGGCTTAAGACCAAGAACTTTAAAGAGAGCTAGAGGGTGATAGGAAACTGAGTCCTTGTCCTTAAAGAAACAGCACAACCGACATCCCTGCTGAGATACAGCATAGAAGCAGCAGTTTGAAAAATGCAGGGACTGTGCAGAAAGGAGACTTATTTATTAATCTCAGAACATGTGCTGGAGGATCAGAGATCTTTGGGAGACTTCTCCAAGAACAAAGGAGCTAGCAGGCATAATTTCCCTCCCATGCACCTCAGTGTAGACACATGAGCTCCTTCATGAACAGCACAAACACCCTTCATCTAGTTTGCTAAGAGCATGCCCTGCACCCATGTTCTTCTGCATACCTGACCCCTCCCACCTAGCTTGGCAGGAGCCCAAAGCAGCACAACAAATGTGCCATTGGGCAAATAGCCACTACAGTGTCCAGTATGAATCCAAAGTGATTCCTGCCCTAGGGAGGGGGGTAGGTAACCACAAATATCAGCTCTACTGTGGTCCCAGCAGTGGGCTGGAGGAAGACATCTAGTCTGACTGCAGGCCCTGCCCACCAATGAAAGCCAGTCAGTGGACAACACAGGGAAAGCGCCCTGTAGATCACTGTGACCACAGTTCAGGCAAATGTCTGCTGTGACCAAACTCAACCCCAAAGAAGCACCAGACTGTGCCACTAATAAAATAAGGACCAAACCCTACTGCAACAAAGAGAGAAACTGCAGATGACAGGACTGAAGGCAAACATGCTCAGCCAAAACATTAGGGTGCACACAACACACATAGGAGACACCCCTTGAAGTGCCAAGTTCTGGTAAACTGGAGACATTGCACTACAGGGCATTACAGGACCTCTTCTTCATAAAGCCACTACTTTCAAGAGCAGGCAACCTAGCTGACTTTCCTAACATAGAAACAGACACAGAGAGTTACACAAAATGAAGAGACAGAGGAATATGTTCCACATGAAAGAACAGGGCAAAAATCACAGCAAGAGAGCTAAGTGAAATGGAAATAAGTAATATGTCAGATAGAGAATTTAAAATAATGATCATAAATATACTCACTTGTGAAAAGACCAGGACCTTCATCTCAGTGAGACTCCCAACAAAGACATAGCAAATATAAAAAAAGAACCAATCATAGGGTGCCTGGGTGGCTCATTCAGATGAATGCCTGACTTGATTTCAGCTCAGGTCATGATCTCAGGGTCATGGGATCAAGCTCTGCATTGGGCTCCTTGCTCACTGGGGAGTCTGTTGGAGATTCTCTCTCTCCCTCTGCCCCTAATCCCCTCAAATATTAAAAAGAAAAGGAACCAATCAGAAATGAAGAACTCAATAACAGAAATTAAAAATACATTAGAGGGGGAGTGCCTGGGTGGCACAATCAATTCAATGCATGACTCTTGGTTTCAGCTTAGGTTGTGATCTCAGAGTGCTGAGATGGGCCCCATGTTGGGTTCTACAGTCAGCATGGAGTCTACTTGAGCTTTTGTCTGTCTCTCCCTTTGCCCCTCCTTTGCCACCTGTGCTTGCTTATGCTCTCTCTCTCAAATAAATTTATAAATCTTTAAAAATACAGTAGGAAGAATAAACAGTAGACTAGAGGAAGTAGAAGAATGGCTCAGTTACCTGGAAAACACAATAGTGGAAAGCACTCAAGCTCAAGAAAGAAAAAATAATAATAAAAAAGTAAGACTAGATTAAGGGAATCCAGTGACATTATCTAGTGTAATAACATTCACATAATAGGGATCCCAGAAGAAAAAGAAGAGAGAAAAGGAGGCAGAAAGTTTATTTGAAGAAATAATAGCTGAAAACTTCCTGAATCTGGGAAAGGAAACACGTCCAGATCCAGGAGGCAGAGAGAGCTCCCAACAAAATCAACCCAAGCAGATGCTCATTAAGACACATAATAATTAAAATGGCAAAAGTAGTGATAAAAATTTAAAAGCAGCAAGATAAAAGAAAACCATTACACACAAGAGAAACACTGTAAGGCTTTGAGCTGATTTTTCAGCAGACAACGTTGCAGGCCAGAAGAAAGTGGCATGATATATTTAAGGTGCTGAAATGAAACAAAAAACCCACAACCAAGAATACTCTATCCAGCAAGGGTAGAATAAAAGAGGAGATATTCGGAATAGAAGAGGATATAGTTTCCCAGACAAACAAAAGTTTAAAAATTTCATTATCACTAAAACAGCCATATAAGAAATGTTAAAAGAAGCTTTCTGAGTGGAACAGAAAAACCATAAGCATTAGTAAGAGAAGTAGGAAGCACAAAAGCATTAAAGTGTATCTATAAAAATCAGTCAAAGAACTCACAAAATCAAAGGATGTAAAGTATGGCACCATATACCTAGAACATGGGGCATGGCGGAGTAAAAATTTAGGGCTTTTAGAATGGTTTCAAACTTAAGCAACCATCAACTTAGTATACATTGTTTTGTACATAAGATGTTATTAGACATCTTATGACATTAGGTTGTTAGACAAACCTAATGGTAACTACAAATCAAAAACCAATAACAGAAATGCAAAAAATAGGGGCACCTGGGTGGCTCAGTTGGTTCTGACTCTTGGTCTCTGCTCAGGTCATAATCTCTGAGTTGTGAGTTCAAGCCCTGCATTGAGTTCCTCACTCAGCGGGGAGTCTGCTTGAGAGTCTCTTCTCCTCCCTCTGCCACTCCCTGACCCTTCACCCCACTCACTTGCTCCCTCTCTGCAATAAATAAATCTTAAAAAAAAAAAAGAAATGCAAAAACTAAAAAAAAAGAAAAAAGTGTCCAAGTATATCATGAAAGAAAGCCATCAAACAATGAGAGAAGAGAGCAAGAGAAGAAAGGAACACAGAAATACAAAAACAACTATGAAGCAAATAACAAAATGGCAGTAAGTACAAAACTATTAATAATTACTTTGAATATAAATGGATGAAATGCTCCAATCAAAAGACATAGGGTGGTGGAATAGATTAAAAAAAAAAAATGCTGCCTATAAGAGACTCATTTCAGACCTAAAGACATGTGGAGATTGAAAGTAAAAAAATGGAAAAACAGTTATCATGCAAATGTAAGGGGAAAAAGCCAGAGTAGCAATACTTATATCAGACAAAGTAAACTTTAAAACAAAGATGATAACAAGAAAGAGAGAAGGACAACATAAGCATAATAGGAATAATCCAACAAGAAGGTAAATATTGTAAATATTTATGCACCCAACATGGGAACACCCAAACACATGAAGTAATCAGTGGTAAAGCAATAATAGTAGAGCACTTTAACATGCTTCTTACATCAATGGATAGACTATCAAACAAAAAAATCAAAAAGGAAACAGTGCCTTTGTATGACACACTGGACCAGATTGATCTAACAGATATGTTTAGAACATTTTATCCTAAAGCAGCAGAATACATATTTTCAAGTACATACGGAACATTCTCCAGAATGGGTCACATGTTAGGCCAGAAAGCATGTCTCAACAAAATCAAAAAGATTGAAGTCTTATCATATATCTTTTCTGACTATAAGACAAACTAGAAATCAACCACAAGAAAAATCTAGAAGGAGCACAAATACATGAAAGCTAAATAACATGCCACTAACCAATGAATGGGTCGCCCATGAAATCAAAGAGGAATTTAAAAAACACATAAAGACAAATGAAAATGAAAATACAATGGCCCCAAGTCTTTTGGATACAGCAAAAGCTATTTTGAGAGGGAAGTTTATAGCAATACAGGTCTACGTCAAGAAGCTAGAAAAATCTCAAATGAACTAAATTTATACCTAAAGGAGCTAGAAAAAGAAGAATAAAGATGCATTATTATTATTACCTCTTCTCAAACTATTCCAAAAAATAGAAGAGAAAGGAAAACTTCCAAATTCATTCTGTGACACCAGCATTATCCTGATACCAAAACCAGATAAAGACAATGCAATAAAAGAGAACTACAGGCCAATATCTCTGAAGAACATAGATGTAAAATTGCTCAACAAAATATTAATAAACTGAATCCAACAATATATTTTAAAAAAAGATCATTCAACACAGCCAAGTGGGATTTATTCCTGGGTTGCCAGGGTGGTTCAATATTTGCAAATCAGTCCCCATGATACATCACATCAGTTAAGAGAAAGGCTGAAAATGATATGAACATTTCAATAGATGTAGAAAAACCTTTCGACAAATATATCCATTCATGATAAGAACCCTCAACAAAGTAGGTGCAGAGGGAACATACCTCAACATAATAAAGGCCATATATAAAACCCCACAGCTAACATCATACTTAATGGTGAAAAACTGGGAGCTTTTCTCATAAGGTCAGGAGCAAGACAAGGATGTCCACTCTCATCACTTCTATTCAACATAGTACTGGAAGTCCTAGCCATAGCAGTCAGACAACAAAAAGAAATAAAAGGTATCCAAATTGGTAAGGAAGAAGTGAAACTTAACACTATTTGCAAATGACATGATGCTCTATATAGAAAACCCTAAAGATTCCACCAAAAAATCTACTAGAACTGATAAATGAATTCAACAAAGTTATAGGATACAAAGTTGGTGTAAAGGAATCCGTCAAATTCTTTTTTTTTTTTTTTTAGATTTTATTTATTTATTCATGAGAGACACACACAGAGAGAGAGAGAGAGAGAGGCAGAGACACAGGCAGAGGGAGAAGCAGGCTCCATGCAGGAAGCTCGATGTGGGACTCGATCCCCGGTCCCCAGGATCAGGCCCTGGGCTGAAGGTGGCGCTACACTGCTAAGCTACTCGGGCTTTCTGGAATCTGTTAAATTCTTATACACTAATAATGAAATAACAGAGAAATTAAGAAAACAGTCCCATTTACAGTTGCACCCAAAATGATAAAATACCCAGGAATAAACTTAACCGAGGAAGTCAAAGACCTGTACTCTGAAAACATTGATGAAAGAAGTTGAAGATGACACAAAGAAATGGAAAGACGTTCCATACTCCTGGATTGAGAGAACAAATATTTTTTAAATGGCCACATAACCCAAAGCGATCTACAGATTTAATGCAATACTTAGCAAAGTACCAACAGAATTTTTTCACAGAACTACTACAAACAGTCCTAAAATTTGTATGGGACCAGAGAAGACCTTGAATAGCCAAAAACAATCTTGAAGAACAGCAAAACAGAGGAGGTACCACAGTCCAGATTTCAAGATCTACTTCAAAGCTGCTAGTAATGATACAGGCAGAAAAACAGTCCCATGTATCAGTGGAACAGAATAGAAAGCCCAGAAATAATTCATCATTATATAGGCAATCTATGACAGGAAAGAATACTCATTGGGACAAAGACTATCTCTTCAATAAATGGTGTTGGGAAAACTGGAGCACTTTGTTACACCATACACAAATATAAACTGAAAATGGATTAAAGACCTAAATGTGTGGCCTGTAAAAATCCTAGAAGGGAGCACAGGCAGTAATTTCTCTAACATTGGCTATGCCTCTAACAAGGCAATGAAAACAAAAGCAAAAATAAACTATTGGGACTACATCAAAATGAAAAGCTTCTGCACACCAAAGGGAATAACCAATGAGACAAAATGACAACCTATGAATGGGAGGAGATATTGGCAACTGATATATTCAATAAAAAGGGCTAATATCCAAAATATATAAAGAATATAAGGATCATATACAACATTAAAAGAATAATCCAATTGAAAATGTGCAGAAGATAAGAACAAATACTCCTCCAAAGAAGGTGTATAGGTTTCCAACAGACATTTGAAAAAATGCTGAACCTCACTATCAGAGAAATGCAACTCAAAACTATAGTGAGTTATCACCTCACTCCTGGTGTAATAGCCAAAATCAAAAACACAGGAAACAAGTGTTGGTGAGGATGTGGAGAAAAAGGAACCCTCATGCACTGTGGGTGGAAATGCAAACTGGTAGAGTCACTGTGGAAAATAGTATGGAAGTTCCTCAAAAAATTAAAAATAGGGGATCCCTGGGTGGCGCAGCAGTTTGGCGCCTGCCTTTGGCCCAGGGCGCGATCCTGGAGACCCGGGATCAAATCCCACGTCGGGCTCCCGGTGCATGGAGCCTGCTTCTCCCTCTGCCTGTGTCTCTGCCTCTCTCTCTCTCTCTGTGACTATCAAAGATTAAAAAAAAAAAAAATTAAAAATAGGATTACCATAAAAAAAAAAAAAAAACAAAAAAAAACAAACAAACAAAAAATAGGATTACCATATGATGCAGCAATTCCGCTCCTGGGTATTTCCCCAAGGAGTATGAAAACACTAATTTGAGAAGATATATGAGCCCATGTGATTTTTTGCAGTGTTACTTAAAATAGCCCAAATATGGAAGAAACCCAAGTGTCCATTGATAGATGAGTAGATAAAGAAAGTGTGGTATGTGTATGTGTATATACATATATAGGTATGTGGGATATTACTCGGCCATAAAGAAGAATGAAATCTTGCGATTTGCAGCAACAAGGACAGATCTGGAGGGTATTGTGCTAAGTAAAGTCAGTCAGTTAGAGAAAGACAAGTACCATATGATTTTAGTCCTGTGGAATTTAAGAAATAAAACAACAGGATCCCTGGGTGGCTCAGCGGTTTGGTGCCTGCCTTCAGCCAGAGTGTGATCCTGGAGTCCCGGGGTCGAATCCCACATCGGGCTCCCTGCCTGGAGCCTGCTTCTCCCTCTGCCTGTGTCTCTGCCTTTCCCTACCCTAAGTCTCTCATGAATAAATAAATAAATAAAATATTAAAAAAAAATAAAACAACAAAAAAGAAACAAACCAATTACAGACTCTTAACTCTAGAGAACAAAAGGGATGGTTGCCAGAGGGGAAGTGAGTGGGGGGATGGATGAAGGAGACTGAGAGCACGCTTAATGATGATGAGCACTGAGTACTGTATAGACTTGATCACTATATTGTACACCTGAAACTAATACAGCACTGTGCATTGATTATACTAGAGTTTAAAAAACAATTTTTAAGTTGTTTACCTCATACAACCGCCAATAAAGTAGAATAAAAGTATCTTTTTAATATGCAGTATCTCAATAATTTTGCCTCTCGTTGCACCCTTTCCTGTGAAGCAATTAGAGGTCCTTTTCGACCAAAATGAAGAAAAAATGGAAGTTCAAATTTAAAGGGGAGTGTTGAGGGATCAGCATTAGAGGGAGGCTAAAGAAAGTTTTCCTTGCTGATTATAGTTTTGGGGAGTAAATTAGCATTCGATTTGCCTGTATGTAACAGGGGGAAAAAAGTGGCTTACACACACATAAGGACTTATTATGTCTTAAGAAGGAGCTTGATGGTGGCAGCCTAAGATATGACAGCTCTCAGGTTTATCATAGACCTCCTATATTTTTCACTTACTAAATATGTCCTCAAGTTTGCCTCATGGTCCAAGATGGTTGCTGGAATTCCAGCTATCAGGTGTATATTCCAACCAGGAGAGGAGTAGAGAAGGACCAAAGGCTTGTTTCCCAGGTTGAACCCATCCTTTCAAACACTCTTCCTGTAAGTTCCTTATATATGTCATTGACCTGAGCTTTTCGTACTGGGAAGTTAATAGGTACGTCCTAAAACTGAAGAGTAAAGGGACAGCAATTTAAGCATATTATATACAGATACGGGGATGACAGATTAACACTTGCTGGAAGCGTTCCCTCTGTGAAAGGGGCAGGATGTGGAGATGGGTGAGTAGGCACTCCTGTGTGTTGCAATAAGCTTCATAGAATTATCTGACTTTTATTTATTTATTTGTTTTTTAATTATCTGAGTTTTAAAATCATATGGCTACCTGGCCTCGATTTAAAGAGCCTTGATTTAAAGAATTTCAGACTGACCGAGCCCCATAGGTGTTCTCACACTAAATCCATCAGCCCCCACTGATGGATTTTTTTCCATTGATGATTTGGTCAAGAAAAGAAAGATGCTTTTCCTGAGTCGCACATACAGTTTTTACCGAGACTTGCAAAGAGTAAAGGCAGCTCCCAGTTTCTCCTTTTAGGGTCACATTTATCATACCGCCCCGTCTGGGTCTTTAGAGCGAGCGGCCAAGCAGTAATTCTCCCGGCTTTTCAGTTCACTGCACCGGCAGAGCTTTGGGACTGACGGTTGAAGGGCTGTGTCTGGAGGCCAGGAGTGCGGGCCCTGAAATGCTGTGTCTGTCGTTCAAGGCAAGGGCCCACCAAGCCCGAAGTCCTGCTGATCCAGTGGCCTGGAAAGCGATCAAATCGCCGCGTCCAGAGACACAACAGCTTCTCCCCCAAGAGCCCTCAGTTCAGTGCCTGCGCTCCAGGTAAGGAAGCTCTGTCGTTTCTCTGCCTCCAGACTGATCCGTTTGGGTTTGCAAGGTGCCTTACTGTTTTTCTTGGGCAAATAAGGCAGCAGTAGTGATGGAACGCTCTTCTTACACCTGGTAAGTTTGTCTGAAGCCACAGAGGCCGAGAGCCTCCGGTAGTCAGCATGGGCTGGTGGTCCCCCCCTGCCCCACAGTTTCCATCAGAATCCCACAGCTGCACCCAGCCCTGCTCAGCGGGATGAGGGGTCACCTAATACACAAGGGACCGAAGACCGAGACCCGTAGAACTCATCTGTCTCAAGAAAGGAGCCCGTTAGTTCATACCCTCATTTGCTCCAGGTCCCCTAAAGTGGCCTAAACATATGAGATCCTCATTTCCTCCCATGATGCTGGCAGTTTCAAAGCATATAATATAATATAACATTTCTTGGACTAACACCTTCATAATATTTTAGGTTATTATATTTTAGTGGCATCATTTCTAATAATTACAATCCATTGGAAATGTAGAAATTCATGTGGCGAAACATCGCAGTAATTTCTATAAAGCATGAGTCTGCATATATGCATATGATGCCTGTGTACGTGCACAGGCGTGTATCTGCACACATCATGACATATCATTTTAAAACAAATCAACCTTTAAATATCTAATGTTCCAGAAAAGCAAGGTATTAACTATAGCCTATATTTACACAGATTGTGCTTGACAGGTTTCAAAGTGCTTTCTTGAACACTGTCTATCTTATCCTGATCCTTATATGATAGAGGTTAGTATCTTTTTTACGCCAGAAGTGAAGCAGTTTGTCCCAAGGTCATATGGTTTGTTAGTCCATTTTTACTGCAAAACAACCTCAGAAGCTCAGCAATTACAGTTGCAAAGATTTGTCATTTTTGCTCACGGGTATGTGGTTGATGGTGACCCGGGTGATCTCAGCTGGGTGGGCCCTTTCCAGCCTGTAGCATGGGTTCGGCCCTGCTTCGCACGTAGCCTCCTGGGATCGGCGACTCCTTGGAGTGATTTCTTCTCTTGGCAGGTGTCAGAAGCACAAACAGTCAGGCCAGATCACACAACTCACTTAAAACCACCGGGTGCATCTTAGCTTCTGACTCTTCATTGGCCCAAATGAGTCACATGCCAAACCCAGTAACAGTGGGAAGGGAAACGGACTCGGCCCGTTGTGGTAGGGGTATGCAAAGTTGAGGGGCACCGGCTGTACACATACAGTTCTATAACAGGAAGAAAGTGAAAAATTGGGAGCAGTAACACAGTCCACCGTGTGTTGATTAGGAAATGACAATACCAGGCTCCTGAGTAAAAATACAGATTTTTCTTTTGCACTTTAACCATTTAGAAAACAGAGTGAAACCCAAAATATCCTTCTAAGGAATTTTGAAGTGACAGTCACCTTAAGTCCTTTTAAGAACAACGCAGAATGGAAATGTGTTAACTAATTTGTAAATTAAAAAACAGATATAAACTGTGTTTATACAGTGACAATGATTTCTATTATAAAGCACCCTTATTCTGATTTTTTTTTTTTTGGTAGCTACTTCTGTGTGCTCCTGCTTATTTTTGCATCATAATTTATGTGATGGGCTTTGAGAGGAGTTTTTACCCAAGAATGCAGAGAGAGAAGTGAATTCTACTGCTTTATAATTTGGTCTTAACTTCTTACCATTCAAAGCTAAAACAAGGCTTTTTAGTTTGAATTCGATCACATCCTCCCATCCAGAAATAATCAATAATATTGTTTCAGCAAATACCTATGAAATCATTTTGAGTGAGCTGCCATAAGGAGGATACACAAAGATGCCAGGATGTTTGTGCAGGGGCTCAGACCACAGATACTCCCTTTGCACCTTTTTTGAAAAGATTTTATCTATCTATCTATCTATCTATCATCTATCTATCTATCTATCTATCTATCTATCTATCTATCTATCTATCATCTATCTATCTAATCTATCTTAGAGCCAGAGCCAGAGAGCACAATCAGGGAACAGCAGAGGGAAAGGAGAAGCAGACTCCCCAGTGAGCAGGGAGCCCGACATGGGGCTCGACCCCAGAATCCTGGGATCATGACCTGAGCTAAAGACAGATGCCTAACCGACTGAGCCACGCAGTCACCCCGCTGAGCCACTCAGGCACTCCCCTGTTGCACCTTTGAATAATCTCCAGGTCATGAGTTCTAGCCCCATGTTGGGTGTCGAGCTTACTGGAAAATCAGTAATAAAATAAAAGATACTTAAACATTTTTTAAACTAAAAAAATAATTATAGCAGCAATAATAGGAGCAGGATTTACATAATGCTGGATCTGGTGCTGGATGTAGGTGTGTGCTCATGTTCACACAGACAGACGTAGACCTCATATGTATGCACGTATATATGTGTGTGTATTTATATATGTATCTGTTGTAATTTAATCCTCACAATGACCATGTGGCCAGTGATGATATTATTGCCATTTTAAAAATAAGAAAGCCGAGGCCAGAGGAGTCAAGTAATCTGACCACAATCAGCAGATTTCAGATTCTGCACTCTTCCCTGCGGTGCCATGGCCATAGTGTCCATGCTTATTCAGGTTGGTCCCTAGGAAAGGAGCCACCAGCTTCCTTACTGTGGTCAGGCCAGTTACTTTCCCGGCTCCTGCCACTGTCCCAGAAGCAGATTTAGAATTTCTGATTGATGCTTTCCTTTTTTCAAAAGAAAAATCAGCCATCTCATGGGGTGGTGAAAACGGCTCAGCGGGATCTGTTCTTTGACCATCAAAGGCCAGTACAGGCAACAACATAAAAAGCACAGACTTGTGCAAATGAACCCGCTGGGACACATGGTCTATGGAAGTCAATAACTTAGAAAGCACTCACGTGAATCTATTTCTTAAAAGGGTGGTGACTAGTCAATGACACTGTGTGCTTCCTTCGGGGTAAAAGGAAAGTTCTGAGATGCCCCAGCATTCCTGCTCTGTTTAATACACTGCCCTCATGATTTTCCCCTCAAGCCTTATTAGAAGAAGATAACCAGTGGATGACCCAGATCAATAGACTCCAGAAATTAATTGATCGACTGGAAAAGAAGGTAGGTGCTTCCTTTTCTTTCTTCTCCCTCTCACTTTTCAGTACATTCTGACCCATTTTCCTCACTGCATTAATATATCCGTGGCTGCCCCACAGATAGAATAACAGCCAGGAGCTCCATGAGGCTACAAGTGGCTGTGGCTGTTGGGTAGTTATCTAGGCATTTCTGTGAAAGCAGATACAGGAACTCACATTAATTCTCAGTCCCCCTACTCCTACCCCTAGTCATATTTGAAACAGGATGTAGAGGGGCGCCTGGGTGGCTTAGTGAGTTAAATGTCTGCCTTTGGCTCAGGTCATGATCCCAGGGTCTTAGGATCAAGTCCCACATGGGCTCCCTGTTCAGTGGGGTCTGCTTCTCCCTCTGCCACTCCCCACTGCTCACGTGCGCACGCTCTCCCTCTTTTTTATAAATCAGTTGATCTTAAAAAAAAAATAGGATGTAACATTTCAAGTTAAATGAATGTACTGCATTGCCTGCCTCTTTGGTTATCAGTGCTATAGGGAGCAGTATGCTTGACTGATGCAGATGGCAGCTCTTAGGGACAGCCTGGATATCTTGGGAATTTTCTGGAATGATTCAGGGAAGTGGTTGTGTCATATACTAAAAAGATGAAATTACAGTCTCAACTCCTATAAATTAGCATGTTAACTGATGAATTTTGGCATCGGAACTACCCCGTGAGCAAGCAAGTAGGGATGTGACGAGTTTTTCAAATCTATATTTTGTGTTTCCAGTTATTTTTATTGACAGAATCAATTAGTGCGTGCGGTCCTGACATTGTAGTGGTGTTCCCCTGAAACAGCTTTGACAGGAGAGGCAGGTTTTGCCAGGAAGTAAGAATATGTGTTTTCTGTGCGTGCCAGGTGCCAAGAAGAACCGTTTATGTTTGAGACAGTTACTCACTTTGAAGAACCCAACAGTCTACTTGTAAAATTAAGCTTTATAAATAAAAATGGAGTTAACAGATTTTTCTTAAAACATGTGATAGTACAGAACCAGGTTCATAGTTAAGGCTCAGTAAATTCTTGCTGACCAACTGCAAAGATGGTAATTGCAATCTACAGATGCTTCCTGAGGGAACGATCACTGTGAGCCAGGTGCTTGGCAAGGATCTAGTGCGGCAGGAGGGGCTTCAGTTGGGCCCTAAAATGATGACGATTAGGAATTGTTGTTTAGGGAATCCCTGGGTGGCTCAGCGGTTTGGCGCCTGCCTTTGGCCCAGGGCGCAATCCTGGAGTCCCAGGATCCAGTCCCATGTCGGGCTCCTGGCATGGGGCCTGTTTCTCCCTCCTCCTGTGTCTCTGCCTCTCTCTCTGTGTCTATCATAAATAAATAAATCTTTTAAAAAAAAAAAAAGGAATTGTTGTTTACAAGCAACAGAAATCGCCTCTTTTTTCTTTTTTTTAAAGATTTTATTTATTCACGAGAGACACAAAGTGAAGGCAGAGACACAGGCAGAGGGAGAAGCAGGCTCCATGCAGGGAGCCCGATGCGGGACTCAATCCCGGCACTTCAGGATCACACCCTGAGCGGAAGGCAGACGCTCAATCGCTGAGCTAGCCAGGTGTCCCCAGAAATCACCTCTTTAATCAATTTTTTTCTGCAAGGATACGGGAGTGCTCACAGAATCAACAGGCGCTGTAGAAACTGGGATTCAGGAAAAGTCAGGAGACAACCCTAGGGATTTAAGTGAGAAATACTGGGTGGTCCCTCGGGCTACTGCTCCTGGAATAAATGAGTTCCAGCCATCTCTAGTCTGTTGATCTTGTGCTCAAGATTTCCAGGGGTAGAATCTGGTTGGTCCCAGTCTGATGACTTGGATAAGGGAGGGAAAAAGCATCTTGTTTGACGGTCCCAGAGCACTGTATTGAAAGGAGAAGAGAGAATTCACTGAAAAGAAAATGTATTGTCATTAAAATTGCAATAAATGCCAGTCTGCTAACCAACCAATGAACAAACAAATATTTGCTGTGGACAAGTAAAATTTTAGTAAAAAGAGAGCAGCTAGAGAGGACAGTCAGGTAAGGATGGTAGCATGAGTAAACCTTAAATAGGCCAGCCTGGTTGGATTCTTTCGTTTAGGTACATGGTAACAAGTAAGATTGCATGGATGGATAGGGGCCATATTATGGATGGCATTAAATAACAGAGTAAGGGATGTGGACTTGGTCTTGGAGAAAATAAGAGGCATTTATTATTTTTTGACAGGTAAGTGACATAACCAGAAACATTCTTTAGATAGAAAATTGGACAGCAAGAATTCAAACTGGATTCAAACAAGAAAACTCAGAGCCACCAAAGCCCGCTGAAGCGATGCCATTAAAGAGCGGGTTGTACGTCTGAGCCCCCTGGGATCAGGAATGGCAAGAGATGGGCCTGGCCAATGTGACTGAAAAGAAGATGGCAGATTTGAAAGCCTTGAAGTGAAATAGGAAAGGCCATTGAATGGGTATAAAGGGTAAAGCACAGGGGGATCTCAGATTAGAGTCTGAGGATTTGAGCCTGACCGCCTTAGTTGTGTCATTAGCAGAAAGGAAGAGAAAAGTGAGAGATCACGGGTAAGGTGAGGCGTGGTGAACACTTGAACGTGTTGATCACATGTGTTGATTTCAAGATCCAGTAGGCCCCTTGGGCAGACATGTTCGGTTACATGTTGATAAGTCAGGTCCGCAGTTTAAGATCTTAAGAGCCGTCTCTACAAAGATGAACGCTCCAAGCCCTGAAGTTGAGGAGGATCTCTGAAAAGGAGATTGTGTGCAAGGAACCAAGTCCAGGGGAAGAAACCTTGGAGAACTCCAGTCCCTCTGCCACCATGTCCTTACTTGTTACATTTATGTTGACCACTAACCAGGCAAATAACCTAAACTTAGAGCTTGCTACTCTCCAACTTTCTTCCTTCCTGATTTTATTAATTGGTATGCGAGCTAAGATTAAACATGACCGTAAGAAAAACGGTGGCTAAGGAAATTAGCTTCCCAGTCGTGGAAGACGTGGGAATGCGTGACCTCTATTTGGAAAACAAACCCTGTTAAAACATAAAGACTCAATTGTTACGTAATTTCAGATTCATTTAAAGAACATAAATACCTCCTTTTAAAAATAGGTTCGAAGTTCTTGGCAAACCTGTCTTTATTTGGTGTCTTAACTTTATATAGCTATTTTTAAAGGAAGGCTTAAACTTAGGTCATGCCTATTTTTTTTTCCGCAACTTTATATCAAAGTATTATCACATCTCTTTCTTTCCTAGACTTTTTCTCCCTCCCTTCCTATGAAAGGGTTTCATTTTGAGGACACCGTCTGAGAGGTTTGCTGAAAGTATGATGTGCTGGTCTTCGGCATTGGGTCCCAGCTGTGTGGGGCTCAGCATGACCTGTCTTAATGAATGGAGAGGCAGTGCAAGTTCCATGTTCTTCTACAACTTATTCTGTACTGTGAATTAGGCTTTTAGAGGAAAAACTACCCAATTGCCAAACAGTAGCTAAGTGCATGTCATTTCACAGCTGACTCTCTTGTCTCCTGCAGCTGTTGGCGCCGGGTTTGATCTCCCCCATTAAAAGGAAGTGTACCTGCAGTGGAACACCTGTTATCTTTTCTCTGCACTTAGTACGATAAATCCTTCCTGCACTGTAAACCAAGCCCAGTACCATTCATGGGGAGTGGGGGGTGGGGGTGTAGGCGGGGATAATACTTGAAATTTCTACAAGTTCCTTCAGGCATTCATTCTTCCCATGAGAATTTCTGGAGATATACTGAGATTAGATTTTATGTTTTGCTTGAGCTCTGCAGAAAACTGTGTGTCAAATAACACAACAGCAGCAAAACCTCTTCGACTTTCATGACGCCTTAAGTGTATCATCAGATCACAGGATGTCCTCATTTGAAGGAGTAGAACTAAGGATGCTGCGTTCATACCACTTGTTTTAGGTGTTGTTCTTAACTTAGAGAAGATGGAAGTGAAAAGCGTACCTGAGCTGGTGTCAGGGAAAGAGTGGTCAAGGAGATCACTGTCGTTGCAGTTTCTACCCGTAGGTTATTCTTTAAGATTCAGCTCACGTGCATATGCATTGCATCACTTTGCCTTCAGGGAAAAGCTGTGATTTCTTTTTTATTTATTTATTTATTTATTTATTTATTTATTTATTTATTTTTATTTTATTGTTTTTTTAAAGCTGTGATTTCAATGGGGCACTCACTCAGCCGCTCATTTACTCAATAGTGTTTATAGAGCGTCTGCTTTATGTCAGGTATTGTTCTGGCAGTGGAAGTACAGCGGTGATCCAAACAGGTAAGGCCCTTGGTCCAATAAAGACAGGAAAATCAGTAAACAAACCAATGAAACAAGGTGACCCCCAATCGTGAAAAGTACTGTGAAGACAAAGTAAGGCAGGGTGGTAGAGACACGGCACTGAATACTTAAAGTGGGTGATCCAGGCAGGTTGCTCTAAGGAGGTTATGTTGGAGTTGAGGCGTGAGAGAGGAGAAGGAGCCAGCTAGATGCATTCCCTAAGGAATAGAGAATTCAAGGCAGAAGAAACAGTAAAAGGGAACCCTAGAAAAGTCCAAATAACTTGTCTACAGTTTTACAAGGGAATAGCAGCGTTAGAGCTACGGAGCTGTGTCTTTAACAAGCTTATATTATTTCAGACAGTCTCAATTTCTACAATTTTCAATTTATTTCTTATCTACTTGAAGGGATTATTGCACATAATCCTCACTTACCATAAAGCTAGGATATATATTCTTAGAATGAAGTCCTCAGAGATTACATGCTTAGTTTCACCGGAGACATTAGCGCCGTCCATTGATCACTGCAGAAGAGTCTAGGATCTTTTTAGTAGTCGTTGGCTTTTAGAAAAGATCAGTAATGTTTTCAATTGCTTTTGAATTCATGTTTTAGTGATGTCACATTATCACTAGAGTATAAAAGTATTATTGCACTTCCACGAATGTCCGTCATGATCTCTGAGAAAAGTGGCGATCAGCACTGACAGCAAGAGGTCAGCCTCGTCATCCTTGGTCTTTCCTGACCTATCCTTTCCCTGCTTTAATGAATCTGCTCCACTTTGTTCTCTTTTGATGTCATCAGTAAACTTAAAGTAAGAACAAATTAAACACATCTGAAATGGCTTTTTACCATTGATAAATAGGTAAAAGGGGCTTTACTAGAACGGCTTCATTTTTAAAATCAGAATCATTCCGTTTCCTTTAAGATAATGAGGTCCTTTTGGTACAATATTAGCCATAAAAGAGTTACCACTCAAGTATATGGTATTTCCTGTGTCTCACTCCTGGTGCCTTCCTTCCCTATTTCTTGAAGGATCTCAAACTTGAACCACGGGAAGAAGAAGTTATTGAAGGGAATACTAAATCTGTGAGTACTTCTTTTCTAGATCAAAATGTTAGAAATATGTACTCTGAAGATATGATTTAATTTATTCAAAATTAGTTACTATCTCCATGAAAATTTGAAAAAGTAGTATGGAGGTATATTTTATTTTGCATGGTAGTTTCAAAATCGTGATTTGTAGAAAACGAATGCCTACTTTACAAGGTTTTTATGTAAGTACTTGCATGTGTTGTGTGCAAAATGAGAATTTTATGCATATATAAATCACTGAGTTATTGAATAATTGAATGAATGTGATTGGCCAGAAGGGCGACATTCAAATTATATTATGAAAAACACTGTATCACAAACAACAACCCTGCGAGCCTGAGTGCTGCACCTGAGCTGAAGCTTGATGCTATGCAGTATTGTATCTCAGCTTTTATCCTAAGGCCAGGCACGCTGTAAGTGCTCAGAAAGCGTTTTTAAAGAAAAAAAAATTGACATTTAGAGAGGAAGGAACATTTATGCTCATAAGGAAAAGGTGTCTATCCATAGTGGTGGCCATTTATAGAGATTGGAAGAGAACAGACGAAGTGATGCTAATAGGCATGGAGACACAACAAACAAAGAGGGTTCTGAGAGCAGCTTACTAATGGTGCTATGATTAGAATCCCATAGATGAGGACTCTTTCTCCCAAAGACAACTTATATTTCACTACGTGTTCAGTGTTTCTGTTCCTCCAAAGACAGGGGTGTGTGGTCTGTATTAATTCATCAGGCACCCAGATTTCTAAAGGGGTACATTTGGGTGGGAAGCAAAATGTTTTTTGTGAAGGAGAGAAGGCTGTCGACTGCACATACTAAGAATACTATTCCTAGCCATCCCGTAGGCACAGGACTGTGACCTTGCAATCTTGCATCTCTATCATCAATTAGATTTGCATGTGGAAAAAGCTCCACTCCAGTCAAGAAAACTGAATGTCTCATTTCTAATATTGAGAGAGAGAGACCATCATCGTCTCTTCTTACGTAAGTTCTTAACCTGTGACAATTCTCTCTCACTAGCTAAGTGGGAGAAAACTTGTCTAAGGATTGCTTATGGAAGGTAGCAGACTGTTCCATTCTCTGGTCCCTGACAGAAGAGAGGCCAATGTCAATTGTAAAAGATTTATCAACCCACACAGCATTACTAACTCAATAGTACATAGAAGTATTAAACAAAATAGGATTGGGCAAGATGGTTCAGCAGTCAATATTAGTTAAAAAGCAGGAAAGGGTATTCCTTAACTATTGTTAATGACACGTAGAGGCAAAATAATTATGTTCTTTGGGAATACACATCTAGTAATGATTTAAACAAGTTTGTTTTCCTCAGAGATACCAATATGTGTCATGAAAAGTTGTATTTTAGGGCGCCCGGGTGGCACAGTCAGTTAAGCATCTGCTTTCGGCTCAGGTCATGAGCCCAGCCAGGGTCCTGGGATAGAGCTCCGCATCCATCCGGTCGGCTCCCTCCTCACCAGGGAGGCTGCTTCTCCCTCTGCCCTTCCTCTCTGCTTGTCTTCTCTCACACTGGCTCTCTCTCTCTAAAAAAAAAAAAAAAAAAGTTGTATTTTATCATTAATGGTGGTGATGCATCACCATCAATTCTTATGAAACCTGTATGCAGAATGAGCAAAACAGGTCTCCACCATCCACAGCCAGAGCTCAGCATTGCATGCTCCTTTGTGTTCAGCGATTTATCTTGGTGTCCAAAACCAGTTTTAGACTTCATTGATTAGAGAGGTAATTTTCCTTTTCCATTAGCGAATACCTGAGAACCTTGAAAAATAAGTTCCACATAGGAAAGCAAAGAATACATTTTTATGATACACTTTATTTTTTTAAAGCTGTTCCTTTCTGAGCCTTTGCTACGTACCAAGCATTGTGCCAAACACACACATCTATAATTCACTTCATCCTCATAAGAGCCAGACGAGTTGGTGCCATCATTAAGCCCATTTTGCAGATGAGAATTAAGGTGTGGAAGGATTTAAATACCCTAGTCAGACCCCAGGAGTTCTACACGAGACCTGCACCCCATACCATAATAGTCCGACTTCACTGTTTGGTGCATTTCTGGACATTAAAGTGGAGTTGTTCTTTGCCAGTGAGGGTGTGAGCTAACATGACTCCATTTCATGAGATTTCCTACCATGAGAGCAGATCAGTAGTATCTGGTGGGCTTATTTAAACACACAGCAAAAGTCCCAAACCCTACAAGCTCCATATCTAGTTTTCTGGGACGTGAGTCATTACATAATGATGAGTCTAGGATATTATTTCTTTTTTTTTTCTTTTTAGGTCCTTTTTTTTTTTTTTTCTCCATGAGCAGAGTATGAGAAGTAACATCTATTGAGTATCTATCCTGGGCAAGATTTTTACCTACAATATTCCATTTAATCCTCCCCCAATCTCTATGAAACAAGTACCACTCACTGCTCCAATTTCACTCCGTGACCAAGGATGAAAAGATGAAGTAACTGGTTCAAGGCCATATAGCTAGTAAAAGTGAAGTCAGGTTTTTTGTTTGTTTGTTTGTTTTTGACATGATAATGGAGATAGATGAAAGACAATGATGTAGGGCTCTTGAGTTTGCAGGACCACCTCAAATCCTTTCCTGGAATGAATAGTGCATAAATGAAATTTATTAAAGAGCTTTTAAGGGATCCCTGGGTGGCGCAGCGGTTTGGCGCCTGCCTTTTGCCCAGGGCACCATCCTGGAGACTTGGGATCGAATCCCACATCGGGCTCCTGGTGCATGGAGCCTGCTTCTCCCTCTGCCTGTGTCTCTGCCTCTCTCTCTCTCTCTCTGTGTGACTCATAAATAAATAAAAAATTTTAAAAAAAAGAGCTTTTAAGAATGGTCAGTGGCTAAAAGCAAAAGCATCTTTTGCTTATTTGACCACCAGCTTCATGCCAGGCCCTGGAGGAGGGTCTAGAGAAAAAGTGGTGAATATTGCAGGTGCTACAAGACCCCAGAGGACCTGCAGTGATTCAACAAGCAGGTCAAGTGATGACAATTATTATAGAAAAGCATAGATTTGGACAGCAAGGGAATTCAGCTCAACTTAGGAGGCCAGCAAATGCTTCGAGAATGACATAGTATTGAAGATGAAATAAAAAAGAATAAGTAGGAGTTTGAAACAATATTTATATATCTTTTACAACATTGAATTTTTCCAATGTTGTACTAAAAGAACAGTTGTTCTAAGGTGCTACGTAGGAATATTAAAATGTTCCAAATGATTTGTCACAAGCATTTTATAAAGACATCAACCTTCACAATTTATAATTTTACTCTTGTTATAATAAAATAGGAAATGTACATCAGAGAGAAACTCAGATCTAAAATCCAAGACTATCACTTTATGGCTCATGGAAAATTGGGGGGTAATTTCTTCTAGTTGTCAAATACTAGGCAGAGAGTATGAATCATTGAAAGGTCAGTATGATTTTTGGAGGGAATCCAGCCAGACCACACATCCTGGATCTGGCCAGGTATATTTATCCACCCAGATCCTTTCTGCTTGCTGCCATTGTATGCTTCACATGGCACTTTGTATTGCACAACTATTGGAAAATGATGACAATTTCCTAAATATTTTCTATGTTCAAAAGGGTTCTTTTTGGATTCAATATAATTTTAAACAAGGTTTGATCACATTCTGGTGAGTTTCAAAAGCTGTAACTTTTCTTGAGCATATTGTTGTTTATACCAGAAGAACTTATGCAATAGGAATTTACAAATCTAATTATTTTTCTGCTTTTCGACCCTCATAAAACCTGTGAATAAAAAAAAAAAAAAAAAAAACAAAACCTGTGAATAATAATATTTTGTGAAGTAAATTAATCCTGACATACAATATCATGTGTATTGGGGATTATTGCCATCAAAGATGTCATGGACTATTAAAACATAGTTTTGCTTTGCAATAGCTATTATGAGATTGAACAAGAACACACAAGAAAGGCTGTTACATATCTAAAGATGTGCTTGGAACACAATGGTAAATGTCATAAATAGAGCTAGAAAACATGAAACAAATTAGTTGCATTTAAAATATTTCTGTCTCCAGAGATTAAAAAAGCTGAAATTTCTGGAGAAAAAAAAATCCAAGAAATCAAAGGTAGATGCCACTAACCTAATGTGACTAGCAAACACTGTTCTGTAAATATTTCACCATAATTCCATCATTACAAAATCCCTATAAAGTAAATAATAAAGGCTAAGCCCCTTCTAAGGCAGAGGAAAGAAAATGCCTGGGGCTGGCCATTCCCACTAGATTTCAATAAGGATCTCATGCTGTATATTTGATGTAAGTGACATTTAGACATAGAATGAAGATATTAGGACTCCTGTAATTCTCCCATGTGCCTCATCCTACAACTTGATCTGACCAGCCTAGAAAATTTAAGGATTTTCTTAGGACCTCAGAATGTCTACCTTAAATTACCCAAGATTTGAAAAGCTTCTGTTGGGGATCCCTGGGTGGCTCAGTGGTTTAGCGCCTGCCTTTGGCCCAGGGCGTGATCCTGGAGTCCCAGGATCGAGTCCCACGTCAGGCTCCCTGCGTGGAGCCTGCTTCTCCCTCTGCCTGTGTCTCTGCCTCTCTCTCTGTCTCTGTGTCTCTCATGAATAAATAAATAAAATCTTTAAAAAAATAAAAATAAATTTTAAAAAGCTGTTATCACAGTAGTCATAAAACATAGATTATCTGGGCCTCATAAATTGATATCTTTGTGCAAATGTCTGAGGAAAAGAGGGGAAAGACATACCTTGTTTTGGTTGCAAAGTAAATTTATTTTCCAAATTACGTTTACATCCATGTGTGTACGTGAATGAATCACTCGGCTATTACTATATAACAAACCACCCAAAACTCAGTGATTTAAACCACAATTCTAGAGGTAGGCAATTTAGAGTGGGATCAAGTAGGTGATTCTTCTGGTATCAACTGGCCTCCTTAGTCAGCTGCAGACCAGCTCTGCTGATCTTGGTTGGATTTTCTCATATGTCTGGGGCCTCCGCTGGGATAAATCCACTGACTCAGCCCTGTGCTATGTGGTCGTTCATCCTCCCACACGTGGGCTGGCAAAACTATAGTGTACTGCCTGTTTTTATATATAAAGTATTATTGGAACACAGCCACACCCATTTGTCTATTGTCTCTACACTAAAACAGAGTTGTGGAGTGTGACAAGAACCTTATGGCACACAAAGCCTAAAATAGTTACTCTCTGTCCCTTTTTGTAAAAAGTTGGCTGAGCCCTGCTCTCCAAGGGTTTGTTCACATGGCAGTTTCAGGGATCCAAGAGAAAGAATGGAAATTCACAAGGCCTCTGGGGAGTTAACCATGAAACTGGCACACTGCTTTCTTCTGCCCCATTCTGTTGGACAAATTAAGTTATGTGGCTGGCCCAGATCCAAGGGAAGGGGAAATAGGATCCATGTTTTGATAGAGGAAGCTAAAAAGTCAGATTTCAAAGGGCACGCCTTCAGGGAGTAGTGAAGGAGTCTGTTCTTGGTTGCAATTTAGATCACATAAGAATTGCCTTCAGACTAAAAGAATTATGGTGGAATAGGTAGATAGATTTATTAGGAAAGCCCATGAGAAATTATCTGAGTCTCTGTTAATTACAAATACGTGATCAAGAAGTCCCTGTAGATTGCTGTCAAAAGAACATGTCTACAATTATTTTGGCAGAGATTAACTTAAACTCTTAGTTACTGATACTAAAACCAGGTCCTGGGAGACTGGTACAGGAGATTGTTCATTACATGATCTTAGGAAACAGTTAATAGGCTTGTATCTACTGATTCTTGGTCTCTGATCCTTAAGGGAAATAAAACAAAGCACAATTAAAATTACTGAACTCATTAAGGCGACTGGGCTATGGAAACAAATAGACCCAAATGGAGAATGATTCCAATATAATAAAAGTTTTTCCCTTGCCCAGTAAAACGGTCCACACAGTGATTCAGGGACACAGCCTCCTCTTAAGTGTGGCTTTGCCATTTCTAAAGCAGGTCATTCTATCAACAGCAAAGGGGAACAGAATTTGGAGGGAGGTCACATCTCTCTAGAAAGTCTTGGTCCAAAAGCAATACACAGCACTCCTGCGTGTCTTCTGTTGGTGAAAATGCATCAGCTGAGGACACCTAACTTCAAAGGATTATGGAATATGCACTCATAACTCTACCTAGAAAGAAGAGGAAAGGGATTTGGGGGGACAGTTTGGAGTCTTTGCCACAGTGAACCTTCTGATCATCAAATATTCATTCTTTTCACATATATAGAACACATAGACCCCTTCACAGAGGAGACCACCCTAAGTCCTCTGCAGTTACTGCTTCTGGCTCAAAGACCAGGATCTCTGGGTGATGACCAGTCCTCCCTGTAAGATCAAGAGGCAGTTCCTTGCAGTCTGACATAATACTTAGGACTGGGCCAGGAGAAATGTCGTAAGAGCTGCAATTCGAGAAAGGCATGACTAGCACACAGCACACAGCATTCACTGGTTCATTGCAACAATGAATTCATGCTGGGAAGGTGTTTGTCAGTGAAGGAAGTGATTAGAAACTGGGTCTCCATTCTGGGAAGAATTCTGTTGCCCATTGTTGTCCTTTTGAGAGTTTCTCCTTGGTTCATTATCCTCCAAGACTCCATCGGAAAGAGCTGGTTGGAGACTATTGTACTTTATAGGGGTTAAACAGTAGCCTGCTTCCTGCTCTGGTGAGTTTGGGGGCCCAAATATTACCTTAAGATTTATACGATCAAAGGACTTTGACACTGGGATCAAGATTTATTGCACAACACAGTTCTGTCAAAAATTCAGTAGACTTCTTGCCAGTTTACATATAATCAGTTTCATGATCGTATCAATACCTAAAATTATTCCATAGATATAGTTTTCAAACCTTGTTGATTTCTTTACTAAACTCCGTGAAGGTAAGGATTCTATCTTGATTCATCCCTATATACTCAGCATCTAGCATTTACCTGTAAGAAAGCAAAGTAGGAACAAGAACTGAACATATAAAGAACCTGATATGATACGTTTGATAGGACTGGTCTCCAACAATGGTGGCTGTGAACATGACGTGAGAAACTCATTGGAGAGGAGACAGCCAACCAGGGTCTTAACTCTGGCTCTGCCACCACACAGCTGGGTAATATCGTGCAAGTTGTTTTCCTCATATTCTAAACTGTCCTGACATTGTTGTTTCACACTTTTATCATTCGCGCCCAATCCTTACTTTTTTTTTTCTTTCTTTTCCACCTCTATGATTCATTACCAACTGTTGATGGAGGAAAGGCTTAATCTTGAGATCAAAGTGCCATGAGAAGACCATAGGCAGATCTATAGGGAAGTCTTCAAACTACAAGTGCTATAAAGATAATAGGATTTATTGCAAGAAGCAGTTGCCATCCAGCCCAGTGTGTTCCATTTAAACACAGGCTCCCTTTGACGCCATGAGATTTTGAGCAGGGCCTGTGTGGTATGTGGTCGGTGGTTAATGTACCTTTGGAAACGCAACACGTTGAGCACGAAGGTTGAAATTTGTTTGTCATGATACACATGGCTAATATCCCAAAATATTTAAGGTAAAGCTGCAGCTGCGCAGTGTGTAGAGTAGGACTTACTCTCAGCCCTGGCTGCACATTAGAGCCACTAAATACTAGTGCTTGTGCCCCACTTCCAGAGATTCTGATGGAAGTGCAATTTGAAGACCTCCCCAGTGCTTCTAATTGAGAACCACCGCTTTTAACGGGGAAGTGTATCCTTGGGAAGACACTCTCTTTAGCACCTGCTCCTAGAGGCAAGACGAAGATCCAGCCTGCTTTACAGCTTTTCTACGGTGTTATTACTTGGATTAGTCACGGTCTTCCTTTTGGTCGTATTTTTAGATGAGAATTGTTTGCTCTGTGAGGAGGACTGGGCTGGGCCATGGGGGGTCAGCTTAAGGGGGGCTCCCTGGCAGCCAGAGTGGTAACACTTGGCTCTTCCTCGGCAGCACATCATGCTCGTCCAGCGTCAGATGTCTGTGATAGAAGAGGACTTGGAAGAGTTCCAGCTTGCTCTGAAACACTATGTGGAGAGTGCTTCGTCCCAGAGCGGATGCTTGCGGTAAGCGCTCTTGAATGTTCCTTAATGGAGGGAACTGGGAGAGCAGGTATGGGGGACGGGCATTTGAGAAGCCTGTTGTTTATATTGAGCACCCAGCCCTCTGGGTGAGGCAGACTGCAGCCTTTAATTGGGTGTTTCTCTTCGATTCTTGGACTCTGTGTGGATTTGATCATTGGGGGCACCTAGGGAAATAAAATGGTGACAACGGTTTGAAGAGGGGAGTTTCTCTCCTCGCCTGACACCTCCCCTTCTGCATCCAGGCAGGCCCACACTGATTTAAAATCACCCCGATAGATGAGCTCCAGCTCTAGTGCGTCTAGCTCTGATTGCTCCCTTGGCAGCGTGCCCCGTAGCCTAATAGCGATTTCAGCCACTATGAAATTGTACAAAGTCTGAAGTCTTGATTTTTTATGACCTTGGTCATAAAAAAATAAATTAAAAAAAATAAAGAAAAGAAACCACTTCTTTCCGTAGTCGCCCCAGTTCAGGCTTCGATTATCTGTGGCTACTAAAATTTATGAACTATTCCTCATTTTCAGTGTCTCTGCTCCAAGTGGTCCAATCAATAGTTACTAGAATAATTTTACAGAAACAGTTCTTAACAGAATTCCTTTCATCAGGAACTGCAGTAACTCTCTGAGTTGCTTAACCAAATGCTAGATGTTTCTCTGACCCTATGTTTTTCCTACTCACAAACGCACAGCACTACTCACTTTGGCTCTCGCCACCTGAGTGTCAGCAGTGCCCAGCTGCCCATTGTCTTTCCAGCATAACCTGCGCCTTAGACCTGGCCACTCACCTGCTTCTGGAAAACTACAACCAAATCTACCCCTACCTCGGGGTTTGTTTAAACTGCATCTCATAATGCCCAGTTCCTCATGGAGAACTTGCTAAGACCCTAGGACGACTGTGAGGATGAACTGAGTGCTAAACACCGAGGGGCCCAGAAAACGTGAGCTGGGATGACTGTGGCCTCATCCTCTAGCTGGTTGACCAGTGACCCACTCTGTCGAGTTGCAGGGGACTTGCTCAGTGCCTACAGTCTTCCAGGCATGCCTGCATAGTAGAAACGCAGGAAATGCTGAGTTTGCGTTGTTGATTGTTCACAAAAAACTGAGAAGGGCTCACACTGAAACCATTTTTAATCATTTTAGTTCAGTGACTTAGGGGTCTGCCACAGTTTGAGTATATGTAGTCTTAAAAGCCTACTCCTCTGAAACTGAAATGGAATGCTTGGAAAATGCATGTGAGTATGTGTGTGTGTGTGTGTGTGTGTGTGTGTGTGTACACCGTCCATAGCAGGAACTGCTCACCCAAAGAAGTGGGGACATGGGGAAGATAAAGTCTTGTTTGGTAGTCACAGTCTCCAGGAATGGGTTAGATTTCTCACATTTATAAATAGGGCACAGAGTTTGATTATTTTTTTATAAATTTATTTTTTATTGGTGTTCCATTTGCCAACATATAGAATAACACCCAGTGCTCATCCCATCAAGTGCCCCCCTCAGTGCCCATCACCCAGTCACCCCCACCCCCCACCCACCTCCCCTTCCACCACCCCTAGTTCATTTCCCAGAGTTAGGAGTCTCTCATGTTCTGTCTCCCTTTCTGATATTTCCCACTCACTTTTTCTCCTTTCCCCTTTATTTCCTTTTCACTATTTTTTTATATTCCCCAAATGAATGAGACCATATAATGTTTGTCCTTCTTCGACTGACCTATTTCACTCAGCATAATACCCCCCAGTTGCATCCACGTCAAAGCAAATGGTGGGTATTTTTTAAGGACTGGTGATAGTTCTTTAATGTGCGCTGGGGAAAGGGCTAGAAGCTACACAGACGGCCCCAAGGGGTGAGGAGGGGAGCTGTGGTGGGAGAGCAGCTATGGAGATAGACCTGCATGACCTGCTACAGACTATTCTCTCAACAGCCTAGGACCCTGGCTCTGTGGGCTCCAGCTGTGAGGTCGGGGCGGGGGGGGGGGGGGGGGGGGGTGCTCTTCCAATGAGATAAAGAGACTCTCAGCCTCTCCTTTTCCTTTGCAAGCTCATTTGTTTAAGAACTCTTCACTCACTTATTGCTGATTTTTCAACTGATTTCTGTCTTTTACTGGAATTATCAAAAAAGTAGACTTAATCAGATGGAAATGAGCATCAGAGAATCGCTCCCCATGGACGGAAACCATGTGCGTTATGCCCACATGCCTGTCTAAATTCAGTCGTGCCACTTCGTCAAATTCAGTTTTCTTCTGTATCAGCTGATGAGCAATCAGATGGGCCACTCACGTTGTCTGTCGTGCTCCTGCGTGCCCTGCACCATTGCCTTGTGCTTGGCTGATAAAATAGAACTCAGGATTATCAGTTTTGCAGTTTCTTTTCCCTTGATAACAGGCTCAGCTTCACCATGGCTAGATAAGACATGTTGCCATCAAATAAAGTAGGAATTAAGGATTAATGACTAGGCATTTTGTTTCCATTTTCTTATTTAGTCTTCCCTGCAATCATCCGAAGTATGTATCACATCCTCTGAAGGCGAGAGTAGGCTCAGATACATTAAACATCTTGCCCTAGCGTATCTGACTCCAAAACCCACATTTACTCCTTCTTGCTAGTATTTGGTCATCCATGAATTAAAGTTTTCTGGACTTCCTGTGGTTAACCAGAGGTAGAATGGACGAGATCCCTCCTGTTCCAATTACAAGGTCTTAGTTTCTCAAAATTGGGCAACTGACTTAGGCTTTTGCCCTGAAGTCATCTGACCACAACACTCAAGAGGTTTAGGGGCTGACGGAACCCTTACCAAAATGTCAGTCACTTGAGTTCTAAAATGATTGTTAGCGGAAAAGCCACGTAAATCAGTTGTGTGACCGTTGTGTGTGTGCACACAAAAAATGATTCTTTTTGGTTATTTTTTATAAGATTTGAGAGGGAGAGAGGGAGCAGATTTGGGGGAGGGGCAGACAGAATCTTCAAGTAGACTCTGCTAAGCGTGGAGCCCTACGTGGAGCTCAGTCTCACAACTCGACCCAGGAGATCATGACTTGAGCTGAAAACGAGTCAGACACTTAACCAACTGAGCCACCCAGGCGCCCCTCTTTTTGCTTATTTTATAATCACGACGGCTTACGAATCCCCAGTGAGCTACCAATTGAATATATGTGGTGTACCCAGTGTATTCTTAGAACTGTGCTTGACATCAGGAAAAGTGAGGGAAGGTTCTGCTTTCAAGGGTCTTAGAATCTAGTTGGGGAAATAGGTTACTCATTCATAGGCTAAAGTCTCACAACTATTAAATAGGATGAAATGATTTCTGAAGTCACTTTTAGATAAGAATTCTAGAATATGTTATGTGTTCTAAATTCCATGTCAAGGGCCTAGAGAACATGAATGTGGAATTGTATTAGAAGACGTGATCCTGAGACTTTACCATGGCCAAAGAAACATCTTAAAGAACTAATGATATGCTGTGGCATATTGACTATGAATAATTTATCAGCATTTTTGTGCAAGTAACATAATTCAGTGGCTGGAGCTTGGTGTGGAGAAATGTGGGGGTGGGGGCGGGGGGCAGGAGACTCCCTTGTGTTGTGTTGTGCCTTTTCTCCAGTGGTTAGGTTCTATGAGCTAAAGTAGGGCATGTAGGAAAAGGAGGAAGCCAAGAGGAAGAGAGTTTTGTGTAACTTATCTTCAACGCCAACTATTCTTGAGCCACGTCCTTTCCCCCTGGAAGCTATTTCACCACTTTTTTCCAGCTGTTGGGGATATTCAAGGTCTCCCAGAGCTCAGGGCTGAAGCTCTTAGTCACTGTATCCAGGGACAACTTAGCCAAAGAATTCTTGCTTCAGCCAGTGAGTGGTGTCAGAGGACACACCAAGGAGGGAGACTGAAGCACATTAGCAAAGGCTCAGAAATATTCTATGTAATTCTAAGTGTGCAGATAATTGAAAGCTGATCATTCAAGCCCTCTGCCTTTTCGAGAGAAATATTGCTGACAATTTTTTCATAATTAACCAATTCTTAGTGTCGTCATTGCACATTACGCACATGTCGCACTTTGTACTGGACGGTCTTAAATAGCAACATCCTTAAATGTCATTGCTGTGTATCGGTCAGTCTTGCTCATAACTGAAACCACCCAGTCTTTAGAGCAATTCTGATTAGCATTTTCACCTGTGTCCCTTTGAGCCAAAATCCACGCTGGTCTTCAGCCCTGCCACCTGGCTCTTCACCAGTCGGCCTGTAGTCAGGAAGAACGAGAAGAGAATAGTCCCAACAAGTCCTCCTCTTATGTCTGAGGCTCGGGATGCAAGCATTTCCGAGAAGCCCTTGCTTCCCAGCACACGTTCTTTGGTATCCGTTGGTCCAGCTCAAGTCACATGGTCATTCCTTAACTCCAGAGCAGGTGAGAAAACCCGTATCCAACAGAGAAGCGGGAGCTGGTGATGGCTGTCTCAATCCAGCGCCGACTGGTACGTTGGCTATATTGTGAGCTCAGCGGTGGCAGGCTTCTGTTAAGAGTGAGTAATCGTACAGGCAGCAGTGTCTGCTGTATCGCCCCAGAGTCCATGTGAAGGTAGAATTACTCATTCTGTGTCAAGTGCTTAGACCAGGGGCAGGAATAGAGCCATACATGGTAGCAACCGGCACCATCGCTCTTGGCGCGTACAATGATACAGCAATTGCCACCATTATTGGCTTGCAGCTTTACGTTGTTTTCACAAATGTCTTTTTCCTTCAGTTGTTGGGGTTTTTTTGCTTTGTTTTGCTTTGCCTGGTCTGGTTTTCTCTCCAGTTCCTTTTACTTCTGTCGTGCTTTTCAGCTTTAACAACCGTTTAAGACTTATTAGCCTTTGTAACTGCGCATCCAGTGGAAGTGCCACTTTCTTCTGAGCTATTGAACTAACAGCGAATTCAACACCCCAAATTTGCCAGGGACTGGGCTAACTGCTCTGCAGGCAACCCTTTAGTCCTCACTGTCCTGTTTTGTCCTGTTTTTATCATCATTTTACCGATGAGGAAACTGAGGTTAGTAATGGGCCCAGAGTAACAAAGCTGCGAAGTTGTAGAGAAGGGTAGGCCTGCTGGTCTATACTTCAAACCATTGCCTGACCACACTGATACTTTTCAGTTCTTTAAACGCTTGAGAATGATGCTAAAAATATTTTTTTAATTCCTTACAGGCTTACAGATGTCTAGAAGGTCTAGATTGCAGGATAAGTTGGCTTTTAATGTAATAAGTAATATAAATGAATCAGTAGTTCTTGAAGAGCCTAAAGTGCTAAGCTGAATATTTTAAACTTTGTCCTGAAAAAAACAGTCATGGGTTGAAATTTGTCCCATTACATCATCAACTTATGTTTGGAGATTATAGACGCTTTGAGGCTATTGTGAAAGCTATGTATTTTCTTCCCAAAATAAAAAAGACATGCACATCAATTTGCAGCTCATTTCAAGGATTTCCAGGAACCCCACCCAAGAGCTCACTTATGAACTCCGAGAATTAGAAAATCTCTGATTTCACTTTCCATCCGCTTCCTTTGATTCTATTATAAACCTTTTCCCTAGAAAATTTGAGATTGAGTTAGCAATATTTGCTACATCATACCTTAATTAAGATAAACAGCTATGAAAAAACTATTTACAGGCAAAGAACTAAAGGAAAAAAAGCATTAAAATTTCTGTGTGTAGTTACCACCACCTGCTGGTCACACTTAGGTAAATCCTAAACTACATTTAGCTTGACTTTTACACTAAGAACATTCTTTATTCTCTTTTAAATCAATATCGTTGCTGTTAGTTTAGACTCTCATTTTGATTTCTAATCTGGATATAATGTAAAACTGTAGACTGAGCAAGCTGGACTGAGGGAATTTTTTATTTTTTAAAAAATTATAATTCCGTGGTAATTAACTCTGTGTTAGCTTCTGGTGTAGAGTGTAGTGATTCAAGAGTTTTATGTGTTACTCAATGCTCATCCTGATACGTGTCCTCTTAATCCCCTTTACCTATTTCACCCATCCCCCCCACCCCCCACCCCGTCCACCTTCCTTCTGATAACCACCAGTTTATTCTCTATAGTTAAGAGTCTGTTTCTTGATTTGTCTCTTTTTTTTCCCTTCATTTCTTTTGTTTATGAAATTCCACGTGGAGTGAATCATGGTATTTGTCTTTCTCTGAATTTTTTTGCTTAGCATTATACTCTCTAAATCCATCCATGTTGTTGCAAAGGGCAAAATTCTTTTTTTATGGCTGAGGAATATTCCTCTGGGGAAGTGCGTGTGTACCACATTTTCTGTATCCATTCATCTATTGATGGACACTTGCTTCTATATTTTGGCTATTGTAAATAATGCTGCAATTACCATAAGGGTGCATATATCATTTCCAATTCATGTTTTTGTATTCTTTGGGTAAATACCCAGCAGTGGAATTACTGGATCATACGGTAATTCTATTTTTAATGTCTTGAGGAACCTCCGTAGTTTTCCACTGTGGCTGCATCGGTTTGCATTCCCACCGGCAGTGCACAAGGGTTCCTTTTTCTCACATCCTCACCAACTCTTGTTGTTTCTTGTGGGTTTTTTTTTTTTTTTCCCCTTTCTGACAGGCTTGAGGTAATATGTCATTGTGGTTTTGATTGGCATTTACCTGAGGTTTAGTGATGTTGACCATCTTTTCATGGCCACCATCTGTCTTTGGAAAAATGTCTGTTCGTGTCTTCTGCCCACTTTTTAACTGGATTATTTATGGGGTTTCTGTGTTGACTTGTATAATTTTTTTATATTTTTTTGGATACTAACCCTTTATCAGATGTGTCATTTGCAGATATCTTCTCCCATTCCACAGGTTGGCTTTTTTTGTTTGCTGTGCTGAAGCTTTTTATCTTGATGTAATCCTAATAAGTTTATTTTTGCCTTTGTTTCCCTTGCCTGGGGTGACAGATGTAGAAAAATGTTGCTAAGGCTGATGTCAGGGAACTTATTGCCTGTGTTCGCTTCAAGGATTTTTATGGTTACAGGTCTTACATTTAGATCCTTAATCCATTTTGAGTTTATTTCTGTGTATGGTGTAGGAAAGTGGTCCAGTCTCAGGTGGGCCTGGGCCCGAGTTGAGTCAGACCTGGCATTTGCCAGAAATGTAGTAGCACAGAACTCAGGGCACTTCCACTGTTTTGTATCCTGAAAGTTTCTGTTCATTGTTGAGTGGGGCCTGTGGTCAGACCAGATGTCCACCCTCAGCCCACTGCTGGGGCCCTAGTTGGGCTGGTGGGGATGTGGCTATCTTCCCCTTTCCCAGGGGCAGGCATCGCTGTGGAGTGATGCCGGCCTGGGCAGAGATGCTTGTGCACTGCCAAGCTCTGGCTCTACTTTGGATGGGCTCTGGCCAATAGCGTGTGTATGGGGGAGGGGGGAGGGGGGCAGATCCACTGAAGTGTGCAGGGGCTGGATGTGTGGTGTTCGCAGGGCTTGTGCTGGTCCACTGTGGGAAGGACCTGCAGCCACCAGGACCAAGACAGGCCAAGTTGGAGAGGGTGGATCTGCTTAAGTGCAGGGATCGGGGGCGGGCAGGAGGCATAGTATTAGCGCGTTATGTAGGGACTGTCTGCTGCTCGGGTTCCCCCAGGTGGCTGTGTGTTCATACTGGAAGGCAGGGGAGGGAAGTGGACCTGCCTGTTCCTTGGTTCCTGGAGAAACCTGCCACTGATCCCTGCCCCTGCGACACATGCCCTGAGATTAGTAAACAAGGACACCCCAATCGTATTTTCAAACTGCTGCTTCTATGCTGTACGTTCATGGGGCTGTTTGTCGTGCTCCTAAAGGACAGGGCTTCAGTTTCCTGTTGCCCTCCAGGCTCTCCCAGAGCCAGCCCTGATGATTTTTAAAGTAGGTCTTAAGTCCCACTCGTCGTAAGAACTCATGCAGTTTGGCCCTTCTGATTTTCAAATCAAATTCATCTTGCCTGTGCAGGCTTCCTAGTGTGAGGGTCTGTTTCTGTCTCTTCTCTAGCCCCCATGGGTCCCTCTCCTCTGCCAGCAGTCCCGTGGTCCATGTAGCTCCCAACAGTATTCTTACCCTGTTCCATGTGGTTTCTTCTCCACATTTAGCTCTGGAGAATCTGTCCTGCTGGTCTGTGGGTCATTTTCTGAGTTACTTACACTGATGTGGCTGTCCTCTAGTTCTGTCTGTGGGGCAAGGTGAATTAGGGTCCTCATTCTCCACCTTCTTCCCTGGAAGTTCCTGGAATTAATTTTTTAAAGGCATCTTTGTATTTGTCTCTCATCCTCCCTTAAATTTATCAATCTGTCCCCTCCTCCTTTCTACCTTAATTTGGATCTTTGTCATCATTCCCCTAAGCAGTTTCACCACCTTTCTAGCTTTTCTTCCTCTGTCGTATTGACTTTCTCCATGGGATACCTCACACCACCATCAGGATATTTAAAACCCACCTCGAACCCCAATATTTACCTGTTTTAAATCCTTCAGTGGTTCTTCATTGCTCCAGGATTAAATCCAGCCTTCACCCCAGTGTGTCTTTGCAGCACACTCCCAATCCAACTCCTCTAAACCGTATTACATAGCCTTTTAGTCACTCTCAAGCTAATCAAAGAATTGCAAGGAACAAATTTTTCTGCCCCAAATTGGAAAAGCAAAAAACAAACAAACAAACAAAAACTCAAAAAACAAAACACAAAACAAACCTACAGTTATGGCTAGAATGTAGAATGTAGAAGCAGTCAATCCAAGGCTAAGGTAAGGCCAGGAATCTGGGAAGAGCTATGGCAGCAGAGAGGACAGATTCAAGGAGCTGCACTTGAGGGCAAGGGCAAGGGCAGTGGCAGGCGCTCAACATTGTTCGGAACCCTAACACAACAGATACTCGATATTTTGAATGAATGAAATTTTACAGAAGTTATGTGTGTGATGTCTATAATATATTGAGATGATTTTCATGATGCCAAACCAGAAAATTAAAAAATTATGTCAAACAAAACAGAGATACTAATCAATTCTTCACAAAAATTTCATTTTCATGCAGGCACCATAGTTGTTTCCTATATGAATAGGTTAAGATTGTTTCATACCACATACAGAGATGATTAGAAAAATTAGTTTGCTTCTTGGGGCACCTGTGTGGCAGACAGTTAAGCACCTGATTCTTGATTTCAGCTCAGGTCATGATCTCGGGGTCATGATATCAACCCCACGTAGGGCTCCTTGCTCAGTGTGGACCCTGCTTCAGATTCTCTCCCACTGCCTCCCTACCCCCAGCTCACTCTCTAAAATAATTAACTAAAATCTTTAAAAAAGGAAAAATTAGTTTGCTTCTTGGGGCTACTTATGCTTTTACTTTTCCATTTCAGTATTTCCATACAGAAGCTTTCCAGTGAATCTCGCTACATAATTTATGAGTTTTGGGAGAACAGCAGTGTGTGGAATAGGTAAGTAATAAGCAGTTTTTTGTTTTTTTTTTTTTGAGCCAAGGAGAGGGAAATATACATTATGTTTTTAGGACTTGTAGGGAAGAGCTCTATTCCCTTTACATCTCCTCTTTCCCATTTGTTCATTTTCCTAAATCCCATCCTTTTAGGAATTTATTTCATAGATTAGAAATTAGATTAGATTGTGCTTCTTCTTGAAGCACAAATGCTTTTAGTAATGATACCACTTTAAGTGTTAACCATTTTACTGATGTAAGAGATATGGGTCATGGGTGTCTAAAGTGTCAGGAGGGCAGGTGGACAAAGGACACAGAAAAGGATGAGAAAATAATTTTACTTTCTAATTTTTCATAAATTCTGTGGTATTTTACTTTACCATGAAACTATATATAATGACTAAAGTCATCATAGCTTATTTAACTTTTCTAAATGTCTTTAAACACTGCAAAAAAAAAGAGGGAAAATAAAGACATTCAATTAAAAAATCAACTTCTCTTGGTAACTATTATGCAGTTAATGTATATAAAATCATATTGTACATGTTGAATGTACATATTTTGTCATTTATTCCTCAACAGAGTTAAACAGATCCACCTATTTGAAATTGATTACAAATAAGTAACATATAATTAGAATGGGATGAAGAATATTTTTGCTATTCTGAGATTATATAGTTCTAGTTGATTTTAAATGGCAGGGAATATAGCCCTCCAGTAAGTCCATATTTAGGGTTTTAAATATGGTAATGGAAATAATGGAACACTTGGAAATTTTGTTGATAAATATTTCACCCAGAAGTTCTATTTTTTTTTTGACTATTTTAAGACTACAATACATAATGATACCAGTAGAATTTCAAACTCAAAAGGGAAATTTAAAAGCAACTTACTCAACTTTGTACTCCAGGCCTACACTTTTAGATGACTTTTCTTTTTTTTTTTCCCGAGTGAGAGAAAATCTATAGTCTCCCTTCTTAGCTATCCTATTTTTTAATCATTCTGACAGCCAATATATTCTTCCTTCTGTTTAAACTTGTCTGCAGTTGAAATCTTTCTCCATTTGTTTTATCTTCTATAGAGAATTAACGTTCTTCTGTTTTAAAAAGTCTTTAAAATTTTTTTTCTGATGACAATTGTTGAGTCTCATTTTTAAGGCTAAATAACCATAAAAAGAAGTCTATTCAAATGCTTAATTAATACCATCCCAAACCTTGCCATCTTGACTGAATTTGAACTCTGTTGCACTCTCCTTAGGAAGATAATAAAAGTGCACAACCTTAACCTATAATTATTTATACAGCCACCTTCAGACGAATTATAGCAAGACATTCCAAAGAAGCAACGTGGATTTCTTGGAAACTCCAGAACTCACATCTACTATGCTAGTTCCTGGTAATTATCCTGGTTTCACAGTGCTTCTATATGCTTTCTGTATTGTCTTTTGCTTTTTAAAACATACTATGTTCTTTCCCCCTACACTTTATCATGGTGCTATATTTATTATACTTTAAAAGGGGTGGGGGGAATAAGAGATCTATATATTCTACTGTCTTTAGTCCTTAGTTGATCCTATTTGTATTCTAATATTAGTCATTTCCTGGTCACATTCAGTAATTTATTAAACTTACAAGTCAAATCATGATATTTCCAAAAAATCATTCAAATGCTTTGCCACAATACAGTGTATTGAATAAACTTGAAATGTGTGACCCACAGACTCCAGATTAGAATTATGCTGGAAATATTTAATAGCTGTTAAAATATTTTATGTAATTGGGGGAAAGCAGAATGGAAAAAGAAATTTGAAATCAATTGTCTAAGAAGTCTGCTAGCCAAGGCTTAAGATAATTGAGAACTAAAATTCATTTGTACGTGTACCCTTCCAGTCACCAGTGAAATATATTTGCTGACTGTTATATGTGCCAGGTACTTGGATATACTGGGATGCTTAGCCTGTTTGCTAGTGCTGAGTTCCAATTCTGAATAAATACTATGTTGGGAGCTAGAGACGGTGCAAGGGAAAAAATGCAGTCACTTCCAATAAAATGCTTTCTATCCAGTAGGAAAGACAAAGAAACCAACCAGCTCAGGGCATATCCTAGCAGTTACCACTGGTCAGAATATGCATGTGGATTTAAAAAGAGAGGACTCAGGAGCTGGAACTTATAAAGTGAGAGTTGGACAAAGAAAGAGAATACTTTGGTAGAAGTAAATTATAGACATGAACAAATGCAAAAAAATGTTAAATGTTTTGGCTAATTGTTACAAAGGTAAGACCAAGGCATAGGGCTTATATATGGTACATGTAGAGAGGGGAAGAGTAGGAAATGGGGTAGAAAATACAATGAGGAGTTTGAATTTCATAAAATGGAGTCATTAAAGGTTTTTGAGAAGAGTGGTGAATGCTCTACTCAGTAGTGACTGGCAGTTGGGAGAAAGGTGGATGTCACGGGTTGGTGAGAGATTCGTCAGGTAAGACAATAATCTAGGCCAGGAAAAAGAAGGCACCTGAACCCCGAGCTACCCAGAGAGTTCACTTGCCAATACAGTTTCGAGAGGTTAACCACAGCAAGATGGTATTTGAAGCCTGGGTTTGGTGAGAAAGGGTATATATAGGTAGAACAAAGTATCTAACAGAAGCCTAGGAAAATGCCTTTATTTAAAAGGGAGGGGGAAAGCTCCCTTTATTCAGGATGCAGAGGGGAACCACTCAGAGAGGAGAATCAGACTAGTAGAGTAGCAAGGAAACCAAAAGAATACCGTGCAAGCACAGTGCTTGTGTGTGTAGTAGAGAGGGACTGAAGAGAATGAACTGAAAACTGGATTTGACAAGAGGTCACTGTTCAAGAGAACGGTTTTAATAACGGTGATAAGAATTTGAAAATTAGGGTAGATTTTGATGGATTAGGGAAAAGATGGAAAGTAAAAAGGTAAATTCTGAAATTGAAGGTAGGTGGGGAGATGGGGGAGATCAGGGGTGGGTGCTTTCCAGTCAGCCGACCTACCATCTCTGAGATTTAGGCAAACACTTACTCTGAATCCTAAGGACAGGTCTGTCTGGCCCAAGGATGGTAGACTTGTAGACTCACCTTTGCTGTATATCTCAGACTTAATCCTCAAATAAGAAAGCCATGAATATGGCCAAAGTTTTTCTAATACTCTTTCTCTCTCAAATCATTTTCTAATTTAGAAGAGTTGGGCTAGGTCAGTTCTTATTCCCAGAGCCCCAATTCATTGCAGTTTAATGCCTTGTTGCCCAGTTTTGCATTAATTTTCATATCACATTTAATTTCAACGGTAACCACTGAAATTTCTAAGAACAAAAAGAAAAGATAGGTTTGATTTCTAATGCAATGTTTTAAATCTCCCTCAAGATTTTTAACCTCTATTTGGGGCATCTTTCTTTTCTTTTTTCTTTTCTTCTTTCTTTCTTTCTATTCTATCGATTTATGTATAGATTTATTTATTTAAATATTTATTTACGAGGGGGAGAGAGAGACAGGCAGAGGGAGAAGCAGGCCCCATGGAGGGAGCCCAACATGGGACTCGATCCTGGGACTCCAGGATCATGCTCTGGGCTGAAGGCGGTGCCAAACCACTGAGCCACCCAGGCTGCCCTATCTTTTCTTTTTAATGTGAAAGTTTTGTCAGTTGCAACAGCAGATACACCTCCCTGGACTAATTGCCGGAATTAGCTTACATTTAAAGATTTTATTTATTCTAGGGGGGTTAGGGAGAGGCAGAAGGAGAGAGAAAGGGAGAAGCAGACTCTCCTCTGAGCAGGGAGCCCAATGTGGGGCTCGATCCCAGGCCCCTGGGATCATGACCTGAGCTTGAAGGCAGACGCTTAATTGACTGAGCCACCCAGGTGCCCCTATTCATGGTTTTAATGGCCATACAACTTGTAAAATTTTTAGTAATCATATTTACGAATTTTTTTTTGCTATATGGATATGAAGGCTAAAAATAAAAACAAAAGCATTTTAGCTGTACATAATTAGACCTAAAATAAAAACATGAAAAAACACCTATTATACAGAGATGGGTAGGTTTATAATTTTAACTCACAAATTATGATTTCCAATAAGACTTTTTGATTAAGTTTCTAAGTGGTTTACCTAAGTACATCTTAAGAAATATATTCCTGTGGACTCTCAAATATCAAAATCATGAGGTATACTGGAGTGCGGCCAGACGGGCCCACTAGCCATCATAAAACACCCAAAGTATGAAGAACTCCGTGTGTGGAGCAGAATGTCCCTTAGCAAATGAGAAAGGCCTGTGGCTAAGAGAAAAGATGAGAATACACAAGGAAGTAAGATCCTATCCTATTTGCCTGCCTGATTATCACCCAAATAACTTTGTAAACAAATTTTAATCCTTTCCATAGGATTCCATCTTACTCTTACTTCTTTACCATAGATTTGTCTTTGGGGTATTTGTATTCACAGGGGAAAACATTTTCAGTCTTACAATATAGATATACTAAAAAATATTTAAAACACATCTACTTGCTTATACCCAGTCTTTCTGAAATTGTTATGTAAAACTATCTTATGCTCCCAAACTGCTTCCAGTACTGGGTAGATTAAAACAACATGATTTCATCTTCAGGGCATTTATAATCTCATTGCCAAGATAAACTCCATTCATACATAACAAAAAATTAGACTACGACCAAATGCCAAAAGATCTGGTACAAATATTGCATAGGAAGAGTTCAGTCTTGGTTCAAATAGGAAATAGTGACTTGAAAGATACTTACGCAGATTAAAGGTGGGAGAAAATAATAAAAAAAAAAAAAGATTTTATTATTCATGAGAGAGAGAGAGGTAGACACAGGTGGAGGGAGAAGCAGGCTCCCTGTGGGGAGCCGATGCGGGACTCGATCCCAGGACCCCCAGATCACAACCTGAGCCAAAGGCAGATACTCAACCACTGAGCCACCCAGGGGTCCCAGAGAATAGTTTAAGGATGATTACACCTTGAACTTAGCCCTGGCAATTATTTTCATTATTTAAAAATTTGTTCTTCTCGGGGGGCCTGGGTGGCTCAGTCAGTTAAGCCTCTGCCTTCAGCTCAAGTCATGATCCCAGGGTCCTGGGATTCAGCACTGCATCGGGCTCTCCACTCAGTGGGGAGCCTGCCTCTCCCTCTCTCTGCTGTTCTCCCTACTTTTATTCTCTGTGTCAAATAAATAAAATCTATTAAAATAAAATCATAAAAATTTGTTTTTTCTTTTCAGCTTCGTGGTGGATCCTGAACAACTAGATGTTCCTAGACATTTTCTTTATGGTTCCAAGTGGAAAACAAGTATTCTAATCTAAAATGTGAATTAGAAAATTCTCAGCAGTTACTACTCTATACTTTTGTTTAATTAAGATGTGCGCTCTTCTAAAATGTCTTGTATATCTTCCATGTGAAGTTTAGCTAAATTTTCAAAGTTCACTCTTCTCAATATTTGCTGTTTTGCTACACTGTAAACCCTTTAGTGGCAAAATCCTAATTTGTGAAAAAAGTATACCCATAAAGGAACAAAGTTGTGAAAAAGAAATGATAAAAAATAATTGAAGTGGGAACTTTGAGAATATTACTTCATAGGATAGCTTTTGTAGATTTGTCAGACTATCAAGGTTAAGTCAGTGTTTTGTCATTTTTAAGTAACTGATTTTCTGTGAATGAAGTTTATTCTTCAGTAACGCTCACTCCACTCCCAGCTCATGATCTTATGAGTATTTACTTTACTGGAAAAGCTAATATGTGATCCAAAATGGTGTCCTTATGCAGAGAGAGCAACAGCAGGTGTACAGAGAAAAGGCCATATGAGGACACAGTAAGAAGGTGCCAACATCAAACCAAGGAGAGGCCTCGGAAGAAATCAACCTTGCTAGCACCTTGATCTTGGACTTCCAGTCTCTAGAACTGTGAAAAAATACTTTCTGTTTTTTAAGCTAAAGAAATAATATTAATACATGAGCATACAATGATCTTGGCTATAATCTATAGACTCTGTATAGTCCTGTCAGGTTATAAACTGGTTTTTCACAAGTGAACAATTCTGTGATAGGATACCATATAGTACTGTGACATCATTATATCATCTATTAGCATCATAATTCCCTGTATGTAAGTTCAACAAATCAAGAGAATAGAGTTTTACTTTGAGAAAATCTGATTCAAATGTTTTAGCATATGATCCTAGGGGACTAATTTTCTTATGAAAAATAGACATTTGCCTTTAAATAATGATTTCAAGATATTTAAAGAACAAAATTTTAACCTAAGTGAACAAAGAAGAAATGTAAAACAAGCATAAAACTTTAATAAAATAGGGAAGGTACTAGACATACCTTTTCCAGTTTTAACACCAGAAAGACAATTCTACTTTCATCAGAACAGTTATGTACCTAATATACTTTGCTATACAAGCTCATATATTTTTAATAAAATCTATTCCGATAAATGCTGATGAAAATCCGGTGCATATGGAAGTTTGTTACCATGTTATTCTGTAGTCCAGATTCTCTTGAAACCACAGGTCTTCAAGGAAAACCTGTAATTTTTTTTCCACTGTTAGAAAACTGAGAAGGTTGAACTAAACTGTTTTTTTAAATATAAAATTTGACCTACAATATTTTCTCAAACTAATTTATATTAGCTCCTATCAAAGGTATACCTTTGTATACTCAGTCCTCATCTATCTAAGTAAAAAATTTTTTCATAGCTTCTACTAGATAAGGACAGTAAATTTTGACATATACACACACATAACACAAATGTGCGTATTGTGTGCGCATATATATGTGTGTGTGTGTCTCTGGTCATTTCTAAAGATGACAAACACTATGAAACAACACCTGGCACAACTCTTTTAATTTATATACAAAGCAGAGAACATTAATGGAGATGTACAATGATTATTCAAACAAGCTATACATATGTACAAAGGCAAACAGATAATAAAACAGTCTTTCTAGTCTCACTCTGATTATATACAGTGACTTTTGACATATATAAACTCTTCTTGAAAAGGCTGGTTATGAATGGTTTGAAAAATACAAATTATAGTCAATCAAAACATTTTTCAGTATTAGATTCAGAAACTACCTAAGTCTTTTGAGTGTAAAGCAGTTTCCAAAGTATGGTGGTGGTCTGACTTTAAAAAGGTTTCTGCCCTCAGTAACATGCTGAGCAGAATGGCTCTTTAGATTCCAAACTGGAATAGGTTCTATCATAGTTTTTTTTTTTTTTTAACTTTAAGAATAGGTAAATAATAAAGCAAACCAATTTAATTATATGGTAATACTGACCTCAGCTCTTATATAAATTGTGTGTGTGTATATGTACATCCATACACACTGAAACCTATAATATAAAGGGAAAATAGGACAAAAAATCTGGGCCCTAGGTATAAATGTTTTATTTTTAAGTAACCCATAAATTTATGGTTTTAATGTATTTTTCCCTATAAAAAACATTTTCCTGGGGAACGAAGTAATGAAAAGTAATATACTAAAAGACCACAATGGGAAGCCTACCATGTACTAAAAGCTTGAATCCAGGTAATAAGCCCAAAACCAGTGAAGAAAAAGTTACTGGTAATTCAGTTTAAGATAAATTTTTTGCCAAATGGTGGTCTTGGATGCCTTGCCAGTAGACCTGGGGATCTGTGAGAGTAGAAGTAGGGAGAGTTTACACTTACCTTTATATCAGCAATTTTTTTTGACACTATGCTGGAAGAAACTTTTTTCAATAGTAACATCCAGAGTGACAAAATGCAGGAAATTTATTACATAAAATTTCTAGGAGGTAAAAGTTTAACCCCCAAATTCTTCATCCATACATGTTCTTGCTATAAGAAATTACAGAATTAAAACTTAATGTACCTCAGTTATTTGCAAATGCCTAAATTTTTCCTCCTTTGGAAATAAAAATATCAGTTTTATTTTGCAATTGCCCAACTTCTTTTGTTATGTAGTCTGATTAGAGACAACAAATAGCAGCTATTTTTCACCTTCAGTTTCATTTTTTTCCAAATTGTCAATCTCTGCTAGTAATTATGAATCTTAAACAATTTTATCAAAAACCTAGAGACCAAAGACATGCCTATTAAAATAGTCTCCTTCCTGTCACTGGGAACTATGCATCGAACATCCTGGGTCATTCTAAGCCTCAGGAGAGATTGTAAAGATCCTTTCAAAGTGCTGGTATGAAATCAATGGGAAAAAGAAAAGCCAACTTTAATAGCAACAAGAAATTATGTACCATATATACATCATAGCAAATACTTTATATTTGAGAATCTTTACAGCTTACATTTCCATTCCATTATTATGAGATGAAAAACAAAAAATTGCAAGTAGCATGCAAATTATAAATACAGCCTTCCACTTTACTAAACAAATTCTTACTTTCCAGTGTTACTTCCCAATTTATGCAGGAAACTGCCTGCAAAGCTGAAACTGATTAGAAAATTCTTTATAGTTTAAAATATCTTTCTCATTTTAGGAGAAACCAAATACCCAACCATCAAAATTAAAAATAAACTGAATTGTCAGAGTCCATTACAGTTATTGTTACTAGATCCACTTCATTTGCAGGTGTCCAAAATATAAAACAAATAATTCTTTATCTTCAAATTCATCTGTTCTTAAAATTCTACTTAAAACTTTGGTGGTTTTCCTGTAACATAGAAGAAAAAGTTAATTTATCAATTAGCTCGAATGAATACAGTTTTTACTACTTAACTTAGTTTATCAAACCAAATACTGTGATCCTATTAAGTGTTTACAGATCTTAAGTGCATGTTACTATAGAAAGTATTAAAGTAACTGGAATTTGACAAAACAGTTCTCCTTTGTTTAATAAAATGTGTAATTCATTTTTAAATATACTAGATTGTATTCCAAATCTGTTCTGTTTTTGTGGTACCTGGCTTGTTCAAAATAACGTGTATGTCAGACTTTTATTTACACAATAAAATATTAGAGATGAAATAAGTCTTCAAATGAAAAAGTGACCATATTTTATATAGCACTGAAGTTTAGATTTATTCATATACACTCCTAAGATCTTTTCTGAATATTTTTGTATGGTTGGAAAATCTGAACATCATTAAGGACATTTTCCATGATAAAATATTCCTGTGTGAAAAAAACTTGAATTTCTGCTTAAATTTGGAAAAACTGACTGGAGTTCAAGTTAGGGAGTTTAAGAGAAAAAAGGGCCTTGCATTCCAAAGGACTAGAAACCCCAAGAATGGAAAGCACAAGAGGTATGTCTCACATTTGAACCATTCTCAGCATTCTATATTCTGAGTTCCTCTCAATTGAATACTTTTACCCATATAAAATAGTTTATGAAGACTCTAAAGTCAAATTCTAGTCTACATTTACTAAGTGCATAATGAGAGCTAAGTACAGTTCAAGCCCTTCTAGACATTATTTCACTTAATCCTAACAACTAGAGATCATCAACCTCATCTGCAATCATAAAACTGAATGGTATACTAGCACACAAGTTGAAGCAACAATTTAACCCACGCCCAATATCAAAACTCCTGGCTTTCCGATTAATATGCTAAAATATACGTGTATTTATTGTATTTGTTTTGATGAAATTTAATGCAGTGACACAAATATAAAGCTCTATGACGAGCAAAAACACACAAATAAATGAGGTAATGTGATTTACTGTATAAAAAGAATGAACTGAGAAAAGCACCCACAAGCAGACCATACATATATTGCCAGAAAGGGGGCAGAGGACTGTCCTTTCAGTAAATACCGCTGGGATGACTGGATATCCATGTAGAAAAGAAAACCTGACCCCTACCTTACACCATAGAGTATAATCTACTGCCGATGGATCATAGAACTGAATTGAAAAACAGTAGAACTTTTAGACTCTTTATCTTTCAATGGAAGAAAATATTTCTTAAAATATACCCTCCTGTTTCTTGAGCAGAGTTGTAATTACTTACAATAGTTGGTCATATTATATATTTAGATGGGTGTACTTTTCTGAATTATATTCCACAGTAAAATTAAAAATTTAGTGAAAGAATCCAGTGAAAATACTAAAGATAAACATTTTAGAATGAAAACAATACAAAATTAGAGAACTGCTTACTGGTTTTTGAAGTACAATGGGATGATCGGGCAGGAAGTCTGGCTTTTTTCTGCAGATGGAAACACTTGAGAGCTTCAACAGGAAATCTCTGCTGTACTTAATTCTCTCTATAGATATTAAACATCAGATGCAATGTTATAAAATACTCTCCCAGAACACTTTTTTGGCTCATGGTTTTCTGCATGTCCCTTGCTAATCCATTATTTTATAAAATAATGAGTATTTTCTATGCAAAAAAAAGAGAAGCAAGAAATTTTGAAAAGTATCTACTGCCTTCACTTTTCCTTTTACATGGAAAGGAAGCCAAGTAACCAAGGAAGATTGGGAGAGAAACATTTCAGAAAATTGGTAATGCATGGTCTCTTCCATCAGGCTATTCAGATCTAGTGAAGGGATGGTAAGCTTAACAGCAGTAACACCTGTTGAGTAACTCAGATCCTGCCAAAATAGGACCCTAAGAAGCCTGTCTAGTCTTCATACTTAAAATGTAATACAATCAAAATAAGTTTAAGAAAATTTTGTTGTATATCTGTACATCAGAGATGTGCTAAGTATTGGTGAAAAAGATCCAAGATAGGGTCCCTATCTTCAAATATCTGCATATTTCTCATCAGAAATGATCACCATAAAAGATCACCTGCTGAGCCAGAGACAGAAAAGGAGTATCTTTAAAGTGGTAATAGAAAAGAACTGACAACCTAGAATTCCATACTGTGAAACAAAATTTTCTGCTGGTCTCCATCCCTGGTTCCTTGCACAAAGCTCCTAAAAATACCTTGTAATTTCATTAAGTGATAAGAGTACTAGGAGCATCTTTTGTTCTAGGATTTGGTTTTTGACCCTACTTCCTGATACACAGCTCTTAAATCCCTTGAATTTTCCTGGGTGACAGAAATGTCCTTCTTTCTAATGAGATGAATTTCAGTGGGCTTCTGGACAGGATGGTCAAAAGAAAGACCAAGCCATGATGAGAAGCTTGAAGCTTACAGCCCCACCCCTACCTCCTCTAGGAAGTAGGTAGGGCTACAGATTTGAGTTAATGACTGATCATGCCACATGATGATGCCTCCATAAAAATCTCAAAAGTTGGGGTTTGGAAAGCTTCTGGGTTGGTTAACACATCCATGTACCAGGAGGGTGATACTCCACAAGGATAGAAACTCCATACTTGGGACCCTTCTAGACCTTGCTCTATGTATCTCTTCATTTGTCTTCATCTGTATCCTTTATCATATCTTTCATTATATAATAAACTGGTGTTAGTTTACCCTAAGTTCTGTGAGCTGTTCAAGCAAATGATCAAATTTAAAGGCAGATTTAACCTAATATACAGCCAAGTTGGACAGAAATTTTGAGTAATCTAGGGACCTACTACATACAACTGTCATCTGAAGTGGAGGTGAGTTGTGTGAGATTAAAATCATGTGAAGTTAAAAGACATTTTCAAAAATGAAAGAAAACAAAGAATTCATAAGTAGTAGAGTTATAGCTGATCTACAAGGAATGCTAAAGGAAGTTTCTGAGGTTGAAAGGCAATGAAACTAGACAAACTTTAATATTCAGAAATGAAGAATAAAGAGTAAATAGCTGAATGAATATAATGGACTCCTTTTTTTTTCCTTCTAAATTCTTTAAATGTGTGAATGTTGAAATCAAAGCTTAATGACATTCTCTGGTAGAGATGTGATTCATACAATAACACCAAAAAGGACACTGCAATGAAATGGAGGGAAGAAGCCTACACATGGTTGCAAGGTTTTAGCATCACCATTTTGCATGAAGTAGTATAATATTAACAAGTACACTGATTTAGATATTATAATCCCAGACCAACAACATAAAAATACAATATAGCTAAAAATTCAACAGCTATAATCAAATACCAACAAAAATTCAAAAATATCCAAAAGAAGGCAGAAAAAGGAAAAAAATTGGACAAAATAAATGATAAAAGGCCTAAATCCAACTACATCACCTTAAATGTTAATGGTCTAAACCAGGGACCAACAAACTTTTTTCTATAAAAGGACTAATAGTAAATATATGAGAGTTTTGGGACATAAAGTCTCTATCACAACTACTCAGTCTTACAATGCAAAAGCAGCCACGGATAGTAAACCATGTGCTGTGTTCCAATAAAATTAATTTCCGAAATAGGGATTTGAACTGAGGGACATAGTTAACTCTTAGGTTAAACACTGCAATTAAAGGCCATAGATTGACACAATGGATTAAAAAGAGAAAGTATTATTATATGCTGCCTGCAAGACATACACAGATAGGTGGAAAGTAAATGGATATAAAATGATATACCAGTAGGAAAAGAAGGCAAGAGGGGCTATCTTAGTATCAGCTAAAGAGACCATTATTGATGGGTTGTGCCTAATGACAAAGATTCAAAATACATAGAGGGAAAATGACAGAAATAAAATAGTTTCACAAAAAATAGGTAATAGAAAACAATCCCCTTAGCACTTTATAGAAAAGTGCTAGACAAAAAAAAACAGACTAGACAAAAAAATCAGAAAATACTTAGATCTGCCCAATATCAACCACCTTGATTTAACTAACAATTATAGAAACTACATCAACAACTGCAAAATAACAAATTATTTTCAAGTGGACATGGTATAGTCACCACAACAGACCATGTGCTGGACTATAAAACAAGTCTCAATAAATTTAAGGGGTTTGAAAAAAAACACACAAACAACAAGGAGACATTACAAATATCAAACATACAAAATATTATGTACAAAGAGACTTCTATGAACAAATTATACATCAAACAAATCTGACAACCAAATTTATCCAATTCTAGGATAAATACAGAAGCTATCAAAACTGAGTAACAAGAGAAAATCTGAACAAATTATTAAGGAGATTTTATCAGTAATCAAAAATGTCCCAACAAACAAAAATCCAGGACCAGACAACTTCACAAATTCTACCAAACATTCAAAGAATTAGTATCAATCCTTGTAAAACTCTTCCAAACTCTCCTAAACTCATGGGACCAGCCTTATCCTGATAGATCCTCTTCTCGAAGGATGCCACCAAAAAATCAGACCTTGATAAATACAAATGCAAAAATCCTCAACAAAATATTAGCAAAGAAAATTCAACAATACATTAAAAAGATCATGGTGGGTACAGAGGAAACATACCTCAACATAATAAAACACAAGTAAGATGAACTCACAGTTAAAATCATACCCGATGTGAAAAGTTGAGTTTCTCTAAGGAAGTTTCTTTAAGATTAGGAACAAGACAAGGATGTCCACTCTTGTCACTTTTATTCAACATAGTACCGGAAGTCTTGGCCACAGCAATCAGACAAGAAATAAGAAATACAAGGCATTCAAATTGGTAAGAAAGATGTAAAACTGTCTATTTGCATATGACACAATATTATATACAGAAAACCCTAAAGACTCTACAGAAAAAAATACTAGAATACGTGAATTTGGTAAGATGCAAAATACAATTAAAATACAGAACTCTATTATGTTTCTATACACTAATTACAAGTTATCAGGAAGAGAAATTAAGGAAACAATCCCATTTATATCTTCATTAGAAAAACAAAATACCTAGGAAAAAATTTAGCCAAGGAGGTAAAAACCAAAAACAAAACCAAAAACCCTATCTTTAAAAACTGTAACACACTGATGAAAGAAATTGGAGATGACACAAATAATGCCATGTTAATGGCCTGGAAGAACTGATACTATTAAAATGTTCATATTATCCAAAGGAATTTACAGATTCAATGCAATCGCTATTAAAATATTAATGGCATTTTTCACAACTAGAACAACAAAAAAAAAAATCCTAAAACGTGTGGAACCAAAAAAGACCATGAGCAGCCAAATCTATCTTGAGAAAGAACAAAACTGGAGGTATCACAGTCCAATTTGAAACTATACTACAAAGCTATAGTAATGAGAACATTATGGTACTAGCACCAAAAAAACAAAAAAACAAACAAACAAACAAAAAACCCTACAGATCAAATGGAACAGAATAGGGAGGCCAGAAACAAACCCACATTTATATGGTCAATTAATCTATGATAAAGAGGCAAGAATACACTACAATGGGGAAAAGGCAGTCTCTAAGGGGTGCCTGGGTGGCTCAGTCAGTTAAGTGTCTGCCTTCAGCACAGGTTATGATCCCAGAGTCCTGGGACTGAGCCTTGTGTGAGGCTCCCTGCCCAGCTTGTGTTCTGGCCCTCTCTCTCTCTCTCTCAAATAAATTAATAAAATCTCTTTTAAAAAAGTCTCTTTAATAAATGATGCTGGGAAAACTGGACAGCACATACAAAAGAATGAAATGACCGTTTTTTTTTTATTTATTTTGAAATGACTGTTTTCTTATACCACATACAAAAATAAATTCAAAATGGATAAAAGAGCTACAAGTAAGACTTAAAATCATAAAACTCCTAAAATAAAATATAAAGTAGTAATATCTTAGAACTCAGTCTTAGCAATATTTTTTTTTTTTTTGGATCTGTCTCATGAGGCAAGGGAAATAAAAGCAAAAATAAACCATTGGAACTACATCAAATTAGTTTTTGCAAGGAAAAGCAACCAACAAAATGAAAAGACAACCTACCAAATAGGAGAAGATATTTGCAAATGATACATCTGATAAGGGGTTAATCTAAAATATACAAAGAACTCTACAACTCCACACCAAAAAAAAAAAAATCCAAGAATAGACATTTTTCCAAAGAAGACACACAGATGGCAAAAAGAAAATATGTTCAACATAAGCATCAGAGAGATATAAATCAAAACCACAATGAGTTATCACTTCATACCAGTCAAAATAGCTAGTATATCAAAAAGGTAATAAATAACAAACATTGACAAGGATATGGAGAAAAGGAAATTCATGCACTACTTGTGGGAATGTAAATTGGTACAGACACTATGAAACAGAGTATTGAAGGTTCTTCAAAAAATTAAAAATAGAAATATAAAATCCAGCAATTCTGCTTCTGGGTTTTTACCCAAAGAAAACAAAAACACTAATTCAAAAATATATATGTACCCCTACATTCACTGCAGCATTATTTACAATAGCCAAGATACAGAAGCAGCTTGTTTACTGACATAGGAATGGATAAAGAAAATGTGCTGTATAATGGAATATTATTCAACCATAAAAAAGAATGAAATCTTACCATTTTGACAACATAAATGAACTTAGCATTAAGTGAAGTGAAATAAGTCAAATAGAGGAAGACATATATAAGTAAAACCTCACTTATATGTGAAATCTTAAAAAGAAACTAAGGTCACCAAATAGATTGGAGGTTGCCAGAGACAGGGGATAGAATGTGAGCAAAGTAGAGAAAGGGGATCAAAAGGTATAAATTTCCAGTTATAAAATAAATAAGTCATGGGAATGTATTATGCAGGATGGTGACTATAGTTAATAATACTGTACCACACATTTGAAAGTTACCAAAAGAGTACAACTTAAAGTTCTCGTCACAAGAAAAAAAAATGTGGAACTATGTATGGTGACAGATGTTAAGTAGACTTATTGAGATGGTCATTTCCCGATATAAACAAATTTTGAATCATTATGTTTTACACCTGAAACTAATGTATATATCAACTGTACTTCAACAAAAAAATGCTAAAAAAAAACAATTCAAGAGACTTGAAATCATACAGACTATATTCTCTGATAACAAAATTAAGAAATCCAGAAAATTTTCAAATATCTTACTTCAAATATCTTATAAATTAACATATTTCAAAATAATTCACAAGTCAAAGATAAAATAATGAGGCAATTAAAAATATTTTAAAGTGAATGACAATATATGTTATAATGTCAAAATTTGTGTATAGCTAAAGCAGTGCTCCAATAGAAATTTATAAATTCTTATAAGAAAGTATCTACAACAAATGACCTAACAATCCATTTTAAAATGCTAGAAAAAAGAACTAAACCTTAAGTATAAAAAATAAATTTGTAAGGAGATATCACCAAAATAGAAAACAACGTCAGATTAAAATAGCAAAAGTTGGTTCTTTGAAAAAGAGAAACAAATTTGACAAATCTTAGGCTAGATTCATTAAGAAAAGAACACAAAAAACAAATGTGAAGATCAAAAGTGGCTGTCCAGGGGCACCGGGGTGGCATAGTCACTTAAGTGTCCAGCTCTTGGTTTCAGGTCAAGTCATAATCTTAGGGGTCATGGGATCAAGCCCCATGTTGGGCTCTGCTTAAGATTCTCTCTCCCCCTCCCTCTGCCTGTCTTTCCTCCCACCCCCACTCTTTCTCCCTCTCTAAATAAAAACAGTTTTTTAAAAAGGGGTTGTCCACAGATTGTACAGATGTTAAATAGAAAATAGGAGATACTATGAATAACTTTAAGCCAACATTTGGCAACTTGGATAAAATGGATATACTACAAATTTTGTGTGGACATATTTTTTTCATTTGTCTTTGGTAATTTTACCGGTAGAGTAAAATTGCTAGGTTTGTAGTACTTTGGAAATCAGGACCTCTTAGAATTGCTCTAACTAAAAAATCACATGAATTGTCAATACCAAGATAGATACTTTATATAAATGTAATCATATAATATGTAACCTTTTGTGTCTGGCTTCTTAGCATAACATTTTAGAGTTTCATTCTACCTAGAAGTTCCACTTAATGAAACTATCAATCAAGCATGTAATAGTACATTTTTAGATACACAAATTCAAAGATTTTACAAACAATACTCGTTTTTGAAGCTCCTGGAAAATGCACTTGAGCAAAATGAGGTTTATCAAAAAAGAAGAAAACATAAGGGTCAAGAAACAAGAGAGTAAAGTCAGCAAAAGTAACCAAGAAAGAAACTCTAAAAATCTATTTCTCCACCAAAGCAACAACAGTCAAAAACTTCCAGAACCAACTTTTTCTGAATTTTAAAATAAAAAGCTTACAAAACCAGGGTAATACTTAATACTTAATAAAGAACAGCTAAATTTAGTAAAGAGTTTTGTGGCATTTTAACTTGCCTGAGAGCATCTCCCCCAAACCAGCTTGGCAATGGCCTTGAAAACAACTGCTCTCATTCCTGATACAGGTTGCCAGTACTGGTGAGAGCAATGCAAATCATATTCTCAGAGAACTGTGGTTGTTCATTTTGACCTGTCTGGTGACCCCCTAAAGAACTATCTTAAAGGACTTGCCTGTATCTTACCTAAGAACTCTTCCAGGGCTGAGGCTGCTATCTGAATTCATTTGGCAAAACATTTACAGGAAAATGTATTAGCCAATTCCTCCTGGGAGAAGGGATAACAATTAAAGCAAATAATAGGAAAACCCAAAAAGCCTAGGAATAAAGATTAGGGAAAAAGATGCTTTGGGGAATAAGGGCATGGAAAGACTCAGATGTTCCTAGGACTCTAGAAGTTTATATGCATGCTAAAGGCTAGGCTCATGCTCACAGAAAGACTTGAGAAGGTCCTAAACTATCATCTCTGGCTGACCTTTAGGTTCCTCAGAAGTAAGAAGTCAAAGGAAGAGTTGTAAACTGCCCATTGAGTACTAAAGGCATACCCAACACACGTAAAGAAGCCATATACAAAGATTGGGAGAGGAAAAATAAAAAACAAAGATTGGGAGAGGTTTTTTCCTCTTGTTTTTTGGTTCTAGGTATTGAAGGAATTCTCTGCCAAATCATCAGCTGACCATGAAGATATCACAACAGAGACCTGAGTGGCCACATGTAACAAACATAGACTTTACAATATTAGTTGAGAAAAGTCACTAGACAACAAAAATTTCACAAGCAGCAACAATAGAGCCTAAAAAAGGGAAAAAATCTGATTTCCAGTTATACATTATAGTCAAAATACTGTTTTCAAAAACAACAAAATACAATGCATTCAAAGAATGAAGAAAGTATGGTCCCTATGAATGAATAAAAGAAATTTTCTCTGAGATGCAGACATTGGATTTACTAGAGAAAGACTTTAAATAAACTATTTTAAATATGCTCAAAGAACTAAAGGAAACCATGAGAAAGCACCTTGCCAAATAGAAAATATTGTTAAATAAAAATTATGAAAAGGACCCCGACAAATTCTGGAAAAGTGAAAAAATTCGCTAGAGTGGTTCAACAGCAGATATGAGCAAGTAGAATAAAGAGTAAGCAAATTTAAAGATAAGTCAATTGACATTACCCAGTCTGGGGAATAGAAAGAAAAAAGAAAAAGAAAAATGAACATAACCTAAGATACCTGTCAGACCACAGCTAGAATGCCAACAAACGTACAGTGAGAGTCACAGGAGGAGAGGGGAGAGAGAAATGACAAAAAAAAAAAAAAAATACTTAAGGAAATAATGGCAGAAAGACTTAAGACAAATTTGATGAAATACATACAATGACATATCCAAGAAGCTTAATGAACTACAAACTGGATACACTCAAAGAGGTTCACACTGAGATGCATTATACGCAAACTATTATAAGATGATCCTGAGGCCAGCAAGAGCAGCAATTAGTCACTTACAAGGGATTCTCAATTGGATAAAATGCTGATTTCTCATCAGGAACCATGGAAGCCAGAAGGCAGTGGGGAAGACAAAGTACTGAAAGCAAAAAATCAACCAAAAATCTATATGCAGCAAAACTACCTTCAGAAAGAAAAAAGAAACTGAGACATTCAAAGATAAACAAAAACTGACAGTTCATTGCTTAGAAAAAAAAATGCTAAAGGGAATCTTTTAACTTGAAATTAAAAAGTATAAAGTAACCAGAATTAGGATGCCTGGGGTGGCTCAGGGTTGAGTGTCTGCCTTCAGCTCAGGGTGTGATTCCAGGCTCAGGATTGAGTCCCACAAGGGGAGCCTGCTTCTCCCTCTGCTTATGTCTCTGCCTCTCTTGCTGCACCTCTCATGAATGAATGAATGAATGAATGAATGAACAAATAAATAAATAAATCTTAAAAAAAATAATAAAGTAACTGGAGTCCACATTGATAAGTAAAAACCAGTAAACTTAACTACACTGGAAAGCTAAAAACTAGTATCAATGAATTTTTGGATGTAACTTCCCCTTATTCCTATATGACTTGAAATACAAATACATAAAATTGCAGATTTATAAATCTAGGTTGATAGATTACACAACATATAAAGATGGAATTTGTCATAATGGCAATGTAAAGGTGGGATGGAACTATAGGGGCAGAGTTTTATATAATATTGAAACTAAAGTGTTATTAATTCAAATTACATTGTTGTAAATTAAGTAGTTCCCCAGTGCAACTGCCAGGAAAATAACTTCAAAATATACAGTAAGGGGAATGAAAAAGAAATAAAAATGATACAGTAGAATCTATTAAACACAAAAGAAGGTATTAATGGAGGAAATGTAAAACCAAAAAAGATATAAGACTTCTAAAAGACAAATACAAAATGGGTGTAGTTAGTCCTTCCTTATTAGTAATTACAACTGAATGTCAGTCATAAACACTCCAATTAAAAGACAGAAATTGGCAGAATGCATTAAGAATACGATCCAATTATATGCTGTTTGACAACGATGATACTCACTTTAGATCCAATTATAAAAATAAGTTAAAAGTGAATGAATGAAGATGTGTGACACAGATAATAACCAAAAGAGAGTTGGAGTGGGTATACTAATAACAGATAAAAACAGACTTTAAGACAAAAATTGTTACAAGAGATAAAGGAGAACATTATAGAATGGTAAAAGGGTCAATTCACTAAAATAACAATTATGAACATATATTACCTAATAACAGAAAGGAAAACTGATGGAACTGGAGGCACACGGAGAATTTAATAATAACAGCTGGAGATTCCAAGGATCCTACTTTCAATAAAGAACAGAAAAACTAGACAGATGATCAACAAGGAAATAAACAGAGGGCATGAACAACACTATAAGCCAACTACACCTAACAAACACGTACAGAACACTTCATTTAAAAACACCAGAATGCACATTCTTCTGAAATATACACGAAACTTTCTTCAGGATCAACCATGTTAGGCTACAGAATAAGTCTTAAAAAGTTTAAAAAACAATGGTATCATACAAAATATCCTGACTATAATGTATTGAAATTAGAAATCAATATCAGAAGTAAAACTGGAAAATGCATGAATATGTGGAAGTTAAAAACATACTCTTAAACCAATGGATCAAAGAATAAATAACAGAGGATTGAGAAAATACTTTGAGACAAAAGAAAACAAAGACACAACATACCAAAACTTAAAGGATACAGCAAAAGCAGCACCCAGATAAAAAATTATAACTACAAATGCCTATATTAAAAAAGAATAGCTCAAATCAATACCTAACATCAAACATTAAGGAACTATAAAAAGAATGGCAGGCTAAATCGAAAGCTAACAGAATGAATGAAATAATAAAGATGAGTAAAGATAAATGAAATAGAGATAAAAAATAAACCAACAAGGCAAAGGTTGATTATTTGGTAAGATCAAAATTGACAAAGATCAACTAGAAAAAAGACTTAAATTACTAAGATCATGAATAACAATGATTTTGTATCCTGCAACTTTGCTGAATTCATTTATCAGCTCTACTAATTTTTTACATTAGTAGAGTTTTAGGGTTTTCTATGTATAAGACTGTGTCATCTGTGAATAGAAATTACTTTGTCCTTTCAAATTTGAATGTCTTTTATTTATCTTTCTCAACTACATGCTCTGGGTAGAACTTCCAGTATAATGTTGAATAAAAGTTGTAAAAGTGATTATCCCTGACTTGCTCTTGATATTAGTGGGGGAAAACTTGCAATCTTTCACTACTATGTATATGCTTTTGATATACATCCCTTATTATGCTGAGGAAATTCCCTTTTATCTCTTGCTTGCTGAGAGTGTTTATTAAGAAAGGATGTTGGATATTGTCAAACGCTTTTTCTGTAACAACTGAGATGGTGATGTTATTTTTTTTGTTTTGCATTCTGTTAATGTGGTGTATTATACAAATTGATTTTCACATGCTGAACCACCCTTAGGATTAATCCCACATGGCCATGATATATAATCTTTTTATTCTGCTGCTGGGTTTGGTTTGGTGGTATTTTTGTACCTTATATTCTGAGGATTACTGATCTATAGTTTTCTTTTTGCATGATGTTTTTGTCTAGCTTTGGTATCAGAGTAATATTAGCCTTACAGGATAGATGAAAAGTGTTCTTCAAGTTTTTGGAAGAGTTTGAGAAAGTTGTGTTAATTCTTCTTTAAATGTTTGGTAGAATTCACCAGTGGAACTGTCAAGTCCTGAACTTTTCTTTGTTAGGAGATTTTCTTATTACAAACTCAATCTCCTTACTTGCTATATGCTTATTTAGATATTCTATTTCATCTTAAGGAAGTATTGGTAATTTCTGTTTTTAGTAATTTTTCTATTGCATCTAGCTTACCTAATAATTTGGTGGCATACACATAACAATTGGCAGTATTTTCTTATAATTCTTTTTATTTCAGTAAGCTTACAGTAATGTCCCTACACAAAATCAGCTGTGTTTTCTACACTATGAATGAACAGTCCAAAAAGGAAATTAAGAAAACAGTTCCACTGGCATGACAAGGAATAATTAGGAATAAATTTAACTGAAGAAGCACAAGACCTGTACACTGAAAACTGAGACACTGATAAAATAGACTGAAAAAAAAAAATGGAAATATACCCCATGTTCATGGATTGAAAGTTTTAATACTGTTATAATCCCCCAAAGTAACCTACAAATTCACTAATATCCTATCAAAATTCTTTTGAAAGAAAAGGAGATTTTTTTGCAGAAATGAAAATGCAGATCCTAAAAATAACATGGAATTGCAAGAAACCCCAAATAACCCAAACAACCTTCTGAAAGAACAAAGTTGAAGACTCACACTTCCCAATTTCAAAACTTTCTATAAAGCTATAGTAATCAAAACTGTGTGGTACTGGTATAGGATAGACATATAGATTAAGGGAACAAAACTAGAAGTTCAGGAATAAACACATACTCCTATACTCAAATGATTTTCAACAAAGAGGCCAAGATCATCAAATGGAGAAAAAATATCTCATTAATAAATAGTGGTGAGACAACTGGATATCCAAGGCAAAAACAAAACAAAACAAAACAAAAAAGAATTGAAGGTGGGCTTATACTTACACCATATATAAAAGCTAACTCAAAATGGAAAAAAAGACCTAAATATAAGAGCTAAAACTCAAACTCATAGAAGTAAATCTCCGTGACTTGAGATTTGGCAATGATTTCTTACATATGACATCAAAACCATGAGCAACGAAAGAAAAAATAGACTTTATCAAATTTTTAAAAATTTGTACAGATAAGTACACTATCAAGAGAATGAAAAGAAATTCCAGTATAGAAGAAAATATGTGTAAATTATATATCTGATAAGTATATATCTGATAAAAGCCTTGAATCATATATCTGATAAAGATCTAATACATAGATCTCAAATACCTTATATATACCTAAGTGTGTGTGTATGCAGGGGAAGAAAGGAAGTGAGCACGGGGACAGGGGAGGGAAGTGGCAGACAGAAAAAAGAGTTGAAAGTCTAGTATCCAGAACTTTTATAACTCAATCACAAAAAGAAAATAACCCAATTTAAAATATGGTCAAGGAACTTGGGTAGACCTTCTTACAAAGAAAAAATCTAAATGGTCAACAAGCACAGAAAAAGACACTCAATATCATTAGACAGTAGAGAAATGCAAATCAAAATCACAGTGAGATACCATTTCACACCCACTGGAATGACTATAATAAAAAAAGATCCTAACAAGGATGTCAAGAAATTGGAACCCTCACACACTGCTACTAAGAACGTAAATGGTATAGCCACTGTGGAAAACAGTTTGGCAGTTCCTCAAAAAGTTAAACACAGAATTACAATGGGACCTGGCAAGTCCACTCCCAGGTATATATCCAAGATAAATGATAATAGGTGTTCAAACACATACTTTCCACAAATATTCACAGCAACATTATTCATAACAGCCAAAAGGTTTACCCCAAATGCCCAACTGAGAGATGAACAAAATGTAACATATCCATACAAGAAAATATCATTTAGCCATAAAAAGGAATGAAAAATGAAATACTGATACATGCTACCCATGGATAAACCTTGAAAATCTTATGGTAAGTGAAAGGAATCAGACACAAAAAGTCACATATAATTCCAATTAGAGGAGATATCCAGAATAAGTATATCCATTAAGACAAAAAGTAGATCAGAGTTTGTCAGTGGCTGGGCAGAGGAGAGAATGGAAAATGACTACTTAAGGGGTATGAGGTTCCTCTTGGGATTATAAAAATGTTCTGGAACTAGACAGTGGTGATGTTTGTACACTACTATACTAAAAACCACCAAATTATACATTTCAAAATGACTTACTTCAATTAAAAAAGGAGAAAGAAAGGGCACCTAGATGGCTAAGTCAGTTAGTCAGCCAGCTCTTGATTTAAACTTAGGTTATGGTCTCAGGGTCATGAGATGGAGCCCCACATCAGGCTCCATGCTCAGTGCTCAGCACGGAGTCTACTTGAGATTCTTTCCTGCTTCCCTTCCCTCCCCCTCTGCTCCTCCCCTGGTGGAAGGAAGAGGAGAGGGGAGGGGAGGGGAGGGGAGGGGAGGGGAGAGGAGAGGAGAGGAGAGGAGAAGAGAAGAGAAGGAAAGAAGGAAAGGAAGGAAGGGAGGGAGGGAGAGAGAGAGGGAGGAAATTAAATAAAAATTAAAAGGAGAAAGCAACCAAAGAACTGCAAAGGGGTATCCCATGATAATAGTAAAAGTACATTCCAGGACAACAGTACTGAAGAGTAAGCAGTCTATACTGGAAAAGGATCATGAAGGATTTTGAAAGAAAACCCTTCTCAGGGGGGAGAAAATACCAACTGATATATTTGTGTATAAGAAAAATATTATAGGTAAGTGTGACAGAGTTCTTGGAGCACTTAAGGAAAACAGTTAACAGCAGTTACATAGAAAAACAACATGATCATTAGCTCCAAGAAAAATAATGGATTGTCTGAAACAGATATGCACCTGTTGGCTAAGCAATTGTATTTACATTGTCTTATAATATAAAGAGTGGTAATGCTTTAACTGAAATTTGTGAAATAACTATACGGTAGAGAGGGAAGACAGAAGGGTGAAGAAGTGAGGCAACTGACATAGAAGACATAAATTCTCATTTTCCAAAATAGGCTGCCAATATCAAAAAATAAAGCTGGAAACAATTTAAACATTTTACTTAGAAATAGTTAAATACTAGAAGAAAAAGCTAACAGAGTACTTTCATGACTTTTAAATTATATAGACTGACAAAATCTAGAAGATAAATTAATAAATAACTCTTATTTTATTAAAAACTAGCCGGTAGGAGAGACTACTGGTTATCCCCAAGAGCAGCAGTTTTTCCCTTCTGTTTCAGCAACAGAATTAGCAGGCTACACAGCTAAAGATTACATTTTCCAGTCTGCTTCATACAGGATAGGATGACTAAGTTCTGGTCTATGAGTTATTAAGTGAAAGTGATATATGCTACTTACAGGTCATACTTTTAAGGAGAACTACCTCTCCCTTTTACGTCTTTCCTGATGGCTAGACAGGGAATATAGTGACTGAAGGAAAGGCATTCATCTTGGGCAGAGATAGAAGCCATATATTAAAGATGGCAAACTTGGGCAGCCCAGGTGGCTCAGCGGTTTAGCACCGCTTTCAGCCCAAGGCCTGGGCCTGGAGACCTGGGATTGAGTCGTGCGTCAGGTTCCTTGCGTGGGGCCTGCTTCTCTCTCTGCCTGTGTCTCTGCCTCTCTCTCTCTCTCTGTCTCTCATGAATAAATAAATAAAATCTTTAAAAAATAAATAAAAATAATAAAGATGGCAAAGCAATACGATTGAGTCCAGTAACATTTCACCAGAGCAGAATGAAGACACCAGCCCAATTATGAGCTGTTATAGAATATACAGAAATAAAATTCTACCTTGTTCAAGCCTTGTTGTTATGGTTTCTTCTCTAAAGCAGTCATATTTACCTATAGCATTTCTAATACAGACAGAAATCAACCAAAGGAATACAATAAAATTTATGTACATAAGGTTTGCAACTAAGCAGTTATTAAATAGGAATGCTAAGACTCCTTTATGAAATTTAGGAATTATGGTAAAAAATGTACCTTTTTTAACTGGAGACTGATGTTGCTGTTGTTCATTATGACCTTGAGTAAAGGCTTGCATTCCATTCGTCTTACACTATTAAAAGAAAAAAATATATACTTTTTAACTGGCTTAAAAAAAAATTTTTTTTATCATCCAAAACTATTTTCCTAATCAATCAAAGTATTAGTCAAAACATATTTCTGGACTAAAGGATAAGCAATCTTGTAAGAGAATGCTTATTAAAAATAAGCAAAAGAAAAAATCTTTCAAAATATATTCACCTGTATCTTTAACTATTTTGTCATGATTTTTTTTTAACTAACTCCCCTTCTGATTCCATGCTCACTGAGAAGTACCCTGATTATAATTTAATCTCCCTAGTGCATTTAATAAACTACCTGGAACCAATAAGAAAATATCATAGGCACATGACAGTAAGATTTCTCATGATAAAATAATGCGTTCTCGGATTTTATAAATCAGTTTCACAAATTTGGTCAATGCAATCTATCCTTCAGATAATCCCTTACGCTGACAAAAATCAGTTTGCAAATAGTCAGCCATACTCTGAACCATGGTAATTCATTAAGGTAGGTTTCTCTGAAGATATCTATCCTGAAAAATAAACATCTCTGCTCTATCAATCACGGTAGTAACAAGTTATAGCTCATTCCTTAAACATTTGCAAATTCTACCAAGGCAACTCTGCATGAAGTTAGAAAGATTAATTATTTAACCCTATGACACAATGAAGAGTAATGAGATAACTCTATAATACTGAATCATCAAAATAAGTTATCAGAAAAAAATTAAATTTTAGCAAAATTTTTAAGTAGAGGTAGAAAAATATGAAAATGCCAAAGATCTTCATTGTCCAAAGTTTTTCTTCCCATTAGATTTAATAAACAATAATATAACTATATAGTCCCTTCTAAAAATTTTTAAATTTAAAAATTTAAAGTGTGCAAAGGCACACTTCACTGACACTAAAATGCAAGCCCTAAAATCAAACTCAAAAGTAAATTATAATCTGAAGAAAACATTAAGAAATAATCTATTGGGATCCCTGGGAGGCGCAGCGGTTTGGCGCCTGCCTTTGGCCCAGGGCGCGATCCTGGAGACCTGGGATCGAATCCCACGTCGGGCTCCCGGTGCATGGAGCCTGCTTCTCCCTCTGCCTGTGTCTCTGCCTCTCTCTCTCTCTCTCTCTCTCTCTCTCTGTGACTATCATAAATAAATAAAAATTAAAAAAAAAAAAGGAAATAATCTATTTTGGGATCCCTGGGTGGCTCAGCAGTTTAGCGCCTGCCTTTGCCCCGGAGTGTAATCCTGGAGTCCCGGGATCGAGTCCCACATCGGGCTCCCTGTGTGGAGCCTGCTTCTCCCTCTGCCTGGGTCTCTGCCTCTCTTTCTCTCATTCTCTCTCTGTGTCTTTCATGTATAAATAATATCTTTAGAAAAAAAAAAAGAAATAATCTATTTTTAAAATAGTATCTAGGGGTACCCAGGTGGCTCAGCCAGTTAAGCATCTGCCTTTGGCTCAGGTCACGATCCCAGGGTCCTGGGATTGAGCCCTGCATTGGGGTCCCTGCTGAGAAGGGAGCCTGCTTCTCCCTCTCCCCCTACTCATGCTCTCTCTTGCTATCTCTCTCTCTCTCTCTCTCTCTCTCTCAAATAAATAAATAAATAAGATCTTTAAAAAAATAGTATCCGAAAGAAGAAAATACTTAGGAATAAATTTAACCAAGGTGGTGAAATAGTTGCACATGGAAAACATTAAGATACTAAAGAAATTAAAGATGGCATAAATAACTAGACGATATTCTATGTTCATAGATTGAAAGAATACTGTTAAAATGTCCTTAACTATCTGCAATGATCTACAGATTCAATGCAATCCCTTCAAAATTCAAATAGTACTTTTTTTATAGCTAAAGCCATCCTAAAATTCATATGGAAAAACCCTAAAACACCATGAGCAGTCAAAGTAATCTTGAGTAAGAACAAAGCTGTAGCCATCACACTTCCGATTTTAAACTATGTTACAAAGCTAAATAATCAAAACATTACAATACTGGCATAAAAAACAAACAATGGGACACCTGGCTTGATCTCGGGGTTGTGAATTCGAGCCACATGTTAGGTATAGAGATTACTTAAAAATAAAATCTTTTTTTTTTAAAAGAAGACACAACCTAGAAATAGACCCACATATATATTCAACTAATCTCTGACAAGGGAACCAAGAATACACAATGGAGAAGGGATAGTCTCTTCTAAAAATAGTACTGGGAAGATTGGATATTCAAATACAAAAGAATGAAATTGGATCCTTAGCTTATATACAAAAAATAAACTGAAAATAGATCAAAACCAAATACAAGACCATAAAAACCATCAAAGAAAACATATGGAAAATGCTCAACACTGGTCTTGGAAATGATTTTTGGGGTATGACATCACAAGCACAAGCAACAAAACTAAAAAATAAGTAAGTGGGACTACATCAAACTAAAACAGTACAGCAAAAGGAGCAAACAACAAAATGAAACAGCAACCTACTGAATGGGAGAAAATATTTGCCAATCATACTTCTAATATGGGGTTAGTATCCAAAATATCAAGGTCTCATATAACACAATAGCAAAATAATAATAATAATCTGATTTACAAATAGGCAGAGGACTTGAATAAACATTTTTCCAAAGAAAACATTTCATGCCAAGTGGTACATGAAAAGATGCTCAACATTGCTAAATCATCAGGGTAATGCAAATCAAAATGACAGTGAGATATCCCTCACACCTATTAGGAAGGCTATTACCAAAAAGACGAGATAATTGTTGGCAAAAATGGGGGAGGGGGAGGAATTCTTGTACAATGTTGGTAGGAATGAAGATTGGTTCAGCCATTTTGGAAAACAGTATGGAAGTTCCTCAAAAAATTAAAAGTAGAACTACCAAAAGATCCAGCAATCCCAGTTCTGGGTATATATCCAAAGGAAATGAAATCACTGTCTTGAAGACTGTACATTCCCATGTTCATCCACTGGAGTATTATTCACAATAGCCAAGATAAGGAAATAACTTACATATCCATCAACAGATGAATGGATAAGCAAAATGTGATAGAGATAGATGAAAAGTTTACAAATAGAATATTATTCAACCATAAAAAAAGAAAATCCTGCCATATGTTACAACATGGATGAACCTGGAAGACATTATACTAAGTGAAATAAACCAGACACAAAGACAAATATTGTATGATCTCATTTATATATGAAATGTTAAAAAATCAAACTCACAGAATTAGAAAATAGAATGATGAGTGCCAGGGGCTAAGGATAGTGGAAATGGGGAGATGCTGGTCAAAGAATACAAATTTTCAATTACAAAATAAATAAGTTCTGGAGATATATTGCACAGCATGGTGATTATAAGTAATATTGTACTATATACTTGAAATGTGCTAAGATCTTAAGTGCCCTCCCACTCCCCCACAAATTTGGTAACTATATGAAGTGATGAATGTGTTAATTAATTGTTATAATCATATCACAATGTATATATGCATAAATGATCAAGTTACATACTTTTATTAAAAAAATCATGTTGTATAGCCTAACTATATTCAATTTTTGTCAATTATACCTCAAGAAAACTGGAAAAAATTGTACTTTGTCATTTCAGCATATATTAGCAAAAATATATAAAAATATATAAATATATTAAAATACTGATTATTTCAAATCTTTCATAGCATGTAAGAAAGTACATCTACCAAAATTTTATAATTTTTTCAATTATAATCTTATAATAAAATCATATATAATCTTACAAATTTAACAATCTTATATAATCTAATCAATAAAGCTGGAGAATTCTATAATAAAGATATGCAGAAAGTGTGATGGAAAGAATGAGCAAGAGTATCAAAGTTGGCTTAAAAACGTCAGGAAAGGCTTTACATGATGCATAACACTCAGAGGATCAGTAGTAGCTAGGCTGGCTTGACTAGTAAAAAATGAATGTTTATGGAAGAAAAGAGCAGCTTTGTGTTGGGATGCATGGGGTAATACAGCTAGTTTAGGAAATGGAAAATCAAATAGGCTTAAATAAAGCAAAAGAAACAGTAGGTCTTTTTTTTTTCCAAGTCAAGGTTCTTTGCAATTTATGGTACAATACCCAATATTCTATTTAGCTTTTTCATATTTATAGCAAAAATGTTCCCAGCTCCTGTCGCTCATCTTAAACAACTGTACGCAAAAAAAAAAAAAAAAAAAAAAACTGTACACGACTGAGATAACAAAGGAGAATTAGAGGTTAAATGCATATCAAACTCTACTCCTAGAACAAAAGTTAAACAGGAAAAACACTAACTCATTTAGAGTTAATTTCTGTAGTATAAAAGAGCTCCTACAAACAATAATAATAATAATAATAATAATGCCTATAAAAAAGAATGGGCAAAGGCCGGGAACTGATAATACAGATGAAAGAAAATTCAAATTACTGTTTTGTTTTGTTTTGTTTTGTTTTTTTAAGATTTTATTATTTTAGAGAGAGAGCATGAGTCAAGGGGGAAGTGGAGGGAGGGAGGGAGAGAGGGAGAAAGAATCTCAAGCCAACTCTGTGCTAAGAGCACAGTCCAACATGGGGCCCAATCTCAGGACACTGAGATCATAATCTGAGTTGAAACCAAGAGTCAGATGCTTAACCAACTGAGCCACCCAACCACCTCAAATTACTCATAAATAAATCAAAGATGGCTATAAAATCTTGACATTCCTCCCAACAACAAGTCAATTCTTTATCTCCTCCCCTGGAATCTGAGCAAGTTCTGTGACTGCTGAAACAGATCTAATACAGTAGATATAACACTCTACTGATTTCCAGGCTTTAAGAGTCTTCCACTTCTTATCTTTTAGAACTTTAGCCATGGAACCCAAACATGGTGTTGTGAAAAGCCCAAGACACTTGGAAAGGCCATTTGTGTTCCTTCCGTTACACTGAAGCAGGTGAACCCTAAGCCAATACCCAGCATCAACTGCCAGCCATGTAAGTAAGCCATTTGCCATCCAGTCAAGACTTTAAATGACTCTGATCCTAGATGCTACCTGACTGTATGCACATTACTGAACTTAGAAAAAGGTCCCTGACACCAGTCAACCCACAGAGCCATGAAAGATAAGAAGAAGCTATTTTTCAAGTCAAAGTTTTAAAGAAAAATTTTTATGAGGTAATAATAAAAAACAGAAGTTAAAAGAAGTTATTCAAACATAGGGAAGGTAATACCAGAGAGAAACATGGATTTATACAAAGAAATTAAGAGCACTGGAAATGGAATAAATGAAGGTGAAGTAAAACTCATTCTTTTACTTAAGTTATTTTAAAAGATAACACAGGAAATCAAAAATAACAGCAATGCATTATGTATTTATAGTACAAGCTACAGTAAAGTTATTCCCATAATAGAACGTGTTATGGAACATGAATGGGAGGTAAAAGTCTACAAAAAAAAAAAAAACTATCAGATCTAATAAGTGAATTTAATGAGATCAATATACAAAAACCAATACTATTTCTGTATCCTACCAACCAGCATGTAGAATTTGAAATTTACAAAAAATACCACTTATAATAGTATCAAAAAATATGAAATGCTTATAATAAATTTGGCAAAAGATCTTCAAGACCCCATTCTAGAAAATACAAAAAAAAGGAAATATGTGCTCACAAATCAGAAGACTCAATATTGTTAAGATGTTAATTCTTCTCAAATTAATCCTTACACTCAATCAAAATTGCAGTAGACTTTTTTTTTGCAGAAATTAGCAAGCTCATTTAAAAATTATATGGAAATGCAAACAGCTAAACAGCTGAGACAAATTTGAAAAAGACTGTAGTGAACTTCACTATCTTATATCAAGACTTATCATAAACCTACAGCAGTCTGTAAAATGTGATCTTGACAAAAAGATGGACATACAGAAGACCTATGTACAGTTGGTGACTATCGTTAACAATACTATATTATATAACTGAAAGTTAAGAGAATAAATTTTTTTAAGATTTTATTTATTCATGAGAGACATAGAAAGAGAGAGAGAAGAGAGAGAGGCAGTGAAACAGGCAGAGGAAGAAGCAGGCTCCCTGCAGGGAGACCGATGTGGGCCTTGATCCCAAGATCACAGGATCACACCCTGAGCTGAAGGCAGATGCTCAACCACTAAGCCACCCTCTAAGAGAATAAACCTTAAATGTTCTCACCATAACAACAACAAATAGTAATTATGTGAAATGAAGAATATTTTAACTAAATTCATTGTGGCAAGCATTTTGCAACATATAAATGTATCAAATCATCTTACTGTATATCTTAAGCTTAGTTACATGTCAATTATATCTCAATAGTTGGCATAAAAGACATATAAATCAATAAAGCATAATAAAGTTTAGAAATAAACTCACACATGTATACTGATTTTCAATACTCTCACAATTCAGTGAACCCAAACAACCCAAAATCAAAAACCCAAATAAGGCAAACAACCCAAATATCAAAAATATGCAAAATATTTGAACAGACACTTCACCAAAGAAAAAAGAAAAATACAAATGGAACAGAAGCTCATGATAAGATGCTCAATCTCATTAATCATTATGAAAATGCAAATTTAAGATACAATTAGATACTAACACATACTACAATGGCTAAAATTGGTAGGCTATGAAGCAACTGGAACTGGCACATACTACTGGTGGGACTATAAGATAGTACAATCACGATGGAAAACATTTTGACAGTTTCTTATAAAGCTAAACAAACTTCTCATAAAACCCATAAATTCCATTCCTGTGTATTTGTGTGTATGTCCACACACAAATTTGAACACAATCGTCCAGAGCAACATTATTCATAATATCCAAAACCTAGATACAAGTCAATGTTTACCACCTGATGAATAAGCAAACTGTCCTATAGTCATAGAGCAGAATACTATTTCACATTAAAAAGAAACCAACTAAAAAAAGAAAAAGAAGAACCCACTACTGATATATACATAACACAAAAGAATCTCAAAAACATTATGCTGAGCAAAAAAAATCCAACACCAAATGATATATATGTATGATTTCATTTACATGACATTCTAAAATTGTCAAAACTCATTTACAGTTAAAGAAAGCAGATCAGTGGATGCCTGGAGGAGGAAGGAGCATTAGGGATTAGTGGAAGCGGGGATGATGAATGACTATAAAGGGACATAAGGGCACTTAGAGGAAAGATCAAAATGTATCTTCATTGTGGGGTTAGTTATATAGGGTATATATTTGTCAAACTCATTGAACAAATGGGTTCATTTCACTGTAAATTATACCTTAATGAAGTTGTTTTAAAAAATACACAGCAAAAAGTATCTATCATATATGTGGCATTTCTGACATAGGTTCTAGTAGTTTTTCCATTATAACTGAAGCAGCAGATAAAATTTTAAGTTTAGAAGTAAATTTAATTAAATGATTTGGTTTTCTTCTATAAAATTTGCAATATTAAATATACTCTTTTTACACATAAAGCTTTTTGAAAAAGGTCGATGTTTCCAAAAAGAGTTACAAACATTACTATTATGTTAGTTAGGGATATGCTAGCTGCTAGAATAAAACAAAACATTAGAGACTTATAAAAAATTAATATAAAGAGTAATTAAGATACCACCGTACTGACATAGAGAGATGCAAATAGGTCAATGGAACAGGATAAAGAGCCCAGAAAAAGACCCTATACATATGAAAACTTATTATATAATAAAGATGTCATAAATCTATATGGAAATAATAGATTATTCAATGAATTATACTTGACGACTGGTCATACATGAAAACAATTAGATTTCTATCTCGTATCATACAAAAAAATCAATTTCAGGTAGACTATACCTGAACATGTATGTAGGAAAATACCTTTTGATATCAGGGATGGGAAGACCTCACAAACAATGACACAAAAAGTGAAATCATAAAGAAATCTTAATATGACTATATTAAGATTTAAAACTTCTGAACAAAAACATCATAAAAAAGAAACAATTTTCTCATAGACTATATTCCCAGGAAATAATTTATTTGTTCTGCATACAAAAAAGAGAATTAAAATCCAAAATATAGCTTAAAGGCATATAAACCAAAAATAAAAACACAACCTAAGAAAAATGGGCAAATGATATGAATTGGCAATTCAGAAAAAAGGGAAAATCCAAATGGAAAATTAAGCACATGAAAAGATGCTTCACATCACAAATAATAGAAAATTAAAAATTAAAACCAACAAAAATATATAATTTCTCAGGGGCACCTAGGTGGTTCAGTCAGTTCAGCGTCTGCCTTCGGCTCAGGTCATGATCTCAGGGTCCTGGGATCAAGCCCCGTGGTCCTCTGCCCCTCTCCCAACTCATGTGCACACTTTCTCTCAAATAAGTAAAAATCTTATTTAAAAAAAAAAAATTCTTATCCATTAAACAAGACAAAATATTGAAGTCTGATGATAACAAAGTAAGGATGTAGAAAAATCAGACCTCTCCTACATTGCTCATGCAAATCACTTTGGAGAGTAACTTAGCAGTAAATAAGAACAGTGAAGATAAGATTACCTGTTAACAGTACTTCTACTTCAGTTTTATAAAGCAGAAAACCTCTCAAATAGTATAAAATATAACATATGAATGGATGTTCACTAGAGATTTTATTATAAAATACAAACAAGTGCCAAGCCCACCAACAAGAAATGGAATAAAAAATATAGCATATTAATAAAGAGATTTTTTGTATTTGCACATATAGAACAGCTTTATTCATTTTAATAGTTGCCTCATATTCTATTTATTATGAATAACTTATGCTATAAAAAGTACATGCATAATCTTTTGCTGGAAGTATCTGGTGAGATACTGATACAATGGTTACTTCTGATCAGAGGAAATTGGTGACTAGGGGATAGAGACTGCAGGGAAATTTTTCACTAAATGCCATTTTGTATGTTTTCAATTTTAAACTTTGATTATTTTACATAGTCAAAAATTATATTAGAAATTTTAAAATATAAACCTATGCAAAAAGAATGGCATAAACACATGTGGGTATAATACTATTTATATAAAACTGTAAGACAGGTAAAACAATTCTATTTGTTGTAGCAAAAGTATTAATACATTCACAGAAACAATAACAAATTGAAAATAATTTGGAGGAAGGTACAGAGGATGGTGAGAAGAAAGTGAGATGGGGGAGGAGGCACGGTCCATAGGTACAGTGAGAACTGCTGCGTGTGTGAAGGGAACACTTACTACATGCCAGACACGTGCTAAGACTTTGGGAGCATGAGCTCACTGCTGCCTCCACGTCACACTGACCTGTGAGAAAGACAGTGTTAGCCCCATTTTCAGGCGAGAAAACTGAGGCTCTAAGAAGTGTAAGGTCACAGGGCTGAGAAGTGGCTCATCTTCCTACCAGAGAGTTGGCAGGGGGTGTGTGTCCCCGAGGCCAGACTCTCTCTGGGCCCATCTCTGCGGCAAGCCCTACCGCATGCATTTAACACAACACTTGCGGATGGCAGGATCCCATCGCAAAGAGGACTATTCTCATATACCCACAAAGGGAGAAGATGAGGGTGAGAAGAAAATGGGATAGTGGAGCGAGAAGTAGGGGTTTTGAAATGTATCTGTTAGGTTTCTTCTTTAACATTTTTTAGCAGGGGAGAGACAAATGGAAAGGAAGAGAGAATTTTATCTCACACCCCTGAGATGGTGACCTGTGCCGATATCAAGAGTTGGATGCTTAAGCAACTGAGCCACCCAGGAGCCCCTCTCTTTAACATTTTCTAAAACAAATATAGAAAAATGTTTGGATTTGAAAATGCTGGGCAACATGTATACTTTTATTTAATATGTTCTTGAAATATATCATAACTTTTTAAAAAGTATATAAAGTACCTAGCACAGTACCTGGCACAAAATACCCATCTAACAAATGTTACCTTCCAGTCTGCAATGCTTCATTTTATTATAATTTCTAGTACTTACTCTGCTAACTCCACTTTGTAAGCATTGAGTGTTGCATGAATATTCATTTTGAAAGTTGAAAGGGAACACTGCTCCTGTTAGGATGGAAAGAAAGAAAACTACTTTAAATACCCATAACTTCAATAAATAATACACCACCACCCAAAAACCTTAAGTATCCAGGATATTCTAGCTATTGTTTTTTTAACTGTTTTCTGATAGCCCATTTACTTAACAAATATTTATTAATTAAACACCATGAAATGTCAGCCACTGTGTTAGGGGATGGGTATATAAGTGTGAAAAGAGTTCATGGCCTATTTTAAATTACAAACTCACAAACAATCACTATAATAAAAACAAATACATTATATGAGAGGTACAGAGAAGATCCCAGGGGAGAACAGACTGGGCTTTGTGATACAGAGGAAAGCTTTGCAAAGGGAAATAATTCTGGGGTGCCTGGGTGGCTCAGTTGGTTCAGTGTCCAACTCTTGGTTTCAGCTCAGGTCATAATCTTAGGGTACACACAATCAGTGCAGAGTCTGCTGGAGATTCTCTCCTTCTGCCCCTCCCCCTACTCAAGCCCTGCTCACGCTTGGTTTCTTTCTCTCTCCCTGTCTCAAATAAATCTTAAAAAAAAAAAAAAAAAGGAAATATTTCTATCTGGGTCTTGAAGAAAAAGTAGGATTCTCTGGGGATGTGAGCTAGCCAGGGAGTACAGAAGTATATTGAAAAAGGCAGAAGTTAATTTCTGATTTACTAAACTTTTCTACCTAATACAACTATTCTCTCTGGATCTTAAGAGGATATAATTAAATAAGAGATGGGCCTACCACCTTTTACCCCTATACCACACTTGGAAGGAAACAATTAATAAGAAACTGAATCTGTACAGATGAGGGAGCGAGGGGTGTTGTAAAAAGGCTGGTCACTGAAAGGAGATGCTGCCAATAGCTTTACACCCTTCCCTTTAGGAGAAAATCTGAGACTTGGCCCGAAAACAACCGCTCCTTCAGCACAGCAGGAGATGACATCAACGCTGCTAAAACTATGGTCCAGAAGATCCCTTCATTTCATTGGTCTGTCCTAAGTCACAGCCATCTTCAGAGGAAACATGACCCAAGCAGAGATAATCTTCCTTGTAAGAACCAAGGATGGGAGAACAAATTGAAGACTGAGGAACTGGTACCATTTCTATCTTTCCTGCCTCATGTTTGCACCCAAAGTAGCCAGTTACTCAGCTGAACTCATGGACTAGAGTATTTTAATAAGATGGTAAGAAATACACACTTAGATATTAATATTTAGGAGATACACATACACACACACACACACACACACACACACACAAGCCATTCTGGGGACACCTGAGTGGCTCAGTGGTTTAGCACCTGCCTTTGGCTCATGTCGTGATCCCAGGGCCCTGGGATCAAATCCCGCATCGGGCTCCCCACAGAGAGCCTGCTTCTCCCTCTGCCTGTGCCTCTGCCTGTCTCTCTATTTTCTCATGAATAAATAAATAAAATCGTTTTGGAAAAAAAAATACAGAAGCCATTCTGGCAATAGCAAAAAAACCCCAGAAGGTTAATAATCCAATTTAGGAAAAAGTATTTCAAGAATTTGTCCAAAATACTAGTTTTATAGGCAAAAGAGAAATTTTTAATTTTAGAAATTTTTGTTTAGATTTCTTGAAAATCTATATGCCCCAGCTCAAGCACAGCCCTAATCTGTAACCGCAGTTTTGTTTGTAATCATTCATTCATTCATTAATATACCATTAGGAATTTTTTTTAGAGGCTAATTCTCTCTCCAGAATGATTGCTCCACCGTGATCATAATCACAGGGCACAATTTGTATTGAGAGTATCATTCTAAGCAGAAGCCAGTTAACCATGAAAACGAGACATGAAAAAAAGATACCCAAAGTTGTTCTCAGGCAAGAGCTATTCTTCCTACCTTTGTTAGTCTGGTAGACTATGGACACATAGACTATTAAAAGTCTTTTTCTTTGGTCTTTAAACTCTTCCAACAAACAAGATCATTAATTTTTGTATATTATTTAGCCTTTCAAATACTACTTATCCACTAAGCAATGAATACTTAAAGGTGTGTACCCTAGATTACTCACCAGGGGGAGAAGTCAGATGACGAACAGGTCTTGCTGGTTGAAGCGGTTTACCAATCAATTTTTTGGTTTCCATTATCACAAAGACCTTGAGGTTCCATACTTCAGGAAGGAAAAATACATTTTATCTTTTCAAAAAGATAACCAAGATGCTTTTATATGTGCACGCGCGTGCACGCGCGCGCACACACACACACACACACACAGCATTCATTTGAAGATATCTATTTTATAAGGTAAGTTGGAAAACAGGATCACAAGCCTTTAATTTGTTAACAACCTTAGCTACTTTTATAGTTATCTGTCACAATGGAACAGTCCCTCTTTTAACACATTTTCCTCCCATAACTTCCCTGACTTTTCTTTTGGTTTGTTTCCTATTTCCTTGACTACCTTCTAATTTCCTTGGCTTATTCCTCTTGTTTTCTCCAATTAAATTTAGGAATTCTTCTAAATTTGGCTTTGATCCTCTTCCCTGACCTCATTTTTCTCATGATTTCAACTACTTATCTACATGATAAATACACCCTAATTTATACATTTAGTACCTACCTCTCCTTTAAATTCCAGTTCTATTTTTTAAGATATTTATATCTTATCACAGACACATCAAATTCAATATATCCAATATTGAATCCATCACTTTGACTCCAAAGATGTTCCTCCTCTGGTATTCCTTAGTCTTCAACTCCCTCAGACCACCTTTGGTTAAATAAGATCTAAAAAAGGGCCTTCACACCATAAGTAGGCTCTAATTCCTGCCCATTCTATTTCCAAAATATTTCTCAAATCTATTTTCTTCTTTCTTACCACTACTTTTAGTTCCATAGTAGCTCTGAATTCATCTCCCTAATCACTAAGTCTGATTTAAATACTCTCCTCCTTCTCTATATTCGAGGGACACAGTGAGTACGCCTACATCATGGTATCAGAGAACATTGTACTATTCTATAATGACTGATTTCTTTGTCTTTCATACTTAGCAAAAGTGAGGAGCAGATTCTTTAAGTAAGAAATAATATTTTCATTCACCCTCTTGCCCTGGCAACTAACACAGTACCTGGACTGGATCCAAAGTAGGTAAAACACAAGTATTTGCTGAACCAATAGGTGACTATAACCTCTTTTTCTCCAAACTATGATCCCTTTACACACACACCTGCTTTAAAAACTTCAGTTCCTCATCACGTCCTGGATTATTCACAATAGAAACAGGAGCCAACATTCACGTATCATGCAGAGTAAACCATTTACCTAAGTTACATTATTTGAGATTCAGAACAACTCTATCAATTAGGCACAATTAAGAGTTAGAGTTCAGGTCTCAGGTTGGCCCACATGGGTTCGTATTATGGCTCCAATACCTAGTTATATAACTATGGAAAATGATAGCCTCTCTCCTAAGGTGTGATGTGAAGATTAAATAAGATATATGTATAAAGATTAGCACAATGCCTGGTACATAGTAAGAGCTTAATAAATGTTAGCTTCATCATTTTTTATAATCCTAATTTTACAGATAAGGCTAGAGAAATTAGGTATCTTGTCCAAGGTCCTGAGTCTAGGAAGTGATGGGATGCCCATGTTCATGCTTCTGGCCAACAAGAGTCAAGAATCTTGCCCAATCTTTTTCCACTGCACACCCAAGCAGAACTGAACAGGTTCTGGTTAAGGACCTTTATGTGCTCACAAAACACCTGTGCATCTATCCTCTTCCAATGTGATACTTATTGCACTAGTTGCAATTACCTATCCTTTGAACATTAAATTACAGTTCTCTCACCCAGGTATATCTCCAGCATCTAGCACAGTGCCTAGAACACTGGTGGGTGTTTAATAAATTGTTGAATTCATAAATGTTATTTGTTTCACCATATATTTATACATCCTGCAGTTCCTTCACTCTCCCTGCTGCTCTTCTCCCAAAATGCTATTCATCCTTCAAGACCAAGGTCAAGTTCCTGGCATTCCTTTGGAAAAAATATCTTTATGTCTCAACAGTAATGTTAAACAAAGTAGTTCACCTGATGTTTTCTAGTTCCTCATGAATAGTTGACAATAAAATAATAAAAATTTATCTTTTTATCTTTCTTCTTCCACTAGCTCCTACAGTATTTTATTTGTTAATTATTCTAAGATGTATCAGAGTAAATCTATTATATGCCTGTTTGATTAGACTGAGTTAGTTGGGACTAAAACACTAGATCTTATTTATCTTTGTATCCTAGTACCTGAAACATAACTAGTGTTACTAAATAAATACATAAATTTAAATACCTCCTAAGTATAACCAAAACCTTCTGATGCCTGAATAGGACACAGCTTTCTAAATTATGATGCCTATTAAGACAAAGCCTAAAGTAAAATTCCACCTGACTTTGTTCATCTAGAAACAATAGTAAGCATATGATTTTAAGCAAATCACTATCCTAAATGACTGTTTCCGTAAGCATATAATTGGGCTAATAACATGCTTTCATCTATTTAAAAAATGCCTCTAGATATAATTCAAATGTTAAAAATCATAAATCTATAAGTAACCTCTCAAAGTTAGTGCTGATAACTAAGCACAAAGTATTTACTTTTTCCTAAAGTTTGGAGATAAGCCAGCCAGCATTCCAAATTAATATCTATCAAGTTTTTGTAATGTGTCTCTTGACTGGTATTTCAACATGGTTACTAACAACCTTCTAAACAAAACAATGTCTGTAATCATTGGCAATATAACTTTGATATAATAGGAGTCAAAAAAGTTGTAAGTAGGGACACCTGGGTGGCTCAGCAGTTTGGCGCCTGCCTTCGGCCCAGGGCGTGATCCTGGAGACTACAGATCGAGTCCCGCGTTGGGTTCCCTGCGTGGAGCCTGCTTCTCTCTCTCTCTGCCTGTGTCTCTGCCTCTCTCTCTCATGAATAAATAAATTTAAATACATATATATTAAAAAAAAAGTTGTAAGTATATAAGCAAAAAAATATACTTCAGACAAATATTGAACATTTTCTATGTGGAGAGAAAAATTTTAAATAACAACCAAAAAGACATTATAATTAGAACCCTAATACTAGAATGTAGGAACTTTCCATCCTGTTTCTCATAGGAAACTAATGAATCAGAATACAATAGAGTACTTTGGCACATACTTTCTTGTTTTTCATTGCTCAGCTGAAATTGAGTTGAGAGGTTGTAAAGTCCTTTCCAGTTGCTGAGCATTGCAAATCCACAGTATTCAAACTAGGGATTTTCAAGAGTTTGGGAGTTACAGAACTATTATATGATTTTGCAACACAAGAACATAAACAAAAAATAAAAGATCTTTTAGTATCAGCCACTCTTTCCATTTATAGTAGGAAAACTAAGCAAGAACTCCAGATATATAAATTCACATCATCAGTTAAGGAAATGAGAAAATATAATGCCATATAGTATTCCATTTAATATTTTTTAAATGAATTATTCTTGCACAGAGACAACTGATATTATAGGGATTAAGTGTGGAAAGCACCAGTATACAACAGCATCATGTTACAGTGTTATTTACGAAAAAGCCAAGTATTTACAGTAATTATTATTGTAAAACTGATCCATAGGATCATAATCTATGAAGGACAGGACTCCACAAACCAAAGCCTAATTTCCAGTTTATGTAAAAAATAATAGTTAACTGAACTAAAAAATCATTATACAAAATCATTTTAACCGTAAACTCTTAATACCTCACTCACCCCACATAGAGCTCCAAAAGTTTCCTTTGAAGCTACTAGTACAACCTAGGGTAGGCGTTTTGGTATCAACTGTTACAAAGGACAACACTTGCAAAAAAAAAAAAAAGAATCCACTTACAACACTGGATAACAAGTAGGGGCCAATCATGGAGTTGTCTTTTAAACTATTAATATACAGTCTTTTCATAGAGTTTTTAAAAAGCATTTGATCCACTGTCTCAAAAATTTCATCATATTAATATATGCTGAGTAATAACTACGGAACAAAGGTTTTATTCCAAGTTTACACATATTTAACAATCATCTTAAAAGGCCAACTGCTATGAATAAAATATTGGTCCACATGTCAAGAAGCTTTAGTTGCTATTCTACATCTAGCAATACTTCACTACACCTTAGGTTCTTTTTCTGCTTAAAAAAAATCATATGAATGCTAAGGGCCAACCAATTCTGAAATTATAAATTATCCTAGAATTTTCTAAAATGCAGTATGATGGGATAATAAGCACAGATACTGACCATTTGGGACATAATCTTACTAAGCAATATATACTATTCTTTTTTAATTCAAACTCCCATTTCTGAGGTCCTATTACATGCTAAATTCTTTACAGATATTTCACTTAATTTTGAGCCATACATTAACTGTTGTAGGAAATCATTATTAGTTCCATACCTTAGTTACCTCTAAGATGTGAAACCTAATGCTCGGAAAAATGGTATTCTCAAGCTCACATAATATGTATTTGGTAAAAATGAAGATTTAACTATAAAGTTCATGCTCTTGTCCTAAACCTGCATGTTTGGTAAGTAAAAGAAAGACATCTCTCTAGTATTCCATGTGGACATTGCTTATTGGATTTCTTTAAATGAATTATGAGAAGGGACATTTACATATAAGGCGCTGCTGAATAAACTGTTATGTACTAATAATTTCCATTCCCTCAATCTATCATTTTTCTTAGAATGCTAAATAAATTATGCTTTCTTCATTCTGTAGACCTGGCACTGTGCCTTACTTATCATAGGTCACAACATAAGAAACATACCATGTACTGTATTTAGAAACCAGATACTATACTTAAAATTTCCAACTTAAATTCTAAATTTCTTTATAAAGTGTTGATGGTTCTGCTGCAATTAAGAAATAAGATCGGGGTGCCTGGGTGTCTCAGTCGGTTAAAGCATCCAGCTCTAGATTTCAGCTCCCAGTCAGATCTCAGGGTCCTGGGATCAGCCTTGCCAGGTTCTGCATTCAGAAGGGAGTCTGCTGGAGATCTCTCTCCCTATCCCTCGCCCCTGCCCCCATGTACTCTGTCTCCCTCCCTCCCTCCCTCTCTCTCTCTAAAATAAATAATTTTTTTAAAAACAAGATCATATAGATGAATGGATAAAGACATGATACACAGATATACCTACACACACATACATAGAGGCACAGTGGAATATTATTCAGCCATAAAAAAGAATGAAATCCTGCCACTTGCAACAACATGGATGGATCTGGAATATAATACTAAGTGAAATAAGCTAGTCAGAGAAAGACAAATTTCACTCATGTGTGAAATTTAAGAAACAAAGGAACAAAGAAAAACAAAGACAAACCACACACACACACACACAGACTCCTAACTATAGACAATAAGCAGATGGATACCAGGGGGGAGGTGAGTGAAGGAGGTGAGGGAAAGAGGTGAAGGGGGTTAAGAGCACGCTTACCTTGATGAGCAATGAGTACTTTATGCAATTACTCATTCACTATATTATTATACACCTGAAACTGATACAACACTGCATGTTAACTACCCTGGAATCGAAAAGGAGCGAGATCATATACAATTAAATAATCTGAGAAGTGAAAAGACCAAGCTTTCATCGTGTATATTTCCCATATGATAATCAGATAGGATTTAATCTCAATTTTCAACTTCAAAATATTAATCATGCAAAGTTAGGATCCCTCAAAACCAAATGCTGCTTGAAAGTAAACAGCACATACTGAGAAACTGACAGAAGTAATATAAAGGAAATACAGGGAGTAAGAGACAAACCAATTATAACATAGATGATAAAAGATATTTTTTTAAGATTTTTTTTTTTTTAATTTGAGAGAGAGCATGAGGGGGAGCTGGGAGCAGAGAGAGAGGGAGAAGCCGACTCCCCGCCTGACTCTAGGCCCCATACGACGACCCGAAGGGAAGGCGGATGCTTAGCCCTCTGAGGGCCCAGGTGCCTCCATAGCAGGGATTGTGTGTTCCTCTAATCAAGCTGCCACATTCAGGAAATTGTAAAACTATCAAAAAGTTGTCAGAGGAGAGACTACGCCATCGTATTTTCCATTTCATGCCTTCTCTTTACAACTGATAAAAAAAAAATTGTTTTTCTCTGTGAAGTGTCTTCCAAGAGGAATAAAATTTAACACTGAAGTAGGTAAAACCATCAAGACCACGGATGCCTGTGGATATCGTAACTGATGTAACTGTCCTTTTCTGGGGCTTTCCTTAGATCGTTAGCAATTAAAATGGTTTGATACAAATACTGAATCATTATGTTATCAACCTGAAACCGTTATATGTCAATTCTCTCAGTATTTTTTTTAACAGCGTATCTTTACAAATTATGTGGAATATCTTCATATACTCTGATGAAATATTTGATTTTCTTCTGTGAGTTAACCATATATGTCTTTGCACTCTTTTTCTTTCCTGCTGCGTTTTCTTTTGAGTATAATTTTGTCTAATTATTAACTTGGGGGTTATTTTATTAATAAAAACAACTACAACAACGTCAAAGAAAAAAAGTTTCCTGAAAATAGTAGTGATGGTGCCAGGGTACAGGGCAAGAGAGGTCTTCCAACCATCCAACGACCTGGGACCAGGTCCTGGGGCACAGGGCCCTACGTACTTTTTTCTGGTGTTTTTGTTTTTGTTTAAACCTGCCCTCCGCAGGGTAACCGTCCCTCACAGGCTGACCCTTCCTCACAGGCTGACCCTCCCTCACAGGCTGATCCTCCAGGCTGACCCCCTCTCACAGGCTGACCCTCCCACCACGGGCTGACCCTCCCCCACGGGCTGACCCTCCCCCACGGGCTGACCCCCTCTCACAGGCTGACCCTCCCTCACAGGCTGACCCTCCCTCACAGGCTGACCCTCCCTCACAGGTTGACCCTCCCCTCACGGGCTGACCCTCCCCCCACAGGCTGACCCTCCCTCACAGGCTGATCCTCCAGGCTGACCCCCTCTCACAGGCTGACCCTCCCCCACAGGCTGACCCCCTCTCACAGGCTGACCCTCCCCCACGGGCTGACCCCCTCTCACGGGCTGACCCTCCCCCACGGGCTGACCCCCTCTCACAGGCTGACCCTCCCCCACGGGCTGACCCCCTCTCACGGGCTGACCCTCCCCCACGGGCTGACCCCCTCTCACAGGCTGACCCTCCCCCACGGGCTGACCCTCCCCCACAGGCTGGGTCTCCATCCGCCACCAGCCCCAGCTGCCATGTCCACACCGGGCGCCGCCCCTCGCTCCGTCCTCGCTCCCACCTGCGGAGGGGAGGGCGGTCCGCCCGCCCGACGCGGGGTCTCCTCCCTCACAACTTTCCAGGCGTCCGCCGCCCCACAGCCGGGCCCCCTCCGCGCCCGCCCTTCCGCCCGCCCGTTGGGCTCGTCTCCCGCGCCCACCTACCGCCTCAAGATCGGGGAGGATTGCGGGGCAGAGCGTCGCGGCGCTCAGCCCAAACGCCGCGACCCAGCGCCCCGCTGCCCGTCGGGGAACGGCTCCCGCCGCGCGTCTGCTCGGGGCCGGGGGCGGGGCCGGGCACGAGGCGGGGCGGGGCGGGGCGGGGCCGGGGTGGAGCGCGGCGGGGCGGGGCCGGGGGCGGGGCCGGGGGCGGGGCCCGGGCGGAGCGCGGCGACCCAGCGGCGGAGCCACGACCGTTAAACCGGCGGCTCGCGCACCTCGCGGGGCGTCCCGGCGGCCGCGCGGCGGGCGGGGGCGGGGGCGGGGGCGGCGACTGTGAGCGAGGCCCCGCGCGTGAGAGCCCGGCCGGGAGCTGGGTGCGCTCCGCGGGGCTGAGGAGCCGGCTGGGCGCTCGCGTTCGGGGCGGGAGCCTCGCGTCGGAGGCGGCCCGAGGACCGAGATGAGCCGGAGCGGCCCCGGGCGAGCCCCGTGTTCCGCCTTCAGCCCGTTCGCTCTCGGTCACTCTCCCTGTTCTCTGAGCGTCCCCGTGGGCGTCGGGGCGGGCCGGGGGGCGGGGGGAGGGGCCTCGCGGAGCCCAGGGGAGCCCCGGTCCCTGAGCTGAGGCGCGGTGGGGGTGCGGGCCTCGGGGAGCGGCGGCGCGGGGCGGGGGAGAGGGGGCGCCGGGAGGCGGGGTCAGCGGCGGGGGGCGCCCGGGGGCCTGCTTCTCGCTCTGCCTCTCTCTGTGTCTCTCAGGAATGAATGAATGAATGAATGAATGAATGAATGAATGAACTTATTTTTAAAAATAAAATAAAAATAGGACGAGGTGAGGAAAGGAATGCCCCTCCGAAAAGGGATCATCTAAATACACCTTAAAGCTCATGTACAAGAGAGAAAAAAAAAAAAAAAAACCAACTGTCTAGGGAAGCAGACTAGGTCTCAATGCCCTGCAGCAAGAAAAACAACGTCCGGCAAAGATCAGTCCGGCGAGAGGAAGCGGGAGAAGGTTGGAGTTTGGCGACCTGGGAAACGCCGGAGCAGACGGGGTGTGTGGGGCTCCAGGAGCTCCGCGGCCTCCCCTGAGAACTCGCCTGGAGTCCAAGCCCCACATGTGGAAAATGTTGAGTGCAGGCTCCAGGAACCATCCGGCTAGTCAAAAGAGAAGGTTTCTTCTTCAAGGAAATACTTACAAAACTGCCCAACGAAGAGGCGATTAAAACACAGAAAAGTAAAAATGCAGGGGGAATTGGGGGTGGCTTAGACAAGATATTTGTATGGGTGTTTTGAATAGCTGGTGTTTGTCAGCTTTTTAAAATCTGTAACCAGGGGGATCCCTGGGTGGCCCAGCGGTTTGGTGCCTGCCTTCGGCCCAGGGTGTGATGCTGGGGTCCCGGGATCGGGTCCTGCCCTGGGCTCCCTCGCGGACCCTGCTCCTCCCTCTGCCTATGTCTCTGCTTCTCTCTCTCTGTCTGTCTCTCATGAATGAATAAATAAAATCTAATAAATAAACAAAATCTGTAACTGGATGCCATAGGTATTTGTTGTTGTTGTTGTTGTTACTGTTGTTTAATGGTTTGGAAAATGGATTGAGGAAAAGCGAGAGTGGAAACAGGAATCCCAACTCCAAGGATAATAATTACAGTTAAGTGCGTCTAATTGTCAGCAGAGGTTTTTGTTACCACTATGTTTTCCTAGCTTATTTGACTTTACCTTCGCAGTACCTTCCTTTTCGTTAATAAAACCCTATCAGAAAAAAAAAATAAAAATAAAAAAATAAAAATAAAACCCTATAAGAGCACAGGTAACACAAAGCGGTTACATGCTCTGGTGAAACGTCCTGTCTAGTGAGGGTGCGGGCTCACCAGCAGACCAGTCCGATTCAGTAAGCTAACGTGGAGCTGAAGGCACTCCCCGGGCGTGTGTGCACCTGGGGGTGCTACTGAAAGCCTGGGGCGTTGGGAAAAGCTGAGAGGCAGGAGGCGGCATCAGCATCTGTACCAACCTCCTGCCCGTAGTCTGCGTCTCCTTCACTTATTGCACAAACATTTACAAAGCGCTTTATGGAGGACACGTGCACACCGAGGGGCACACACGCATACAGTCATCACCGCAATGCACTAAAAACCCATGATAGAGACTTGGTTTGATTCAGCTCAGCTCAGCAAAAAAGAGTTTTGAAGGCTTCTGCCTATTAGGTGCCAGGCACTGAGGATACAGACAAACAAGAATAGGACAGTATGAGGAACAATCAGCAAGGAGACAAGGATAGTCTTAGGAGTACCAATGACCTGGGGGCGCCTGGGTGGCTCAGCCGGTGAGGTGTCCCACTCTTAATTTCAGCTCAGGTCATGATCTCAGGGTTGTGAGATCAAGCCACGTGTGGAACTTCATGCTCTGTGGGGAGCCTGCTTAAGATTCTCTCCCTCTGCGCCTCCTCTGGCTCACATTCTCTCAAATCATTTTTTTAAAAAGTAGCTATAAATGAATAAAACAGAGGATAGTCTATGTAGTAGTTAGAAATATACACTTAGAATAGAAGTAGTACAGGGAAAGAAAGAATTCTATCTGGGCTTGACAGAAAGAGGAGGGATCACGGGAGGGTTCCTAGAGGAGGATTTTCAAGGATTGAAAAGGAGTTTACTAACTTAGGGATATTCCTTGCAGGGAGAGGCACGTGACCAAAAACATACAGAACTGAAACCACAGTGAATACGAGAAGTACTGGTGATTCAACACTGCAGGAACACAAAATACGGGCGCTGCTTGAGCAAGTGGTTCAGTATGAGGCTACAGGAGCATGAAGAGTCTTAACTCCTAGGGGGAGAGACACTGAAGGACTTCAGATAAGAAAGGGTCATATGCACATTTGGAAAAGGAATCACCTGTTTAAAATGGGCTGAGGAGAGGGACGGGAGGCGGGCAAGGCAAGAACAGCCGCAGGGGGATCCGTCCAGACTCCTAGGGTAACCCAGGCAGTGTTGATGAGGACAAGTGAGGTGGGTCCCTAGACATGAAGAAAGAGAAGTGCATGTCCTTGAGAGGATAGAGACCTGATGAGCCCTAAAGGGTGTGATAATGAGAAGAGAAAATGGTGATGCCAGGTAGATGCCCACAACGGGGCATCTGGACGGATACAATAATAAGATACTGGGAGTTCCCTGAGGAATGGGGGGATGGGGTGGGTCTAGTGTAGGTGGAGGGAAGGGACAAAGGTGAGAATAGGTGAAATCATCTGCCATGGGAGGAAGGGGGTCTACTGTGGAAAGTGTGATAAGGGGCGTTCGGACTTTGAAATTTTCAGATAGCACCTGTGGGAAATTTGCAGGAACTGCTGGAGACAGGGAAACAACCCTGAGGAGCCGCTGAAGGTAAAAATTAAAAATCTGGGTGTCTGGGTGACTCAGTTAAGCATCTGCCTTTGGCTGAGGTCATGATCTCAGGGTCCTGGGATGGAGCCCCACTCCCTGCGCTGGGGGAGTCTGCTTCTCCCTCTGCCTGCCACTCCCCGCGCATGCTCTCTCTCTCTCTCTCTCTCTCTCTCTCTCTCTCTCACACACACACACACACACACACACACACACTACTCTTTGTCTCTATCAAATAATATCTTTAAAAAAAAAGAAAATTAAAAATCTAGTGGTATTTGTGTGGTTGTGGGATTTACTGGAAATCTAGGAGACAAGAGACTGGAAAATAATTAAGAAACTCTAAGTGCTGAAGGTGGTATTCATGAAACAGTACAGAGAGCGAGAAGGGGCACCTGGGTGGCTCAGTGGTGGAGCATCTGCCTTTGGCTCTGGGTGTGATCCCGGAGTCCTGGGACCCAGTCCCACATCGGGCTCCCCGCAGGGAGCCTGCTTCTCTCTGTGTGTCTCTCATGAATAAATAAAATCTTAAAAAAAAACAAAAAAACAAAAACAGAGTGAGGATTTTGTAAGGATAGAGGAAGTACAGGTCCAGAGAGTGACTATCTGAGCGTAAGAGTTCAGAGATGGAGTGCTTCCAAGTATGCGTACCCCCTGTACACCTAGAGATGAATAGCAGAAGTGGGATGGAAGGTCATTAGATTTGAGGGAATCAGAACTGAGTCCAGACCATTCACGTCAACATTTAAATCAATAGCATATGGTAAGAATGAAAACCAGGTACTGAAGTCCGCATTGATTAGGGGGGAGTGAACGGATATTTGTAAGTGGCAGATGGTAGGCAGACAGGAACTTTCAAAAGAAAGAATAAGACAGGTATTCAAGAAGAAGCCAGGAAAAAAATGAAGCCTTGCATAAGCTAAGGAATTCTCTACAAATATCCTAAGCTTGCTCTTGCTAAAAGCTTAAGAACTAATGAAAAAATAAAATTTAAATGTCCAATATCGTAAGCCAAAGATCTATCTAATGTAGAAATATCAGACACTGCAGCAAGGTTTTTCAGAAAAAATCAATTTGAGCACTGGAAACCTTCAGTAGCTCTACAACCAACCATTAATACCTACACATGTATAAACCACTCAAGGTAAATTTAAAAATTTGTTGAAAGTGTGTGATCAATTCCTATTTAGCAAGTTACCTTAAATGAGCTTAGTTACACTGACAAAACTGAAAATCTTTGATTTCTGGTAGATCGAAGCTTCTCACCTGTCAAATTACAAACCATATTTACTTTATAAAACTGTAACCTTATCTGATACTTAAGTCTGTGGGCCAGTCCCCAAAACGCATAGGCTTTTAATTTTTCTGCTTTTCACATAATGTTCCCCCTCAAGTCAAATATATGTATATTTATCCAAACATAACAATCTTATTTGTAACTGAGCATATAAAATGATTTAAAAAATTAAAGACCTTTACAGATCCTTTTTAGCATTTTGAGCTATTTACCAATCATTTCAATATTGCTATTATAAGAAAAATAAGTTACATTAAAATTCATTGTATGTCAATTTCCTCATATTTAATGTCATATTCCTTGCCACTCTTATGACTTTATGCTAATTATAAAAAAGAAAATAAATATGTGTAATAATATTTTGTTACATAAAATCCTCTAACAGAAAGCTGGATAAAATATCAATTCATAAAAATATTTTTTAAACAGAAGTATTCCATTTGTGAAATGAATACTGAGGGCAGTTTTCAATTTTCTTTCCACAAATCAGTTATAGACAATGAACAGCAGGGGGCACAAAATTCAAGTTTTTCTCTACAAAGCAAAGCACAATAAAAATCTCCTGCTGTGGTGGAAAGCAGATAAATTTTGAAGGAAGATTGTTTGCTCCCAACAGTCTCCATCACATATAAGCTGAATGACTTGTAATTATTTTGCCTCTCTGAGCTTCTTCAGTGGTAGAGTCATGATGACTATGACATAGATTTAATATTAAGGCAAATCAATAAGCACTAGGGTTTTTTTTTCTTCGGTGCCTATATATACATACACAATACTCAAACACATCAAATAAGTGCAGATTTAGATTTTGTAGCAATTTGTAATTGTAATTTATAGCTAATTGTACAATTAGCAATTGTAATTTGTCATTTATAGCAATTTCCAGCACATGGAAATGGCTGTAGTTTCGTAACATACAAGCACAAGCATAGCTAGATCAAAACTAAAAACAAAAGATAAGCAAAGGTGGGACGCCTGGGTGGCTCAACGGTTGAGCATCTGCCTTTGGCTCAAGGCGTGATCCTGGGGTCCTGGGATGAGTTCGGGTTCCCCGCAGGGAGGAGCCTGCTTCTCCTTCTACCTGTGTCTTTGCCTCTCTCTGTGCATCTCTCATGAATAAATAAATAAGAGCTTAAAAAAAGATAATCGAAGGAAATGGCATTATTTACTCAAATACAATCAAAGCCTTTTCTATTTAAGAAAATCTGAATGCCAGAGAAAGTGGATGCAAATGTGCGTGTGCATGGTATAGTGCAGTGATTCAGTAAAACCTACATCAAAATCATCCAGAAGTTCTTGTTTTGAACTGCAGTTGCCTACCCCACTTAAAACCCACATTTTCAGATCTGTAAGAGTGATACTTCAATTTCTTCTGGTAAAACAGGAACCAGAATATGTGCTTTCTAGGCTTCCTGAGGCTATTAAACTCCACGTGCTGTGAGGCCAGCACTGTACCTTACACACATTATTAGGATCTTCTAAATGACACATGTAGTCTTCCAAATGACGTGCTCAAAAATAACTGAGTGTGGTTCCATTTTTTCCCTTTTTTCTAAGAACTAGGCCATTTTTTACTACTTCGTACAGCAGGTACAAAAAAAATCCTTCCTTTCCTGATTAGTGACTTTGGTGTATTTCAAACAACATTTTCCCAGCACTTTCTGTGTTTATCTGTACTAGGCATTGGAAGGAACGCTTTACTTTAAATAAAACTGGGTATAAAGTCTCTTAAATTTGGATGTAAACATTTGTATTAATTGATATAGGATCCTATTCAGTATAGGATCTGTTAACTATTATCTTTTATCACCCAGAGATAACCCCTCTTAATGTTTTAGTGCTTAATTTGCCTTGGTTTTTTGAACACATACACATAAAATCATTTTCTTCAAAAAGTAGATTACACTGTGCATATTGATTTGTAATCTGATTTTGTCACACATTATTTTGTGAACCATTGCCAATTCAATTAAATAAGAAATTTCATCATCTTGTTAATGACTACCTGTTATTTCACAATATAAGTACCATGATCTATTTCACCTATAACTTAGTTGAATTTTTAGACTTCTTACTTTTAATCTCGATTGTAAACAAAAATGTGATAAGTATTATTATACAAATATATTTGTTCTTTTATCCAGAACATCTTTAGGATAAATTCCTAGAGACAGAATTACGATGTCAAAGACTGTGTGTGTGTGTGTGTGTGTGCTTTCTTGGATCATCAGCATTCGGGGATTAATCGCTCTTTTTCATTCTTTGTTAATATAGTAGGTAAAAAATAGAATCTCTGTGTTTTAACTTATATTCTTTGATTATTAGTAAACTGAAAAGAAGTTCATGTTTATTACTTATAGCATTTCTTCTTTTATGAATTGCTTTTTTTGTATCTTTAGTTCTTTCCTGTATTAAAAAGATTAACTCTTTCTACTATTGTGGAAATATCAAAGTTAATCTTTTGGCTTTCGTTATGATTTTTTCACACAGTTCTTTTTTTCTTTTTATCATACAATCTATCAGTACTTTTATGTGATTTGTTTTGAGGTTTTACTTAGAAAGTTTTTCTTTAACACAAGATTATATGGATATTCACTTATATATTCTGTAACAAAATATAAAGACTAAACCCAAGGGATAAAATTTTAACATACCAATTCATCCAATCATTTATTCATTCATGCAACAAATATCTACTGAATACAAATGCACTAGGTGCTGTTCTAAATGCTGAAGATAAAGCAGTGAGAAAGGCCACCCAAGTTCCTACTATCACGGAATTATAGTCCAAAAGGAAAAAGATCATGCAGCATATAATTTAATGTGGGTTTGCTGTTACAACTAGTTAGCCATTAAGAAATAAATTAGATTCTTATTTCATACCTTACATCAAATGTATTACTAATGGATTTAAAATCTGTATTTCTAAAATGAAAGCAGGAAAATACTAGAAAAAAAATAAGTGAATATTATATAAAGAAATATTACATATGTTCTTAAACACGAAAACTCCTTTTAGAGTAATAACTCAAGGCAATTTTGGAAACACCATTTTATTTTTAAAAAATGGAAATATAACAAGGTAATTTTTGAACAATAATCTTTATTAGCGTATTTTCAAAGGTACATATAATCCTGAGCTACTGCATTTAAACATTTATCATTTACTCTTTAAAGTTTACACATATTTTGCTCCAAATTCTCTGATGAGTACATTTTTATACTAGTCAGGAACATAAATATTTAAATTATTATTCTTATCTCTGGAATAGCCAATTAATTTACTCATATTATCCCCTTATCTTAATTCTACTATATTAAAGGCTTTAGAACATTATTTCTCAATTAAGCAATTTCTTTTCCAAAACTGCAAAGATGGGCAGTGCGAGAGCTGATTCCTTAAATCTTAGTGAATTCTTAGAAAACTATGTTGTTTTTTGTCTGTGATCTACTTTCTTGAATAAGTTGGGTAACTATCAGACCAGACTATATTTGAGAAGAATGATAAGAATAACTACCTCTAATCTCAACATTTTAGCTAGTGTAAAATGTCACAGGCTCTCTTCTCATATAAGTAGTCCATAATTAGCCCAATAAGGAAAATTCACCATGATCCAATGTAAAGGGGGGCAACTTAAGGTAAATATATCTTTGTTCAAATGGTTATTATAAAACATGTTATGTGAAATACTTCCTCCAACATCTATAAAGGAATACATACAGCTGATTAACATTAAATTTCATAAATCTAGACCAGAACTTCTAAAATTAGTAAATAAAAAAGCAGACAAAAATGAAAGACAAAAGTCCTGTGATCTTTGAGAAAAAACATTTATCCAACATTATCTCCAACTGTGGACAAATAAATATTTTCATTCTTGTATTTTAAATTACTACCAAAATATTGTATCTTTCTACAAACAACAAAAAACAAGCATACAGTATCTAGAAATGGTTTTTATCTGACAAGAATGTCAAGTCTTTGAAGGTACACTCAATTTTTTTTTTTTTTCCTGAATAAGGTCACTATGATCTTAGGTTAAAGTTACAGTAAGCAGTTCAAGCAAAATGCATATTGCTTAGATTTTAAAGCGAGCAATTTTGATACTGTTTAACTAAAATGTGAGTATAAATGTGAAGCTATTGTAGAAATATTTATAAATACTCCTTGGGAATACTCACAGATCAGCAAGTAATGGAACTGATTTAAAAACAATAATGGAAAGGTGATGTTACATGTAATGTTTGGCAAATCCAAAATATCTTTAAGAGATGTAAAAGAACATGAAGACACAGTTTTATTATTCAGAGCTTTGAAAACCTAGCAGCAAAACAAACTGTTTGCATATAATGTAGTGCAATGAGCATTTGTTCATAAAACACTCCCAAAGTCTTGGAACTTTATACAGAAACCAGAATGGAATCCATTAGGATGAATGACTCAAAGATGCCCAGAGTAGCTTATCAAGAACTGCCAGATACTCTCACCTGCATCACCAAGTTACAAGCAAGCTTATGCAAAACTATGTTCTGGGTAACTCACTCGTATGGCTCCCCAATAGCAAGCTCGGATAAGGCAAATCAAACCTAAGAGATAAGCAATTGCCCAAGAAACATAGGTTGCATGAAATCGCCTTGCAAAATCTTGGGTGCCAACCTAAAATAAAAAGCAATATAATAACAAAAGATTAAAAACTTTAACCAAAGGTTTATTTAAAGAGCTTGTGTTGGCTTATATGTGATTTTTAGGAAATACATCCCTAAGGCCACAATGTCCCTATGAAATAGGAGTTGATGCATTTGTGGACTATCACTGACAGAGTCAAATTTAGTAAGACAATATTGCCGGTTATATTAACTATGAATTTTATGCAAAAAAAAAAAAAAAAGCCCACTTGAACATGGTGTTTCTATAAGTAAGTAAACCTGTCATCGAAACTCCTTAGTGTTGTATGACACAAGAGGAGTGTCTCTGATAATATGGGACCAGGTAGGACAAAGGAGAATGGGAGGTAAATAATAGCAAAAAAGATCAGTAACTCCTTCCTTCTCCTGGGGGAGAATAATCCCCACGCCAACTACTTAGCTTCAGTCTCCTCTAAAAATAAGCCATCCCCATAATGATAATAAATCTGTGCTTAATTTGAATAAAAATGGCTTTTCAGACCTCCATAGCTGATTGAGTAGTGCTTTTGCTTTGGTATGGGACTAAATAAAAACAGTGGGCTTTTGCTTAATGGATGGTGAAGTCCCCAATGTCAGAGACCTTCAGAGGAGTCCCCAAACACCATTTCACCAGATGGGCAAGCTCCATTCCAAACGGGTCCATAGATTGATTGGGCTTCAGATTGCCCACAGTCCTTCAGAAGCTTCTGGGACTGGTATGCCAGGGAGGCAGGCTCTTTGGGGATCACTGAAGGCTGTCCCAGGCCTCATCGTTTACTACTGGTAAAGTTAAGAAGAAAGAATTCTAACAGTGAGTAGAGTAATACTCACAGTTAATCCAACTCCAATGAAAATACATATAATTCCAATGGTAATATATGCACAGCAGCGTCTTCGTGGGAGTGCACTACCCACTGAGGAACTGCAAATTCATGACAGCAGAAGAGAACATTACTGACATGCGGTTTCTCCATTTCATCTCTGTGACTACTTTTCTATGGCTTTAGTAATACATGTACTTCCATTTATTTCTTTGAGAGAGAAGAACATGCATAAAAATGTCCTTTTTAAGAAGTTAATATAATGATGAATGATAAATTATATTACAGTGGCTTTACACAAAGTTCAAGCCTTGGTTATTGACAGTATCAACAAAAGAACCGCTGCGATCAATAATGATCTCCAAAGATAAAAACCCATTTCAAAAAAAATGTATTCTGAGATGGAAAATATGTGCTATTTTAGAAATAGCGCTTCATTTTTTGCAGTTATAACAGTGTATGTTTACTGTAGAAAATTTGAAAAATAGAGTAAATAATAAAAAGGGACAGGAAAATTACCTATAAACCCACTACATAGTCACTTAGTATTTCAGCATATTTTTCTCCAGATAGTCTTTTTTAATTTACTAACATAGTATATGCATTTTCCTATGTCATTAAATATTGTCAAATTGGAATTCCAATGGATGAATATAACCTAATTTAACCAATCCCCTACTACTGAACACTTAGAATTTTCATTACTGTAAATAATGCCAGGTAAACATCATTTTAAAAAGCATTCTGTTTAGTTTTCTTGGTTTTCTCAAAATTTCAAGATTAGGATTACAAAATCAATGAGATTAAACCTTTTAAAATCTTTCAATACATACTGCAAGAAGCCTATGGGAAATTCATAAAAGCCTATACTGTTGCCACACTTCTCAACTGAAATTTTAAATCCAATACTTTTGAGTTATTTACACTTTTAATTTTTGTAATTTTCAAAATGGTACAAGTATAGCAGAGAATCACACCACCAAATTAGCACTTTCTTCTCTTCCTAAGTATAAATATATTAACACACATCATGTAGGAGGCGCTGTATTAGTGAATCAAATAATCAAGTATCTGATCTGCTTTTGCATGGCCAGTGTCAACATCATGCCTCTCACAGAGTAACTGCTCAAGGAAGGTATGCTGCATAAATAGAATAAATAAATGTATTACTTACTAGGCATACTTTAGAGATGTGCTATTCCAAAGAGGTTAATTTTGCGTAACAGCAAAATAGCTTCCTTTAAGTTCTAAACCTTTTTTAAAAAAATTAATGAATAATGTTTCAAATATGTATCATCAACATTCCTAAATTCCTGAACTGAAACAAGCATCTGGGTCACCTGGGGTCATCGTCACCATCGCATACAGCTTGTACGTGGAGTTACCAGGACATGTAAGATTCACTGCCTTTATAGTTAGCCTTAGACTACTTTTAGTTTGAATTCTTACGCAGGCATTTGGGGGTTTTCCCTGCCTTTATGCCTCACAGCCGGCTGTCGTGTCCCATTTACCTGTGTATCTGCCTCTGGCAGTCTAATCTGCCAAGGATTGTAAACCAGCTCAGTTTATCAGATTGTGTATTAAGGAAATCAAAAGGTCTTCAGTGAATACTGGAGCAGCTTTTCTGTGGGCCAATGTACATTTATTTATTATTTAGTACATTAATTTCAGCGCGTGAATTATCCTTAGAAAAGCCATGCTCATTTCCCATCGTCCAACCTACACAATCACTACCTCTGGGAGGTCTTCCTAGAAAAGAAAGACCCTACTGCTACCCTATAACTCCAGTGTCATATTATAATGGGGATAAAGTACTGAGCAACAGGTACCTACTGCATAGATTTAAAAATCTCATATGCATTTAGTACACGCGTGGTATCTGCATGAGCTATGTCGTGCTGTTTTGCATGTGTTAAAACTTTGTATGTGTGGGTGCTGAACTATGCTTCTGTGACTTGCCCTTTTTTTGATTGCTTAACACTCTGTAGGAGACTCTTGCACACTCGTATGTGGAGATCTAGCTCATTTTCACAACTATCTTCCGTTATATGAAAGTACCAGTTTACTTATTCTTCCCGTTAATGCGCAGACAAAGGTTTGGTTGTGGGGCTTTGTGTCCCCCCTTAATTTTTGGCTATTGTAACAATGCTGCTTTGAACACTCCTTTGTGTTTCGTACGTACACAGGCAGGAATTTTCTCAAACATATTCCTAGGAACAGAATTGCTAGGTTGTATTGTAGACATACCTCCAGCTTTCATAAATGTTCAATTTACACATCCCCACCATCTTCATACGAGAGCTTCCAATGTTCCATCCACATCAACACTTCAACACTGGGTATTGTTTTCATGCTTGACGATTTTATGGGTGTGAAGGGTATTTCACTGTGGTTTTAACATGATTTCTAGCAAAACTGAACATCTTTTCAAAGGCTAGTTGGCTACTGGTTTTCTTTTCTCTATTAATCACTTGTTCATTTTATTATCCCTTGGTTTTGGGGCTATCTTTCGCTTACGGACTCACAGATGATATTTATATAATTTGCATAGTATTCCAGGAAGTTGTCTATACTATTTCTATCTTCTTTCAGCCTGTGGGTTTGTTTGTTCGTTTTTTTGTTTTTTTTTTTTTGTAAGATTAACCTTCACTTAAAAAAACAAACAAAAACCATTTTTAAAACAAAGAGTTTTAAAATATTACTAAAACCCTTAACATAGGTTCTAAACCTGATAAAAGCACATTCAGAAAGGCTGCCAATGCTAAATAAACTCCCGCCAGATGATGACCTGAAAGTGCCAAACACAAAATCTCTAAGGAATGTTTTCCAGATACATAATTTGTGCCTGGCTTGGCCATCCCCTCTTCAACTATCCACAAAGTCCTGCTGAAAGTATGCCTTTTAGCAGATTTTACAACAGGATGTTACAATGTATAAACTATACAAGTTCTTGGTACCCACAATGTTACCAAGGTGTTGTTGTTGTTGTTTTAATTTCTGATTCCAACAGTTGGTCACAGAAGTGAAGTATTATCTTTCGTCAGTTCTCGATCACGTGTGATTCAAGTGCACGCAAGACCCAATAGTTCTCAAGAGGCAGAAGCCTGAGGATTGCGAGGTGAACCTGTCTAGGAACTTTCTCCAGCCACCCGAGGGAGGCTGCAGGTGGACCTCAGCCCAGCAGAGGGTGCTAGGAACATCCTGCTCCGGGACCACAAAGCTCATGCAGATGTGAGTGCGCTCACCGACTGCCTCAAACCCATGGCTCACAGACTGTGCCAATAACTGAGCGAATTCTTGGTTCTTAAAATTTTTTAAACTACACCCACCAGGAGTCTTATAAACAGTCAGTGGGGTGAAATCTGTGACGGTGGTTTTAGTTCTGACTTGGCACATAGATGCTGCTGTCCCTGAGGATTCTAAGCCTGTGGGTTTTAAAATTCATTTTGAATAACATGTTTCGATAATAAATTTTAATTCATGAAATTAATGTATTCTAACATAGTAAAAATTAACCATGTTTTCCTTTCAGGTTTCTTCTGCCTTGTGTAGGAAATTCTTTTCTACCTGTCATATAAATATTTCTAAAATCTTCTAAGAGTATTAGAATTTACATTTTCATATTAATGTCTTGGTGTACAAGAGCACAGTTCTTATAATTATAAATTTTTATTTCACTTATTTTGAAGTCATATTATATGGTTCACACAAACCCAGAATTAATGCATTTGTTTTTTAAAATTTATTTATGGGATCCCTGGGTGGCGCAGCGGTTTGGCGCCTGCCTTTGGCCCAGGGCGCGATCCTGGAGACCCAGGATCGAATCCCACGTCAGGCTCCCGGTGCATGGAGCCTGCTTCTCCCTCTGCCTATGTCTCTGCCTCTCTCTCTCTCTCTCTCTGTGTGTGACTATGATAAATAAAAAAAAAAAAAAAAAAAAAAAAAATTTATTTATTTATTTTAAAGTAAGCTCCATGCCCAGTGTAGGTAGGCCTTGAACTCACGACCCTGAGGTCACATGCTCTACCGACTGAGCCAGCCAGGAGCCTCCAGAATTTATGTTTTTGATGGAGTGACCATAATAATCATTCTTTTTACCCTAAAGCACATGAGATATACTCAAGGTACCTGCTAAAATGCTAGAATAGAGACATCCAGTATACAGTAGCTTAAAAAGTTTATTTCTCTTGCATATAAGATTTCAAAGATAAATGTACAGCTTCAGGCTGGAGAAACAGCTCTGTTCTGGGATTAACTGCTCTTGCCAGACAACAGAGGTGACAAGTCTCCTGCTGCAGATGCCTTTTCCAGCCAAATGGAAGAGGGAAGAGAAAATTAAGACAAGCAGTTTTGCCTTAATTTGAACACATGGCTACAATCTTCTTCAAGAGAGACTAGAAAATGTGGTTAGCTGGGTGGCCAGTTAGACTTTGAAAGTTCTTCTGGTAAAATAAAGACGAGAACAGCATTCTGTTCTTTTAAGTGACGTTAATATTATTTTTTTCATGTTGGTTAGTGTTGCATGGTAGAGCTTTCCTTTGGTGAGGGTTTTGTGATTTGACCTTTTTTCTCTCCTTTTATCTTCAGCCTATGTTCTTGAATTTCATGGGTTTCTTCTTCAAACTGCACATGGACTTCTGGCTAGTCTGATAATTCCTGGCACGTCTTGCTGATGAGTCCAAGTCTAATTACATATAATCTGACAGCGGATATATATGTGGATTATTTCTGCTATCTTATTTTGGCTTTCTATAGTTTCTGTATTTTCTATGCTTCTCCACCCTTACTTCTAGACTTCTTGTGGCTGGACCATGATTTTTTTATTTCATTTTCCACCTACTATTTAGAAAGTTTTACAATTTATTTCTACTAATTTAGCAGAAATTTTTAACATACATAATATTTAAAAACCAAAATCATTTAGCAAATCTACCCTTCCAATACGGAATCACAGAAAGCGTTAACTTCCAAACTTCTACTCCCATCTTAGATGTTCTTGTTCCCAATATGTCAGTTCTCTTGTATTATTTCCCCAAATTCATTAGCATTAATATTCTCATTACTGCTGTTTTTGCTCTTTTATACAATGTTCCTGATGACTGTTTACAATATCTTGGTTCACTTTTTCTCTTTGCCTTGTAGAAATTTCTTTCAGGATATTTCCCATTTTCCCTAAGTTCATCTTTTAGCAGTTTCTTTAGTGAGGGTATCAAGATGGTAAATGTTCTGGATTTTTTGCTATTGTTGCTGTTTGTGGTGCGTTGGTATGCATTTTAAAATACAGACCAATGCCTTCATTATTCTCTTATGGCTTAGGTTGGTCTATAATATCAGTTTGATACTTAATTTCTCTTAATACTTTTAAGTATTTTAAAATTTGTTTTTTGGTTTCATTGTTGCTGTTGAGATGTTTGCTGACAGAACCGGTACTTTTTTATAGTAAAAATCTGGGGGTGGGAAGCCTGGATGGCTCAGTCAGCTAAGCATCTGCCTTCAGCTCAGGTCATGATCTCAGGGTCCTGGGATCAAGCCCCACATCGGGCTCCCTGCTCAGCAGGGACCCTGCTTCTCCCTCTCCTTCTGCCCCTGTTTGTGCTGTCTCTCTGTCAAATAAATAAAATCTTTTAAAAATTCTTTAGAAAAAAATCGGTCTTCTCTCTCTGCTTTTATTTATTATCTTATATTTATCTTAGGTTTTCTGCAATTTCATTGTAAGGCACTTGCTTATTTTGCATGGATTTCACTGTTCTTTTGGAATCTAAAGGTTCATATCTTTCACAGATCTGAAAAATCCTTAGGGATTATCTCTTCAAAATGCCCCATCTCTTTCTCCAGTTTTGCCTTCTGAATCAGATATAATTCAGATGCCTCTCATACACATTTCTCTTAATATTACTCTTACCTGTGTGCCCCTGTTGGATTCTAGGTACTTTATTTACCTCTCTCTTCTAACCCACCAAAAATTCAGTTTTCAGCTTCACCTGCTGCTTAATCTGTCCATTCGTTGCATTGTATTTTCTGTAAATTTTATTGTTTCTTTTAAAATCTACTTGGTTGTTGTTTATGTTAAGTAAATGTTTTATTCTGAGACAGTTGTAGATTCATAAGCAGTTATAAGAAATGATACAGAGAGATCCCATGGGTTTTTATGCCATTTCTCCAATGGTAAGAACAGCTGGCAAACTACAGTATAGTATTAGAACCAGGATGTAGGCACTGGTTCAATCCACTGACAGTCAGATTTCCTATTTTATTTATACTCATTTGTGTATGTGCGTATTTAATTTTATACAATCTTATCACATGTGTAGGTTTAAGTATCCATCACCACAGTAAAGATACAAAACAGTTCCAACACTACAAGGATCCGTTTATAACCACACCTGTGTCCCTCTGGTTTGCCCTACCCTCTGCACCCACTACATGGTCACTAATCTGCTCTTCATTTCTAAAATTTTACCATTTCAAAATGTTAGATGAATGAAATCATACTGTAGGCAACCTCATGGGACTGTTTTTTTCCCCACTCAGCATAGATTCATCCAAGCTGTTGCATATGTCTATACCTCATTCCTTTCATTGCTGAGTAGTATTTCAAGGTATGGAAGTACCACAGTTTGTTTAACCATTCACCCATGGAAGGACATCTGAGTTGTTTCCTTTTTTTTTTTTTTTTTAATCTGAGTTGTTTTCAATTTGGGTCTATTAAGAATAAAGTTGCCATGAAAGCTTGTATACAGGTTTTTTTATGGACTGTTTTCTCACTTCTATTTTTTAAAACATTTTATACACGGTTGTAACATATTCTATAATAGTTATATCTGAAGTCCTTGGGAATCTAATTATACTGTTTGTTTCTGATGCTGATTCTGCTTATAGTCCCTTGCTTCCTCATGTGGTTGGTAACTTTTGTTGATAATTTATTTTGGCAGTTCTTAATATAAGAAATCCATAAGAATGGTTTAGGGGAGGCTTCACCCACAGAGAATTTTCATTTGCTTTTCCCAGGTTCCCTAGAATGATACAAACCCTAAACCACTTTAAATTGATGTCAGAGACTGGCTTTTCCTAGACCACATAAATGAGGTAAAATATAAAGCTCATCAAAGGGATCCCTGGGTGGCGCAGCGGTTTGGCGCCTGCCTTTGGCCCAGAGCGCGATCCTGGAGACCCGGGATCGAATCCCACATCGGGCTCCCGGTGCATGGAGCCTGCTTCTCCCTCTGCCTGCGTCTCTGCCTCTCTCTCTCTCCTCTCTGTGCATTCTCATAAATAAATAAAAAAAAAATCTTAATAAAAAAAAAAATAAAGCTCATCAAATTTCTACTTTGTAACATTCCTTTTCTGGTAGATTTTTTTTCCCTACCCACTCTTTTCATGAAGAACAGCCTTAAGTACTTTTTCTGGGAGTGACGGGATGGTATTTCAACTTTCCATATTCTGGGAGGCCAAGGCCTTCCTCTCATTCTTCATCTGAACATTGAAACCCAAGGGCCCAGATCACCAGTATTGGCAAATACCCTCAGGATACTTGAAATGACAGCCATGATTGTCCTTTCCTCTTTATTTCCCATCCCTGGGTATTTTCTTAACTTTTATATGAACTGAACTATGCATTAAAAGAATGTTTGTTATAGTTAACTAGTTCTCTATGTTACTGGATATGAACGTCAAGAGCCTCTAATATACAAAACATGGAGAAGGAATCTCCCAAAAGTAAGAGATCATGCAATACCTCCCAAACATCTAACTATTCGCTCCCCAGGTTAGTAACTTTTCCCTTCACAATACTCCCCCCATGGGCCACAGGCATTATAAAGGACATCTGGAAAATGAAGACGGTGCCAATCAATGTTATTTACAGCACAACTTGCAGATGAGGTAGCCAGGGAAAGTTTTATTAGATATAGCTTAAGGACAGGATAAGATGTGAAGAGGTGAGTAAGCTAGTAAGTAATCTGAGCAGGTAACAGTGACATCGTTCAGGTTTGAAGAACATAAGAATTTTGTTCAAGAAACAAGCAGCAGAGTAACTTTTCTTTCAGAGAAGCCTTCTGTAGGTGAGTAGTAGAGTAGTAGAATCAAGGGTTATAGTAGGAGTTAATTTGTGAAGTTAAGTAGGGGTTTTCCAAGTATATAGGAAGGAGGAACGGACTAGGCAGGCTGTCTGAGGTCTAGCAGGATGAGATTTAGGGACAGAAGCAAGAAACTGTATTGTATATTTATGGAATTTGAATATTTTATTGAGGCTGGTACATAGTAATTTGTGTATGAAGATGGAAGAAAGCATAATAAAAACATCACTAGATAGATAAGGCAAATACCTAAACCTGGAGGGTTGTATATACCTTGCTAAGAAGTTTGGAGTTTGATTTTGGATTTTAGACAATGGGCCTATAATAGTCCAAATGGTGCCTTTATATCAATAAGTAAAATACGTCCTTCTTCAGGATACTTTATATGCCACAAATAGACAAGCCCGGATTAATAATGAAAATAGCACCTCGTGCAATATACAGCCTGTACAACTGTACACCACGACCATGAATTTTGGAGCTACTAAAAGATTTAGAGCCAGAGTTTAAAATCATATTTGTATCTGGGCCATTACTCTAATAAATGGAAAAGAGAACAGCAAGGCTAAAGGCCAACAGATAAATTAGAAAACTGTTACAAAAAAAAAAAAAAAAAAAAGAAAGCTGTTACAACAGTCCTAGAGAGGGATCCTAAATGTATGAACTAAAGTAGGAATAGTGGGAATAAGAGATCAGAACTGAAATGTCAAGGGAGAGAAATGATAGGACTTGTTTCCATTTGGATATGGGGAATAAAGATACATTCAGATTTCTGGCTTGGTCTGCTGGGCAGATGGGATAACATTCATTAGTGCAATATATTCATCAACAGACACGGAATCTTAGTTTGCAGAGTGTAAGGAAGTTGGGTATGTAGGTTTGAGATACCTATGGATATCCAGATTGAAATAATCATAGGGAAAATGGTGAATACAGGCTGCATATTTATTATATGAAGCTCCAAAGACAGACCTGAGATGATTTAGTGGCTTTTTGTTGTGATTTAATGGCATTTATATGACAGACGAAACTATGAGAAAACCAAGATCTAGTGTGGTAAAGTGGCAACCCTGGAGAAAAACAATATTTAACTACTTGGAAGAGAAAGTGAAGTCAACAAAGGAAATAGCACAGGAATGTTCTCAGAAGTGGGAAGAGAAAAAAAAAAAAAGAAAAGAAAAGTGGGAAGAGAGCAGGACAAAGTGGTACCTGGAAACTGAGAAAATAACAAATTTTAAGGAAAAAACCAGGATGATCCACAGAACCAAATACTGACTACAGAGAATATAAGCAGGATGAGGACTGATCAGATCTATCAAAGTTGCCATTGGGACATGAATTTTATAAAAGCAAATTCAGGGATCCAGCGGGGATGATGGCTAATTGCACTTTACTCCAGATGGAATGGGTGCCATGATCAAACAAAGGAATAAGCATCGAAGGGAAGAGAACTGCCTCCTTCTGAGAAGAGAAAATGAAGTACGCCCAGATATAGGTGGCGTATGGGCAGGCAGCGGGAAGACGGAGCGTGCACGGATAGCCTCAGTCGGACACAGCAGGCAGCTCCCCTGCTGAGGCTGCAGGACTGGTGCTAGAGGGCTGGGAGTTTAAGAGGGATGGGAGAAGGATTTAAGCAGGGACAGGGATTTAATCAAAAGGGAGTGTCCAGCAAGGGTTTCGCTGAAGTGCACAGCTGTACATTTGTAAAAAGATAACCAATACGGAATCATTTTCAGATGTCAGTTATCTTGGTAAAGGCAGGGAGGAGCCAAGGCTATACTGATCAAGGATCGGTGGTTTGAAAAGTAGATGGATATGAATTTCAAGGGATGAAGATTTAGACAGTCTAGCACACCTAGAGTCTCTTTATATCTAATATGTTCAAAGTGAATTTGGCATGTGTCTGCCAGACATAGTTCTTCTAGATGCTAGTTCCCTATCTTAGCAAATGGTTCTATAGCCTGCCAGAAAGTCGTCCTTTACCCCAACCGCTCTCATACCTTCACATTCAATCCTATCTGTTCCATTTCCTTAATATCACATCTATATACCTTGACTCCACTGTACCTCTGCACAGGTAGCTCCCACTCATCTTTAATAACCTATTTCATATACCATCCGCCCAACTGGAAGCCTTCTCTTCAAGTACCCTTTCCCTCTAATCTGGGTTCGGGGCTCTGAGAGCAGAAAATGCAAGGTGTGGCTCTTTCAAAGCACTTAAAACTTTATTGTACTTGACTATTCTCTCCCCTATATCCACAAGAATAAGTTCCCGAAGACAAGTTTACATCCTCTATTTCAAGCATACGGTACCTCGCACAAGACTGTCTACTCAATTCATGGATAATCATAAAAGAAAGCACGAAACAGCAAAATAAAAGAGAGTAAGAGCCTACTATCGTTTAAAATGTCAGGAGATGATCCACAAAGGAGTATGTCAGTGATACGGAGAAATGATATCCAATAGTAATTATCACGGATTAAACCAGCCTCTTTACCAGTCTTAGGTCTATTATAACGATGTAGACCAAGTACTATTTCAGAATGCTAGGACTACAGCTCCTGTCCCGCAGTGGCCGCAAGGTGCCCAGCTCACCGAAAGAGCAAGCTCGCCCCAGTGGGAAACAGTGACATGAAAAACTGCTTCTTGGTCCCTGGAGCCACTGGGGCAAGCTTTCCTGCACGTGTTTTGTGATGGTTTCATAGCAATGATTTAGTAACCTCTATAACTTCAACATAGTTTTAGCGTGTTTTGTACTTGTGTTTAAAGAAGTAAGATTCCTGGGGCGGCTGGGTGGCACAGGGTTAATTAAGCATCTGACTCTTGGTTTCAGCTCATGATCTCAGGGTCATGGGATCAAGCCCCACGTTGGGCTCCATGCTCAGTGCAAAGTCTGCTTAGGATTCCCTCTTCCCCTCCCTTTGCCTCTCCACCCCCCCCCCAAATAAATAAATAAATCTATTAAGAAAATTAAAAAAAAAAAAAGAAAGAAGATTCCTTAGAATCTTATCTCAACAGTTGACTCATCATTTTATTATGAAGAAGAACATTCAAAGAGAAAACAAATGTAGATACAAGCCATGAGCATTCATGTGATAACAGCATCTTTACTAAAATAAGTAACGGATGCCCTGAGTCCTCCCATGTTTAGCATGTGATTCCAATTCCATAAACGTTCCTTTAAGAGTGATTTTAAGCAGATTTATTCCATGTGAATTTCTATGCACTGCTGTTCCTTAAGTAACTGATACAAATTCTTAACATGAATACACTGTCTTGTGGAATTTTAACCAATCATAGACTATCTGGACATTCAACGTTTCTTTATTATTAGCAAAGTATTGCCACTGTTCTAAAACACTTACCCAAGCAAATCACTTAAGCAAAATCCTTAATCTCACTAACAGTTCCTCATCTGTAAAATGAGGATAATAATTCCTGTGTTCCAGGATTGCTGGAAGGATTACAGCTAGTAGATCTCTGTGTATAAAGTAACCATCACTGTACTTAGCATACACTCTACTAATCACAAGACGTTTCTGGTTTTTATCTTCCGTAGATTTTTATTTAATTTTTTTAAAGACTTTATTTTTTTTAGAGAAAGAGAGAGTGCTAGTGTATGCATGCACCACAAAGGGGCAGAAGGGGAGGCAGAGAATCCCAAGCAGTTTCCATGCTGAGCTCGAGCCTCACATGGGGTTCAATCTCACAACTCATGAGATCATGATCTGAGCTGAAACTAAGAGTTGGGTGCTTAATGGACTGAGCCACGTAGGTGCCACAGAATTTTTAATTCCATAGAATTTTGCATCCAATTTAATCTTTTTGGTGAAGATATTTGCAATTTAATTTTTTTCATTTTTGTGAAAATATAGATAACGCACAAAATATGGATCATTCACATATATTCACATACATGTGTACGGAAGTGTCTCTCAAGTATATCTTTTTCTGTGTAGTATTTGAGGTTGTCCACTTTGCTTCTTATGTACAGATTTCTACTGGATTCGACAAAGTCAAGAATTCAGTTGATTAATTTCACAAATAAATAAAAAAAAGGAAATGTCTGTTCCTCTGAACCTAGAAATATGCTATGAAGAAGTTATCCTTACAAGGCTATATTCAGTTGGAATTAGATCCAGCAGAGATAAATGGAGAAATTTTGTTACACATACTTTACTCAGACACTTCTCAGTTCTTTTCTCCTAGAAACCATTAGGAGTCCCTCAAAACAGATAAGGTGTTTATATCATACTAGGGATCACACTAATTAAACTATGTACTCATATTTTCATTTTTAAAGCTTAACTGTCAACCCACTGCAGTTTAATTTCCTTAGCTAAAGTTACAGTTCACACATATAAGTGAAGAACAATAATTTTTAAATTAAAATTTTGTTATCAAAATAAATATTGTGCAGAAAGAGTTCATATATAGCAGGCCTGAAACAGGTGTCCTTAGAAAGGTCTGCTTTCAGGATTGACCCTTGGCTGGCATCTGTGAACCTAAATATCTAAAACGTTCCCACAATTCCCTAACTGATAAGAGTGGCCTACTGTGCCTAAATTGTTTATGTAAGCAATATGATTTATATGATTTATGCTGAATACCTGCTTTCTTTCTGAGAGTTTAGAAATTTGGTGTGTGCTATGCAGTAGGTGCTGATGTGACCAGCGCCCATAAAAACCTTGGACGCTATCTCTAATGAGCCTCTTCAATAGATAATATTTCACCTGCGTTGTGGCAATTCCCTGCTGGAGGAGTTAAGCCCTTCATGTGTGACTCTACTAGGAGAGGACTCTTGGAAACTTGCACCTGGTGTCCTCCAGCCTTTGTCCCCTGTGTCTTTTTCTTTTGCTGATTTTGCTTTGTATAATAAATCATAGCTGTGAGTACAAATATACACTAATTCTTATTAATCCTCCTAGAAAATCACATTATCTTGGGGTGATCTGGGGACCCACCCCCAATAGAGCTGCCATAATATGTCTTTAATCAAAATATCTCCAATTTTTTTACCATTTTTATACCACCTTTTGTAAATTTCCTTAGGTACGCTATTTAGGAATAGAGGAAAATACACTGAGTAGTTAAGATACATAAATAATTACATAAACTTTGCTCTCAGAGAATAGTCTCACTAGACAGGAAATTTAAAAAGCTAACAACTATCTAATTATAAACTTCCAAAAAACTGGTGCTTCTCCTAAATTACAGTCCATTTTTTAAATATAAATTTTAGATTATTTGCTATAGATTATAACCTCTTAGGACATTTGTAAATCCTCACCGGGTTACTGGTAATATTAGTAATTTCTTTCCTAGAAATTGATTTCCCTTTGGAGAGTGATAATCAAGCCCAATCATTTTCATTTCAAAATGGAACATATTAATCAGCTTAAAGATATGGGTTTCTTTTTGTCTTGGAAAGCATAAATATATTAAGTACGCATTCATCCCATGGTGTATCTTCAAATCAAAATCTACCATAGTAAGAATTCTGCTCTTTAAACTGTTCTCAAGTACTTCCCAGTAGCATTTCCAATGGTAGTAAAACTTACATTTTTTTGCAGTGTGGGCATTTTGCCAGAGTGTTGAACCTCAGTTCCATCCACTGTAAATAAAAAGAAAAGATTGAAAAGAAAAACAACTGAAAACTATCCAATCTGATAAGATGTTTCTTTTAGTTCAAATGTTATCAGGGATCACAGCAGAAGCAACCCCCTTCTCATGGTTATAGGAGCTTTTCCCCTCCAATACTTCTTCCTCTCCCTTAAAATAAAGTTTGGGATTCTCCTCTACAGCAGTTCCCATGACTTGTCCAAAGTTCTGACGCAATCTAGGTTGACTTTACAACGAAATCTGAACGTAATGCTGTAATTAGGGTCATTTCTTTCAGCTTTATGTCTCAGTTCACTCTCAAGGAATAAAAATATATTTCATGGACCTTCAAAGATGTTTTGCTTTTAAATCTTGAGGACTAAGGGCGCCTGGGTGGTTCAGTTAGTTAAACGTCTGCCTTTAGCTCAGGTCATGATCCCAGGGTCCTGGGATTGAGCCCGAAGTTGGGCTCCCTGCTCAGAGGGGAGTCTGTTCTCCCTCTCTTTTTTTTTTTTTTTTTAAGATTTTATGTATTTATTCATGAGAGACACAGAGAGAGAGAGAGAGAGGCAGAGACACAGGCAGAGGGAGAAGCAGGCTCCCTGCAAGGAGCCCAATGTGGGACTTGATCCCAGGACCCCAGGATCATGCCCTGAGCCAAAGGCAGACACTCAACCACTGAGCCACCCAGACGCCCTCTCCCTCTCCTGCCCCGGCCCCTCACCCCTGCTTGGGCTCTCTCTTTCTATCTCAAATCAATAAAATCTTTTTAAAAAAAGTCTTGAGGACTAGTCTTTTAAATATATGGATATTTAAATTCATTACTAAAACACATTTATAATCTAATTATGCGGAAGTCCACAAAGTAAACAAAACACATGAGATGTAGAGAACTCAAGTCAGGCAGCTGCTCTCTGTTCTGTCCTTGCTTACTTTATGTAATAAAAAGATATTCCTGCTATGGTGCAAATTTTCTTCCCTGTAAATGTAGGTAATAGAAGGGGCTACCTTCCTTGTTATTAAGATACTTGAAATGGTTTACTGGTAGGGGGTTATAGCCTTTGAAAGGATGTGCAATATAAATTTAAAGTAAATCTTAATCACAAAATGTCTATTTAAAAATGCTTTTTTTCATTTTTCACTTTGCTTACTTTTCTATATTCCTTCTATATTTCCTTTAGAGTTTTAGGAGAATTCCTTTAAGTACTTCAGTTTGGTCACCAAAACAACTTTTCTTTTATTAAAAATAATTTTTGTTTAAGATTCCAAATCAGGGATCCCTGGGTGGCGCAGCGGGTTAGCGCCTGCCTTTGGCCCAGGGCGCGATCCTGGAGACCCGGGATCAAATCCCACATTGGGCTCCTTGCATGGAGCCTGCTTCTCCCTCTGCCTGTGTCTCTGCCTCTCTCTCTCTCTCTCTCTGTGACTATCATAAATAAATTTAAAAAAATTAAAAAAAAAAAAAGATTCCAAATCACATCTCTTTCCAAACCTTCCAGTTCTAGGTATAGCAGAGCTTCAATAAATTATCCATATCAAAATGTTTTCCACACAATAGAAGATAACTTTCAGAAAGCATTTGATGTGTAACAGTTTCTTTTTCTTTTTTAATTTTTAAAAACTATTGATTTTAAAGAAAAAAACAAATAAATATTTTCCTAGACTTCCCTTTCTTCATTCTTATTGGAAATTCAAAGAAAGTTAGTTAACCTGGAAATGATCTCAGTCACAGTAGGCACATAGAGTCTCCTGATAAATAAAGTAGGGATGAGACTCTACATGAATGCTCATTCTCTTTTCAAAATAATTATTTTTCAACATCTAAGAATGCCAAGCCAAGGCTACGCTTTTTGTGCCAGTGCCAGTAAGTCTTTTTTTCATACTTTTGTAACAAGTTAACTTATTGCAAAGCTTAATAGTAAAAATGCCAGAATTCATGTGCTAGACAAAAATTTCCTGAGTTCTACAGAATATTAAGAAGTGAAGAATCCAGAAATCTTACCAAGTACTTTTTTTTTTTTTCACAGGCCCAACAGGCCCAACCACCCCAACCTGAGGTGGACGAGGTGATGAGTACTTTTTTGAGAGAGAGAGAGAGAGAGAGAGAGAGAGAAGGTGGGAGAGGGGCAGAGGGAGAGAAAATCTTAAGCAGGCTCCATGCCTAGCGGAACCATGCTGAGATCATGACCTGAGTCAAAATCAAGAGTTGGACGCTTAACTGACTGAGCCACCCACGTGTCCCTTTTTTTATGTTACTGTATTTAGTTTTAGGACAGATGCTGAACTTGTAACATCATTTCAAATTTTATTTACAAATAACAAATTTAAGTTTTTCATAGTTAAAAAAAGCAAAGTAGTTAAGGAAGCAGTTATGAAACCCTTGAGCAAAGAGGAACTCAAAATCCAAGCTTAAAGTTGGGATAAGAATTCCAGAATTTTAAATGACCAACCTAAAGAGATGATTTAGTCCAATATTATCATTTAATCATGTTCTTCATTTCAGCATAGATTAATCATGGTGAATTCAGTTATAACTGGCAAACAGCTAAGACCTTATTATGTAATTAGTAAATTATACAGCCAGCAACCTAACACGTTGGGTTTTGTTATCTCCCAGTACTCACTTAAATGCAGCAAACTAAGAACAGAAGAACATCTATTATTAGAAATAATTTTGCCATAATCTATTCAAGTGAATGCAAATACCTGTGCTTTTGAAAGGAAGTTGATTTACTACTATTCCTTTATCTAAAATGCAGCCTCTGTACTCTTAGAATCTTATTACTAGAACTTCAATAGGGGGAAAAATTATCTATTTTCTATCAGAAGATTAAAGGCAACTTCTCTATAACTCAATCATTTTTAGTAGAGGTCATCCAATATTTGACTTATTTCTAACCGTTCTATGTAACAGATAAACTTAGTTTCCCCAAGATATATTTTTTTAAATCAATCTTAGAAGGCCATAAGAAAGTTATACTGCTAAAAATGAATTCTTTGATAGTACCTTACTGGATTTTATTTTTTTAAGGGATACAATAGGTAACTGATGTCATTACTTTGAATTTGCAAGTTAATATCGTTACTATCTGCTATGACACCAAACCATATGTCCTATGTCCAAATAAGGAGAATCTGACCCTGACTGAAGGTACTACGCAGGCTCACTTCAGAGCAAAGTTTGAACCATCATCTATGATTCAGGCACATATTGTAGATTGTGTTACGTTTTTATTGGGGCATGCCAACCCCATAGTCAAGTATTGGTTGACAAACCATCTGGACCTGCTTTTCATCAGCAACAGAGAACACCTGCCCCCAAAGAAATGCAAAATTAAACTCCACTGTTCAGTGTCTTAAGAAATTTCTTCATTTTTCATGCAGGGCTAGCTAAAGGCTACGTATTCCCTTTATTCTTTTGGAAAACTATTTTCTAAGCAACATCCCTCAAAACATTATTCTGACTAGATGATGACCTCAAAATAGCTTAGAGGTTAAAAAATGTTTGGAGGGACACCTGAGTGGCTCAGTCAGTTGAGCCTCGGACTCTTGGTTTTAGCTCAGGTCCTGGTCTCATGGTCCTGAGATTAGTCCCCAAGTCAGGCTCTGTGCTCAGCAGGGAGTCTGCTTGGAGATTCTTTCCCTCTGACCCTACCCCTGCTCTAAAATAAATAAATAAATCTTTTTAAAAAACTGTCCATAAATACCACATTAAAACTCCTTCCTGGAGAGTAACAATAATGCATGCTAAAAGTGCTAAAGAATATACTTGTAAAAAAATTTGTGCTCAGTTTTTTGTTTATCGTAGCAATTCCCAATGACCACGGAACTCTTCATTCACTGAATACCTATTATTATTCTATAAAATGAGTGTTATATTGAGTATACTTCGGAAAACACAAATCTAACTTTTCTAAACATTGGTTTTGTAGACCACTGTTTCCAACCAAGCTGTGAAAGGAATAGTGTGGGTAAGTATGGATTCACAGTAAATTTAACTTTAGTATTTTAACACTGATATATTTAGAAGATGTTATTATAAACAGAAAGTTGTCGAGGACATAGTCCATTACATTGTTCTTTTATCTTAACCCATGGAAATCATTCTCTTTCACGTTACAATATTCCAATAAACCCTCTCCTATGTGATCTTCCAAAAAAGTGTCAGGAATATCTTATAATAGATCATGTTTTTCTCTTTTTGTTGACTCCAGAAGCCTCACAGCTAAAATTGAGGCTAATTTTAACAACTGCATAGGATTAAATATTATGCATATTTATATTCTTCTGTATGACTTATCATGTGTTTCTGTCCTTTTCTTTTTCAGTCCCTGATATTTTTTCATATTCCCTTTTCAATGTCATTGAGCTTTATAATCTGTCTCAATTGTTTTTAGGCCTTGTAATCCAAGGCTGAAACAAGGTAGAGAAAAAGTAAATGAATCCTAATAGTTGAAAGCTTGAAGGACAAAGAACATACTCAAAGGATATAAGACCCTTTGTGATCAGCATGATAATAAGGATAAGGCAAAGTTATTGAATTAGAATTAAGAGATTTGCATCCTATTTAGTTTTTATGACACTGAGCATCTCTCATTAATCTGAAACTCTCAAAAGTAATAGCTACCCCCTAGGTATGTACCATGTTCCCTTAATCACCAAAAACTTCGTTTTCTAGGAATTTTTATATCATCTTTAAATACCACGTATTAATCCAAAACAGCCTTTCCTGCTAAAGAACTAAAATTTTTAATCCTATTTACTGTGCTAATATGATTCACTTGTCTGTGCTAAATATTAAGTAAAAAAAGCTACTTTTAGAAGTTAGTCTCTGGATTGTACATTACTTTAGTAATTTTCTCCCAGGGTGTATAAGGATCTAAATGGATAAATTACCTTTATAAGTAATAAAAAAAATCATGTCACATACATATCTTTTAACCTGTCAGTTTGGATCATTCTCTAGAATTCACTGCCAGATGATTTCAAAAAATTAAATAAGAATTTTTAACAGTCGTCTTTGATTTTCCTTTTTACCTCATTCCCTTATCTACCCTACTGTCAGTATGTCAATTCTCTCTGAAAATCTTTATGCTATTCCCATCCATCATCTTCACTTTTCTGGATAATAAAAGCTAAACATCTAGTCTTGTTCCTCATCAGGCTTGTCCCTATGCAATCCATTCTATACATAGCATCCATTTATACAGAATTAATTATAAAGCTCTACAAAGCTTCCCATTACTCTTAGGATAGTGTCACTTCCTCCAGGCTAGGTACTTCTATGCCGTGCATTAAGAACACTCTGTTATTTCCTACTGTAATCTAACACATTTCATATCATTCTTGTTTTAATTGTCTTTCTTCTCCAATCAGATTAGAAAACTCCATGAGGGCAGGAAATGTACGTTCCTGCTTCCCCAGCATATAGCCCAGTGCCTGGTATGCACTCAGTCTGTTTTTGTGAACATATGAAATCAGCTCACTTATAATGTGGCTGTAAGATTACCCATGGCAAGGATTTAGAATACAAAATATAACTGAACAAAATGCAAATGTAAGGTAATTATGGAGGGAAGTTCTCCTAAGTTGAAATCTGTTTTGAAGATTTAAAAATAGCATCTCGGGGATCCCTGGGTGGCGCAGCGGTTTGGCGCCTGCCTTTGGCCCAGGGCGTGATCCTGGAGACCCGGGATCGAATCCCACGTCGGGCTCCCGGTGCATGGAGCCTGCTTCTCCCTCTGCCTATGTCTCTGCCTCTCTCTCTGTGACTATCATAAAAAAATTTTAAAAAATAAATAAATAAAAATAGTATCTCAAAATATAATTTGTTCACATATAAGAAAGAAAATAATAAATATATTTAACTTAGTCAAATCACTTGATGTCTATCAATTTGTACAGAGTGTATTGCCCTGTGTTAAAGCAGTATAACCTCGCTCCCTGGGGCTGCAGTGGGGAAGCTACTGGAGAATGTTGGCCCTGTTTGAGGAGCGCAGTGGGGTGGTTCCATGTGGGATGCTGTGGGGCCAGTGGTACCAGACCTTGAAGGAGGTATTCACTGAAGTTCAGGTGCCGCCAGGCAAGCCTATGCAGGACATCCAGTGTGGCCTACAGAGTCAGCACGTGCCACTGGCCCTGGGTGGTCGCAAGATGCCTAAGGGCAAGCTCTTTGATTCTACAACAGCTGATAAGGGAACAGAAGAATGGTCCATATTGTTCACAAAGACAAAAAGAGATGCAGCAAATTGCTGGATTTTTCTAGAATAATGAATATGCACCTGAGCCCTGGGTGTTAAGACTAAATGCAGAAAAAACTTACATTTGACTTCAGTGGAGCAGAGATCTCAGGAAACTACACTAAAGGTGAACCAGATTTCTCAAATCTTTTTTTTTTTTTAAGATTTTATTTATTTATTCATGACAGACACAGACAGAGAGAGGCAGAGACAGAGGCAGAGGGAGAAGCAGGCTCCATGCAGGGAGCCCGACGTGAGACTCGATCCCAGGTCTCCAGGATCACGCCCTGGGCCGAAGGCAGGCGCTAAACCACTGAGCCACCCAGTCTGCCCAGATTTCTCAAATCTTGAGAAATAACCACTACTTGTTTTTGCTGCATTCTGTGGATCCCAGTAGATGTTGCTCATTTAATCAAAGGAACAGATTATGTGGTAGAAGGAAAATGTGGACACCTGCAGTTAGCAAATTGCAAAATATCTTTAACTATGGCTCTAAAAATTGCATTCAAATATGACTTACATAGGAAACATATACTGTGAACACTATTCTACTAATATAGAGTAACTTATTTTTGGACTTGTGTCTAGGCTCAGCATGAAGTTTCATATGCTGCATTTTACTAATTTCATACTTAACCTGTAATTTTTACACAAAAAAAATTAGGGTACAGATCATGTGAAATGACTGGGTGCCTTCAGGGACAACTAAATTTTTTTTCAATAAGTGTAATGCAGAAATAATATCCAATAAACTTTTCTAAATAGGAAAAAAAGCAGTATACGGTAATTTTCAAAAGAAAGTTTGTTAATTACTCCCATCAACTATATTCTCTAATTTATGTACTTACTCACTGATTTAATCGATAAAACATAAATATAAGAGAGATTTATCTTTTCCTACTAGTTCTGAAAAATCCTACCAATTCTGATTAAGTATAGTAAATCAGATAGATGCATGCATTTCCATTTCCTTTCCCAAACTTGGCCAAAATGATAGTAAATGAATTTAAAAATATGTAATACCATAAGGATAAAGAGGAGAAATGGCCTCAAATTTTTGGACAATGGAAAGCTAGCGGAGACTTGGCAGCTGGCTTAGTGAAAGGGATGCTGAAAGTTGTCTGCCAAGAGATATGTCAATGCAAAGCTGGTTCACACTGACGAAAGACAGAGCGATTGAGGCCATTACATGTTTTCCAAGATGGGGCCAGAAATAGTGACACAAGCAGCAGTGTCAGTTGTAAACTCTTCCCCTACACATGACAAAACCAGAAAGCCTCATCTCCCCAGTGCATGCAAGAAAAGAGGAATTTATTCTGAAAAGAAACTGTACTAGAGAGCTTATGGACTTAGAAACACCAGGCATAGCAGAAGGCAAGATAAAACATCCTAAAAAGAAGGGAATTAAGTTAAAGTCTGTGGTTTGAACACTGGATGAGACCTTCTTCTCATTATCTTTCTTAACTCCCAAATGCTGTCTCCCAGCATATTACTCACAAGAAACAAGAGGATTGTTTCCCAGAGAAAGTTGCCCTCAAAGTAGACTTCTTGAGGAGCACCTGGGTGGCTCAGTTAAGCGTCTGCCTTGGTCTCAGGTCATGATCCCAGTCCTGGGATGGAGTCTTGCATCAGGCTTCCCTTCTCAGCAGGGAGTCTGTTTCTCCCTCTCCTTCTGTCCCTCCCCCTGCTTATGCTTGCTCTCTCTCCCTCTCTCTGTTAAATAAATAAAATCTTAAAAAAAAAAAAGACTTTTTGATACTAAGAGTTGACAGTTCTTCAAGAAATGAGAAAAAGGAGAAGAAAAAGAAGAGGAAGAGGAAGAAGGAGGAGGAAGTGGAAGGAAGGAAAGAAGGAAGGAAGGAAGAAATGAGAAAAAGGAGAAGAAAAAGAAGAGGAAGAGGAAGAAGGAGGAGGAAATGGGAAATGGAAGGAAGGAAAGAAGGAAGGAAGGAAGGAAGGAAGGAAGGAAGGAAGGAAGGAAGGAAGGAAGGAAGGAGCTTAACTTCTGCTGCATGAGAACAGCTTTCAATCAGTGACCAACCCTCAAATATAAATGAACCTGTCAGTAAAATCTCTATCACAAAAAAAAAAAAAAAAAAAGAAAGAAAAGAAAAGAAAAAGAAAAAGTGGGGGAGAAAACAGAAAACAGAGACAAGGCATAAAGAAGAATAATACTTCAGAAAAAAAGACAGAATTAATAGTTTCAGAAAGATGCCATAGAGAAGAGAATGCTCTTTAGGAAAAGGAAGAAAATAACCATAGAACAGAGGAAAACGCTTCAAAATTAAAAATTAAGTTAAATAATCTGAAATTAAAATTTAGAATTAAGTTTAGAAGGCATAATTGGGGAAGTTTCCCAGTAACTAAAGGAGAGAAAACTATAAAGAAAATGTTAAAAAAAAAAAAAAAAGGAAAGAAAGAAAGAAAAGAAAACAAAGGGAAAGGAAAAAGGAAGGAAAGGGAAGGAGAAGGGAAAGGGAAGGGAAGGAGAAGGAGAAAGGGAAGGAAAGGGGAGGGGAGGGAAGGGAAGGGAAAGGAAAGGGGAAGGGAAGGGAAAAAGAAAGGGAAGGAAAGGGAAGAAAGGCAATAATTCAGATGATCTAATATAAAGGATTCTAGAAAGAACGAACAAAGAAAATAATGTGGACTATAAGAGGGCCCACTAAGTACCCAGACAATGAGTTAAAACATATTTTCCCTAAGACACATTTTTTCTTCACATTTTTAAATTTGAGTATAATTGACATATAATGTTACATTAGTTTCAAGTGAACAACTGTATTAACTATATTCCCTATGCTGTGCCTTTTATTCCATGACTTCTTCATTCCATAACTGGAACACTTTCTCCCACTCCCCTTCATCACTCAACCCCTACACCCCTCCCCTCTGGCAACCATAAGTTTGTTCTCTGTATTTACGGGTCTGTTTCTGCTTTTTTATTTGTTTGTTCATGTTTTGTTTTATAGATTCCACATATAAGTGAAATCATTGTCTTTCTCTATCTGACTTATTTCACTTAGCATATCACCCTTGAGGTCCACTCATGTTGCTGCAAATGGCAAGGTCTCATCCTTTTTCATGGCTGTGCAATATTCCTCTGTGTGCATGTATGACATTTCCTTTATCCATTCTAAGACAAATTATAATGCAATTTCAGAGCACTGGAGAAAATGAAAGAAGAAAGAGAAAATAAAAAGAAAAAAAGTCAGATAGAAAGGACATAGAATCAGAGTAGCAGTTGAATTTCTCATCATCAATGGAGAAAAGCCTTTTAAATTTTTGAGAGGAAGCAATTAGCAACCTATAATTCTACAGCTGGACAAATTATAAAGTAAATGTGAGATTAGATTCAAAACTGTTTACGGGGTGCCTGGGTGGCTTAGTCAGTTAAGTGTCTGCTTTCAACTCAGGTCATGATCCCAGGGTCCTGGGATCAAATCCCACACTGGGCTCCCTGCTCAGTGGGGAGTCTTCTTCTCCCTCTGCCCCTCCCCACTGCTCATGTGCACTCTCTCTCTGTCTCTCTCCCCACCACCAAAAATAAAATCTTAGAAAGAAGAAAGAAAGAAAGAAAGAAAGAAAGAAAGAAAGAAAGAAAGAAAGAAAGAAAGACTGTTTAAGTAAAAGGTCTCAAATTTACTTCCTTGCATCTTTTCTCAGAAAGCTATGAAAGGATGTACTACACCAAAATGAAAGAATAAACTAAAGACTGTGAGGATGGCACAGAATCCAATACAGGAAAAGGAAAAAGGAATTCCTAGGATAATGATGAAGAGAAATCCCATGGTGGCAATTGTATAGCAAGAAACTTCAATAATAATAGTAGATTCCCTGATGTGTTTGACTATATTGATAGCAATTTTATAGTTCTATGAAAGAGTATGGGAAGAATTAATGATTTGTACATCGGAAATTAAACAAATTCAAAAGGAAGAGGGACAATTATTCTTTTTTTAAGTACTCTACTTTCAATGTAGGGTTCAAACTCATGACCTGGAGATTAGGATTTGGATGCTCTACTGACTGGCCAGGGCACCAGCCAGGTGCCCCAAAAGGAGGACAGACAATTATTAACAAATTCAAAAAAATTTTAAAAACCATACAGTACTGAAATATAGTATATTACTTTGCTCAGCTGTAAACATAATTTACGTAATCATAAAAAAATGTAAACACTAAGTATTAACTGAATAAAATATTAAAACTCTACTGGGACCATGGAGTCAAGAGAAAGACTATGAGTGGGGGAAAGGTGCTATGAATGCTAAATCCTCAACCTCCATTGTACAGGGTAATAGGTAATTATCTAAAATTGCCTAATTAAAGATAAAAAAAAGGATAAGCAAAGGATTTAAACACATGTTGGGGGCAGCCCTGGTGGCGCAGCAGTTTAGCACCGGCTGCAGCCCAGGGCATGACCCTGGAGACCCTGGATCGAGTCCCATGTCAGGCTCTCTGTATGGTGCCTGCTTCTCCCTCTGCCTGTGTCTCTGCCTCTCTCTCTCTCTCTCTCTCTCTGTCTCTATGAATAAATAGATAATCTTAAATCAATCAATCAATCAATCAATCAATAAACACATGTTGGTAAATACCAGCAGAGCAGCTGAAAGAGTTCAAAGTAACTAGGGGACAGTATATAGGGATGACCATTATTTTCCCTATAAGCTTTACAATCCTACTTGACATTGAAGTTATGTACATGAATCATTCTACTAAAATAAAAATCAGAAGGGAAAAAAGCAAATTATCTACACTTTCTTAAACAGGTTCATCTCTTAGTTTATCCCAAAACAGGAGATCTTGTCATGGAAGACTGTGACCTCAGCCCTGCCTGTGTTCATACTCTGGAAGTTTTCATTAATACTTAGGTTCTAAGGAAAATGTTTTGTCTCCTTATGAAGGCTGAATAACAAAAGGAAATCTTCCTGACAGAGTAAAGCATTATGAAATTAACTTTTAAAAATCAACTTAGGGTTAAAGTTAAAAGTAGTAAAATAAGAACTCCTGTCACTTTTGCTCCTATCTTACTCCTATCTTCCTACTTATACCTTCTTGTTTTTTTTAAAGTATTTTATCTAATTATGTACATCAGAGTTAACTCCCTTGACTCCAAGTTTAATTTTTAAAAATCAGAAAACATTTGATGCATTATAAGAAGAATTCTTCTTGAATCTAGAAACTGTGAAACTGGGCCACTACATGAGACTTTGCACTTTGTTTTCTGCTAAGGAGGTGAGAGTTTTAGCCACGCACCAAGCCAAGACACCCATGTTGCTAAGCCCAGAAGGAAAGGGCACTGTTTCTCATTAGCCTACCCAGAGAGGCCCCTTTTAGCAAATGAACCAATCAGAGGATGTGCCTTTTATCTAATTCGCAAAATATGCAGTATATCCTAGCTGCACCTCTGATTAACTGTCTTTCTTAAAAAGGTTTTCTTTTAATCTTCTGATTAATTTGCACTCAGATAAAACTGTAAGACCATGAGCAGTAGTTGAATATGTGATCATGACCTACTTTTATGTCCCTATGACATACTGATGTCCCTATGGCAAATGTCTGGTTACTTACCAGGAATGTGTTTCCGCAATGCCCACAGACAACCCTTGTACCTTCTGGCTGGACTGGCAATGCAGGTTGAGCAGGTTGTTCTTCAGAAATAAGCATTACCGGGCCCAGGTTAATTATGCGTCTACTGTAGAGAGAAAGGAAACAGCTTTACTATTCCATAAATGGACTGAGGGCAAAACCTGTAATATATGGCATAGCACTGGAAATAGATTATACTTGTTTTACATATTGTCAGGCTTTAAAGCCAAATTCACAGAAAGTAGCAATAATATTTCAAAAGCAAAAAAAAATGAGGATTTTTAAATATTTGTGATGGAAATCATATATTATGGAGTTGGTTCTAATCAATGGCCTTTGGAACCATTTCACTGCCATTTCCAAGTTCTTACAAATTCAAATCAGAATAGTTTTTATCCTTCTCTATCTAGGAAGACAAGTTGAGTTTGGTAGGAGACTACACAAGTTAAAATATGCTACATCAACAAATATGCATGTGCCATGAAGGTACCAAAGTGCTGAGTCACAACAAAATTTCTCTGGGTAGCCTGGTATTCTTTGATGTCTATTTAACCAGAGTTGGGCAAAAAGGAAAATGAGAGGTTTTTTCCCTTTCTCTTCCCCAGTCTACCATCAGATGGGGTTGCAAACAATTCATATAATGGTCAAAGAGGCAGAAATCACAGAAAAAACAGAGTTAAAGTCTTGATATACTTCTATCTGGGGATATCTATAATGGCAGTTGATAAAGGCAAAAAGCTCCAGAAGTTAGTGCATAGATTATGTTCAGCAGAGACTAGTACAGCACACAGTGAGGGACACGATGACTAAAACACTTCCAGGTTATGATGAATTACATAAAAGGTAAACTAGGTGGTTAATTTTATTTTTTTTATTTCTTTTTTTTTGAAACATCTTTATTTGAATTGATCTTAATCACTTCATATACATATTACAGTTGGGTTCACCTCCCTTCACTGATATAACCCACGCAAGAAGTGGCTTGCAAATAGTGTTCTTAGAAACACCTTTTTTGCAACTGTTTAAACACTTGACTACATGTATTACAGAAAGGGTTTATTCCATTTATTCAGATAACAAAGGTCTGCAGGTTGCAACTAGGGAGCTCATAAATACCTTTATTAAAAGTATTCTTAAGAACTTCACTATATACATAACAATGGGGATAAGTGGTTACTTTTAAATAAGTTTAAGGAGTCACTAATTTATTACAGGGCATTAAGTACTTATATAACATCAAGAAAACTTTCATTGCTCATTCAATAATATTATATCTTACAAATACCTGTGACCATTAATTTCAAACTAATCACATCATTCCTTCAACAAAGAAAAAATAATAATCTTGGCCCTGTAATTACTTTAAGAACAAAGACTCTACTTAGAACAAAGCCTGGCACATAATGATCTCTCAATAAGTACTTGTTGGATGAACAAATGAATGAATGAATGAATTTTTATCTCTTACCAGTTAGGTCTCGGACATCCTATTCGCCGAGATGTGTCCTTACAAATGAGGAGACAATTACAAGGGCATCTAACATATTTCTTCCCTGTTGGGGGGTTTTTGATTGGCTAGATAAGGGAAGAAAATGCAAACACAGCAAATTAACCAAAGGACAGATTGCCAAAGCTTGTTTGTATATAAAAAGGAAGTGGTTTCTTAAAAACTTAGGTTTCCCATAGTGCTACCAAAGTACTGGTTAAGGAAAAATGCACCATACATGGTGTTAAATAGCTCAAATGTTGGCAAGCACTCTAAGAAATTCTGGGGCTGCAGAGATGTAATTGTGAAGGGCTTATTTCGAAACTAGCTTGCAATGCCCTTTTAATATGAGAAGAAAATTTAAGTTCACAACAAGAATTGTTTTCCCAAAAAAAAAAAAAAAAAAAAAAAGAATTGTTTTCCCTTTAAACTTTTAAGACCAAAGTCACCTATCTGTCCTACCAGGTGCAAACATTCACTAAAGGTTCTTGCACCTCTTTGGGAAGAGCACACTAGTGAGCAAAGAGGAGTATATAACAAATTTGAACTTTTTTTTTCTGTCTAGAATATAAAAAGTGATTAATTTTATTACGTCTTTTAAAAGCAAACAACTTGCAATAACTCTTAATGCTACCATTTTTTAAAACTTTACAGAAAATTTAAAAGCAAGAATAAACACCAAGGAAAACACTCCTTTAAATAAGGACTTAGGCTTGTAATGTAAATAACCTATGAGGCAATGAGAGGATTAGATGATCACTCCTGGGCATGCTTGCCAAAAATGTATAGCTTGAATCTAATCATTAGGGAATAACAGACAAATTCAAACTAAGGAACATTCTACAAAACACCTTGCCTGTACTCTTTGAAAACGTCAAGGCAATCAAAGACAAAGACTACGTTTCAGATTAAGGGAGATTAAAGAGACAGTATCCAAATACAACATGGAATTCTGGATTCACTTCTGGATCATATTGTTGGTTGTTTTTTTTTAATGGAGTCATTGAGCAAATATGAATTAGGTCCAAAGATCAAATAATAGCCATTGTATTAATGTTAATTTCCTGCATTTGATCATTGTACTATGATTATATAAATGAATGTCCTTTTTTTTTAAGGAAATTCCCCTTAAAATGTTTAGGGGTAGAAGACCCTCATGTCTGCAATTACCCTAAAATATCTTTAAAAAAAAAAAAGATTATGTATTTATTTATTTAGAGAAAGCTAATGTGACAAAATATTAATGCATTTGGGGAATGTGAGTACAGGGTCTGTGGGAATTCTCTGTAGATAATATGTACTATTATTTCTGTAACTTTTCTGTGTATCTGTAAGGTATTTCAAAAAAAGATTTAAAAATTTAGGTAAATAAATTTTTATTTATTTAGAAAAATAAATATGTTAGAAATACATAAAAGTTAGCAATAAGTCATCAACAATTTATTAAATTATATTACAGATAAAACCTGAATATCTAAAATTTATAAACATCCAGAAAGTATTACTAGCCAATCTAAAATATCAAGAAACCAGAACTTGGGTTATTTCCTGTGTATCCAAATTTTCCAATTAAGTAAATGTGTACTTGGTACATGACAAGATTTTTTACTTTTTTTTTTTTTTTTTTTTTTTATTCCTACCTATTTCTCGACCTCAGCTCCCTCATTTACAAAACAAGGCTAATGAACTAGAACTGGTCTTTAGTGCCGGCCCATGCCTCCCATGTCTGATCTTCAGGGAAACAGGGGTGAAAATGGCATTGTCTTTATGCATAAGTTCTAATATTCTTACTTAGTAAAATGAATTTGTATTTGTCTGGTGCTGTGCTGGGCACTTTACCCCTGTAATCCCAAGAGCAACCCTATTAGGTAGATGTTATTATTATAATACCATTCTATATATGGAAACCACAGGGTGGGGAAGGTAAGTCCCAAGGACTTATCTTGATAGCTACCAAGTAGCAGAACTAGGATGCAAACCCCAGTTCATCAGCCTCCAGATCTCACTCATAATCAATCACACAGCCAGTTACCTCTACTATTCCTCCAGAACGTCTCAACTTTTCTATTAACTTGTCCTAGAAATTGCTTTTTCCCTTTATTTGAAATTCTGGATTCCCTAAGTCTTTCTAAAATCTGTCCATCTTTTCTCTCCCCCACCTTCTCTCCTTCCTCTCCCAATTTTATCTACTGAAATAAGGACTTCATTAGCTGTGTTTTTTTTGCTTTGTTATATTTCATTTTTTTAATCTCCTTAGGAATGTCAGGATCCAACCAGAGTTGGCTACCCAGGAGAACAGACACAGTGATCTCCTGTTTTAGGTGACATGAGGATGAACTACAGTGAAACTGAGCAAGGGATAGTGACCATGAACAGAAGGGAGCTGCTCTGTTGGACCCTGGTCCATTTACCTCTTCTTTTCAACCCAGAATTTCTCCAGAGAAGCTGCTAGTTGCCTAACACATCTTCACTCATAAATTTAAGATCATATCACATTGCAAACATTGGCAAGTCATCTGTTAAAGCACTCTTCACACACATTTTCCCTTCTTTTCCTTCCCTGTAATATAACTGATTCCACACAAGGCAATGTAATTATTAGATTAAATATTAGAGAAAATATTCATTTTCTGTAGAATATTGAGAAATACTTATATTTCCTTATTTAACAGGAGTTCTAATGATATAAAAATGTCAGCATAACTTACTCTGTGTCCAGAAATAGCTTATTTATACCCAAATCCTATTGTTCCAGTATAATGAACTTCTGAGTAGCCAGATTGAGGCTGTTGGCTAAATCCATAGCTTGTTCTGTTCACTTCCAAGGGTAAATCGAAGGCTTTAAAACTTTTTTTCTACTCATTAAAGAACAAAAGTTTGTAGGGGTGACCGAATAAGAGAAAAAAATCAACACTAACATCAAATCCAAAGTACTGGGTTGTTGTGTTTTTTATTATTATTATTTTTTAATTGCCATCTATGCCTGACAACTCTTATTTGGTTGCTAGCTCCAAAATGAGCACCATGGAGGTTAATGCTAAATTTGCCAGTGAGTGTTCAACCTAAAAAGAAAATAGCTGGTTTTGGGATCCCTGGGTGGCTCAGCGGTTTAGCGCCTGCCTTCGACCCAGGGCGTGATCCTGGAGACCCGGGATCGAGTCCCACGTCGGGCTCCCTGCATGGAGCCTGCTTCTCCCTCTGCCTGGGTCTCTGCCTCTCTCTCTCTCTCTCTCTCTCTCTCTCTCTGTCTTTCATGAATAAATAAAAAAAATCTTAGAAAGAAAGAAAGAAAGAAAGAAAGAAAGAAAGAAAGAAAGAAAGAAAGAAAGAAAGAAAGAAAATATCTGGTTTTGTAGGTATCGCCTCTATTTACACAGTAAAGTTCATCTCCAAATGATGTCTCTTATGAAAAATACATATTTACAATGAAATATGTTGTTTCATGACTTAAGGTTTTATTTTATGACTTTTTTATAAAATGTATAAAGCCCAGTACATATGTTTCATGGCTCTGAGAGGCACAATAATCTCTGGTTGACTTTTTTTAAGGCTTTTCTGAAAAGGAAAAATACACAAATACCAGCAATTAAATATTATTTTAATATTTAAATTTAATGTTTAATTGCAGATTTTGCAAGAGATTGAAATTTTAAAAATAAAGCCTAACCATAAAAGTGGAAATATATTTAATCTAACCAGTATACACTTTAGGAGGTCATTACTTGAAACTGTAAAACTATTACTTAAAATGTAGTTGTTCTTCTTAAGTTTCAGTTAAAAAAGTGCCCTTCAAAAGTTTTGAACATTTCTCTAAATTACCATCAAGCAAATAGAATTAAATGCCAAGCTATTTGCAAACACATTGGCACAGATATCAATAATAAATGAATGAACTTAAGCCCAGAAAAACCATACAACATCCTATAGATGTAAAGAAAATTTAAATAATTTTTGACACAGTAAGCTGCAAAGCCTGCATTAAAGTGAAATTTGGTATGTCATCATTTTTGTGAAAATCAAAATGGATTTAGTTGTGATGTGGATAGACAAGATACTTATAAATACCCGACTAGGGTCAGTCTCATGTTAGAAAGTAAAGGGCCAAATGGCATTATATTTCAATTCACCAGGAAATTTTTGCAATGGAATTAGCTTTAAATACCTGGAGACATCTTTGTATGATAAATGAGAATGAGAAAATATGGCCATATCTGTATCAAGCCCACATCTACCTTTCTCAGGAACACTACTGGAGTATCTCCCTTAGAGAGAAGATGTCAGCTAACAGTTTAGGCTTTATTAATGGAAAGCCCCACTTACCGTAGCTTCATTGCAAACCGTGCACTTAACCACATGCTGGTGAAGCTTGCCATCCAAGTTGATGAGAGACTGGCACACTCGGCAATTTATTACTGGAATACCACTGGCATCGGGACTGGCGATGGCTGTATACGGAGGTGGAAGTTCCGCTGAAAAGGTTACCAGTCACTGCATCAGAGCCAGTGGTATCACAGGGAACAGAAGTAAGGCAGGAACTATCAAAAATGACCTCATTCTTGTATTTATGTTTTTAAAGCTAGCCAACTCATCCAAGTTTCAGAGCATGCAACACACATGGGACTACATTGTGAAGTAGAATAATTCTTACTCTGATAAAATCTAAATTGTGTTTGCCAGGGTGCCTGGGTGACTCAGTGGTTGAGTGTCTCCCTTTGGCTCAGGGTGTGATCCTGGGGTCCCAGGATCAAGACCTGTATCGAGCTCCCTGCAGGGAGCCTGCTTCTCCCTCTGCCTGTGTCTCTGCCTCTCTCTCTGTGTCTCTCATGAATAAATAAATAAGATCTTTAAATTCATTCATTCATTCATTCATTCGTTCATGTTTGCCTTGGTCTGCCCAAATGATCCAGTTTCCTTTTACCAGACTATACTCAACATACCCACTCTGTTCCTGCATAAACTCATAGAGCTTATAATGGGAAAGTGATGATTCATGCCTAAAGTAAAAATCTTCCCGCTCATGATCTGATTACCAAGAAAGAGAAATAGTCAACGAGAGCAAAGTTTTAAAATCACTTATACATACCCATAAAGTGTGCAGTTGCCATGCTGTGTTTACAAAGGGGCCAGTATGTAACCGCTGGCCATGACAACAACAAAAATTTCTGGTGGCAGTTAAGGAGAGACAAAAGTGAATGAAGGAAAACTAAACTTACCGACATGGAACAAAGCTAATTTCAGACACAAAACAAAAACAAACAACACATTTGTATCTCAAATTTTTAACCTGAACATTAAAAATTCAGGAAATGTACTTAAGTATTTATGAGTAAAAAATATGATGTCTGGGAGTTAGCTTCAATTCTCTAAGACAGGGATGCTTGGGCAGCTCAGTGGATGAGCATCTGCCTTCGGCTCACGGCCTGATCCTGGGTCTGGGGGTCAAGTCCCACATTGGGCTCCCTGCATGGAGCCTGCTTCTTCCTCTGCCTGTGTCTCTGCCTCTCTCTCTGCGTCTCTCATGAATAAATAAATAAAATCTTTAAAAATAAATAAATAAATTCTCTAAGACAAAAATGGGTTAAGAGATGAAACAAGATTAGCAAAATGTTGGTAATGAAGAAATATGATGACACAGAAGGTCATTCTGCTCTAACTACTTTTGTGTGTGTTTGAAAATTGCCAGAATAGGGGCGCTTGGGTGGCTCAGTTGGTTGAGTATCTGACTCTTGGCAGGTTTTGGCAGTATCTGACCCCAGGTTTTGGGTCAGGATCCACCATCCTCGCCAGGGAGTCGGCTTGGGATCCTCTCTCTCCCTCTCCCTCTGTCCCTCCCCATTCTGTGCTCTTTCTCTCTCTCTAAAATAAATAAATAAATAAATAAATAAACCTTTAAAAAGAAAACAAAAGGGGCAGCCCAGGTGGCTTAGCAGTTGAGCGCCTGCCTTCAGCCCAGGGCCTGGTCCTGGAGACCAGGGATCAAGTCCCATGTCAGGCTACCTGCATGGAGCCTGCTTCTCCCTTTGCCTGTGTCTCTGCCTCTCTCTCTCTCTGTCTCTCATGAATAACTAAAATCTTAAAAAAGAAAAAAGAAAATTGCTAGAACACACACACACACACACACAGTATTTTGAATCCTAAGTTTGCCTGATTGTGTAAAGGACGGAAGCTCAGTTTCAGAATCATGCCCATCTACCAGAGGTATATATTGTTGTGAAGGTTTGAGAAAAGGAATCTAGATATACTACTCTGGAATGGGATTTCTTTTTTTAAAAGATTGCATTTATTTATTTATTTGACAGAGAGAGCACAAGCAGGGGGAGCAGCAGAGGGAGAGGGAGAAGCAGACTCCCCACTGAGCAGGGAGCCTCACTTGGGGCTTGATTCCAGGACCCCGGGATCATGACCTGAACCTAAGACATGCTTAACTGACTGAGCCACCCAGGTGCCCCTGGAATGGGATTTCTAAAGGGAACTGAAGAGTTATTTCTGAAACAGAGATTTTCTATCCACTGAATTAGATTCTGAACTCTGGCATTTTTAAAGTATAGCACACATGGTATGTTTAAAATCCACATATTACTATCTGGCATCCTTGAGGTTTATCATATAGAATTTTTTTAGACTAGCAAAGGATTAGCAATAAGTGCTACTCATTTAAGTGATTCATAATAAGGGGCACCTGGGGTAGCTCAGTCTGTTTAGCCTCCGACTCTTGGTTTCAGCTCAGGTGATGCTCTCAGGGTTGTAGGATCGAGTCCCCAGGTGGGCCCCAGCAGGGCAGGTGTCTGCTTGAGATGTTCTCTCTCTGCCCCTCCCCCCCACTTGCATGCACATGCTCTCTCTCTAAAACAAATAATAAATCTTTTTTAAAAATAATAATAAATAATTCACAATAAGCTGAAGTCCACAGCAGTCAGGCTCCAAAAGAGGCCACTTTGAAATGACAATACACATAGATTTCTGGGAGGCGTGTACCAGAACACTGCCAAGTACTAAACTTGAAAAGAATCTATAGATGTCTTAAATTATAAAAATAGCTCTAAATCCTTGAAAGAATTTGAAGTTGATCCAGAGTGGCTTGTCATGTATTAATCAAGAAAAAAAAAAAAACAGGTTAAAGGAACAATGAGTCAACAGTACATTGGAGCCCTTGCAATTTGCAGATTACTTTATCAGATCTCAATAAAGAAGATATTGTTCTGGAAAAACAAATACATACCTCACTAGAAATTCTAGACACACTGCCTGGTGTATAATAATAAATGTTATATTAATAATTAGTAGCATTATTAATAAAAGCCATTTCTTCGCTGGCCTTTTTCTTATGAAGTAACATAAAGTAGTTCTCCCATATTTCCAGGTGTCTATCTTACATAATATGACAGAATAGAAATTTAAAGACAAGAGAATTTCACAAAGAAAACAAGTCATTGAGGATGAGGGGAGGAGGCCACACACTGCCGTATACATAAATGGCCAGTAAAGCTCACCTACTTCAACAGGCCAAAGCTTTGCTCCAAGGAATCTAAAAATCCCAATAGGGGACCTTAAAAAAGCATTTACAGTGCATCACAGCCAACAAAACCCCGTGAATTTTTTCTCTAGGATTTGTGCCACACATAATCTTTAACCATCAAAAAAAAAAAAATAGCTTTTGATTATGACAAAAATATACTTGAATCTTTTGGAGGCTTGAGAGGGGAGGGAAGGGGAAAGAAGAAAGATCAGAAATTTAAGATGGGAGACGCTCTAAGTTCCATGAGACCAAAGTCTGTTGGGCTTGTTCGGGACTGACTCACCAGTGCTTGTCACAGTGCCTGGTCTATGAGAGATGCTCAGTGACTATTCATTGAATCAGTGGATGGAAGGAAGGAAGGAAAGAAGGAAGGAAGGATGGATGGATGGATGGATGGACGAGGGAATCACTCAGACACATCTATCTCTCTGCTGCTCTCACTGAAGAGGAAGGAGCTTGGGTCCTAACATCCAAGTAAGTCTCCCTTAAGAAAGGGTCTCTACTATATAGAGGAACACCCTCCAAATACGCACTGACAGAGGGGAGGTAGTCGGGAGACACTGGCCTGGCCCACCAGATAAATGGAATCAATCCAAGAGATCAATAGAATGACAGATGCTGCAGCCTAATTGCTCCACTACACAGTGCTTCCAGGCCTGTTGTCTCAATTTTCTGTCCATTACTTCAGCCCTAAGCTGATACAGAGATATGTCTTGTACTTTAACCTCCCTCCCTCAAAAAAAAACCCCAAAAAACAACACAAAAAAAAACAACCCTTCACCTATAACCCCACCTCCTTTTTGTAAGGGACTTTTAATTGCAGACATACATTCTACTGTTAGTGACAACTGGCAATTTAGATTGTTCATTCTCTCTCTTTTCACTCTAAAAGTCAACAGATCACAACTATCACACCTATTTCAAATTTCTGGCCTGGATAAAAAGCCCACTGTAATCTCAGAACTCAGGATCCTTAGATATCGAGAGTCACAAAAAGTCTTCATTTTGGAAGAGACTTATTACTTAAACAATGGTCGTTTTCTCCATGGGGTTTGCCTAAGTGAAAAATCTCTTTTCCTCCATGTGAGCAGTATTTGTTAGACCAGGAGTCCCCAGTCCTGAAACATTCCTTCAAAATTCCAGAATTATATTCCCTGTTAGAAATTCAAGCAATATTAGGAATTACAGAGTCTAATTTCTTCAACCTATGGAAAACCGAGGCCTGGAGATTCTAACTTTTGAACAGATTTGTATCCAGCCTTCAGCAAAGGCAAGAGCTGACTCCACTCCCAGAGGTTTCTCCACAATAACCATTGTCTCCCTCAGTGAATAATTTAATGCAAGCAAAATATGTAATGACGAGTGAGAATTCTGTAGAAACACACAGACAAGAATCAGATCTGAGCTAAAAGGGAAGAGGATGAGGAGAAAGAAGATGGAAAATTAAAAAAAATCAGACAGAGTATAAAAAAAGAATCCACTCATGGTAATGAAAACTTCATAGAAAAACTGAGACTCGTAAAAGAGACAAAATGAAAGAATATGGATCACGAGGCATACATAATGGTCTTCCTGAAACCCTCCAAAGGAACCATTATTATCCTGTAAACCCACAGGTGATCAAATTACATTTTCCCACCATCAACACCTAATTTGTCTATTTTATGCCAAACAAACCCCTCATCCTGCTAATTCATCCTAGTGTATTAATCCAGACTTCTTTTCTTTCTTTTTTTTTTTTTTACCAGATATATCCTCCAGCATTTTAAAGGTTCAAATTGTTTTGCTGGATTGCTCTGACCTCTCTTAGCTCAGTTCTTCCTTTCCAAGTCTCTTCAGTGGCAATATTTTCCAGTTTAATTCACTTACTTCACCAACGCACGCTTTCTATTCACCCCTTCAGGCCCTTGACAAAGAAAGATGTGGTATCAAAATTGAAAAACGACATCCAATTAAAATGAGAGATATTTTAGGACACTCTGATTACAGCATGAGCAAGAAAAGCATAAAGGACCAGCCTGTGAGGAAAGCCCCGCCAGCTTTTTCTCCTCCTTAGGATCTTGGTGGAGACCATGGATGAGGGACAGTGAGCCTGGCTGGGTGGGTTCTCTGCTTCCAGGGTAAGACGTCTCCCCTGCAGGTGTGCACCGAGAAGGGGGAGGACCACCTTCTGTTCCTCCCCTCTGTGAAACCACAGGCATAAATCTATTCTGTGAGACTCCTGGGTTCTTCTAGAACCATGACATACTCAGAAGGTTCCATCTGGCTGACGTCAGCATGGAAGGTAAACGTGCTACCTATTAGGTTACTGACCCTTAGCTCCCAACCTACCTTCCTCTGCTTTGTCATGCCTGAGCTGGAACTCTGCAGACCACACTGTAGCTTTGCCAGCTGGCTGCAGGCTGCATTCACAGGAGGTGACAAAGGGAGCCGACAAGGTTCAGGGAGGAAGGAGGGACTGACAGCCCTTTTCCCAGGTGTACAAAGTCTTTCTCCAGAGCTCAGGGACATCAGGACCAGTTGGCTGGTGCCTCTTAGAAGTCATGTCTCAGTTCCATAGGACCCCACCTCTAAATGACTACATCTTAGTGACTCCAATCACTTCCTTCTGTACTCTTGGCCCAGACCTCATGGTAGCTGCTTCCTGCATTTGATTACCTACTTGGCACCTCAGGATAGTATTTGTACCTTTTAGTTACCTAGGTAACAACTTCATACCTAATCTATTATATTCATATGAGTGGTTTCTATCTTTAGGTCTTAACTGACACAAAAACTCATGCCAAGTGTAATCCCAGGAAACTGACCCTCAAAAATGGGATTGGAGGGGGCACCTGGGTGGCTTAGTTGGCCGGGCATCCGACTCTTGATTTTGGCTCAGGTCATGACCTCAGGGTCATTGGATCAAGCCCCACGTCGGCTTCGTGCTCAGTGGGGAGTCTGCTTGAGATTCTCACTGTCTTCCTCTACCCCTCCCTTTGCTCACTCTCTCTCTCCCTCTCTCTCTCTCTCTCTCTCAAATAAATAAATCTTTTTTTAAACATAGGGTTGGAGAAATGGCTTGGTCATGCCTTGTGCTTAAATGCAGTGCTGAGCTCTTTTACCATGGGACACAGTATGGCAGTGACTGGTGACGCGCAGCAGCACCCTGATGAATCCGATTATCCCCTGCAGATGACTGTGACGTTTGTGGCTCCTTCACTAGACCATTACAGAAGCAACAATTATTATTCAGATTTTCAGATTGTGATATAGGGTGGATTCCCATGAAAACACTGGAGCATTTGCAGAAACAAAAGGAGAAGCTCAGGTCTTTAAACGCTTAAGTTATGGTCAGAGAACCAGAGAACTTCTATAGTAGCCCTCAAATATCCCTTACTTCCAATTGTCACAGGGCTTACACTGCTGTAAATCAAACACAGATGTAATTGTATAGATTGCAAAACTATAATGTCAGGTAAATCCACAGCCTTACCATGCTTTCATGTAAAAGCTGGAACACTGTGCAAACGAGTGGACCCCTGAAACATGGAATAGGGCCAAGCGGAGTTGAGAACCCTTGAGTCACTTTTAGCCTCCTTTATGAGTAGAAAGCAGCTTTTCTTCTTGCGTTTGAAGAGATGAGCCTTCCCTCACAGGAAAACTGCTGTTGTCTCACTATTGACAGCCATTCTCCTTAAGACTCGTCCTCATCCATAACTAAGCTCAGATCTCAACATGTTCCAGGAGGACAAGTAGAGAGCATGACTCAGGGAGAAGCAGCTTATACACCAAGAGAATTGCAAGGGTTTGGAAATATATATTGTCAGAAACGTGGAGAATATGTGTGGGGGTAGATCCTAAGAGTGTTAAACCAGAGAGGATGGAATATAACACTGAGTTGAGCCAAATTTAATCATATGGGTGCATTTGCCAGATGCTCTGGATTCGATGTTTGTTTTAAAGCTGGAAGTAGCTATCGGTTTACTTGTCTGTTGGGGAGACCTGGCCAGACACTTCATGGAGCTGTGATGCCGGAACGTCCCCAGCATGTACAGGAGAAGGGCTTCCCAAAGGCTTAGGGAGCTAGAATGCTGCAGTGAAGTGTGCAAATCCATCCACTACATGGATTTGCTCATTTGCTAAGTTGGACTGCTGCTCCGGGGCAAACCTAGTTTTGTAACTGAGAAGGTGTGATATAAGCCCCGCCTCAAGCTCTGATGCCAGAGAAAGTCAAGAGGCCTTCAGCTAAAATCAGGAGAAAAGTAGCAGCCAGCCAGGCATGCTAGGGGTGTGTGTTGGGGGGGGGGGGGGGTCCCAGGAGTTAGTGAGCATTCAGTGGGTTGCAAGCACCTATTGTGTACCAGGCACAGTGCAAGATGTATATCAGGAACATCAAGGGGAAGGAGACAGGCTCCCGGGGTTAAAGAGCTGAGTTCTTACTGGCAGAAAGGCAGTGAGACGGCAAGTACAACTTGGTGTGGTAAGAGCTCTGATAAGGATGCGCACAGGGGCTTTGTGAGCACAGCAGAGGGCATCTAACTCTGACTCAGGCAGAGTGTGTGTGTCAGGGTGCGGGGTGGTGGCAGCGGGAGAGAGGAGGGTGGTGGTACAGTCATTCTAGCACACTTGAGCTCTCCTCCAATACTGCAACCTTTCTCTAAATTGTTACCATTAAATCCTTTCTCCACACAGCAGCTCTAGAAAAACAGCCAAACCTTATTGAGTGTGGCTGTAATATCAGCTTGGAACCAGTATCAGTCTACATCCCAAATGCCTCCAATATTGCTTGCAAGGGCTCCTGTGTGCCCATGGCAGGACCCAAGGCACCAGCAAACCGGGCGTTCTTTTTTTTTTTTTTTTTAAAGATTTTATTTATTTATTCATGAGAGACACACACAGAGAGAGAGAGAGAAGCAGAGACACAGGCAGAGGGAGAAGCAGGCTCCATGCAGGGAGCCCGATGTGGGATTCGATCCTGGGTCTCCAGGATCACGCCCCAGGTGGAAGGCAGACGTTAAACCTCTGAGCCACCCAGGGCGTTCTTATCTAACAGGCAGTCATGAGCACTGAATTCCACCCTGAGCTATTAATCTGTTGTCTTCCCCTCCCTTAGTGATCCCAGGCATTTGGGCTGTGTCAAAACACTGCCACATAATTGGAGATGCTGGCAAGAAATGCCCGATGACCTGCCAATGACCAATTCCTGGATGACAAAAGCTTCTGCTCCGGCTTCTCTACTTCTCATAAGGCAATATTTCTGCCTCATTTTAATAATGCATTTCACCTGTGGCACTAGTGCTTTCTTCAAGTATTGACGGTGAATAAGTTATGTATTCTTTATCAATTACTTTATCAATTCTTTATCAATTCTTTATCAATTACTGCGCTTATCTCTATTTCCCCCCAAAATGCAATTTTTTTCTGACATGATTTTTGTGAAATCATATTGTTTATAAGCATGGCTGCATTCATAATTTGTTATTTGCAATATTGCTTCCAAGAAGGCATGTTGTTTCAAGAAAAATAGAGACACCTACTTTCAGTACAGAAAAACAAACTGGCGCTCCCAGGGCAAAAAAAAAAAAAAAATGCACTTGCCTCGAGAAACTCCCATAGCCTAAGAAGGTAAAGAATTCCCATTCTGTCACTCTTCTAGACAGCTCATTTTCACCACATGTCTACATTTCTAAAGACTGTGCATTTCTAAAAGAAAAAGAGACACCCCTTTAAGACAACTAAGCGATAACTTACAGTTTACAAGTATTTATAAATTGGTTATAAAATGAACTCAAATATAATTGTGTCTCAAATTTGTTACAAGACATTTTAGAAAAGAGAGACTATAAGGAGGTAAAATGACCTCAATACATGGGAAAGGAAAAAGTTCAACCAGATTTGTACTTTTATTTGCTTAAATATATGAAACAGCATGGCACAAAAAGTAAGGTCCAACATAATTAGGGGCACCTGGCTGGTTCAGTTGGTAGAGCATGTCACTCTTGATCTCAGGGTTGTGAGTTCAAACCCCACTTTGGGCACAGAGATTACTTAAAATATATAAACACACAAACAAACAAATAAGGTCCGACATAATTAGATGAATGACAACATTATACTCAGTATTTTCCTATCTTAAAATATTTCACCCATTCGAAAAATGACCTAGGGATTAAAAGATTCCAGATGAAGTCAATAGTTCAGCAATTTTCGAATCTGGCACATATGCACCATAAATCTAAGCAAAATCAGACACATAGATGAAATAAAATGAACTTCTCACCACAATATTTTCTAAGCATACAATGAATGTATAAAGATATTTAGTGAATAAGTCCCTTAAATTCTAGTGCTTAGATATTTTTATCTCATGGATTAACTTTCATTTCAAAATACAGAGATTGCTAAAGAATTCCAGAAGTTAACCCAAGAGAGTAAGTTCCTCATTATAGCCAGCAGAGGGTACAGCCCTGGAGCTCCCTCCTTTGCCATGCGGGCATTTCTAACACGGAAGGATATCTGGCTATCTGCTCTGCGGGATCGCTTTGTCTTTTACTCTCCTGTTATTCGAGCTGCAAAAGCTTCACTCCCCGAGTGACTTCAAAATCCCCATCATGCCATCCTTCCTTGCTTTCATTCATTCAACTGATATTTGTTGAGTGCCTAGATGTATTAGATCATTTGCCAGGGGCTATGTAAGGGACACGGCGATGAAAGATACAGGAATCCTATCTCCTTCACTGTCTCCTTTGAGGGGCTCATATACACCATAAATGTTAAAATATAGAATGGAGGTGCATCTCCACATGGCTCAGTTGGTTAAGCGTTCAACTCTTGATTTTGGTTCAGGTCATGATCTCAGGGTCATGGGATCAAGTCTTGCATCCGGCTCCACACTGAGCATGGAGCCTGCTTGAGATTCTCTCTCTCCCTCTCCCTTTCCCTCTACTCCCTTCACACATGCTCACTCTCTCCTCTCTCTCTCTCACACTTTCTATACTCTCAAAAAAAAAAAAACAAAAAACAAAAACAGATATACAATGGAAATGTCAAGGGATACTTCCATACAATGGAAATGTGGAGAGATATTTGAGAACATATGTCTTCCAGTAATAGAGATTAGAAAGGATTCTACGAAAGAAAAAAGGCTTTGATGGATGGGTAGAATTTGAATGTTTTAGTTTCCAAAACTCCTTTCCTATTCATCTACTCATAGGAAGTAAACAGTATACCCTTACCTTGAAAACACTAGAAGTGGCTAATAAATGATACCAGTATGAGGCAACGAGTATGGTCTTAAGTAAAACCATATATGCACAGTGATGTGTTTTCCATTTCAGAACAGGAAGGATCCCTCCCATTAAATCCTTGACAGGCCGGAGTAATGGACCGAATCAAACACACTGAAATGCAAGGTGTAAGTACATGGACCTGCACAGAGATGTGGGGCAGGCTCTAAAATATGGCACTTAGGTCATCTTGTATTCGGGTATGTCTGGTAGCTTTAACAACAACTTATGTCTTAATTTAGGGCTGGTAGTAAATGCAAATACTCTTTTACTGAGCATGGCAAAGTATTCTACATAGAGAATCACCAGAATAGAATTCTGGTGATATAAATTTGAAAATACTATTTATATATAAATATAATATAAATATAAATATATATAAATATAATATAAATATACTTATAAATATAAATTCAAAAAATGGTTTTCCTATGCATTTTTGAAATACTTTTGTATTAATGGGTATAATTCATTCAGCTCAGTAGAAATCAGTGTTTTTTGGGGAAACATCCTATGGCCTAAGATTAATAATAACTCAGGTGTTTGTGCAAGTCTTCTCACTTTAAATCTACTATCACCTCCATGTGTTGCTTTTCCTCTGGATTGTGAAATCTTAGCACTTAAATCTCCGAAACTATAAAATTTCATCTTGTCACATACCTTCCCCTAAATTCTCCCTCCGTAGAAATCACATGTTCAAATGTTGAACAATTAGAGGCTTTCGTACAAGAAGTATCCTGTTTTAAAATCCCTATTATGAGTCTACCAAGTTTAAATATCTCAACTTGACAACGTATGGGAGAAAGAAAGATTTTGCCATTACCTTTACAAACACGTGGTTTGATACAATGCCCTAACCAGTCATGTGGCACGTACAAATACATCCTACAGAAGAAAATACTGCGTGCCATTTGGGCTTCCAATGCCTAAAAGAGTCACATAATACTCCTTGATGTTCAACATATTGTCTTCCCAATTTTCAAAGGAAAATAGGAGAGGGATTTCAGTGACAGAGGGACCGTGGAAGTAAAAGAGGGAGGTAACATGACAACCACCTATAAAGTTATAGCTATATTTTCCTAGGTGTGTCCAGATCCCTCACCAAGAAAAACTGGCATAGAACAAAAAAGCAAAAAGGAACATACTAAATCATTCCTTCTCAGGTAGGAAACTGAGGCATAGCAATGTAGAATAACTATTCTAAGGTCAACAGCTAGCCACTGGCAGAGAGAACTCAAGTGGCAGGTCCCACAGGCTAAACCGTAACTGGTGGTGAGCTCATCCCTGAGACTCTAGAAGGATTTAGTTATACAGTGCTTGAGAAACTCACCTGAAGGCCACCAAGAGGAGCCATGCTTTCTATTTTTTTCGCTTTTTAAAAATTCTTGCAGAGAAAAAGAAATTCACTTTACATCAATCAGGGAAAGGAAAGAATCTAGAAAAGTGCCAAAGCAACACAAACTCCAATGTATCTCCCTACCCCCAACCCACATAGAGAAATTCTCTTAAAAGAACAGAAAATAGTAGGTAGAATGTATTTTCTCTTATGAGCTATTAAAGGAATGCCATTCCCAGTGTATGCAACATCTCTTCATCCTTATAAAAGTAAAACACACAGTAGCTGAGCTCATAGCTGGATCCAGTGTTGTCTGCTTTTCCCCCATTTGGATCCCTTCCCAGATAGTTGCTTACCGCCCTCAAAGAGAGTTATGAACATCCATCTGGCTAGCTCTCCTCTCTAACATCTGTAGTCATCCGGCTAACATCTGCATCCATCTGGCAATCTTGCAAGACTTTAACAGAACGCTCTACCCTAAAAGTTTGACATTCCTGAAAACAACATGCAGAGTCCTTGGGAATAAATGGGAAATTGAGATCATCACCTCTTGCCACAGTGAAGTGTTAGTACACGGATGATAAATACTTGGTGAGCAACATTTACTCTCCAGCCCTGATGTCCCTTCACGCTCCAGACTTGTGTGTCCAACTGCCTACTCGATACCTCCAATGAAGTGAGGGCTAAAAGTATTTCAAGCTCAACGTGTCTAAAAACAGAATATTGATTTCCACTGTCCTTCTTCCCCCTGCCCCACATACCTAACTCCTCCTATTCGTCTATCTTAGAAAAAAAAAAAAACAAAAACAATTTTTTCCTCATTGCTGGGGTCATTTCTGGAGATTTGTGATTCCTTTCTTCCCACTGATGCAATCCATCAGCAAGTCCTGCTGTTCAAGGCTTACATATGTCCTGAATCCACGTCCCACCGTTTCCATCACTTCCACCCTGGTTCAGAGCACCATCCACATTAAGAGCCTCCCATTTAGTATCATATTTTACTAGTCTCTTCTTATTTTTCCCCAATAATCCAATTCTCCATTCTCCACATGCCAACCAGGTTCGTTTTCCTTCTTTCTTCATATTTTTAAGAGATGGGGGCAGGGGCAGAGGGAGAGAGAGAATCTTAAGCAGGTTCTTGCCCAACACAGAGGCCGATGCGGGGCTGAGTCTCACCACCCCGAGATCATGACCGGAGCCCAAATCAAGAGCTAGATGCTTAACGGATTGAACCACCCAGGCACCCCCAGGAAGATTTTCTTAAAAACTAAGTATTTCATGTCTCTCCTATGCTCCAAACCCTCCATGCCTTCCCATTACTCTCAGAATGCAACCACATCTCTGACGGTGACCTACGCAGTGTCATCTTCCCTGGTCCAGTCCCTCAATCCCTGCTGCCACACTTCAGCTCTACCCCCCTGCCCTCTATGTTTTGAAACAGTGCGTTTTATACTTGCTGTCCCAGTTGCCTGGCACCCTCTTCCTTTGTCTTCCAGTGGTTGATTCCAGCTAATCTTCCAGGCCTCTGAGCAATTGTCATCTCTGAGGTATCTTTCCTGAAGCAATCTGAAACACTCCCCATGTGGCCAGTTACTCTCCATCCTCATGTGCTGCTTTATTTTCTTCACTCTGAAATTATAGTGCTCGATGTATGTGCCTCTAACTGGAACATAAGCTCCCAGGCATCTGGAACACTATAATAGGCATTCAAATATTTGAAAGGATGACTGACTGAATGAAATGTATTAAAGATGCTGAGCAGAGCCAGGAGGAAATGTAGGCATTATAAAATAGAATAAAAGAATCATGGAGACTGATGCTCACCAAATAATAGGAAAGGATCTTAATAGGAAACGGGCTTGCCACAGTACTGGGAAACTGGAAGCAGGTGCACTTCACCATGTTTGGGCTCTATTTTCCCTTAACGACATGGCCTCAGCGAAGCAGACTTTGATTCAAGAATCAATTTGAAAAAATCTCCTAAATGTGGCATTAGCTTCAGCAGATCACAAAATCAAGCCTCTGCAAGACCCTACTCAGCACCATGGCTGGTGCACACCCCTATCGAGGCTGTCAGGTAGCTGCTCCCAAATGTGCCACATCTGTTTCCACCCATTGCGGGAACCCGGCTTCCAGTGGGCTTCAGAATCCTTGGCAAATAAAATGAAAAGTTAATCCAATCTTACAGCGGGTTATACATGAGGTGTAAGGTCTCTGTCCGGGTAGGCATCATCTTTTCCTGCCAATCCACAGCCAACCCTAAACTTTGCAAGGACACAAGGAGGTTCCAAAATTTAATAGACTGCCCAAATGTATTCAAGAACTCTAACTTAGTGCAATGGACTGAATGTCTACGTCCTCTCAAAATTCAGGTAGACCCTCTAAACCCCAAGGTAGAGGCATTTGAAGGTGGGGCCTTTGGGAGGTTATTAGGTCAGAAGAGTGGACCCCTCATGCATGAGTTTAGTGTCGTAAATAAAGGAATGAAAGAGGAAGCTCTCGTGCTCTCTTTCCACTATGTGAGGAAGATTCAAGGAGTCAGCACTCGGCCACCTGGAAGACGACAGCTCTCCAGACACGGATCTGTTGGCATTTTGATCTTGGACCTCTCAACCTCCAGAACTGGGAGAAATAAATGCTTGGTGCTTAAGCTACCCAGTGTATGGTATTCTGTGATCGCAACCTGAACTAACACTCAATAAAACTCTAGGCTAGTGCAGAACATAGTTCTAAGTGAGATGAAACTTTGCCCCACTTTAAACTAAGGCACCATTTCTAACTTTAGACTTCGCCAGGTAGCGGACAGGAGAGGATCACTAAAAATACACCTTATTTACTGGACAGTTTCTAAGTAAGAAGTACTGGAGTACGTAGTAAATAACTTACCCCTTACACCAAAAGTCAATTTATTTTCTGGTCACTGAAAAGATTCTCTCAAGCAATCTCAAATTTGCACATTTTAAAAAAGTGAAACAAAGGTGAAAAGAAAAAGGCAAGGCCTTTCTAATTATATTTCAGAGGAAACCTAAGTGTTTCAGAATAAAAGAATATTAGCCTCTTCCTGCAAGTTGTCGCTTTAAAGTGATTTTAAAATTAAAATAAATCTACATTAGAATATTGCATTAGATGGAAGTGAATAATTCTTTGATTCTTTACCAAGGATTTCAACATGAACACTATAAACGCATATAAACAACTCTCAGTGAGGTCACTAATGTGACCTTTGAACTAATGTTCAAAAGACATTTTTGAGTTCTTATCTATTCGCTCTTTCTTGCAGCTTTTGACCTGCTTGACCACTCTTTGCTTGAAATGTTCTCTTCTTTTTGATTCTGTGATATTAGAGTCTTTTGGTTTTCCTCCTACCTGCCTGGAAGCTACTCATCAGCCTTCTTGGGGGCTCGTCCCCCTCTAACTAGTTACTGAATGTTGGAGTTTCTCAAAGCTTTGTCCGAGGCTCTCTCTTCTTTTTACTTTATTCTTTCTCCCTAAGTAGTCTCATATATAGCTTCCCAAACTTCCGCACATGCCAGTACACAGAAAAAGTGACAATATTTCGATAGCTACACAGAGCGGGAGGCCTCTGGCCTAAAGGCTTCTGCTGTTCTAAGGACTGAGGAGAACCAGTATCTTAACCCATGTCCGTTCTATCTCAGCACATTGCGTGGCACAGCGGTAGGGCCTTGGGAAGCTCTGAACCAACATCCATGTTTTTAGCTGTTACCAATAGGCAAATGACACAATTTTATATTTTTCAGCCCAGGCCTCATTTCTCCACTCTACACCTATGATGCAATTGCCCATCTATCATCTCTTCTTGGATATTTGAAACTCTTAAATGCCACATGTCTTAAACTAAGCTCATGATCTGGTGTTGTCTCACTGTGGGCAATCACACCATCAGACTGTGGACACCAGAACTCTGAGAGATAGCCTTGCCACCTCCCTCTCACTCTCACAGCCAATCCACCATCAACCCATCTTTAATCTACATCCTTAATATCATCTTGTCTCTCCACTCCTACCACGACCTGAGTCCATGCTATCTTCACAGGTTATCACCTAAATCAGACAGCAGCCCCTCAAGTCATCTATTCTCATCAACTCTTGCTCCTGTCCCATTCATTCTCTAATCTAGAAATAGAGTGATTTAAAAAATAATAAAATTAAGATCCCTGGGGATCCCTGGGTGGCGCAGCAGTTTGGCGCCTGCCTTTGGCCGGGGGCGCGATCCTGGAGACCTGGGATCGAATCCCACGTCAGGCTCCCTGCATGGAGCCTGCTTCTCCCTCTGCCTGTGTCTCTGCCTCTCTGTCTCTCTCTGTGTGTCTATCATGAATAAATAAATAAAATCTTAAAAAAAAAAAATTAGGATCCCTGGTGGCTCAGCGGTTTAGCACCTGCCTGCAGCTCAGGGCATGATCCTGGAGTCCCGGGATCGAGTCCTACATTGGGGTCCCTTCACGGAGCCTGCTTCTCATTCTGCCTGTGTCTCTCATGAATAAAATAAAATATTTAAAAAATAAAAAATAATAAAAATAGACATTTTTTTCCAAAGAAGGCATACAGATGGCCAACACACACATGTAAGGATGCTCAACATCACTAGTCAGAGAAATGCAAATCAAAACCACAATGAGAGGGGCACCTGGGTGGGTCAGTGGTTGAGCATCTGCCTTTGGCTCAGGTGGTGATCTCATGGACCTGGGATCAAGTCTCACATCAGGCTCCCTGCATAGAGCCTGCTTCTCCCTCTGCCTGTGTCTCTGCCTCTCTCTGTGTATCTCTCATGAATAAATAAATCTTAAAAAAAAAAAAAAAACCCCACAATGAGATATCCCCTTACACCTGTCAGTAAGGCTAGTATCGAAAACACAAGAAACAAGTGTCAGTGGGTGTGGAGAAAAAGAAACCTCTGTGCATTGTTGGTGGGAATGTAAATTGGCACAACCACTGTGGAAAACAAGTTATGAAGGTTTCTCAAAAAATTAAAAATAGAAATAGTATATGATCCAGTAATTCTATCCACTACTGGGTATTTACCCCCCAAAATGAAGACACAAATTCGAAAAGATATATGCACCTTTATGTTTACTGCAGCATTATTCACAATAGCTAAGATATGGAAGCAAACTAGGTGTCCATCAACATAGGAATGGATAAAGATGTGGTGTGCATACACACATGCACACACACATATACACACAATGGAATACTACTCAGCCATTAAAAAACGGTGTTGCCATTTATGGCAACACGGATGGACCAAGAGGATATTACACTAAGTAAAATAAGACAGAGAAGGACAAATACTGTATGATCTCACTTACATATGCCATCTAAAAAACAAAACAAATAGCAGAAACAGATCTATAAACGCAGAGAACAAACTGATGGTGGCCAGAGGGTGGAGAGGACGGGATAGGAGGGTGGGAAAATTGGGGACAGGGGAGTGGGAGATACAGGCTTCCAGTTACGGCATGAAGAAGTCACACGGATAAGAGGTTCAGCACAGGGAATATAGTCAATAGTACTGTAACAGTGTTGTATGGTGACAGATGGTAGCTACACATATGGTGAGCAGAGCATAACATAAATACTAATCACTGTGTTCTACACCTAAAATGAATGTAACATTGTGTGCCAAATATATTTCAGTTTAAATAATGATAATAATAAAGATCTAACTGGATCAACCCTTTGCTGAAGGCAAAATTTCTCAACACGACCAATAATACCCTGCATGGACTGAGCAATTCTTATTGTTCTGGTCATCAGTTGCTGCAGAACAAATCACCCTAAAATTCAGTGGCTTAAAACAACAGTTTAATACTACCTTTCATGATTCTGTGGATTGTTCTAGAATCTATCATGCAGCTACAGTAAGAGTTTGGCTTGGGTTGGAGTCATCTGAAGGCCCGACTGGGCTGGGCATCCAAGATGGCTTCTTCATCCACAGGTCTGAGAGCTGGTCGGCATCCTCCTTTCCGTGTAGTCTCCCCACCTGTCTAGTTAGGGATTCCTCAAAGCATGGTAGTCTCAGTGCATTCAAATTCTGACAGGACAAGTTACTTTCTTCAGGGTGCACTTTATAAGAGACCAAGGCAAAAGCTGCAACACCTCTAACGTCCTAGTTTCCAAAGTCTTTCAGCTCTCTTCTACTTTACTCCATAGGTCAAAATTGAATCACAGGGTCAGTCCAGATTCAGGGAGGGGACCCATCCAAGGACTTGAATGTCAAAAAAGCATAGCTCTTTGGAGGGAGAGGTGGGTCTTTGGAGAACATCCACCACACCCACTTCTCCATCAGTACTTCCACTCTAACCACACTGGCCTTGTTTCAGTTCCCTGCACTCACCACACTCAATCCTCCTAAAGGCTTTGTACGTACTGTTTTCTTAGTCTAGAATGTTCTTCCGATCCACCCCTTGCCAAGTTCAACTTTGAGACCTCAATCAAGTCTCAGGAATGCCTTTCCTGTCTTCTCTAGCCAGGTTAGATCTTGTTATTACATATTTTCATGGCACCAGATACATTTCTGGCATTGTCCTCATGCCCCTGCGCTGTGCACTTGTTCAAACGATTGTGTAATTTATGTCTCAATATCCCCCATTAAACTGGAAGAGGGGCCATATCTGTTCTTCCCATCCTACCACAGAGCTTGGCTAGTACTCATGTATTTATTTGCTGCATGAATGACATAAATGAACTAGGTAAATGAAACTATCTCTGTGTAATAATTCTTTTAAACTATAGTGAAGTAGATAGCCACCTTCCCAATTAAATACAGAGATAATTAGACAGCCCTAAATATAAACATTTTTCACAGAGGAAGTCTCATAAATGTAAAGTCTCATATCCCACCTATAAAATTAGCAGATAATAAAGAAATCAATAAATATAGCCAAGTTGTGTAAGCTTTGTGATATTTCTTCCAATCTTTTTTCAAATGAGCCTAAAAGTGTATTTATTTGATTTTAATTTCTATGCCTTAATAAAAGCTGACATACGTACCAAATGGAGCATTTTGACCACAAAATGGTCAAAATGGTCCAGTAGGAGAGATGATCTCCTACTCTATGCAGGAATCCAATACTGACAGCGAAGACCACTAGAGGTATTCCACTCAGAAACCCAGGTGCGCTGTTACACGGACCACACATGATTCTCATTATGCTAAAACCAAATGCGAAACACTAACTGCTTCCCACAACATTATCAATAACCTGTCTACAAATACTTGACCAATTTTCAACCTAAAATGGATTATTTCATCTTTGAGTGAGAGCTAACATTCGTGTTCTTAGACGGTGGTGACACAAATAGCAAAGGGTTCAACTGGAGAGAATAGTCATTAGCTATGGCTCTTAACTACTTAAAAAAAAAAATTCTGGGTGATTACAAATGGTATCATAAACCAAAGTTCATTATCAAAAAGTACATTCTATTCCAGTCTTTTGAATCCCAACCTTTAATTCCTGTCAACTACTGAAAACATCTGGTCTAGGAACAGTTTCTTACAATACAAATAATTCAGCCCCGTGTTTATTCTTTTTTTTCATTTCGATGTGGGTTTCAAGAGGGGGCATGTTTGGTCAGTTTTGTTGACCTAGAGCCGACTCTGGCACACCATACTGCCCAATGAATCAATGAAAGAGTAAATACCACAGGTCTCCTAGAATCAGATCTGTGTATCACTCAAAACATTTATGAAGATGCTTATTTGTTATTTAAGAAAAGATATTCTGACATAAATGCCAATAACATAAAATGTCTTTACTTCTAATTTATGCTTCTTGCTTCCTAGGTACTATGCCACATGAAATTAGCATTTCTAATTAGCTAACCTGTCTTATTTACCAGTTTAAGGAAAAAAAACACAACTGTACTCTATCATAAGGCCGAAATGGCTTTTTGCTAAATCAGTTGTTAAAAACAAGACAACAGGCTCAAAATGGAGTCACTTATGCTAAGCTCCACATCACCAAATACAGCCTTAATTACACTTTTGGCCTCACCCAGAAATGGAATCTTGGAACGTCCGTCAAGAACTACCTTATTAGCACGAGTGAGGTCATCTGCCTGACAGACCACCCCCATCCCCTAAATGAAAGTGATCTTGCCACAACCCATCCACTTTTTGCCTTTTTCCCACTCCCTTCTGCCCATGGAAGGCTTTCATTTGGTACAGCTTTTTGAAACTCCTTTCTATCTGCTAGATGGGATGCTGCTAGAATCACGAATCATTAAATAAAGCCAGTAAGATCTTTAACATTTACCCCATGGCATTTTGCGTTTTAATATTTTGAATTTCTTCAGTGGCTGAACTGTGATTTGTACCTGATTGTGCAGTTAATCTGGTCTTACCAGATTAGACAAATATGTGGCAAATGATAAAGAAATCTATAAGCAGGTCCATGAGCATGAACACATTTGTGGAATAATTTAGCCACTATGACTAAAAATACAAAAACAAAGATGTAAGACAGAGGACATGAAAATCTGTCATAGGACAGTTGTTTAAATCCAAACCTTGTCTTTTAATAAACTGCAAATATTTTGCCCTAAAGGGTCACTTGGGGAAGTTGCAACATTCATTTATAAATGTTTAAACTTATCCTAGACCGACCCGATTTTGATTTTTTATTAATATCAAATTTGTGCATTAAAGGAAATTCCTCCAGCTGGTGTCCTCTGATACACCTCTAATACAAACATGACTTGGGGTTTTTCCTGTAGATAAGTCTCTGTCCCATTTTGCACCTTATTTCTCAACTGATTGATCACACTCCATTATTCACAGCAAAACATCTTTTTCCTTTGTCCTGCTTCTTGTAAGGTGTTGACTAAGACCTAGATTGTTCCTCTTCAAGTTGGGGACAATGTTACCATTAAGTGGAAATTTTAAATACTAAACAAGTCCAACTTGCTCTACAACTGCTCCCAATTCCAGACTTGAACTTACAAGAAGTTGTGTTACAAGAAACATGATCTGCCTACGTTTTCGAAAGCACTAACATTTTGTCTCCTTGGGATTTCTGAAACTCCTCTCATATTCGGCTGGAAAGGGAGAGATGCACTTAAGCTACATTTGCAAGTGCCATATTTGGCCATTCTTTTCATAACTCTAAGTGGTTTTCAAGTCTTGCCTTCCCTTTTCAATAAATCGTGACTCCACCTTCTTTCTACTATAGAAAGCCACTAAAAGGCTTAGAACAAAGATAGATCTTTTAATAGTTTGCTAAACACCCCCCCACACACACACACACACACACTCACACACACGTATACACTTCTTTCTTCAGATCCCACTGCTAATCAAATCTTTTTTGATTCCATCTTGAGAAGTGAAATAAATAGAAATGCGTGCAGGGTTAGCCGGGGTTACTTTCAGAAGTAAGTTCATTTCAACCTCACCCAGATGCATCAGAAATATCCCATCTTCCTTCCTATGCTTCCTCATCGGCCAGCAAGGCTAACGCACACTCCTTACAAAGGGGAGTAATAAGGAAAGGCAGGAATTTCAGGCATATTAGGAATATCGATTACCGCTATTCCTCTTGGTAAGACAATTCCCTGACTGAACAGAGCCCGGGGGGGGGGGGGCGAGGGCACGCTCTGCACATTTTTCAAGCTAAGCCCTTTCAAGGGCAGATCCCAAGGTGAGCAGTGCTAGGGGCTTCTCAGCAGGGAAGGCTGAATGGCCGCGAAGGCTGTGCACCTCCTCCAGCGGCGCCTGGGGGCTGCGCCGGGGCGATTCCTGTCACGCCCGGCCCGCGGGCAAGAAGTGCTGAAACACGCACTCGCACTCGCACACGCACACGCACAGCCGCCGTGAGAAGGGCGCGGGGCACGCGCCCGCACCCCGCCCTCCCTCCTGGGGGCTGCGCTCAAGGACCCGGGCCCGCGCCAGGCGCAGTCTGCAGCCCCCGCTCCCGGGCCCGCCGACCCGCCCGCCGCGCCCCAGCTGCAGCGCCCCGGGGCCTGCCTCCTCGGCCGCGGCGCAGCGAGCGGGAGGCCCGCGCCCGCCTCACCTCTGGGGCTGCTCTCCTGCAAGTACGGCGGGGCCGTGGGGGTGACGGTTCCCGGCGGCGATGCTGACAGCAGAGGCGAGCGCTCGTCCACCCCGTCCGCAGCCATGACTGCCGCAGCGGCGGCGGGGCCGCGGGGAGGCTGGGCCGCGGGGGGAGGAGCGGGAGGGGGGCGGGGAGGAGGGGGAGGAGGCGGGGGGAGGAGGAGGAGCGGGAGGCGGGGCCGCGGGGAGGCTGGGCCGCGGGGGGAGGAGCGGGAGGGGGGCGGGGAGGAGGGGGAGGAGGCGGGGGAGGAGGAGGAGCGGGAGGCGGGGCCGCGGGGGGAGGAGCGGGAGGGGGGCGGGGAGGAGGGGGAGGAGGCGGGGGAGGAGGAGGAGCGGGAGGCGGGGCCGCGGGGAGGCTGGGCCGCGGGGGGAGGAGCGGGAGGGGGGCGGGGAGGAGGGGGAGGAGGCGGGGGAGGAGGAGGAGCGGGAGGCGGGGCCGCGGGGGGAGGAACGGGAGGGGGGCGGGGAGGAGGGGGAGGAGGCGGGGGAGGAGGAGGAGCGGGAGGCGGGGCCGCGGGGAGGCTGGGCCGCGGGGGGAGGAGCGGGAGGGGGGCGGGGAGGAGGGGGAGGAGGCGGGGGAGGAGGAGGAGCAGGAGGCGGGGCCGCGGGGAGGCTGGGCCGCGGGGGGAGGAGCGGGAGGGGGCGGGGAGGAGGGGGAGGAGGCGGGGGAGGAGGAGGAGCGGGAGGCGGGGCCGCGGGGGGAGGAGCGGGAGGGGGGCGGGGAGGAGGGGGAGGAGGCGGGGGAGGAGGAGGAGCGGGAGGCGGGGCCGCGGGGGGAGGAGCGGGAGGGGGGCGGGGAGGAGGGGGAGGACGCGGGGGAGGAGGAGGAGCGGGAGGCGGGGCCGCGGGGGGAGGAGCGGGAGGGGGCGGGGAGGAGGGGGAGGAGGCGGGGGAGGAGGAGGAGCGGGAGGCGGGGCCGCGGGGGGAGGAGCGGGAGGGGGCGGGGAGGAGGGGGAGGAGGCGGGGGAGGAGGAGGAGCGGGAGGCGGGGCCGCGGGGGGAGGAGCGGGAGGGGGACGGGGAGGAGGCGGAGAAGGAGGCTGGGCCGCGGGAGGAGGAGGAGGAGGAGGAGGAGGCTGGGCCGCGGGGAGGGCGTGGAGGGGCTGGGCCGGGAGGAGGAGGAGGAGGCTGGGCCGCGGGGAGGGCGGGGAGGAGGCGGGGCTGGAGGAAGGAGGCTGGGCCGGGGAGGAGGAGGAGGCTGGGCCAGAGGGAGGAGGCTGGGCCGGGGAGAAGGAGGAGGCTGGGCCGGGGAGGAGGAGGAGGAGGCTGGGCCGCGGGGAGGGCGGGGAGGAGGCGGGGCTGGAGGAAGGAGGCTGGGCCGGGGAGGAGGAGGAGGCTGGGCCAGAGGGAGGAGGCTGGGCCGGGGAGAAGGAGGAGGCTGGGCCGGGGAGGAGGAGGAGGAGGCTGGGCCGCGGGGAGGGCGGGGAGGAGGCGGGGCTGGAGGAAGGAGGCTGGGCCGGGGAGGAGGAGGAGGCTGAGCCGCGGGGAGGGCGGGGAGGAGGCGGGGCCGGGGGAAGGAGGCTGGGCCGGGGAGGAGGAGGAGGCTGGGCCGGGGAGGGCGGAGAGGAGGCTGGGCCGGAGGGAGGAGGCTGGGCCGCGGGGAGGGCGGGGAGGAGGCGGGGCTGGGGAGGAGGAAGAGGAGGAGGAGGCTGGGCCGCGGGGAGGGCGGGGAGGAGGCGTGGCCGGAGGGAGGAGGCTGGGCCCGAGGGAGGAGGCTGGGCCAGGTTGGTGGGGGGCGGGGGGAGGCCGGGCCTGCGGCTCCCGCGGAGGTGCTGCTGCTGCTGCTGCTGCTGCTGGTGCGGCCGCCGCCTCCGGGAGGGCCCCACCCCGGCCGTGTCCCAAGGCAGGAGGCGGGGGAGGGGCGGAGCCGGGAGCACAGTAGGGCTGCGGAGAAAGGGCGGGAGGGCCCAGGGCAAGGGGTTGCAACCCTTTTCGTTTCCTTAGCAGGAGCAGGGAAGAGGGGCGGAGAGCAGCGGGAAGGGGGTGAGAGGAAAGGCCTGTGACTTGATTACCGAGGAACTGCGGCCAACACAGACCTCAGGTTTAGCTCTTGGACGAGGGGGACGAGGGGGACGAGGGGGACGAGGGGGACGAGGGGTGCTGTGCTGCGCAGCGTCGCAGCGGTTACCCACGAAACCTTAGTCCTTAGTCCTTAGGCTGTCAGTTCCTGCTTGGGGGCTGCTGCTTTTGCTAGAAAATCACTTTGCAACAGCTGTTGTCTGAGAGGAAATACAGCTCTGCAAGAGCAGTGCCGGGCCGCGCTTGTCCTTGTTTTCTAGTAGCAGCACCTTGTAGAAACGATGCAGACGGTGTTGGCTTTTACAAGTTTAATTTGACAAAATACGTTGCCCTTTTAGTTTGGTTTTTGGACTGCGTTGTCCCTGACACCTCATACAATAATGAAGTTTGTGAAAATATTCATGAAAATGTTTTGAGCCAGTCGTAGTTACCGGCGTGCTTTCGTGTTTATCATGGTCTTACTTTGGTGGTTTGTTAAAATGATTTAGAAGTAAAAAGTTTTGAATATGCCTGGCAAAAATGCAATCAGGAAACAGCGAAGGTCTCAAAAGATCATTTTTTTCTGCAGTGGTTCTTTGCGTCATTCAACAAACATGTATTCTGTGCTTACTGGGCACGCGAAGACGAATACATAGAGCAATGCTCTTGATGCTCCAGATGTCTGGGTGGAGCACAGTCAGAAGCAAGCAAAAAACGAGGCTGGCAGTCCCAGCGGCAGATTATAAAGGGTCATGAAGAAAGCTGACTTTAGACATTTGAAACTACTTCTCATATTACATTAAGAAGGGTCTTCATTTTCCTCTCTGAAGATACTCTTTCTCCAAAAACCCCATTTAGACATCAGCTGGAAATCCTAAGGGAAAAAAAAAAATCAAAGAATAATGTTTTCTATTATGCAGCATCTTCTGGGGGTCAGTAGTATCAGGAACACCACCATATAAGGATCCCCATATGATATAATCCAAGGGCATTTGTAGAGCCCCAGAAACCTGAAAAGTGAGAGGTCAAGATGTAGCACTGCCTGCAAAAATAAACAATTTACAAAACGAATAGCAGGGTTTTGTTTTGTTTTGTTTTGTTTTGTTTTTTTCACGATTGCAGCCTGCAAGTTATTGGGTTAAAGAAACTTAACTAATCAACAAAATCCTATGACTGTGGTGTCCTGTCCTGTCACCTATCACACTATTTTAACAGCATTTTTACATTTCCCTTATCCACCCACCTACCCTTTATTCCCAACTGATTTTGTGAGTCAGCAATGCCTCGCTCATTAAGAAGCACCGGATAAAGATTTGCCAAATAAACAAGCAGAAGTGTGTATGAGGAAATCCTACCCAGTACCAGAATCTACTACAGCACATAGTTAGCAGGAAAAACACTGAGCATCTCTTGAGTTTTTTTGGTAAAGATGACGGTTTTGCCATCTGACCAGTGTTTTTATTGTTACAGTGTCTCTCTGCAACCAGGGTTTCTTTATGGCCCAGGTATAAAGGCTTTTTTTCTTTCTTTCTTCTTTATATGGCTCCCCTATCCATTCCAGAGCTCATTAGAGGATGACACAGCTAGTGGAAATTATTCACACTATGAAAGGTTGAGGGTATACTGAGATTGTATTTGCAGCAATGTGAAGTTTTGTGAAAAGGAAAACCTTTTATTAGGTATCACTTCATTCTGGTTTAAAAATGATACTATAGTTTATGGTTACTCAATAAACATTAAATAATACTCCTCAATCCAAGGCATTTTATGATTATGATACTTTTCCATCTCAGGACATGAGGTAAGGATGTGTCTTTTGGAATAACAGGACAATATAGATAATGTGTGAGCTAGAAAAGCTATTACCTTACTACGTACATGACCTACTTAAGCTACAATACTAGTTATCTACTACTGAGTCATACCACAACCCAGTGGTTTTAAGACAACATGATTTGTTATTTTTTGTGATTCTATAGGTTAGCTGTGTGGTTATCCTATTGGTCTTGCCTGGGCTTATATCCAGGCAGCTGCATTCAGCTAACCTCATTGGTTAGGGGCTCGCTCAGCTGGAACAGCTTGAAAAGGGGAGGAGGGGGGAGGGGAGAGCCTTGTCTCTCTCTCTCTCTCTCTCTCTCCACCTAGTCTTTCACTCCTGGTTTCTTTGCATGCCTGGTAGTCTCAGAGAAGCATTTGAAGAGGGTGAGAGAGTGATTGTGGAAGCTCTGGTAACTTTTCAGATCTAGGCTTTGGTCTCAAGCAATTTCATTTCCACCGTATTCTTGTATCTCCTTCAGCCTGCCTCCTGCTTCCTGAGCAAAGAAAGTTAGAAGCTCAGGGGCCTCTTTCCATGGTCAACCTCCATAGTGAAAATCGGTCATTGTAAAAGATTGAGGAACTTCCTCATTTCCACGTTAAAAGCCACCCTAAACAGCATGCCTCTGAACTTCATCTCAATGTTGGATTTGGAGACTCCCAGTCGTGAACTCTCTTTTTTTTTTTTTTTTTTTTTTTTTAAGATTTATTTATTTGTGCGGGGAGGGGCACACAATGGAGAAGGAGAGAGAGAATCCACTGAGGATGGAGCTCAAGGCAGGGCTTAATCCTAGGACTCTGAGGTCACGACCTGACATGACCTTAACAGACTGAGCCACCCAGGAGCCCCATTCATGGACTATTCTTTTGTGCACAATAAGCTCTAAATACTATTTTACTGATCTGGTCTTAACTTTTATTGTCTCTGGATTTTGACAGAACTATAAAATAATACATTTATGCGATTTAAGATGCTGAGCTTGTTAAATTTTTTATGGCAGCAATAGGAAATGCCACCTCCCATCAAAGCCAGCTAAAAGAAGATAATTGTTACTGTCTATATTATACAAGGAAATCACATTAGTGAGATCAACAAGTTCATCAGGTACATGTACTACCTTCCAAGGTACCACAGGCAACAGTTACTTAGCTCACCTCTGTCTAGTCTCCAGGAGCAATTTCCTCCCTGCTTTCCTAGCTTGCACCAACAGTCTCCTCTCTACCCCTTCCAGCATTCACTTGCTGCCTGGCCCTGAACACTGTCATGTGTTTGGGTTTTGTTAGAACAGTACTAACTTCTGCTACACTCATCTCTTGCTTTGTACTTTAAGTACCATTTTATGTTGGGTTAGTCTATTACTCTGTATTCCTGGTCCCACTTTCTCTGCTTTATTTATTGCTTTGGAAGGATCCACCATTCTGAAACTTGGGGATTAAAATAACAGGATTATTTTTCAGGAAGATGCATTTAGCCGGCGGTTCAGCTGTGGACTGAGCTCAGCTGAGGAAGCTAGGTTGGCTGAACCTCTCCCTCCAAACTCACTTCCACTCTGGGCTTCTTTATTGCACAGCAGTCTCAGAATAGCACTCCCCAGAGAGCAAAGGCAGATGCTGCCAAGGCCTCATGAGCCCCAAGTTTTGGAACAGGTACAAGGTTAGTTCTACCACTTTCTATTGGTCAGAGCAAGTCAAGAGGCCAGCCCGCATTCACGTCTTGATGGAAAGTGGTGGTGGTATGACGTTCGGAGGGGCATGAATGCAGGGAGGTGTGACTCACTGGAGTCATTATATAACGATCTATCACAGCTAAAACAATATGTGATGTAAGAAAAGCATTGAGAAAGACAAAGGAGAGTTCTTCAAGAAACGCCATGCTTTGGGGAAGAAGTTCAAACTGAAATTTTAAAGTCCTAAGAGGTATATTTTACGAACATCTATGTGATGTAGATTATGTTCATATTAAAGACTTATTGTAAGGGCTATAACTGCTTATCTCAGTGCATATCAGATTGTTACCCCAACTCTGTCACCTTGATCTCTTGGTCTTTCCTCTGTGCTGGGGTAGCCCATGCTTGGAAATCAATTGTATTTGAATATAATTCTACATAATTTGAATTCACTACCTCTAAGTGGTGACCTTGGTTAAGGTAGCCTAACTTCTCTATACCTCATTTGTCTAATTAGTCTGTAGGACAAAGAAAATAATACCTACCTTGTGGGGGTACTTATGATAGTTAAAAGAGAAAATGTATGGAATATAACTATCAGTGCCTGACAGCTGTAAGTGTAAGCTTTTTTTTTTTTTTTTTTTTTTAACCACTCTCCTTTTTTAACTCTATTAGAAGGGAAACCAGGGGATAAGCATCGCTGAACTAAGCTAAAAGTACAATGGTCTAGAATATATATATATATATATATATTAGCCATTGGCTATATATGGCTCATAAATTTTCCCAGGTCTTTTGGAAATGCCTATTAAAAACCTCTGAGGAACTCCATGAAGTCCAAGAAAACAGGGATTTATTAGAGTTAGATTTCATATATATTACACATTCATAATGAATACCCCTTATTTATTGCATGCCTTGGGAAGGCAGGAAGCTGGTTGTTAGGTGAGGGAAGCTTGAAGGATGGGTACTCGGCTTCACCCAGACTAAAGAGCTTTACCTTCAGCTCCAAGGGTTTTTTGTTTACTTCTCCAGCAGACAAAGTTATAACTCTGAAAGAACAAGGCCATGTTATGGAATTGAAAAAGGTGCAAAAGTTGGCAAAAACAATTGAGGAGGATTGCAGGCTTGACTGCAGTCACAGAAGAGTTTGTTTTCAATTAATTAGCCCTGGATTGCCTGTCACTATCTCAGTTTCATCAGCAAAATGAGGGACAGCTATCTTACATCTCATTGGATCCCATAAGTGTAAATAAAGTATGACACAAGCTCTGTAAGCACCCTCCAAAAGAGAAGAGTGAAATGCAATGCTCGGTAGAGGATATTTGACTCAAACTTGGGCAGAACTTTCCCTGTTGGCTCAAAACTGATAGCCAGGGTCCAAAGCTCAGGACAAAGAAAGAATAGGTACTTCACACATGCTAAATCAGCAGAACTGGTCCCTCAATAACCCTCAATAACTACCCCTAATCCATAGAAGCCACAGGAGGAGAAAAATGGGAATTATTGGAGTCATATATTGTTAGCCTAGTAAATTCTGCTGCCCTTTTCTAAAAAGTCAAGTGAGAAGGGATCTAAGGTAATTACTTGCAAAATCTGGGCATACCTGCATGAAAGGAAAAGCAGTGCCTCATTTTCCAGTTGTATATCAAATCAGAACACAGGCTAGTTGATCTTCCTAAGGTCTATATGAACAGGAAAAAAATAACTGGCAAATGATGGCAGGACAAACAGAAAGGCTTATGCTGTAGCTCAGCTATCACCTCTGCTTTGATGAGAACATGAGTTTCTGGTAGGCCAACTGAGCACCACCTAACTAGCTGGGCTTGTGCCATCATGCTGGCACCAACACAAAAAGTAATTATAGGGCAAAAAAAAAAAAAAAAAAAAAGAATTCAATTGAAAAAGAATTGAAAAAAGAATTGAAAAAGAATTGAATTGGAAGAATTGAAACAGGACATGGTGGACTGGGATGGTCCCTAAAGAACTGACATTGTAGGGTCGCCCACTGGCTCAGTCAATGGAGTTTGAAACTCTTGGGGTTGTGAGTTCAAGCCCCAGGTTGGGTACAGAAATTACTTTAAAAATAAAGTCAAGGAGAAGGAGAAGGAGGAGAAGGAATTCACGTTTGTGCCTCCTCTGTGAATCTAATAGCTGAATCCCTGCCGTGGAGAGACTGTTGTCACCAGCTAGTGCCAGGCAACCCAAGGAAGACTACAACCATGACCGCTTGAATCCCTCTGACTCCTCCCTGTGTCCACTCCCTGGAAAAGGAAGGAAGGACCTAAAGCCCAAAGGTAAAGTACATTCTTTCCCCCAAGGTAGAAGAATGAGAGAAAAGTAAAGAGAAGCCCATATCACACACACACACACACCCTTTTCAGGTCCTTCAAACCACAATGCTAATCGATGACAGAAAAAAAAAAGGAAATCTTTTATTTGAATATGAAATTGGAGTTATAGACTGAATGGATTTTTTAATCACTGAAATTGACCAAAAAATTATAAAATTTACCCAAGAAGTTATAAGATATCTGCTATAGGAGGCAAGGAGGAGGGATTTAAAATGGAGATTAGGGGCAGCATTTGTAGGAAACTATAACTATTTCTTAATTTGTACTTCACTGAGTTAAGTTTGTTTAATAACTTGGATGGATGGATGGATGGATGGATGGATATAGATAAGGAAATAGATAGGACTGCTGCCCCAAATACAAGCTTTTGATGATTAAGACATTTTTGCCTAAGAAATACGAGTATCTGGTATTAAACGCTGGGCTACCAAGATGAGATGGGGCATTTAAGAGGTAATTAAGGTTAAATACGGTCATAACAATGGGGGCCCCAATCCAGTAGGGTTGATGTGTGTAAGAAAACACACCAGAGAGCTTGCACTCACTCGCATATGCTTGCTCTCACCCTCTCTTTTCGATGAATCTGCACTGAGGAAAGCCCAGCTGAGGACACAGTGAGGAGGAGGCCATCTGCAGGTTGGAAAGAGAATCCTCATCAGAAACTGAGCCCTGTTGGACCTTGATCTTGGGCTTCCATCTTTCAGAACAGTGAGAAAATAAATTTCTGCTGTTGAAACCAAGCAGTCTTTGGCATTTTCTTATGGCCACTCCAGCAGACTATTACAATCTGCAAGGAATAAGATTGCTTTTAAAAAATCTTTTCAGCCCTCAGAGACACCCATGTTCACAGAAAAGCCTATTTGAGACCAGAGAAGCCGTTGATAAAGGTAAAATCATTTTATGATGAAAAACTTCCTATTCCTATGGCTTCAGAAACCAGTTGGGTAAGAATAATAACTGTTATCTCTTTAGAAATTGGTATTCACAGAATTTCCTCCTATGAAATACAAAACCACATTCAGGCTTTATTTTAGGCACGTTTAGGCTTTTGATTCTCTTATTTGACGGTCCGACCCTTCGCTGCATCATCCCACTTTATGTAACGAGTCCTCTATTTTTTGATATTTCAGAACTTTTGCAGTATTTTATTCATTCATTCAGCAAATATGTATTGAATGCCTTTTATGTGTCAGGCACTGTTTTATGGGTTACAGAACCCCCGATCTCATAACAACAGAGGACAGGGAACACTTAGTTGAAAGACGATATATCATTCATCAGAGGGTGATAAATGTTATGGTGAGAAATCAAGCAGCGTAAGGGGAAATAGGAGAGAGAGGGGGAGAGGGCGCGTTGCCTTTTTGCATGGATGAGCTAGGTGGGCTTCACTGATGTCTGAGCAGAGATGTGGACAGTGAACAGCAAGGTCCTGAGGAGGGAACACACTTGGCATGTGTGAGAGCAGTGGGGGGCTTGTGCAGCCTGAGCAAAGTGAGCTGGGGAGTGGGGGTGAGGTGGGGGCATAGAAGATGAGATCAGAGAAATTTGCCATCCGCTTGGGTAGGGCAGATCATGGGCAGCCAGTTTGGCTTTCCCTCTGAGATGAGAAAACTTTGGAGCTCTTGGAGGCCTAGGGTAGAGGAAGGACTTGATAGGACATAGGTTTTAAAAGGATCACGATGGCTACTTGTGTCAAAATTGGACTATAGGTAAGAAAGACAGAAGGGGTGAAGGTGGAAAGAGCGTCAGATTATGGATATACCGTGAAGGTCAATCTAACGTGATTTCCTGATGGATTTCATGCAGTGTATGAAAGACAGAAGTAGAGGATGGGGATGCCTGTGTCTGGCTTCCATTCAGGTCATGATCTCAGGGACTTGGGATTGAGCCCTGCCTCGGGCTCCCCACTGAGTGGGGAGCCTGCTTCTCCCCCCTGCTTGTGCTCTCTCTCTTTCTCAAATAAAAAAAAAAAAACTTAAAAAAAAAAGAAGGTCGAGGATGACTTCAGACAGTCTCTGAACACTTTTCTGATATGTATTCCTAATAAATTATTTTGAATGGAAAGGCTAGGTCAGAGACTATGCACATGTAAAAATCTTGGGGTGTGTACTGTCAGTTGCCCCCTAGAACTTGATCATCATTTTACTCCCACTTCTGGTGACTGGCACTCTCCGTTTCTTAGCAGCTTAGGAAAATAACATGGACTATTATTTTCAATATTGATAATTTAATATGAAAAGTAGGTTTTTTGGTAACTTCCTTAACTTTATCCTTAATGATTCTGAATATTACTGAATATTTTTATCAGTCCTTGGTATTGGCCATCTTTCCCCTGGTGGGGGGGGGGGGGTTCATCTTTTTTTATTGCCACTTCAAATTTTCATTCATGTTGAATTTAAAATTTTCTTGATTGATAAAACCCATTCCCTTTTCCTCCTGAAAACCCAGCTAAGTTACATTTCCCAGCCATCCTTGCACTTGAGGGTAGTTATATGTCCAAATTCTGGTCCATGGAAGTTGGTAGAAGTGACACAGACTCCTTTGAGCCTGGCCCGTAAAAACCTCCCTTGTGGGATCCTCTCCTCCCTCCTTGCTATGCTCCTTTCCTCTCTAAGATAGATGGCAGGAAATGAGCCCCAAGGAGACCGTGGGAGTCACATGTTGAAAACGGTACAAGGAGGAAGGATCTTGAGACACTATATCACTTACTTACAGGAGAGCTGCCCACCAAGAACTTGGGTTTTGAAGTGCTTTGTGTGAAAGAAATCTGCTTTATTGTGTCACACCCCTGAAATTTCAGAGTTTATTATAACAGGTGTTTCCCTGACAAAGAAATACATAGAGTTACAAAGAATTTCTTTATCTTCATCTAGCAAATAGACTTTTCTTTTGCCTGTGTGGAGAAATGTGAACTTTTCTGCTCCAAAAGTACCCTGACCCCTGTGCGCCCTGGTCCTGAGATACTAATTCCTCTCAATTCCCTCTTTAACAGTTCCAAGAACAGACTGTAATGGATTGCAATGGGCCAAATCTCTCTCCCTTTCTGACTCCTCCTGCTTTCTCTCTCTCTCTCCCCTCATTTCTCTCTCCCCAATCCTCTCTTTCTCTCTCTCCCTCTCTCTGTCTCTCTCTTCACGCCCCCACACCCACCCACCCCTACCTTTTCTGAAAGATGGCAGCACCTGCCTGCTTGGTCACCAAACTTGTAATTGGCACTCGGCCACTTTTGTTTCTTTGCTGCATACAGTTCTCCTTGTTTCCCATTTTCCAGGAAACACTCCCTTTGGATGCTCTCTGTCACAATAGCCTGAATAAAGTACCTGTCCCCTTGATTCTCAGTCAGCTTTTGAAAGTTCAACACATATAACAAATAAGGCATATGTTTTTCTGGGTTTATGTCTTTTGGTTTTGTCTGTGTTGAAAATATTTTTAGTGGCTGCCTAGTTTTCCCATATATGTTTCTAAATATGATTTCTCTTTATATGCTGATTTATAGCCCGTGCAATATCAAAATGTATACTTTCGCTGATAGAACCCTTAGCCTCATTCGTTCTCATTTCATATTAAACGTAGACTACATGATACATGAGTTAGCAGGTACCATTTCCTGCCTTGTCCTTCTCATGTCTTATTGGGCATTGACTCTCAAGGCTACTCTGTGTTGGTCATCTGACTCTTAAGGCTATGCCTCTGGTCGCTCAGTCTTTCCAAGGCATCCTGTTCTCTGTCTGCCTAAGTCAGTTTGTCACTGACCTTACGGGTCACGTATCCTCACTGGTCACCAATCACCGTGGCCACACTAATGAACACTAACTGGTCAGGACAGCTAACCTGATCCCATGCAGCTGTCTCTGGCCTGCATGACAGGAGGGGCTTATTATTTACCAATAATATCATGTATGTAGAATAACATAAGGGAAGCGTATTAGTTTGCTTTGCTGCTGTAACAAACTACCGCAAATTTAGTGGCTTAAAACAATGCAAATAGGGTGGTGTGGGATTTTGATCATTAGTTGTGAGTGCAAAGCTCTATTTTTATGGATGTTGAGCAATACGTTCTTTCAAATTAAAAAAAAAAAGAAATGCAAAACTCTTATTATCTTAGAGTTCTGGGTGTCAGAAGTCCAAAATGGTTCTCACTAGGCTAAAACTGAGCTGTCAGCAAAGCTGCCTGCATTCATTCCTCTGTGGAGGCTCCAGAGGAGGGTCTATTTTCTCACTTTTTCTAGCTTTAAGAGGCCATCCACATGCCTTACTTTTCACTCATGCCCCCTCCTTCCATCTTCAAAAGCAGCCCTGGAGCATCTTCAAATCTCTGCCTCTGTCTCTCCTGCCTTCTTTCACATAGAAGGACTCCTGTGATTATTTATGTGGAAATTCTTTCCACCTCAATAGTCTTAATCACATTTGCAAAGTCCCATTTGTCATGCAAAGTAACACGCTCCCAGGGGTTTAGGATACGGTGAGCCACTGTTCTACCTCCCACAGAAGGATTTTCCCACCCTGTAACAGAAAGACAAATCCTCTTAGTGGCCATTAATTGACTCTTAAATTGTATCTAGTAATGAACCCACTCAGTGCAGACAAAAATCCAATTCTTAACTAAATTTCTAACTTCATTATTAATACAAAGTAAAACAAACAAAAACTACAAGTAAAATATGTGAAAACAAAATACGTGATACATAATCCCTTTGGTAGGAACACCATTAACTTCAACTCAGAGTAATAATCAGAGATAAATAGGTAACTTTTAATTGGCCTGATACAAGAAAGATCTTCATTCTTCTATGACTTACTTTTTGTGTCTAAAGGTTGAAAGTATCTCTTGAAGATAATAATATGAATTTCCATTTAGAAAAAATTGATTAAAATAAAACATATAAGCTCTAAACAAATGCTTCTACCATTAAGTTTTCTCCTATTTCTAATGAACCAGAGGATTAGAAACATAAATCTATACAAAATGCTTCTCAGGATTAGTAAAATAACATAAAAGTTTCAAATGTTTGTAATTTTTTCATTACCATAATACTAGAGAGAGTTTCAGATTCAACCACTATTTTGATTTGTTTTTTCTAAGCAGCTATTCTTTTTTTTAAGATTCTATTTATTTATTCGTGAGAGACACACACACACAGGCAGAGACACAGGCAGAGGGAGAAGCAGGGTCCATGAAGAGGACCTGATGTAGGGTTTGATCCCAGGTCTCCAGGATCAGGCCCTGGGCTGAAGGCAGTGCTAAGCCGCTGAGCTCACCCCCTCTGAGCAGCTATTCCTATCTGCCCTTTTCTTCAATCATAAAAATCACTATTGATTTAGTACCAAGTAGTATCCTAAGAGTGGGGATACAAAAACGAATAAAGCATGATTTCTAGGACACCTGAGTGGCAGTTGGTTAAGCGTCTGACTCTTGATTGTGGCTCTGGTCATGATTACAGGGTTGTGAGACTGAGCCCCACTTTGGGTTCTGCACTCCTTGGGGAGTCTGCTTGAAGATTCTCTCTCTCTCTCTCCTTTATCCTTCCCCCATTCTCTCTCTCTCTCAAATAAATAAATCTTTTTTAAAAAATGAATAAAGCATGACTTCTAATTTTGAGGGGTTTATAGTTGAGTGTGACATACACTTAGAAAATCAAACCATTTCTGCACTAATGAATATATGAAGAAAACACCAGGAAAACACAGTTAAGGGAGCATCTAATTAATATTTAAAAAGATTTTATTTATTCATTTATTTATTTGAGAAAGAGAGAGTGTGAGCACAAGCAGGGGGAGAGGCAGAGGGAGAGAGAAAGGGAGAAGCAGACCCCCTGCTGAGAAGAGACCCCCAATATGGGGCTCAATCTCAGGTCCCTGGGATCATGACCTGAGCTGAAGGCAGACGCATAACTGACTGAGTCACCCAGGTGCCCCCTCTATTTTTTAAAGATTTATTTATTTGAGAGAGAGAGAGAGAGAGCAGAGTGAGGGGAAAGGCAGAGGGAGAGAAAGGGAGAGAAGCAGACTCCCCATGGAGCCTGCAACCCAGCACAGGCCAGACACCAGGCTCCATCTCATGACCTGAGATCATGACTTGAACCAAATATTTGCCTGACTGAGCCACCCAGGAGTTCCAGGGAGCATCTAATTCTTACACAATCACACCTTAGAAAGTAACTTACTTAGTCTCAACTAAAAATGTTATTACTAGTAAGGTGAAAAAAACACTGAATAGAATGGCATCTGGAAATATTAGCAAGTAATGGAATAAAGGAATATTTAGGAATAGAAAATGATTTGTGAGCACAGATTGCAGTAAAATCATTGCCATCGATACCAATATTTTGATTACTAATCTTATCTCTTCTGGGAAAATAGAATTGCCTCTTTGAGCAACAGATTTCTTTCCAAATGTTTTTTTACTAATATGAACCTGGAGGAATGGGGGACCTTGTCTTCCAGGACTGACTTTAACTTCCATGTTTAATTTGAACAAATACGAACTACTTATTGGGAAATGAATTTCTTAGTGTAGGTGGTTACGTGCTTGTATTTTACAAATTTGCTGTGGAAATTCCAAGCTAAATGTGCTTTATAATGCCAGTGTTAGAGAGGCACTGACTTCCCAAAGAGAAATAAGAGTCCATTATAGGAAAAAATAAAAGTATAAGGGAAAAAAGGGTGCAGATGGAGTAGAAGATAAGAAAGAGAAAAAGGGAAATTAAACAGAGGGATGAAAAAGAGAGAAAGAGAAAAAGGGAATTAAAAACAGAGGGATGCCTGAGACAGGACCAGAAAGGCAAAGGAAGGGACAGCTGGCAACAAAAGAGGAACGTCTGTCTATTATCATTATATTTTTACAATTTATAGTTTAAAATATGCTTTGTGTACAGACTCTCATGTCACAGTAAACCTGTGCAACAAATAAGTAGGACAGTTAATACTGTTGAGCCATATGACATTGAACCCTCAATTTCTTATGAAATATCTCCATGCTTTTTTTTTTCAAGTTTATTTATTTTTAGTCATCTCTACACCCAACATGAGGCTCGAACTCATGACCCTGAGATCAAGAGCTGCGTGTTCTTCCAACTGAGCCAGCCAGGTGACCCGTCCATGCTTTCTGTACCACAGTTCAGACCAGCTTGGTTTTGAGGCACACTGGGAAATAGTAATTAGTTGGAAAGGGAACGGTGAGGTGTCAGAAGCAAGAATAAATAGAATTGATAGGAGCATAGGGCAGGCTATAGGAGCAGGTTAGCACCATGCAAATGGTCAGGGAAAACTGAAGCTTGTTTCAGATCAAATCAGTACCCCAAGGCTTCTGACCTGTTGACTAGCAGCAAGGGAATCTAGAAGAACTGACAATCAGCGTTAGAAGAGCAGTGATCCAGCTGATGAAGAGTTAGAAACTAGTAACTGGAGGCACAGGTCTAACCTCTGTGGAAAAAGGGCTGGCATAGGCTCCACGCATTGTTGGGTATCAATGGAACAGGCTTATATTCAAGGCCAGCTGCCAGGTCAGCAGCAGAAATCAGAAGCTGGGGGCAAGTGGGGCATCACCCACTCAAAGGGATGGACAAATATAGGGAAAGTTTGCAGCTTGGAGGACACAAGTTTATAAGCTCAGAGTTCAGAAACAGAGACTAGATGATATATATTTTTAAAAAATATTTTATTTTTAAGTAATCTCTACATCCAACATGGGGCCTAAACTTACAACTCTGAGATCAAGAGTCACTTACTCCAACGACTGAGCCAGCCAGGTGCTCCCCCCCATGTCTTACCATGCCCCGATGGATATGGAGATTTTGATCTATTTCTTGTCCTGATGAACAGCACAGATACAAAACTGAGCCAACTGGGGAAGCCAGGGATTGGCATACTTTATTTCTATCTCAAGTGACAAAATTGATTAACAGGAAAGTGGGTTGCCTTTGATAATGATAGTAGCTAATATTGTTTAATGAGGGCTTTCTACTTTATGTGAATTGTCCCAATTGTTCCTCAGAGCAGCCCTTGAAGTGGGTACTACCATTATATACCTTTGACTGAGGCAGATGCTAAAACTCTAAGATCACATTGCTCACTCATCCTAATGCTAGGCTTAAGCATTATAAATGGAATCTCAACCCAAGTCATTTAATCCCAAACCCTTTGCTTTTAAACGTAACTGCCTTACAGAGAGATTGCATATGCTGAGAAATATGAAGCCATATACAGATGGAAGCATCTGTTACAATCCTTTAGTAACCTAATTGTTATCAGCCATAGTCTCCCAAAGCTTATCTTTTTCAATTCTATTAGGATGATCTCTTGGATATGAAAGTTAGGTTGTTCACTTTGACCATCTACCTCAATTTTTACAACTCCTCCTTTATTCACACTCCCTCAAGGTTATTTGCAGGTGGTCATTTATCTTAGCTGCTTTCCCTTTTGTTGTCCTCGTGTCCCAAAGGTTTTTACCTGTTATTGAATCACTTATTTCAGTCTCTCTCTATGAAGCATTAACATAATAAAGATCCTTATCATCTCTAAAAACAACTTTTAAAAATAGTTTTTAGGATTACATTGGATTATATTTAATACAATTACATTCTTTTTCCCTTCTGGGTTAATTACAGATTCTTTTTTTATACTTTAGAAGTGTGTATTATAATCTCTTATTATTTTTAAGCAATGAAGAATTTCACTGCTGAATTTCAAGTTTTAAAAGTAAGATAATCCTTGAGTTCTAAGAACTGCATGCATTGCTATAATAGTTGCTATTTCAGCCACTGCAAACTTCCAGTAGCCTTCAATATTTATGATGTTTCATGATTTTCTTTAATTGTTATAACAGTTCTCTGCTCCAATAACTGTAAACTTTCTGTGATAGTTTTCTAGGCAAAACTATTTTCCTTAACATTTTTTGAAATAAGGAGAGAATTTCTGGCTGGCAGAAATCAGTCTGGGAATTTACTTTGATGAGCCTACTAATGGTGGGTGAGACTTTATAAGAATACTATTAGGAGGTGGAAAGCATCAGAAGAAATCAGAAAATTGTTCTTCATGAATAGAGGAAAGACATATTTTCCCACTGACAAGGAAATAGGAAGAAAATAAAAAATTAAAAAAAATAGTTGAAGAGATAGAAGCCAAAAAGAGAGAAAAGAGCTAGAAAGACCAGTAATTTTATGTGAACTGGCGGTAACAAGATAGGAAACAATAGAAAACATATTTTTTTACATTATCAACAAAGCAAAAAAATTCAAAAATTCAACAAAGCAGTACCTAAGAGCCTAAAATCCTTAATAAGAAAATATTAAAACTATATTAAAGAAGGGTGCCTGGCAGTTTCAGTTGGAGGAGGATGTGACTCTTGATCTGGGGGTTATAGATTCAAGCCCCACACTGGGTATAGTGATTTCTTAAAAATAAAATCTTTAGGGGCACCTGGGTAGCTCAGATGGTTAAGCATCCAACCTTGATTTCGGCTCAGGTCATGATCTCAGGTTTCTGAGACAGATCATGCCCCACCTCAGGCTCCATGCTGGTGTGGAACCTGCTTAAGGGTCTCTCTCCCTCTGCCCTTACCCACTCTAAAAAGAAAGAGAGAGAAAATACAATCTTTAAGGAAATCCTTTTAAAAAACTGAATTAAAGAGCATTTTTTTTCTTCTAAGTTTTTATTTAAATTCAAGTTAGCAGACATACAGTGGAGTATTGGTTTCAGGAGTAGGATTTAGTGATTCATCACTTGCACACAACACCCAGTGCTCATCCTAACAAGTGCCCTCCTTAACGCCCATCACCCACTTAACCCATCACCCCCTCCATCTTCCCTCCGGCAACCCTCAGTTTGTTTTCTGAGAGCCCATTTCTTACTCCTCTTCCGCTCTGCTTCCAGGTCTCTGCTTCTCATCTCCAACTTCTTCTATTTCTTCTTTTTTCCATCCTTCCCAGACACAGGTCTCATTTAAGCTTCAAGTTAAGCAAAATAGTTGAGCAAGTGTTAGTTAAGCTAATAGTTGAGCAGATGAACCTGCAATATTTTACAGTGGATCTTTGCCTGGGGAGGCAGCTTTCCTGCTCCTCTCCCAGGGCTCACTTAGGCTGTCGCTTTGTATGAGAGAAGGGTCTAGGTGCAGCCTTTCTTTCTTTTCTTTCTTTTTTCTATCTTTCTTCCTTCCTTCCTTCCTTCCTTCCTTCCTTCCTTCCTTCCTTCCTTCCTTCCTTCCTTCCTTCCTTCCTTCCTTCCTTCCTTCCTTCTTTCCTTTCTTTCTTTCTTTTTTTTTTCCTTTCCCTTTCCTTTGCTTTTAACAGGCATTTAAAAGGGCCAAAACTGGGATCCCTGGGTGGTGCAGCGGTTTGGCGCCTGCCTTTGGCCCAGGGCGTGATCCTGGAGACCCGGAATCGAATCCCACGTCGGGCTCCTGGTGCATGGAGCCTGCTTCTCCCTCTGCCTGTGTCTCTGCCTCTCTCTCTCTCTCTATGACTCATAAATAAATTAAAAAAAATCATTAAAAGGGCCAAAACTACTGTGTAGAAAAAGAAAGACAACATGTTCAAGGATCAGAAGTTTGATAGGAGTTAGGGTAAGAGTGTGTGACCAGGAAGCAGTAGTACAAGGAAATTTTTTGAGGTGATGGAATAGTGCTGTGCCCTGATTGTGGTGGTGGTCACATGAATCTATATATGTAGCAAATTTCATAGATCTGTACCACAAACACACAAAAGGAGTGCTTTTAAGACCTGTGAAATCCAAGCAAGATCTACGGTTAATGATATTTTATCAATGGTGCTTTCTTGCTTTTGGTAAAATAGTATAAAGCTGGCTGAAAGGTACACAGGAACTCTTGTTATTTCTGCAACTTTTTTTTAAGCTTTATTTATTTATTCATGAGAGACACACACAGAGAGGCAGAGAGACTGGCAGAGGGAGAAGCAGGCTCCATGCAGGGAGCTGGATGTGGGACTCGATCCCTGGACCCCGGGATCACACCCTGAGTCAAAGGCAGATGCTCAACTGCTGAGCCACCCAGGTGTCCCTATTTCTGCAACTTCTGAGTCTAAGTCACATTCCAAGAGATTCAGGAGTCAAAGAACTCAGGAGAAATCATAAAGTTGTATGAAGTGAAAAAAAAAAAGAATATATAGTATGGTGACTATAATTAGTAACACTGTTTCGTATGATTGGAATTTGATGAGAACGTTTTAAGCATTCTCAATACATGCACAGACTCACACAAACACAAAATTTAAATATGTGAGGTGATGGATGTGTTAATTAATCTGACTGTGGTAATCATTTCACAGTATATACATATATCAAATCATTATGCTGTACACTTTAAATACATACAATTTTAAGGGTACCTGGGTGGCTCAGTCCGTTGAATGTCTGCTTCTTGATTTTTGCTCAGGTCATGATCTCAGGGCCATGGGACCAAGCCCTGCATCGGGCTCCCCATTCAGCAGAGAGTCTGCGTGAGCTTCTCTAACTGTGCCCCTACCCCACTGTGTAGGTGTCCGCATGCTCTCTCTCTAAAATAAATAAATCTCAAAAAAATGTAGTTTTGTCTGTTGATTATGTTCTAATTAAGCTGATTAAAAAATCATAACTGTTGTTTCATAGTCATATTTTAAGGATGACTTAAATGTTGAAAAATTAAAGTAACTGCTATACAAGAATAAAAGAGTGGGTTTGAAGACATATGTAAATAGATGGTTGAGCTGAAATTTTAATACTGTTAAAAAAGAATATAATTTTTTCATTGTTTTTTCTACTTGATAACATAGCTTTTGTTTAAATGGTAAATTATTATAATTTGTAGCTGTTTACAAAATAAATTTAATTTTTCCTTAAAATCTAAGAGAGTGAAGTGTTGGAAATCTTTGTTGTGTTTTTGTTCCTCCTTTCCCAGAGCTTTTCATTCCTGATTCTTCCCATGCTACTCAGAACAGGCACCACTGATTACCTAATTTCAGTATAATCAAAATGCTAGAAAGTACTCTAATGACATGTCTTAAGACTTCTGTGATATAAATATCACATTGACAGAATCTGATCTTTTCCCCACCATAATAGATAATGCTGATTTAAGTTAAAACTAAGTGTTTTTAAACAAAATTAAGGGCATTACATGAATTCCTGCATAGACAATAACAGTCCTGCCAAGAAAATTACATTATCCAGTGTGTTATCCAAATCACTGTAATTGGTTGGGGAGGAATGGGTAATCACCACAACAAACAATGGGGCTGATTTTCAGCAGTAATTCTGATTCATATTTGAACTCTGGCTACTTCTTGTGTTGAAAATTTTGCATTATCTTCTGATGCATTCTGCGTCATTACTTAGATTCCCAAACTCTCAGGTTCCTCTAGAATCTAACTGCCTTTTCACCTTTTATTCTGTGTCTATTCTCTGTTAATGTACTAAGTGCTTTGACAGCAGCAACCCACTCCAGTGCCTTTGATCACAATTCCTGGTACACTGGTAGGAAACATTAAAAAAAAAAAAAAAAAAAGGAAGACACTTCAGGAGAAAACCCCACATTTAGAAAAATAAAGCCAAATATATTTTCTAAAGGAATTAAGCAAAGAAGCAAATCTTGAGACCCAGCAAATAACATTTTCAGTTGGCCCAAAGTACCCATAATACAGAACAGGCTATTAGGATTTGGTTATATAATTTTTTTCATTGATTGGCAAACTTTCAAAAGTCATCACTGTCAATATTGTTATCTTTCTTCTAGAACATTCAAAATGCATGTATGAGGAGAAGCGGTGTCAGAAACCACCCTAATGTATCATTCTCCTTACCCATGGTGAAACCCTTAATTTAAATAATTTCTTCAAACTCAACCAAATGGAAATACATTCAGGTTAACCATCATCTCTAAAGCATAGAAGTTCTGGAAACGCTTAAGACACATATAGTAACTAAGGTCATTTATTTTGTTTCAAATAAGCATAATAAATAACTTTTTTCAACACCTGAGATTGTTAGGAGCATCCTTTTCTTCCTCCCTCCCTTTCTTTTTTTGTTTGATGTGTGGGGTAGGAGGCTGTACACTTGTAGGGTCTGGGTCTATCTAGCATAAGGTAAAAGGACAACTCTGGATAAAGAGAGAAGAGCATGAATGTTTGATTTGCCTATAGCTTGTGGGAAAGAATGTCAGAAGGTGGAAGAGGAACATGGAAGGGAGGATGGGAGGGCACTGAAGGTAAACTCCCCATTTTCCATGGTTTTGACTTAGGTGGGTACTCACATAATGACAACAAAGGATCATCCTTAGCTGATTCTATCTGAATTCATGGCCTAGTTTTATTTGCCATTTATTTTTCTCTCCGTGGGACATCAGGAACAGGAACCCACCTCCATCTGTTTTAAATCTTGCATCATACTGAATCTGTTGGTGGCAAGGGATTGGAGGTGACATGTGGCATCTGTGCCATGGGTAGAAGATTGCTAACACTTGTTCAAGTTAACATCAATAAGTAAATAGCCTGGAATATGCTGTTTCTTCTGGAAATGCCTGCCCCACTTACTCTGAACGTTGACTCTTTATGTTTCATTCAGATCTTTGCCTACATGTTACCTTCTCAGATTTAGACCATCCTTGACAAATCTGAAAAGATTCCCATCACCATCCCAACCACCCTATTATTCTCTATTATGGCACACTTAGTTTCTTTCATAGTACTTCATACAATTTATACTTGTCTACTTATCTGTTTACTTGCATATAAAGCCATATATTAACTTGTTTGGTACAAGTAAAAAAAAAAACAAGTCTTCATAGGAAAAAGAATATGCTGGGGCACCTGGGTGGCTCTGTCAGTTAAGTGTCTGCCTTCAGCTCAGGTCCTGATCCCAGGGTCCTAGGATCGAGCCCCGCATCAGGCTCCCTGCTCAGCAACTTGCTCAGCAAATGAAAAAAAAAATTTTTTTTTAAAAAGAAAAAGAACATGCCTTTGTCATTATCTTCATTGATTTACTGCAAATATTTAATATTATGGTATTTTAAGGAATATTTGTAGCACAAGAGATCAATGGGACCACAAGATAAACCTAGTTCCTTCTTTTTTTCTTTTTAAAGATGTGCTTATTCTTTCTTTTTAAAGAGAGAAGAGGGATAACGAGGGGGAGGGGCAAAGGAAGAGGGAGAGAATCTCAAGCAGACTCTATGCTGAGTGTGGAGCCCCACATGGGTCTCGATCTCACAACCCTGAGATCAGGAATTGAGCTGACACCAAGTGTCAGGTGCTTAACCTGATGCCCCTAAGGCGCCCCTAAGTCTAGTTCCTTCTTAAAGCCAAAAATATATTAGTGAATAATGACTAGGAGTTTAATAATTGCTTCTTAAATTGTATTTATTTTTATGTACACATATTTTGCTTATTTAGAAACAAGGAATATTCTTCACTTCTGTAAATAATTATACTTTCTCTCATTTTTATTGATATATGTGTCTTCTTGGCCTGGCTTTTATTTTCCCACTTGTGGTAGAGACATGGTTACAAAAAACAGTTCACATTTAACTCTGAGAAAAACCCCTGTGCAAGTGCCATGTAAACAGCAAATGACATATGGCCTCAGTGATGAGGAGACAACAGAGAATGGCAAGATGTGGGGAGCTGGAGAAAACATGCCCCAAATAACGGGTGCCACACCACTGCTGCTCTATAATTTCAATGTTTGTGAGAGCTTAATTTTTCTAGAGAAACTAGAAGTCAGTTTGGATTTTTAAAAATATTATATTATCCGATTTTTAAAATGTTTGAGGGCTGGGGTGCCTGGGTGGCACAGTCAGTTAAGCATCCAATTCTTGGTCTCAGGATCCTGAGATCAAGTCCTACATTGGGCTCCACAATGAGCATGGAGTCTTCTTGAGATTCTCTTTCCTTCTACCTCTGTCCCTCCTGTTTGTGCTTTCTCTCTCTTTAAAATAAATAAATCTTTAAAAAAAAAGTTTGAGTGCTAACTAAAAGAAATATGTGGCAACACTTGTCAGGTCAAATAAATAGGATGTTAGACTCAGCCCTCGTGATGTCTGTTTCTTCCACCCTAATGAATATTTCTCATTTTCAATTGATAGAATCTTTGACCATTAACACTTGGGATATTTAAAGGCAGATGACTGTCTATTTGGTTACTTTCACAGTACATAACAGGTACTTAAAAAAAATTAGTTGAGTAGACTGACTTAATGAAATCATTCATACTTTGTCATATGGTTCAAAAGTCAGTTTTTAATTTCTATGAAGAGACAAAAATTGAATAGTGGAGATTTATTTACATATATGGTAACTGTAACAGTGAAGAGTTCTGAGCACTTTCTATGTTCTAGGCACTCTGCAGGTGTTGCCCTACCAAATTATGGTGATGATTCTGTGTAGCAAGACTACCATTGTCCACTAACTTGTCCAAAGAGTTAGTAAATGATAGAGTTAATAGAGGGAAGACATATAAACCTAATACTGACTCCAAGTCCCATCTATTAATCATTAAATTATTCTATGTAAGCTTGTATTAAAGAACGACAGGACTACAATAAAGACCTAAGAAACAGATAGTGTTTTGTTTTGGAAACTGACACTGGTTTTGAAGCATTTTTAAATTTTTTTAAATTTATTTATGATAGTCACACAGAGAGAGAGAGAGGCAGAGACATAGGCAGAGGGAAAAGCAGGCTCCATGCACCCGGAGCCCGACGTGGAACTCAATCCCTGGTCTCCAGGATCGCGCCCTGGGCCAAAGGCAGGCGCCAAACTGCTGCGCCACCCAGGGATCCCTGACTCTGGTTTTGGACCAGCTAGGTAACATAAAAGAATAGAAGTATAAGGAAAGGTAAGAATCTGGCAAAATCCAAGGACTTCTAGAGAAGTTATAGGTTGAGAAAAAAAACACAAGTCCCCAGAATGAGAGGAGAGATTTGCCTTATTGAAAAGCAGTGGAAAGCTGAGTGCTCAGAATCAGAAAACAAAACAAAACAAAACTATATGGACAAATTATTTCCAATCCTGGCTGCATATTAGTCATCTAGGGTTTTTTTTTGTTTTGTTTTTTTTTAAATACACCTCCCTGGTCCCAACAGCAGACTTTTATGGGAGACCAGAACATCAGCATTAGAAACAAAACTAATCAACTCTTCAGATGATTCCAAAATACAGATTGGAAATTTCTGCTTCAGATTATCCAGTGATATTCAAACTAAATTCCTCGAGGCTTGTCAGTGGGGTCTCAAGTTTAGGAAATAGTAGGTAGGCTTCCATGCCACTCATTCCTTTTAGTCTCATTGGCTCTGTTCTTACCGGTTTCTTTCTTTCTTTCTTTCTTTCTTTCTTTCTTTCTTTCTTTCTTTCTTTCTTTTTTTTAAAGATTTTATTCATTTATTTGAGAGAAAGTGAGAGACAGAGCATGAGTGGAGGGGGAGGGGCAAAGGGAGAGGGAGAAGCGAACTCCCCGCTGAGCAGGGAGCCTGATTCAGGGCTCTATCTCATGACCCTGGGATCATGACTGGAGCTGAAGGAAGATGCTTAACTGACTAAGCTGCCCAGGTGCCCCTTACGTGTTTCATATACTGGACTGCTGCATAGGATTTCATTAAAAAAATTGGTTTTGTGGTTAAAAAAATAAAAAGATAGCTTTTCATCTTTCCATCCCCCCCTCAGTTTAAAGTTGGAAACTCAGGCATAAAGAGGCTAATACAGAGGCTGCCACAAGACATGCTGACTTTAAGAACATGTCTCCGTGGCTTTGATCAGACACCAGAAAGATACCTAGAGATGAGGTACAAGGCGCTGGACACTGGAATGGTGCCGCAGTACCACCCAGGGTCTCTATGAATGTCCTAACTGGTCATACAGATGAAATAACAGGAGAAAACAGTCCACCTCAATTAATCTTGGGTATGTCCCTCTAATTGATGGAAACAAACTAATTTGCATCCGGAATCCTTTAAGAGATAAACGAAATAAAGTACTTATCTTTCCAGTTCTTGAAATTTCTTTCAACTTTAGGAAGAAGTTGGAATGGATGCTGAGTACCATTTGCCATACCAACTATATCAGATTCCATCACTTCAGGATTCTTAACCAATGCCACATGACTGCTTAGTGATAGGTAAAGGAAGAAGAAAAAAAAAATTATCGTGAAGGAAGAAGAAAAATAACTCAGCGAGAAGGATTTAGAAATGGGCAAGAAAACAAAAATGAGAGACTTCGGGAACATTGCAACTGAAAATATTTGAAAAAGGGGGAATTCAATATAAATTAAGACACAAACCAGAAGTTAAAATGCCCAAAGAGAAAGCTCTACAAGGTGTTTCTTTCACCTACTAGTATTCTATTAGTTGCAACTGGGTAAAACGTCATTGGAGGGACAAGATCTGATCTTCTGTCTTCTAATTACCACTGAGGAACTGATTTGAGTCTGAGAATATTGATAATAAGACATAGGACAATATTTCTATAACCATATGAAGATGAAAGGTAGCTTAAATGTACTTTGGTCTTTATTATTGCTCATTCAGTCCATGTTTGATTTATTAAAAAGTTTACTAAAGGACTTCTGGGTGCTAAGCACTACATTAGGTAATGAGGACAAAAGCGTGAAGAAGGCAGATTTAGTTAGTCTGTGCTTCGTGGAAGTATATTCAAATATAGAAAACAGAAGAAAAGAAAAAGTATTATTAGGGGAATAATTAGGGTACTTACAATAGGGAATGAATAGGGAAAAAAAATTGTGTATTACTTTAGAGCGGTCAGGGAGTGACAGCAGATCAGTATTTCCAGTGGTGAGAAAGCACTATTTCCAAAGGTACTCCATGCCTGAGGGAAGGGACAGTGTGAGAATTCAAGGTACCAAAGTTCAGAATGGCTCAAACAGATTATAACAGAATGTGTCATGGGATGAGACCAGAGGTGGCCTTGAGAAGCATGTTAAGAGACATACACTTTATTGAAAAATTACTTTGAGTTTAAACTCTTTGTTTTTTTTTAGTTGAAACTCTTAAATTTGGCTTCAATTTTACAAAGATTACTCCTATTGTGTATAAAGGATAAACTTGAGAGAGGAATATTATATTTTCTTAATACAAGTGAGAAATGATTCAATCCTGGATCTAGAGTGGTGCCAGAAACTGGAAGTAGGTTAATTGATTTGAGATACATTTAGAAAGTGAGGTTTAATGATTTGTTCAAAGTGAAGGGTAAGGGAAAACCCTAGTCAAAAATGATAGCCAGGCTTCTGACGTGAGCAACTGAGACAATAGTGGCGTCGCTTCCTGGTTAGTTGATTGTAGTTGCTTGTATGTCAATTTTACCTTAATAAAATAAAACTGCAAAAGAAAAAAGGCAAGGAAAAGATGCTATCAGAGAATAATCAGGGCTACTACAGTGATACAAAAGGTAGTCATTGATAGTTCCTTGAGATAAGTGACATACACTTATTATGAGCCGCCCCCCCGCCTCCCCCGGACTCAGGTAGCTTGTTGGTTAGGTGATGCATCTCTGATAAATGAAACAAACCAATTTTGACCTGAATGATAATAAAGTCAGCTTTAGGAAATTTGGGGAATATTTCTCCCAAATCAAGGAAGCACCTAGTAAAAAACTTTCAGGCAGAAAGAAGCTTAATTTTTCTAAAAACAGAAAAAAAAGACCAAGATGGCAGAAGTTGTGGGATTGGGAGATGGGATCAGAGATGAAAGCAGGAACAAAAACATGTGGGGCCTTCTTCATGATGTGGAGTGGTGCCATTTAATAAGATCACACCCACACAAAAATTCTGGAGATACAGAAATGTTATTCAAAAAAGAACAAAAACACAAACAAACAACTGGAGTACAAATTTAAAGAGCTGTTTAGCACGTTAAATCCAGAGTACCTGCAGGGCAATCCAAGTGAAGCAACCCAGGAGGCCGTATTTGTATGACTCCGGCACTTGGGAGAAAGGCCCAGTTGGCACATAGATGTAGTAATTGAAGCCATGGGAGTTAAGTTGGGAGAAAAATGGGCCTGGGGCAGACCCCTAAGGGAACCAGCAAATTTTAATGAGAGACAGAGAAGGAGCAGTCAGAAGCAAAGAAAAAAAAAGCAGGAGAGGGTATGTCATGGAAGCTAAGGGAGGAGATAGACAATACTCAATTTAACAAGGATAAAAATATTATCAGTTAGTGATAACTGTTATGGAGAGAAGTCAAGCAAGTTCAACAGAGAAATAGAGAAATAGAAAAGGTGGGTGGGGAGAGCACATGTCTTCTTTTTTATATGGTGGGACAAGAGCAAGCTTCATTGACATTTAGGTAGAAATGTAGATAGTCAATAGCATCTGATATTGCTGAGAAGCAGATTACAAGCTGAAAAATGGTGATTTTTGACAGCTGTTTTATGTGATGGGAAAATATGCAGCAGTTAAAAATGTTTTTGAAGAATCAATGACTTGGAGAAATGTTTGTATTATGATTGCAAGTGAACAAAAAGCAGAAACTTATATATAGTATCAGCCTAAATTTGAAAAGTAATTTAAAAGTAATTTCCAGAAGGAAGTATCCCATTCTCAGGTCATCTATGCATGGTGGGATAAGGGGTAACACTTGTCATCTCTACCTTATTCAAAATTTCTGCAGAAGTGTTTTTAATTTTAAAAAGAAATATGCCTTTCTTTTGCTCCGAACATGACACATGCTAAAGAAAGGTAAAAAATAAGGAACTATTTTAAAAAGCTACCATCCAGATGTATACTATGTACTGTTAATTTTGGCAATATCCAAATACTTTTCTATACATTTTCTAGATAAGGAAAGATATACAAACACACACACATGTACAATTAGTATTACAATATTTGCTGTTAACTGGCTTTTTATTTTTCTTACTACATGTCACTAGGTACTTTCCATGTCAATTAATATAGAGCTTACTCTTTCCTAATGGTTCCTGTTAATGTATTTAACTAAGTCCTTATAACTGAAATACACATCTTTCCCTAGTTTTTAATATTATGAATTTTGCACACTTCTCTATTGCACTTCCAGGATGAACTTCTAGAAGTGAAGTTGCTGGGTTTGCTATGAATTATTAAGCCATGCTCAAAAAAATGTTAATAAGTTAATAACACTGAAATAAATTTATCGATCATTTCTTCACTATTACAACTGTTTGCTCCTTTTCAAACCTCTGGGACCTTACTTTATCTCTAACAGAGGGTTGATAATGGTAATAGCTTTTTTCCCTATCTTACTGGATTGTCTGAGGTTTAAACAAGATAGTAAAATACACAAGGACTTTATAATAAATAGTATCCATTTTAGCAATCATAACAGCCATATGAAAATAAACAATTGCAATTCTTGAGAGAAAACAAGGTCGAAGTCCAGTCAAAAAAAATTTTTTTCAGAAACCAAAAAGCTCTTACACTCAAAATTCCAAATTGATTTTCATTCCACACTTGTATAATCATAAACATTAAGCACGCCAACAACTAAGTAAGATAGGTTGTTGCCTAAAAGCTTAGTGTTGGTAAACTAGCAGTTATTTTAGACTGCATTAAATTGTATTGCCTTCCCATATTACTGAATCACACCCAGCCCCCAAAAATTCATATGCTGAAGGTCTAATTGCTCTCCCGAATTGTGGCTGCATTTGGAATCAAGAAGTGACTGAGGTCAAATGAGGTCATAAGGTAGAACCCTAACCCAATATAGTCAGTATCCTTCTAAGACACCACAGAGCACGCTCTTTCTGCCTCCCTCCTCCCTCTGCCCCTGGCTTTTTCTGCCAAGTGGAGGCATGGTGAGAAGGCAGGTATCTACAAGCCAGGAAGAACCCTCATCAGAAATGGTGTTGGCTGGCACCTTGATGTTGGACTTCGTAGCCTTGAGCACTGTGAGAGATAAATTTAAGACACCCAGTCTGTGGTATTTTGTTACAGCCACCTAAAACTGAGACACACACTGTTTTACTATTATTACTATGATAGCTTTCAAGATGAGAGGCTCAAAATTGCCAATTAATTAAAACTAAGGCCCAAGGACACCTGGGTGGCTCAGTTGGTTGAGCATCCAACTCTTGGTTTTGGCTTAGGTCATGCATGATTCTCAGGTCTTGGGATCAAGCCGTTTTGAGCTCTGCACTCAGCGGAGAATCTGCTTGAGATTCTCTCTCCCTGTTTTGGCCCCTCCCCCTGCTCATGCTGTCCGCACTAAAATAAATCAGTCTTAAAAAACAAAACAAACCGAGGCCCAATTTCCTTCAGCAGTGTAACCCTAATGAGCCTTGCAGCTGGGTGAGTGTGACCCTTGAAGATCAACCTCATTTCATAATTCATACTCTCTCAATTACTCAGTCTGGTCAAACAAAAAACGCAAACCCTCAATTTTTCTATACGTTTTTGGCATGTAGATTTATACCATCATTTAGTCTTGAGAGTTCTTTGAAATATTTGAGACAGAGTCTAGATTTCAACTTGGCTTTGTTCCATATTGGGAACATCTTGCTGTCTCAGACAGGACAGCAAAATTGCAGCTGCTGAATCCAGACTTGCTGGCTCAGTGCCGACAGAAAGGAAAGAAGGAAAAACTGCTGAGTTCATGGTAACCAGGCACAAGTCTTTCAGGACCACTGCAATGACCCTTAATTCTGTAGGGGTTATCAGTGGTTGTACCCTCTCAAGGATGAAATGTAAGTATGGCTCCCCAAATTCTAGTTGGAAATTCCACAAAAACATACTGAATTAGAGTCCATATTCATTTTTTTGCAGGTTCTGCATATGAATTTGTTTACTAAAATTAGTAAACCCTCAAATCAATACTTATGGCGCTTTTATGGCATGTACATATGCGGAGTAGCAGCAAATTTGAGTCACCTGACATGGATAGGCCTAGATGATAATACAAGGTGACACTGTTTTCTTGTCTCAACTCTCAGGCTGCAAACAAGTGCCCCTTTCATGATATACTTAGTGGGGTTTTCACATTTTTGTGCTTTTTCTTGGTGATTTTGCTGTTTAAAATGGCCTAAGAATAATGTTGGGTGGTGTTGGTTCCTAAGTGCCTTACAGAGAAATAACAGGGCTGTTGGCTGAGTTTAATGTTAGTGAATCAACAACACGTATTTAAGTATCTTAAAACAAGATTATGTATTGATCAGCTGATGAAAATAATGTGACCAGATGTTCACAGGAACCTAATCCTATCTTTCTCGCTGATGCAACGATACAGTATTCACTAATTCAGTGCTTGAGTGACTTTACAGAAATAACTACTAGTAACAAAAATTGACTATATATAGTTATGTATCAGTGAACTACAAATTAGAACATTTAGAGCAATGGGCGTGCCAATTTATTTTTTTAAAATTTGTGAATTACAAATTAAAAGGAAATTTTGGATATATAAAAAAAAAAAAGCCCATACTCCATATTAGCCATCTCAAGTATAAGGGTGACTGCAGTGTGCATTGTTTTTTGATGTCGAATTCAATTGAAACTACAAATCTCAATCTTCTATTCCTCTAAACCTACCCATCAAATACAGGTGTCCCTTAAGGTTTAATCTCCTTTTTCCTTTCTCCTTGTATTTATCATCCTTTTCAGGCTGATTCCTCAAGGCTTCAAATACCATCTTTGAATCAGAAAGAAAACTCAAACCTAAATTTTCCAATCTTGACATCTCTTCTGCATCTGGACCTGAATTTCTAAACATCTGACTTGTCACAAATACGATCAGTATGTTACAAACACAACTCATTTTTTCCCCCCATAAGCCATTTTTTCTGTGTATGTACCTTAACTGAAGTAATGAGCTTTCTTCCTTATCACATAAACCAGAAGTTTATCCTAACAATCTTCTAAGGTGCTGTAGTGTGGATGAGGCAGGATTACATAGCTGACAAAAATTTCAGCCTTGAAATCAGATTTGGTTCTCATATTTACTATGTGGCCTTAAGCCAATAACTTTTTGAGCCTCACTTTCATGGTTAGTAGACACAGTGAAGGTCTTACTATTTTTCTACTTGAAAGCGTGGTATGTATCCAGACTGGCAGCATCAACACACGGACACTTTTAAGAAATACAGGATTTCAGCTTTACCCTAAGTATGTTTTATCATTATTTGCATCTTAATATCTTCAGGCAACTGGTTTGCATATTCTAGCCCACCCTTACTAATACAAGAATGTTATCACCTTCAGGGGAGTACAGCACTGGAGAACTCAAGTCCTATCTGTAATTTACTAGAGCTGCTGTTCCAATGGTTAATAATCCTATTTATCCACTTGTCACCAATTCTATTGTCAATGAAGGCCTTTTACAGCTTTTATAGTCTTTGATTTCATCCAGAAACCGTGATCTGCACATGACTTGAATTTAAATCCACTCCATGGTCATTTTATTCACTAGGGAGAGGCTTATTATTATTACACAGGCTCAGTCTTTACCATTTTAAATTGTCCTCCAATATTTCTAAAGTTTTCCTTGTGTCCTAAATTTACAAATTTTCCAGACAGGAGGAAAACAGGAGTACCAGTCTTGCCCTGAAACATTAAGAAAATGTGACCAAATCTTTTGGTTCAAATAGGGACGTTGCAATAGCTTACAATCAAGTGATAACACTTTTATACAGTAACACTGCTTCAGCAAAACTGTTCCTAATACTATTTAGCATTAAGCATTTATAATGTACAAGGCCTTACGTTCAGTGAGAAAGCTTATAGCTGTTTAATATATTTTATAATCTACTCCCATGCGGTTATTAACCTGAGGTATGTTTCTAACAAGCTCCCAGGCAATACTGATGTTGCTGAGGACCATAATTTCAATATAAAAACCATACAGCAAGAAATATTATATGGAGGTCTAAGAGACAAAAAAAACCGCGTGTGTATGTGGGGGTTGTGGTGGTGAGAAAAGACTTCGGCTTCTTCCTCTTTGAAAATCAGCTGTTTAGAACTTAAAACTCAACTGGGAGAAATCTGTCCCCAAGATACTAACTGTGGCACTCAGAATAGTTTATATTGGAGAAAATCTACTACTTAGGATGGGAAGGTAACAAACTTTATAAACTCCTGTTACTAACTCTATCTTAGGTGTACACATGCCATTGGTTCCCTGTTCCTTGCCTTTTGTACATTCATTCCACAGCATATAATGTGTAACGTCCTTATTGTAGCGTTTCCTAAATTGTGTTTTTCTCCTTGACCCAAATAATTTAGGAACATTCCAAAATTCTAAGTATGTGACTTTTCAGCTTTTAACCTTAGTTTCTAGGCTTCCTTGAAATGTAGTCATTTGTGCAATGTGATCATATATTCAAGTTTTCTCTAGTACAAGACCATTTAGAGAAGTTTCAGGATAATTTGAAGAGAATGCAAATGAAGTAGCAAAGTAATGCATACTATCCACACATTCACATCCCTCCTACTTTATCCTTTTTCATTTACTACAACTACATTTACTAAGTGTTGAAGTCAGTGTCCAGCATATGTATTTTAATTAAGAATTACTTTATTAGGGGCGCCTGGGTGGCTCAGGGGTTGAACGTCTGCCTTCCGCCCAGGGCGTGATCCTGGGGTCCAGGGATGGATTCCTGCATTGGGCTCCATGCGAGGAGCCTGCTTCTCCCTCTGCCTGCATCTCTGCCCCTCTCGGTCTCTCATGAATAAACAAACACACACATTAAAAAATATTTTAAAAAAAGAAATTACTTTATTAAATACCTAAAATGAACTATTTTTAAAAATTACCACTCACATCAAGATACTGAACAGTCTGCATATGAACGCGTTATTTACCAAAGATTCTTAAATGCTACATCCTACACTGTGTTGTATACTTTGTTATAGCTTAAATTCTGATACAAATGTTGCTTCCTACTTCAATTTCTATGACTTAAAGGTTTTCATTATCTTTAAACTCCTTTAATCCTTTGTTTTATACAAACGTGAACATCACATTTCAGGTTCAGAGTCATTTTTGACCCAACTGGAATCTTTTCAACAAGAGTAGTTAGCCTGTTTAAGACTGTGATGATTCACCTGTACCTCTGTCAATCTATGTTACTTTTAAGGTTTCCTGGCTGTTTTTTTTTTCATCACTTCCGCTCCAATCCATAAAACCGCTATATTTTATCTGTTAACACTAATCTAACGCCAAATTTACTCAGAAGGAAGCAGCAACTGCCGATTTTCCCGAGGCAAGATGTACAGAAGCCAAGGTTCACAGCTACCGTCTCCCCAGCCAGAGATTTGGACATTTTCTTTTTACACTGTCGGTATTAACACTATAAACAAACTTTTTACTTATTCCTCCTCTATAATCAAACATAAGAGGACCCGAAACTGTGTCCAATTTCCCATTTTACCGAACTAACACTCGGAATGCCTTTACTCTCTCTGTCCTGGCCACAGTGACAAAGCCCTTTTCTTTTACTTCTGCTTAGCTGAACGGCAATGCTCGTCTATGTCTACGTTACACACTACGAACAGTAACATTTGCTCCCTAAATTGAACATTGTAGCACAGCGTTTCCGTTTCAAAGGAGATAAACTGAAACTTCAGACCCGACTCCGCCATCTCTGCACGACCCTGTATGTTAACAACTTAATAACTTAACCTTAACGGAACTCAACAAGCTTTAATGCCTCCCCACTCTGGAGTCGCTTCCGCGGGCGGCGGGAACAGAACCTGGCGGGGATTTTAAGGCCGGCGTGTGGGTGATACACCTTCTCCCACCCCTGCATCTGGAAACGCCTCCCACTTGCCTCCGTGTAGAAACCACGACTTCGCTCGCAGGATACACAGCTCTTCACTCAAGACCGTTCCTCCTTAAAACAGTAGACCTTGCACCACTCACTACCTTTGTGGGTCTGGAGCTGCGAGGGAAAAACCGGCGGGGGCGGGGGCGGGGGCGGTGGGGGTGGGTGGGTCTGACTTCCACCCTTTTATAGATAACCTGCCTTTTTTTTTTTTTTTTCTTTCTTTTTAGATAACCTTTCTCCGAATTATTTAACATTTTCTTTCTTCTCCTTCCAGTTTTACAAACGTCGCTACCAGGGTGTGTCTACGTGTTGCTTTCTGTCAAGTTTTACTGGTGTTCTACCCACTTTTGGTGTTTGCAGATTCGGACCGGCCTTCAAATCTGGAAAACTGCCTTCAACTGGTTCTTTAGCTTTTTTCTTTTTTTTTTTTTTCTTTTTTTTGTTTTTTTCGGCTGCGCTGTTTTCAAGTATTTCTGTTAAGCGTCGACGGTTATCTCCCGGGCACGATGCTGGAGATGGGCCTCCTCTCCTCTTCCATTTATTTCTCCTTTTTCCCGGCGTCCCGGTTCTCCGGGGTCGTATTCGCGTCGGCAGCTCGATTCTGTGACCGGACGAGCGCGCCCGCCTCCGCTCTCGCTCTCAAGACCCTGATGCTCCTCAGGCGCTCTCGCATCAGCCTCTTTATGACCGGGCACAGGTCGGCGAGCTGCCCCGCCCCGTAGCTCTCCAGGCTTCCCAGCTCTTCCGTGTCCAGAGGCGGCATTTTCTCGATTCCAAGCGGTCTCTTCCGAGCTCAGCTAGGACCACCTTTAAAACAAATACACAGAACTCAACCACCGCCACTCGACCGAGGGGGCCCACAGCGTCCCACTGGTCACCACCAGCCTGTTACTCAAACGGCTTCTCCCCCTCGCTTACCTCCCGAGCAGCCTTTCTCGGCGACCGGAGAGCCGGCAATCTAACGGTCGCTGCCCAGCGCGCGGCGCGACAGGAAACGCCCAACATGGCGCCCGCGGCGTCATCACCGCGCGCCTCACGTCAGCGCCAATCGGCTGTCGTGCTCGCGCCCCGCCCCGCCCCATCCGAGCGGGAAGGGGCAGGCCCGGGAATGCGCATGCGTGCGTCCCCGCGCCGCTCCCTTCCGTCCAATGACTCGGCTCGGCTGCGGAGCCGCCTGGGAGGCGGGGCTGGGTCGCGGCCGCGGCCAATGGGGCCCCGGGTGAAGGGTGAGGGTGGAAGTGCCGGGCCGCGCGGGCTGCGGCCTCTGCCGGCGCGGGTGCGCGGCTCCCCGGTCGTCATGGAGGCGGCGTTGGCCGAGGAGCTCGATGAGGAGGAGCAGCTGGCGAGGAGGCACCGCAGAGAGAGGAAAGAGCTGCAAGGTGACGGGGCGGGGGTCCCCGGGCGCGGCGGAGGGGCGGGCGGCGGGCGGGCGAGCGGTCCTGCGGGGCCCCGGGAGCCCCCCGCCCCCGCCCCCGCCCCCGCCCCGGAGGGGCCCTCGCCGCCAGGCCTTCGGGAGCTCCGGGGCCCCGGCCCGCCGAGCCCCTCCGCCCCCGCCCCCGCGGACCGTGCCTGCCCGCTGCCCCCGCTGCCCCCCCCCCCCCCCGCGGCCTCCCGAGACGCCTGCGCTCAGTCCCGAGGTCTCGGAAGGATGTGGGACGGAGCTAGCCCGAGACGTTACCCCCCCCCCCCCAGTCACCCTGAACACACGTGCGGGGCGGGTGATGAGATCGAGTCATTGATTGATTGGACACACGTGCGGATCGGGTGATGAGATCGATTCATTGATTGGACACGTGCGGTTCGGGTGCTGAGATCGATTCATTGATTGGACACGTGCGGATCAGGTGATGAGATCGATTCATTGATTGATTGGACACACGTGCGGTTCGGGTGATGATTCGTTGATTGGACACACGTGCGGTTCGTGTGATGAGATCGATTCATTGGACACAGGTGCGGTTCGGGTGATGAGATTGATTCATTGATTGGAGACACGTGCGGATCAGGTGATGAGATCGATTCATTGATTGGACACACGTGCGGATCAGGTGATGAGATCGATTCATTGATTGGACACACGTGCGGTTCGGGTCATGAGATCGATTCACTGGACACAGGTGCGGTTCGGGTCATGAGGTCTATTCATTGGAGACACCTGTGGATCAGGTGATGAGATCGAGTCATTGATTGATTGGACACACGTGCGGATCGGGTGATGAGATTGATTCATTGATTGGACACGTGCGGTTCGGGTGCTGAGATCGATTCATTGATTGGACACGTGCGGATCAGGTGATGAGATCGATTCATTGATTGATTGGACACACGTGCGGTTCGGGTGATGATTCGTTGATTGGACACACGTGCGGTTCGTGTGATGAGATCGATTCATTGGACACAGGTGCGGTTCGGGTGATGAGATTGATTCATTGATTGGAGACACGTGCGGATCAGGTGATGAGATCGATTCATTGATTGGAGACACGTGCGGATCAGGTGATGAGATCGATTCATTGATTGGACACACTTGCGGTTCGGGTCATGAGATCGATTCACTGGACACAGGTGCGGTTCGGGTCATGAGGTCTATTCATTGGAGACACCTGTGGATCAGGTGATGAGATCGATTCATTGATTGGACACACGTGCAGTTCGGGTGATGAGATTGATTCATTGATTGGACACGTGCAGTTCGGGTCATGAGATCGATTCACTGGACACAGGTGCGGTTCGGGTCATCAGGTCGATTCATTGATTGGAGACACGTGCGGATCAGGTGATGAGATCGATTCATTGATTGGACACGTGCAGTTCGGGTGATGAGATCGATTCATTGGACACACGTGCAGTTCGGGTCATGAGATAGATTCACTGGACACAGGTGCGGTTCGGGTCATGAGGTCGATTCATTGGAGACACCTGCGGATCAGGTGATGAGATCGATTCATTGATTGGACACACGTGCAGTTCAGGTGATGAGATCGATTCATTGATTGGACACATGTGCCGATCAGGTGATGAGATTGATTCATTGATTAGACACACGTGCAGTTCCGGTGATGCGATTGATTGATTGGACACACGTGCGGATTGGGTGACGAGATTGAACAGACCTGGGATTGGGTGATGAGGAAGTTGGTTGATTGGACAGACGTGTGGATAGTGATGAGATTGATAGACGTGCGGATTGGGTGATGAGATTTATTGATTGAACAGACGAACGGTTGGGCTGATGAGATTTTATTTATTGAATAGACGTACGGTTCGGTTGTTGAGGATTTTTATTTATTGAACAGATGATTAGTTTGGTTGAGGATTTTTATTGACTGAACAGACCTACAGTTCGGTTGATGAGGATATTTATTTCTGATCTCTCCGTCTGGGCTCTTCTCTGTAAATGTGTGATTATGTGATCATCCTTCTTGTGTGCATCATTACTTGTCTGCAGCCTTTTCTCCCCTTGCCATCATCCCCTGACTGTTCCTATTTCTCATCTCCTCTTAACCCCTGTGTGGTTGGCTTAATGGTTTTTGGTGGATTTTCAGCCAAAATTCAGGGTATGAAGAATGCTGTTCCCAAGAATGACAAAAAGAGGAGGAAGCAACTCACTGAAGATGTCGCTAAGTTGGAAGCAGAAATGGAACAGAAACATAAAGAAGAACTGGAGCAACTAAAGCTGAATTCTAAGGGGGGAAAAGTATGTGATGTTTCTCTTTGCCTGCGGCATCTGAAAGCCGCTTTTCACTGTATGAAATCATAGTATTGGAAGAAACGGAAGTCACACAATCATGCTCATGTATCACCTTTCATGACAATTTCTGGGAGCAGGTTTACGTGGGAATGTATTTTTGTAAGGGAGGGCAGAAAAAAAAAAAAAAGGACACTTCAGTTATGTACTTGCCCCAAAAATGAACAGATTGATAAAGCGGACTAGAGGAAACTTCACCAAATGGAAGTTGGAGGATCAGATCTCTGGCCCCAGAATCGCCATTAAATAGTATTGTAACCCTGGAAAAGTTACTTAAGCTTCCCGAGCATGAACTTCTCCACATATAACATGATACAAATAATGCTGTTTAAGCACAAGAGTCTGTAAGAAAACAATGGGACAGCAAATGTGAGATCATGTTTAGGTTATAAAAGTGCATTAGGAACAAGCTGTAACAAATGAAAACTCCCTTTTGTTTCTCGATAAATTGGAGCATGCTCTCATTTTAACTAATATTTATTTTATCATTGTAGTAATAGACATTGTGTGCCAAAGACTTTTAACATATATATATATATATACATATATATATATATTAAAGATTTTATTTATTCATGAGAGAGAGAGAGAGACAGACAGACACATAGGCAGAGGGAGAAGGAGGCTCCATGCAGGAAGCCCAACATGGGACTCGATCCCGGGACTCCAGGATTAAACCATGGGCCGAAGGCAGGTGCTCAGCCACTGGGCCACCCAGGGATCCCCGACTTTTAACATATTATATGCATTATTCTCATGTGATTTTCATAGTAGCACATTATGAGGAACCCAGGAAGTAAATGTAGATAATCCCATTTTCCAAGAGACAAATAGGCTCAGAGAGATTAGAACTTCCTTCTGAATTTATAACAGCTATTAAGTTAAGAGAGTTAAAAATCCGGACTGTCTTACTCCAAGATGTGAAATCAGAATTCTGTTATAACTTTGTGTGGTATGGTAGTTTATTGTTGGGTTTGGATATTAAGGATCACAGACTCCGTAGCCTTACTCCATTTTCTTTTTTTTAAAGATTTTTATTTATTTATTAGGGACAGAGAGCACGTGAGAGAGTGAGCACAAGTGAGGAGAGAGGGCAGAGGGAGAGGAAGAAGCAGTCGCCCCGCTGAGCAGGGAGCCCCACGTGGGTCTCAGTCCGAGGACCCTGAGATCATGACCTGAGCCAAAGGCAAAGGCTAAACTGCGACTGAACCACCCAAGCACCCCTCTATTTTCTATAGTTAGAAACTTCTTTTGTCTGTACAAAAACTTTATCTTCCATAATTTACTTTTATGTGGTTTATTTTTGGTGTGCTGTTGACAGGGAAAACAACTTGTCTTTACTGATTTACAGTGGTCATTATATTAAACATGGTCTCGTTTTCTTTAGCCTTAATAGCTAGTCAGAAGATCCTGGCCTTTTATGCCTTAATGTATTTTATTGCCAAGTAGCAAGGCGTGATGCTCCAGGTGTTTAATCGTGTTGTCACAATCTTGGTATTCCTGATTATCTCCCTATCTTTTCAATTAGCGAGATAGTCTGGTTTGCTCTTTCAATTTTCAGTTTTGAGAGTTCTTTCCTAAGTTTCCAAGGACAAAAATGTTTGATTTTTTAAGCTACATACTGTTTAATGCTGTTAAAATACAAACTCCTATTTTACTTTGACCCAGTATCTTTTTCATTAACTTAAGCTGCTTTTCTTTCTGAACACTATCTGAATTCTCATGTCATTGCTTTCCAGGTGCTTTGTAGATTTTAGCAGATTCCTCTGAAAAAATAAAAGAATTCTAATTTTACTAAAGTTGATATAGACACTCTTTGAAGTCTTAATCTGATTTTGATATTTTGATACTTTGAGTATAGCCTTGGAGACTGCTGTCTTTTTTGTTGTTAGAGGCCTCATAACTAAGTTACAGTTGCAGTAATAAAATACTAGTTCTTAATGTTAATCATTAGACTAGCATCTTTCTTCTTCCCCAAACACGATAGCCATTTGATGATTAAGATTGGTCGTGATATTTCAACAATACATTAACTTTTCTACCTGTAGTTATCAGTTTATAGATGGGAGAGGATAGAGAAAGCTCAACAGTATTCATCAGGTCTGGCTAATTGAGATGGAGAAAGGCCTTTGCTGCCACATTTGAGGTTATGAAGGCAGTAATGACCTGAGCCAGCACATGATTTTGTTATTTTCTTTTTTTAAAGATTTTATTTATGTGAGAGAAAGAGTGCGCATACTATGTGTGTACAGGGGGAGGAGCAAAGGATGAGCAGAGGGAGAGGGATAAGCAGACTCCCCACTAAGTGTGGAGCCTGATGCATGGCTCCACAGGACTCTGACATCATGACCTGAGCCGAAATCAAGAGTCTGACGCGTAACCAACTGAGTCACTCAGGCGCCTCAGGACAGGACCTTAAAAATTTTATAAGTACTCTCAGCATTTAGAGGGGAAAGGTGAACTGCAGAATGAGTTGGCACTCACAGGAAGTATTCAGATTAATGGAGTGGAAATTTCTAGAAGGAAGGAAAGCCTGCAGGGATGAACATTATCTTTGGAGAGCTCTAACAAGACTTTCTGGGAATCTGATGAATTCTCCCTTAAAAATAGAAAAAGACAAATCCATGTCACGTACTGTTGCATCTAGTACTGTCATTCAAATCTGAATTGTGGGATTATACATATTTGCGATTTTCAATAATATAATCTAATACTTTAAAAAATAACTTGAAAGTATTTATCATTAACTTGTAATACTTTTGTTTCCTTCAGATAGATTCTGTTGCTGTTAACATTTCAAACTTGGTTCTCGAGAATCAGCCACCTCGGATATCAAAAGCACAAAAGAGACGGGTATGAATGTCATGTCACCAAGTAATTAAGTTAGTGCTATACGTTTATTACTATCTTAGGTGTTGTATAGCCAAGGAATAGGAAAAGAAAATGTTGGAATTTCTTGTCAAAGGACCTGAACTAACATTTATTAAGCACTTGCTAGGTGCCAGATACAGTGCTAGGCATATAGATTATATGAAATCTCATTTAGTCCTGATTATAATCCTGAGAAGCAGATTCTTATCCTCATTTTAAAGAGAAGAAAATACGCCTAAGCAATATAAAATAACACATTCAGCTTCCAGGTTTCCTAGAGAGTAGGGACAGGAAGGGGGTGTGCAAAGGATATTTTTTACAAATATATTATCCCAGACTTCATAATCTTCACATTGTGGGCCCAGGTGATTCTGATGCACAGTTTTCGTTAAAAACTATGGTAAAAAGTGGTGAAACAAGGCTTTGAATCTAGAAATTAAGCAAGATACACAGGTGTAACAAAATTCTCAGGATTATGCAGGTATCTTTGTAATGGTTAGTTGCAGTGAAAATTCAGAGAAGGAAACGTTCGTTTGTGTCAAGTATTAAATAATGAGTTGGAATTTTAAGAAAGTACAGTTATTTAAGTAGGATATTTGAAGCAGGAGAAACAGCATGCACAGAAAAAAAATGTGAGCATGAAATTTTCCATTATTGGAGAGCTGTAGGGAAGCTGATTAGTTGGAAGTAGTGAGTTCATGAAATCAAAATTACAGGAATGATATTAGATTAGGAAAGGGCTGTTCATTTGGAAAAAGAAGGGGTTTAAATCCAGTATGTTTAGTTCCAAATGTTGTTACTAACGCTTGATGTTTTATAGGATTTAAATTTTTATTTTTAAGCTAACTTAGCATTTTATAATTTAGTAGTACCTAATTTAATAGGACATGGTATTTGGTGTCAGACATATGAAGGTTTTAATCTTACTATTTCGGTTTGGGGTAAGATTCTTCACCTTTTTAAACCTCAATTTCATGTGTATAAAATGGGGGAAATAATACCTACTTAATAGAGTTGTTGTGAGTATTAAATACTGTACTGTTTCCAAAGCCCTAACACAAGGCCTGGAGAGCTCGTGGGTTAGCAAATGATAGTATTGTTTACCATGTTCTGTCTTGCATAGTGTGCCTCTTAGAAATTCAAGTCAAGACCGAGTCTTTTTTGTTGTTTGAAAGTTAAGTTGCAAATTGTCAGACATTTCTCATACGTATGTAGGATTTTATTTTCTTGAGTAAATATTATGATTATGAATGTCATAAAATCATAGACTTTGTGGTATCTTGGAAGTTAACCGGTTTTAACTTCCTACTTACGATGTGTGTTCTCTTTGTGCTAGCCTTATAGTTGTCCTCTAGCTTCTATAGATCAAAAGCAAAGGTCAGAATTTTTGCTTGACAGTGGCATAACAAAATACTTGTTGAATTGGCTCTACTTAGTAATTGATACATCTTAGAGTAGCCTATTTAATTCTGGAAAACGAAGGTCCCAACTCCTTCTTGTCTTTATCAAATCTTACTCATCCCCAGCCGGACTCTTAGGCAACAAAACAACTCCCTTACTTTTCCCAAACATTTTGTTACTTTTCTCCTAAGATACTGCATAGCTGAAATGCATACCTTTTCAACCTTTTTTAACAAAAAAATTAGTATCTTCCCATAGTCACCTGCTTAAACACTTGGCAGAGAAAACACTCTATTTTTATTTTTATTTTATTTTATTTTTTTATTTTATTTTATTTTATTTTATTTTTTTTTTATGATAGTCACAGAGAGAGAGAGAGAGGCAGAGACACAGGCAGAGGGAGAACCAGGCTCCATGCACCGGGAGCCCGATGTGGGATTCGATCCCGGGTCTCCAGGATCGCGCCCTGGGCCAAAGGCAGGCGCCAAACCGCTGCGCCACCCAGGGATCCCGAGAAAACACTCTAGAAGTAATGCCTAAAGTTTTTTTATTGCTTTGTTACATTAATAGTATTAATAGTAATATTATTAATAGGATTCTAGAACTGAAAACACTTAGGTTTATAATACAGTTTATATATACCTGAACTTTTTTCCCCCACCAAAGTCACCAAGTAAAATAAAAAGCCAATTAGTTAATTGTGTATATCTTTGGGAGAGATACCATTCTCTCTTAGAAAAACATGACAAAACTTTATGAAGATTTATTATTGGAATACTGTAGAGCAAATATCTTATTTTTAATCTAGAAAAACAGAGGGAGTATTTTATTTCCTTCAGCAGACTTCAGTGGAGGAAGCTTTTCCGTATGCTGCAAAGAGCCCAAAGTAGAACTTAGAAGAATTTGGTTCCAAAAATAGGAAATTTGGGAGCTGGAATGAGATCTAGTTCAATTTCTTTATTTTACACATGAGAAAGCTGAAGCCCAGTTGTCTCAGTGGCAAACTGAAAGTTTGATAGAAACCCAGGACGAGTACCCAGCTCTTAAGATTTCTCTTCAGAGTTGATTTAGCTGCATTACCATATTGGACGTGACTCTAGTTTTACTGACAGTATATTAATGAGTTAATTGCTGTTTTCATCCTAAGTACCTAAGTATGTGTTTTCATTAGATTTAATTGTTGCCATTCTGTCTCCAGCACTAGGGCTGTAGCAACCACAGTGCCTAGCGCCATTGGGAAACTAGGAAACTATCCGTGGCTGGGAAGAGAATCCAGTAAATTTCCCACCTTGTGCCCTCGAAAGAAAACACAATTGCTGTGTAACACTGAAGCAGAACTTGAGGGCAAAAGTGAAATGCTTAGATTAGTATTTTAGAGGATTAAATGGTTTTGCAGATAGTATAAAATTCCACTCTTCTAGTACTAGTATATGACATAATTAACTCCAGCTCCCATCTGCTCCAACTTTTATTCTGATTTAGGTGCCTGGATAGAAGGAGCGCTCTGTGTTGTCCTTGGTCCCACTCTGCTTCTAAACCAGCTGTATGGCCTTTGGAAATCTTTCTGCGTGCTGTTTCCTCAGAGGAAAGTGAAAGTGAGGGGTTTTGGATTAGATGATATCCAAGGTGCTTATCCTTCCTCTCCCCCCTGAAAATGTTTTATAGACTTTTATAAAGTAATAGTGCCACCTTGTGTTTTAAGATTTGTATGCTGCTGTGATGCATAGTTGTAGGTATGCAGTGAAATAAATTGGTTCATGTTACTTCTGGCGTTGCTGGATTTGGGCAGAATAAACTTAAATGGCATATGTTTTATTAGGGAGATAATACGGTTTTTGATTCAGGTAACTTATAAATCACTTTAGGTTCCAGCATAGCATGTAACAGGCAAGTAGTTCAAGTCTGTAACATTAAGTTAAATTGAAATTTGCCTTTCCATTAATTTCTTGTGCCCCAAGGAGGAATGAGAGCTAGGGACATGAAAATCTTTACTTTTTCTTACTTTTTCCTGGTTTACCAAATCCTTCACTGTAATTTGCTACCAATATCAAGATTTGTGGAATTTAACTTTTTTTGTTCTCTTAAATTGAAAAGCATTCATGATTTGTATATAGTAGAACATATTCATGATAGAGAATTAGAAAGATGCAGAAAAGCACACATATACACATGTACACACACACAAAACAAAATGTATTTTGTAAACAAAATCCAGACATAAATACAGAGAACAAAGTAATGGTTGCTAAAGGGGAGATAGATGGGGGTATGGGTTTGGGGGGAAAACAACTTATTTTGTAATCCTATGATCCAGAGAAAAGCACTGTAAATATTTTGTTATATCTAATTTTTAAGCAATATATAAATAGATTTAACGTATATTAATTATATACATACCTTTTTTGTCCCCAACCTCATCTCTTAGCATGTTTTTATGGTACGCTGGCTATACGATCCATATTTAGCTATGAAACATACAGTGCTTTCTTGCTTTGATCCTTGCTAGTGTAACCATCAGAATTTTTTTTTTCCTCATTTTTCTTACCTTCCCACTCTACTTCCTATCCATCCTCATGTCACAGATCTCATTGCCCTACCCTCACCCCATCTTTGCATATGTTGCCATGGGAAGAGCTCCTCTGAGATTTGAATAAGGAAAGCACATTGCAGAATGTAATATGATACCGTTTTTGTTAAAATATTTTTTTCTGTACTTCTTTATGAATGCATCTGTTTTTGTTAAAACGCTTAGAAAAAAATCTACAAAGATACACACCAGACCTCTAGAGCAGGCACTGAAATAGGCAGTGGCCCTTAGGGGGACTTCAGTCTATCTGTAACATTTTATTTTTTTTTTAAGATTTTATTTATTAATTCAGGAGAGACACAGAGAGATAGAGAGGCAGAGACACAGGCAGAGGGAGAAGCAGGCTCCATGTGGGGAGCCTGACGTGGGACTCGATCCCCGGACTCCAGGATCACGCCCTGGACTGAAGGTGGTACTAAACCACTGAACCACCTGGGCTGCCCAACGTTTTAATTTTTATAAGAAGAATGTTTTTATCTATTGCTTTGATTAAATGTGTATGCCTGTGTGTGTGTGTGTATGCACTGTTTTTTTTTCTTTTTTCTTTAGGCTAGATAAATAGAATTCCTGTACCATCTAAAAGCTTTGGCATATTGATGCCTCCCTGGTGATTTAGCATGTTAATGCCCTAGTAGTTGAGTGATAAGAAGCTTGGATTAGCTTGGCATAAATATGATGATGATGTTGCTTTAAGGCCTAGGATAACTTAGTCTTAATGCAGTACTTTAAAATCAGTAAGTAGAATTTTTAGAAACTTGTCATGTAGTTTTTAAATAGACTTCAAAGAAAAATTTAAAGCCTTTTTTTTTTGTCCTAGTACAGAGCTTGGTGTTGGGTACATGCAGATGAGAATAAAGGAAGGAGTTCATAGTATAGAAAAGTTTGTAAGTGATGAGATCATCAATATGATAATGCTTGTGGGAGAAGGAAGATGGTAGGAAGTTTTGAGAGTCTTACATTTCTGTCTTCTCAATCAATGTAAAATAATCCTAATTATTTGTGAATTAACTTTCTTCTATTCTCCTCCTAGGACAAAAAAGCTGCATTGGAAAAGGAGCGAGAAGAAAGGATAGCTGAAGCTGAAATTGAGAACTTGTCTGGAGCTAGGCACATAGAAAGTGAAAAACTTGCTCAAATATTGGCAGCTAGACAGTTGGAAATTAAACAGATTCCATCTGATGGCCACTGTATGTACAGAGCCATTGAAGATCAGCTGAAAGAACAGAAATGCCCCTTGACCGTGGCTGCCTTGAGAAGTCAAACTGCTGAATATATACAAGGCCATGTGGAAGACTTTCTGCCGTTTTTAACAAATCCTAATACAGGAAATATGTATACTCCAGGTAATGTAATTTTCCCCCACTTTTTCTACCCCCCCCGCCCGGTCCCCCTCCCCCCCACCATCTTGGCTGTTAAAATGATTCCTGGGATTGAGAAGAAGAAAAACCTGTGATCATTATTATGGAGGGAAAAAAATCTCAAAATTTAGGCAGAATTAATTTTTATTATTTTAATAGATACTAGTACATTTTGCTTGTTAAGATCTTTTAAGTACTTAACCACTCTTTGTGGCTAAATATATTGTTTTATTTAAGATAAAAATGGGAATAGCATTATTATTGAAAAAATTGTAAGTTCACATGTCACAGATTTGGGTGTAGAGCAAGGTAAGCTTTGAGTAGTCTATGGACATATAAGGCCCCAGGACCATAAGGAGAGAATGATTGGGAAAACAAAATTCTTTCATCTTGTACTTTGGGAGATTTAATTTTCTCCATACGCCATACATATATTTAGGCAAAATTTGACTTTGTAAAACCAAAAATAAGTCATTTAATAACCTGCCTTATTATTCTTTATAATACTGTTAATAATTAATAATTAATAATATTATATATTATATTATTATTATTACTATTTATTATTATTAATAATGATTCATGGAGAGGTTAAAAAAAAAAGCACAACTAGCAAGTAAAGGAGACCAGGTGAAAGCCTGAGAGTTTTGGGGGGAGTCAGGGGTATAACAGAGGCAAGTTAGTCCTTATGAGAAGACTGCAAGGTGTGGTGGTATCCCTTGGGAGCAAGTCATACGGCCAGGATGGGCTGGACAAGGGAAGGTTAAGGTTGGCTTTCTTTTAATGGAATCTCTAACTCTGCTAGTTGCAGGGTACTGGAAAAGAAGTGGCAATTCCGCATGCTGAATTTAAGAAAAAGATAAAAGACATAATTTCTTAATCATTCAGCCAATATTTATTGAAGGACATTAAGTGCCAGGGACTGTTCTAGGTGCTGTTCTGAGCATGGGGGATATAGCAGTGAATGGGGCAAACACACAGTACACAGTTTTCTGTAGATGCCCTTAATTGTTTTCCCTTCCTCTGAACGGGGAGGCTGTTAGTTTCCCATTTTAACTTTCTGTATCAAAGTGTGTATACTTGGGACCTGGGTGGCTCATTCAGTTAAGTGGCTGCCTTTGTCTCAGGTCATGATCCCAGAGTCCCCAGCTCCCTGCTCAGTGGGGAGTCTGCTTCTCCCTCTCCCACAGCATCTCCTCGCATGCACACTGTGCTCTCTCTTTCTCTCAAAAAAACAAAAAAACTTTTTAAAAAAGTACATATGCTCAAAATGTGCCATTAAACTGCAATTAGCTCTTTACGTCCTCTCATGACTGATCTAGGAAGCCCTTTCTTTGGGTAGAACTGATACTGAAGTAAATAAGGTGTAAATGCTTTCAAAAATAGCAAGTGGAGGCCCTATTTGCTGCTATTGCTGGGAAAGGAATTTCCACTCATTTCCACTTTTACCCCAGTTCTCTTCTCACATGTCTTTTTTTTTTTTTTTTAAAGATCTTATATATTTATTAATGAGAGATACACAGAGAGAGAGAGAAAGAGAGAGGCAGAGACACAGGCAGAGGGAGAAGCAGGCTCCATTCAGGGAGCCCTACACGGGTCTCGATCCCGGGTCTCCAGGAGCAGGCCTTGGGCTGAGGGTGGCGCTAAACCGCTGAGCCACCCGGGTCACCTCTTCTCACATGTCTTAATGGGTTCTGACAGTAGACCTGATTTAGTTGTTCAGTGTATTTTTTCAGATGCAGGTCTGGGCTTTAAAATACTATGTCAAGGTAGTGAATATGGTGGCCATTTGGGGGTTGCTTGGGTAAACAGAATAGCCTTGTTATGTAGTGAAGGTCCCTGGGCTTCAGTCTGAGAGAGAGAAACAGAAATGAATTGCTTTGCTGTCAGATGGAGAGGTGGTACAAAGTTGGAGCAATCTGGGAAGTGGATTAAATTCTCCAGAGCGCAGGGAAGAGAAACGAGAAAGGTCACAACTTGAGCAATGATCAGGAATTGTGGAGGCTACAAAAGGGATCTTGTAAGTTATGTATGAAAATTATTTTAAGTGCTATATTCTCATTTTTCTCTACAGAAGAGTTTAGAAAGTACTGTGATGATATCGTCAACACAGCTGCATGGGGAGGTCAGCTTGAGGTAAGTTTGTAACTATTCATGACATTTGTGGATCGTTAAGATCATCTCTAAATCTCATGTAGCATTCAGACATTTTTCAGATGATCCCAGTTTCTCATTGAATATCCCTTTTCTTTACGTATTTGCTTTTTCTCTACTGATGAAGCACTGAAATAAGGAGTTAACATTCTTAGGCTTGTGGTTAAAGTATGTATCTATGGGAAGTAAAGCCCTATTTCATTTTAAATAGCCCAGTGTTTGATCTGTGGGTTGATGAGGCTAATGTTGCCTCTGTGTGTTTGCATTTGTGATGCTGCTCCTGGCAATATATTTGATTTTCTTGGACTTACAGAAGTGAAGATTTTTTCAAGTACAGTGAAACTGACCATAGTAGCTCAGCTGATGAAGATCAGTATTGTAAAGTAGCATCCATTACATCAGAAAATAGAAAACTATTTTTCTGTGAAATTACAGGTCAGGTCCTACCATAATACATTACGATTGGAATTTCAGTTGATACTGACTTCAAAGCAGTATTTGATATATTAAAATTCACATGTAGGAAATCAGTGTGTTCAGTCACTTGTAGGGAGTTAATCAGGATTTTTTTTAAAGCTTATTTGATTAACTTATTGTTAACTTTGTTTCGTTAAACAAAATGAACAAAACATCTAATTGGTCCAAGTGGCAGCCCAGGGTATTTGAAAGTCAGGGAATGAGAGAGAAAGTCCCGAGTTTGGGTCTTGGCTTTCCTTCTACTTCTCAGTTTGGTGACCCTAGGGAGTCAGCCAACCTCCCGAGCTTGAGTTTCCTAATTGAGTGGGGGTCATAAACCGCTGGTGTGTACTTGGTAGGTCATTGTGGCTTGGAGTATTTCACTTCTTCAAGAAATGTATATATATTTTTTCCAAGAAGTGTATTTTTTAAAGAAATGATGTGAACGCTTCTTCAAAATCTTTGTCTCAGTAGTGCTGTATTTGTACCTCTTCTGAGCCACCAGAGGGAACTATATGTCCATTTGTTTTGTATGCCTCTCTTGGGTCTCTAAACTGAGGAAATTTTCATTGTGGCTTTGTGACTACATTAGGAGTAAAGATGCTTGAACTTTATTTTGAGGGTCACAAATTAATGAGAACTAGAGACCTAAGCAAGTCTTCTTAAATGGAGAAAAAAAATCTTTAAGGGGTGCTTGGGTGGCTCAGTTGGTTAAGTGTCTGCCTTCAGCTCAGATCATGGTCTCAGGGTCCTGGGATAGAGCCCTGTGTTGGGCTCCCTGCTCAGCAGGGCATCTGCCTGTACCTCTGTTCCTTTACCTGTCGTGTTCTCCCTCTCAAATAAATAAATAAAATCTTAAAAAAAATTTTTTAGGAAAAAACTTTAAAATATCTTTTGACGAACAGTCATAAATTTTTGGTCTGTGAATTCATTTGAAATAAGAGCTGCTGTTTTCACAATGGGGTATATTTAAATTATTAAAGAGAAATTCTTTATATAATTTCGAAAGTCTTCAAAGGGATGTTAAGATTTCCAGAAATTTCTTTATGCCATCCATTCCTTGCTGGCTTTTAAAAAAAGTGATATTTCAGTTATAAGAAAAAAATGTCCCAAAGGAACATTTTATGAGATAGAATATGGGATTACGTTTGCTACTGTGCAGCATAGGATTTTCTTCATATTCCTGAAATAATTTCTTCGTTAAAACTTCCTAAAAGGACCATGCTCTAGACAGAATGTTCTTATAATCAGGCAAATATATAGATGAGGGCACTATGAGGACTGTTAAATGATTAATTTTGAACTTGGCCTCAAAGTCACACTAGTTCAGTTGCAGATCATTTTATTTCCTTATGCTTGACTTCGGACAGGCAGCTTAACCATTCTCTGCCTCACACTCTAGGTCTTTATTTATTTATTTTTAAGATTTCACTTATTTATTCATGAGAGACACAGAGGCAGAGACACAGGCAGAGAGAGAAGCAGGCTCCATGCAGGGAGCCCGATGCTGGACTCGATCCCGGGTCTCCAGGATCACGCCTTGGGCCGAAGGCAGACGCCCAACCACTGAGCCACCCAGGCGTCCCAGACTCTAGGTCTTTTACAGTAGTACATATCACATAGGGTTATTGGATATATGGGATATCCCAGAGGATTGAATGAATTAATACACATAAAGCGCTTTAGTGTGCTTGGTCATGGTAAGTCTAAGTAATGTTACTACCGATATTTATTATTATTCATCTAGCTTTAAGCTCTAATTCGATAACAAATGGTGTGAAATGAACATTGTGTATTAATCAGATGGAAATTCCATGAAAGTATAGTATAATTTCATATCCGTAACTCATTCTACTTATGCCTTGAAAATTATGGAACAGTGGTTATCAACACTGGTGTATGTTAGAATCATCTAGAAAGCTTTACAAAAAAATAATACATCTCAAAAAAAAAATACACCTCCTACTCTTACCTATTCTTTCTCTCCTTACCCCCAACACCTCCCAAATTGTAATTGATTTGGTCTAGTGCCTGAGCAATAGTATTTTTAAAAACTGGCAATATTCAAAAGTAGAAAGACTAGTATAATGAATCTAATCTACCTATGTCCTCACTTCATTAACTATGATATTGCTATTTCTTAAAAAGCTGTTGCGCAGCCAGGGCTTAAAACTTCTGCATTTGATTAAATAACTATTATATTTGTTTTTAAAAAATTATGTATTAAAAAAATAAAATAAAAAATAAAAAAATATGTATTAAGTGTCCACTATGTGGCAGGCTCTTGGTATACAGTGAGGAATAGAATATTCCTGGATCCATCCTGGATGATGTTTGCCCATACTGAATAGTTTATGATTTGAGTAAGATTTACCTTTTTATTTTCCTTACTAATACATTTTCTTTCCTTTAGCTAAGAGCCTTGTCTCACATTTTGCAAACACCAATAGAGATAATCCAGGCAGATTCTCCTCCTATTGTAGTTGGTGAAGAATATCCAAAAAAACCATTAATACTTGTGTAAGTACCTGGAAATTTCTACTGTTATGTTTTTCATAGTAAGACAAAAAGAATTATTCAAAGACTTTAGGTTGTGTATGTCTATTAATCAGGAAAAAAAATCCAGCTGCATTAATTATGCTTATTTTATGTTAAAGGCAATTATGGAATTAGAAAGCACCATCAATATGTGATTTAGATAAGTGTTTAAAAACTTCTAGTGGTTTATTCTTGTGTATGAATTAAGAATAAAATCATTTCTAAAGGTTACAAATTTTAGCATTAGTTTTCATATTTTCCCGGTTTCACATGAATAATGCTAAGTTTCAACAAGTGTAAAAGCTGAAATGTTTTCATGTTGCCTAATTGTTTATTCCTTAGAGATTTTAAAAATTTATATTGTAGAAGTATTTTACATGAATGAGAATTCTTCGCTCAAACAAAGCATGGAGAATTTGCTATTGGTTTTAGTGTTTATTAGCCAAACCTACAAAGGTAGTCATTAATGGCTTAGATTTAGGTGAAAATTTAAGCTTATTGAGCACTCAGCATTGTAGTATTTCCCTTTACCCCCCAGTGATTGTGTATTCCCTGACTTAAACTCAGTTAGAGTTAGTGAACCAGAGTTTAGGGACTGCTGATGCTTTTCAAATGGTGTTGAACTTTTAAGTAATATGTCAATGAAGTCTTTGAATGATACCCCTGTGGAGTGATTCATTCAGAGTGTTTGGTTTTATATACATAATAAACATTTATATACAATGAATTACTTTCGTCTAAACTACTCATTTCTCCTTTTCTCATTTCAGATATATGAGACATGCATACGGCTTAGGAGAACATTACAATTCTGTTACACAGTTGGTGAACACAGCTACTGAAAATTGCAGCTAGTTTACAAAATGTTGCACAATTATGTTTTAGTACAGTGTGCTGATCTGACTATTCTTACAAGTGCTGGGTTGTTCTAACATTACTGAAAAACACAACTACCTTAAATCAGTTTTATGGCAAAGCTACTAACAGACTTTTTAAAAAATGTGTCAGCGATAAACTTTAACCAGTGTTCCCTCAGTGGTATTTTAAAAACACTTGTGAGTCAGTTTTGGAGAACATCATTTACAGACCAAGACGGCACCCTATTTACTGATATTTTTATTAATATAGGGTCCTGAACATTTTGTTCTGCACTGAAAATAAATTTTTTTTCTCATTATTAAAAGCTTTCAGTAAGCATTTTAATGTAACTATTCTTGAAGAAATGAAATGACTTGGTCTCTTTGTCATTGCAAATATGTGGTAATGGTGACAGCAAATTTAATTAATGCTTATAAGTGAATCTGATTTCAGTAACCTTGGTACTGATGGGATTAATACTATGAAGCTTTTTATATAACCCTGTCAAAATGCAGCCATAAACCTTGCTTTAATAACTAAAAATTTTAAAATATTTATTCACATGGGAATCAGTTAAGTTTAAGAAATGAGACAAATTCAGAGGTAAATAGGTGTTTCCTATCAGATCAAACCTCTAAAGAATTACAGATTAGCCTTTTATTTGTGTGCAAGTAAAGACCTGTCAGATTACTGTCTCTCTCATTTATTTGTTACTCCTTGCTGTTTCTTAAACTTCAGAATAGAATTACTACCATCATTTTTTTTTACAGTTTTTTTAATGTCTTTTATTTTTTTATTTTATTTTTAATTTTTTAAAGTAATCTCTCTGCCCAACATAGGGCTTGAATTCATGACCCTGAGATAGATAAAGAGTTGCATGCCCTACCAACTGAGCCAGCCGGAGCTCCATCATTTCTTGATCATCTTCATAACTACAAATTTTTATATTCTTTGTTTTCCTCATCATCACTTAGCTGTTTTGTTTTCTTTGCAGCCTGTTCCACTAAGGAGCAGTTGGTGGCCTCTCTTATTCTTTAACTTGAACAGAAGGAGTAGCAATGTAAAAGGGTCCAGGGCCAACTTGACTTCAAATTCTTCCTCGTTTCCAATTTGTCTTACCTCTCTTTTTGTTTCATTCTCTAGGATTAGAAGAAAGCCTTTGTTGTAATTTTAATTAGCCTTATTAATGACACCTTTCCTTTATTTCAAATATTTGAGAATGTTTATATTATATGTAGGGATGAAGTTGAAGCCCACTGTTTGGGAGCCAAGACTGTATAGAAAAGACAGTATATAATACTTTGTGATATGAATGATTTATCTATCTCAGATTTCAGGTTACTGTTAACACTATTCTAATAAGACAGTATCCATATATAGAAACATTTCTTATTGATAATGTTTTATGTAACTAAGTATTATGAAGATGAGTCCTATTTGGTTTGATCTATTTTTCTCAAATTAGGAATGAGTATTAAGATTTAGCATCAAGTTTATGATATATTTGAATTTTTGCTCCATGAATACAACTTAATTTTTGTAAGTTAATACTGAGTTTTATAATATTAAAAACGGGTGTCAGCCTCACATGCCCAGCTGGTGACAATGTGGGAAGCTAGTAGGGATGGGTCAGCTTAGAGCAAGTTAAGTACTGCATGAAGGTATTCCAATTCAAAAGAAGAAAAACCATTCTGTCTGCCAAACAAAATATATTCTGAAGGCTGACTGTTTTGTAATACTTGATCTGAAATTTTTGGGGTCTGAAATTTATAAAAGAATTAAATTATAAAATGCTAAATGGCTTGGCTTTATTATAAAGTAATCTGTTACTTTAAAATCAAAAGATAAGCATTAAGAAATAAAGCAAATATCATGAAACCTAGTTATTACAAATTGCCATCTATATTTAAAATAACATTGGTAGCTATTTTTTTTTTCTAATAAGATGAGTGGAATTTCCTTGATTATAGGTTTATTTTTATTATTTTTTATTTTGAAACGGCCAATATGCTTATGAGTAAGATTTGTGTGGTCAGCTTCTGTTCTTTCATAAACTTCAGATAAAAATCATTTTAGCTGTAACCAAAAACTGAAGTCTTTAAAAAATGGCAGATGTTAATTTAAAAACAGCATATACTAATTTAGTTTGCTGTGTGATTATGGTCTAATGGAAGTTTCATAAGCTTTCTTTTCTCCTAACTCAGAAAAGTATATGTCAGAGTTTTGGAGTATGTCCTTAGCCAAGAATTTTATCCACTTAACATATGTTTACAAACTTATATAAAGCAAAAAAGAATGTATGTAACTATAGTGAGCAATATAGTTTTGCTCATATTATCTGATGTTTGCCAAAAGAAGAATAAAAGATGTATGAATTAAATCAACATTTGTTTGTCCAAATTGTAATTCTTGAATGTTCTTCTCAAATTGTTTTAGAATTATATCCAGCCTTTATTTTGTCCTTACATATAATTGAGAATAATACAATTACAGATTCTTGCTTTAAGGGATTTGGAATAAATATATGAAGCATAGCATTGTGTCTCAGGACAGAGGGAGATAAAGTGATAGGCATTTAGGCCATGGCTCTTAGAAATCAGGTTGAAGCTTAAAGCCTTTTAGAATGATGAAGGTTTATTTAGGACAAACGAATTATTCTAAGACTCATGGGTGTTGAAGGAGACCAAGCACCTGTGTACAAGCATGTGAAGCAGTAAGAAGGAAATTTGTGCCCATTAGTGCTGGTACACAATTGTTCATGTATCCTTGGTTGTCATGCATGAACTAGCTGAAGAAGCAGATCTCTTTAGTTTCTGAGAATTTAATTGGGAATTTCATAATGTTTTTACTTTTATTGAACAAATGAGTGGTTTTCTTCCTTTCCATATGTTTTCACATATTGATTCTTCTTTCCTGTCTTACATCTTGTTTAAAATCTTTTTCCATCTTGCAGAAAAAATATAACTGAAAGGATTTTTATTTATTTTTTTCTTTTCTTTAGAGCAAGTTGTAAGAAGTATCATTTCTTGTTCAGCATTGTTCCCTCGTACGTGAAGGTGTTTGAGCTGCCATTCAGAGTTGAGCACTTCATCCAACTAGCTTCACCTAGCTTATTATCCTGGGCTCGGCGTAATCAGCACCAACCTGTCTGTACTCCCGTCCTCCCGGGCTGGGTGCCCCAGTTCATACGTGTTGATTCATAGTAACTGCACACCAGTAACTGGTTATATGTATTTAGTTTACTGCTATTACTTCCGTCTAGTCTCTAAGTGCTTAGAAACAAGAACTTTTTGATTATTAATAAAATACCTAGTACATTGCCTGGCCTCTATAGTAAGTGCTTCATAAATGTTAACAGTCATGAAAATTGAGACGATAGGATATGACGCTGAGGAGTTGTCATTAGACTAATGGACCATTAGGACTAGGGAGAGGTATTGACTTAGCACTGTGCTTGCTCACAGAAAGGCTGCTTTCTAATTTACCTAACCCCTGGATGAATTTTTCAGTCTTTTGGTCGGTATAAGGGAGGAACAGAACCCAAGAGAGCTTTCTTTTTTATTTTGATTTGTTAATTTATCTTCATGTATCAATTAGGACAATCGATTTTAATGAATCTACAGAGTATAAAGGTCCTTTGTGATAAGCGTATAAACCAAGGAAATACTACAAACTGTTAACATACTGACTAGGAAGTTCATAGTTGTCTTATTTCAGTATAATTAGGATGACAAGCACACCGTACTGAAACAAATCACTGCCATTCTGCTGAAATCAATTCTCTGAACAGGGATGACTTACAGTCTTTCTCCTGAGTTTTCTTATTATGTTACCCTTATTTTGACAAAAGGAAAATTCTATTTATTTACTATTTATAATCTTAACCAGTACAGTATCAACATGAGGCCTAATGAGAACCCAATGCATGAGTTTACTGAGCAAAAATAATTACCCAGTTTTAAAAAGTAAATTGCTGTTTTTGAATCAGACATTCCCCCCCCCCCTGAAATCAGAGAGGCATTCTGCACTTATATCAGAGTTTCTGAACGATGACACCACAGACATGTTGAGCTGGATAATTTATTGTGAGGGCTGTCCTGTGCATCATGATATATTTAGGAGCATTGCTGGCCTCTACTGCTAAATGCCAATAGAACTTTCCATCCAGAGATGTGAGGAAGAAAAGTTTCCAGATTTTTTAAATGTCTTCCTGGGGACAAAACTCTACCCCAGTTGAGAACCACTTACTAAATCTTAGGTTTTACTGCTAATGAGATTGGAAGGTTCTTTTTTTTTTTTTTTTTTTTTTTAATATTTTATTTATTTCTTTGAAGCAGAGGGAGCACAAGCAGGGGGAGCTGCAGAGGGAGAGGGAGAAGCAGGCATCCCGCTGGGCAGGGAGCCCGATGCAGGACTCTGTCTCAGGACCCTGAGATCATGACCTGAGCCGAAGGGAGATGTTTACCAACTGAGCCACCCAGGTACCCCGAGATTGGAAAGGTCTAAGGAAAACCATAAAGAATAAAAATTGGGCACATTAGGCAGAGTTCTTTTATAACTTTGGCAGCTGCCTAATGCTAGATAGACTACATGAACCCCCTTTGAAAAGCTCAGTGGACCTTAACTTTTGCTCTATTTTCATACTGTATCCTCACCCACTGAGATGTGTGTGTTTCACTTTTGAGACCACTGGTGATAGCAGTGAGGATACACTAGTCAGGCTGTGGTAACAAGTCAAAAGTCGGGGTTCCAACAAGGAGTGTTTCTTATATATGCTACATTTTGCCAGTTGGCTGGGAGCTATGCTCCATGTCTGTGTACTCTGGGACCCAAGCTGTCACTGTCTTAAACTTTTCCAGGAGACAGTATTCTAGAGTCTCCAACAAATTCTGTGGTTCAGAAGAAACACTTGTTTCCATTTGCTGGCTTGAATTTGTCATATGGCCTCACCCAAGCAGGAAAGTACCCAGAGGTGCAGCCCTGCCACGCATGTGTCCTTAAGGCAGACAGCTGGAATATTTGGGGAACATCATTAAGGATTTTCACATGTACTGGAAATTTTCACATGTACTGGAATTTGGGATCAGACCTAGATTGAAATCTTGACTAAGTTTTTAAACTTGTGCATTTATTTAACCTTCCAGAGCTCCAGTTTGCTTGTTATAAAATAGGAATAACAACATTTACTTAGTAGGGGAATAACAGCAAATATGGAAGTTTAGATAATGAACCTAGCATTTCAGCAAATGCTCTATAATTTATGATAAATATGAAAATAATGGTTATTTTGCTGTGTTTTTTGGGTTTTTTTTGTTTGTTTGTTTTTGTTTTGTTTTGTTTCTGCCCCAAAGTCACCTGGATGGGATGCAGACATGTGATAGAAAGGCTAGTGATTTGTTTTGGAAAAGTGGGGTCGTCAGGGTGGTTCACAAAGCAGAGCCTGAGATGCTGGAATGAGGGGGTATTTCACTGCTGCCCTTGGTATTCAGCGCAGAGGGATTTTCTGTAGCTTGTAGGCTACATTATGAGACTAAGGAAGCATCTGAGATAATAAGGTAAAAATTCTTAGAGTATTTGCTTTGCTTCCTATCCATTACCTCAAAGTTTGACATTTATATTCTGTTTGGAATTGAGCTATCAAGATTCTTCACCAGAATAGAATTTTCAGGTTTGGTTACGATATTCTTTAACATTTTTTAGGTTTTTTGGATATTATTGGTGAATGAATGTGATTTAAGAAAACACCTTTGCTAAGCTTCACAAGGAATACCCACAACAGTCTGGATTTAATGCCACCACTCCACTGAAACTGCTTCCAAAAGCAGGTCCTAGTATCTTCCTGGAACTCTCAGCCGCATTTAACACTGTAGCCCACTCGCTCCTTGAAATTGTCTTGCCGTTTGCAACACTATTCTGTTGGTTCCTCCTCTTTAGGCTCTGTTCTGGCTACACCTCTTCCCTTGACCATCTTTCAGGATGTTATCCTTGTTCCTCTTTTCCCCTTGCTGCACCGGGAGGCTGAGCGCCGTGGAGACAGGTATTTTGTTTGTTTTTTTAATTTTATTTATTTATTTATTTTTTATTGGTGTTCAATTTACTAACATACAGAATAACCCCCAGTGCCCATCACCCGTTCACTCCCACCCCCCACCCTCCTCCCCTTCTACCACCCCTAGTTCGTTTCCCAGAGTTAGCAGTCTTTATGTTCTGTCTCCCTTTCTGATATTTCCCACACATTTCTTCTCCCTTCCCTTATATTCCCTTTCACTATTATTTATATTCCCCAAATGAATGAGAACATACAATGTTTGTCCTTCTCCGACTGACTTACTTCACTCAGCATAATACCCTCCAGTTCTATCCACGTTGAAGCAAATGGTGGGTATTTGTCATTTCTAATAGCTGAGTAATATTCCATTGTATACATAAACCACATCTTCTTTATCCATTCATCTTTCGTTGGACACCGAGGCTCCTTCCACAGTTTGGCTATCGTGGCCATTGCTGCTATAAACATCGGGGTGCAGGTGTCCCGGCGTTTCATTGCATTTGTATCTTTGGGGTAAATTGTTTTGTTTGAAAGGGATTCAAAGAGAATTCAAAAGTGAATTAGTCGGTAAGATTTAAGAACTGGGGGATTTCACTTAATCCATGTTTCTGCTTCTCGGAGAAATCAGAACTGTCAACACTGGGCCAGGATTTCCCCGTAGCAGCGCTCAGCAAGGGCTGAACAGTGGCTGCGGCCCTCAGCCAGCACAAGCACCCGGCTCGCCCCCCGCCTTCCCCAGCTGTCCTGGGAAAGTACAGTTTGTATCTCAGTCAGGGGTGCCTCGTTCTCAAGCCAAAATCTTGTTTGGCTTGAGAATCCTCATCATCATCATACAGTCCCCTCTTAGGTTCACCTTTTTGTTCTTTGATTCTATCCGTAGACTTTTTCAATGTTCCCTTACTGTGCTTGGTTTTATCTCACTGTTCTCTTTCCTGATACTTTCATTTCTCCTTTTAGTTTTAATAGGTCATTTTCTTCTGTTTTCTATGTATTTAATTTGTGGTAGAAACTTCCAAAATAAATGTATTTGTGTGTGTGTGTCTGTTAAAGTAGAATCTGAGGAGTTCATCTAACCTAGTGGTGATCTAATCCTGCTCTGTAGGGTGATACCATTTGCAAAAATAAGAAAGTTTTGTATAACATGATGGATTTTTCATAAAGCAAATTCACTTAATGTCAAGAAATTTATCCTTTTTTCTTTTTACCAGAGGGCTTTAAAATGTCCACTGATGAAATTATGGTGGTAGTAGAGGGAAGTGAATTCTTTAGAATGTTTTCACTTGGCAAAATTGAGTTGATAACTTAATTTCTTACAAATTGCTTCCTGTGTAAAAGTCATACTTTTACCAAAAAAAAAAAAAAAAAAAAAAAGTCATATACTGTGGACCACAGGTATATTTCTAACCTCAGAGCCAACATAAGAATTCTTTGTACAGCACTGCTGACAAATCCTCACCCAGTTCCCTATTTGGACTCCTTTAATGAGAGTGCATTCAGATATCTAAGTAATCAGGTGAAGTGGTGATGGATAAGGGATAGTGTAGTGCAGGTCACAGCAGAGAGACAGGTCCTTGACACAGCAGGCATATTAGGCACCTTATAAAGTGCTGGCTTGAATTTGTCATATGGCCTCACCCAAGCAGGAAAGTACCCAGAGGTGCAGCCCTGCCACGCATGTGTCCTTAAGGCAGACAGCTGGAATATTTGGGGAACATCATTAAGGCACCTTAGCCCCCATATAAGGCACCTTAGCCCCCAAAATGGTATGTGCACAACTGAGATTTAACAAAAGATGGGGATCTTTATTTAAAATATTGTACAAGGGCGTCTGGGTGACTTAGTGGCTGGGCGTCTGGGATTGCCACAATGCCAGTAAATGGCAAGGCTGACCTCAGAAGGCAGGCCTTTGAGAATCCAAAATCCCTTATATTTTTATTTATCTTTTTAAAAAGATTTCTTTAGTTATTCTAGGGCGGGGAGGGAGGAGGAAGGATAGAGTCTTAAGCGGACTGTGCTGAGCATGGAGCCTGACGCAGGGCTCGACCTCACCACCCCGAGATCATGACCTGAGCCATGAATTGGACACTTAACGACTGAGCCACCCAGACATCCTGAGAATCCAAAACCCTCTAAAAGAAAGCTTCCATTTCCATATTTAAAAAAGAAAATGAGCCAAGAGAAAGCCAATGTTCCCCCCCGCACCCGCTTTTTTTAATCACAGGACAGAGAATTGCTACAGTAGGTTACTACTACATGAAGCATCTGCTCATGTTTGAAAACTTTTACCCCAAGTCTCAGACCGTGTTTTAATGACAAAATAAGCTTGCCAAACCGAATCGAGAAAGTGTTGGTTTCTGCCATAACCTGTGTTTATGAACTTCTGTTTTTAATGCATTTCCGTAGCTTTCAAAATCCTTTCATTTGTCACAGGGGCCCCTGTCCTAGGAATTAGCCAGGTTCTTTTGTATTATAGACGTTAATAAATGTTAGTAGATGTGTTGTAGATGTTAGGTAATGCGTTAGTAAAATTCCCGATTGTTTGAAACTCCTTGAGATTCTAGGATGCTATGTATTTTAGCATTCCTACAACACTGTATACTTCCAAAGTAATTTATAATCATCAGTTAGATATTTCCCACACAATCTCAGTGGAATAGATTGGTATTCTTGTTATTTTACTGATGACAAGACAGATAAAGCCAGTTTGACTGACTTGAAGTTTACATAAGTCACTTGCTCCGTCTAGATGAACATTCAACTTAAGGTTCCTAGCTTTGTGCTGAGTTCACAGGATGATGCTCTCTCAAAAAAACTGGTGATTTTTCAATTCTTTTCTGCAAATAGATTGATTTCTGGTTGCTGGGAAAGCTCTGGATGCCAACATTCCATGAGGCCAACCCTTATAGCAGAGCTCAGCAGCCCTTTCAGCTGGGTGTTTATAGGGAGCACATTTAAGATGCAAGTGAAAAAATCCCCAAGTCTGAAATAGTAAACCCCATCCTCTTTTCTACATTTCTCTTCCTAGGTTTTTAAGGTCTTCATAAACTGGTTTGTGCCATAGCCTCACCCTTTGTATCAAATGTTACCCCACTCTCGTTTCCCCACTTCACACCCTAAATTGTGGTTCCCATCTAAACTAATGCACCTGCAAGATCAGGTTCTAGTGGCAACTTACCCACATTATACCCTATCATTTCTTCTCTAGCCCTTGTTCCTCTCACCTAGGATAGTACAAATATGCCGTAGTTGCGTCCCTGCCCACAGAGCTAGTCCCTTTACTCCCCCTCCCTTCATGCTACCAAAGCGAACTGCCAGACATGCAAATCTGAGCACATCTTCTAACCTAAACTTTCCAGTGGCTTCCCAGTCCTGGAGGATGAAGTCCTCTCTGTAACATGGCATTTAAGGGAGGTCCTTTCCGACTGGTCCTGGGTACCTCGCCAGCATCACTTCCCATCACTCCTTTCTTTAGACTTATGCACTAGAATGATTTATGTTCCCCAGGGTCCCATGTATTTCATGCCTGTGAACATTTTTCTCACACCCCTTTTATTTAAATGTATTCCCCACACCCCCTCACATTTATTACATCAGCTGCTTAATTCTTTTTAGCCTGTTATGACTAGACTCAGCAGTCAACAGCAGGAAATCTTCCTTGAACCAACAAGGCGCCTCAGTGCTATAATGGTGCTCAGCATGTAATACTGAGCATGTGATTACTGTGATACTCATTTTGCCACATTTACACATATCCCCTCATTTTGTACACCTTCAACTTATATGTCAGCTGCATCTCAGTAAAACTGGAAAACACTACTGGCTGACTTACATTTATAATTTCCCTCTAGACTCTACACCCCTTGAAGACAGTGACTGCTACTCATATTCGTATGTGAGGCGTCCTGGACAGGGACTGACAGATAGTCACGTGACGTTTTAAACTATGTCTTTTCTCCTATCTTTTCATGAACATTAATTTATGGTACTAGTGGGCTTCATATACTCTTTCAGACAACCTTTTAGCTTAAGATTCGCCTTAATTTAATGAACATTTACTGAATTCCTGCTCTGTGCTAAGCATGGTGGTCGAGATTGCACTTCAAACATAAAGCAAGGGAGAAATACGACGAGAACAGTAATACAAAGGATTAAGTGCTAAATCAGAGTTTGTATAAAATCCTTTTGAAAGAAACGTGGAAGCAGTTCTGCTTGGAAAGAGGAGTAGATAATGTGTGAAGGGTGACGGTGTGGTGGATTTGTACTGGATCAATTTAAACTTAAGACTGTGTCTCAGAATCCCCTTCCGTGTATACTTTCCAAGTCCTGGCCATAAGAGAGATTTTGCACAAAATTTGGAAGGCGCGGATCAAGCAGAAGCTTGGACAATTCGCCTGAGGGCATCGAGTGTCACTAGCATGTGTACTGTTGACGATCTGCTGGCTCACTTCACTGGTGTGAATTAACTGTGGGGCCTGCAGCCTCCCCCTCTGCTAGATCTTCTCCTTCGGGGTCTCCGAATCCTGGGGCAAGCACCACACCAGACATGTCAGCAACAGTCCTGTATAGATGGCTTAATCGGCTCCCACCATTACCTAAGGCCAAAGTCTCCATGATCCTTGTTGGTCTCAACTGATACAGAATTTGCTGCTATAATGAAATACCTAAGCCAGGTAATGGGTTTTGGGACTGGGACTCAGGTTAAGTCAGAAGGGTCTTCTTTGGGATGCCTGGGTGGCTCAGTGGTTGAGCGTCTGCCTTTGGCCCAGGGCATGATCCTGGGATCCGAGATTGAGTCCCACATCAGGCTGCCTGCATGGAGCCTGCTTCTCCCTCTGCCTGTGTCTCTGCCTCTCTCTCTCTCTCTCTCTCTCTCTCTCTCTCTCTCTCTCATGAATAAATAAATAAAATCTCAAAAAAAAAAAGACCCTTTTAAAAAAAGATTTTATTTATTTTAGAGAGAGAAAGTGTATGTTAGCAGAGTGGAGGTTGGGAGGGATGGGCAGAGAGGGAGAAGCATCTGAAGCAGACTCCACACTAGAGCCCAGCTCGGGGCTCGATCCCAGGACCCCGAGAACACGAGCTGAGCCAAAATCTGACTTAGCCACTCAGGCACCCCTAAAAGGGTCTATGAAGAGACCTGATGTCACCCCCGGAGGCTGCTGGCAAGAATTTAAAGGAATATGAAGAAAATATTATTGGAAATGTTATTGTTAGGTTATTGGAAGAAAGGTGACTCGTTACATAGGAGCAGAAAGTTTTAACAACGATGCCAGCAGCATTAACACAGAAAATAAGTCTATCTCGTCAGCTCGATGATGTCTAGGCAAAATGTTAAAGGTGCTATCTAGATTCTTCTAGTTGCCTATGGTAAAAGAGCAGAAAGGCAAGCAAGAAGAATGTAAATGAGCCACAAATTTGGGGGTTTGAAAAAAAAATTTTTTTTTTTTTTTATTCCCAGCCTCTTCAGACAGTAAATGATGCTAGAATTAAATGAGTTCCAGACAGAGCACAGATCCGGGAACTGTCAGGAAAATGAAGTCGAAAGAGGAAGCCAAGGGCATGACTGTAAAACCCTTTGTTGAGACCTCGGGAAGATTAAAGATGCTTTCTAGTCAGCACATGAGAGAGCGAGCTGCTCAAGTTCTTAAGGCTATTGTCCCACAGTAGTTTCACGTGGAAACCCAAAACAGAGAACAGTTCTTGCAAAGACATGCTGGGTGAGGCTTCTGTCTGATATAGCGTATTATAAACTCAAGACAAGCTTATAAAGTTTTTAAAGGGGCTATTATCAGTTTGGATCAAATGTGACAGGATAACTTAAAAAAAAAGATTTATTTGAGAGAGAAAAGACAAGCAGGGGGAGGGGCAAGGGAGAGGGAAAGAATCCTCAAGCAGACTCCCCGCTGAGGTGAGGTCCATCCCAGGACCCCAAGATCACGACCTGAGCCAAAATCAAGAGTTGTACACTTAACTGAGCCACCCGGGTGCCCCCAAATGTGACTATGAAATGAAAAGATGGGGGCGCCTGGGTGGATCAGTTGGCTAAGTGTCTCCCTTTGGCCCATGTCATGATCCCGGGGTCCTTGTTTTGAGCCCCACTTCAGACTCCCTGCTCAGTGGGGAGTCTGCTTCTCCTTCTACTACCATTTGCGCGCTCTCTTGCTCTCTCAAATAAATAAAATCTTAAAAAAAAAAAAAAGAAAGGATGAACCCTCATATACTGCTGGTAGGAATGTAAACTGATGCAGCCACTTTGGGAAACAGTCTGCTAGTTCCTCTTGAGTACCCCATGGTGTAGCAATTCCTCTCCTAGGTAGATAATCCAGAAATTTTTACACAAATGTCCACAGCATCATTCGTAACAGCCAAAAAGCAGACACAACCCTGAGCGTCCACCAACTGATAAATGGATAGAAAAGGTAGTAGGGCGACACGATAGAGTATTTTTAGATAAAAAGGAATGAAGTAGTGGTACATGCTGTAACACGGATGAACCTTGGAGACACTGAGCGAAAGACGGTCACAAAAGAGCACGTGTTGTATGATTCCATCTATATAAACGTCCCAAACAGGCAAATCTATAGAGATAGGAGATCGGTGGCTGCCTAGCACTGGAGTAGATGGGAAGGACTGGAGGGTGATAGCTGAAGGACACAGGGTGGGGCGCCTGGGTGGCTCAGTCAGTTAAGCATCTGCCTTCACTTCAGGTCTTGATCTGAAGGTCACAATCTCAGGGTCAAGTCCCGCATCAGGCTCCCTGCTTGGTGGGGAGTCTGCTTCTCTCTTTCCCTCTGCCCTCTCCCCACCTGCTTGTGCTCTCTCTCTCTCACTCTCAAATAAATAAAATCTTAAGAAAAAAAAAAAGACATAAGGCTTCTTTTTGGGTGATGAGAATTCTAAAATCGATTGTGGTGATGGCTGCACAACTTGGCGAGTATATTTAAACCACTGCCTTGCACACTTTAAATGGGTGAATTGTGTGGTACGTGAATTACAAATCAAAGTTGTTACCAAGAAAGTGAAAAATGAAAAGTGGTCTTAGGACCCTTGAACTTCTATGGACAAGCACGCTGAGAAAATTTAGCAAATATGGGCTACATTTTATGAAAAAAGAAAGATAATTCAAGAGCCCAGAGAGGGGCCCAGGCAGTAGGACTGAACATTAATGAAGGATTTGACAACATGTACTCAGTTGGGTTCCAGAATTGCTACAAACCAGGGCTTCCTTGTGCCTCCAATTTTTCCCTTTTTTGAGGGGCACTGTCTACGGCCTGCCTGTTTCACCTCACCCATCGTTACCTTCTGGGTATGTGAGGACAAGATAACACGTCTCTTCAGTTCATAAGTCTTCAGATCAACATGAACTGTCCTTGAAATGGACTCAAGGAACTGCCTTTAAGGAGCGAGCGGCATCCACCTTTGTGCGTGATTTAGATGACAAGATTGACAATGTGATGCTCCAAACAGATGAAATTTGGGGGAAGGAGGTTCTTGGGAGAAAGTCTCTTCTGTCGTATGTGTTGAAGGAATATAAATAACTCATGGCCAGGGGGTGGACTGTGGTGACTTTTAAGACATGTCCACTTACCATCAAGAAGTGGGGTCTAGTTCATCTTCCTTTGAATATGGGCCCTTCTCAGTGATTTGCTTCTGATGAACAGGACGAGGTAGAGGTGATGCCACCCGATACGGAGCTAGGTCTTGAAGTCCTATGGCTTCCATTTCACTTGCTCTCTTGGGCTGCTCACCCTTCGAACTAAGCCACCATATTGGGAGGAAGCTCAAGCCACCTTGAGCTTGGGTAGATTGGGTGTAGATGTTTTCCACCATATTGGGAGGAAGCTCAAGCCACCCTGAGCTTGGGTAGATTGGGTGTAGATGTTTTCCAGCTGACTGCCCAGAACCTACCACCAGATAGGTGAGTGAGATGCCTTCTTCAGATGATTTCCACCTCAGCCTTTCAGTCATCCCAGCTGTCCCCGAGAGCAACACTGTCAAGCTTTCTCCACTGAGCCCCGCCCAAATTGTAGATCTGTGAATAAAATAAATGTTTTAAGCCAGGTTTTACAGTGGTTTGCTACCCAGCAATCAATCACTGGAACAAAGGACTGACGGCACGTTGGAAGTGAGAGAAGAGGAGGAATCAAGAATGTTTACCAGATATTCTAGGTTAAGCAAATTAATATAAAGCAGTAGCAGCTTGCCCCGCGGGGCCTGTCGACCTGTTCACAGCAGCAATAAGTTACCAGTGTTTGCATAGTGTCCGCTGGGGCACTGGCTGCACACAGCTACTTCAGAGGACATGAGTGTCCATGGGATTTCCTTTTTAAAGCCTATGATCAATTTGTCTGATAGTAACAACATGATTATTCTCCAGAAGTCACAACAGTATCAAAGGAAAGAAGCTGGAAGATAGGTTTGGAAGAGCTAAGACAAAGCACAGCGATGAAGTGGCAGAAAAATGATTTTATTATAGCAACTGGAAGTCACTATTAATCAGCACCTCTTATTTTGCTATTATGATACTGATGTAATGATTATTCTTTAGGACTCTTACAACCAAAATCAATATGTAAAGTGTAAGTATACAAATATAAATATATACGTATATCGCAAATGCCTCTAAGCCTCAAACTGACTCCTATGAGTTCCAATAATAATCAAATACCACTGGTTTCAGCTCCTCCCACTTCCTGTTATTTTTATTTTTGTCCTAATCTTTTATTTGAATAAAAAGAAAAATATAATGAGCCCATACACACCCATTACTAAGCATTAATAAGTTTGATGTTTCTCCACTCACTTTCCCCCTGTTATTTTAAAGAAAATTCAAGACATCCGTCATTTCGCCTGAAAATTTCAGATGCATTTCTAGATGGTAAGTGCATTTAAAAAAATACTACCAGCACACCATTATCACACATAACAGAATTAGCAATTCCTATCATCTAATACCCTGTCCATGATCACATTTCCCCAATTGACTCCACAGTATTCTTATTCAAATCAGGATCCGAACAAGGTCCCCATATTGCATATGGCTGTAATTTCTCTTGTCTCATTTATTTCATAACCATTTCTCCTCCTTTTTATTAATGCCATTGATTTGTTGGTTGAACCTTATGTCATTTGCTCTGCAGAATTTCTTATGTTCTGGATTTGGTTCACTGCTTCCCTGAGATGAGTTTAGCTTGTTCCCTAGTACTCATATTTTCTGTAAATGGCAGTTAGATCTGGATACATGATTAGGTTCAGATTCAATTTTTAGGCAAGAATATTTCATAAGTAGGTGCTGTGTACTTTCTGCATCATAACACGAAACTTGTAGCATGTGGCTGTCTCAATTTTAATGATGCTAAAACTGAATAAGGGTTTAAGTTATTAGCCTGACTTCTTGCTTATAAAGTTCTCATCAACCTCTTACCTGATGCTCTTAGCATCTAGTTATGATTTTTGTGAGGTCGGTTATTTCATCAGGATTTACAAAAATGGTGATTTTTCTAAATTTATTTTTCCTTCTTCATTTATTAGCTTTAATTTTTCCTTTGACTAGAAACTTCATTAACTCTTAAGTTACACTAAAATGCACTTGTACTAGAAAAGAGAATGCTTCCTTTTTTTCTTTATCAACTTGCCGACTCAGTGATCTAGCAATCCCTTTGTAATCAATGAGTTTCCTTTATTTTTAAAATACCATTATGAACTCTCAGATTTTAATGTATTTTCACATGTCTCGCTTTACTCTGTCTGATCCTCGGATTTCCCATTTTAGACCAATGGGAGCCTCTAGCAGTTGGTTTTTGTGTCCTTTTGATGTGTGATCTCATGAGTCTGAAAACTTGCATGTCCCTGGCGTAAGACACCCTAGGCTCCTCTTGTACATTTCCCGCTCCAAACCTGGAAGCAGCTATTTTCTCTCGGGATCTTTTTCAGAGGAAACTATCTGATGCCTCCTGTCTTCAACATGGTAGATCTCGGAATGTTTTGGTTTCCATGGCACACCCATTCTGTAGTTAGAGGTTCTAAAGGTGCACAATAAGGAACTTGATCCCTAATGGTTACCTTCCCCTTCTTCCAAGCCCATGACTGAAAGATTGTTAATAAGAGCACTGAAGGGTGGTAAAGACACCAAGATCGTTACCTTGAATGGGAAGGGGATAACAAAGATGCCCTCAGCATTAAGTAAGCTGCCTGGCCTGAAGACTCTAGATCTCCAGAATAACCAAATCCGCAAGGTGTGCCCGGAGATAAGCACCTTGACCCAGGTGAGGAACAGTGTATCTTTTGGGATTGAGGTTGGAAAATAAGGAAGAGAGAAAAGAGGTGAGAGAAAAATAAACCTTTGATCTTTGGGGCCTTAGCTCCCGGGAGACTTACTGTGGAGTGTTGTTGGAGAGGCATCAAAAAGCTTTCTCCCGTAGGGGATTACTACATATGGTAGGGAAGAAGAGGTTTCAGCTTATTGGTGTGCACAGCTGGAATCGGAGGATTAGGTCTCTGCCACACTCATCTTTCTGGAGGCTGTCATCTGGAAAAGGGTTGAGAGCCTGGATCTGCTTGTCTACCTTGGGGGCTCCATCTGGAAGTGGGATTGAGGGTCCCGGAGATGCTGTTCGCCCTGGAGACTATCCTGAAGCTTCTGCATATGGAATGAAGAAACCTTCTTGGATGTAGCAAGGGGGTTCCTTTTCAATTTCCTAGGGCGGGCTGAACTTTGAAATGGGAGTGCTGGCGGGGGACGGGAAGGAGGACACATTTCTTCTGAAGCAGTCTTTAAAAGAAGGTTAGTATTTTAAATAAAGAATACCCTTCTTAGCTGACACGAATGAATCCCAGATGCCCCTGTTAAACGTTTCTGCCCAACAACGCGAAACTTCAGCTGCTAAAGATCTTGAGGTTGGGAGTAGGCAAGGGGTATTAGTTTTGCAGTTTTCTTTGTATTCACTTCTAAACTGTCACTGAGCACTGAAAGAACCTATAACTGTAAAGTCACTGGAGTTCATTAGTTTTGAATTCAGAGTTATCAAAAAAAAAAAAAAAAACCCACACACAAAACCCAAACTCTATCTTCTTACCTTCACCTACCTCATTTCCTTTCAGAGTCATAAAATTATTTGAACTTGTAACCTGTGGCCACATCTTTTCGAAAAACAGAGTAATACAAACTCCTCCTTTTAATGGTCACTTTCAAAAGTGCACATATGGTTACAGGACAAAGATTTGGACTTTTCTAATAGGACAGAGGAGTTTCTGTGCAAAAGAATCTGGGGTTTGACTGAGCCATGAGTTAATTTTCTCCTACTCGATTTTTGTTTCCCATTAAAGTAACCCAGTGCATTGTTTTAAGAGAATCGCGTACTGCAGAAGGCTTATAATAGAAAGCTGCTATCTTCTGTTCCGCTCTGCCTCACCCCAAAACCTGATCTCCATTTATAAACATTTCCCACTCATTTTTTCCCCTTCATTTGTCCATGTTAGATATCACTCTCCTTCATTCTTCCAAACACCATTGGCATACTTCGTTTCTCCATCTTTTAGACTTGCTGCACCTTCGTTTCTTCTCTTCCCAGCGACAGTCTCTTTTTACTCTGTATGATGACTGTGTCAGCATCTCTAATCCACCTTCAGCTCTCCCTCCCTCCTCCTCGCCAGAAATTTTAAACTTCTTACTTTTATAAGATGTGTACACCACTTAGGCCGCATCCCGTTAAAACCGTGGTTAAATATTTTGTCTCTTGGAGAATTCTGAAATGTGTCTCATTAATTAAATAACCTTCATGCAGAGTTGATTAATGTCTCATGAATATTACATTTTCTTCTTCATGTACCGTTTCTGTTGCCTTGGAGTTTCCATTCACCTTTCTTTCATTCTGCATCTTTTGCCTTTGTCATGGCTTCCTTTTATTTCAAACTTGATTATCTTACATGTTCTATCAAATGTGCTTTTCCGTGGAGTGACTCCTCCCCCCCCCCCCGGATCCCCACCCCCCTGCCCCTGTCTAAGCTGATTAGCATGTAGGTTTGCTGGATACTGAGGTGAGGGCATCACTTTGTGGTTTCCCTGAGTTGGACCCATTGTCTCCTCTGGCCCATATTTTCCACTTTCTTAGTTGCCTTTCTTATTTTGTAAGAGTAAGCCTCCGGGTGCCATCCTCCTCCAGGTATGTGGCGGTTCAATTTTTTTTTTTTTTAACTCTTACATGGCTCAAAGTTTTATGTATTCTTTCATGTTTGGTCAATAGCTGTTTAGTAAAAAAACATTAAAGACTGTAAAATACATTTCCTCAGGGAAAAAAGCCTGAGTCTGATTATCCTTACTGTGTCATCTTCTCATAGCTCCCCCAGTCCTTTCCTCCTTATCCTTTTATTTATGAAAGTCCTTAAATTTTGACATCTGTTTGCTCACAACTTCCTAAAATAGGGAGCTGGCTAAGCTTAGCCCTTACCTTTTAAAAAAAAATATTTATTTGAGAGAGAGAGAGAGAGAATAAGCTGGGAGAAGGGCAGAGGGAGAGAGAGAGGCAGGCTCCCCACTGAGCAGGAAGCCCGACATGGGGCTCGATCCCAGGACCCCAAGATCATGACCTGGGCTGGAGGGCTTCAGGCTTCACCGTCTGAGCCACCCAGGCGCCCCTCAGCCCTTCCTTTCAAAGAAGAATTCAACGGATTTAGAAAGTAGGCTTCCTGTGGTCTACCTTTAAAGCGCTTTGCAAGTCAGATTCAGGCAAATGCCATTATTGTTTAGCTGTTCATGAACTAGCAATTTTTTTTTTTTCATGTAGCATCTCCCCAGTTGTGGAATTTTGAAAAAAAAGTCAATCTCCACTTTATAATGGAAGTTCTAGAAGCAGCTTGAATAAAATGTGCTGGAAACCTTCCAAAGATATAGATTGTTCATATAGTTCAGAAATACTGCACAGTCGTTCCCATAGTTTCTAGCAGAGCGGACAGGTGATAGTTTCAGAAAAGAGAGAGGTAAGAGGGGCTGCTCGCCCTGGAGGAGCATTTGGGAGACCTGGATATCTTAACTGGTTCAGCCACTTACCAGCTAAATTAAAGATGCTTGATCCCCCTGGGTCTCAATTTCTGCCTTCATTTACTCAATCCGTACGTAAGTAGTGAGCACCGTCTGTGTCTCAGGCACTAGGAACTGGTGATTCAGCAGCAGATGAAAATCCCGGCCTTCGTGGAGCTTCCATTCCAGCCAGTAGAGCTGTAAGAAACAATCAAGCAGAACAAGCAGGACACAAGGCAGTGGTCAGTGCTAGGGAGAGGACAGCAGAGAAGGCAGGAAGGACACGTGGCATTCCAGCCGACACGTGGACGACTGATCGAAGCCACAAAGTGTCCTCGTGATCTTTACAACCTGGTGGTAGGTCTGTCATAGTTCTAAGGTCATCATTCTTATTCTGATCATTTTCTAATAAAACCCGATTGTTTTTTTTTTTTTTTCAAAAGTTAGTTTGAACTCTTTCTTGTATTCCTTCAAATCCTATCTTTTTATTACAAAGTATTGAAAGTGTCCCCCTACCGGGCAGCCCAAGTAACTCAGTGGTTTAGCGTCACATTCTGCCCAGGGCGTGATCCTGGAGACCCAGGATCAAGTCCCACCTCGGGCTCCCTGCATGGAGCCTGCTTCTCCCTCTCTCTGTGTCTACATCTCTCTCTCTCTCTCTCTCTCTCTCTCTCTCTGTGTCCCTCATGAATAAATAAATAAAATCTTAAAAAAAAAAAAAAAAGAGAAAGTATCCCCCTACTGCATTTTGCAGGGGGGAGGGAGGGGTCCATACTGTGCTTGCCTTTTGGACTAGACTTTTTTTTTTTAAATCATCATAGGAAGTCCGGTTTGCCCCAATATTCTGATATTTGGTCATATTTTCTACAAAATATTAAAATAATCTCGATATTTTTCAAGTTGCTAAAGCAAAAATGATACTTCTAAATTTCAGCACTCGTATAATGGTAGCAAATAGAATAACAACATCAATCATTTCTTGAGAGCCAGGCACAATGCTAGCAATTGTGTTCAATTGTGCTCAAGGAAGTTACTACCCTCACGTTGTTAATAAAATGCCCATATGGTTCAGTAAGAGGTTAGGTCACTTGTCAAGGTCCCTCAACCAGTGAATACGTCTATAACATGAAGTCTCTTTCAAGGTTGCTTTCAGCTCTGTTTCATTATTTATATACTTAGTGTAAAATTTGTCAGGGTGGGGTGTTCAATTTGTAGTTCTGAAAAGAAAAACTGGGGGATCCCTGGGTGGCTCAGTGGTTTAGCGCCTGCCTTCAGCCCAGGGCCTGATCCTGGAGACCCGGGATCGAGTCCCACGTCAGGCTCCCTGCATGGAGCCTGCTTCTCCCTCTGCCTGTCTCTCTCTCTCTGTCTCTCATGAATGAATAAATAAAATCTTAAAAGAAAAGAAAAAGAGAAACTGGGTTGCCTAAAGATAGTAGGTTTGAATGCCACATGGATTGACCCTACTTGACCATTTGTTTACATATGAGTTTGGTCTTCTTGGGTCTGTGCTGGTCCCAAGGATGCAGATGTGGAAAACACACGGACGACGTCTTCTCGTTTGAGGATGAAGCTAAATGTTGACAGAGGGGAAGCCCAATGCCCGGCACAGAGGAACTTCCCGAAGTTACAGCTGCTCTTACGGTCACTGGTGTAAGTGGCAACTGGGGCAAAACGGGAGGAGGTTCTTTAGAAAATACGAGATCCTTCCTCTTCTTTCTTTGCTTATTTGACTAGTGAAACTTGGGGACATTTCAGTCCCTTCTGATGACATGGGAAAGAATGAGTTGATGGCCGGTCGTTCGGTGGCAAGTGCTGGGATGGCAGCAGCGCTCAGAGAAGCTCTTCCCCTGAGGCCCGAGGCCGGGTCGTGCCCTGGTGCGGGGCACCTGGTGAACCACAGCATGGGGCCTTGGGCGGGCGGGTGGGAGCCCTTTGCAGGGTGCAGCTTCACCAGCTGCCCCGGTGGCCGGCACCTGTACCGGTGCGGGCCCCTCCGAGGCTCGCAGGCCCGGCCGCCCGGGGCCTAGATACGGTGTCCCGGAGCCCTTCCCGGACCATCAGCCGTGGACAGCAAATAAGGCCGAGCTGAGCAGAGCCGGGTGGTCTGGGAGTTCGTTGCTGTGTCTCTCCTCTCTCCCTCTCCTGCTTTACCGTCCTCCTCGGTGGCCCGTACCCTGTCCACGGCCTTCGCCCTGGGCCCCTCCGCGGCCCGCTTGCTTCCTCCCAGCCAGCGCCTCCCCCTGTTCAGCAGTTGGGCGAGCCGGGGTGGGTGCCGCACTGCTGGGTGTTGGCCAAGTGGGAGAGGACGGCCGTCTCCACGTGTCCCCAGCCTCGGACTTAGTGGGGAAAGCCTGAGATGGGACATAACATTTCTGAAAAGCGCCACGAGGGAGAACTGTCCTGGGCCGGGAGCATCTGTAGCCAGAGACGTAGGAGAAGGCGGCCCTGAGAGCGCAGGGAGCGGGCATCCGCGGGGTGAGCTAGGCTGGCTGCCCCCTCCCTCCTCGGGTGTCCCAGGCGACAGTAGGGAACTGATGTCCCCCGTGCTGGTTGTCAGCATTTGTCTGCCTTACCACGGGAAATCTCTTCTTCCCCCATCAAGTAGGTAAAGCCTCTGTTTTCTGACCTGGCCCTTCTGTCAAGCGGGGATTTACTGTCCTGCTTCGCTCCATCCTGTCCAGGTCAGAGGTACTAGGCAGTTCCTCCTTTCCAAGCTCCTGCCTTCTTCCTTTGCCTCTGCTGCTCCCCCTCCCCCCCGGCCTGTGGTAAGCCTCCTGCACCCTCCTGCACCCTTTCTGGAACTTCAGCTTTCCGACTAGCTGGCAGTCAGGTGTCTGGAGGACCCTCAAGCCTCTTCTCTCACTTGCCCGCTGGGGGATGTGAAACGACTCTGCTCATCTCTCTATGCCCCACTTGCCTCGTCTCTAAAACATGCTTCGTTACTCCCAGCACCTAAAGTTGTGCCAACGTTACCTTGTACGGGACGCCTCACCGTACTGCTTGCTCGGAAGACTTTGGCCCTTACCCTCACGTAAGCATCCAAATGCTTCACTCTTCCAAACACTTCAGGTCTTACATTTTAACTGAATGTCAGTTCTGTGTCGTAATCCCTCCTTCCTGATAATGTGAAACTCTCGTCTCTGTTTCTTCTGTTTTCTTCCTTAAGAAGCTTCTGACAGAAAAATAAATAAATAAATAAATAAATAAATAAATAAATAAAAATTAAAAAAAGAAGCTTCTGACAGGATGCTAACAGGTAACACTTTGTTAATGATTTTACTACGAATGCTGATCAGAAAATCCATCTTAGCTGGATGAGTAGGAATTGCCAATTCCACGACACTGGGTTTAACTTTGGGCTCCAAGGGCACAGGGCTTAGTTGCAGAGATCTTCAGTGATTAGATGCCAGGCTGGACCTTGGAACCTTTGCCTGTCTTTCCAGTGAAATTACAATTGTTTTGCTAAATCTGATTATATACTAAGAAGTTGCTGCAACTTCTAGTAGTTAAAACTATTAAATAATAGTTTTGAAATTTGCAAAATTATTCAAATAAACAGAATCTTGCAGGAAGAGCTGGACTTAGGAGAAGCATTTGGCAACTGTATTAAACTGTAGTTTTAGGGGCACTTGGGTGGCTCTGTGTCTGAGCATCCGCCTTTGGCTCAGGTCATGATCCCGGGGTCATAGGATCAAGTCCCACACCGGGATCCCCACAGGGAGCCTGCTTCTTCTCCCTCTGCCTATGTCTCTGCCTCTCCCGGCATGCCTCTCATGAATAAATCGATCAAATCTTTTTGTAAAAAAACCCTATAGTTTTAAAGATGCCACAGATTCCTTAGAGAAATTTTAAAAAGGCAGTGCTAAGAATTAGCAGTGAGCTATAATGCTACCCTCTCCCAGATATACCTTGGTCATACACATGCTATTAAAAAATATAAAAACCCCATTAAAAAATTCCATTAGTCTTCTCTCATTGATTTGATTCAATTATTTTTATTAAATAGTTTACAGAACCTGACATTGTACTGTGCATTACTTAGGTATAGTGAATGGAAATATTCATTATCCTTAAATAATTTAAGGATTAATGGTCACATACTAGCTAAAACATATACACATCTATTATAGGCAAATGATCTAATAGCTCATTTCCAAATGGTATCATCAAGCATGATTTAGTTCAAAAGACAACCAGATAAAATGGACATTTGAACTCATTTTTTTAAAAAGATGTATGTATTTATCTTTAGAGGGGATAAGGGGCAGAGGAAGAGGGAGAGAGAGTCTTAAGCAGACTCTGCCTTGAGCGTGAGTGACCCAGGGCTCGATCTCACGACCCTGAGATCATGACTGAGCAGAAGCCAAGAGTCAGGGGCTTAACCAACTGTGCCACCCAGTCACCCCTGAACTCAGTTTGTTTGTTTTTAACACTTTTAAAAATGTTTTTATCCAAGTTAGTCATAGATATCATTTTAAAAATCAAATAAGCAATCGAAAGACAAAATAAATAGCACAGAGTTTTCAAGTGTAATTAACAGCTACAAACACAGCATAATTAAGTGTTAGGTTTAATTATGTTGCCTGGTGCAAGTTCTAGGCATACATATGATGGCAGGCACTACACTGAATTAAGCATAGGGGTTACTCAGAATGAGCAGATAGTTAGAATAAGGAAAGCATGCAGACCCTTAGAAGGAAGTAAATCAAGCCAGGAAGATTGGAGCTGACTGCGTTCAACAGATACTCAATTAAAGAAAAAAAAAAAAAGACATGGAGCCATAATGAGTATTCCTCAGTGTGAACCATTAGCTTTCAGAAATGATCTAACCATTAGCTTGCAGCATTCAACTATCGTTTATTGAGCAACTATTATGTTCCAGACCCTGTTCTTTGAATGTTAGATGAATCACAACGTAATAGTAGAGGTAAATCAATCACTAAAATATGAAGCAGAATAATTGGTCATAGAAAGCACACAGTGCCATACAACTACAAAAGGAAGGTGGCTTCCTGGAGAAGGACGTATATGCCAAGTGGGAGCAGGAAATATAGAAACCTATTATAATAACTGAAGAACTAAGGTAAAGTAACAGTTTAATGGAAACAGAATCCTGAAACACATTATCACTAGAAAGAATAAAAAAAATTTTTTTCCCACCAAAATTAACGAGTTAGCAGAAAGTCATGATTCTGTGGCCGTTTTTCTCTTCTCTGAAAATGTCATCGAAAAATGGCTGTGAGAGAACAGAATGTTGGTTACTAGAGGCTGGGGGGTGGGGGAATTGGGGAAACCTTGTTTAAAGATACGAACTAGTAGATAATACGTCATCCTACACTGCATAGTGATTAGAGTCAATAATAACTGTATTAAAAACTACAAAGTTGCTAAGAGACTAGATCCTAATTGTTCCTAGCACAAAAAGGAGATAATTATATGACCCGACAGAGGTGCTAGCTAAAGCTATGGTGGTAATCAGGCTGCAGTTTATGTATGTATCAGGTCAACATGCTGCACACTTTAAACTTACAAAATGTCATATGTCGGGACGCCTGGGTGGCTCAGCTGTTGAGTGTCTGCCTTTGGCTCAGGGTGTGAGCCCGGGTCCTGGGATCGAGTCCCACATCGGGCTCCCTGCATGGATCCTGCTTCTCGCTCTGCCTGTGTCTGCTTCCTCTCTCTCTGTCTCTCATGAATAAATAAGTAAAGTCTTAAAAAAAATGTTATATGTCAATTACATTTCAATTTTTTAAAAGTGGCTTTGAATTTAGAAATCTTTGAAAAAACTAGTTAGAAATCATTAAGAAAGTGGTTTTAACCATGAGACTCTTCATGATAGCCCTCAGATACAAAACTGAGGGCTGATGGAGGGAGGTGGGTGCGGGATGGGCTAGATGGGGCATGGCTATCAAGGAGAGCACTTATTATGATGAGCACAGGGTGTTATACGTAAGTGATAAATCACAAAATTTTACTGCTTAAACCAGTATAACACAATATGTTAACTAACTAGAATTTATTTATTTATTATTTATTTATTTATTTTTCTAAAGATTTTATTTATTTATTTATGAGAGACACAGAGAGAGAGGCAGAGACCCAGGCAGAGGGAGAAGCAGGCTTCATGCAGGGAGCCTGACATGGGACTCGATCCCGGGACTCCAGGACCACAACCTGGACTGAAGGTGGTGCTAAACCGCTGAGCCACCCGGGCTGCCCAACTGACTAGAATTTAAATAAAAATTTGAAGAAATTAAAAAGGAAAACAGGTTTAAAATTGGAAAACTAAACATATATCTATGAAGCACCTACGGAATTTCTAGCACCGTGTATGTCCAACATTTTGTATTAGGGTCTTCTGGATCTAAAAGATCAGATTTAGCATTTTATAATATCTGCTATATTCCAGGTACTTTATTGTATTGTCTCTAATTCTTAAGACAGCCTTGAAAAGTAGATACTAGTATTCCTATATTTTAAAAGTAATCTCTACACGCAACATAGGGCTTGAACTCACAACCCTAGGATCACGAGTTGCATGTTCTACTGTCTGAGCCAGCCAGGCACCCGATCCCCATTTAAAAACAAAACAAAACAAAACAAAAAAACCCCCAAAAAACCTTGACACTTAGAAATTTGACTTGCCTGAGATCACAAAGCTAGTACATTGCAGAGCAGATGGTCTCCAAATCCTGTGCTTTGCTGACCGTGCAATACGGACTAAACAGTGTGAATACCAACAGAATAAGAATATTTAAAATGAGAATTCCATGCATACATACAAGACAATTCCACTGTGTGTGTGTGAATATATATATATATATACATGCATGTATGTGCACATACATGATCATTCTGAACAATAATATATTTTTTAATAGGCAACACATTATCATAGACAGTATATAGTAGGAGGAAACACATCCATGTATTTCAAGGGTGGGGGGATACAGATAGGCTGTAACTTAGAGGTATGAATAGGCCTATACAATCAAATAAATTAAATTTAGGAAAAGTTGGGACAGACACTGTTTGGGACAAATATGCTAAGATGCAGAAAAGACTATAGGGAGATTGAAAACATTTAGGACATTGTTGGGTAGGGCAATTCCTCACGGACTGGTTATTTAGGCAGCAGTTTATATAAAATGTAGTAGGACTGGAGAAAGGAAATTTAAGTACCATTTACACACATCCCATTCTTTACATTCTTTGGCTATGTAATTCTGCAGGCAGGCAGTAACGATTACAGTTTTAGGGCGATTGCAATGAGATACACCTGAAAAAGATGCACCTAAAAGGAATTTTGAGATTAGGAATGGTGACTGACTGACTTTGGGTGTAGAGAGAGAAAGAAATTCTAGGCGATTCCAAACTTTGGTCAGAACAGCTGATAGGATTACAAGGATGGTGGGTGCATTAACCAAAATGGGGATGGGAGAAACAGATCTAGTATGCCCACCGACATTGTCCAGTTTTAGACTTTGAATTTAGAGTGACAGCATCACATTCATTTGAGATTCTTTTGAGCCAAAACCAACAAGATGCAATTTTTACAGGGATGACTAAATTCCTACATTTGAGAAAAGAATTCAATTGCACAAGCCCAGGATGTGGGTTATCTCCTTCACAGTTATCTCTTTGGCCGTGGGTTTTTGATGGCCACACACAAGATCAATTATGCAACAGCAATGTGCCCCGCTGCTGAAAGAGGGCATGCCATGTTGGGCTGCATTAATAGAAGTGCAGTCATCTGCCCGAGGGAGAGTCTGTGGTCTCCCCAGCATCCATGCTAGGCGATCACATTTCCTTGTCTCACCCTAGGCGCCATGTTTCCAGAGAGGGGTGTGCTTACAAAAATGAGAGGGTGACCAAGACAGTGAGAGGTCTGGAAATTATGTCCTGAGGGAAATGGTTAAAGAAGAATGGAACAAATTCAGGGGGAATATGATAGCAATCTTCAAATATTTGAAAGATTATTATGTGGCAGAAAGGAGGGGGAATAGAGCTATTTTTTAATGACTGCCATGGGAAGAGTTAGAAGCTAGAGAGAGACTGACAAACAAAAAATGTATAAATAAAAAAAGTAAGGAACACTTCCTAAGAAGTGAAAGAACTGCCTATTACTGAATGAGTATATAAGGAAGGTATATAGTTGCCTCCTTGCATTTTATATGCTGTACCAGGTGACTTATAAAAGTTCTTCCTGGGGGGCCTGGCTGGATCAGTGGGTTAAACGTCTGCCTTCAGCTAAGGTCATGATCCCAGGGTCCTGAGATCAAGCCCTGCATTGGGCTCCCTGCTCAGCGGGGAGTCTGCTTCTCCTTTTCCCTCTGCCCCTCCCCTTGGTCCCCTCCGTTGATTTAAATGAATAAATAAAATCTTTAAACAAAAAAAGTTCTTCCTGATTGTAAGATGCTATAATCCCTGGTCATGGTACCATGAGAAACCACTTTGGAGAAATGGTGTCTTTCAATCTATGGCAATATGCTAGCTTCCAAAGGACAGGAGAGTTATATTCTGAATACGTCAACAGAAAGTTCATTATAGAAAATTATAAATGTAAAAAAAAAAAAGAAAATTATAAATATAACATGAGTTTCAAACTCATCCAGTAGCTGTCTCTTATATGGCTAAAGCCCTCCCTCAGGAACTACCCATAACCACAGAGTGTTACTAGTGAAACACTGCATGGTATTTTTGAAACCCTTTGTGAATGGAATCCCATTTGGAATAGCCTTGTCAAGGCACCTCAAATAGTTCATCTCAAACAACTTGTCAAGGCATCCCAATTAGCTCACCTCAAATATCGCCTTCTCAGAGAGGTCTTATCTAATGGCCCAATCTGGCTTTGAGTTACCTTTTTTTTTTTTTTTTAAGATTTATTTATTATTTATTTATTTGAGAGAGGGTGAGAGAGAGTGAGCACAAGGTGGGTGGGTGGGTGGGGAGCAGAAGGAGAGAGAAACTCCAGGAGACTCCACATGGAGCACAGAACCTGACATGGGGCTTAATCTCAGGACTCCAAGATCAGACCTGAACGGAAACCAGGGGTCTGATGCTCAGCCGACTGTGCCACCCAGGTACCCCAACCTTGAGCTACTTTCCAACCCATTAACCCATTTTCTTTCCTTTCCATGAGGCACTTAACACTAACAGAAATGATCTGTTTGCTTATTTGTTGTCTCTCTCCCCTCCCAACGTATAAGCAGTGTGAAGAGAAACCGTGGGTGTCCTTGCCACTCTAGCATTCAGAATATCGTGCGCATAATACACATATAATAAATATGATTCAATTAATACAACATTGAAGTTGAGTCTTGAAGTATTTCTCAAGGGAAATTTAGTCCTTGTTATAGTGTCTCTGGAACTTCTGTATAATTTATGTAATCTAGGCTGAAACTCATGTATTCGCCATAGTGACAGAGGATAAACCACAGTCTTTGGAGTTACCATCACCTCTATGAATTTAAAGGTAAAAAATGAATCTTCTTTTAGTTACCTTTCTCTGTCGAGAATCATTCTGGTTTCATTCATTTTATCCTAGTTTTAACTTTAGAATCTTTTAATTCTTGAGATCTTCAGTTGAGTCCTCTTCATCTTCTATGTGTCATAGTCTTGGTGTTGAGCTCAGATTTTCACATGGTAGCCTTTTCTAGCCAAAGAGCCATATATTTAAAGTATCTTCCAAAGCAGGTGCCTTTTCCTGGGTCATCTATCCATTTTATATCACCTTCTTTGGAGCTGTTCTATCAGAAAACCAGCTGTGGCTGTCAGCTAGCCTACCACATTTGCCCAGATTGCTTTTCAAAATTACATTTCCTCAAACCTCGTACATCTCCTCCTCCAAGAAAATGGTTTTGCTTCATATTTCATTGAAAAAAAAAAAAAGGTACTCTCATTCAGGAAAACTCCCTCATCCTTCTCTTACCAAATCCATCCAGGGCCCTGATCTGCATGTACCTTCTCCGCCTTGCCTCCTAGAACCTCAGTGAAGGCTCCCCACTCTTATGCAGGGCCAGCACTCATTTATACTTTGGATCATATCCTCTCTCATTTTCTACAGGATTTTGATTCTGAAATGATCCCTCTCCTTATATCAGTTTCTCATTCTCTGCATAATTATTTCCATCAGCATGTAAATAAGCTGTATGATCTTTTATTTATTTTTTTAATAGATTTTATTTATTCATGAGAGACACAGAGAGAGAGAGAGAGAGGCAGAGACACAGGCAGAGGGAGAAGCAGGCTCCATGCAGGGAGCCTGATGTGGGACTCGATCCCGGGTCTCCAGGATCATGCCCTGGGCTGATGGCGGTGCTAAACCGCTGAGCCACCTGGGCTGCCCTGATCTTTTATTTTCAAAGAAAAACCCTCCAGCTCCCTGCTAGTTTTCTAATATCCCTTCATAGTGAAAGTTCTTAAGAGATTTATCTATTACCCATTATCTTCACTTTTCCTCAGCTTCTCCATAGCCCACATCAATCAGAGTTTCTTCTCCAATGCTTCACCCCTATTGCTGAGGTCACTGATGATTTTCATGTTGCTAAATCCAGTGGTTATTTCTATGCTTTTATTTTGCTTAACTTTCCCTTAGGATTTGGCCTGCATCTTCTTTTTAAAAATAACTTCCTTTTCCTTTTCTTTCTCGTTGGCTTCTGTGACACCATGTATCTTAGAAAAGCTAAGTCATAGATTTTTGTAATTTATTGAGGCTGTGCTCTCTGTAGAAACCTGTAAAAGTGTGAGGAAGCAGATCAGAGCAGGGAAAGAATCAAGGTTAAGATCTGATCTCGTGAGAAATTTAGCCTTAGCTTTATTCCACCAGAGTTCTGGAACATGCCTTGCACCCAGAGGCAAAGGAGTGTGGCTGTTTCATCCCTGCATTCATTATGGGGTATAGGCTGCCTTGGAGGATCGAGTAGAGGGATTACCTTCCAGGCATAACCTTCCAGGCATCTCTGGCTAACGCAGTTCCTAGTGGCCAAGGGAAATTCTTCAGAGAAGGATGAAATAAAGTCCTTAGGAGGAAAAGTCCAGTTCCTGAGGACTGAGCCCTGTCTCAATAAAGGAGATCTGTCATATCAGAGGCTGTCGGTGTCCCACCCCCTCTGTCCTCCTCACTGGCCATTCCTTCTCCTCTGCTAGGATCAATCCTTCTCTCATACTCTCACTCTTGGTATTCTCTTATGATCCCACATGACAACTCTGACTTGGGTGAAGGCTCAAATTTAACTCTTTGGTCTTGACCCCTTTAGAGAGTTCTAGACTTGCATTTACAACTGCCTACTTGATATTTCCACTTCAAGGTCTAAAAGACACCTTAATTTTAATATAGATAAAACAGAACTCTTGATTTCTTCTCCTTCCCCCAAACCTGCCCTTGTCCTAGTTGTCCTCATCTCAGGTGTTCAAGCTCCAAAGCTTGATTGTATCCATGATTCCTCTCTTTCTCTTATATTTCACAACCTTCTGGCCCTACTTCCAGAGTATATCTTATACCCATCCACTTCTTTGCCCCTCCATCACCACCATTCTAGCCCAAGCCATCCTCATCTCTCATCCTCATTTCTCATCCCTCATCCTCTTTGCCTGACCACTGCAATCCTGCCTCTGAAAAGTGTGCTATCTCTGCTCTTCATCTCTAGCTCCCCTGAAGACTATTCTGTAGGCAGTTGTCAGAGTGCTGCTGGTAAGTTATATGCCAATTAATACCATATTTCCTCAAAACCCTATACTCATTTCTCACTTTGCTTAGAATAAAATCCCAACCCTTCACCCTGGTTTACAAAATCATGAGCAATCTGGCTCGAGTACAGCTTTGCAACATCATGTTTTGCTGGGTTTTCCCCTCCCCATTATGCTCAGCCACATCAGCCACATCTCTTGGTTCCTCAACTACATCAAAAATGTTTGTGTTTTGGGGTCTTTATTTTGCCTATTTCTTCTTTCTTATCAGCACTCAGATCTCAATTTATTTTTTATTCATTTATTTTTTAGGTTGCTTTATTTTATTTTATTTTTTTAAAGATTTTATTTATTTATTTATTTATTTATTTATTTATGATAGACATAGAGAGAGAGAGAGAGAGAGAGAGAGAGAGAGGCAGAGACACAGGAGGAGGGAGAAGCAGGCTCCATGCCGGGAGCCCGACGTGGGACTCGATCCCGGGACTCCAGGATCGCGCCCTGGGCCAAAGGCAGGTGCTAAACTGCTGAGCCACCCAGGGATCCCCTCAGATCTCAATTTAAATATCAACTTCCAAGACTAGTTTCCTTGGACAACCAATCACTATCTCTTCATTCTTTTAATTATATACAGAGCACTTAGTGCTATCTATTATTTTTCTTATGTTCTTATTTAGCCATTCACTTTTTCTTTTTTCTTGAATTTAAAATCAGTTTAGTTAAACAAAAAAATCAGTTTAGTTAACATATAATGTATTATATTTCAGGGGTAAAATTTAGTGACTTATCAGTTGCATACAACACTTAGTGATCATTGTATCAAATGCCCTCCTTAATGCCCATCACCCAATTACCCCATGTTGCTACCCACCGTCCCTCCAGCAACCCTCGGTTTGTTCCATATAGTTAGGAGTCTCTTATGGTTTGCATCACTCTCTGGTTTTCTTTAAAGGATTTTATTCATTTATTTGTGAGGGACACAGAGAGAGAGCACAAGCACATAAGCAGGGAGTAGGGACAGAGGGAGAAGCAGACTCCCGGCTGAGAAAGGAGCCCTACACGAGACCCGATCTTAGGACCCTGGAATCATAACTTGAGCCAAAGGTAGATGCTTAACCAACTGAGCCACCCAGGTGCCCCATCATCCCTCTCTCTTTTTATCTTATTTTTCTTTCCCTTCCCCTATATTCTTCTATTTTGTATCTTAAATTCCACATATGAATGAAATCATATAGTATTTGTCTTTCTCTGATTTATTTCACTTAACATAATACCCTCTAGTTCTATCCACTTGTTGCAAATGACAAGATTTCATTCTTTTTGTAGACATTGCTGCTATAAACATTGGGGTGCAGATCCCCTTCAGATCACTACATCTGTATCTTGGGAGTACTCAGTAGTGCAATTCATAGGTCAGAGGATAGTTTTATTTTTGACTTTTTGAGGAACCTCCACACTATTTTCCAGAGTGACTGCACTAGTTTGCATTCCCACCAACAGTGTAAGAGGGGTCTCCTTTCTCCACATCCTCGCCAACATCTGTCATTTCCCAAGTTGCTAATTTTTGTCATTCTGACCTGTGTGAGGTGGTATATCTCATTGTGGTTTTGATTTGTATTTCTCTGATCCTGAGTGATGATGAGCATTTTTTCATGTGTCTGTTAGCCTTTTGTGTGTTTTCTTTGGAGAAATGACTGTTCATGTTTTCTGCCCACTTCTTGACTGGTTTTTTTTTTTTTGGTGTTAAGTTTGATAAGTTTTTTATAGATTTTGGATACTAGCCCTTTGTCATTTGTGAATATCTTCTCTCATCCTGTGGGTTGCCTTTTAGTTATGTTGATTGTTTCCCTTGCTGTGCAAAAGCTTTTTATCTTGATGAAGTCCCAGTAGTTCAATTTTGCTTTTGTTTCCCTTGCCTTTGGAGACATGTCTAGTAAGAATTTGTTGCAGCCAAGATCAAAGATGTTGCTGCCTGTGATCTCCTTTAGGATTTTGATGGGTTCCCGTCTCTCATTGAGTCTTTCATCCTTTTTTATTTTGGTGTATGGTGTAAGAAAGTGGTCCAGTTTCATTCTTCTGCATGTGGCTGTCCAATTCTCCCAACACCATTTGTTAAAGAGACAATCTGTTTTTCCACTGGATATTCTTTCCTGCTTTGTTGAAGATTAGTTGACCATAGGGTTGTGGGTCCATTTCAGCATCTTCCGTTTCATTCATCTATGTGTCTGTTTTTGTGCCAGGACCATACCATCTTGATCATCATACATTTGTAATATACCTTGAAGTCCAGAACTGTGATGCCTCCAGCCTCGCTTTTTTTCAACATGGCTTTGGCTTTTCATGTCTTTTCTGGTTCCATACAAATTTTTGGACTATTTGTTCTAGTTATGCGAAGAACGCTGGTTGTACTTTGAAAGGGATTGCATTCAATGTGTAGATTGCTTTGGATAACGTAGATATTTTAGCAATATTTGTTCTTCTAATCCATGAACATGGAATGTTTTTCATTTCTTTGTGTGTTCCTCAATTTCTTTCGTAAGTGTTCGATCGTTTTCAGTATCGATCTTTTCCCTCTTTGGTTAGGTTATTCCTTGGTATTTTAGGATTTTTAGTGCTATCGTAAATGGGATTGATTGCTTGATTTCTCTTTCTGCCGCCTCATTATTGGTGTATAGAGATACAACAGATTTCTGCTGATTTTGTATCTTGTGACTTTACTGAATCCATGTAACAATTCTAGCAATATTTTACTGGAGTCTTTCAGGTTTTCTACATACAGGTTTTCTTTCATGGCTTCTGCAAATAGTGAAGTTTGACTTCTTCCTCATGATCTGGATGCCTTTTATTTCTTGTTATTTGATTGCTGGGGCTAGGACTTCCGGGACTATGTTAAAAAACAGTGGTGAGAATGGATGTCTCTGTCGTGTTCCTAATCTTAGGGGAAAACCTCTCAGTGTTTCCCTGCTGAGATGGCTTTCTGTTGACGTATGTTCCCTCTACCCCTATTTTGTGGAAAGTTTTTATAAAGAAGGGAAGCTGTATTTTGTCAAATGTTTTTTTCTGCACCTAGTGAGAGGATCATAGGGTTCTTTTATTAAGGTGGTGTATCATGCTGATTGATTTGTGAATATTGAACCACCCTTGCGGCCCAGGAATAAATCCCACTTGATCATGGTGAATGAATCTTTTAATGTACAGTTAGATTCAATTTGCTAGTATCTTGTTACGGATTTTTGCATCCATGTTCATCAAGCATATTGGCCTATCGTTCTGTTTTTTAGTGGAGTCTTTGTCTGATTTTGGAATCAAGGTAATGCTGGCCTCATAGAATGTATTTCCAAGTTTCTCCTTCCATTTCTATTTTTTGGAATAGTTTCAAAAGAATAGGTAGTAGCTCTTCTTTAAATGTTTATTAGAATTCCCCTGGGAAGTCATTCTGCCCTGGACATTTGTTTGTTGGGAGATTTTTGATTACTGATTCAATTTCATTGCTGGTTATCCGTCTTTTCGAGTTTTCTGTTTCTTCCTCTTTCAATTTTGGTGGTTTATATGTTTCTGGGAATTTATTCATTTCTTCTAGATTGCCCAATTTGTTGGCATCTAATTTTTCATAATATTTACTTACAATTGTTTGTATTTCTGTGGTGTTGGTTGTGATCTCTCCTCTCTCATTCATGATTTTATTTATTTGGGCTCTTTTTTTCTTTTTGATAAATACTGGCTAGGGGTTTATCAATTTTATTTATTTTTTCAAAGAACCAGCTCCTGGTTTCATGATCTGTTCTACTGTGTTTTGTTATTGTTTCTATACCATTTATTTCTGTTCTAATATTTATTATTTTCCTTTTCTGCTGGCTTTAGGCTTCATTTATTGTTCCTTTTTGACTCCTCTAGGGGTAAGCGTATCAACAAAAGTTCTTAATTATTTATCTCTTTTGAAGGTGAATAGTGCATGAGTTAATTAAATTTCTGTATGTTTCCAGTTGACGGCACTAAATCTGGGAAACAACCTGTTAGAAGAAATTCCAGAAGAGATGAAATATCTTACATCCCTGAAGAAGCTTCATTTATTTGGAAATAAGATTTGTAAATTTGCACCCGGAGTATGTGGTAAGTTAGTCAAAGAACAGCAGTATTATGGGATCAAATTTAATTTCTTTATATTGAACAAGTGAAAAAAGTAAATGAAATTTTACCTTTTAATCTTTTTTTTTTGTTGGAGATATTTATGCACTACTCTTGAAATTAAGGAATTTGAGGTACAATAGTGTCTTTTTTTCAACTATTGCATTATTATTTCTGTAATGCAGACCTAAGAAAGTAAGTTAGTATTAAATTAGTCAATTTTTCCTTTTCAGAATCAGGGTACATTTCAACTCTTAAATCTGGGGGCCTTTTCTCTGTGCCTGAGAGGAAATTAATTGAAAATCCAATCAAGAAAAGCATTCCTTGTTCTTTATACTTTTTATTTATTGCTTCAATATTAAGCTGCAATCTTTGCTCAAGATGCTAAGTTTAAAACCAATTTGAGGAAAATTTTAAAGAAAGAATATGAGATCCAATAACTGGCTCTTTTTTGGGGGGAGGGGTATTTCCTTTCAACTTGTAATTCCTCCAATAGGACACTCTTCCTATTTAATATAGGTAGAGGGGGGCTTAAGGGGAAAACACGTGACAAAGAGATGATTTTTTTAAAATTTTTTTTATTTATTTATGATAGTCACAGAGAGAGAGAGAGAGGCAGAGACATAGGCAGAGGGAGAAGCAGGCTCCATGCACTGGGAGCCCGATGTGGGATTCGATCCCGGGTCTCCAGGATCGCGCCCTGGGCCAAAGGCAGGCACCAAACCGCTGCGCCACCCAGGGATCCCCAAGAGATGATTTTTATAGCTTCATTGAACATTGTACATTATAGCTCATGTATAGCACTTCCTCATTCTATGTTTTTGTCCCTATTAGTAAAACTAAAGATATGTGAACTTTTGAGACATGGGTGCTATGTCATCACCAAGCAGCATTTATTAAAGATATCAATGCATAGGGAGTTAAATCAGGGGTATATTTGGCAAATAGCACAAATAGACTCTGCTATGATCTCTTTACTTTAAAACCTTGAATCATGTATCCTGGAGAGATATTTTTTTTAAAACAAGACCTATAACAAACACTTATTGATGCTTATGCACATTATGTATGCAAACCCACAGATTCGGGGTTCAATTACAGTTTACTTAGATTATAGTTTACATAAGAAAAAATTAAGGGCATTAAAAAAAGACAATCTTATAAACTATTTTATAAACTACACTGAAGGAACAAACTTATGTAGAATGTGACATAGTAAATAATATTAAGCAACCTATTAATGCTAATAAAGAAAAATTTTTCTTGTGTGCCCTTACATTTGAGGTTTCTAAAATATATGTAATCTTTGTTCAGTGCCCTTGCATGCCTGTAGTTTCTGTATTTCTTGGTTTTGGGCTGCTGAACATTGAAAATCCCATGTGAGTGACATAAACTATGTTTTATGTTGTGTCCTTACTATCCAAGAGCAGAAGTAGTTTGGTGTCAGGGAGTTGAGCGCCATCCAGCATGTATTACGTGATCCAGTCCCCCTGACTAGACCAGACTGGGCAAGAGCTAGACTTGTGTCCCAAGATAGGCCAGGGCTCGTCTCTTTCTTGGGAATTGAGAACATCTACAAGCTGTTTGAGCGGTCTGAGCTAATCGTGTGAACAAGACAGGGGTCGCAAATTGGTGCCTGTGAGCTGAAACTGGTTCCTAGATGAACGTGGGTCATAAACAAGTTGGCTCTGTTTTGACAATCTTTTAGAGAATTTGAATTAGGGCACCAAAACTTGCAAATCAAAAGAGCTCATCAACAAAAAAAAATTGGATGTCTCCCTCATTTTTGTCTGTTTTAAAAAAGCTGAGGCTTTTGGAATCACATTCCCAGGGGCCCAGCGGCAGCCCCTTGTTGGATAAAGCCCAGTCCTGCCAGGGCTCCCACCAGGGCCCCCACTACCTGTCGGGTTACCTTCTCAGTTCCTGTAGGCACCGCAGTTTGAGGACTGCCTTCCCTGTCTATGAACAGTCACACGCTGGCGTTGTAGGATGGCTAGCAACACACGGAAAATTAGAGGAAATCTGCTCAAACGGAAGGCCTGGGGCGTGGGGGGAAAAAGAGGAGGAGAGAGAGAGAGAGAATGTAGGTATGGAGCTGAGAGCAGGAGAGAGAACGAGAACTCCACGTTGCGTGGGGAAGGCCTGAGGGCGCGTCCAGCAGACTGAGAAATTCCTGGGCGAGGCCGAGTACTGGCCTGGGGAGGGTGGGCGTCCTCGGGGGTCCCCGGAGGTCACGGCGCGGTTCAGGGGCTCAACGCACGAGGCCCAGGAGACCCGGGCAGGAGCAGGTGTGACCCCCGGGGCAACCCGAGCCCCCGAACGTGCGCGCACAGCCACACGCACCGGAGGAGCCGCGGGCCGCGCATCGCACCAGGTCACACGCGTACGGGCAATGCTCCCCCGTCCCCGTGCGCGCGCCGGGCCTGGGTCAGGGGCCCGTGGGGCTGCCTCGTGCGGGCGAGCCACGCCGCCGCCTCCCCCCACGGCGCGGCCCCTGGAGCCGCATCTCGGCCCCGCGCGGGAGCCGCGTGCACCGCACACCGTGTGCCACGCTCGGCGCTGCGGGTCCCGACGGCGGCCCAGGCCGTGCACAGGCCCCCCGCCCGCCCACGCACAGGTCCCCCCGCCCGCCCACGCTGCCCCCAGGCCGCCCACGCTGCCCCCAGGCCGTGCACAGGCCCCCAGCCCGCCCACGCACAGGCCCCCCGCCCGCCCACGCACAGGCCCCCCACTGCACAGGCCCCCAGGCCACCCACGCACAGGCCCCCCACCCGCCCACGCTGTCCCCAGGCCGTGCACAGGCCCTCCGCCCGCCCACGCTGCCCCCAGGCCGCCCACGCACAGGCCTCCCTGCCCACCCATGCACATGCCCCCTGGCCCGCCCACGCAAGGCCCCCAAGCCGCCCACTGCACAGGCCCCGAGGACACCCACGCACAGGCCCCCCACCCGCCCACGCTGTCCCCAGGCCGTGCACAGGCCCCCCCGCCCGCCCACGCTGCCCCCAGGCCGCCCACGCACAGGCCCCCCGCCCGCCCACAGGCCCCCCCCAGCCCGCCCACGCACAGGCCCCCCTGCCCAACCATGCACAGGCCCCCTGGCCCGCCCACGCAAGGCCCCCAGGCCGCCCACGCACAGGCCCCCCGCCCGCCCACAGGCCCCCCCCAGCCCGCCCACGCACAGGCCCCCCTGCCCAACCATGCACAGGCCCCCTGGCCCGCCCACGCAAGGCCCCCAGGCCGCCCACGCACAGGCCTCCCTGCCCGCCCACAGGCCCCCCCAGACCACCCACGCACAGGCCCCCCCAGGCCACCCATGCACAGGCCCCCCTACCCGCCCACAGGCCCCCAGCCCGCCCACGCACAGGCCCCCAGGACACCCACGCACAGGCCCCCCCCCGCCTGGCCACGCTGCCCCCAGGCCGCCCACGCACAGGCCCCCAGGCCACCCACGCACAGGGCCCCCAGGACACCCATGCACAGGCCCCCCGCCCGCCCGCGCTGCCCCCAGGCCGCCCACGCACAGGCCCCCCGCCCGCCCACAGGCCCCCCTGCCCAACCATGCACAGGCCCCCTGGCCCGCCCACGCAAGGCCCCCAGACCACCCACGCACAGGCCCCACCCCAGGCCACCCACGCACAGGCCTCCCTGCCCGCCCACAGGCCCCCAGGCCACCCACGCACAGGCCCTCCTGCCCGCCCATGCACAGGCCCCCAGGTTGTGCACAGGCTCCCCGCCCGCACACGCACAGGGCCCCCCGCCCACGCACAGGCCCCCGCCCGCCCACGCTGCCCGGAGCCCCGCGCAGACGCCGCGGGCCCAGGAGGACGCCCTCCCCGCAGAACGCGGCCGAGCCCGCCTGCGCGCCCCTGCGGAGGATGCCCCGGAGCGTCCACGCGTCCCCCTCCCCTCGCCGCGGACCTGCGTGGGCTCTCGTGCACCCCGGACGCCCGCTCCGGGCTCCTCTCCAGGGAGGCCCAGTTGCGCGGCTGCAAAGACAGCGCCGTGGTGGGCGAGTCGAGTCCTCCAGGGGCCGGGTGCGGGAGGCCGTGGGAGACGAGCCCGGGTGGGTGCGCGTACGCGTGCGGGAGGCCGTGGGAGGTGAGCCCGGGTGGGTGCGCGTACGCGTGCGGGAGGCCGTGGAGGCGAGCCCCGGGTGGGTGCGCCCACGTCCGCCACGCCTGCCCGGGGGAGATGCGGTGGCGCCTGGGCTGCTCGCCGTGGTTTTCCTGGCGGGTGAGCGGGCGCCGCGTGGGAAGGGCACGCCGTGGCCACATCCGCGGGCACAGCCCTGGTGAGGCCCGGCGCCTCTGCAGTTCTGGGTTCCCGGGGCCGCAGAGCCCGTCCGTCCGTCCGTCCGTCGGCACCTGCTGAGCCTCGCCCCTGGGGAGGAGCCCCCGCTCCCCTCGGCCCTAGGCGGCCTTACGAGGGCGTCTGTCCCGGCGGCCCGAGGGCCTTGGCCCCGGCAAGAAACCAGAGGGACAAGCATCGGGACCTGAAGAGGGCTCCGAGTTGTTCCCTGAAAAAGAGCCAAAGTGACTACATTTATTTTTCTGGCAGGCGGCTTACAGCACTTGATTCTGCTTAATCTGAACAACAACCGGCTCACATGGATTCCCCAAGAAGTCAGCAGGTAATTTGGTTTATAGGGACACTTGGGTAAACGTCCCCTTCTCCAGCCCCACCCTGGTCATCTGAACCTCGACCTCACTGATGGGCTTCCAGGCCTTTGGGGTTTGCACCCGGCCAGGAGGCAGGTGAGGACTGAGACAAACCACTCATTTTAAGCAGATTATTTATTCTTTTTTTTTTTTTTTTGATTTTATTTATTTATTCATGAGAGAGAGAGAGAGAGACAGGCAGAGGGAGAAGCAGGCTCCATGCGGGGAGCCCCATGCGGGACTCGATCTTGGGTCTCCGGGATGATGCCCTGGGCCAAAGGTCAACCGCTGAGCCACCCAGGGATCCCCTAAGCATAAGATTCTTTAAACACTTCCGGGAAGATGAGAAATAGCAAAACTTGGTGGTCTAAGTATAAAAGCGTTTGAAACATAAAATTCTAAAGTTGATTCTATTTCTGATGTCCCCGACTCTGAGGTTCTTGGAGTTGGCTCTGATACAGAGTCGGGGACTTCCACTTTTATTTCCTGTAAGTTTTCGAGACCATTTTCAGCTTGATGGAAAAGGCAATGTGAAAGCAAAGTGTTAGAAAATTAAAATAGCATTTTCATTTTAAAGAAAGCCCCACGTTTTATTACCGTTAACAACAACAGCAAAATGCTGCGCATCTCATGCTGCACATCTGCACAGATGGGCTGCCGCTACAGTGGCTTTCTGGAGCCAGCTGAGGGCCTTGTCCTTCTGCAGGCAAAACACTCTCTTGGGTTTTTCCTCTGACAGATGGAGAGAAAACCCTACTTGGGTTTACTTGACTTTGGAGACTCTCTTTATTGCTTGTTGAATAGAAACAGATGTATAACAACATAAGCGCATCCAGATTTTTAAGGGATACAAGACTCTGAACAGTCCTTAACAAAGGGATTTGTGCAGCACCTAAAGTCTACTCCGATTCACTTGTCTATCCCTCAAGCCAAAGTATTAGCCTTCCCAGAGAGATTTTCCCAGAGAAAGTAATGTTTTTAAGTCACAGTGACTAGAAAAAATTTTTAAGTGATCTAATTTCTGAAGATGAAGATTGTCACAGTGGAAATGCCAATACCTGTCTGCGTGCGCTTTCATTTATTTAGCTTATCAATGGATTTATGTATCAACGAAATAATGAAAAAGAGGGAAGATCTGGTGAGCTAGGTCGTATCTTTGTGCAACTAGCCTTATGACCTTGGGCAAGTCACTTAACTGCACCTTGGCTTTCCTGTCTCTAAAGGAAAAATTTTGGGTAGATGAACGTCAGAACCTTTACAGCAGTAACATGCTATGATCTCACAATTTATTAGGCTTGGATCTGCTTGGAGTATGAAGTATAATATTCAAAGAACTGTATAAATCTATAGTGACGTGCTAGACGATGGAACGAGACGCAAGCTTTCACTGAAAAACGTCGGATTGCAAAATATATGAGTCTACCCTATTTTATAGATAATTCTGATAGCCTGAATTCCCGCTGGGTCCTGTATGTAAGCTGATTGGTCACCTCCTCAAGCAGGATTCCATATTCTGACCTTGGGAATGTTTCTTCACCTTTCCATACCTCGGTGTCTTCAACTGCGACATGCGGACAATAATAGGGCCTATTCATGGGGGTGGTTTTGACAAGTAAATAGGCAAATTCGTCCAAAATATTTAGGATTGAGCCTGGGACATGGTAAGTGCTCAGTGGATGATAGCGTTTCTTATTATGGTTTGTTATTTTTATTCTTCTTTCTGTTCCTCCCATTCGTCCCTTTTTAGAGACAAAAAACTGACTTGGTGGTGAATTTGGGAAAAGCATGGAGCGTAAATGGCTCAGTGTCCTCCTTTCACTCTGCCTTCACGTAAGCAGCTGCCTTTAGCAGGAAAGGCTGTGACTGGGGGTATGGTGAATTCAGGGGAGGGTGCGTAGGAAGCCTGAGAATGTTTGCGTCGGCTTTGTGCTGATGTGTGATTCCCTTCTTTCCGGATGCCACGTCTTATTTCTCCATCGGAGGGGGAGAGTTCTGTTAGTTTACTTAAGCTACAGAGTATCGGTTCATGGACTTGGAGTCACACCTGGACAGGTGAGAGTTTTGCCCTGAAGCAACTCCGTCATGGGCCGGACTGCAGAGCCATAGAAGGAAAAGGAGAATGTGGGTATCCTGGGGACAGAGAATCTGAAAGAAAGAGGGAGAAAGGAAAGGATTAAGCCAGTGAGCTCAGTTCTTTCTCCAGATTCTCCACTCAGGGAAGTTACTCTTCAGCCCACTGGAGAGGAGAGGGGCAGGGAGAAGCTCTATCTCCTGTAGTTTTTTCTTGGAAGAGTGGAAGTTCTCCCTGCTTCTGGCAAAGGAAACAATGACTTATCCTTGCTCTTTACTCAACCAACGAATGATGGCCGTTTGCAGTAGCCTCTAGGCTCAGCTTTGTGCCTTCCAGTAAGGACACAATGAAAAGCCAACTGCCATGGTAGTGATTTCAGAGTAGAATCAATCAAGATCGTGATTACAACCGTGATTAGTGCAGAGAATCTTGTCCCTTTCTGTTTCTCCACGGGACCTACGCCGCACACTTGCACCCTCTTGAACACTGGGTCATCCAGTTTTGACCCTATATCCTCTCTGCAAGTGACTTTGCTCCTTATTTTACCAAGAAACTTGGGATCCACAGTCCTTCTTTTCAGGCATTTTATCTTGCCTTAAGTAGACCTTAAGGCAAAGTCTACTTCTTGCCTTTTCTCTCTTGCTCCCTCATTCTTTCATTTATAGCCAAACTTCTGTAAACTGCCATCTGTCTATTGCTTTTGTTTCCTACTTAAACCCTTAGAATTCTTTTCCCCTCTTTATTCTACTTAATATTATTTTTAAAGACCATTAATGTCCCTTGGGCAATCAAATCTAATGGCCTTTTCTCTCTACTGAATACAGATTACACAAAAATCACGAGTGTTCCATTCAATGAGTTTTCACCAATGTACACACACCAATAAGGTATTGAACAGTTCCAATAAGGTGTCGAATATATGTACATTTCCTGAGTTCTTATCTCTCATAAGCAACTACTATTTTGATTTCTACCTCTACAAATTAGTTTTACTTGTTCTAGAACTAAATAAATGGAATCATACAATATGTATTCTTTTGTGTCTTTTACTGAGCATATATATATATTTTTTGAGATTCGCTGTATTGTTGCATTTGTCAGCAATTCATTGTTTATCCCTAAGAGCATTTCATTGCATGAATTATGCCACAAGTTATTTTATCCTGTTTATGGACATTTGGATTCTTTCCCATTTGGGGCTACCATGAATTAAGCTATTGTAAATATTCTCGTGCAAGCCTTTTTGTGGACATATACTTGATTTCTTTTTCGTTTCAATTCCTAGGAGTAGAGTTGTAGAGTCATGGGGTAGGAGTATAGGTATATATGTTAATTTACTAAGAACTGCCAACAGTTTTGCAAAGTGGTTGTGCCATTTTACATTCCAGCAGCTTTAAAATGTTAACCATTTGTAGTTAGTATGAAATTATATCTCACGATAGTTTTAGTTTGCATTTGCCTGAAGTTGAGCACCTTTTCATATTCTAATTCCCCATTTATATGTTTTCTTTTGTGTAATGTTTGTATGAAGTATTTTTTCCATTGAAAAAAATTGTATTTTTTTTCTTAGCATTAAGCTGTAAGAGTTCTTTATATATTCTGGATAAAAGTGCTTTGATAAGTGTGTATATTGCAGATATTTCTTCTAGTATATGGCTTGCCTTTCAATTTTCTTAAAGGTACCTTATTTTTTTTTAAGGGTTCTTTAATTTTGATGAAGGCCAATTTTAAAATATTTTCATTTTAAGATTAGTGCTTTCTGTGCCTTTTAGGGAAAGAAATATTTTCCTACCCCAATATTATCAATATATTATCCTATATTTTCTTCTATAACATTTATAATTTTAGTTGTTATATTTAGCTGTATGATTCATCTCAAGTTAATGCTTGTGCATAGAGTGGAGTAATGTCAAAGTTCACTTTTCCCCCCCACATTATTCCTATATTTTCTTCTACAAACTTCATAGTTTTAATTTTCATATTTGGATTTATGAGTCATCACAAATTAATGCCTGTTTGTGATGCGGGATAATAAAGTTTATTTTTTCTCCATATGTTTATCCAGTGGTCCTAGCACCATTTGTTTAAAGATTTTCTTTTCTTAATTGCACTGCCTCGACACCTCAAAAACCAAATGACTATTTATGTGTCTGTTTGGACTCTCTCTTCTATTGCTTTGAATTATTTTTCTATAATTTCTCTGAATACTATCTTAATCACTGTAGCTGTATTGTAAACTTTGAAATCAGTTAACATGAGTCCTCTGACTTTTCTTTTTTATAATAGTTTTGACCACACTAGGGACTTTGAATATCCGTGTAAGTTTTAAAATTGATTTGTTGATTTTTACACGAAGAAACCATTAAGATTTTTATTTGAGAGAGTGCCTGGGTGATGCAGTTGGTTGAGCATCCAACTCTTGGTTTCAGCTCAGTTTGTGATGTCAGGGTCTTCAGAGTGAGCCCCATGTGGGGCTCTGTGTTAGCATGGAGTCGGCTTCCGACTCTATCTCCCTCTGCCTCTACCTCTCCCCATTGCGTGCACTCTCTTTCTAAAATAAATAGATTTTAAAAAAGATTTTTATTTGGGTTGAGTGGAACTGTAGATGAATTTGGGGGAGAACTGGCATCTTAGCAATGTTGTTTCTTTTCATATATGAACAAGACCAAGACATATCTCTACTTTTATTTAAAGCTTTTTAAAATTTTCTCAGTCATAATTGACAGTTTTCAGTATTGAAGGCCTCTCCTATCGTTGGTTAAATGTTCTCTTAACTATTTTATGGTAGTGTTTTTTTTTTTATGTTACTGTAAATTGAGTTTTTAGAACTTTTATTTTCCAATTTTTGTGGCTACAATATAAATAGTGACTTTGTAGTCTATGATCCTAGGTTTGTTAGTTTCTTTTTTTTTTTTTTTAATTTTTATTTATTTATGATAGTCACACAGAGAGAGAGAGAGGCAGAGACACAGGCAGAGGGAGAAGCAGGCTCCATGCACCGGGAGCCCGACGTGGGATTCGATCCCGGGTCTCTAGGATCACACCCTGGGCCAAAGGCAGGCGCCAAACCGCTGCGCCACCCAGGGATCCCGGTTTGTTAGTTTCTATTACCTCTCTTTAACATTTAAAATGTTGACTATCTCTTTAATTTTGAGATACTCTCCTCCAGTACCTTTAAGGATTCCTTATTAACCTGGTTCATCTCCTGGTTCTCTGCTCATGCCTGCCTTCTCTAGATACCTTGTTTAGTTTTTTTCTTGTTGTTTTGTCAGATGTCTGAGTTCCTCAAGAATCTTTCCTACTTGGGATGCCTAGGTGGCTCGGTGGTTGAGTGTCTGCCTTCAGCTCAGGTTGTGATCCCAGAGTCCTGGGATTGAGTCCTGCATTGGGTTCCCCACAGAGAGGGGAGTCCTGCTTCTCCCTCTGCCTGTGTGTCTACCTCTCTCTCTCTGTGTCTCTCATAAATAAATAAAATCTTTAAAAAAAAAAAAAAGTCTTTCCCACTTGCTGTTTTCTCTCTTTCTCCTGCCCTTTTTGTTGTTGTTCTTTCCATCAATCTCATCTATTCACAAGGCTTCCATTGTTGGTTTGCAGTCTTTCCCCAGTCGCCTTCACCTGCACTGACCACTTTACTACATCTAGGCTCCCTTTTTAATTGTTTAAAAAATATCAATTTACTCTGTTATTACTTTAATCTCAACACATTGGATCTTGAGATTATTCTATATTTTTCATTCTTAGCTTTGCAAACAGACACATCTGCATTTGAATCTTGACACTGTTGTCTACTAGGTGGGTAATTTGGGCAAGTTGTTTACTCCCTCTGATCCCTTATTTTCCTCACTTCTGAATTAAGGGTAATAATTCCAGCCTTAGAGTTGTGCTGATGATATAATTTAATGCACCGGTACATAGTTGATGCTCAACATTAGTAATTTCTTTTGCGTCTTTACTCAAAATATTAATATTTTGTCAGCTTACTATGACCCCCTGTTGCCCTGATTTTACAAGTTCTATTATTAAAAGCCAAGCTCAAATGTTTATTCTCCTAAAATGCTTGTGGTATACCTCACTACCTACCATACCTGCAACTAGAAATTCGAATTTCCTTAATTCATTTCTCTCCGTCTGATGGTATTTCCTATCTTCATTCTATGATTCTATCTAATATCTCCTTCTAGACCATGATGTCCATAAGGCAGAATTTGTGGCTGATTCATCTGTGCATCTTCCGCAGCAACTAAGTGGTTCTCACATCTGTTTGGTTCAGGATATTTAATCTATATCCATACCTCTATCCATTTATATACATGTATATATGTATATGCATATTTGTGCGAGTATATGTCCTCCTTTGTCCTTTGGCTTCCTCTTCAGTATAGTTGATGTATACATACAAAAAGTGAAAAATAAAGTTTTCTCTCTCTTAAATCGAGGTTTTGATTACATAAAACTCTTTTAACATAAGCCGATTATAAAATATCTTCAAAAGTTAAATTATAGTAGAGATTTTTTATGCTCAAAGTATTTGTAGTAGTTGTGAACCCGTGACTAAAGTAAGGCTCAGATGAGCTATAAAAAAACAATGAATTGACACATGGCTTCTGGTAAGGGCTATGTACAATGGGCTTTCTTATTCTCATACTTTTCAATCATCTACTTTATTTTTTAGATTAAAAAGCCTTGTAATTTTGAGTATAAATCATAACCAGCTAGCCAGCATTCCTAAAGAACTTTGTTTTCTTGAGAATCTTTCTGAACTTCAACTTAGCTACAATCGGCTCCTTTCTCTACCTGAAGAGATTAAGTTCTTGAAGAAGCTCCAGAAACTTGTCCTGATTAGGAACAACATTGAAGTTTTGCCAGAGGTAAGCAAAACACGGAAGCAAGTTTTCTTGGGGAAGAACTCACTATGACATGATGGGGAGTGGCTATGGAATGGGTTTGGACATCTGAGTACAAGCCATCATTTGCTTCCCCTCCAGTGAGGCATAGTCAGTTCCCAAAGCCCTGTGACTAAAAAGGGTTACAACTTGGATTATTCCACATAGCTAGGAACGCCCTATTTAGTAAAACTAAATTTAGGTTTGCTCACCTAACCTGAATTTCAGATAAGGAACAAGTAATTTCTTAGTATAAGTACATTCTAATACTTTAAGTATTGCATAGACGTATTTATACTAAAAATATTGTTGTCTGAAATTTAAATTTAAGTGAACCTCTTGTATTTCATCTGGCAAACCTATGTACAGCATGCATTGTAAGTACATTTTGGTTTTGGAACATGTGCTATATATTTTGCATTTTTCCTACATATCTACTCTCCATCTTTTTCCAACCTGTCCTGTGCCTGGAAGACTGACCTGCATGGGTATCAGTAAGCTCCATTGTCCTCTGGCTTCCTTTTGGATATGGCCAATGAGAGCCACTAGTAGGAGATGAAAGGGCGGGAGAAGAGTGAGTACCAGATGGTATTCCCCTGGTACCCTCCCTGATAGGATGTTATAAGTTGTCTGCACACTTTTCTTGTAGACCATAACGAATATTTGGTGATTCTCTAATGGACTGTTACTACCTCCCCTTGGCTCTTCAGACCCATGGCAGTAAAGAACTCCCTGCCACTGCCAGCCTTTTGGAATTTTGTGGGAACCTTGCCAAACTTTTATAAATGATGGTTTTATTAAACTCTCCTCAAACTTCCCAGTTTGAGAATCTGCTTCCTGCTAGGAACTTGTCAATGGGTTTACCTTCGTTCCCTATGCAAATTAAAATTAATTTGATAGGAGGGAATGCATGTCATATAGTAAATAGAAGAATACAGAAAAGTAGCTCAATTTCTACTGTTTCATTTTTCTCTCAAGAGGATATTCCCTTAAAAAATTCTGTGTACACTGTAATGTGATATGTGAAAATATAGCAAGGTGTAGGCTGTAAATAAGTGTATTTCAAAAATATTAGTCTTAAGTTCCTTAAAAATCTTAATTTCTGTAAATAAGAACAGTTCATGAAATTGCAAACTAAATCTATTAAGAGTGTAACACCTGGGGATCCCTGGGTGGCTCAGCGGTTTAGCACCTGCCTTTGGCCCAGGGCGTGATCCTGGAGTCCCGGGATCGAGTCCCACATCGGGCTCCAGGCATGGAGCCTGCTTCTCCCTCCTCCTGTGTCTCTGCCTTTCTCTCTCTCTCTCTCTGATAAATAAATAAATCTTAAAAAAAGTGTAACACCTTTATTTGAGGGAAAAATAATTAACAGTAGTACCAGAAGCATTCTCATGAAGCATTATATTACTTTGTGTTCATAACAACTCTGATGTTGCTCTTCTTGTTTACCCAGTTTATTTTTTAAAAATATTTTATTATTTATTTATTTATTTATTTATTTATTTATTTATTTATTTATGAGGGAGAGACCGTGAGATCATGAGTATGGGAGAGCGGCAGAGGGAAAGGGAGATAAGCAGACTCCCTGCTGAGCATGAGCCTGTTGTGGGGCTCAGTCCCAGGAACTGCAGATTATGACCAGAGCCAAAGGCAGACACTTAACAGACTGAGCCACCCAGATACCCCAACCCATTTAAAAACAAGGAACAGAGAGGTTATAGGACTTGAACACAGTTTGCAAAAGTCAGAGTAGGGGCTCAAATCCATGTCTGTCTGACTTAAAAGCCTGTACTTCAAGTCAGTACTCTTACTACATTTTTTTCTTTTTAAATCTTGAGGAGTTTGGACTTTAAAAAATGTAAATGCTAGTAAGTTCTGTCCTGAATTATTATGTAAAGAATGCCTATGAGCATATGTCCTTCTACATTTAATACATTTCAGTTTATCGTTGTTCTTTTTGTTTTGCATTATAAATGGTAAGGCATTATGGGAAATACTCATTTGTTTTGATAATGAATAGATTAAGAATAATTTTCTGGTATACTATATTTAAATTTTTTTAAAATTTATTTTTATACTTTTTAATTTTCATTTATTTTTTAAATTTTTAAAAGATTTTGTTTATTTAGACAAACATGAGCATGTATGAGCATGAGGTGGGGAGAAGCAGGGTAAGAAAGAGAGAGAGAGAATCTCAGGTAGACTCCATGCTGAGTGTAGAGCCTGACCTGGGGCTCCATGCGGGGCTTGATCCCAGGACCTTGAGATCATGATCTGAGATGAAATCCAGAGTTGGATGCTTAACAGACTGAGCCCCCCACAGGCCCCTGGTACAGTATAAGTTATGTGTATGTCTGCACACGTGTGTGAATGCATATGTCCATTTAGTCACATTGGGCATGTAGATAGACACTAACAGATTTTATTTTATTTTTTAATAAGGAAAAAGATTGGGTTAGCACAGTGCTAAGCAAAATATAGATCTGAAATAAATGCCTTTGGAATTGTTGATGTACCTTTTACATCTGTTTTCAGTTTCTCAAAGGTTTTTTGTATTTAATTTTAGTAACATCTACTGAGTTCTCACTATAAGGCCTTTCAGTAAGTCCTTTCTGATTGGTAACTTATTTAATCCATTCAACAGCCATATTAAAGCACGGGCTTCCTTTACCATTTTCATTTTACAAATGGGGAAACTGAAGTACAAAGAGATTAAGAAATTTGTCCATAGTTACGTAGTGCCAGAGGTCAGATCGAACCTACGAATAGTCTAACTCTTGGCTTCCATGTTATGTTGTCCTGGAGTGGTCGAGGGAAGTGGAGACCATAGAGAATCTGGCACCCCATACATAGGGATCTCCTCCAGGAGGAGGTACTGAAGAATTGATCAGGTAATTAGGAAAAGATGGTCAGTCCCATCAAGTTTGAAGTTGGAAGAAATACTTAGGATTCTACATACTGAATTTTTGAATATCTCTCTTTTGTTTTCTGACACAGGGACTTTGTGATCTTCAGAATTTAAGAATCCTAGACATAGCTGGAAATATTATTCAGATACTTCCATCAGGAGTAAGAAAAATTTACCTCTATTATAAATGAAACATTGTTTATGCTACTGAGATTAGAAAAATATGAGCAGTGGTAAAACCTTGTAGTAATTGGAGCCTTGGATTATACAAATGACTCAAAAGATTTGCTTTGTTCTAGAATTTCAAAAACCTGTTCTCTCCCATTCCTGGCCATGTGTTCTCTGCCTGCTGAAATTGTTTGAACTGAGTGAACTCTGATTGCTATCATACATATTTTAAATGTGTTTTATTATTTTATACTGCTTTGGTCACCTCAGACTTTTGGAAAATATGACTTTCTAGAACACACATTTTCATCCCTTGTAATTAATCCAACGTGACACATTTGTTAGTTGTTTTTGAGTCATAAACAATGAAAAATACCTTTTCCCACCATGTAGAAATGAATTTTGACTTTCTGTATTTCAAAAAACAGAAACAGTTGGTCTCAGCAACTTTTGACTTTTGGGAAAGAAATGGCAGTTTTTTATGTTGAATTTTTGCATCTGAGCAAGTGTCATTCCATATGCAAGATAGTAATTAGAAATTTATCAATCCAGAAGGTATTCAATAAATAGTTTTTGATCTATTAACACATTTTTCTGATTGATCAACTCCAAATTAGTATTTCAGCGTTTTTTTTTTACACTTAGAGAAATTTTTTGCACTGAAGTCGACTCAAATATGAAAAATGAGTGTAAAGTCTATTTTAGGAAAAAAATTTAGTTTTTATTGTGTTAAAATATAACATACGCTTTATCATTTGAACAATTTTTAAGTGTGCAGGTCTATGGCGGTAGGTAGATATTCGCAATGTCGCACAGCCATCGCCAGCTATCTGCAGAAGGGTTTTATCTTCCCCGACTAAAACTTTGTTCCCCTTTAACATTATCTCCCTGTTCCCCTCTCCCTCCCCCAGGCCTCATTTAAGTACAGTATACCTCATACAAACATACAATAATTTGTCCTTTTGTGACCATATTTCACTTAACATAATATCTTCAAAGTTCATCTGTGTTACAGCCGGTGTGAGAATTTCCTTCCTTCCAAAACGCTGAATAATATTCCATGTATGTATATGTCACATTTTGTTTATTCAGAATTCACCTGTCAGTGGACACCTTTCAGCTCTTGAGAATAATGCTGGTGTGAACATGGGTTGTACAGATATCTGAATTTCTGTTTTCATTTCTTTTGAAATGGGTATATACCTAAAAGTGGAATTGCTGAGTCAATATGGTAATTGCACGATTATTTCTTTTTAAAAGTTTTAATTTAAATTCCAGTTAGTTAACATACAGTGTAGCATTAATTTCAGGTGTGCAGGATAGTGATTCGCCATCACCATACAACTCGCAGTGCTCATTGCAACAAATGCACTCCTTAGGAATTGCCAGAGTGTGTTCCAGAAGTACAGTTTTGAATGTTTAATAATTGGGTGTTGTTAATACTGACCTGATAAATGCTATCAAGTTTTATCATCCTGCAAGTCTTAGTTCAAACCTCTGCCCTGTAATGCTTTCCATGTTTTCCAACAGTCTTCTGGTGCCACCACTTCTATGGTACCACTATGGTTTATACCATGTAGTAGAGTACTTCTTTTCAAGTCTGTCTTGCCATTAGACTGTAAGCTAAGTAAACTACCGGGTTTTTTTAGTTCCCTTGAAACAGTTATTTTTAATTAAAAAAAATCTTTTATGGCAGAGATCTCTAGCTCTTCTTACCCTCAAGAGCTCAGTTATTTTCAAATTAAAGTCATTTGAAGAAAAAGTTGACCTGACTAAAGTGAGAAAAAGTTCTAATGATTATCACCAGGGGGCATCATGACATTTGCCTTTGATGTGAGGTTTATAACAAAATATCTATAAAACATTTGCAGACCTAACAGAAAACTTCACATTTCTGAAACACGCTTGGTCAGACTCCTCCATTAGCCGTTTCACTGCCTGACCTGTCATGACCGTATTTTTCAGATTGAGAAATGACACTAGAAGTTATATTTCTAAAGCGGTGCTTTGCAATTATTTAGTAATTTGCAGATTTGCTAAGCAATTTTGCATGCTATGAAATATTTATAACAATTTAAGTTTGAATCGCCCATTGAAGAAGACCAATCTGTTATTATTCCTGTTTAGCACTGAGGCTCTAGAGAGGTAATTTGCCTACAGAAGTTGCCCTGAGTCTCGAGAGGGCCTCAGAGTCCCCAGATGACTTATGAAAAGGCAGAGGGCTAGCCCTCACTTGTAGAGTTTCTGATTCAGCAGGTTGGAGAGCCCAAGAATCTGCATTCCTCTTAAGTTCTCAGGTGATACTGATGCTGCAAGTCTGGACATCACACCTGGAGCACCACTGGCTAGAAGTGTAGAGCAGTGGTGGAATTTGGACTTGCACTCAAGATTTTTGCCTGCAAGCCCAGGGCTCTTCCCATATTACAAAACTCTGCCTCTGAGAGGAATAAATTCTTTGCGTCAGGAATGACAGGCAAAGGTAGTCTCTGTTATGCTACACAAATAAATGAGACCTTTCTTTTTTTTTTAATTTTTTTTTAAAATTTATTTATGATAGTCACAGAGAGAGAGAGAGAGAGAGGCAGAGACACAGGCAGAGGGAGAAGCAGGCTCCATGCACCAGGAGGCTGATGTGGGATTTGATCCCGGGTCTCCAGGATCGCGCCCTGGGCCAAAGGCAGGCGCCAAACCGCTACGCCACCCAGGGATCCCCAAATGAGACCTTTCTTTAATTTCAGTAGCAGTTTGGGTTCTGAGAGGTTCCCTGTGTCCTCGACTAAAATGATACTCAAGGATCATTCCTTGAACAATACCATTCTTGTATACTCTGGAAAATTTTTCACACTGAAACTAGGATTTTGATATGTGAGCACAAGGAAAGCCTATAAAGCTGGAAGCTGAGTTTTATACGTTACTCCTCTTCAGCCACCCTGTGGATGTACTTGTGTTTGGAAGCGAGGCTCAAGTCTAGGTACAATATTTACCAGGACACATACAATTCCGATAGCCTACAGGAAAGTGCTTTGCTGAGAGTAGGCATCCAAGAAATATGGATTTAAAGATGTAACCTACAGCCACGGCTACATTTTCCATAATTGCTGTTTGCTTTCAGTTTCAAATTCATATTAACATTCATTTGAAGCCCTGGCCTCCATAAGCAGGTTCTGTGTCAGAGTTAAGAATCTTGAGTATTTGTATATCCCTAAGGTCTGTAGGCATATAGTGTTTTCATAAGAAAAAAAAAATACAAGGAGGAAAAAGCCTCATGCAATGGTGGTGTCATGAGAAAAATATGCTTGGACTATTTATGGGAGGGATAATGGTTATAGCACCTATTCCATTTTATCAGTGCCCCCCTTTTTTCCTTCAAGAATTCTTCAGAGTCCTCATAAATCAAATTTGAGAATGGTGCAAACACTTTCCCCTTTCACAGTATGAGAAACACAGGGGGAAAAATATAAGTAACTTTCCCAGAAACACAAATCATTTGAGTGGCGAAGAGACTATTTGAATCCACGTTCCCAAACAAAAATTAAATATGCTTAAGTGAGCAATTTACCGGTTGTATGACCTTGAGCACATAACTCAATCACTTTGTGTTTCATTTTTTTTTCCCTGTGGAAATTGGGGATATTGATAACACATAACATTATTGGGAAAGGGTCTGACACGACAAGTGGTGCTCAGCAAATATAGAACGAATACGTGATTAAATGAGATAAGGTGTATAAAGCTTTTACTAGTGGTTGGCATGTGGTCGATAGTAAATGTAATTTTCATTTTAAAGTCTCAACTACCTGCCACTGAATCCAACCCAAATGCAGGGACACTTTTGCACATTTTTAAAGTCATGAGAGCACCTGAATGATTTTAACTTGCTAACAGCGGGGTAACCACTGATCTGTGTGCGCCGGTACACCAGGGGGGCACAGTCTTATTAGCACCTTCCTCTACTTTCTGTTCTCTGTGTGCTTTTTGCCTGAATAGCTATTCCACGTTATTTTCCTCTGCAGACCCACTTACAGTCTCCTGGCCTACCTTGGTGAAGCAATAAAACAGAACCAACAAACGATTTCCCTGAAAGGGGTCCTTGTTTCCCTGGATCTTTACCAGTAATTCTGTTTATTTCTGTCTCATCCTTTCATCCTGTCTCTTGGCTCACTTGCTTTCTGATTGTCAGTTACACCGGATTCCTCTGAAAATAGGGCCCCTCGTTACTGAACTTCCTTTTCCTTAGACCCTTTACTCAAATTGATGCCTACTACTTACCCGGATGCAGTTTCTTTCCTCAAATACTTTTAATTTAAAATGGTTTCTCCATTTATGGCTGATGCTGATTATGATCCATGCCAGTCTAAACATAACTTGTTATGGTGTCCTTGATTCCAGACACTTTCCTTACAGCTAGCATGGCACAGGCCCTGGCTTAGGGTCACGTCCGCCTCGTATTTGTCTAATCCATTAAGCCTAAATATTTCACAAATGCTCCCAGTGTCTTTTATTTTACTTTTCTGTGCTTTTTTTTTTTTATTTATGATAGTTACAGAGAGAGAGAGAGGCAGAGACACAGGCAGAGGGAGAAGCAGGCTCCATGCACCGGGAGCCCGACGTGGGATTCGATCCCGGGTCTCCAGGATCGCGCCCTGGGCCAAAGGCAGGCGCCAAACCGCTGCGCCACCCAGGGATCCCTTTTCTGTGCTTAATTTAAAGTCAAGTGACTTTTTGAGTGCCTCTCACCATTTACAAATGAGGTCACCTGCCTTCAATAGAACGACTTCTGTATATGAGCAGTTAACATACAAATACGCGCACGACGCATAAGGAGGCCGTTTAGCTTTGGATGAAGAGAAATTGTTCTGTGAAGCTGACCGAGCACATGGAGAATGGCTATATAAAAATTTCAAAATGTCTATGATCAAAAATGTGCTTGAGTGGCCAAAAGTGTGGTACAATCGTGGGAAAGGAGCTGCCTGGGAAAATGAAATTGTGATGTTTGTCTTGTATCAAAACTTCTATCCAAGCTTTTGAAACTGTTGCAAGATGTTTTGAAAATAGCCTAAAAGTTTAAAACTGATGTGCAGGGAAAAAAGTCTTTGAAGCTGTGTTCAAGGACATCTCCGAACGTCTCCACCATCTAGTGATTTGGTTTGAGGTATCCGCTTTGCTGGGTAGCCCATGAGAAATTCCATTTGTCTACCTCACGCCCTTTGCTTTTTCTCTGCCTCTTGAACAGCAACATTAGAGACCCACTTTGTTCTTGTTCCCATATCTATAGTTTATTTTCTGTCTCTGTTGGTTATTAAGGAAAACTGTACCCTATCCTTGAAGCTCATTAAATCCTCTAAAATTTGACCTTAATTTGAAAATAGTATATTTTCTTTGGTTGTCGGTGCTGCCTTCAGTGGCTCAGTTTATTAGGAGATATACATTTAAAACAACATTCAGTGACCTTTAAAAAAATGGGATAGGAGCCAACGCTTGCCTAATGAAAACCCCTTGTGGCCTCTGCGGTTTTATGTAAGTGATGTAAACTTAGCTAATAGAGAATTAGTGAGTTCCAAAACTTGACTAAATGCCTTGCCTGTCACTACTTTTACGAGAATGAGATCATGTTTTCTTCTGTTTCTTATATAGGGGGAGGCAAAGAGGAGAGTGTCGAATTATATGTGATTGCTTCTTTCACCCTTCGAATTCTAAAATTTCATGAGATAGACTTTTTGAAATGAAAAGCATAGAGAAAATTCATAAAATATTACCCTGGATGCAGCGAGGGTTTTGTTAAAACCCTGACTCAAAAATTGAGGGCTCAGTTAAGTTACAGGTATAACTGGTATTCCCTGCCTGGCTCAAGTAAATAATCTGAGTTCTGCCTTTTTATGTCTATTGTGCTTTTATCAGAATGAGCGACGGGCTGGTCCCAGATGACGCCAAGTGCTGCACAGTGCCTTCCCCCCCACCCCGTTCCACGTGGTATGGGGGGTGGTGAACAGTGTTTCCCTTTCACTGGTTTCTCTTGGAAACTGTACTGTGCTAGCCAAGCAGCTAAAGAGTGATTGAGGAGACAAAAGGGATGCTTTTTATCTTCGAAATGGAGATCCCAAAATTGAAGTAACACCCACTTCACTTGTTGAGAGAAAGGGAGCATAGGGTTATTTGCTCCTAGTGTCAGAGTCAGAGCTACTATTTTTTTTTTTTCCTGCTGTGCGATAAAAGCTGAGTTTACATGATTTCAAAAAGAAGGTCAGTATTTTTCAAGGGGTAAATCTAATAAGAAAATGAGAAAAGTTTTAAAGAGAGACTTGGACTGAAATTCAGTAATGCAGTTCTTATGTAGCCTATTTAAGCATTGGTTTTGACTTAGATGATGAGTTTTTTCCTACTCCACACCCCCACCCCCAAATGTAAGCTCTACGAAAGCAGGTATTTTTACCTCTTTTCACTGATGTATTCCCACTCCTAGAACAGGGTCTCTTATAAATTAGGCACCCAATAAATACTTGCTGAGTGGACAGATGGATGGATGGGTGGATGGATTGGGTGGATATGGACTTTACCTAACAAACAAGCATGACGGCTTTGTTCTGCCGGAAAAATCAAAACTGATTTGTGAGAATGAGTAACCAAAAAGTTGGTCTAAGGCAGTTTTTTTCAACCAGAGAAGATTGTGCCCTTCAGGGACATTTGGCAATATCTGGAGATATTTTTGGTTACCACAACTGAGGATTGTGGTGGTACTATTAGCCTCTAATGGGGAGAGGCCAGAGATCCTGCTACAAGTTCCATCATGTGCAGGACAGTCCTGTGTAACAAAGCATTATCTGGTCTAAAATGTCAATGTCTTGGTTTGGAAGCCCTGGTTTTAAAGATTTACTATTTATTCCTCTTATATTTTCCAGATCATAATCCTTTTAAAATATATTCTTATCAAATAGATTTTAGAGTGCATAAGAATTGGCTGTGGTGTTTGTTAAAATTTGATGTCCTGGCTCTATATGTATGTATTCTGAATTATAGCTAATAATGCTTTTTCCTTTAAAGTTGAATTTTCTCGTAATAATGTGCCTTTATCAGCTACATCTATTTTGATTCATGCTGCCAGGATACATCTATTTTAATTCCTTGCTTTCAACCTTTCCATAGTCTTAGATTTTAGATATATTTCTTGTGCCATATGACTCTTCATTTTAAGAAGGTGATAACCTTTGTCTTGAAATTGCAGCATTTAGTTCATCTGAATTGGATGTAGTGGCTGATTTATTTGGGGCTAATTCAGTATCTTCCTGTATATTTGTAATTTGTTCCACTAACTCTGTGTTCTGTTTTCTCTCTTCCCTTCTTCCAATATGATTGGAAATTCTTGTGATTCAATTTAAAAAAATCTTTGTTAAGGCATTTTTATACGATTTTGTTATTATTTTTTTAAATTTACTACCTTAAAATTAAAAAAAATCCTACTTGCTTTATGAAAGTGTATTATTAATTGGTACTTACACCTTCCTCTTAGACAATGCAAAGACTTTAGGAGACTTCAAATCTAATTATTGACCTGCATTCTTAGATATTTTGTGTTTGTTAAAATTTTGTATTTTATATATGATTATATTTTAAATATAATTTTCTATTTTAAAAGTTTTTTTTATTATTTTACACAGATAGTATTCATTTAGATTTATCTGCAGGTTTCACCTATTTGCTGTTTTTCATTTTGCCCCCATATCCCCCATATCCTTTGGGATTCTATATTTGTTTCCAGCTCAAATTACATTTTTTAGTTCTCTTTGAGAATGAGTCTATCTGTGTTCCATTTCCCAGGTTTTGTTTGAGTTGAACTATCTTTCTTTTATTCTTGAAGAATAAATTTTACTGGATATGGAATTTTAAATTGACAGTATCATATTTCACTACTTTCTAAACCTTGTTCCACTGTCTTCTAGCCTCCATTGTTGCTGTGGAGAGAGAGGTCTGGGAAAAGTGTAGCTGTTGCTCCTCCTTAGGTAATGTTTTTCTTTTCCTGGCAGCTTTAAACATTTCTTCATTATCTTTCATATTCTACATTTCAAAAATGATGTGTTTAGATGTAAACTTCATTTTATTTATCCCAGGTGGAATTTATTGGGCTTTTTAGATATGTAAATTAATGTCTTTCATTGTTTTTTGACAAATTCTTGGTCATTGTCTTTTTCAATATTGCTTCTGCCTCCCCCTTCTTTTGCAACTCTAATTTCCCATATGTTATAGCTCCTAACATTATCTCCTTTTTGACTTACTCTTTTTCTCCCCCACTGTTTTCTCTCCTTTTGTCTCTGCTTGATTCTAGATATTTCCTCCTGAGACATTTTACAGTGTAATAATTTACTCTTTGATTGTGTCTAATGTACTTTTAAACCCATCCATTAGGTTATTTCTTTCATTTATATTCAGTGCTACAATTTTCGGTAGGTTCTTTTTCAAATCTATCATGTTACTTTTTTTTTTTTTTTTTTTTCCAACATGGGGCTTGAATTCATGACCCTGAGATCAAGACCTGAGCTGAGATCAAGAGTTGGATGCTCAACTGACTGAGCACTCCAACCACGGTACTTTTTATATTTTTCAGTAATCTACTGAAAATTTTAAGCTTGGTTTTTACTTTCTGGAACATGTAAAGTATAGTTGTTTTAATGTCTGAGTCTGATATATTCAGTATTGGGAAGTACTTTTGGGTTGATTTTTGTTTTCTGTTGTTTGTGCAGTTTAATTTACCCATATCAGAGTTTTCCAGAGAAATGCCATTCAACCCGGTGTACCATCTTTTCTTTTTTTAGATTATATTTAGTTATTTGACAGCACAAGTAGGCAGAGCTGCAGGCAGAGGGAGATGGAGAAGCAGGCTCCCTCCTGAGCAGAGCCTGATGACCTGAACTGAAAGCAGGTGCTTAATTGACTAAGCCACCCAGGTGTCCCCCATCTTTTCTTTTTATGTGCTTAGTGATATATATATATAGATGAATATTCTCCCTCTCTCTTTCTCCCTCTCTCTCTCTCTATATATATATATATATATATATATATACACACATATATGTATGTACACACATTCATATGTATGAATGTATATATTGGACGTGTGTATTGAAGTGTAGTTGACACACAATATTACATTAGTTGCAGGTGTACAACATATAGTGATATTATAAGTGTATAATGCTTGGTTATATTTGATTATATCCAGGACATTGTATTTGAAAAAATACTTTTGAAAATAACTCGAGGCTTCAGATGATGTAACTTCCTAGAGAAGTTTTCATTTTCTTTTGCCACTTTGACAGTGATGTAATGGCATCCTTCAGTACAATGGAAATAAGAATATGGTGCCACTTTTGTCTAGTTTCAATGTATAAGAGTTACCCAGAATAGTCAAAGTTGGGCTGCTATCTGTGTGGGGTGGATATTTTTTTTTTTATTTATCCTTATTCCTAGGTGAAAATTTCTTTCTGGTCTCAGGGGAGCAAAAGTGATTTTAAAAGTGGGGCTCATTTCTTTGGATATCCATGTGGTCCTGGATCTTGTCTTGTTTTTTTTCTGTTGGTCTTTTTTAGCTCTTTGATGCTTTGAAGATTTCATGTGTATATTTATGTTTATTGAGATATTTTGTCTAAATTACCTTGTTTTCCATTACTAGACTTGGAATTCTTTGATTTCATTAAGACAGTGAGAAAACTTGAGAGACTTCATTCTGAAAAACTCAATTACCTTCTTCAACAGCCAATACATTTCCTTTTCTTTAAGGAACAAACATTCACCTCTGCTCGTTTCTAGGACTCTTCCACAGGTATCAGGATGTGAAGTAGTAAAGTACTCTAACTTTGACTTACTCAAACCATTCTCTTGCTGATAAATAGATACTAGATCTAGTTCTCTGGTTAAGTGGTATGTATGGTCTCCTTATTTCCTGCCTTCTCGAGGAAACAGTCTTCCCTCATCTCTGCATGCCCAGTTCTTTTGTATCATTATAGGCCTTAGGTCAGGTATTGAATTCTCAGGACAGCCTTCCCTGGACACCCAATCAAAGTAGTCATCACATTACTCTATTGCCTCAATGCTTAAAATTTTCTTTATGGAACTTACCACTGTTATAAAAGTATGTTTATTTGCTTACCTGATTATTGTGTCTTTATCCACAATCCATTTTATGCCCAAGGGAATGTAAATCCCCATGAAAACAGGATACTTATCTGTTTATTCATTTGTTATGTTCTTATTGCTCAGAGGAGTGCTTGGCAGATAGTAAGCATTCAGTGTAAGCTTTCATCTCACAACCCCGAGATCAGGAATCACATGTTCTACTGACTAAGCCAGCCAGGCACCTGGAGAGATTTCAGTTTGAGAATCATTGTCTTTCTCATATATTTGAACTCTAATTTTATTTGCCACAATTTATATGTCTTCTATCATAAACTACCTAAAGTTCTTGGAAGATAGTTGAGAATAGATTAAAATACAAACCAAAACAAAAATTAAAACCTAAGCCCTGGCTGAGTAGGTAACCCAGGAGACTTCCAAAGCTTTCTATATTAAATTACAGGGCATTTAACATTTTATTTATAATCAGTAGTGAGGGCAGGAGGGAAAGGGATCACTTTTCTTGTTATCAGACTTTTATGAGGCAAGGATCAAATAAATCTATAGAAACTACTCATTGTATAAATGTTAGCTTTCTCTCTCTCTTTCTTTTTCCCCCCTCTAAGTGCCCATATGCAAAAAATCATGCTAGTGTGCAGAGAAGATAGGTACAGTGATTAGTGACAGTAAAGAATCAAGGTTCTAGAACATAATGAGGGGCAAAAAATCACTTGTATATCAAGAAGACAGCTACTCAGAGGTATCAGGGAACTTGGCCCAGTGTATAGTTCTCTTTTGTTAGTACCAGGGCAGCTTTTCTTTTGGACATTCTGGAAATTCCATGGACTAGATAAGAGTCTGAGGATCAGGGGGGGAAGTTAGGCCATCATCATAGGAGGGATGCTCTTCCATTTATGATACATTGTTACATTGTTAGTAAGGGTTTTGTCTACTTAGGCCACAGATGCTTACTGGAAAACAGTAATAGGCTAAGGAAGATAAGTAAAAGTTACTATATAAAAACCATGACTACTAATACTCTTTGGAAACTGCGTTTGGTTTTGTGTTAAACATTAGAAGCATCATCTTACTTAATCCTCATTATAGCTCTGTGGGCTGGGTACTATTAGTCTTTCCATGAGAGAACTGAAGCTTTGGGAAGGAATTAATGTACGTATAGCAGGGCTGAAATTCAAACCTAGGTCACCTCCAAGTCCAAATATTTTTTATCCCTGGTAGTAATTCATATAAACATACCATGCTTGATTATCATAGATTGTTCCTGTTTGTCAAGATTGTATACTCTTTTAATTTTTGTGGAAGGCATGGCTGAGTTGAACTATCCAGAGAAAGGACTGATATCTGAGTCTCCTACCCCCGCTGCATAGCTTCCTGTGCTCCTGTGGGCTCTGGCTGACTTTAGGAAATTGAAGTCAAGACCCCTGGAAATGTGTTCTTTAGGATAACTAAAAGCATAGTTTTATTTGAAATGAGGAGTGGAGATAAGCAGTTGATTCTGCAAACTCTTGTTGAAATGGGCTTTTTGCGCCTAGTAGTTAGGAGGAACAATTGTAACATCTGAAGTCCCCAACAAACCAAACCTCCAACCGTACCGTTGAGGGAAATAAAAAATACTGAGGTAGTGGCCGAGCATCTGCCTTGGGCTCAGATCATGAACCCAGGGTCCCAGGATTGAGTCCCACGTCGGGCTCCCTGCAGGGAGCCTGCTTCTCCCTCTGCCCGTGTCTCTGCCTCTCTGTGTGTCTCTCATGAATAAATAAAATCTAAAAAATAATCCTGGGGTTGAAACATATTTTTAGATACTGTGTTGGAGAGTCAGTTGCTGGTATTCTTGGATTAAAGGGGGGAACTTCAAAGAAACTGGAGGTGTGACTTTCTAGGAGGGAAGACTAAAGAGAAAGCAGAACTATAAATCAAGGAGATAATTCCAGGCTGAAGACACTGCATTTGTAGGAGGCTTAAGACAGCTAAGCAGTGCAGTAGATATTAAAGAACCAACTCACAGATGGGGAGACAGTAGGTGACATTGAGGAGAGTGTATCACTGTGGGGAAACTTTTGATATTGTAGTTGTTTGTCTTAGAGCATAAACATTTTACTTTGAGTAATACAAATGATGCTGCCTGCTGTGATAATTGACTGAGCTGGCAAGGGTAAGTCCTCAGAAACCAGGCTACTGCTTAAATGTCACAGTAGTCCTGCTTCCTGTCTTTGCTTATCACCAGCAAAGCACAAGCACGTGCCCCCCGCACACTAGGACAGTGGTGCAGGATTGCGCCCATGATGTCCGGGCCTTAGAGACATGTTGCTATACGTCATTACTGCTTCCTCCCCAACTTTTCTCCGAGGTTATCTCCTATATCTAGGAGCCCTTTAGGCAGGCTGACCCAGACTATGAGAGAATGAATGAGGGGAGGGGGATGGAGGAATAATAAATGGAAAAAATATATAACCTATGCGTACCTGAGGGGGTATTGTCGGAAATCTAATTAATGCTAGCAATTTTCTTTAGCTTTATGGCAGGAAGAACAGTTATACTTTAATGGTCATGGATCAAATATACCCTCTGTAAAGCAAGAACAAAATAAAATGAAACAAACATGGAGCTTGGGTTTAATATCGCAGTGGAAGAAGCCGTTCTATGAAATAATTTTACAGCACTCCCATGTAATTTTTATTCAGGTTTTCAGTGTTTTGGAGTACAAGTCCCGCTAAATGTCCCCTGGGGAATAATAAGTAGAGTCAGTCCAGCACTAACTGTCCTCATATAAAAAGAACAAGAGGGTTTATGCATCTTTGGAGCAAGCCCAGGACTGCCAACCAAGCACCGCCTTTTAATAAAAGCTCTGCCCCTGCCCATTTTCATAGACACAAAGCTGGTTATAAATTCTGCTGTTCTCTTTCCCCCACCTACACCCTGGTGATCTTGCCTGATTTGCTTGCCAAATAGGCACAATTTTTAGTTACTGGTTTGCCCCACCCTTGTTGAGCTGTGATCCTTGATCAGAGATTTAGGAGATTTGGGAAGTGTTTGAGACAGCAAGAGGAGGGCACCATGCTGAAAAGTCAGAGTCCCACAGAAGCAGCAAAATAAGGGCAGCTCTTCAGGAGAGAAGTCTGGGTAGCTCATGTAAGTGCTTTTAGCATTAATAGACAAGGAAATGGGGATGGGAAGGAGATATCCAGTGGTGTGATGGTAAATGTTTGACAACTAGCTCTGTTTGTGGCATCTGCCAAGTTCTGTGGGGTAAAAACACCCACTGTGGCCTGTTTCAGGTTACCAACATGACCTGATATCACTGGAAGTCAAGCTGAATATGAGTGCTCATAATTGGCTTTTCTTATCTGGTACTGGTCAGCAAATCACTGGCAGTAACCTTGGCACCTCTAGTATGGAATTTTAAGGGATTATATGTCTGTCTTTTGTGTTAGAGGTTCTTAAAATATTAGCTTTGCTATTTATAAGCTGTCTATTCTTGAGTAGAGATCCTTCAATTTCCTTAGGCTCATTTCCTTACTATTAAGTCATTTATTAATTATATTTGCATATCTTTTAAAGAAGATTTTGTTTATTCACGAGAGATACACACACACACACACAGAGGCAGAGACACAGGCAGAGGGAGAAGCAGGTTCCATGCAGGGACCTGGGATCAGGCCCTGAGCCAAAGGCGGATGCTCACCCCCTGAGCAACCCAGGCGTCTCTATATTTGCATATCTTTTGTATGCCAGGAAATACTGTTGTAGGCATTCTGGATACAGAGGTGAGTAAAATAAACCCAGTACCTTCTTGAATCTTATATTCTAGAGGGGAAGACATAAAAAGCAAATACACGAGAAATTTAATTTTAGGTAGTTCATGAAGAAAGCACACAGAACACTGTAAGCCCTGAAGGGGAGATTTTGTGGGTTTTTTTGTGCACTATTCTCAGTGCTTACACCATCGTAAAAACGAATCAGAGCATGAAGGAGAGTCTGGTACTCTACGTGCGGCTGACATGATCAGAGAGACTTGAATGATACAGAACCCCTGTGGCAGGTGCTGTTGGGAAGTTGATTAAAGGTCCCGTCCGAAACCCTCTTCTCTTGAACTTCCTTTGGGGGGAGTGGTCATGTGTCACAGTTCTGACCCAGAGAAAAAGAAATGAGAATTTTTTGGGTGGAGTTCCTGGAAAAACTTTTATTATTATTTTTTATTAACTAATGTTACTAGTCAGTAGACACTTCTTCAAAGCTTTGAACACTTCTATTTGAAAACAGAAAGTAACACGATGCTTAGAAAAAAATTTAGCATTTTATAAATTATTCTTTTTGTCACAAATTTCAACATACAAAAAAAAACAAATTTCAACATACAAGCAAATTATTGAAGAGTTGAGTTTTCTAAAATGAACATGTGTACATGTATGTGTGAACATGTGTAATAAAAAATAGATAAAAGTAGTGAATGCTCTAAGCAACCTAACCAAGAGAGGATATATGCAAAAAAAGAATTTGGGTTTTATGTTCCTGTAGCTGAACCAGTGTTTCTCAACATTTTTTTTTTTTATTATTGTGCCCTCCCGCCTAAGATATTTTCCCCCTAATAACTTGTCCCCACCCCATTGCATTTTTTGCACCAGAGAGAGACTGTGTATATGCTTATATTATCAGGGAGGATTGAGTTTTGAAGGCCACAAGCCATTGTAATAATATCTAAGGTTGTTTTGTTCCCTCATAAGCCAGTTTTCACCTCCTTGGGGATCATATCAGTCCTCATTATTGAAATGCATGAGCTGAACCAGCACGGAACTTGAAAAAATATTTCTTACATTCTTACTTTTATATCTCATGGGCCAGATATGTGGGAGAGTTTTCAGACTTCTGAGAGAATCTTAGAATCAGCACAGATGTTGAGCTAGCTTTCTTGAAATCTTTGAAATACTTTTAGTCCTGGGAAAATTTTATCCACTTTGGGAAGCTGTATTTTCGGTCTTTTAATCCAGTACAGAAAGACTCTATCTCCTGTTGCTGACATCCCCAAATGCATCTTCTGAAAGTTTGCAGATCAGAATTAGAATTAGAGTGATATAAGTTTAATCGTTTTGTAAAAAATTTTGGGAATTTCTTTTCACTGTGGATTATTTGGAAAATAGAGATAAGCAAAAAGAAGAAAAGCAAAATTATGCATAATTTAAGCATGCTGGGGGAGGGGAGAATGCTCATACCATGACATGTTGGTTTATTTTTTTCATATTCTTCTAGTTTTTTTTTAAGGTCTGAATACTTGTGTGGATATGCACATATAGATTTTTTAAAAATAGAATATTCATACATGCTAATGTGTTGTTAGTAGTATTCATATATATCAGTGTGTTACTCATACATACATGTTTTGTAACATGCCTTTTCAACTTTTATTGTAAACATTTCACCATTGCTTGAAATATTTTCCTACTTTTCTGTTTCTTTGTTTTTTCTTTCATTTTTCCATTGGGTACCTAGATTTATTATGGAAATTTGGGTTACTTATTGAATATTTTTAATTTTAGTCTGGTTCGTGCTTTCTTTTTAAACTTATAGTTGACACTGGGTAGCCCTGGTGGCTCAGTGGTTTAGTGCCACCTTCAGCCCAGGGTGTGATCCTAGAGATCCCGGATCGAGTCCCACGTCCGGCTCTCTGCATGGAGCCTGCTTCTCCTTCTGCCTGTGTCTCTGCCTCTCTCTCTCTCTGTGTGTCTCTCGTGAACGAATAAATAAAATCTTAAAAAAATTATAGTTGACATCAATTTTACATGTACAATGTTACATTGGTTTCAGGTGTATGACATAGTGATATGACTCTCCTCTATTTTTAATGGGTGCATCATATTGACATTGTTTATGTTTAAGCAGTCTCCTATTTTTTGACAGGTAGGAGATTTCAAACTTTTCACCACAATTAAAATGCTTCAATGAATGTCATTGTAACTAATCTTTGCATATACCATTAATTAGTTCCTTAGGAAAGATTCATTGAAATGTAATTGCTAGATCAAAATTATGCATACTTTTACAGCTTTGATAAATGTCAAATTTTGCTTTAGAAAGCTCTACATTTCCAAGTTCTAAAATTGGTTCTGATACTTGCTTTACCAAGGCAATATTTCATATATTTCTTTAAAGATATTAATTATACTAGTTACTTTAGAGTCCTGTCCTATTAGCTCTGTTTCTTCTGATATAAATTCTTGCCTCTATTATTTCTAATGGTATTGACACTCAGTGATTTTCAGGTAATTTTATTTTTAAACTTTCATCCTATTTTTAAATTTGGGATACTGGGGATTCCCTAAAAGCTGTCAGCTGTCTTTGCAGTTACTTTATGAGAGAAGAAAAAGTTCTTACAGGAGTTTATATTGGTCAGTGACAGTAGAAAAAATGGTTGAAAATATTCCAGCAGGTATAATGCGTGCTGATAGCTGTTCATTCTTCCCTGGTATTGCCAGCCATTTAGGGTCCCTCTTACCTCTTTCTGTTCAAAGCACTGCATCTATTGGGCTGTAGGTGTGCAGGATTCAGGGAAAGGAGGTAATGGAGGTGGGAGGTGGATCATGGCTGTGGGATAAGAATGGATCCATAGTATCTGCTAGCTTCTCCTCTCTGTTGTTTCACTACCCATTTTTTTCTGGAGACCTCTCCTACCTCTGTGTATTGAGTTCCCTCAGTTCCTTGTGTGTGTGTGTGTGTGTGTGTGTGTGAATTTTTCCCTAGGCTTCCATAGTATCCTGGGTTGATATTTCCTTCTTCAAATGATACCATCTACAATAGTTTCTGTTCCTGTGAAAATTTCTCTTCTTGTTTTTAAGTGGCTATTTATTTTGTATTTTAAAAGGTATCTTTATATAATTTCTAGGGTTTGTCATGGAGAGGGATATTACTGATTGTGCTTAGTTTTACTGTCTTGAAACTAGAAGTTACTTATATCAGTTTGCTAAAATATTTGCAGTACATGAAGGTGCCTTTACCTCTGTCTGATAGCACTTAAATGAAGCAAAGTATTGGGGGGAGAAAAAGGAAGACAAAATATTGGCTGATTCTAACAAGCCAGAAAAACAATAAATGTGACTTGCATACATTAGACTATGGACTACATGTTGGTGTAATACTTAATTTTTCTAGAATGCTTTAAAGTTTACCACATACTTTGTCCTCCATCATTTGACCTTCACAATCAATGAGATGGATATAGGTTATATTCACACATCAGATACTTTAAATGACTTGTACCAAGAGATTGTGTGGAGGAAAAGTTATATGACAAACTTAAAAGAAAGAGTGTTTTAGTTAAAATAACAGTGACTGAAGGGAAGGTAAAGAAAAGCATTCAAGAATTCTTGAAATATTGATATCTAATTTGAATAAAGAAGAACAAAGATATGTGGAGAGGAATTAAAGGTGTTATACTTTTGAGAAGCTTTATTTAAAACATGGGGGCTTGCATAGAAACCAAGGCAGAAGCTACAAACTGGCATTCTTTCTGCTGTCCTCATCATGAATCTGGCCACTAACATTTTAATTTCCTGTCAGAATAAAAAGAAATGGAAGACCAAACATCTCACAATTGGTTTTCAAACCATAAACAGCTTTTACAAAATCTTTGAATATCTTTCTTCTGGTTCACTACTCTGAATTGTTGCCTGATATGAATAAATTTTAAGATGGAATTCTTCAGTTTAAATTGTAGACTATCCAAGGGCAGAGGTTGATAACTTTGATTTCTTTGTTATTTCCTAAGGAAAGTGCCTTTTATAGTTTGGTTACTGATGATTACTGCTTTCCATCTGTAACCAGGTCTGTGAGGTTTAGAAATATGGATGAAAGCATATCACTAGGTATATGGCTTCCCTAGGTAGCGGAGAAGTACTAGTTACATAATCTGTTTTCAGAAGCCTGAAACTGTTTCTAAAGAGTGAGTTAACCAAGATTTGAGAATCTTAGCTAGATTGAGAGAAGGGAGTAAATTTTTATATTTTGCAAAGAAGGAGTCACAGAAAAACACCCAAGAAGGTTAGTTGGAACAATTCTGAAACAGTAGAGAGAATTGTTTATCTGCTGTGAAGGTGGGAGAAGAGAATTCAGTGACATGTTGAAATTGGTGTGCATGTTTTCTTTTGGCTCTTTGGTTGCAACATAAATAGAATTTAACTAGTTACATAGGGAAGAATGAGGAGACTCTCACAGGGATTCAAACAGGAGCTATGGTTAGCGGCTTGGTGGAGCTCAGAGGTATGGGAGTGAGTGTTCTCAGGTTAAGGAGCTGCTGGGATCTTCAGCAGCATGAACTGGTAGGTCATCACACTTGTTATAATTGGTTGGTATAATGTTGGTATGTTGGTATAATGTAGCCATATTCCAAATGCTGCTCTGCTTATGCAGCATACACATAACCTGCTGTGGAGTTTCCAGCTCCTTGCCATAATAGCTGTTCTATTCCAGCTTCCAGAACTCAGCTGCAAATTATTTCCATGTTTCTTGGTTTAAATTCCCCAAAGAGTATATGATTAGGCAAGCCTGTTGGATCGCATATGATTGGACCAGGCCTGTGACTAGCTTTCTTTGGCTCAAGAGTCAAGCCCCTGTTCAAGTGTCCAAGTAGAATCATACAATGTAAAATGTGTAGGTGGTGGGGTCCCTGGATAGTGGTGGAAGATGGGGGTTGGAGCAGCATCAGCAGAGGAGGAAAAGTTTGGTGGTCCTAGTATATGTTTAATGGAGCTGAAACTTAAACAAGGCAATTTGATACCAGGTCTGTCTTCCTATACCCATACATGTTATATACTAAATCTTGCACTGCAACTGGGGATATAATGGTAAGGAACCAGATGGGGTCTCTGCTCTCTCTGAGCTATAATATAGTGGGAAAACGTATTAATCAAGTAATTAACATTATGAATATATAGATCCAAACTGAAATCAGTACACTAAAAGAAAGAACCACTGGTCTGTGAAAGAGATCAGTAGGCTGACTCAACAGATATGTTAGGGAAGGCTTCCTGGAGAAAGTGACATAAGCTGAGAACTGAAGAATAAGTAGGAATCAATTAGATGAAAGGAAAAAGACGCATTTTTAGAGTGAACAGCATGTGGAAAGATCTTGGAAAGGAACATGGATGTTCAGGGAACTGGAGATAATTGAGCATGGCTAGAGCTCAGAGATTGGATGGGAGGAGGCCATGGCCAAAGAATATAGGATATAGGGTAAGAATTTTGATCTTTACTTGAAAGACTACGCAAATCTCAAAGGATTTAAGGCAAGGGGTGACATAATCAGATTTGCATTTTGAAAATATTTTGTCTGAAGTGTGGAGGATGTATTGGAGGAGACTAGAGGGAATGTTGGGTGAATTTCAGGTAGACACTTGCTGAAGCCAAGCAAAAAATTATGGTAACTTGGCCTAAGGTGGTAGTAGCAGGAGTAGAAAGACCTGAAACAGATCCAAGAGACATTTAAGAGGTAAATTTGGATTTGGTGATGGCCTAGTAAGCTTTCTATTGTCTAGGATAGAAAATACTGGAAAAAGACCAGCCTTAGGAGAGCAAATCATGAGTTCAGTCTTGGACATGGTGAGTTTGACTTGTATTTAAGACATGCAAGTGCAGATTTTGAGTAAGCAGTTGGCTAATAGGGTATGGAACCAGAGTCATTGGCATAGAGATTTAATTGAAATTGTGGATGTGGGTAAAATTGCCTAGGGTAAAGAAAATAAAATGAAAAGAATGTGGTGGGCTCAGTGGAGAACTATTTCATGGTTGGGCAAAGAATGATAGGCCAGCAAAGAAAAAGCCGAGTTAATTATGGCTAGCGTGCTGAGTAGAGGAGAATTTCTGGCAACCACTGAGGGCATTTTGGAAGTTGATGACTGTGGATTCCTGTCTACCCTGCAGTGTGTCTCTGCAAATGGCACTTATTTGCATGAGTGCAAAGACAGGGAAAACTGATGGTGAGGATGACCCAGGCTTAGGTTTTCCTAAACATAACTCATGAAAAGACAGAGGGCCAGAGGATTCAGCCATGTCATATAATTTACCAGGTTTTTTTTTTCAGTATAGGAAAAGTTTTTAAAATTTTAAATAATTTTGAGAAACATATTTTGTGCATAAACATTTGTTCCCATTTCAAATATTTATTTTGGGTGAATTCCCTCAAGAAGAATTAACAAAGAGAAAGAATGATTTTCAGGCTTTTTGACGACATTGCAAATTTGTTTATAAACAGATTGCCCTAACGTTGTTTACGTTGGACAGTGGGCATTCTAATGCTTATTTTTATTTTTTTAAGTTTTTTCTTTAGATGTTTCTAAGAAGCTACTTTATTCATTTATTTTTATTGAAGTATAAGTTTCAGATGTACAATATAATGATTCAGCAATTCTATACTCAGTGCTCATCACCATAAGAATACTTTTTTTCCCATAAGAATACTTTTAATCTCCTTTATCTACCCATCCCCTCACCCACCTTCTAATTTTTATTTTATTTTTTTGCATTTTGACAGACAAAACAAATGTACTGCCCCAATTCTTGTTTTTTGTTACTCTTTTTCAATTGCTTTGTAGCTTGAGTAATTTTCTTTGGTTAAGGTAATTAGCTTATGCGTGTGAGAATGCCTTTCCATTGTTTTTGCACATTAATGAAAACTTGTTTGGATTTTGAGTCCATGGGTCATCAGCATTTCCCCTCTCAAACAGGTAAATGTAGGATTCCATTTTTTTTAAAGATTTTATTTATTCATGAGAGACAGAGAGAGAGAGAGAGAATGAGGTAGAGACACAGGCAGAGGGAGAAGCAGGCTCCATGCAGGGAGTCTGAGGCGCGACTTGATCCTGGGACTCCAGGATCACGCCCTGGGCTGAAGGCGGTGCTAAACCACGGAGCCATGTGGGCTGCCCTGATTCCCTTTTTTAAAAAAGACTTTATTTATTTATTAGAAAGAGCGTGCAAGCACAAGCAGAAGGAGAGGCAGAGGGAGAAGGAGAAGCAGGTTCCCCACTGAGCAGGGAGCCCAATGCGGGGCTCAATCCCAGGCCCCTGAGATCATGACCTGACCTGAAGGCAGACACTTACCCAACTGAACTACCCAGGCGCCCCTGTATGATTCCATTTTATTCTGAATTTTAATGGTATAGACAAATCTGAGAGCAGAGTGCTAAAAAGTAGGAAGTGCAATGATCTGAAGTGAAGAATGTGTGGAAAGAAAGCCAATGTTGCCAGAATGGAGAGAGGAATAGAGAAAGTGAGAGAATGAGTGCTAGGGGTCAAAGATAGTACAGGGTCCAATAATAAGAGACGTATAGGCCAGTGTGAGGATTCTGCATTTCATCTTGAGTGAGATGAGAACCACTGGACGGTTTTGGGCAAGGGAGTGATATGATCTAATTTACATTGTAAGGAGATCACACTGTTGAGGATGGAGCCCTCAGGGCCCATGGAAACAAAGGCCTCTTCCCCTGTTTGTTCTCAGGTGGTTCGTGGACAGAAGTGGGGTATAAAGGAGATGTGAAGTGGAGATTGTGAGGAGATACAAACAAGCCCTTGTAGACCAGTTGTTTTTTTTAGTGATGTTTAAATCAAGAGGCCTGAAGAAGATGCTGCAGCCACTGTCCCATCAGGTTAAGGCCCAGCGTACTGAAGGCAGGAAGCGGCCTTGGCTTGAGTCTTTGGCCACCTCTCCTTGGCCAGAATTGAGAAAGGGTGTGTGTGTGTGTGTGTGTGTGTGTGTGTGTGTAGAACTAGACAGTTAGCTATCTCTTTCCCTCTAATTTTCTCTTGGCCTCCCCTCTTCAACTCCTTCTAAGGGTCTTCTCTTGGGCCAAGTATCCAGCAGATACCGAAGGATCTTTTGGTCACTTTATGCCTGTTCTCACTCCCACTCATACAGAATGTGAGAGAAGGGTTCCCAGAACAGAGTTTTTGGCTTCTTATGTTCAAATGATATCAGCCCACTCATTACACAATTTTGATTAGATATGAAGTTTATCATATATTTTCTTGAGTTTCTCATTGGTCACAAATCTTGTTTCTGTCCTTTTTAGAATTGTTCATATATTTTTTGAATGCCATGACCTTACACTTAAAATCTTATTCTCGGGCAGCCCGGGTAGCTCAGCGGTTTAGCACCTGCCTTCAGCCCGGGACGTGATCCTGGAGTTCCGGGATCGAGTCTCACATCGGGCTCCCTGCATGGAGCCTGCTTCTCCCTCTGCCTGTGTCTCTGCCTCTCTCTCGCTCTCTCTCTCTCTCTCTGTCTCTCATGAATAAATAAATAGAATCTTAAAAATAAAATAAATAAAATCTTATCCTTTTTACCAGTTCGGCTTTACCTTATTTAGAACTTCTAATTCTTGCTACCAGGTAACCCATGAACTTTGTTTGGAATGGTCTGAAGAGCCCATGGTAATTTGCAGTTGCCCTACTTATTGGTTCTATTTTAGTCAATATGAACTCTTAGCCTCCTTTCTCCTTGTTTACATTAAGAATGTCCTTGCTAAACCAGACCCTTATGATTTCCCTTATTACTTTAGGCTAGTCTAAAGCAACAGAAGGATTTGCTGAATTTATATATCATTCCTGAGGCCTGGGGCTTTGGAGGAACAGTTACAATTGACCACCTCTGGAGAAGGCTTCGAACATTTTGAGTTCCCAGGGAGAGCTGTGTGTGCCTGGGGCTTCTGAGAAGGCATCTATTAATTTACTATTTACTGGGCACCAGTTATGTTCTAAGTGCTGCATTTAGAGGTTGCATTCCGTAGGTACTTAAGATATGGTTCTTAACGAGACCAAAGTCTGATGGATGAAGATTGACTTTTTCAACAATGATTGTTTCTTATAATTAAAGGTGGTCTGATTTATATATAAGGCGCAAAAAGTAGACTGGGAAACATTTGGTAGAAGTCAGAGAATCTTAGGTAGATATATTTTCATCTTGAGGAAGAGGTGATCCAGGATGGAGTAAGTAGAAGGCACAGTATGGGTAATAACTGTGAGATAAGACACAGGCACCTCGTAGACCCCTACAATATCTCAGAATGGCTGGTGTATAAGGGTGAAGGTGGCTTCCTAGGATAGAGGGTTGGAGAGACTGGCTGAGGAAAGCCAATTATGTCCTACTGGGGCTTTTGAATTTATTCTGTGGACAAAAGAGAACATTGAAACATTTTAAGCAGGGTTGTATTATGATCAGATTCTCATTTTAAAAGATAACTTTGGCAGCAAACGTTTGCAGAGAGACTACCTTGAGGACTATTGCAATACTTCATATCAGGGGAGGGCCTTAATCCATGCAGCGAGGGTTAGTGGCTGGGGTTAGGAGTAGGAAGAGATTCTGCAGAGGTAGTGAGGAGGTGGGTGGGAGAATGGGATGTAAATAAAGGATGGATTCCAGGGGGGTGTGGGCAGTGCAGTCAGTTGTGAGTGTCCACTCCTGGTTTTGGCTCAGATCATGGTCTTGGTTGTGAGATTGAGTCCTGTATCGGGCTCTGTGCTGAGCATGGGGCCTGCTTAACTTTCTCTCCCTCTCCTCTCACTCATGTTCTTTCTCTCCCTCTCTCAGACAAACAAATAAACAAACAAATAAATAAATAAATCTTAAAAAAAAAAAAAAAAGAAAGGATAGATTCCAGAAGTTTTAAGAAGGTAGAACTGAAACAACATGGAGGGGTATTTGATGCGGGTGATGAGAAAAAGGAAGGAGGAAAATGTGGAGGAAACATGAGTTTAGTTTCAAATGCTGGAATTTATGGTGATTGGGGGACCTCCGGCTGGAGATGTTCCACAGGTGTAGCCAAATATTTGAGGGCATTACTCAGGAAGTTCATTTGTAAAGGTGGTCAGTGCAAACAACTTCAGCACAAAGTTCCTCGAATCTTTGATTTTAATGAGCTTTCCCAGGCTTCACTTTACCAAATCACCTCCACACCCATGTCTGGATCTTACCATCATTTTCACCTACTCTAAACTGGAAGAATTAAAGTCCAGTATGACAGTTTGAGCACTGGTTACTCCTATTTTCCAGTTCCCTATTGCTTTACAGTCATATCTTTTTTTATTTTTCTTTTGTGTCACTGAAACTTCATATCACCTTATTTCTTTTACTCCTGGTCCACCAAAACATTGTATTATTATTTCTTTTTCTATCTAGTCTAGACCATAAGGCACAAAGCATTAACTTTTTAGTATGTACAGTGCACCCATTCCCTTGCTTTCTGCTGTATCCATTCTGCATACTCTTAGTGTTGGATTTGGGTTGCTGGGTGCTAAATAGAAGCAATTCATAGACAGAGCCCACCACAAATGTGGGATTCCAGTAAGTCCCTCGGCACCTCTGTATAATATTTTTGCTTGTCCCTGGCCAGGTTTCTCTTCAAAAATCTGTAGCACATTCCAGACTTTCACCACCTTCTTCATGTCTCCTTCCACAGTGACACCTCGTTTCACAACTCAGTTAACAGATGGTCTTACTCTCGATTTTAGAGACAAAATTGAAGGGAACATGTCTGACTCCATCAATGATCCAAGCCCACACCTTGAAATGTATCCCTGCCTGCACTTACACTTCTTCTGGCCACAGAGGAGGAAATAATTCAAGGGTGTTAGTATTCAAAGATCATTCTGTGTTCACATGATCATTATTATTTCAATCATCCTTTTCTCTAATCTCTCTCTGTTGGCACTTGCCTTCTACATGCTCAAGTGATCTTCATCTTAAAAAAAAAAAAACAAAAAAACCCTTATTTGAACCTTCATTTCCCTGCGGCTGCCAATCCCTCTCCAGTTACGACAGATTAGTGAATGTTTATCATTTTTTTTACCTCTAAATCAGGGTTTTCCAACTTCAACACTATTTTGGGCCTGATAATTCTTTGTGGGGGCTGTCCTGTGCATTGTAGGATGTTTAGCAGCATCCCTGCTCTTTACTACTTATATGCCAGTAATACTCCCCTTTCCCCAGTTACGACAACCAAAAATGTCTGTAAATCTCTGTTATGGGGGAGGGGCAAAATTGTTCCAGGTGAGATAAAACTCGTAACTCTTGTTGTTTGAGTAGGCATGAGCAAAGAGACTCTGAAAAGATGTAACAGCATCTTATTAAATAGAAGAGAATATAACTGATTGTGCTACTAGAGTGACAATGGCCAAAAATATTGTTCTGTTAAGAAGTGAGGCTGACCAGAGACCCAATAGTGCACACAGAGAGAGGGTATGAAAAATGTTCTGGGGAATATTCAAAATGGACATTGAGAGATTGTGTGACTTCAGGTTATTGAAACTTATCTGCTGCAAAGCACATACTAGTGAATTTCATTAATTCCTTCTCATGAAGATGACTTCTTTCTGAAATATTTTGTGTATTAAGTTAGTAAACTGAGTAACTCATTACCATGTATGATGGAAGCGTAGTGACAGGGTTTGAAGAGAATAGAAACGTATGCCCTTTGAACTGTGGTCAAATTTGAAATTATGTTCATATATTTTAATGATATTTACATATAGCAAGATATTAAAGTTTTTATCTGTTTTGAAAGAAGGCTATGAGTTATAATACAAATTAGGGAGTGTTATTCTTTAAGACAGAAAGGGAAAAAAATGACAGTTCCCTTAAGCACAGGGAGTGCTTTCTTCATTTCAGCATGCCCAGCACTGACTAAGGGCTACCCTTGGATTCAGCTCTCTAAGTTGTTTCCTGATGGTGGACAACATAGGAAACTGCATTAGCAAAATCAGAATGTCTGTTGTGGAACTAGAAGACAAGGTGGTTCCAGCATGGCCTTGAGCTCTGTATTTTATTTCAAAATGCTATCTATGTTGTAAAAATTTCCTGAGATTCTTAAGACCTAGTGACATGATGCCCTGGAAAGATATTTTATCAATTATTTTAATTTGTTGAATGCTTGCTGTGTTTCAAACTCTAAGCTGTAATCAGGAAAATATCTCAAATTCTCCCATAAGTGTAATGATGCCAGCTCATCCTGGCTCACAAGAACCAATTTTCCACCTCTCTTCCCAACTCTCTTTTTGGTGACTGGAATCAGCCATGATAAGAGTATTTACAGGAATGAATCAAAACATTCCACAATTCAGGGCTTTACTTTTTTTTTTTTTTTCCCAGAGAACTGCATTACTAGCATACCACTGCAGATAGAGGTCTTTTTTCTTTCACCTGAATCTGAGGCTCAGAAAAGTAATTTTCTAAATGAATTTAACTTTGAGTTCACACATGAGTTCTTGGGAGGCAAGGCACAATATTTATTAATATAAGAGAATCCTTTATTTTTCTACTAAAATGGTAGACTCAATTGGTAGACAATTGAATTTTGGTTCTTCATAGAAGATTCAATATCCTTGTGAATTATATTCTCTTTTTAAAAAATTTTCACTGTGCATAACAGGTTATAGTGAAAACATTTTGATTTTCCTTTGTCTCTCTTACCTTTTGCACTGAGCATAGATGGATCATGGTTCGTAGTCTTTGAAACTGGATTTTGGTATATATTAGAATACTATTTTTCATCATACTTGGTTTTCTAACAAATACATTATTTGCAAAATGTTCCCAGCTTTTAATTGACTAAACTCTATGCTATTACTAATCAGTCCTATTATCTTGAACAAGTTTTCAGTTATCTAATGGGGTGGATGCCACCAGGGACCTCTAAAATCATTGCCTTTCATGCCAGCATGAAGACTCTTATGCTTCTAAAAATTAGAATATGTCATACTGTTAAAATACTAACACGGACTGTAAGTCCTAAGTAAAGTAAGACACAGCCTCAAAAGTGAAGTTTGTTATTTATCATACGAGGAAGTTTTTATTTTGTTTTGAAAGTTTCAGAATCTGAAGCTGAGGGAATTCTACTGTGAAGGAAACCCATTGTTCCTGATGAAGCCAGTTAATGCTATACAACAGGAGGATGCCTGGAGTCTACAGGTGAAGCCTTACATCATTTACATAGGTTTTCAAACTAAAGCCATGATTTAAGTTTTAAAGAGTTCTCTTTTAAAGCCTTATTGCAAGCTGGCAAATGATTACTGCAGCCGTAGTCCATTGGCAGTGTGGATCCTAGACATAATTTCTGACTTGCTTACAGAATCCAATGTAATCTCGGTTTCTAGGGCGACCAAATTTGGAGAAATGGAGACCTTTTGTTAATGAAAAGAAAAGAGAGGAATTTGTTTTCACTTTAACCTACCAAGTATTTTCTTCAGTATTATCTAAGGATGTATTTGATTAGTTCTTACCAGGGTCTTTGCCTCTTCCATCCTATTTTCACTTGTCCCGATTTCTAGTGGATGAATGAATATCATCCAGAAATCATGTTAATTTTGGTCAGATAAATTGATGATATTAAAAGATGGAATAGAAAAGCATATTTAAAGGATTTTCTTTGTGTGTTTTTGGTGATAGATGAATTAAAGATTGCAGATCTTCCCACATTTGAGTCTCCATCATGAATTTGGACTTTTCAGGTTCTAAGTACTTAATAGGAATTAACTAATTTAGTCATCTAATAAACTTAAAAAGGGTAGTACCATTATTGTCCCCCTTTTACAGATAAACTGAGACCCAGATAGATTAAATAACTTGTCTAAGTTCACAGAGCTAGTAGGTGTTGGGATGATAAAGCTCACCGAAGCAGCTGATCTTCAGATTCCATGCTCAGAAAGCTCCCTTGTCTCAGAAGGATGCTGCTAGTAGGTGAGGGAAAAGGAAATAGAGGTAGTCCCTTCCTGGAAGGAGTTCTGGTTCATGGAGGGGACTGAATGGTCAGTTAACCCAACATGGCAGTGGTCTCATTGGGAGCCCTTGAGGTCAAGAATGTTGTCCTGTGGCTGGGATAGAGATGCAGAGTAAGAGAGCAGTATTTCTTTCCTCATTTTTAGAATTGTGAGGACCCAGGAGCACAAGCATTTTACACACACGCACACACGCACACACACAAACACAGTTGACTCTTGAACAACCCAGGGGCTAGGAGCGCCAGCCCCATGCAGTCAAAAATCCATGTATAACTTTTTGACTCCACCAAAACTTAACTACTAATAGCCTAAGGCATAAATACACATAACAAATAGGTGTTAATGTACATATGTATTATGTACTGAATTCTTACAAGAAAGCGAGCTAGAGAAAAACTGTTAAGAAAATCATAAAGAAGAGAAAATACATTCATAGTACTATACTGTATTGAAAAAATTCATTGTCTCTGGAAACTAGAGGGGCTTAACACCATGAGTTTTTAAACTGTTTTGTTTTGGCGCATTGTGAGTTTTTACAGTCAGTGGAGCTTAACACCCCAACTTTAAAAATTATCAGCTTGGCTCTGGGAGAGCCTAAGGGTGATAAAAAACTGAGTTCTTACCCTTAAAGAGACAGCATAATAAACAGCTCCAATGATACAGCATAGAAATGGCAGTTTGACAAACACTTGAGGTATGGGAGAGAGATTTGTTTACTAATCTCAGAGATTGTGCAGGAGGGGCAAGGATCTTTGGGAGACTTCTCTAAGAACAAAAGAGCTGGAAGTCTCTATTTCCTACCCACTCCTCAGCCTAGAATACAAACACATGTAGGAAACAGCAGAGTGTGAACACTCCAGCTAGCTTGCTAACAATGTGCCCCACACAAACTGAACAGGAGCAAGAAAAAAAATTAATAAAAAATGAGTTTAGCTTAAGGAAACTCAGCAGCACCATCAAGTGTAATAACATTCACATTATAGGGATCCCAGAGGAGAAAAGAGAGAAAGGAGGCAGAAAATTTATTTGTGGAAATAATAGCTGACAGCTTCCCAAATCTGGGGAAGGAAACAGAGATCCAGGAGGCACAGAGAGTCCCCAGCAAAATAAACCCCAGGAAGCACACCAAGAACATTGTATTTAAAATGGCAAAAAGTAATGATAAAGAGAGAATTTTAAAAGCAGCAAGAGAAAACAGTTACATAAATACCATAAGACTATGAGCTGATTTTTCAGCAGAAACATTGCAGGCTAGAAGAGAGTGGTATGTTATATACAAAGTATGGAAAGAAAAAAACCCTGCAATCAAGAATATTTTATTCAGCATGGCTATCATTCAGAGTAGAGGAAGTGATAAAGAGTTTCCAAGGCAAACAAAAGTAAAAGGAATTCATCACCACTAAACCAGCCTTGTAAGAAATGTTAAAGGGGTTTTTTTGAGTGCAAAGGAAAGACCATAAGCAAGAGTAAGAAAGGTAGGATGGATAAAAGCAGTAAAATTAAGTTTATCTATAAAAATCAAAAGATTTATAAAATCAAAGTATATAAAAAAAAGAAAAAGTAAAAAAAAAACCCCAAAGTATGTAAAGTATGACACTATGTAGGAAAAATGTGGAGAGGACAGGAATAAATATTTAGTGCTTTTAAGATGAATTAAACTTGTGACTATCAACTTAATATAGATTGTTACATGTACAATATGTTATATATAAACGTATGGCAACAACAAAACAAAAAACTGGTAATAAATATGCAAAAAATTAAGGAATCTAAGTATATCACTAAAGAAAGCTAACAAACTATGAGAGGAGAGCAAGACAAGAAAGGAACAGAACTATAAAACAACCATAAAACAAGTAACAAATGTCAATAAGGACATATCTATCAACATTTAATTTGAATGTAAATGGACTAAACATTCCACTCAAAAGACATAGTGTGTCAGAATAGATAAAAAAGCAAGACCTATCTATATGCTGCGTACAAGAGACTCATTTCAGACCTAAAGAGACATGCGGATTGAAAATGAAGGGATGGAAGACTACTTATCATGCAAATGGAAGCAAAAAGAATGCCATGGTAGCAGTACTTATATCAAACAAAATAGACTTTATTTATTTATTTTTTTTTAACGTTCAAAAAAATTTATTTATAAAAAATACAATGGGATAAGTTTATGCTGAGAAACACAGAAATAAATACAGTTGAAGAGAACAGAGCAACTCTACATTGATACATTGGCACAAACAGGAAGCAAATGCTACCCAGACCTGACTGCAGGCCGACTTTGTACATGCTCCTTTAGAAACCCCACTCGGGAAAGCTCTGGTCAGTTCAGGTAAGAGAATGAGTACACATATAATCACAAATGCACACGGATCAGGACTTTATTTAAAGATTAGCAAACAATACTGTGGAGACTTCGGTATGTAAATCACAAAATAGACTTTAAAACAAAGGCTGTAACAAGAGACAAAGACATGTATAATAATAAAGGGGACAATCCAAAAGAAGACAGCAATTATAAATATTTATGCACTCAATGTGAGAGCACCCAAATAAAACAGCTATTAACAAACATGAAGTAATCAGTAGTAATACAATAATACTAGGGGACTTCAACACTCCACTTATTTCAGTGGACAGATCATCCAAACAGAAAATCAACAAGGAGAGAATGGCTTTGAATGCTATGTTGACCTGGATGGATCTAACAGATATATTCAGAACACCCCATCCTAAAATAGCAGAATACCCATCCCTTTAAAGTACACATGAAACATTCCCCAGAATAGATTGTGTTAGTCCACAAGAGAAGTCTCAACAAATTAAATAAGATTGAAGTTATACCATGCGTCATTTCCAATCACAATACTATGAAACTAGAAATCAACTACAAGAAAAATCGAGAAAGAACACAAATGCATGCATGTTAAATAGCATGCCAATAAACAGTGAATGGGCAATAAATCAAGGACAAAGTAAATAAATACATGAAGACAAATGGAAATAAAAACACAGTGGTCCAAAACCTTTGGGATACAGCAAAAGATGTTTTAAGATAGAAATTTATACAATACAGGCCTACCTCAAGAAGCAAGAAAAATCTCAAACTAACCTTACATTTAAAGAAGAACCAAAAGAAAAAGAAGAACAACAACAAAAATACCAAAACAAGCAAGAAAGAACAAACAAAACCCAAAGCAGTAGAAGGAAGGAAATAATAAAGATTAGAAGAGAAACAAATGGAATAGAAACCAAAACAAACAAAAAAAGAAAAACCCAACCAACTAACCAAACAAAACCCATAGAATAGATCAATGAAACCAGGAGCTGGTTCTTTGAAAAGATCAACAACATTGATAAATCTTTAGCTAGGGTCAGAGGGGGAGAGAGAGAGAGAGAGAACGAGAGAAAGAAAGAGAGAGAAAGGACTCAAGATCAGAAATGAAAAAGAATAAATAACAACAAACACCACAGAAATGCAAAGGATTATAAGGGAATAGTAGGAAAAATTACATGCCAACAAATTGGACAATCTAGAAGAGATGGAGAAATTCCTAGAAACATAACCTCCTAAAACTGAATCTGGAAGAAACAAAAATTTGAACAGACCGATTATCAGTGATGAAATTGAATCAGTAATCAAAAAACTCCCAACAAACGAAAGTCCCAGGTCCAGATGGCTTTACAGGTGAATTCTACCAAACATTTAAAGAAAGTTAATATCTATTCTTCTCAAGCTATTCAAAAAAATGGAAGAGTAGGGAAAGCTTTCAAATTTATTCTATGAGGCTAGCAATACACCGATACCAAAGCCAGATCAAGAAACTACAAAAAAATTAACTACAGGCCAATACCTCTGATGAAAATAGATGCAAAAATAATCAACAAAATATTAACAAATTTGAATCCAAAAATACATTTAAAATTTCATTTACCGCAATCAAGTAGAATTTGTTCTTAAGATGCAAGAACGGTTCAATATTTGGAAACCAATAAATGTGATACATCATATCAACAAGAGAAGGGATAAAAATCATATGATTATTTCAATAGATGCAGAAAAAAGCATGTGACAAAGTATAACATCCATTCGTGATTAAAAACCCTCAACAAAATAGGTTTAGAGGGAACAAACATCAACATAAAAAAGGACATATATGAAAAACTCACAGTGAACAGTACACTCACTGGGGAAAAACTGGTTACTTTTCCCCTAATATCATGAACAAAACAAAGATGTCCACTCTGACCACTTTTATTCTTCATGGTACTGGAAGTCCTAGCTTCAGCAATCAGACAATAAACGAAATAAAAGGCATCCAGATTGGTAATAAGGAAGTAAAGTCTTCCCTATTTGCAGATGACATGATACCATATATAAAAAGTCCTAAAGACTCCACCAAAAAACTACTATAACTGATAAATGAATTTAGTAAATTCATAGGATACAAAATCAATATATTGAAATCTGTTGCATTTCCATACACTAATAACAAAACAACAGAAAAGGAAATTAAGTAAACAGCTTTATTTATAATTGCACCAAAAATAATAAAATACCTGGGGATATACTTAACCAAAAAGGTGAAGATTTGTATTCTGAAAACTATAAAACATCGATAAAGTAGACTGAAGATGACACAAACAAATGGAAAGAGAGTTCATGCTCATTTAATATTGTTAAAATGGCCATACTACCCAAAATGACCTACAGAATGCAGTCCCTATCAAAATACCTACTGTGTCTTTCACAGAACTAAAACAAATGATCCTAAAATTTGTATGAAACCACAAAAGACCCCAGAAAGCCAGATCAAAACTAGAGGAATCTCAATTCCAGATCTCAAGATACACTACAGATCTCAAGATATACTACAAAGCTGTAGTAATCAAAACAGTATAGGACTGGCACAAAAAGACACATAGATCGATGGAATAGAATATAGGGCCCAGAAATAAACCCGTGATTATATGGTCGACTAATCTACAACAAAGGAGGCAAGAATATAAAGGGGAAAAAAGGTCTCTTCACCAAATGCAGTTGGGAAAAGTGGACAGCTACATGCAAAAGATTGAAACTGGAGCACTTTCCTACAGCATACATAAAAATAAACTGATAATGGATTAAAGACCTAAATGTGAGCCATGAGCCATAAAAATCGTAGAGGAGAGCATAGGCAGTAATTTTTCTGACATTTTTTAGATATGTCTCCTAAGGCAAGGGATACAAAAGCAAAACTACATCAAAATAAAAACTTTCTGCACAGCAAAATCAACAAAACAAAAAGCCTACTAAATTGGTGAAGATATTTGCAAACAATATATCTGAAAAGGGGTTGAATCTGTCCCCCCCCAAAAAAACCCTAATACAATTCAACACCAAAAGAACAAATACTCCAATTAAAAATGGGCAGAAGACATGAACAGACATTTTTCCAAAGAAGACTTCCAGATGGCCAACATACAAATGAGAAGATGCTCAACATCTCTAATCATCAGGGAAATGCAATCCAAAACCACAACGAGATATTCCCTCACTCCGATCAGAATATCTAAAATCAAAAACACAAGAAGCAACATGTGTTGATGAGAATGTGGAGAAAAAGAAACCCTGTGCACTCTTGGTAGGGTTGCAAACTGGTGCAACCACTGTGGAAAACAGTATGGAGGTTCCCCAAAAACTTAAAAATAGAGTTACCAGTGATCCAGCAATTCCACTACTAGGTATTTTCCCAAAGAATACAAAAAACCTAAATCAAAGAGATATACGCACCCCCATGTTTACTGCAGCATTATTTACAATAGCCAAATTATGGAAGCAACCCAAGGGTCCATTGATAGACGGGTGGAAAAAGATGTGAGATATATGTACACGCATGCATGCACGTGTGCACATACACACAGAGAAATATTCAACCTTAAAAAATGAAATCTTGCAATTTGCAACAACACGGATGGATCTAGAAGACATAATGCTAAGTTAAATAAGTCACTTAAAAAAGGACAAATATTACATGCTATCACTCATATGTGGTTGCCAGAGGGGAAATGAGTTGGGAGTGAGTGAAATGGGTGAAGAGGATTAAGAGTACACTTACCGTAGTGAGCTCTGAGTAATGCATAGAATTGTTGAATCACCTTATTGTACACATGAAAGTAGGATAAACACTATATGTTAATCATACCAGAGTTTTAAAAATAATAAATAAATAATAGAAGGAAAGAAAGAGAGAATTCTGCATATAATTGGACCCACACAGTTCAAAAGGGTCAATTGTACTTAGTAGAAATAATGATTTTTACTTATATTAATGATTTGGGTAGTTTTGAAAGCATCTCTAAGAGTTTTTTTTCTTAGAAAGCTGCCAAATTTATTACACATTTCATATTTGTACTTAAAGTAAAAGTTATTTCTAGTGGCTATTTGGTTAACATTACTGATACAAATTATTTTTTTTTAAATTTTTATGATTTTTAAAAAATTTTTTTGGGATCCCTGGGTGGCGCAGCGGTTTGGCGCCTGCCTTTGGCCCAGGGCGCGATCCTGGAGACCCGGGATTGAATCCCATATCAGGCTCCTGGTGCATGGAGCCTGCTTCTCCCTCTGCCTATGTCTCTGCCTCTCTCTCTCTCTCTCTCTCTCTCTCTCTCTCTCTGTGACTATCATAAATAAATAAAAATTAAAAAAAAATTTTTAAAGTACTCTCTGCACCCAACGTGGGGCTCAAACTCACAACCCTGAGATCGACAGTCACATGCTCCTCCACAGACTAAACCAGCCAGGTGCCCCTGATTTAAACTACTTGATCTGTTAAAGAATTGCAGAGCTTTGATTTAAGCTATGCCTTGGTTAAGATTTTTCAAAACTTTTCTTCAACTCAAACATTTATGAGCTAAAATTTAATGTTTATGACTAGATTATAACAAAATATTAACCAAAGTATACTGCACCAGTAAATGCTGGATTAAGAGTTTTACTCGTGTTATCTGATTTAATTCTCTGAATCCTATGTGATAGTATTAGAAAAAAAATCTCTATTTTACAGATGTAGTATCCAAGGGTAGAGAAGTAAATGAGGACTTGGTCAGATAGGGTCACACAAGTAATAAGTCACAGAGCCAGGATTTGTACCTATTTACCTGTCCGGCTCTAAGAATCTTTGCTCTTGATGATGTTTCAGTACCTGTCATATACACAGTAGCATTCGATCTTGCAACAGTTAGCTTTCCTTCTAAGCTTCATGTTTTTTTTACATTTTATAATTTTTAATACTTATATAATTTGCATATAGATAATTCTATAATAAAAATCACATGTAAGGAAAAATAAAAGAATTTGGCTGAAACTGATTTTAATATATGATAGTTTAAGCCTAGGAATAATCTCTGACCTATATATAGTTAGCTGACAAATATTCTTACAAAATAGCATATAAATTATTCAAAAGGAAAAACATTTATTTATAAAAGCTTTCTTGACCTTTAAATCACAGTAGAATTAGGCCATCATTAAGTTGTCTGTTCTCAAAAACTGCATTGCCTACATCTTTTAAGAGGTGTCCTAAAACATATCATTGGTCCTGCCAATAGTATCTTACTTTATATATACTAGCAGTTCCAAGTAATAACTTTATGTTTCAGTGGTATATATGTTATTCTTCCAAAGTAATGTATTGGCAGCAAGTAGGAGAAGAACATAATTAATGGGTAATGTAAGAGTTGTCAAGAGACATATCAAGTGCAACAAACATGTTTGGTTCCAGAAACTATAGATGGAAAAAGTGAACTGTATGAATTGTGACCTATTTATAGGTCCCATGTATTTCAGCAAATTTTTCTAACATCTGCTGTTTGGGGGAGTGAATCCTTATTTATTTTCTGCTTTATAGTGAGAACCTAGCCGTTGAGTTCTAATAGCTAAAAACTTACCTCTAAAATCAGTATTTATTCTGACGATAGACCGTGCTCTGTGTAAGTAGTTAAAAAAAGGGATTTGATAATAGATGTCTAATTTAGGAGCCTTGGTAATATTACTGTGAAAGAGTAATTTTTTTTCAGAAAGGATGACCTTATTAACTATCCATGAGGAAGAGCTGAAGTGGATAGGAGGCTCTGCTGCTGAAGGATTTAAGGAGCCCACGCTTAAGGCTGTTTGCTGTAGAAAGGCAGCTTTCTCAGCCTCTTGGTAAATGGGAGGGATCGAGTAATACGGGACACGGAGAAGCAGTTTATAGAATTTTGTTGTTATGTTTTAAGATTTTAATTGGGGTGGATGAATGAAGATTATGTATGTACATAAGTATGTATATATCCCCAAAGATTCCTATTCGAGCCTACTGTGGACTATTTAATACCAGAGAGAAAAAAAAAAAATACCAGAGAGAAATCTTTCACTTTGACCAGAAAAACAAACAAACAAACAAAAAAACCAGTTCCACATACTATTAAAATTCATGCAGTGTTTTCGTGTAACATTTACACAGGACTTCCATGCTACCGGCACAAATAATGAGGCTCATATAGCGGAGTAAATAAAATGTTTATTTTGTTTCATTCGTGAAGATCTAATTTTATGCATTATATAGTATTTTACTTTTTTATATATAGTATTTTACTTTAGGATGATGATACTGTCGATGGTCCTTGCAAAAGTGACTTTGTATTTTCTTACCACCCCTTTTGTTATTTAATATTAGAATTATTAGCTAAGGCGAAGTTTCTAGGCATGGCTGTGGATAGTTTTAATTCAGAGATTACAGATTGAATTCAGAGATTTGGGTGATACAAATCCGTACTCTTTACCAATATGACTCTATTCAGGTACTCACTGCTCACTGCAGTAGGTAACTTAGACCAGCACATCTTAAAGGTCAACAGGCACACCTGATTGCCTGGGGAACCTTTTTAAATTGCAGATTCTGGTTCAGGAGGTCTGGAGTGTAGCTGGAAGTCTGCATTTCTTTTCTCTTTCTTTCTTTTCTTTCTTTCTTCCTTCCTTTCAGATTTATTTGAGAGAGAGAGAGAGAGTGAGCAAGAGAGGGTGCCATGGAAGGGCAGAGGGAGAGGAAGGAAAGAAGCAGACTCCCACTGAGCATGGAGCCTGGTATGGGGCTCAGTCTCAGGACCCTGAGATCATGACCTGAGCCAAAATCAGGCATCAGAAGCTTAACCGTTCTAGCCATCCAGGCACCCCAAGAAGTCTGCATTTCTAATAGGTTTTGAGATAATGCAGATTCTATTGGTCCATGAGTTACAGTTGAAGTAGTAAGAATTTAGACGTTAATAAATATGACAGATTCAATTTTTGAGTCCAGTCTGAATATTTGTACAGTCCTTGTTTATTTTAATGAGAGGAACAGAATTTGAATCTAAGCTTTAGTAATGTAAATTAATAATTTGGATTCCTGTATTTAAGAGACCTAGAAATATTGAAACAGAAGTAACTTATTTTTCTTATATCATTGAAAACTGTAATGCCAGTTTCTGGCAATATAATTTAATATATATTATATTTCACACATATATTATATATATATTATATATTTCTCTATATATGAAAACTAACAGAAACTGTGAAAAATAGCCCCAGAGTGCAAATTAGTGAAATGAGAATCATTGTAATATGAAACAGTTATCTTGAAAATAATCTGAGCAACCGTATTTTTTTAAATCTAGGAAATAACATCAAGATTTATAATGAATGAGCTAGAAGGAAAGAGTCCTTTCATAATGCAAGCCATACAAAGGCACCCACAGGTCAGAAACATAATCTCTCAGAGAAGAAAATGTGCAATATGTGGAAAGTACTTTTTAACAATATGGCTGGAATGTGTTGAATTTGTTCCTCCACCAAAGGTAAATGGTGTTCTTTGTGTGAATAGAGCATAAGACCGTCTCTTATTCTTTGTCCTTATCTAAGTCAGCCAGTACTAACTAGATTTTTATCTAAGAACTGACTTCTCTGATAGTATAATGGTTTTTAATTGAGCTTTATTGAGATATAATTGACACATAACATTGGGTAAGTTTAAGGTTCATGTAAAACACATCGATTTGGTACATTTATAAATTGCAAAATCATTACCACCATAGCTATTTTTTTTGTGGTGAGAACACCTAAAATTCACTAAATTATCCACATTTAAGTAATATGAAACAGTATTATTAACTAATTACCATATTGTGCATTAGACTTGTAAATCTTATGGCTTGAAGTATATACCCTTGGACCAATATGTCCCCATTTCTCTCATCTCAACCAACTACCACTTTACTATATCTCTGAGTTTGTCTTTTTTTAGATATTATAAGTGATATTATATTTTAAGTGTTATTATAAAGTATTTGTCTTTCTCTATCTGACTTAGCTTACTTAGCAGAATGCCCTCAAGATCCATCCAAGTTGTGGGCTTCTGGGTGGTTCAATCAATGAAGCATCTGCCTTTGGCTCAGGTCATGATCCCAGGGTCCTGGGATGGAGCCCCTGCATCAGGCTCCCTGCTCAGCGGAGAGTCTGCTTCTCTCTCTCCTTCTGCCCCTCCCCTCTGCTCGTGCTCTGTCAAACAAATAAATAAATGAAGTCTTTTAAAAAAATCAATTTAAGTTGTAGCGAATAGCAAGATTTCCTTTCTTATGGCTGAATAATATTCCTCTCTGTTTGTGTATCACATCTTTTTTATCCATTCATCCACTGACAGACACTTAGGCTATTTCCATGTCTTGACTATCATGAGTAATGCTGCAATGCATGCAGATATCTCTATGAGATCTGATTTTAGTTTCTTTAGATATATACTTAGAAGTAGGATTCTTGGATCATATGGTAGTTTTATTTTTAATTTTTTGAAGAACATGCATACTGTTTTTCATAGCGGCTATACTAATTTACACTCCCACCAACAGTGCATTAGAGTTCTTTTCCCCCCATATTCTTGCCAACACTTATCTCTTATCATTTTAAGAGTTATTATTCTAACTGGTGGAGTGATATCTCACTGTGGTTTTGGTTTGCATTTCCCAGATGATTAGTGATGTTGAGCATCTTTTCATGTACCTGTTGTTCATTTGTATGTCTTCTTTGAAAAAATGTCTATTCAGTTCTTCTACCCATTTTTTAATTCAGTTATCGATTTTTTTTTTTTTTGCTGTTGAGTTATATGAGTTCTTTATATATTTTGGATGTTAATCCTTTATCAGATGTATAACTTATAAATATTTCCTCTCATTTCATAGGTTATCTTTTCACTTCATTGAGTTTCTTTTGCTGTATAGAAGCTTTTTAGTTTGGTGTAGTACCACTAACTTATTTTCCCCCTGTTGCTTGTGTTTTTGGTGTCATATCCAGGAAGTCACTGCCCAAGAGCAAGGTAAAAAGGAAGTTTTTCCTTTATGTTTTTTTTCTGGGATTTTAACAATTTCAGTTCTTAAATTTAAGTCTTTAGTCCACATTGCGTTTATTTTTATGAGTTGTCCAATTCCATTCTTCTACGTGTAATTATCCAGTTTTTCCAACACTGTTGAAGACACTCTTCCTTCTCCATTGAGTATTCTTGCTTGCTTGTCAAACATTAGTTGACCATATATGTGAGGGTTTATTTCTGGGATCTAGGTTTTGTTCCATTGGCCTAAGTGTTTTTATGCCAGTACTGTACTCTTTTGATTACTGTAAGCTTTATAATATGGTTTGAAATAAAAAAACATGATGCGTCCAGCTTTGTGCTTTTTCTTTAGGATTCCTTTGGCCATTTGGGGTCTTTGTGGCTTCATAAAAATTTTAGGATTGTTATTTTCTATTTCTGTGAAAAATGTTATTGGAATTTTGATAGATATTGCATTAAATCTGTAGATGGCTTTGTGTAATATGGACATTTTAACAATATTAATTTTCTGACCAATAAACATAGGATATCTTCCCATTTGTTTGTGCCTTCAGTTTCTTTCATCAAAGTTCTAGTTTTCAGTGTAGAGAACTTTCACCTCCTTGGCTACATTTAGTCCTAGGAACTTTATTGTTTTTAACATGCTGGTGAATGAAATTGTTTCCTTTATATCTTTTTCAGACGTTTTGTTATCGGTATACAGAAACACGACTGTTTTTTGTATGTTGACTTTACTGAATGTATCGATTAGTGCTGGCAGGTTTCTGGAGGAGTCTTTAGAATTTCATCTGCATAATATCTCAGCATCTGCAAACATAGCCAGTTTTACTGCTTTCGTTTCTATTAGGGTGCTTTTTATTTCATTTTCGAGCCTGACTGCTCTAGCTAGTATTTTGGTACCGTGCTGAACACGAGTGTTGAGAATATAGAGAACTTTGCACAGTGCTTGGTACAAATTTTATTTCTGAGAAAGGCTGATGAATGATAAGACCTGGATTTGAAAACCAGCTCTTCCATTCTATTACATTATTATTATATCAAATGTACCTGAGAAAAAAATCTGACAGAGCTGCTGCCAATGAGGAATAAAATCATAGTAAAATAATGTTTGAAGAGAAATTTAGAAGTCAAAATCAGCTGGACCTGAAACGCTAAGAGAAAAGAGAGATTATCAGTAGAAAAATGAAAATAGAAATGTATGCTGGTTCTCAAGATGGGAGTAAATCTGTAATCCTGATTTCTTATGTAACTTATCTGTGAATTGTTCACATTACCATCTGGATTTGATTGTTACATTCAAGAGTCATTTCATGAGTATAACACATGGCATGGTACTTGGTAAAAGTTGTCAAAACACTCTGCTTTTCACTGGTCATGACATGAACACCTTGGAGAAGTTGCCATTGTTCATTTTTTCCCAGTGAATATCTTTTATCTTTCTTGGGGAAGATGTTCTTGCTCTTATAGATTTTTTTCTTAAAATCCTCTGATGAGGTGCTCATCTCATTTCAAGTAGAGAAGTTGCAACCTAATGATGGTGACCACATCCAATGTTTATTGGATGTTATTGTTATTACTGTGTCTGATATCATGCTAACCAAGTGTGTTGCCCTGGCATACTCAATTAATGTGCAAAATAACCTCATGACACCAGTGATAAATCCAACTTGCAGAGGAGCAAAGTACTTTGGCCCAGTTCACTGAGGCTGCTGAATAGAGGCTCTGCAGAGGAAACCCACATATGTGATTCCTTGCTTTTAACCAGACATGGTGGACCATCTTTCCTATGCCTTTCAACCCAGTTATTTCTCATTTGCTTCAACTGAATTCCTGGTGTTCATGTTAAAGAGCCTTATTCTGTCATAATTTATTTATCTACTCAAATTCATGATTTTTTTTTCCTACTATGTATCAGGTACTTTACCAAGGGCTGGGAATATAGAGCTCCAGCCTTCAGGAGCTTACACGTTCCAAAGGAAGCAGGATAATAAGATGATTGGAATCTGATAAATTAGGCTTGATGACCAGCCCTGCCACTTAACCACCTGTGTCATCTTATTTTCCTCTTTGAGGCTAAACCTCCATTTGTAAAATTTTAATAATAACAGTAATAGTACATATCTCACAGGGCTGAGATGAATGATACATGAAGTACTGCCTAGGTGGTACTTAGCAACTTAGTAAAGGTAGTACATAGTAGGGGATCCCTGGGTGGCTCAGCGGTTTAGCTCCTGCCTTTGGTCCAGGGCATGATCCTGGAGTCCTGGGATCGAGTCCTGTGTCAGGCTCTCGGCCTGAAGCCTGCTTCTCCCTCTGCCTGTGTCTCTGCCCATCTCTCTCTCTCTATGTCTATAATCAATAAATAAATAAAATCTTTAAAAAATTGGAGAAGTTCTTTTTTTTCCAAAAAAAAAAAGGTAGTACATAGTAGATACTTCATAGCATAGATTTTTTTCTAAAAAGTTAAGGCCTTTAGATAAGAAAGAATTAATATGTTCTTGTTTAAATACAGTGATGGAAGAGTGCACAGGATGCTATGAGAAGTCATCTGTTTAAATAGGGATATTCTAAATAATAGTGAAAGGGAATATAAGGGAAGGGAGAAGAAACGTGTGGGAAATATCAGAAAGGGAGACAGAACGTAAAGACTGCTAACTCTGGGAAACGAACTAGGGGTGGTAGAAGGGGAGGAGGGCGGGGGGTGGGAGTGAATGGGTGACGGGCACTGGGGGTTATTCTGTATGTTAGTAAATTGAACACCAATAAAAAATAAATTAAAAAAAAATAAATAGGGATATTCTGTCTATCCTTGGGGTCTAGCACAGTGATTGTGCTTGGTACTTCAATACATAATACATGCTAAAATTATTTTAATAAGCATTGCTTGTAAATGTGCTTTGAGTGATAGGGAGGTATTAGAATAAAGAACCAGTGGACAAGTATTCTTGGTGATGGCAGTGCCTGTGCAAAGTTAGTGTTATGCAGGTAAGTTACACAACAAATGTGGGAAACTCAGAGAGCCTGAGGTATGAGAGACGAGGTTAGAGAGAGACTCAAGTGTGAGATCAGGATGGCTCTTGTGTGTGAAATTTGAACTTAATTTTGAAAGCAACTATATTGGTTTGTTACAGCTGCCATCACAAAGTGCCACAGACTGAGGGGCTTAAACAACAGAAATTTATTTTCTTTTCTGGAAGCTAGAATTGAGACCAAGGTGTCAGAAGGCTTGGTTTCTTTTGTGGCTTCTCTCCTTGGCTCATAGATGGCCATCTTCTCCGTGTCTTCACCTAATCTTCCTTTTACACATGTCTGTGTCCAAGTTTCCCCCTCTTATGAGCACACAGTCACATTGAATTACAGCTCACCATAATGACATCATTTTAACATAATTACCACTTAAGGGCCGTATTTCCAAATATAGTCACATTTGGAGGTACTGGGGGGTTAAGATTTGAACATATGAATTTCTGGAGGACACGTTTCAGCCCATAAGACCTACCTACAGTTGTTGAAACAATGGAGTAGCAAGATGACATTTTTTACTTTTTGACAAAGAGAGGTTGGAGCTGGTGAAGGGAATTTAAAGATTGTTTATGTGAGATACTTGAAACCAGGGGAATGAAGTTTGCTCAAGGGGACTTATGTGGTGAGGTGAGAAGGTCAGAGGACAGAACCCTTGAGGATGATAATATCAAAGTGGTGAACAAAAGCAGGAGTCAGCAAAGGGGAATGAGAAAATATAGTCAGGGAAGCAGTGAGGGCCAAAACCAGGTAGTGCAAGCACAGATTTTCTAGCTTTAAACACAGATGTGTGAGAAATAGGATTTTCTTACTTGTTCTTCTGCTGAACTTATCCTTGATTGGGCCCTCATTCTATTGAAAAAGTTATTTTAGTTAATTCCAAGTGTGGTAATTTTAGCATGTTTTTGGTCATAGTTTAAGATACAATCTTGATCATTCAAGATTTCCTTCTCCCTTTCTTCCTATATAATCCCACTTTTGGAACTCTTGAGTAATGTCCCATGTGGGCCATCCTCTGAGCTATATGGTCATCCTGTCAAGACCTCAGATGTTTTCCTATCTTCATGACGGTGTCTGCTGAGTTGCCCACTTCCCATTGACCTCTGCTTATCTCTCCTGTGCCCTGTCCCTTCTAGTTCTGACCCTGGAGTCCCTTTGTCCTGCTGGTCCTTTTCTACCACACTATTCTCTGAGATAATTTGGCTGTTCCTTTACTCTACTATGGGCTTAAGCATGAGTTGGTTAAAGGTGCTAAGTTCAGAGCTGAGGAGAAAAAAACTGGGCTGGAGAATTGGGAGAGGGAGATGGTATCCTTCATTAAATGTCATTGAATGGGAAGCAGATTGCATTGATCGAAAAGTGAATGGGAACACAGAAGTTAAGTCTACAAGTCTTGACAAATCTCCATGAAATATATAGGATAAAGGTAGGAGAGTAGCAATAGGATGTTTCCTAGAGGGTGAGGAAGGCTTGAGGAAAGATTTTGAGCTTGGGGAAATAGGTGCTGGATTGTAGATGCAGAAAGAGCTAGTAGAAGATGAAACTTTAAATTAGTCTGTTTTGTGTGCTAATTCAGGAAGGGTTTTTAATGTTTTGATTATGCACTGCCTACTTTAAGGAATTAATAGAGCTAGAATTTGGTTACCACATAATGAGCCTCATCTTTTTCATCACCCTTAAGAGATTGTGTAAGCCCAAAAGAGCCGATATGAAAATTTTTAAACAGCTAGAAAATGGATAGTGATGGTACTTTCCCACTTACAGTATGATTTGATTTTTTTCTTCAGTTACCTTTAGTGGGTGCTTACTATGTGCAAGGTACTGTACTAGCCTCTTAGGATCCAAACATGAATAAGACAGTCTATGCCATTGAGGAAATCACAGACTAGTTATTAAAATATAGTGTTATAAGGATTATAATAAAGGTGTTATATACTCATACTATGGCATTGCAGACAGACCAAGCAGCTATTTAGGCGATGTCTCTGTTCAGGCTACTATAATGAAATACCACAGACTGAGTGGCTTATAAATGACAGAAATTTATTTCTTATAGTTCTGGAGGCTAGAAGTCAGAGATCAAGGTGCCAGCATGGTTGGGTGAGGGTCCTCTTTTGCATCACACACTGTATTCTCACATGTTGGAAGATGCTAAGGAATTCTGTGGGGTCTCTTCTAAGGGCACTAATCCCAATCATGAGTGCTCTGTCCTCCTTATCACCTCCCAAAGGCCTCATCTCCCAAAATCATGCATTAGTCATGAGGACTAACACGTGAATATTGGAAGGACACCAGCTTTCATCCCTTGTACTTATATAGCATACGCATTTTTATTTTTGAAGCACAAAAGAAAGTGCAAATAAATTCATTGCTTGATGGTTATATAGTTATTCATAACAGCTGCCTTCTATATTTGAGAGATTGTCAGGTGGAAAAGAGATGAGGCTTTTCCTCTGTTGACTTCTGAAGTGGAACATAGAACCACTGATAGGCCAGATGAAGGGAACAGTTTTCCTACATGATTTTATACAGATGCACACACACACATGCACTCATGCATGTTAATATTGGTCATTACTGAAGAAACAATAAGGATGGAAGAAGGAATAGTAGAATAAAGATATTTGGTATCTACATAATGTCATTTTAAAAATTAAAAGGGAAATAAGAATACCTTTTTATCAAATACATCTGAGTGCATTTTAAAAACAGCACAGGATGGCATAAGAATATAGTATGGATTAAAAACATAATGGTTAGGGGATCCCTGGGTGGCTCAGCGATTTGGCGCCTGTCTTCGGCCCAGGGCATGATCCTGGAGTCCTGGGATCGAGTCCCGCATCGGGCTTCCTGCATGGAGCCTGCTTCTCCCTCTGCCTGTGTCTCTGCCTCTCTCTCTCTCTCTCTCTCTCTCTCTCTCTCTCTATCTGTGTGTGCGTGTGTTTCTCATGAATAAATAAATAAAATTTAAAAACAAAAACAAAAACAAACCCATAATGGTTAAAACAAATCAGAGACTTGTATGTGAATACTTGAAAATAGCAGAAAATATTCAGTTATTGTAGAAAGACATGATCCCTCACATTGAAAAAGCACATTGGGTGCCAAGCAGAATAAAAAAGAACAAATCCATCTCTAGACACATTTAGGTAAAACTGCATTATGCCAGAGGAGCTATTAAGAGCTAAAGATAATTCTTTAATAAAGTAGATCATGTACAAAGAAATGACAATGGACTGAAAGCAAATGCAAGAAAAAAATGATATCTTCAAAGCACTAAGAAAAAAATAACTCAAAATCTAGAATTATATGCCTAGTTAAGTTGATAGGCAAAAGACATTGGAGTGTTGGGGAATTGTGAGAAGAAAAAATTTGAAAAGAAAAATTGTTTTGCTTTGAAACAACCACTGATCCTAACTTTATTAAAATAATCGAAAAAAATTAAACAAGTAACATTTAGTAAGTTTGTGTTAATGAAAAAAGTATGTAAAAATGGAATTAGAATAAATATATAGTATGAATTTATAAATTATGCCAAATAAATCTAAGGATATTTAAAAACTGGATAAAGAAAATTCAGAACAGAATGTACATTACCAGAGACTTGACAATTGAAGCATGCTATATATATTTTTTGAAGTATTATTTTCATGAGGTTGTTCAGTTCCCTGTTTCTAGAGTGAAAATGCACACAAGGTACATGGGGATGATAATCAGGTTAACTATGTTGGTAAATAATTGCTTTCCTATATCTTTAGGAATTTGTGTTGCTTTTCCGCTTGAGTAGAAAGACATTATACAAAAACTAGTTTGCCTAGAAGCCTCTCTTTCTATTAAAAAAAATTTAATATCTTAATTATCTTTTCAGGAACGAAACTTGGAGAATGCTGACCTTTAGAGTAAATACTTTATCATGAAGGGAGAGCCCATTTGATAATGCCAACGTCTGGTTGCTCTGTTGTGCTTTACAGAATGTTCTTTCTCTGCCGGAGTTTGCCATCTGAAAGCACAGTTGAAGGGGGAAGCACTTGATGACAAATGGGTCTTTATTCTTGACATAAAACAACTAGAAACAACCAAATATCAAATTGTAATTGCTTTTATTCAGGTGAATGTGAAATTAGGAGGTACTTATGAAGTGGTGAGATGAGGACTGGAAAAGTAGTTGAAAAGTTTCGCTCAAATATCAGATATTAATCTTTACCATGATTCATCCAGATGCTTTCGTCTTTTTCCAAATGTTACAGCTCGTGCCATCTGAGTTCGGCGAGTCCTTAGCAATGATAGAATTGTCAATAATTTCAGCATAATTGATATTTAAGTATTAACTGCTAATGATATAAATCTTTGAAATAGCAACAAAAGTTAATCCTTTTTAGTTACTACCAGCTTGGGCCATATTTGAACTAGTGACTTAGAGGTAACCTATATAGTCTCATAAAATCCTTTCCAAACACTGGAGAGTGATCCTGGACCCAAGATATGCATTTGATAGTTTTCATTTTGTATAGTTACGTTAGTTGAACTTAACGTTTCCCCAGATACCTTTAAAGTTGAAGAGTTTAGGGAGGGAACAGTTTGGAACGTGAACTCTCAACCCTGTATTGAATGATGTAATGTAATTAAAACTACCCTCAAAAGAGATTAGATTGAGTAGGTTTCACTACAAATGAGTGAAAATGCTGATCTACTCTATGAAAATAAATGAAAATTTGCAACCTTAATTCCTTTTTTATGACAAGCTGCCAGTAATGAAACATAATATAAGATTACATTTAATAATTTTACTCATTACTTATAGAGCAAAATCTTACTTTGCAGTAAAAAGTTATTACTGTTTAGATACCACTGACATTCATTTATGAAACTGATCATTCCAACCAGCCAACTGTGAAAATGAATGTAGGTTTTAAAACATTTATGCACTGGTTAGTCAATTTAATGTACATTAGGCATGAAGAGGATCAGAAGGCATCGCATTTCTAATTCTAAACAGTTGTGAAAGTAATATGTATTTATTGTTCAGAAAAATTGAAATGGTGTGAATGTTCCTTATTATTTTATTCAGAAAATAGCAAAAACAATTATAGTATAAATGAACTCACGCACTGTGTCTTGATTACTTCTTCTCCTATGGGAACTCATTGAATTTTCTCTTTAGAAAACTCTCTCTTTTGTTCTTAAACTGCTGGGTAGAGTCACAGTTGTGTTCAATATCTGTGCTTGTTTTTTCTTCTAAAGAGTCTCAAATTACTTTCAACTTCAGTACATTTATCTGAAGCTGTACATCGCCAAAATGTTTGAACTTCCCACACAAAATAAAGAGGACACTGATGATCCAGAGATGGTGTTGGAGAGCAGGACCACTCCGTAGAGGAGAGAATGCTGCTTAGCCGGATAGGCGGCTGGAATCTGAGCAGGATTTTCTTTCTTGTTTCTGCTATTACCACAGTCCAAAGTGCCCTATACAGGTGGAATGACCAGATAATGTATGACTTAAGTCAAGATGCCTTTGAGGGTGAAAGTGAACATTATTAATAAGCTGGAGAGCCAGCAGGAAACCAGGACTGTCCTGGGTAAATCTGAATGTGTGGCTCCACTTAGAGGGAACAGTTAACTTTAGGGTAGTGCTCACTGCTGGCTTTTATCACTGCTGGTGTGGAGGAGTTGTCATTCTGAATGTTCACCTTGGATTTTTAAAATTATTTTCAAAAAAAAAATTATTTTCAGTCACTCCATAAATATTTGACATCCTGCTTTCAGCAGGAAACTCTGGATGCTAAGCACAGTGCAAATAAGTAGGGGGCCTAGTTGGTCCCAAATGGTTTAAAATCTAAGAGTTTAAAATCCTAAAGATGAAAAAGACGCTATTAATAAAAACTAAATGTTAAATGAGTGGTAAGAGCTTTAGTGCATCAAAGAAGAAGATGAGATCATTGTATAAGTTGTCCGGCCTGGAGACTGCCCAGAAAGATGCTGCAAGGCCTTGACATAGGTAGAGTTCCGATACACGGAGAAGGAAGCAGAGGGGATATTTTGGAAGAGAACAATATGGAGGAAAATGAATCTTATTCATAGGGCAGTGAGTCAATTAAGTTGGTTTGTGGTTGGGAATGGGAGGAAGAAAGATTATTTAAAAAATGAGGTCAAATTCTATGAACCTGTCAAAGGATAGAATATGGAGTTTGAACTTGATCCCATTTGGAAATGGAGTCCTACTGAATGTGCAGGGACAAGCCAATGATATAAAGAAAGATGTATTTTAGAAGGAATCATTTGGCAGGAGAGTGCAGGAGGTTGAAGAGAAGGGAAGCTGAAGGGGCCTTTCAGTGGTTGCCCAGCGTGGGTGTAAGGTGTAGCATTAGAATGCAAGGAAAGGAACCCCCGTGGGGAAGGAAGGATGATGGAACTTGGTTGATTGGCTGTGGGAAACTGCCGAAAGGCGTGAGCGAGAAGACCAGAAAACCCCAGAGGGAGCTGATTTGGAGGCAAGACCCCAAGTTTTATCGCAGACATACTGAGTTTCAAGTGTTGTGTGGATGATTCAAGAGAACATGTTTAGGCAGTTGGAGATCATACAGCAAAGCGCCATACTTCTGTGCATTATCTGAAAATGTGTGCACTTTCCAACAACTGTTCATTCTTTCAGAGCACTCTGCACGCTTCGTAAACCGTAATCAAAATTCTACTTTGGTGAAAGAAGCTGGGAGGAATATTCTGACTAACACCGAGTAAGAGTTTGATGAACTTAGGTTTTTATCCTGTCTCTTGCTTGAATTCTGAGGCTTAAGGTAAAGGACCTTCCTTCTCACTGCTTCTGGACTAATCTCTTATCTGGGCAATGAAGGGATTAGATCAAAGCCTCTTCTAGTTTCAGAGTGTCCAAGGGGCTGTCATAGTCATGCTTTTCATGGTCCTGCTAATTTGGAACATGATACCAGTATCAGTTTCCCATTGGTGCTGTAACAAATTGCCGCAAATCTGGTGTCTTAATGAAAATTTATGATGTTACAGTTCAGTAGGTCAGAAGGTTCAGTAGGTCATGAGTCTCACTGAGCTAAAATGAAGGGGTCAGCAGGGCTACATTGCTTTCTGGAGGCTCTAGAGGAGGATCCATTTTCTTGTTCTTTCCAGCTTTTAGAGGCCACTGACATTCCTTGGCTCATGGCGCCTTCCTCCGTCCTCAAAGTCAACATTGACAGATCTGGTCCTTCTCATACACATCACTTGGATCTTCCCTTCCCTTCCCTTCCCTTCCCTTCCCTTCCCTTCCCTTCCCTTCCCTTCCCTTCCCTTCCCTTCCCTTCCCTTCCCTTCCCTTCCCTTCCCTTCCCTTCCCTTCCCTTCCCTTCCCTTCCCTTCCCTCCCCTCCCCTCCCCTCCCCTCCCCTCCCCTCCCCTCCCCTCCCCTCCCCTCCTCTCCCCTCCCCTCCCCTCCTCTCCTCTTCCACTTTTAACAATCATTGTGATGAAATTGGGTCCATCTAGATAATACAGAATAATTATGGACCTCTCACGATCCTTATATTAATCACACCTGTAAAGTCCCTTCTGCATAAGATAACATACATATTCACAGGTGCCGGGGATTAGGACATGAACATCTTTGCAGGGGTGGGGGGGGTGGCAGTGAGGGGGGTGGGGACATTATTCTGCCTACTATGATACTTTTCCAAAGAAAACAGGAAACTATCTTACTCTTTTCTTATGCTTTGTGTTTCATGTAATACTGAAACCTCATTCAAAGCTTTACTTCATTCTGTGATATAAATATGCATTTTGATAATTTAAAAAAATTTCTTAGTTTAAAAGATGACAATGATTGTCACCGATAAGGCATGAGTTGAGTGATTTTTTTTAAATCTCTTAATTCCACCGTTCAAAAAATATAAAACTTAGTAAATATATGCTTTTAAACTTAAAGTGCAAAACTCCTTTTTCCTAAAATAGGGAGAGGATGTAATCATATATTCATTTGCCTTAGGAAATAATGCATTTCACTATAAATAGTAAAGGGTGAAAAATTAGACTGTAGTATAGCTTTTCACATTTTAAAGCTTTTTGCTACAAAGATACTTCAGAATAAAAGCATGTCTAATCATAGACCAATTCCTTTTCCTTTTCTAACTTCAGCTTGATAAAAAGGAGCTTTCAGATGTTTCAGTTTCTATCTGTAAACAACCACCAAAGCAGTAATTATCTTCCACAGAGTCTTGAAGTCATGTTAATTGAGGTTTGTGAAGAGAGGTCCTCTGTAAGAGGGTGTGTCATTATTCCTTTGTAACGTGCTCCTGTCAGACAGGTGTCGTACTGGAAGAAACCATTGTGACGATGCCACAAATAGGCGTAGAAATTCATTTTTTAATTTTTAATTTTTTTCTTTTTAAAAATTTAAATTCAATTAATTAACATATAATGTCTTATTTGTTTCAGAGGTAGAGGTCATTGATTCTTCAGTCTTATATAATACCGAGCGCTCATTACATTACGTGCCCTCCTTAATGTCCATCACCCAGTTATCCTATTCCCCTCCCCTCCCCTCCAGTGACCTTCAGTTTGTTTCCTATGATTAAAGTCTCTTATGGTTTGTCTCCCTCTCTGATTTCATCTTGTTTTATTTTTTCTTTTCTTCTCCTATGATCCTCCATTCTGTTTCTTAAATTCCACATAAGAGTGAGATCATATGATAATTGTCTTCCTCTGATTGATTAATTTCACTTAGTATAATATGCTCTAGTTCCATCCACATCGTTGCAAATGGGCATACAAATTTAAATGGATATCAACAGGTCAGGTATTTGAGACTTTCATTTTTTGTGAAAACATTCCTGAGTCCAGTGACTCTAGATGGAAAAATATGTTCCCAAGGAATTATGTTGGGTTCATTTTTCTTAGTAAAATTTCCAGTAAACAATTCATAGCCCTGATAAATATCAGAAACAGTAATTATTAAGTTATAGAATAATTACAAGGAAAGTTTCATAGTCAGTACAAAACTGATAATGGTCCTTGGTAAAATAAGCTCCTAAAAAGCGAAACAAAATATTTTATTCTAATTAACTGATACCCCCAAAAAGGGGAAAGAGGGATACACTTTGCATTCCTGCCTGCAACAAGAGCCAACTCAAACCCTACCCATAGAGTTTCTTAATACACAAGGGAAATGGCTAAAACCACAGTGGAAATAGAAAATATCTTCAATAGTTTAATAAGTTCTTTATAGATCTTGGAAACTAGCCCTTTATCTGATATGTCATTTGCAAATATCTTCTCCCATTCTGTAGGTTGTCTTTGAGTTTTGTTGACTGTATCCTTTGCTGTGCAAAAGCTTCTTATCTTGATGAAGTCCCAATAGTTCATTTTTGCTTTTGTTTCTTTTGCCTTTGTGGATGTATCTTGCAAGAAGTTACTATGGCCGAGTTCAAAAAGGGTGTTGCCTGTGTTCTTCTCTAGGATTTTGATGGAATCTTGTCTCACATTTAGATCTTTCATCCATTTTGAGTTTATCTTCGTGTATGGTGAAAGAGAGTGGTCTAGTTTCATTCTTCTGCATGTGGATGTCCAATTTTCCCAGCACCATTTATTGAAGAGACTGTCTTTCTTCCAATGGATAGTCTTTCCTCCTTTATCGAATATTAGTTGCCCATAAAGTTCAGGGTCCACTTCTGGATTCTCTATTCTGTTCCACTGATCTATGTGTCTGTTTTTGTGCCAGTACCACACTGTCTTGATGACCACAGCTTTGTAGTACAACCTGAAATCTGGCATTGTGATGCCCCCAGATATGGTTTTCTTTTTTAAAATTCCCCTGGCTATTCGGGGTCTTTTCTGATTCCACACAAATCTTAAAATAATTTGTTCTAACTCTCTGAAGAAAGTCCATGGTATTTTGATAGGGATTGCATTAAACGTGTATATTGCCCTGGGTAACATTGACATTTTCACAATATTAATTCTGCCAATCCATGAGCATGGAATATTTTTCCATCTCTTTGTGTCCTCCTCAATTTCTTTCAGAAGTGTTCTATAGTTTTGAGGGTATAGATCCTTTACATCTTTGGTTAGGTTTATTCCTAGGTATCTTATGCTTTTGGGTGCAGTGAGAATGGGGAAAATTAACAAGGCAGGAAACAACAAATGTTGGAGAGGATGCGGAGAAAAGGGAACCCTCTTACACTGTTGGTGGGACTGTGAACTGGTGCAGCCACTCTGGAAAACTGTGTGGAGGTTCCTCAAATAGTTAAAAATATACCTGCCCTATGACCCAGCAATTGGACTGTTGGGGATTTACCCCAAAGATACAAATGCAATGAAACGCCGGGACACCTGCACCCCGATGTTTATAGCAGCAATGGCCACGATAGCCAAACTGTGGAAGGAGCCTCGGTGTCCAACGAAAGATGAATGGATAAAGAAGATGTGGTTTATGTATACAATGGAATATTACTCAGCTATTAGAAATGACAAATACCCACCATTTGCTTCAACGTGGATGGAACTGGAGGGTATTATGCTGAGTGAAGTAAGTCAGTCGGAGAAGGACAAACATTATATGTTCTCATTCATTTGGGGAATATAAATAATAGTGAAAGGGAATATAAGGGAAGGGAGAAGAAATGTGTGGGAAATATCAGAAAGGGAGACGGAACGTAAAGACTGCTAACTCTGGAAAACGAACTAGGGGTGGTAGAAGGGGAGGAGGGTGGGGGGTGGGAGTGAATGGGTGACGGGCACTGGGTGTTATTCTGTATGTTAGTAAATTGAACACCAATAAAAAATAAATTAAAAAAATAAAAAATAAAAAAATAAAACAGTAAAAAAAAAGAAAATATCTTCAATAGTTTCTATTGTAAACTTTTTACCCCAGAGAAACAGGACAAAGCAAACCAGATTAACTGTATGGCCCCCCTTGTTTCCTTGGTTTACGTTTGTCTTTCTTTTTGTAACCTCCTCTTGGTTCATGGCTCTACTCTTTGTTCTAGTTTCTCAAAGAGCACTAAGTGAAGTGTATTAGCATGGTTTATTTTGATAGCCCTTAGTTCTAGACGAAATGTGCTACAGTAGTTAGCAGAGGTAGCTGATTGGATGAGATGCAAAGGGGAAAAAACACATTTAGCTTTTGAGCACAATTTCCAACACTTAGCCATTATAATCTAATGAATCACTATGATCCCATATAGATTTAAAATACTGTACATAATGTGTGTATCGTTGGAAAACTTTATGAATTTTTCTTACCCCTGGACTAATATATTCATTTATTATTGATAGTCCATGGTTTAACATTTTATGGTCTATTTATTGTTTATACTGTATTGTTTCCCCAATACAGTATGCACATTCCTGAACTCTCACAGCTGACTCTTTCTGAATGTCCTTTCATGTCCTTTCCAGACAGTCACAACCTAGTCATCCTTCAAAACCCAGCTCACCGTTTTCTTATACTGTAAAATCTTGCCTAACATGCAGCCTACGGTGGTGTCTCCCTTCTCTGAACTTTCTTTCTTTCTTTTTTTTTTTTTAATATTTTATTTATTTATTCATGAGAGACACAGAGACAGAGACACAGGCAGAGGGAGAAGCAGACTCTATGCAGGGAGCCTGACGTGGGACTCGATCCTGGGTCTCCAGGATCAGGCCCTGGGCTGAAGGCAGACGCTAAACCGCTGAGCCACAGGGGGATCCCTCCCCTCTCTGAACTAATATAGAGCCTATCATGATGTTGAGCCCTATGTTTCTAGTTATTATTTGTGTTTATTTATTAGCTTTCCAACTAGATACTGAAAAGATTCTTCGAGGCAGAGATTATTTGTTCTATATCTTTGTATCCTTGGCACTTTGCTTAACGTGGTTCAGGTTTTAGGTTGCTTATAATTTGTCAGAACTTTGGCTGCAAATTAAGCCCAACTTATGCACTGACTAACTATTAAGTATTAAGAAAGCCTAGGAATGGGTCTGGCTGAATATTTAGTCATGCTGGACCAGGTAACCCAAATTTATCATCTGGAATCTGTCCTTTTATGTGTATTGTCTCTGCTTTCCTTTGTCTTGGTTTTGTACTCATTGCACCCTACACTTTGCCTTCTGGCAACAGAGGGAGAGCTTCCCTCTCTTCATAGATCCAGGGAAAGCCCTAGGGCTGATGTTCATTGGCTTTATTGGACTGTCTTGGGTTATGTGCCGGACTTGAGTTACATGCCTAAGTCTTGAGCCAGAGAGTGGGATCAGTTATCCTCTCTCTACTATAACATATACACTGAAATCAGTGAAGGGCGGATCCCAAAAGGAAAAGATGGGCTTTTGTGCCAGCAGAATAGGGAATAGATGCTGACAGGCATGAATAAGATGCTGATTGGAGATTTCAGTAAATGTTTGCTGATTGGTCAACTAAACCTCCTTTTAGGAATAAAGTCAGATTTGTAGAGATTCTGTACCATTTTCCACTTTCATCCCAAATATTTTATCATTAGATAGTGCCATATGTCATCTGAGTACTTCATAGTCATGGTTGGAGGTGGATGTGAAGGTGATATGACATATGACTTTGACTTCCCCACTGATTTAACACCAAGGTTGAAAGGCAATTACTCTCTCAAGGATGGTTTAATAACTGTGCTTAGGTACCTTGAACCTTTAAATGGGCCCTCACAGTTATTTTGTGGAAGAGCGAATAAAACAGTAACGAAACCTCTCACTGTGGATTTTGATGATGACAGCCCAATGGGTTCATGATAAAAGTATGTAGCATTGTCAACCGGTTTAACTACTAGTTGTGTGACTGTTTTGGAGTCTTTCACTGAGAACTATGTTGACTTCAGAAATTGTTTATAAAGCATACAAATGGTGAGCTTTTGAAGTTGTCATTGTTTCCAGCATTAGTGGTCAAGACATGTATACTAAGCTGGATAATAGGGTTTTTGACTGCCTATTTTGTGCATTGAGAATGAAAAACAGAGATTTGAAGTACAAAAACCTAAGTCACGTATTCAACAAATTGTCTGAAATCCAGACAATAGAGATCATAATGAACATTATAGATAGCAAAGATTATTAATTTCCATGGGAAGTGGATGCTGGACAGGCCAAACCAAGATATCCATTGGGGGGGGGGGGGTTGTTCAATAATTGTGTGCAAATCGATCAATTTAACATCCCTGTAGGACGGAAATCAGGTTTGTGTGGATTCTGAATTGTTCTTTACCTTCATTCCAAACACATTATGGTTAGACAGTATAATAATATATTTGGATAAAAGCATAGATAATCCTTTATCATTTGAATTTTATTTTTTTAAAGATTTATTTATTTATTTTAGAGAGAGTGGGAGGAGGGGCAGAGGAAAAGGGAGGGAGAGAATCTCAAGCAGACTCCGTGCTGAACCTGATGTGGGGCTGGATCCCAGGACCCTGAGATCATAACCTGAGCTGAAACCAAGAGTCAGATGCTCAACTGACTAAGCCACCCAGGCACCTCATTGTTTAGTTTTGAATATGCCTTTCTTAGCTAATTTGTTTGTGTGTGGGAAAAGAGCAAATCAAGCATAAATAGAATAGTGTGTCCTTTAGAAATTAATGTTGTGAAATGTCTGAGAAAGTTAATATTTACTTTATTCAAAAATACTGAGTACTGTTTTAATTTTATCTTTAATTTTTACCTTTTAGAACTGGAAGATAAGCAGAAATCTAAAGCTGGTACCTCTTCGAATATTAATTTGTTCTTACAAATGTTTCAATAAACGTGGTCTTAACCTCTTTGGAATTGCTCAAGTATAGAGCTGGTGAGAAACGCATTTAGAGCCTCACATGACTTGCCCCATCAGCTCTGCACACACAGTCAGATTATGCCCTACTTATGATACCATGCTGTGTCTCTTCTCTTTGCCAATACATTAAGCAAAGGAAGTAAAATTATTTACTTGTAAAGATCCCAGTGTAAGCACTGTAATCTCCCTTTAGCTTGTTTAGATTCTAAGAATGCTGTTTCTTCTTTGACTTAAAATAAAGAGTGGAAAAATAAAGATCTGTGTGGCAAGTGTTATTTTTTCCTGTCATTTTAAGACCACCACCCTCCTTTTCTAGATAAGTATTAAGAGACTTTGAGAGGGACAAGTATTTATTTTATGCGTGTTTTGCCATTGAAAGAGAATTACTTTTTAGTGCTAGACAGTTGTATCACATTTGTATGATTTCAGATGAGCTCTTCTTTTTTAAGAGGCACTAATGTCTGACTAAGATAAAACCTTTAGTCTACTTAAAATGGAGTAGAAGGCTGGAAACTCAGGCTTGGTTACTCCTAATATCACTTTGTTTATACTTTTAAAGTTTTGTTCCTTATTTTTGTTTTTCACAAGAGACACTTACAGAAGCCAGCGCAATAGTTCTGAAATGAGAATGAGTCCTTTTCTTTGAAGGACCACAGAAAAGGAGAGAAAGAAGTTATGGAAATATATGGTATAGTTTGCATAGACCAGTGGTCTTTGCCTGTGTGGTTCTGTCCAGCAGCAGCTGAGAACTTGTTAGAAATAGAAATTATTTGGTCCTACCCTAGACCTACTAAATCAGAAACTCAGGGAGTACAACTCAGCAATCTGTGTTTTATCAGATCCTCCAGGTGATTTCGAGCCATGCTCTCCTTTGAGAACCATAGGTACTGATTAAGAGAAAATTGCTATAGGTTCAGAAGAGCAAGAGATTTGACCATAATTTTATTTAAATTCCACTAGAAATATGTTTCTTCACATAACTATTTGGCGGTACTTCTGGTAGAAAGCGGAGTGGATTCTCATTTTCCATATATTTTATTATTTATATTACTTTCTCAACTAGACCTTTTTTTAGTTCACTTCAGGGTATACTCTTTCATGTATAGGGTTGCCTCTAGCATACCTGGGAAGCTAAATCAGTGGAGCACAGCGGAAAGGCCTTCAATCAATACCAGAGTCAAGCCCCACCGAGACAGAGATGGGGCCTCAAGGTAAATTTCTAAAGGCTCCATTAATCAAGAATGCATTTTAAACAAAAATAAAAAACAAAGTACACATGAAAGTCATAGGAGCTCATTAAAAATGAGTTATAGGAATAAACGGTGTGTGTTTATTGAGGGAAAACTACTCAGAAAATTGATTTTGATTAGGGAAATATTTTTATGCAACATGTGCTGTTCAAAAGAGCATTTTGTTTACCATTTCAATCTCGACCTCAGCCACGGTTTATAGGCCATCTTGGTTCTGGGGAGAACACTGTATCCATCCATTCATCTATGTACTCATTTGTTCAACAAATATTTCAAGTACCCTTGAACTTCAGGTGACATGAAAAGAAAATGTTAGCTCTACCTTTTCACCCCATCCTCGTCATATCTCAGGGTCCTGAGACCTGTTTTCTGCCCCCTTTTCCAAAACTGGTCTTTTGGAGGTCAGCCGTGACTTCCTACCAATTCACTTGTTCCTCATCTGGCTGGTCTTCCCTGCAGATTTGAGCTCAGTTGACCTTCGTCTACCTCTTGAAACTATATGCTTTAGGTTCATTCTTTATTTCTCTGGTGGCCTCTTCCAATACCTCTAACCGAATTCTCTATATTCTTTCAAAAACAAGGGTTCTACGAGACTCTTTGCTCAGTACATTTTCTTCTCTTAGTACTTTTTCTTTACTTGAAGGAACTCATCTACTCCTACCAGTTTTATTTAGCTTCATTTATCACACCTGGGTGAGTAGCTCCTCTGTCTCTTTAGTTTTAGCTCATGTTTCCAAGCTTTCCACTACAACATTTCTAAAACAGGACTGATTCTCTTCTCTCTCTCTTTTTTAAAGATTATTTATTTATTTGAGTGAGAGCAGGAGCAGGGGGGAGGATCAGAGGGAGAGAAAGTAGCAGGCTCTCCACTAAGCAGGGAGCCGGACATAGGGCTCAATCCCAGGACTCTGGGATCATGACCTGAGCTGAAGGCAGATACTTAACCTACTGAGCCACCCAGGTGCCCCAAGACTGATTCTCTTCTTCACAAATTGTTGTCTTCCCATGTAGTAAACACATATTTACTGAGGCACAACTATTTACCAGGCACTGTTTTTTGTTTGTTTTTGTTCTAGGAATATAGCAGAACAAACTGGTAGGGCGCTTGCTCTCAGAAAGCTCATATTCTAATAGGGCAGGGGAGGCAAATAAGGAAAAATAAACAAATAATATGGTGATATATACTTTGAAGAGAAGTAAAATCAGATTTGGGAGATAGAGAATGATGGGAATACTTTTTATAGAGAGCAGTCTGGGTCTGATAAGGTAATATTTGGTCAGAGATCTAAAGTGAGTAAGGGCATGAACTCTACAGGTAGAATATAATGAATCAGAATCAGTTGAGTGAAAGGCAACAAGCTCAGGATGATGCTAAAAGTGCCAAGTAATCAATGGTGTGCTAAAGAAAAATCATGACTCTGATGTCAGAAAATTTAGTGTTGCTGGATGCACGGTCATGCATCAGATGTCACCATGGCAACCAGACTGGGGAAGGATGTACCTGCTTCTACTCTGTGGTCCACCCCATGTTCTGAATCACTGGTTAATTAAATCAGAAATTTAGTTATTCTTACTCCATATGTACATGGAGTGTGTATGTGCATGTGAGTTTGCGGTCTCTTCTTGCCAATCTGTAATTCATCCGAGACACTAATAGAATCTGAAACACTGCAAAATATTTTTACTCCTAACAATTACAACACCTTTATTTATTCAGATTAAGTTGAAGCAGCCGAAACATTGACTTTTTATGGATTATTTGGATTCAATTTTTTCCCTTTTTGTCTCTCGTGGGTGCTTTCTGGAATTTTCTTGGTTTACTCACATTTGCCTCAGAAGCATGTGGGAGAGTAAGGAAAGAGAAATTAAGTCTTTTACTGTTTTTCATAAACTCATATCATCATCAGCTGTGGGGAAGTAGTGCCAGACAGAAGAATATACATATTATTTTAGGGTTATTAATGAATTCTGTTTGTCTCTACTTACTAATTTCTTCCCAGTCTATTCTATTCCTATTCTTTTTTATTCCTATTCTATTAGTGCATTTCTATATGTCTCCAGTTACTTTGAATAATTCAAGCATAATCTCTGGTTATTTATATTTGTGGATCTCCTTTGTCTACACAATTCAATGTGGATTTTTCTCCCAATATTAATTATCCAGTATTTCCAACAACTGTTCAGAATGGTGCTAGTTGAATCCAATGGGATAAGAATCAGTAAATTTAGCAAAGTACTGATACTATTTTTATATAATCAAAGCCGTAAGCCATTAACAATATTTTTGATATTTGCCTTTTTAAAAACCTTTTTGGTTAAAAAACCTTTATTTTCTTTATGTTAATGTTTATTAATGGAGATTACTGAGAAGGTTTTAGATAAAGGGGGAGAGAGTTTTTTTTTTCACTCGATAAAGTTTCTAAAATTTTGACAATAACCTATGGAACTCTCATTGGTTTTTCTGCATAAAATACCTCTTTGTATGTTCTTTATGTCTAGGTTATTTCCCAGACTGCAGCTGTGAGAAAATAAATAGCTGGAAGTCAGTTGCACATGCTAAAAATAATTGTTTTGCCTCTTGTGCAGAGAAAATTCCAGGGCTGTTTAATCTGCAGACCCACTGCTGGAATTTGGGGAGCTTTCTGCAGGCCACAGGGCTCCGAATCGTGTGGAGTCTCCTGACTTGAGGTTCAGAAGGGACTTTGAGATACCTAGACCAGCTGTGGCCCACCAGCATTGATGAGGGGACTTTTAAATAGTCCTCATCCTGCTAGAGTGTGAATCCTGAGGGGTCAGAGTAATCACCTGAGGTAGAAAAGAGTGCAGAATATATGGCCTGTTTCTACATACAGGGTCCGAATGAGTGAGGATGGCTAATAGGGCAACACCATTGGTAAACAGTGGGCTGGTGGTGGATGAGTGAGCTATAAGAGCTGAAAGAGGGAGGCTGAGTTAGAAGGTAGGTGGAGAAAACAAAGGATCTATAATGTCATCGCAGCAGACCATCCAAGGGCAGCTGAGAGATCAGACACATTGGAGGGCTGGTGTCTGGGCCTTGCCCAGAGAGGTAGGGCTCATCAGCATCACTGCAGACTCCAGGTGAGGACAAGCTTGGGTGGAGGCTTGCAGGCCGATAGCATGGGGCTGGGGCCATGTGTGTGTGTGTGGGAGATGTTTACAGGGGCCATTTTATGGGAAATCTGCCTTTTATTCCCTTAGATAGTAGGTAAAAATTTGGAGAGAGGACAAAGGTGTTTTAGAGGATGAGAAAGTCGGATGCAGGGGAAACGGATCATAAAGAGCTACTACTTCTGGTAACGTTAGAAAAAGCTTCCAATCGAATTATAACCAAAACCTTTTTGATTTCTTTCTCATGTAAATCAGAGGTTACATGTAATTTATCATTTTATCTTTCCAAATAGAAGATGAGAAAGGGCATTTAAAATGCTTTAAAGCTTACCACTTTAAATACCTCAGTCAAGTAAGTAATATTGACTTAAAAAAGTACTTAGGAGAATAAAATATCCATATTCCATTGAAAGACTACCATTTTGGTTTATAATTGCTCATCCACTACTTTTCTTGATACCTTCAATAGGGAAGACATTCTTTAAAGCTAGGGATAGATAAAGCCTTATAGACATTCTGTCTGTTCCTAACACAACATCCTCTCTCACCCTGCAGGGAGTGGTTCCCAGGATAACTAAACCCCTTACCTTCTGTTTCTCCTGTGTGTCATCATTTTCTATTTAACTCCATATTTTATTTACAAATATTATTTATTGTCTGTCTCATTCCACTCTAATGGAAACTCCATGAGAGCAGGGCAGGGCTTTTCCCCTTAACATTTTATTATAAAAATTCTCAAACATAGAGAAAAGTTGGGAGCATTTTACAGTGAACATTCACATGCCTATTACCTAGATTCTACAATTCCCATTTTACCATATTTGCTTTTATTACATATCTATTCATCTCTCTATTCAGGCATGAATCCATTTTACCATTTTATTTTTGATATAATTTGAATTTGGAGACATCAATGTGTTTTTCTTCTAATATTTGTCTGTATGTAACTAGAATTCAATACTTATTTCTTTTCTTCCCTGTGGTAAAATTTATATGCATGTGTTTACACGCACAAAGTTACATGACTTTTGCAAGTGCATTTATATACCTTTATCCAGATACACAGTATTACCATGACCCCAGAAAATTCTCCTTTGTGCCTTCCCTGTAGGGTTTGACAGATTCCACAAATAAAAACACAGGACACCCAGTTAAATTTGAATTCCAGCAATACAATGAACACCTTTTTATTTATTTTAAATTTTATTTATTTAATTCCAGTATAGTTAACTTACAGAGTTATATTAGTTTCAGGTGTACAATATAGTGATTCAGCATCACCCAGTGCTCATCGTGGTCACTGTACTCTTAATCCCCTTCACCTATTTCACCCGTCCCCCTCTCCACCTCTCCTCTGGCAACCATTAGTTTATTCTCTCTATTTAAGAGTCTGTTTTTTAGTTTGTCTTTTTTTTCTTTGTTTTATTTCTTAAATTCCACCTATAAGTGAATATGGTATTCGGTATTTGTTGTTCTCTCACTGACTCATTTCACTTCACATTATGCTCTCTACATCCATCCATGTTGTTGCAAATGGCAAGATCTCATTCTTGTCTATGGCTGAGTAATATTCCACTGTGCATGTGTGTGTGTGTGTGTGTGTGTGTGTGTACTCATCTGTATCCATTCATCTATTGATGGACACTTGGATTGCTTCTGCATTTTGGCTATTGTACATAATGCTGCTTTAAATGTAGGGGTGCATATATCTTTTTGAATTGGTGTTTTTGATTTCTTTGAGTAAATATCCAGGTAGTGGAATTACTGGATCAGATGGTAATTCTATTTTTTAATTTTTGAGAAATCACCATACTGTTTTCCACAGTGGCTGCACCAGTTTGCATTCCTACCAGCAATGCACGAGGGTTCCTTTTTCCACATCCTCGCCAACACATGTTTAATTTTAGCCATTCTGACAGGTGCTATCTCATTGTAGTTTTGATTTACATTTCCTCAATGATTAGTTGATGTTGAGTAACTTTTCATGTGTCTCTTGGCCATCCGTATGTCTTCTTTGGAAAAATATCTGTTCATGTCTTCTGCCCATTTTTAATTGGATTATTTGTGGGTTTTTTGATGTCGAGTTGTGTAAGTTTTTATATATTTTGGATATTAACCCCTTGTTGGATATATGGTTTACAAATATCTTCTCTCATACACTATATTGTGTTTTTGTTTTGTTGATGGTTTCCTTCACTCTGCAAAATCTTTTGATTTTGGTGTAATCTCAATTGTTTAATTTTGGTTTTGTTTCCGTTAACAAAGGAGACATATCTAAAAAAGTGTTTCTATGACTGATGTCAAAGAGATTATTGCCTGTGTTTTCTTCTAGGAATTTTGTGGTTTCAGATCTCACATTTAGGGCTTCGATCTATTTTTGAGTTTATTTTTGTGTATAGCATAAGAAAGTGGTCTAATTTCATTTTTTAAAAGTGATTAGCTGTTTAGTTTTCCCAACACCTTTTTTTAGATTATCTTTTTCTGATAATACATTCTTGCCTCCTTTGTCATAGATTAGTTGACCATATAATTGTGGGTTTATTTATGGGCTTTCTATTTTTGTTCCATTGATCTATGTGTCTATTTTGTGCTGGTACCAGACTGTTTTAATTGCTACAGCTATGGAGTATGTCATGAGATCTGGGATTGAGATTCCTCCAGTTTTGTTCTTCTTTCTTAAGATTGCTTTGGCTATTTGGGGTCTTTTTTGGTTTCATACAATTTTAGGATTCTTTATTCTAGTTCTGTGAAAGACACTGTTGGTATTTTGATAAGGATTGTATTAAGTCTATAGGTTGCTTTGGGTAGTATGGCCATTTTAACAATATTTGTTCTTCCAATTCATGAGCATGGACTCTCTTTCCATTTGTTTGTGTCATCTTTAATTTATTTCATCAGTGTTTTATAGTTTTCATAGTACAGGTCTTTCACTTCCTTGGCTAAGTATTCTCAGGTATTTTATTATTTTTGGTACAACTGTAAAGGAGAGTGTTTACACACTATTATACTAAAATGTTTAGTATAATAAAGTCTAAATATTGTATAGGACATACTTACACTAAATAAAAGACTTTGTTGTCTATTTGAAATTCAAATTTAACTGAGAATTTTGTATTTTATCTAGCAACCCTATTTTTTAGTAAATTCCTCCCTCAAGCCCCCGGAGGAACCCTTGTTCTGATTTTTTTTCCACCATGGATTTTGCGTATATAAAAGAAGTCATATAATGCACGTGCTTTCCTGTAAGACTTTTTTCACTCAGCATGATGGTTTTGAGATCCATCAATATTGTTTATATATTTCATGAGTTTGTCCCTTTTTATTGCTGAATAGTATTCCATAATATAAGTTTAATACTTTTTTTTTTTTCACCTGTTCTTCACCTTGGGCTTTTTTCCAGTTTCTGTCTGTTATGGATAATCTGCTATGAGCCAAACCAGGCTTGGAAACATCCAGTGGCTGCCAGCCAAGTTCTGGACAAAGCAGAAACTCCTTACTGTGCATCACAGGCATTTCTACTTTACCTTTCCTTACCTCTTCCCTGGTCTTCTCACTGTTCTTTTTTCAAGGTCGTTCTTCTCCAGTCATTTTCCTTTCAGTGCCCTGAAGCTTCTATGCTACTTCCATTTTGGGCCTTTTATGTGCAGTTCCCTCCAATTGGGAAATACTTCTGCTATTCTACTGGCTGCCTGGCACATTTTGCTCAGGCTCCTCTACGTATTACAGTAGAGCTGTAGGCAAGTTTCCTAACCTCTCTGGGCCTCTCTCTGTAACGTTTTATCAGTCATGGAATAATAATAGTTCCTTTCTCAAGGGGTTGTTATGAGGATTAACTTAACTGACACATGAACAGCACTTAGCCAGGCAACACAGTAAGTGTTCAATGTTAGTTCTCCATGTTGTGAAGAACTTGAATTTTTAGAACCTTATGCTTTACATATACTGCATATGAATGAATGGGGGAATGTTAGAAGGTGATGGCAGCAGAGTAGAAGAGAAATTAGAGACAAAAAGCCAACACAGGTGGGCAGGTCCCGTAGCTCAGTGGTTTAGCGCCACCTTTGGCCCAGGGCATGATCCTGGAGACCCAGGATCGAGTCCCACGTCAGGCTCCCTGCATGGAGCCTGCTTCTCCCTCTGCCTGTGTCTCTGCCTCTCTCTCATTCTGTGTCTCTCATGAATAAATAAATTAAATATTAAAAAAAAAAAAAGCTAACCCAGGGAGGAAGACCAGATGGGAGTTTATAGTAATAGCCCATGTGAGTACACTCAATAGGACTTGAGGTAATGGCAGTAGGAATTGAACATGTGAGAGATTCAGAAGACCTTTATTTTGGAGACAGAACTGGCTGCATGTCAAAAAGTGAAGTAGAAGGTGGAGACATGGATACCCCTGAGCTTTCTGCCTTGGTTATCTGTGACAAAGTTGGTGCCAAGTAACGAGATAAGGGATGAAGATAGAAGAAATAGATTTGGTGAAAAATAAGTTTGGCTTTAGAATGATAAATTCAGGATTCTAACTGGACATTGGAAGAACTGTCCACCAGAACACTGGAGGGGAAAATATAATCAAAAGCATGGATTTTGATCAGGAATATATTATATCCTTCTATCATCTGAGGACTTTGTCTTCAAGGAAATAAAATGGTGATGCTTTTTTTTTTTTCTGTTCTACAAATCTCACCCTGGGTGAGATTCTAACATGTAGACAATATGGTTCCTTCCATATTACAGTCTCAGGTAACAAAGATACAGGGACAGGTGGAGAAGGCTCTTTTAGTGGGAGAGAGCCAAGGGCTCACCTGAGGAGCCTCTTTAAAAGTCAAAAGACGTAGTGTTTGAAGGGTACCACTTAATAAGGTCTGACCGTGGCTGTGATTATTTTCTTCTTTCTTCTTTTTTTTTCTTTCTTCTCAGGGATTAAGAATTTGGCACTTTGAATCGCTGTGTTCCAATTTGCAGCTTAAGGTGGATTATTTTAAATCCAAAAACTGAGAGGAGAAAGATGGAGTCAGTAGGTAGCCGTTAGATTCCTGATTTCAAGGCAAGAGGCCAGTAGTATATGACACAGGGAAGTGTGTGTGTGTGTGTGTGTGTGTGTGTGTGTGTGTGTGTTGTCCATCTTCCTTGTTTTGATTCTTTTCCACTGCTAGGCAGGAACTAGAGATCAGAGAAGCATCTGGCACTGCTGCTGTGGCCTTCCTTTGATCTGATAAAAACTTCCTAGTCATAGTGCTGGGGCTTTACGTCACTTTTTAGAGAATTAGGTATATGTAATTCTTATCTATTACTCTACATAAATTTGTTAGAGTGTATTGTAACAAAATTTACCCAAGATTTCCAAGCTGAAAAGTCCTTTTAAGATAGAATTACTCATTAAGAAAAAAAGAACTGATCTGAGTTAATTTTTTTTCTCTGGATGTATTTTATTTTATTTTATTTTATTTATATATATATATATTTTTATTTTTTATTTATTTATGATAGTCACATAGAGAGAGAGAGAGAGGCAGAGACATAGGCAGAGGGAGAAGCAGGATCCATGCACCGGGAGCCCGATGTGGGATTCGATCCCGGGTCTCCAGGATCACGCCCTGGGCCAAAGGCAGGCGCCAAACCGCTGCGCCACCCAGGGATCCCATCTCTGGATGTATTTTAGAAGTATACAGCAATAAATAAAGTGCTGCCTTCCTGATTGCAATAGTCATGGAATCATCAATCTAAGCATTTCCAGGGCTCATTTATCTAACCAAGTGATCTACTCACAATATGTTATTTGTATTTATGCTTATTTGTAAGAAAGGCTATGCATTTCTGAAGCTGGTGATGACTGACCCAATTAAGGTTTGATGATTCTAGCCAAGAACACTGCTCAGTGTTCTTTGGGAGAACTGAAGTACATTGGAAATATTTCTAAGCTGGTGGAGAATGCCTTGGGTTTGCAAGATGCTTCCACAGTCTTGCCTGATTGTATTTAAATTGTGTGTGTTTTTTTTTTTTTTAGTATCCTTTTGAAACTCTATGGATCATTTATTTCAGCCTAGTTAAGATGCATCAGGTTGACTCTTGCAAAATACAAATCAGGACGAGCCTGAAAGGGGAGAAGAGAAAATGTGAAGGGAAAAGGCAACAAAGAAATTCATCTCTGAAGAGATAGGAAACGTAGTAGACTGACTTCCCCTCAGAAAATGTAGGGGAGGGGCAGGGATCCCTGGGTGGCTCAGCAGTTTAGTACCTGCCTTTGGCTCAGGGCATGATCCTGGAGTCCTTGGATCAAGTCCTGGGATTGAGTCCTGGGATCGAGTCCCGCATCAGGCTCCCTGAATGGAGCCTGCTTCTCCCTCTGCCTGTGTCTCTGCCTCTCTCGCTCTCTCTGTGTGTCTCATGAATAAATAAAAAAAAAAACCTTAAAAAAAATGTAGGGGAGGGGCAAGTAGCCTGCCCTTGTCTCTGAAACCCAAAAAGGTGAAGTAACTTATCCAAAATCACTCAGTGTGTCAGTGGAAAAGCCTAAACTCTTAGCTTTCTTCTTAGTTCAATATGTTTTTTTTTAAATATGGTTATGCTTTGTCCATAGAGTCTTCCAGAGAGCCAGACTTCCTATAACTTATCATTTGAGCTTTCTTGTTGCTACACAAGGCCATTCTTTGTGCTATTCTTTATACCCTTACATGTAATTCTTGCCTTCCAGCCCTTGTCACTGCCCTTCCCTCTGTCTCTTACCTCTCTTCTTTTCTCCAACACCCTTTAAGATGATATTCCAACTTAGAGTTCTCAGAAGCATTTGCTTATTCCAAATAGATCAGATAGCAGATGTAGAAGACCAGGGCAATAAGAAGAATGGATTGAATTTGTTTGCCATGAATCTGGAACTAATTTTCATATTTAACTTAGTTTAATTTCTTTTCAACAAGTATAATTCCCAATACTCTGAAAATCTCAGTGTCTGTTCTATTCTTGCTCTTCAAAGCATGACTACCTCTAGGGGTGGAATGTTGGTCAGTAATATATTTTGGAGATTACTAGATTTATAACCTAATTCATTTTGTATGAGTCTCTTGGTCATATCACAAACTTTTCAATTCTTGCTTTAAAATGTTAAACCCATTAGTTTTCAGAGTGGCTTCCCAAAGCCTTTATAGTTGTTTTGTGTATTCGGAAATTCTTCCGTGTTACTATAAAAATGCTGCAGAAAAACTTGGCAACAAAGGGCATGTATCTTTGCCTATTTTTTCATTTGCATAAAATACTGGCTCATTCTCAATTCTAATGAGGGAATTGAGAAACCAAATTTGAAGTGTATGATGCTCTTAAATAAGACAGTCAAATCTGAATGAGAACTCTGTATTTTTTCAGATAGCAAGTGATCGTGACTGAAAACAATCTTCCCACTCAATGAACAGGCATCGTATAACCGAGCTGTCATTGTGTTGTTGCACGGTTTTCTCAGACATCCGATAGGCAGTACACTCAAGGAAGAACAGGTCATTCCTTTCCTCACCTGACTCACATGGATGGTTCAAAGGGACGGTGCAATATTACCTGTTACTTCAAGTTTACCTTTTCTTCTAAGAGCAGCCATTCAAGCCCTACAAACAGAGATGCCATGAATTAGTGAACAGGTTTCCCAGGTTTGCAGGAGTTGGAGGTCCTAAGAGGATTCAGTGGTCTGACTCTATTGCTTTACCTGGGATTTCTGCAAGGTAAAATTGCATCTGAGCTGTCTACCTCTGGTTATTGAGGGCTTATTCCCTACGTTCTGAAAAAAAAAAGCATCCAGACAAAAAGGAGCAACTAGAGGAGATGGAAGGAAATGTTGCAGGAGTTATATTCCTCCTCATGTGTAGGGCTGACTTTAGAGACTCTGGCATGCACTTTCTAATAAATTATCCATGTGCATATTCTCACTCATTCCTATCAGGAGAAAAAGAGAAAATCAAAATTCCTACTAGTCTAGGAACATTGTGAAAAGTGTCAGCCATGAAATATTTATGAAAGATCATGGGTGAGACAGAGTCTGGAGGAGGAAAGGACTGTGAAAGGTCTGAGAGACACATATTTTGGTGATCGAGAATCATTGGGGACTTAAAAAATATAGCTAAAAACAGATCGGTTCTTTAAAAGAACTGGTTCCTAATAGATATTTTTAAAAAATATATATGTATACATATATATATATTTCTCACAAACACAGGAAGAATTTCTAACAGCCACTGATTAATAACTCTCAAGTTATATTTGAGATGATATATTACCAGTTTTAATGCCAAGTTTACTTAACTATCTCCTGACCACTAGGATTTTGGCTTGGAACTTCTGTAATATTCTCATAGAAAAAAGTAGATTAAAGAGAGTCAAAGTAAAATATCCACCCAAAGCTACTTGGGATTTTTAACTTTATTTCTCTTGACATTTCGGGAAGTGAAAAAAAAAAAAACCTATCCATTACTTTTTAAACATTTTACTTACATGCATAACCCTGTGAGCTATAAATCTCTCATCTCTTTGAGAGGCCCTCAGGACAGAAGCAGCAGAGTATATCTGGAGTAGACATTGGTCCCAATTAATACAGAAACAAAATTTGCGGTAGTGTATTTATATCTCAACGTGACTTTTGGGAAAATCATTTCTTTTCTTTTCCCAAAGAAAAGCATAGATCCTCTTGACTGCATGAGAAAGAAAAGCAAAACCCCTAACCTAAATAGAAGGGGAAAACATTGAAGCTGATAATTGAGGAAGCCTCAGGCTTCAAATTTCCAGCTCTGTCCACCTCTCCCCCCTTCTGCCAAGGTTTCAGGGAATAATAGTTAGAAGAAGCTGTGAGAAATCCAAAATCCATTTGAGTTATTTCATAATTCAAGTAACTTGGGCAGAAGGAATTTGTTTCTTTAACAAAGTATATTAGGCTGTCAGATGAAACGGGTAAAAGCAGCAAAAAGCCAAAAAAAAAAAAAAAACAAAAAACAACCAACCCTCTGGATGGTAGGGCGCATATCATTTTAATAAGACAAAGTGAGAAGAAAATTGATGTATTATATTACAGAAAATATTAACCACCATCAATAGTCATCACTGAGATAAATTTGGTAAGTTCTTTGCAGATTCCAGTCCTAACAATCTTTATCCAGGTGTTCTTAATTGTTCATTATTGACTTGACAACCACTAGGTGACACTGTTGCTTCACAGAGTTAGTGCAGGTCCCTCCATTTAACTGTGTTACAGAGGAAGCGCTATTGTTTATGTTACAAACATATTTTTAATGTTTAAATAAGAATATTTGATTTACCAGTCTGAAATCGAACTACTATTGATTGTCAGTATTATTAAAAATAATTTTGACAATACTCTTTCCTATGTAAAATACACACATGCTAAGAATAAAGTGACCTACCACTACTTCTGCTGCCCACGCCAATATCTAGAGTTTATCAACTGCTTGGTCTCCGGTGACCTTTGTGCTTAGTCTTTTTTAGGTCAGTTATTTTATTTGATCCTCCTGTTAGTCAAGCTTGCTGACGATGATACAGCCAAGAAGTCGCAGAACTGGAATTCAGACCCCATCTGGCTGCGACTCCAGTGCTTCATTGGTAGTGTGGTGGCCAGTCACCTGGTAGGCTAGTGGCAGGACACCACTGAGCACGGCCATGGTTTTCCAATTCAGTTCCCTTTATCAAAAGAAGAGAGTCTAGGGGAAAACAGGTTTAACATAAATATAATATGGTTTCTACATTACTTTTTTTTTTTTTTAAGATTTTTAAAATTTATTCATGAGAGATACAGAGAGAGAGACAGAGACCCAGGCAGAGGGAGAAGCAGGCTCCCTGCGGGGAGCACAATGTGGGACTCGATCCCGATCCCGGGACTCCAAGATCACATCCTGGGCCAAAGGCAGATGCTCAACTGCTGAGCCACCCAGACGTCCCTCTACATTACTTTTGAAAGATATTTTTGGGAACTCATATTTGTGGGAAAAAAGCTCTGTGTCTGTTTGCTATACCTATTAATGTTTTTATTCACAGAAGATAACCTTCATTTAGGATTGCTGGATGAAATACAGGCTCCCCATTTAAATTTGTTCGCATAAATCATGTTTTAGTGTAAGTATGTCCCACGCACAAATCTCAATTTCTGACAAACAACAGATATGGGTTGGGGGTTTTTTCTTTTTTTTTTTTTTTTTGTATAAGTCTGTTCCAAATATTCCATGGAGCATATCTATATTTAAAAATATAAAAGTCATTCCTTATCTGAAATTTAAATTTAACTGGATGTCCTGGATTTTAATTTGCTGTATCTGACAACATTACCTTACCTATTATTCCAGTTAATTTGAGGCTGTTTAACAAAAAACTCACTCAATTTCTTTTCTTTCCATCTTGTTGGACTTTCTCCCTTTTCTCTATTTCTCTTCTTCCATTCCTGTCTGGGGAATAGACATTTGTCCTTTTAGAGGATGATCCTGTGATCTGTGCCCTTCATCCTTTTGCCTCCTGCCTTTTTCCAGACTTGCTCCATCTGGTATCATCATGCATGTCTCATTTTTGCTTTTTTTGCCCCTCTCTACTATGTCTTTCCTCCATCTATAAAAGTGATTAGAGATTTCTACCGTAAAGAACCTCAAGCTCCCTCTGCATCCTATTTGATTATAGGATAGCTATAGAACAGGTAGCTCATATTTTCTTACCATCCATTCATTCTTTAAATAGCTGCAATTTGGTGTCTGTATCTATCACTATGATAAAACTTCTCTCCTAAAGGGCATCCAACAACTTTCTAATTGCTAAATTCCGTGCTTTTCTAAGCCCTCATCTTTCTTTTTTCCTTCTGTTTGATTGTGTTCCATCTCTAATCCCTCATTTCAGTTCTCCATGCTATTTCTCATGGTTGAATCATCACCTTCTTGTGGTGCATTCTGAGCTTTCTCAGTGTCTCCATCCCTATTGTAATAATGGCATCACCATAGACCCAGACACTAGAAAGATTCGTCTTTGACCTTTCTTGCCCCAACCTGCCTTTTTTTGCTTATTATGTGACTTCTGTCTCTATTACATTCTTGCATCCATCTGTTCCTTTTGATTTTTAATCTGATTACGTTAATCAAGTAAAGGAAGGGGATTTTTCAAAATTTAAGATTAACAGGAAAGGAATTATCTTCCATATGACCCACGTTAGTCCCCTTAGCTGATGATTATCCTGGGGTGACAAGAATACAAGGTGTATTCTTGTGATGGAGTTATTTTTCTGGACTTATGGATAAGTTGATGAGCTCTCTGCTTTCAGCTGGTTGCTTTTTGGGTGGTGATCCCATGAAAATGGAGGTAGGAGATGAATGACTTTTCTTACCTCTTACCTAAGGTGGGTCAACAGGTTCAGAAATTGCTTTATTGATAAACGTGATACAGGCACTTTCATTACACTTACTGTTTTGAGCATTAGCTACTCAAGATATGGTCTAGAATATAGGAAAGATCACATATACAAATTGCCTTATTTCTAATCTCAAGACCTAATTCCAGAAGGGCAGTTTATACCTTGAACTCTTAAATCTTTTGCCTTTGGTTTTACAACCCTAATTATGTTAGGTCTCCTACAACATAATGCTTCCTCATCTTGAGACTTCCTGGGCGATGGGTAATCCGTGGAGACATGTCAGAAAACTTGCTGATCAACCTGCATAAATTTTTAAGCAACCCATTAAAACAGTGGTTTCAAATAATAAGAATGTTCATTGGATTGGAGACTTTGGGAATATATATTTAATTAGGTGGAGATTTTCTTTTAAGTACAGGTTAATATACTGTCCATCAAAAATAATTTCTTCTCTATAGAAGAAGAAAAGAATAAGCTAAAACAATAGTTAGGCATAAATACTATGTGCCACTAAGCATATTCATCATTTTATACTTTGCATGACTTTTAATTTCTAAGTACAATAAAACATTGTTTTTTATAGATTAGATTGAGACTCACAATCAATATGTTAAAAGCAATTTATAGATAAAAATATGAGAAAGTATTTCTGCTAGCTTTCTTAAAGAATTGCCTAAGATTAAAAATTCTTAGAGCAATAATGATAAGTTTACACTATATGGGTGGTTACTCCTCTATGCCAACTTTCTTGCTGAGCATTATGCACTGCTTTAGAATTTTTCTCAACTTCACATTTCAGTAATTCAACTGAAGAACAAATTCAACTCTGTTGACATAGGATATGGATGGCCCTTTTGTTAATTATATTCAGAATGTAGAGAATAGAGACCAGAAGATAAAGTCAAGAGTTTAGGAATTTCAGGATCACTTTGAGGGTATGACAATGCTTAGGGTCTGAGCAGAGAGAGTGGAGTTGATGTGCAGATCTCCAGACTAGACAGACAGGAGTACATGACCATGTTTTGAGGATAAATAGTGCTATAGTCCAAGTCAGAATTCAGATTCAAGCCAGGCAGATGGAAATAGGTTTAGGTTGTTACTCAATTTGGAGGCTGAGTAGAATTAAAATTATAAACTGGGTAAGAATATCCATTCCAGAAGAAGAAAACATTCCATTCTAATTGAATAATGATGGGAAATAAGACATATATGATGTTCTTCTTCTGTGCTTTTAAGGCATTAAGGCATATTAAAAGCTCAGTTCAAAACTATTGAAATACTCACACACATTGTTCAAATCATCTTAGCAACCAATGAAAGAGATTTATAGGAGTTAACAACTAACATTTATCAGTGCCTCTCCCATGTACCAGGCATTGTCCTTGGTACTCTACTTATCTAAATCCTCCCCTCAAAGACCTTGAAAGGTTAGCATAGAATTTCAGCTTTGCTTGCCTATGTGCTGGTTGGTTGTCTGTAGACAACACTTCCAATATTTCTATTTTGTTTTTCTCCTTTGTTATGATAAAAAGTAGTGCTCTCTAGGGTTTGGTTTATCTGTTCTAGTATACATAGTTTTTACTGTCAATAATATAGTGGATGTGGTGCAAAATATCATTGCAATCTATGTGCAATGTAAATCTTGCAACTTCTAATCAATGTTAATAATTGATTGGGAGAATGAGAACTCTGGTATTAGTCCCTATGTGCTACTTTTTGAAGCAAAAAGAAGTGCTTTATGGAAGGTCTAAGATGTCCCTTAAAAATTTGAATTTTCAATAAAGTAAAATGGCTTAGGTATTTGTTTATATCTTCCGATAAATGATAAATTTATAATTATTAACTGTTTCTTTTTTCTATTTGGCTCCACTACCAGAGTTATATGTAGTCACCCAATTTGACTTTCTAAGGACAAATAAAGTTGAGCACTGTGAATTTCTGAATATCATTATTTTAAAAATATTTTTAATTGAAGTATAGTTGACATATAATATTAAATTAGTTTCAGGTGTACAATGTAGTAATTTAACCACTATACATATTACAAAATGTTTACAATAAGTATATTGTATTATTGACTATATTCCCTATGCTGTCTGAATATTATTATGTGCTTTTTTGGTAACAACACATTAGTGGTAGCCCACATTTGAATTATGTTGTCAGATATGGAATGTAAACCAGTAAGTAAAAATTATCTCAAAACAAAAATATGTCCTGTGGCTTCAAGGTCCCAAGAAATTCTAAGCATGATGCTTTAAATTTTTATTGGAAAGTCAATTGATCCAGAAAACTAGACATCATTAAGTGTTGTGGAAGTCAACATGTGACAGGTCAAAGAATGTCCCACTGAGACCACTCAAAAGATGAGTTTATTATAAATCAGGGCTGGTGTAAGATGTTAACCCAAAAAAGTTCCTTGGAGCATGGGAAAAATATCCACCAATAAAAATGACATCATTAGTAATGATTCTTTGCCAGTTAGACCCTAATAATTCTACTTCTAAGGAAAGAGTCCAAGATCTGGTTTAAGATTTACGTCCAAAGATGTGTATCCTAGTGTTATCTGTAATTTAAAAAGAAGCCCCAAAACTAGAAGAGCCAATGTATCTACTCCCAGGGGATGGGTATGTAAACCAAACCATCTTTATGAAGGAAAATTGTGCAGTCATTTAAAAAATGGTGTTCCCTAAGAGTTTTCCATGAAATGATAAAGGCTGATGATATACTACTCAATGAAATGAAAAATTATATGTATAGTAATGTCTCAACTATTTAAAGCAAAATTTTTCATGGAGAAAAAAACTAGAACAAATGTACCAAAGTTTCAATCATCAGCGTGATTCTGAACGTATTTTTCTTTTTCTGTTTTTTAACACCTTCCTATGCTTTACAAAATTTTCTATTTTATAATAACAATTTGATTATCTAATAACCAGAAAAATGAAGAAAACTATCTAGAAAAATAAATGACTTCTGAATTCTTGTCAAAGTGTAGGTGTTCTGCATTTTTGTCCTACTTATCCTTAATGCAACATATACAAAGCCGTGAGGTTACCATGGAAAGTAAAAGCAATGAAATCAATGGGATTTGAGTTTTATTTTTGATATTTTAAAATATATATATTTTTTACATGTATATATGAGAGCAGTTTGGTATTTTTCACTTTTGTAAGTTTACTCATATTTCATGTACACAATAATTGTCTTTTGATAAAAGTACTTCTTGGGGGTTCCTGGCTGGCTCAGTCAGAAGAGCATGTCACTTTTGATCTTGAGGTCATAAGTTTGAGTCTCTTGGGTGCAGAGATTACTAAAAACAAAACAAACTTAAAAGAAAAACACTTAGTTTTTCAAGTGAGAACTTAAAGTACTTATCACTCCTGCATCTTAGAATAGCCCTCTATTTCATGCATTAAAAGCCGAGTAACCATCTCTCATAATTTAATGCTATAAAAATTATTTCCACGCTGCTTGGATCTTCTTCATTAGGGGTCACTTCCAGGTACTATTTCAACTTTAAGACTTAAAATTGAGTAAGGCTAACACTACAATATCCATTCTAATATTGAATTTTCACTAAAAGTAATTTTATAAATTAAACACTGATAGTATAGGGGAATAATATTGATAATGTTGGGGAAATTTACTTTTCTGGGGGCTGATCCTTATGCAGTAATATAGGTTTTATGGATTATTTTAGCTATTTTTCTTCTGCATAACACAACAGTTCCAAGGAGTCCACTTTTTCTGTGATACTATGATCCCTTCTAGATGAGGACTCTGTGTCCTGAGGGAGTCTAATGAAGCTATTAGACAAACGCCATTATCTCTTTTAATAGAAGTACTAGATTGAAAAGTTACATGACTGCTGAAGACATGGTGTATTAGATTTGAGGAATAAGTTTGATATAAACTGTTAAGATATCTTTTTGGACAAAATGAGAAAAAGTCTCTTTGCCTGAATGTTCTCAAATAATTCCTACTAAAGAACACATTTTAATTTGAAGGACAGTCTAGCGGATGTGTCTGGTTTTTCTTATGTATTGATTTGAATAAAGATATAAACATGCATCATTTTTTTCCCCAATACTATGGACTGAATTGTGTCCTCAATTTATGTTAGAGCCCTAACTTCCAGTAATGATGGTATTTGGCGATGGGCCTTTAGGAGATGATTAAGCTTAGATCAGGTCATAAGGATGGGGCATTTCTGATGGGATTAGTGCCCTTATAAGAAGAGATATTAGAGCTTGATTCTAAGCCCCATGTGACACAGTGTGGACACAGTGAGAAGGTGGATGTCTGCAAGGTAGGAAGAGGGTCCTCATCAGGAACCCAACTGACCATACCTTAATTGTGGACTTCCCAACCTCCAGGACTGTGAGAAATAAATTCCTGAGGTTTAAACTACTGATTCTATGGTATTTTGTTATGGCAACCCGAGCTAACTAATATAGGTAATGCAGTGTTTGAAGGAATAGCTTATATGTTGAAGTGAAGTATATAATTATCACTATTAGTAATGACTGACTCAGATTCAGAAAGACTTTGTCCCAATGAACTAATTGACCAGATTTAATATGTCAGATAAGGTTTAATATAAAACTCAGTGCTTAGATTTTTATAAAAAGCTCATACATAAAAAGGATGGAGAACATATCATTTAGCAGAGTGGTTTGGAAAAAGTTAGAATTTAATTGTATGGTATTGTTTACACTTTTCAAGTCAGAACATAGCTAAGCACTATTAAATTTTGCTATCACATTCTAAAAGGAAAATTGGCAAGGCATAGCAAATCATAAGGAGGTAATCATAATGGTGGACTGTTTGAAAGCCATATTATATGATAAATAACTTTAACTTCTAGCCAGAATGGAGTATCAGGGACCAAACTTATCCTTCTGCCTGAAACAAATAAAAACCTGACAAAGTATGTGAAACCATACTGTCAAGAATTTGGACACCAGGCAACAAAAGACAGTCATCTTGGAGAGATTAGAAACAAACTAAATGAGTCCAGTAATTGTCGTAGCTTACTGCTAGGAAAATAGCCAAGCCATGGTATAGCAGAGAATGGGGTAGATGAGAGTTCAGAAGACTGGTAGTCTCCTTAACTTGAAGAGAAGGATCCTGGAGTCTGGGAAGCCAAAGCAGATAGATTTCACATGGCAGAGTATGAGAGAAAAGAGTGACACAGAGACAGTCTCAGAAATCTGCACATGAAGAGTGTTCAGCTAAATAAAGATCAACACAAGAGTGTGAGGAATCCACAGACACTAGGGAGATGGCTAGAAGGAGCAATCCTAGGGACTCACACAGTGTCAGGAATAGAATAGGCCTGAGCAAAAATCTCATGATCACAAAACATCAGTTAGTGAATTTGGTTTTACCTTAAAATAGGAATAAATGTTTCTCTGGTCCCACCTACCAGTATACTGCTTTCAGGTCTTGCTTTTAACCTCTGAGGTGAAAAACACACTGGACAGAATTACTTGAAGATTAGAAACAACAGAGTAAAAGATTTATGAATGTGAAGACAACAATAGAAACTACCCAAAATGAAACATAAGAAAAACCTGAAATAAATATACATAAAAGCATCTGCAAGCTGTGCAACAATATCAAGTAGCCCAATATATGTTTATTTGGAGTCTCCAAGTAGCGCAGAAAAAAATACTTGACTAATTGCCAGACGTTTTCCAAATATGGTTCAAACTATAAACTCACAGATCTAAGAAGCTTGACGAACACCAGGTACATACGTCAAAAAAAGAGTAAAATATGTCAGAAGGAAGAAACACCAAGATACAGCATGATGAAATTACTTAAAACCAATCATAAAGATAAAATCATAAAAGATCTAGAGAAGAAAAAACACAACATATACAGAAGAACAAGGAAGATGACGAAAAATTTCCTGTTGGAAAAAGCTAGACAGTGGAACAATATCTCTAAAGTACTAAAACAAACAAAAAGAACACAACAGTGACAATAACAACAAAGAAAACCTCTGCCAACCTAGAATTCTACACCCAAATGGAATTCTCTTTCAAAAACAAAGGCAAAATAGGGGCGCATAGGTGGCTCAGTTAGTTAAGAGTCTGACTTAGGCTCAGGTCATGATCTTGGGGCCCTAGGATCAAGCCCTGAATCAGGCTACCTGCTCAGTGAAGAGTCTGCTTCTCCTGATGCCCCTCCCCTCACTTGTGTGCTCTCAGTCTCTCTCAAATAATTAAATAAAATCTTTTTAGGAAGGCAAAAAACCCCACCTTTTTCGGATATATAAAACATGAAAAAAATTTATTTAGCAAATCTGCACAAGAAGATATGCTAAAGGAAGTACTTTAGGCAGGAGAATAATACCAGATGAAAATCTGGAACTATCCAAGGAAAAATGAAGACCAATGGAATGGTAACTTCGTGGGTAAATATAATAGAAATTTTAAATTATTTACCTGTTTTTAAAAGATTTACCTGTTTTAAGACAAAAAGTAATAATGTAGATATAAATATATGACAGTAATAGCATAGAGGAAAGTGGAAGTGTAGTTGTACGCTCCTTATACTAAATATGAAGTGATATGTTATCACTTGAAGATCGACTTTGATAAGTTAAAGATGTGTATAAGCCCTAAAGTAATCAGCACATTAAGAGTCATAGCTAATAAAGCAACAAAGGATATAAAATAGACTCATAGAAAATAATCCAAAAGATGGCAAAAAGAGAGGAAAGATAAAGAACTGATGAAATGAGAATAAAATAAATAGCAAAATGGTAAATTTAAACCCAACCATATCAATAATCACATAAATTTAGGTGGTCTAAATAATTCAAAGAAGACGTAGATTGTCACACTGGATTTAAAAAGCAAGACCCAACTCTAAGCTGTCTACAAACCCCCTCCTACTTTAAATATAAAGACACAAATAGGTTAAAACTAAAAAGATGAAAAGCACACATGGCCAGTAACTGAAGGTACTTAGGACATGTAGCTGGAAAATGAGGGTACATAAGAGAAACACAATCACAGTCTTCCAATTTATACATATTTCCTTTATCATGGGGGTTAATGTTCATAGGACAGGTAAAGCAGCGGTGATAGATTTGAAATTATGCAGCCCATAGAAGGGTGGATTTCTACCACAGTACTGGATAATCCCCCCCCCCTTTTTTTTTTTGCATTTTCAAGTCTTAAATCATGATATGTCCCCAGCCATAGTATATTTCACTTATCAGTTGTGGGTCAGATATGAGAATGGGCTTTTACTAATTCTCAATGAACTACTGTTTTTACTGTTTCCTTCTTTCCTCCTTCCTTCCTTCCTTCCTTCCTTCCTTCCTTCCTTCCTTCCTTCCTTCCTTCCTTCCTTCCTTCCTTCCTTCCTTCCTCCTTTCTTTCCTTCCATCCTTCCATTCTTTCTTTTTCAGCGCAGACTGCTAGAACAGAAATACCATGGGCTATTTGAATTAAATATCAAACATTTATTTCTCATGGTTGTGGAGTCTGGGAAGTCTAAGATCAAGGCATCCAAAGATATCTGGTGAGGGCTCTCCTCCTGGCTCGTAGACAGCCACCTTCTCATTGTATCTTACATGGCTGGGAGAAAGAATTCTAGTCTCTTTTTCTCCCTTATATGGATTCTAATCCTATCACGAAGTCTCTACCTTCATGACATTGTATAAACCTAATCATTTCTCAAAGGTCTCACTTCCTAATACTACCCCATTTATCATTAAAGTTTCAATATAAGAGTATTGGAGGGACCCAAGCATGTGGTCCATGATACCTTCCCTCCTCCTTTCTCTGTCTCTTTCTCTATTTCTCTCTCTCTCTCTCTGTCTCTTTCATTCCTCTTCCCCAGGTATTTGAAAATGCCTTGGATTGTTGTAGAATTTACATTTGATTTTTTCCCCCTAGGTATTTTTTTTTATTTCACCAGATATATCTCTTTTTGGTCCCCATTATAAGTCTAAACAAGTCACAGAACACAAAATAATGGCAGAAAGAAAACATGGTAAAGAAACAGACTGAGAAGTGCTATTTAATCCAAATAAAAGGGCATCCCAGGTGGCTCAGCTGTTCAGCACTGCTTTCAGCCCGGGTTGTGATCCTGGAGACCCGGGATCGAGTCCCATGTCGGGCTCCCTGCATGGAGTCTGCTTCTCTCTCTGTCTGTGTCTCTGCCTCTCTCTCTCTCTCTCTCTCTCTGTCTCTCATGAATAAATAAATAAAATCTTTAAAAAAAAGTATTTCTAATCCAAAGAAAATAAAGTAAGACATATTAGCAATCAGTACTGAAAGCACAGGATTTCACTCATTTTACTATAGTGGTTTGTCTGTCATGAGTAAAATATTAACTGTACTGTGCAGGACTGTAATTGATTTGTATGTGTGTCTACTTTTAAATCTAACAGTATTTCTGAAATGAACAGGACCAGAAAAACAAAACAAAACAAACACCCCCCCCTCAAACAAAACAAAACAAAACAAAACAAAAAACAGAGCTTATTTGGGATAGCACTAAATGAATTAGTCCTGAAGCTGATGGGTTGTTAAGTGTCACAAGGATTAGGATAAATACTAATGAGTCAACATTTTCAGTAGCAGATCTTGGCACAATGATTGGGAAAAAGAGGTTTAACAATTCGAATGTCTAAAAAATTGGAATGGTCTGTTTTCCTAAGCCTGTTAATTTCCATCATCAGAGAAATTAAAACGAGGGTTGGATTCAGAGCTGTGCCAGGCTGTATACATTTTGCGTGAATTAGGAAAAGATACCCTACCTGGTAGATGCCTCAATGGAAGTTGCTCCCTTTGTGTGGGTGTATCCCCAGGTCAGTTACGTGGCTTAATGAGCAGAACATGGCCTTAGTTCCACAGCCTCTACTTTCCTTCTCAGATGGGAACCTTTTGTAGTATCCTCTTGTTAGAAATACTAGAGATCAACTTCTTGAAGTAGGCATGAGTTTGGAGTGATGCTGTCCGAAATTTATGAGTCTATATTTCCAAGTATAACGTGACCTAGTCCTCAAATAGATCACATTCAAAGAAGTATAATGCCACAAGCAAAAGTAACACAAGATTTTCAATCTTCACCAGTGTCACTCAAAAACCATCGAGTGTGGTCCAATTTATAGCTTGTACATTTCTTAAAAGACTCTTTCTTCATTCGAGCCTGACTCCATTTCCTCATACTTCACGGTTTCTTCAGAGGCTCTCACAGTTTAACCCTCCAAAACTCTCTCTGAAACCCCAGTACGTGAGGTTTTCTATTTTTGTTTTGTCTTTTCCATTTACTATCTAGTTTTTTCTCCTTCCATTCTCTAGACTCTTTAAGAAAAAGGAATTGTGTTGAAAAAGATAGAACTTCCCTTAGATTGTGAGAAAATGGGGAGAAATTGAGCAAGTAAAGATAAAAATCTCCATTTTCCCCACTATCTCTTACTTTTTCTTTATACCTATCTTCCTGATTCTTTAACATCACAGCTTGGAACCAGGCGGAGACAGACTAAATAATTCTCGCAATGTCAGAGTGTCAGAATATCTGACAGAGTGTCAGAAGGGACACTCCTGAATGTCCCTTCAGGAGTGGAGACATTCATATGTTAATACTTTTTTTTTTTTGAGTGGGTCCCATGTATGCCAAACTTTTTATTAGATCCTAAGGAAAAGAGACAAAACAAGTTATGTAAACACTCTCTACTCACAAGGAATTTATAACGTCATGAGCCAGATGGAATAAAATCAAATGAAATAGGTTTCAAACAAGAAAACCAATAGAAAGTGAAAGTGACTACTGCACATCCATGAATAGCTTCAGGACTACTTGGGTGTTGGGTGTATAGTATGAACAGACTAGGGAAGGCTTCATGGAAGAGGTGAGTATTGAGTAGACTTTTTAGATGAAAAAGAGCATGGAACAAGGGAAATCAGTATAGAGATCTACTAAAGATCTACAAGTAATGAGCAGCAAACCATAAGTATACTTACCTGCTGGGACAGAGGGTCTAAGTAGGGTGGGAAGCCTTTTGTCCCAGTGGGAATACAATTCTTCCTTCTCTGGGCAACCATTAGGTTTCTTATGTGACCTAATATCAATTTGTCCCATTCTGCTTTCAGTTAGTTCTACATTTTCTATTTCCTTCATTAAATGTCACCTCCCAGAAAATGGAGACAATGTGCCTACTCCCACCGCCCTACTCCACTTCTATAGCACTTCATGCAGAACCTGGCAAATTGTGCTAGTTCAATAAATACTTACTGAATTAATGGAATTAGTGAGAAGCTAGTGATTGGTGGGAAGGGGAGTGAAGAAGGGTCACATGCTGTGCTAATGAGTTTAAGTTTGATATTGGACATCACCGGAAGTTCAAAGGTTAGGATGTGATCAAATGTTATTTTAGGGAAAAGAATTTCTATGTCGTTCTACTTAGGAGATAGGAGATATGTTCATCTTTTTAATGGTATAAGTGTTGACTGGATATTTGGGAAGAGATGTCTCATAGATGATACATAGTACTGAACTTTCAATTTTAGTCATTGAAACTTTTGAATAAATATATCTAGTTTTCTTGAATTGTATGGGCTGGATCAAAGTACTCAGAATCTCGTGAATAAATTTCATCATAGGGGTTTTTTGGTATTGTTTTATTAATAGGAGTGATACCATGCTTTAGAGTGAGATTTTGGCATGTCTTAAATAATGTGCAAGCATATCAAATTGGAAAAAAGTCTGGATATTTGAAATTCCAGATTTATACTTAAAAAATATTTTTGGAAAGATTTATTATAATTTTTAAGAATTTTATGATTGAAAGATAAGAACTATTTTATCAAACTAATTTCTCCTCCTTCCTGGGCTTAGGAAATTTTAGAACATTTGCTGGCAGTAATGTATTTAGGTACTACTATACAGAGTCATCTTCAATTCTAAGAGTCCGCTCATGTGAATTCTTTGTTACTAACATGTAATGCAAAAGTTTAAAAAAAAAAATTTAAATTACACAAATCAAAACTGTTGCTTGGTGATTTCAGTCAAGCTTTTTTTTTTTTTTTAATTTTGTCAGTATAGATTCAAATTTATGATCTAGGTATGTTTTGAAAAACATATCTTTAGTGTTAATTTTGATTATAGCAATAATACTTGCATACATATATATTTCTTTATATACTGAATGTAGTAGGACAAAACAAAGCGAAAGATAGTTGTTTGTGAAAGAAAAGCAATGTAGGGGATCTCTGGGTGGCTCAGTGGTTTAGCGCCTGCCTTTGGCCCAGGGCGCGATCCTGGAGTCCTGGGATCGAGTCCCACATTGGGTTCCTGGCATGGAGCCTGCTTCTCCCTCTGCGTGTTTCTCTGCCTCTCTCTCTCTCTCTCTCTCTGTCTATCATAAATAAATAAATAAATAAATAAATAAATAAATAAATAAATCTTAAAAAAAAGAAAAGAAAAGCAATGTAGCATCACTGTTAAGAGTGGATTTACTTCTCTGGGGGTTTTACCTTTCATACCAATGAATAGGCTTAAAGTACTATGACTCAGTCTCTTAAAGGACTCAAAACCTAAACTGAGGAAAAGTTTGTAAATTTAACACAATGTAAACAATTGGAAAAATGCAAAGCAAATTCTGTCCTGTACATACAAACGAAGCATACCTGCAGCCCTATAATATTTAAGATGCGTTGGATCCATAAAGAAAGTTATTTTTGCACAGATATAAAACCATGTCATCTTTGGAAAGCTGAGAGAATAGCTCTCCACCTTAATTTAAAAGCAATGGGAAAAGGTACAGCAGAGGACCTTGGACACATAGCCAAGGGCTCCAATACTTTGTTATTCTGAAGGCTTTCAGAAACCAGATTTCTACTCTCTGGATAAATAGGTATTAAAGGGCTGCAGCAAACTTATACATGATATTCTTTTTCTTGGCTTCACAATTTTAGTTAATATATTGGCTTTTTGGTTTAATTCCAATGGCACAGCTCATAAATGCAGAGTTTTTCTTCTGGGGCAGGGGGAAACAATCATAAAATAAAAATCCTTGACAGCCTGTCTGTTCTATTATAAACTGTAACACCCTATCTAAGAAAGAGAAATATCCCAAAGGTTGTGTGAAAAGAGGGCAGTGCCAAAAAAAATTTGGGGACCCTTTCAATAATAGTTTGAACCATATATTATTCCTTGAGAAATTCCAGTTACAGTAGCATGAATGTGAGAGTTATGTGATTTGGAGAAATAGAGAACACTGAATGAACAATTTCAGAGACAGGGAAGAGCTGTTGGCACAAATATTTATTTGCAGCAATGCTTATTTTCTCAGCCCATGAGGTGAAATTTCAGTTTGTTTACGAAAACTGGCTATTCCGTTCTCTGGGCAGTGCCTGTCTGAATGTTTCTGTATGAATGAAAAGCTCATCTCCCAGGGAATAAAAAAGATAAGGATATTTAGCAATACCCTCCTCTTTTTTTCTGAATTTTGTAGAACTGGCAGTCATCTGATATATTGAAAATATATATACTTCCTCAAAAAAGTCAGGCTAGGTTGTCTGAATATATTTTGCGCGATAGACCCCTCTGGCAGTGTTGTGTTTTTGCACAGCTTGTGGGGGAGAGACTGGACTAGCTTCCTGGTTTCATTAGCATAACCCAGCCCACTTCCAACACACGCCCAGAACTACCTCATTAGCCATTGGGATTGGAGCCAAAAACATAAGACTACAGTGAATATAAGGGGAATTACTGGCGAAAGAGCTCTAGACCAGCTTAACACTGAACCCATTACTTTTCCAAGATCAGAAAAATATTACACTAACAGGAACCATTTCCCCGTCTTGTTCAGATAAGGAGTCAAGGTTTTAATCTATCCCTTTTATCTAGAATAATTAGCTTCACCATAATAAGAGATAGAGCCTGGCTGCATGTATTTAAGTGCTTCTGTTAATCTCTCTCCCCCTCTCTCTTTCTCTCTCTCTTTTATTGATTTATTTTCTGGATAGCTTTGACATTGAAAACCACAGACGAATTGGAGCCTGGCATTGAAAGGAGGTGTTCTGCAACGATTTTTTTTTTTTTTTTGCCTTGTCCAAAGAAGTTTACTTCTACAAGAGGTAATCTGAAAAATGACAGGGGCAAAGAGGAAAAAGAAAGGCATGCTGTGGAGCAAGATGCATACCCCCCATTGCGAAGACTTTAAACAGTGGTGTAGAAGGCGCCTACCTATCCTGGAATGGGCACCGCATTACAATCTCAAAGAAAACTTGCTTCCAGACACCATGTCTGGAATAATGTTGGCAGTTCAACAGGTGACGCAAGGTAATGTACTGCATTTGATTTTCCTGTTTTATGCAGAATGGATGTCACTTTGCTTTCTTGGAAGTGTATTATGACCCAAGATCTATAATTTAGCTAGTGAAATGGATAGTTCATTTTTCTGGAGAAATAAGAACAATTGAATATCTGTATACAAAGGCTTTCCTAATTGTCTGGTTTTGTTTTTGCTATTTTTGGAAGCTATTAGGCACTGAACCAGTTTTTGAAAGGCATTATTACGTATTTGCAATGTTAAAATTCATACTATGTGAGAGTAAAAGATCAGTAAGGGTGCGAGAATGAGTTTTTATAGCTTGACCTTACTGATATAGTTTCTTTCTTTCACGGAATCAAGCTATAAAATATCTCCTGGCGTGCACATATCGTTTGTAAACCTGATTAGCAGCACACAATTACCTGTTGTAGCCTTGAGAGTTGCTATAAGCAAGGAACAGAGCTTTCTGTACATAAAGGAGGCTCCTTGCCAAGATCATTATTTGCAAAGAGAATCCTGTATGTCCTTAGAGCTTATGTTTTACTGTGCATGCTGATTTAATTCTGTATCACGTTACGTACTGTATTTATTTCTCAATAAGAAACTTAAACTGGTGAGAAGTCTGAGTTTAACTTTCCCAAAGCAGATTCTAAATGATATCCTGGATTTAGATAGGTGCTTCTCTTGGTGAAAGCTGTAAGTTAACTAATAGGTGTGTGTGCGAGTGTGTGTGCGTGCGCGTGCGTTTTCCTTAAAGGTGTATTTGTTGTTTTATTATTAGTGGGTTTTTTTTTTTTTTTTTTGCTAATTCAAGTAGTAATTTCCTACCTGTAGCAAGGAAAAGAACTAATTTCTCAATATTGAGCATTTGGAACACTTTCCTTGGCATAGACTGTCGATTTATATTTCCTTGTAGCTTCACTACATCCCTGGCTTGAACTATTATTCATACTGTTAAATTATAAGCACTCTTTTAATTGAATTATTCTGTAGCTGGAACAAACTGGTTTGTGTATTTGTGTTTTTAGTATGATTAGGAACATCTGCACTGGTGGCTTTACTTTAAGATCCATAATACTATCATACTTTATGGGATTCTAGTTCCCTGAATAGTCTTACATTACATTTTTAATGACCATTTTGCCAATAGTGAAGCATGGTAATCATTAATAAAAGTGCGAAGTAAATAACAGATTAGGGCATTTTCAGCCTTGTTTTTATTCAATTTTAAATTCAAAATGAGACCCTACTATGTACCTTGAATCTTAGTGATTGACGTCCAAGGGCTTTTTCACCAGATAATTTCAGTATATTTTATAAATTTATTTTTGCTTTAATTTAATGTATGTAAAGTGAAAGAAAAAAATATTTTTAAAATAGTTTGTTGTCTCATTTCTGTAAAATATTAACCTAATAGAGAAATTTGGGGATGTGATAAAGATGCCTGTGATACACCCTTAGTAATAGTGTTACGTACAAGTCCTTGGTAGTTAACTGTATGGCTTTCATTTGGATGTAGATTTTGAGGGATTTTGTTTTATGAGTCATATATTTCATTGGTTACAAAGAAACACATTGGCCAGCCCCTGACTGAGGAGAAGCACAAAGCTTACTCAGCCCTGTTTCTTGGAGTTTTGGATCTGGCTGATGATTCTCTTGGAAAACTACCAGTGATTGGACAAGGCTACATGAATTTCAGGGTTTTCGTTGATGTATGAAAGACTAATCCCCTAAAAGTACCTATTCCTTTAAAGACATTTCTCTCAAATTTTCTCAGGCTCACCCACTATGGAGAGATAAAAAATAAATTACCATTGTTATAAAGAGCACTGTGCTTGCTACACCCCTCTATTAATTATCTTCCTCTTTCCTAACAAAATCCCAAGAGACAGCAGTCTCTTCTCTATTTTCCGTATGAGAAAATGGAGGTTTAGAAAAACAAGCAATTTTCCTGGGACCTCATACCTGATAAGTGGTAGAGTTAGGACTTGATTCCAAAGCCAACACTTTTAACATTTTATGCTTTATGCACTGCACTGCCAAGATAACTAGACTTTTTCATTATACCAACGTTATTTGTAATAGAAGATACTTCTTGGGACAGGTATGAATAGTCTTCCCTTCAAATTATTTTTGCATTTAAGTTTCATCCCTGGAGTTTTTAGACTCAAAGGTGAGTGATGAGAGAAATGACTACCATAGAATATAGAATAAGAATGGTATTGAGATATCATTAGCTTCTATTTATGTGAATATGCAATCATTATCAGCTCTATTTCTTTAGGAAAATCAGAAGTAAAGGGTATTTTTTTAATTTTTGCATCATAACACAATAGAAACAAATACCTGCTTTCATTCTACTGAGGTTTTATTTTTTTTAATTTTATTTATTCATGACAGACACAGAACAGGGAGAGAGGCAGAGACACAGGCAGAGGGAGAAGCAGGCTCCATGCAGGGAGCCTAATGTGGGACTTGACCCTGGGAATACAGGATCATGCCCTGAGCCGAAGGCAGGCGCTAAACCACTGAACCACCCAGGGATCCCCTCTAATGGGCTTTGAAGCAGCTTTCCAGTTACTCAGCATAGTTGAATTATATGAAATTGTTGAATTCAACATTTTTTTTTACCTATAAATATGGAAAGTTATATGGTTCAACCCAGTAGTTTTTCATTCTTCTCTCTCTAGAAATGCATTTAAAATTAAGAAGAATAATGGAAACTGACCTTTGAATGTATTCTATATGTCAGACATTTTAAATTATGTCTTTTAAGTCCCTTTATTAAAGATTTCCCATTTGTTAAATATGGATCATTGTCAGTTATCGTCATATTTAACCCATTTATGGCATTTTCTGTATTGACTATATCCCTTCTAAAACTTTCTTCTCTTGGTTTTGAGACATTGCTCTTTCATTTTTCTCTTACTACCTCTCTAGCTTTCTCATGCTCTGCAGATTTTGCCTCCTACCCTATCTGCCCATTAAGCATTGGTGTCCTGGAGACTCAAACCCTGGCCTTCTTCTCTAAGAATGCCTTAAGCCATTAAGTCAGGATAAGAGGTTCTAACTACCATCATCCTGCAGATGGAACTTTCTTCTAAACCCTAGATCCACATATTCAATTGTGGAAACTTCTAAAAGCACTTCAGATGCAACATTTAGTCTTCTAAAACAAACAAACTGAATAGCACCACCATCCTAACCAGAATTATAATAATTAATAATAAGAGTAATTTTCAGGCATCAATGTGAACACTGTTGTAAGAATATTTGACGTTATATTATGCAAAGCTGAGTCTCAGAGAGAATAAATCTCTTGCTTAGAGTCACACAGCAAATGAGTGGAAGAGTTAGGATGTGCACTCAAGTAGTGTGGCTCCGGGGACTATGCTCTCATCTTGTACTAGACTGTGTCTTAGGGGGTCCCAAAAGTTATTTCCAACCCTTCCCTGTCTTGTGTTACTTATCCCACTAGCTCACAGTCAGCCACTAGGCTCTTCTATTTCCAGTCCCTGATTATCTTTCCAACCAGGTAGTCTTCCTCATGCCTCCTGCTGCAGCCATAGTTCACTGTCTGAACTACTGCAGTCATCATTTTGTGGGCCTTCCTTCTCTACTGTCTCCTCCTGTAGGCCATATTCTATACTGCAGTTAGAATGATTGTAAAAATCTGAACGTATCACTTCTCTGTTCAAAAATCCTCAATCCTCTCTTTCCTTCAGGATAAAAGCCCAGTTCTTTAGAATAATTTATTAGATTATTAATAATCTGAGCCCCTTGATACTAAGGTTTTATCAAAGAGATCTCTCCTCTGAGAATCCCTCTCAATCTCCTGGGAAGAGGTATGTTTTCTCCCTCCCACTCCCTCTGTACTTTTTATGTATCTCTATGATAGGCCTTAACAGATTGTATTATAATATTTCGATACAACCCTTTCCACACTGGTGTGTAGGCTCTGGAAACAAAGATAATGTTCTAATCTTTATATTATTACCAACTTGTATATTGCCTATTGCACAGAATTTTTTTAAAAGGACTTTATTTATTTATTCATGAGAGAGAGAGAGAGAGAGAGAGGGAAAGAGAGAGAAAGAGAGGCAGAGACACAGGCAGAGGAAGAAGCAGACTCCATGCAGGGAGCCTGACGTGGGACTCAATCCCGGGTCTCCAGGATCATGCCCTGGGCTGAAGGCAGACACTCAACCACTGAGCCACCCAAGGATCCCTAGAATTTTGTTTTCAATAAATATCTGTTAGAAGGATTAAAAACAGTTCAGCTCCTGCAACCTCTGATTGTTCCAGAGTTGCATGTTGTCACTCAGGGAAGGAAAATAAATTTAAGTTCTTACATTTTCAGAATAAACGCAACGGAGATACTAATAGTAAAAAAACACATTAGAAATATGAGTCGTTAATTTCTTCCAATTCCCCTTACTTTCCTGAGGTTTCAAACTTGCAGCCCTCCAGACAAATCTGTTAAAAGGTGTATTTCCTTTGTTCCAAAACAGTGTTGTTTTTTTTTCTTCAGCCAACATCCACAAATATGAATAGTTCATATTAATCCAGATGCCTGGCTCCTCTTGTAAAAGGGGAATACATGGCTATACGGGGCTCACATTCCCATTAGGCACAAATCTGCTGGACTTCATTGAGGCTCTCCCCCTCCTTTAGACACGACATGCACTTTGCATTTTGCTACACTCTTCATCACTCACCTGTGCATCGCCACCCTTCCTGCTAGTATTCCTGTTACCTGCCCAGGACTCTGAATGTCTGAATTTTTTTCCTCTGCCAAAACATTTTCTAATATGTTTTATCAAAATGCCTCAAGCTCACCACTCAATAAAACCTTTACAGAGATATTACATTAAGATTGCGTTCTTAATTTAGATCCACAGCACCTTTCCTAATCCATGTACCTGGATTAATGTATTCCAATAGACCTCATTTCTTTATAATCCTTTGTATTTTCTGTTACTTTTTTTTTTTTAAAGTATTCTGGGAAGGTATACATAGGCTTTGCTGACTGCTAAAAGGGAAGATTGCACCTGCCCAAGGTAAATAAGTAAAAGTATGGGTGTCCTCATTTCAAAGGAAGAGAAACCTTAGACCCTCTTTGAGCACGTTCAAATATTTCTTAGGAACAATTTGTATTTAAAAAATATTTAATAAATCTGGAAGCTCTTATCACTACCTTCAGGTACAAGCCATTAGAGTTTGTATCTACCGCAGTAGCCTTTAGCTGACGGTTTGTAGGACCAAATGTTATAGAGAAAATCATTGATTTTAAAACATGTCACAAACATGGTGGGCCCAGCTAAGCAGCATAAGACTCTGGTCTCTAGGGTATTTGGTCCACATTCTAGCCCGAATAAGCACTTGGGGGAAGTAATTTCTCTGTTTCCAACCTGAAAACTCAAGTGCTGAGACAGGGCGGAGACCTAAAATGCATGACTTGCCATGTAAGAAGCTAATCCACTGAGAAGGAATATGAGAATGTTTTGCCTTGCATTCCAAGGGATCACCTAGAAATTGTGTTCCCAAACCATGAAAATTTTATGCTGCCATAGGGTCGCCTGATGTTCAAACCACAGTGTTTTGAGCCGCAGACAAAAGATGGATATTCCTTATAATTATGCAGAATGTGTGGCATTACTGGCAGCAAGACATGTGTGTGGAAGCTGAGCTTCGCTGCACTCCTGAGGGCAGCTTAGTGACATGTGGGACAATAAGTGGGAATTCCTGAAGCATACTGCCTTGGGAAGATGAAAGGATTGTCTGGGAAGTTTCCCCTGCGTGGTCTCAGCCTTGAGAGCTCAGAATCCCAGCATTAGCTACGAATCTCTAACCTAACCCCCCTTAGACTCTTTCTTCCTGCTAGTAACTTTTCTCCAGGAACCAGGGCAGCAAAATATTGCTAAGTGAGTCTAAAGTATACTTGGCTCAACCCTTAAACAAATATGCCCACAAGCTAGTAACTCTTTGCCAGCTCTTCTCCTCCATTTCCCTTTATCCCATGACCCATCTTCACACTGTAACTCCAGGCTTCATTCGACATTTCTGGTTTCTTTTTTCTTTTTCTTAAATATAGAAAGATGATGATCTGTCCATCAAAGGGCCATTTATGTCCTTCTGCACTTAGAGGAATGCCCTTTATGATATTTAGAGTTGTTCACATGGAAGAATCATGACCTTCTTTTTTGGGGTGTCAGATCTTAGCAAGGTTTGCAACAAAATAGATTGCCAGTGAGTAAGAGGATAAAGTGTGTGGCCTACATATGAGTAGACTTCTATTTTTGCCAGCGAGGAGGCATCCTTACTTCTGTTAGTGACTATATCCATCTTTAGTATATGTGGTTTAGTATATGTATATATGAGGTTGTAATTTTGGCTCCAGTGATGGAGTCTAGGCTAATTAATGGGCCAAGTCCTCCTCAACCAGATTCTCAATCTTGCAGATCCATTGGAACCACCTTAGGGCTTAAAAGAATACTGATGCCTGGGCCCCATTATCAAGCAATTCTCAGACTTCTGGGAGGGGCTCCCAGACATCGAGGCATTATGTTTTTTTTTTTTTCCTTTAAGTTGTTCCAGATTCTCTGTTGGGCAACAGTGTTGAGAACTGGATACAGACATACAGACATAGTGATTCATCTAGGGGAAGGGCTTGTGGCTCAGGTCTTGGTGGTTGGTACAATCCCATACATCAGGCCTGTGACTGGTTCAGGGATGAGATCTGTCACGTAGGCACAAGGCCATGGATTTAATATGCAACAAGTCAGTCATTCTTTTTTTGCTTTAAAATGGTAATGGTAATACAAATGACCTGAGTGATTCAATCAATCTGGATCCCGGGGTATGTGTGGATCTTTCAAGAAGAGATACCTTTGTATTGGGACTGCTGGTAGTGAGGATATTGTGCCTCTATAGCTTCCCAGGGCCTCCACAGCCTGAAAAGGAAGCCAACCCAGCAAAGAGCATAGAACAGTCCTGATGACAGCTAGCACACCCTCAACTTTTTACTTGCATGTGCAAACACATTTTTAAATTGCTTAATTAGGTTTAAGTTAGGCTGCTTCTAATCACCTTAACTACACATTTGAGTGCTGTTACAATTTAAATGTATTATGCAATTTTTTTTTCTAATTCTACAGAACCCAGTGAGAGAAGTCCCACTGTACTTTTTAAATATATTTTTGTGAGAAGAGGAGTTTGAGGCTCAGACCACTAGGTGATATGCCCCAATTCTAGTACAGCTGAAGAGGGCTTCAGATCTGCATCAACCAGGCTCCATACCCACCCCTCACTGCCTTCTGTTCCCCAGTTCTGTTCAACTATGACAGATATAACCTGAGTGGGGGAGGGGGGGCTGACTGTGGGTGACAAGAATGCACTGGCCTCCCTTCACATCACGCCCTCAAATGTCCCTTCCTATGATAACATGTCACCTTGCTTGAGGAAATAAAACCCAGAGAGTCCGGTTGAGAGCAAAAGAGGGTTCTGCTACTGGGAAGATTTTCCCGTACCAGGGCTCCTGCTCTCTTCTTGAGAGCTTTTCACTGCCCTCTGTTAGACTTGCTTCAAATGCGAGAGGGAGGGGACATGTGCTTTAACCCTGGACTGAGCATCAAGGAATAATAGCTTTTACCATGTGGCAGAGGGATCACACAGATCAGATGTTTGGATGAGACTTTACTAAAGATGAGGGGGCAATAAAAGTGAAAAACACAGTGCCATGGGTCTGTAACCAGGCTTACTCATCTTCACTCAGTTTATTCCCCTTCATCTCAGCTCTGCTCTTGTCTGTCACTGCAGATGCCATCTCTAACCCCAACCACCCCTGCCCAGAGCAACCCTGCAGACGTTTATCCTTTGCTATTCTGAGTCCAAGAGAAGAGGGCCTACCTGGAGCTCTAACTTTTCTGCCACTGGCATTGTCTGCCCACCAGGCAAGACTGCTCCCCTCTGTTGGCCATGAGCTCCGCAACATAGGTCCATCTCAGCTTCACACCATTTCTATAAATAAAAAAATACAATAGCCTGTTTCTCCAGTCTTTGTTCTTGATCATCTTTTTCTCTGTTTTATTTCTCATGAGCTAATCCATTACAGGGGACTTGGGTGGCTCAGTGGTTGAGCAGCTGCCTTTGGCTCAGGGAGTGACCCCGGGGTCCTGGGATCGAGTCCCGAGTCAGGCTCCCCGCATGGAGACTGCTTCTCCCTCTGCCTGTGTCTCTGCCTCTCTCTGTGTGTCTCTCATGAATAAATAAATAAGATCTTAAAAAAGAAAAAAAAAAAGCTAATCCATTTCCGTGACTGCCACTTTTCTGCTGGTGAATTGTAAAAATATATTTTTAGCTCAATTTTCTTTTTTTTTGTACTAGATATAAATATCCAGCTGCCCATTGAACACCATCTTAATGTCTCTGAGGGACATACTTACAACTGGACACATCATGTTCCCTCTCAAAATCAGTTCTTATCCTATATTCTGCATTATACTGCAAGTCACCACCATCCACCCAGTTGTCTATGCCAGAAGTCTGGGAATGATCTTTATGGTCTTTTCCCCTTAACAACTGTATTCAATTGAGGAGGTTCTCTAAATTATTCCCTCTTAATGTCTTTCATTAGTATACCGGATGCCCGTTGCCCTTGTGACCATTGATATTAATGGCATTAATAGATATTGTACTATTGTACTTAATAGATATTGTGTTATTTGCTGAATGCTTAAAATGTGCCATAAATGGTACTCAACATGCATTGTGTATTGTATTAATCAAACTTAAGAATAACCTAAGAGTTTGATACTATTATTATCTATATTTTATAGATGAAGGAAAGCAAATTAGTTTGCTTGTAGTGTCAAGTAATAGAATTTCTGTAAAGTAGAGAGACTGTTTCAATGTTTGTCTTTCTGACTCCTGAGCCCAGGCTCTTATCTTAATTAAAAGCTACCATCATTCCTTGCATGGCAGTTGGAATGTCTTCTTGTTTATAATTTTGTCTCTCTATTGTTTATTTCAAACTACAACAAAAAATTTTTGAGTTAGATAGTAGGGATCTTTTTTTTTTTTTTTTTTTTTTTATAATAGGGATCTTTGTGTTAAATTCCTTCAACTACACCTCTGCTAATGGCTTTTGGACCTTTTTTGGTGTTTCACTCTATAACATCCTTGCTTTACACCATCTATTTGATTTCTCTCTCTCATTTCCCCTACTGTCTTCTCATCCCTTCCCTCATGGCTCCCTGGAACTCCAAAGGCTTCCCCTGGAACTGAAACCACAGGTTTGTTTTTATTGATTTGTATCATGTTGGGAGCCAACATTTAAATATCAGAAGACTTCATTTTAAAGCTGAGAGGTTTGTCCTCTTCATTTAAATCTAATCATCTGGGCAGCCCCGGTGGCTCATCAGTTTAGCCCTGCCTTCCGTCCAGGGCCTGATCCTGGAGACCCCGGATCAAGTCCCACGTCAGGCTCCCTGCATGGAGCCTGCTTCTCCCTCTGCCTGTGTCTCTGCCCCCTCCCCCTCCGTGTGTCTCATGAATAAATAAATAAAATCTTTAAAAAATAATAATGAATCTAATCATCTAAAAGCAAATGACTCCTAAATGGGAACTGCAGACTGGAGTTTATTGGTGCCTGTACCTTTTCTGTGGGTATGGACTTTCCAATTTATCATATTCCCCAACACTTCCTCTTCTTTTACATCAGTACCACTTCATTCTTGTTATTCATCGTCTTCAGATCTGGGGCAAGATGTTCTCAGACTCAGCTCAAGGATACCATGATTGTCCAAATTCATGACAGTATTCAAAAGAACAAAATATCTAATATAAAAGCAAAGATGATTTAGAAGGTAGTTATGGCTATAGATAGCCAACTTTTCTCACATTAGACAACACTGGACTTCTGAAGATGTTTTTCAAAGCCCTTCAACATCTAGATCTCACTGTTCCAACCACATCTCTTCTGATTCACCCTTATTCACACTGAACTGCTTAGAGTTCTAAAGGATCATACTCATTTTGCCTCAGGACATTTGTGCACACTACTTCTTCTTAAATGGATAATCTTTCCTTTCAGCCACTTTCTGATTCACTCTATATGGATTATATCTTCATCTGATTATATCTAAGCATATATCAGGGCTGGGTTTAGCTCAGTGGTTCTTAACCTTGGCTGCATATTAGAGTCTCTTTTGGCACATTAAAAAAAAAATGCTCAAACCCTAGACCAATTAAATTAGAATTTGGGGGAATTTAGGGCAAGTCATTTAATTTTCTGGGCCTTAGCTTCCTCAACTAATACTAATTTTAAAAAGTGAAGTAAAATGAGCAGCTAGGACTGAGAATTATAGGCTTTCACAAAGCACTTGATACCTCTATTTTGTTCTCCTAGTACTCTTACTTATCTACTTAACTATCTATTGCATTTGTTTTTGATTTATATTTTGATTTCTCTCTAGAGTTGTAAGTTCCTTGAGGGCAGGGGCTATTTATAGTCTGGGTAATCAACCATCCTGGTTTCAGCAATGAAGGGTTTTCCTAGGAAACCCGTTCAGCTCCTATCAAAGTATGAGGCACCTAGGAGGTACTCAAATGTTTGCTGACAGCAAAAAATCATATTTGAGATGACAGGACAGAATTTCCCTATGTTCACTCTCCTTTTGGTGGCTATTCTCCCCATGGAAACTTTCAGTCCCATACTGTTTCTGTGTTATCAGCCTGTAGGGCTGTTGATCCTGAAGCTTCTTGGTCATGGTAATTTTTTATTTTTACTCTTGGAAGCTCTCACCTGTATAACAAACCATGTATTATGGTATGAAAGAATGATGTGATTTGCCTTAATCCCTCCAGCGATTAGAACCAATGATATTTGATTAACAATCTTTGTCTGTGAACCTAGAGAATGTGTGTCTGTAGGAATTTTATTTGCATGTAGTTATGGTTCTTGAATATATGTAAATTTACTCTGGGAGACCCACTTGTAATATTGCTTAGCCCCGAACCCACTGATGCTGTGAATCAGACAGCTGATTATACTGTGGTTTGCTAATAACAATTCTAAGACCACCACAAACCAGTTACCAGAGGGAAATAAACTTTCATCACTACCCACACAGTTTGGGTTTGATTTCTTATGTGTAGTTCTTGGAAGTACCTACTGCCACCTAATTATTTTGTTTTCAAGAATACTAATCTGTCTTCCTAGGGTGCTTTATTCATTTCTATTGAAAAACATACTTGAAAGAATACACAGTCTTTTGCTATGTTCTTGGAAAGAGACAGAGAAGTATAAGACAACAATCCAGCCCACAAGGGCCTTATTATTTTTCCTTCCTCAGAAATTTGTACAAAGTATATGAGAATATGATCTTGTTATTCAGCCTTGAAGATCTCAATCTGGTGTGGGTATGTAAGGGTGGGAACATTTTCTTAATGAAAGTTTGTGGAGTATTGGTTTCAGCCACTTTCGGCTGTGAGTAGGTTGTATAACCGAGGCAGCTGCCAAAGAATTCTGTGTTTTTATTTAGGAACCTGAAAAGTAGTACAAGCCCATCCATATAACATGACGTGAAATGAATAGTCGGTGGTGAAAACTGGACCAACATAGAGACCCAAGTGGCAGTCTTAAAAAGTGGTCAAGTCTTGGTTGGTATAGACATAGGGTATTATATGAAATGGCATTTTAAGAAATCAAGTCCCGCTAATCATTCCTTCTCCAGAGAGGATCTCAAGGGAACTATATACACAGGTAACATTTAGGGAATGGCAACCAGTGTCCCACTTTATCTGCTGCATTAGTGTTTAAAGCTAAGCTGAACAAAAAAAAAGTTAAAAAAAGAAAAAATAAAAAAGCTAAGCTGGATTGTACTAAAAACAACTTAGACCTGAGATCAAAGAGGTGTTCTTTCTTGTAAAGCTAAGGTTTGAATGTGCTTGTGAAAAGATAGCAAGAGAAAGATATATCAGAGCTTACCTTGAGCCAGGCCCTGGTCTTTTTATTATATTAACAGCATGGATTAAGAAATAGAGAGAAAAATGTACATGTGTGGATATACCTGTGCCCATCAAGAAATGTGTCCTTGAATTATGAGTACACTTATCGCTATGAAATGTTGAGTAGTGTAGGAGGTTGTTGAATCACTGTGTTGTACACCTGAAAGTAACACTGTATGTTAAATATACTGGAATTAAAATTAAAAAAAAAAAAAAAGAAATGTGTCCTCATCAGAGTGTTCAACTTTGACCTCTCCAATTAGCAGCCCTCCTCTTGGGTGAAGGAGGTACAGGGTGGTGGGGAGAAAAGGTCTGAGAACTTCTGGTCTACCGCTTGAGCTGAGGTTGTAGCTGTAACTGGAGAGAGGGGGATAGAATCAAGATATTTGAGAGGTCGAATTGAGGTCAGGTTCAGGAAGGTTAACTAAGACATACAAATTCATCCTGGTGGGTATAAAGTTTAGCACCTGGATGCCAACCAACGGGAGCAGGACACAAAAGGTAAACCTGGGGAATAAAGTGGCAGAAGCTAAGGTGAAATACAGGAGCAAATTAGGACCCGAGTCCAAGATTCTGGGGTAAGAAGGGTGTGAGTTATGGTCTAAGAAGCCAGCACACGGACAGATCTCCAAGTCTTTTCTAATTTTCTACCCAGTATATGAGCAGGCTTCATATTTCAGTGGGTAGACTTGAGCCCATGGGAGGCAGTGAGAAGAAGAAGCATTAGCCAGCAGTTAATGTAAAGTAGGAGGAAAGTTCTTGCCCTCTGCTGCTCCCTGGTCCAGTGTTTTGTCTAGACGGATGTTATAGAAACTTGGTCCTCAGAAAAAACACTGAAAGATGCCGTGGGGCAATTCCTGTTCACATTTACTCCAGTAGAGTGTCAAGGGGAAAGAGCGTCAGGACCTATCAGAAGTCTTAACGCTCCCAGTCATACTCTGCCCAGTGTGGTTTGCCTTCCATACCCATGGGTTGGTACTGACCTCTGCAATGAGCTGCTTCTTCTTTTTTTTTTTTTTTTTAAAGATTTATTTATGAGAGAGAGAGAGAGAGAGAGAGAGAGGCAGAGACACAGGAGGAGGGAGAAGCAGGCTCCAGGGACTGGATCCCAGGACTCCGGATCGCGCCCTGGGCCAAAGGCAGGTGCCAAACCGCTGAGCCACCCAGGGATCCCAATGAGCTGCTTCTTAACCTTATTTCCTGAACTATTTACAGTTTCTTGGCCACTTGACTTTGCTTATGTCCTCATCCGCCTGATAACCAGTACCTTTCTTTGTCTTTGACCCTTTGTTTCTCTCCTCATATCCTGGGCAAATTGAGTATCTGGTAAATCTGGGTAAATGTAACAGTTCATTTTTAGGACCCTTTCTGTTTTTATCAGAGCCCTCATAAAAAGGATTCCAAAAACAAAAAACAAAAAACAAAACAAAAAAAAAAAAAAAAAAAAGAAAAGGATTCCAGTACTTTGCTTGACACATAATAGCTTACTTATAAATGGAAGTAATTTATTACTTCCTTAACAATAGATCTTCCTTAACAATAGATCTCACAATCTAATTGGAGACCTAGACAGAAAAGCAAATAATTATAATAATTTTGGTAATAGTACAAATGAAGAATATGTTCGGTATGGTAATAGCATTGATAGCATGATCAACTCTTGCTAGAGTGGGGTTGAGGTTTATTCTTAGGGAAAGTTTCAAGAGGAAGTTATACTTTGACTACATGTTGAAGGCTAAATAATAGTCTCCCAAGTAGTCCATAGATGAAGGGCAATACAAACGAGAAAAACATATGTGAGGGTAAGAAGAATAAAAATACACAGTTTGTTTAAATACTCATTAGTAACCCAGTTTGGTGGGAGTTGTATCTGGAAAGGGTAGCAGGGCCCAGATCATAAAAGGCTTGAATGGACATGGCCAAAGTGTTTGAGCTTTATTTTCCAAGATGATGGAGAGCCTTGGTGTATCTAGAGGGATGCCAGGATATGACAAAGATTTGTGTTCCTGAATAATCACTCTGGCAGCAGCTTATATTACATACTTGGCAGAGGCAAGTGAATAGTTAGGAAAGACTAGTTAGGAGAAATTCTATTCGGGAGAGACTATAGCCGTGGAGTTCGATGGGAAAATTCATGATTTGTTTGTAGAACAAAAAGAGAAATCAGAATGGAAGCAATTTTGGGGAACACTGACATTTAAGTGGCCAAGGAGCTAGCAAAAGGGAATTCTCGAGAAGACGTGGTCCCTGAGCATCACAGCGCTCTGGGAGCCAGGGGGTCAGAGTTCTAAGGAGAGTGTGGTTGACATGGTAAAATGTACATATGAAACATAGACTTGCCAGGGCATAAAAAATAAACCAAAAATGTGAACTTTGACAAGAGCCCTGGAAAATATATTTAATGATACGACTCTTCAGGACCGAGGGCAAGTTGTGGAAAAAAATTCTTACTATCCTCAACTCGTCCTTCAATTCTTACCTTCCAATAAAACGTTCTGTGACTATGGGTCGCATATTTTTCTATCTTCTCTCAACTTTGACCATATTGATCATTCTCTAATCTGCACCTATAATTGTTTGGTTCAGGCAAGAGCCTTAGAGTTTATACATCAGGTTCCTTCCTATCTCTAACGAAATTGAAAATGGATTTGGGTGCACAGCAAAAGGTTTAAGTACTTACAGAATAACTATCAGAAAGACCTCAATTTTGAATTCCAGCGACATCACTTGGTCAAGTTCTTTAGCTGCTGTAAGTCTTCCTATATGCACAAGGGGAATAATAACACTAGTACATAGAGTTACTTTGGAGATTAAATGAGAGAAAATAAAATGCTCAGCACAGAACCGAGCACAAAAGAAGTGTTTAATAAATAAATGCTGTTATTTCCGTGCCTGTATCGCTATCATCTATTTCCCATGAGAATGTAAGCTCCCGAGAGGCTGGAGATTTTTATCTGGGTCGTTAATCGATGTATCTCAAGTGCATGGCACATAGTACATGTTTCATTCGAGGCAGATGTTTTCCTATGTGTAGGTTTTAGCTCTGCTGCTTGAAGGTAAAAGGAAGGTGAGAAGATGGAAAAAATCAGTTTTGCCTGAAATCTTCCAAAACAATTAAATGAGAGAAATTCTAGGCATCCTACAAAATGTTGAGGGTGCCCTCCCAAATTTGCCAGGATGCGTGCCTCACATCTTACTTGCAGCTACTATGGATACCATCTATCTGCTAGACAGATGCCACCGAACACCCGCAGCTGCTCTATGCATGAACGTGCACACATTCCGTCTCTTTCCCACTTCTCTTTCCTTCCTTGCCCACCCAGCTAAAAAAAAAACAAAAAACAAAAAACAAACAAAAATGGAAACAAATCCAAAAGGGAATGGGAAGAGATGCCAAATAGCCAAATTAGCATTTTAGGCTCCCCGCATTATTCTGTGTGGGTCTCAGTGTCCAGGAGCCAGCGCTGACGTCCACGACCGGGTGAAGGACCATATTAATGACTCTCTGTATCCCGTGGGTTCGTGATCATTCTCATTTAGCTCGTTGCGTGTAAACGTGGGGGTATTGCTGGAGGATGGCGCTGTGCAGACAGGAGGATCATTATCGCTTTGATCCGGTTTGTGTGGCCAAGCTGCCTCGGCCTCTGAGGCTGCCTTAGGGAGAAGGGAAAACCAGGCTGGACGTGGCTGCATGCGCTGGTCTGCGTAGACGAGGGCTCCCCAGTTTGGTTGGGAGTCGGAGATTAGCTACGTGTGCCTTCCCTCTGCACCCACAGTTGCTCATTTTCATGTGGGCCTCACTGTTTGCTCTTAACACACTTAGCCACTTGAAACTGGTGAGCTCACGAATCCTTTCTGGAAGTAGCTGGATTATCTTTAAGTACTGAATTAACCCTTTCAGAGCATGGTGCCGGCGCATAATCCAGTTTTGAAGTGATTTAAACCACCACAGCCTGAAGAGTGATATAATCTCACATGCCAGGGTCTGACGTTTATTTATGTGATTATGTCGCCAAAGCTAAGGGATTACTTCTTTTCCCCCCACCCCTTGAAAATTACAGTTTTGAATATAGTAAGGTCAACAGCTCTAGTATTAAGAATATTAGAGGATGGAAGTGACCCGGAGAAAGTCTTTCAAACGGACCTACTTCAAGCCCAGGAACCCAGGGGCCACTGTTGCAGTCTCTTTCTCTTCCTAATTAGTGGGTCTCGGAGTCCGAAGGCAGTACCATAAGAAGAAACAAAGAAATGGCATGTGTGGCGTGTACTTGGGTTGACACTTGGACCCTTGCCTCTGGCTCCTGTGGTCCTTGATCACGACAGGAAATCAGACTCTTTCTTGGTCATTCCTCCTTCCCCTTTTCTTCCTCCGATACACAGTGTGTGGCATCCTCCCTGGCTTGTGCTTCCAGGGATAGCTCATGGCCAGCCTTTACCAGTGCACCCTTAGGAACCCCTCTTCCTTAGAGAATAAAAATCCACTCTCCCAAACGTCACAAGATATCCCCTCAACCTGTTTGTCTTTCTTAAAAGCTCTCGCTCTCACTCAAGGGCATCATCCCCCAGAACACTTCTCTCAAGTGGGGGCTGACTAATCGTCCTCCATGGCCCTTGGTAATTCACATACAGACCACATTATGGGGATCCCTGGGTGGCTCAGAGGTTGAGCGCCTGCCTTGGGCCCAGGAGGTGATCCTGGAGTCCCGGGATCGAGTCCCACGTCGGGCTCCCTGCATGGAGCCTGCTTCTCCTTCTGCCTGTGTCTCTGCCCCTCTCTCTCTGTGTCTCTCATGAATAAATAAAATCTTAAAAAAAAAAAAAAAAGAACACATCATGCTTGTATTTCCGTGCTTCCTATCCATCCTGTTCAATGCTGCATCTCTATTTGCTTGTGCCCCTTCCAAGGTCAGTTGTCTTCACACGGTCATATATTTTTGTAAAATCCTCAAAGTGAGATATTTTAACAGAAGCTGATTAACTGCCTCTTCCCAACTCAGCTTCCTTTGGCTGGCGCCTCTTATGTCCAGTGGCCCTGGAATGGCTGCAGATGCTTGGGGGGAATCTGGCTAAAAGGAAGTTGCCGCCAATGGCTGACACTGACAGAGATCAAATAAAAGCAATTGGACAGTGGTGTAACAAGGGCATTGTTAAGAAACTAGTTAATAAGCGTCGGCAGTTCTCAAATCATATTTAAGTTTGTGCACAAGAAAACTGAAAATGCCCTGAAATCTTAGAGCTATCAAGAATCTCAAAAGAGCCTTTCTCAACTTGACAGTTTGAGTTATACATGATATTAGTAATTAGTTACACAGCTAAAATAAAAATTTCTAATCTATCAGTGATAAAAAACCAAAAATACACGATGGTTACTTTAGTCTGATTCCCCCAAAATTGGAGCCCGAGTCAGAGAGATTCTGTGCAACTTTGTGATTAGGGAATGCAAGGGCAGAGGGCAGGAGGGGGGCATTGTGAGGGAGAGAGCCAGAGGATCCCCCAAATGGGGCTGCCTACCTCCAAGGGTGTCCCATGGCTCTGCCACGGGGGCTGTGCCCCCAGCAAGGTCTCAGCTGCACCTCCAGACGATCTTTCAGTTGGGAGAAATGAGGAAACGTGTGTCCACTAGTTTACTCTGTCATCGGCCAAAGGCTCACCCCTTGGGTGCTCCTCTGAGCTGACATGCGGGCGTCTGGGCAGTAACAGAATCGCTGAGCAGGTGTCAACAGAGAAGCACCAGGCTGAGAAAAAGAGAAGCTGTCAAATGGCACTGCGTGAAGTCAGACAGCCCCTGCAGAGCTACGAGAGACCGGCGAGGCCGAGAACGCCTGAAATGATGTGTTAGAAATGTCTGATGTGCAAGAAGAAAGCCAAATTTATCTTTCCATTCTCTCTATACGAAAAATTACAAAAATCATTGTCAGATGAAGAAGTGTTCAGACAATAGCCAGCCTAAAATTATAAGGGGAAAAAGGAGTATAGAGCTGTAATCAGGCAGTTTGTGATAAAAAAATAATATATTATTTTTTATGGATATTCGATCATGGAGTTTGTCAGCTTTTTAGAATTTATAATTTAGTGTGATTTCTCAGTGTAAATAAATATTCACCTTTGTAGCTAATTTTACGCTGTAACTTTATCTTTTTTACTGGCCCCCAGGAGTGCTTTTGTTCTTTTTGTCATGTATGCTGTTTCTATGGAATTGCCACAGATGTTGGCCTTGGCTGCTCAACGCTCTTTTCTCCTAATTCTCTTCTTATGCATCTGACAGTTCCTTTACTCCCTCAGTTTGGGTGTTGGCTGCTTCAGCTTTCTTAGGCTAACCTGCCCAGCTCTTCGGGCCTAGCCCAGGATGTTCGCATTCTTATATGGACTTCCTGTCACGTCCCCTCACATCCAGTCACCTTTGGCCCTGTGACATGTTCTGGCAAGAAAGTGCGCTGTGATAAGGCCATGGGCCCAGGAACTGATTTTTGTTTTTTTTTTGGACTGTGTGTAATGCCTCCTTAGATGGAACTGTACTTCCTTTCTCTACTCCTCTACCTGGATATTGGCGGTAGCCCCCTACCTCTTCCTCTTTCCACCCATTGTATGTGTCTTCCACGTAACTGCCAGAGTGATCACTTAAAAATCACCACCTTGAAAAAAAAAAATCACCACCTTGCTTCCATTAAGAAAAAACAAAACAAAACTGATGACTTCTCCAACATTCAGGATAATGTTAAGGTTGCTTTCCAAAGTCTCTATCAAAAATGTGTAAGTTGTATAGGTTTATAAACTTAATGTACAAGGGAAAAAAGTTTCAAGGGTGTGGAAAAAGATGTATAACCTCTTCCTCGGATTTTTACACAACATACTACATAGAAAATACATGCCTACAACTTGTTTGTCATGTCTAACGATATATAATGGACATGTCTCCAGATGAATGGATATGGGTCTAACTCATTCTTTTTAATAGCTGGATAATATTCCATCGTTCTGTTATACCAAAATTCATCTAATGGTCTCCATATTGACGACAACTCAGGTCATTTCCATATTTAATTACTACACAAGGTATTTTAATACACAGTGTCAGCTATACATTCTTAAGTAATTATTATTCATTTAATAATGAATTCCAATAAAGATGTAATGGAATTTCACAAAACATACATACATCCCATGTCCTTCTCTAAACCAGATGCTTTGGTGAAGGGGATGCAAATCCCCGATTGGCCAGGCTGAGCCATGAGCTTGGGGCAGAGGTCAACTGCCCTTTCTCAGCCCTTGCTCTTTGGGTGGGAGGAGGAACTTCCTGAAGGAAATTGGTGTCCTGCTACCAAAAGAAGGGAGACTGGAGATGGGTGGCTAAAAACTGCAAATGTTTTATCACAGAAACTAATGACCTGTTCAGCCAGAGGGCAGGTGGTGACATTTTTCCCATGTTGCAGACAGGGATTCCATCCTGCAGGAGTAGAGGAGGGACAGAGATACTGAGGCTTTGGGGGGGCTCCATACGTACCTCCTTGGCAGTGAAATCTGTCTCAGGAAGAATTCATTTCAAACTGTGGTGGTGGCTTTGGTCAGCGTGGGGTAGCTGTCCATGTAGTTTGCCCTACAAACGAAGGTTCTATCTAAAATTGAGAAGTCAATATTCTCAGCAGTACGTCGGTGTCGGTGGTAACTAGTCAACTTAGATTTGTAAGGACCCAGAGGTTTTCCCTTTTAGAATCCATGGATGGAGCGAAGGCACGTCTAGGCTTTGCTTCTCTTGAGGACCTAAATGTTGGTCGTCTGTGTGACGTGCAAATTCTCTCTGTTCGGCCCAGAAACATCCCACACTGCGTGTGAGTCCTGATTTGGTGTGTGTGTGTGTGTGTGTGTGTGTGTGGCCACATACTTTAAGTTACTTTTCATTATTCGATTTATAAATGTACCAATTTTGCTTCTACCCCTGGGACAAATGACTTCATTTTGAAGAGGAGCTAAAATGTGTAGCTGATAGGCCATTTGTAGGGATTCAATATTCTTATCTTCCCAGTGTCCCAATGTCTTGATTCCGGATGTTTCTACCACCTTCTCTGAATCAGAAAATACGAGATTACCTTAAAAATAGAGAAAGAGAGGGGTGCCTGGGTGGCTCGGTCGGTTAAGTGTCTGCCTTCCTCTCAGGTAATGATCTCGGGGTCCTGGGATCGAGGCCCACGTTGAGCCTGTGTGGGCTCCCTGCTCGGTGGGGAGTCTGCTTCTCCCTCTTCCTCCACCCCTCCCCTGGGCTCGTGCTCTCCCTGTCGTTCTCTCAAATAAATAAGATCTTTAAGTAAATACAATCTCTAAAAAAATAGAGAAGGAGGAAAGGAGAGGTGGGGAGGAGAGAGATGGGGGTTAGGAGAGACAGTGAGGGAGGGAAGGGAGGAGAACAGAACCGCATGACACCTCATTTCATTAGGTAGCAATTTCTCCTTTTTAGCTGTTAACCTGGACAAGTACCTCAGGATCACCTTGGGCTCCATTTCCTTTGTCCGTACAAGCTGTCCTTGCATTTTCATTAAAAAGGCTAATCATAAGAACCTCAAATCGGTGATTAAGGAATGCAGCAGAGGATTGGAGCTTTTCGCTTCTTTTCTTTGAGTCTTGTCCTTAGTGCTTTCTCTAAATTCTGAACACTTTCTCTTATACTCATGGGATTACTGGTGCTTAGTCCTTACTCTTTGGAATGAGAACATTTAAGAGCTTCTATCTTTAGCGATTCTGGGCTCCGAGTAAGTTCTGAAATGCACACAAAAATATTTCTAATGCTCAGTATTCATGACATCACTCTTCTACCTCCTATCCCAACCCCCCCCAGACGTTCATAAGAAATAATTAAGCTTTTGTTATTAGCTTTTACTCCTAGGAACTATCCTTACTGGGGGAGGGTGGTGCCATTTGGATAATGCTATAATTTATTAAGTGGTATGACTTATTAGGATAAGGATCTCGGCTTTGGTTTTAAAATAAATATCTCAGACCCTAGAGTTCCTCTTCTATCATCTCCGGATTCAGCAAGTCATCTCTGGGCCTGACATTTAGAATTGGAAAGTAATGTTTGCTTTCTGCTTGGCAACTTAAAACAAATTGAATACGGTGCTTTAGCAGGATTCTAAGAGGGACTAAACTAAAAGCTTCCCCCCCACCCTTTTTTTTTCTTTGCAGAAGACTAGCTAAAGGTATCCATGCTTTTCTGAGGGACAGGACAGTTCCTCAGTCACAGGTCACAAATAAGGTGGGGTTTAGGGCAGCCCGGGTGGCTCAGCGGTTTAGCGCCGCCTTCCGCCTGGGGCCTGATCCTAGAGACCTGAGATAGTCCCATGTCAGGCTCCCTGCATGGATTCTGCTTCTCCCTCTGCCTGTGTCTCTGCCTCTCTCTCTCTCCCTGTGTCTTTTATGAATGAATAAATAAATAAAAATCTTAAAAAAAAAATAAGGTGAGGTTGATCACCCAGCAGGGAGCACCTTTCTCTAATTTGCACAAAGTGCTGAGTGGAAAAGGCACCAGCTTCAGTTAGATCCAGGCTGGGTGCAGGGACCAGGAGCTGCTACGGTCTCTGCATTAGCCCGTCAGCCTAGGTTCAGCCTCCTTGATACTTGTGCAAATATTTTCTTTCCTGTGTACTAGAAGTTGGAGAGATTAATGAGACAATTCAGTGGTATTACTTCTCATAGAAACTCGATTCACAGAGTTTTAAAAGATGTTGACCACAGTTCTAAGGGGAGTAAAACCTGTGCTGCTGAGTCCTAGCTGCCTGACCTCAGAATGAACAGGTGAGGTCACTAAGCCAACCACACATAGAGTCTCCAACAGAGTGTCTCCCCGTGTGTAACCCCTGCACCCACCCCCAGCTTCCAACACAGTTCTTAATTTCTAGACATGATCTTTTTGCAGTTCCAGGTTTCTCTGATTTTTCTGAATAATCGCTGTCTTGTATTATCCAGATAACACGGCTGACATGGAAACAGAAACCTGTCTCTTAAAGTATTAAGCATCATCTTCTCTGTGCTACACAGTTCTCTTCCTCCCCAGGTGCTGTGTGGCTTTCTAGCCATTTCAGCCAAGAGCTTACGGGAGGAGCAGAGGCAGAGACCTACCTGCTTTCGTGCTCCTCGCTCAGGGGTCAGGCCCGGTGTTCAGGGAAGCCTTGGGCACTGCAGCCTGCCTGGGTGGGAGGGCCAAGGTGAATGGTGGGAAATGTTGGGCTTCGTGCTCAGGGCCCCTCGAATGTTTGGTAGTGTTCACAAGCCCCGAAACTACCGGTGAAGTTGATGTGGCAAGAAGGCATCGGTTCTGTTTCTGTGCCCTAATAACCATCACTATACCTACAGAACAAGTTTTCTTAAAAACTGCATCCTTCAGAGCCTTCAGAAAGTGGCCATTCTTCTGTGTTTATATCAGACTTGCATTACTGATATATGATTTTTGATCTTTAAAAATGATCAGCTCTCTAAGGACCTCGAGGTTTGGGCTCCCTCCTCCAATCTAATCTCTCTCTCTCTGCCCCCCCTCCCCTTTTGCTCTCTGTTTCCGCCCTACCCCCTTTTGGCACCCTTTGGCCTGATACTTATTGTGTTTTTATTTCTTGATGCTTTTTTTTGTTGTCTTGCTTCTCCTCTAACTTAAGTTAGATTAGGTAATACAAGTATCTGTTAGCATTTGCAGTATTTCCTCCCCAAAATAGAGTTAGAGGGTTGTGATCTTGCTCTTAATGTATCGAAAGGGGAGAAGAAGGATCCCTGGGTGGCTTAGCAGTTGAGCATCTGCCTTTGGCCCAGGGCGTGATCCTGGAGTCCCAGGATCGAGTCCCACATCGGGCTTCCTGCATGGAGCCCGCTTCTCCCTCTATGTCTCTGCCTCTCTCTGTGTCTCTCATGAATAAATAAATAAAATCTTAAAAAAAAAAAGGTGGGGGGGGAAGAAGAGTGTAGATAATGCTGGTAATTTTTAAGTGACTGAAACTAGTTAGTATTTTCACCATTTTTGGTGAAAATTATTTCACCGTATTTTTAATATGGTGCTTTACCATATAAAATAAATGAAATATTTACCATATTTTAGCTGTGTGAGTGTGCATGGATGAAAATATGTCTGTGGCTTATTTTATGACCCAGAATAATAAATGAATCAGAATATGAACACTTTATCCAGCCCTCTGTGCTTTTTGGAGATGTATGGGGAGGGATGGCTTGGGTTTTCTGGTTCTTATTTGGGGAAGGAGTATTTGACATCTTAAAGCACCATTTATCTGCATTCATCCATTCCTCTTTTATTTTGGCCATTGTTCATGGCCGTTTTCGCAGAGAAACAGATTCTGGCTGGGGGTGAAACACTGCTGCTCGAAGGGAAAGCTCAGCATCAGTGTGGGATGAGATGAAGGAAGTGTCTACAGGATTTCTGGTTTTTAAGGTTGTTTTTGCAGAGGAATCTACTGAAGTAATATTTTACATTTTTGGTTTAGAGATCTCTTAAAGACTTGGGTTCAACATGCTTTACACGATGTGAATACATTTTAATTTGATAAGAGTATAAAATCTGAAGAAACTCTGTTTTTGAACTGATTTTACTATACATAGATTTGCGGGGGATTAAAGAGTCAGAGAGAGAGGGAGAGGGAAACAGAGGGGGAGAGAGAGAGAGAGAGAAAGGACTTTTATAATAAAGGAAACAGAAAAAGAGGTAGCTATTCACAAGGCAAGAGGTGAGGATCCCACTGCTTCTGGCTCTGTCTATACATTTTCTATTGCAGATAAAATAAAAATGTATCCAAATGGGGCAGCTCCTGTCCTGTTGATATCTCTCACATTTATCAAAACTTAGCGTGCATGTGATTTATCGAAGATGCTTTTGTTAAAGAGGCTGCATACAATTTCCCTTTGCCCCCATCATTGATTTGGTAGATTTGGGTGGTCTTCTGAAATGGGGGCCACATTTTCTTTCTTACTTGGGAACACTCAGCGTTCAATCTCTCGTCAGGTAATTTTTTTCAGGTAACTCATTCTGAAAATGAAAGAGAAAAGTTATTTTCTAGCTTTCTGTGTGGCTGATGTACACTTTTTACAAGGTTGCATAAGCTATAAATGCCAGAAGGGGCTTGCTGGTGGGGCAGGGAAGTGCTCAACATTGTCCTTCCCAACAACCAGAATGCTGCCTCTCATCCTGCGTGTATGGAATTCTAGAACAGTCTCTGCCACTGACTCTTCTATAACCACATTTTATTTATTTTCACCAAACATTTAGGAATACACCGTAGGTAAGTATCAATCCAGACGGGTTTTTGAAAATAAAAAGGGACAGTCACGGGGAGACCTTTTATGGTTTTTAATTAAAGCTAAAATGCCTGGTCGTGTTTAAAAAAATATTTGATGTATAGCTACAGTTTACTTATTTAAAAAGAAATTACACTTAAAACAGTGAATGTTAAACAGTAAAAAAAAAATATATATATATTGATCTAGGAACCGTATTGTCAGGCTCCACAGTGTGAATAATGAATTAACCTCATATTGAGATAATCTAGATTCTGATGCCACCTCCTTCCTCAGATCTCTTTGTACCTTGTAAAGTGCATTATGTTCAATCACATGTCTCTCAATATGTTGTGTGGACTTGAATGGATGTATCAGAACCTAGCTTAACTAGTTGTTTAATGCCAAGGACCGGCCACAAGCAAGATCACTGTAATGAACTCATGCGCACATGTATTGTGGTCACATTTAAACCTCTAGTTAGTGGTTGTTTGGACATGTCTAAGAAAATTTTATTTTTTAAAAAAAATTTTTAAGAAGATTTTCTATGTGTATATAACATACAAATGATGTAGGCAGTAGTGTGTACGAGGAATAAAAATGAACATCGATGGGTTATTCCTTACTTACTCTTTGACTAAACAAAGTTAATTTTTTTCACTCTAAGAAACTATATCTGAAATAGGTTGGGTCCAGTATGGGAAGTGCATAGGTTCACACGTAGCCCGGCCATCGTGTACAGTCTAAGGCCAGCCAGCCAGTGGCCAACAAGGCAGCCTTGAGTGTGTGTCCTTCTTGCCCAGCCTTCCTGAACTTTTCATCTTTTTTTCAACATCAGCAGTAATGCTGGTAATCCTACCTCTCCCACAGATGCTGTGGGATTATTTATTATTTATTACTGTGCCAGTAAAATGATACAAAAAATGTAGAAATGCTTCTCGAAGTGTGTGTGGAGATATTTTGCTTCTGATGTTATCACTGTTACCAGAAAGACTCTCTGAACCAATGTTTTCTTGCAGACATCTCTGTGACCAAGGGGAACGGTAGTGGTCCAAAAATAATGGTTTTTAGAATTGAAATTTAAATATGAACTAAATGAGAGACTTTCCTGTTATTTAGGATAGTAATGCTAGAATTTCATTGAGCAAGTAGAATAATTAGGTCATAGTTTCTTTTGTAATTAAAAAAAAAAACCAATATCCATTCTACTTTGTAGTAGACTAAATTTTGGAGTTGTTGGGATGAGCACTGGGTGTTATATGTTGGCAAATTGAATTTTAAATAAAAATAAATAAATAAATAAATAAATAAACAAATAAACTTTGGAATTGTAAGATGGTCCTAATTACCTGGGTCTGCTTGACAGGGTTGGCCTTTGCGATTCTCTCATCTGTGCACCCAGTGTTCGGTTTATATGGGTCTCTATTTCCTGCCATCATTTATGCCATATTTGGAATGGGACGTCATGTTGCCACAGGTAATAATTTCTGTCTATATTTATGCTTCTCATGTTACTAATGAAAGGGACTTAGAAGTGCTCAGTAGAGGGCTGCCTGGGTGGTATAGTTGGTTAAGCTTCTGACTCTTGGTTTCAGCTCAGGTTGTGATTTCAAGGTCATAAGATCAAGCCCCACACTGGGCTCCACGCTGAGCAAGGAGACTGCTTAAGACACTTTCTCCCTCTGCCCCTCCCCTCCACGTTCATGTGTGCGTGCATGCACACTATCTCTCTTCCTAAAATAAATAATTCATTTTTTAAAAAATAACTGCTCATTAGTTGCTGATTACATTTCCAAAGCAATTCTAACTTTACTTCTGAAAACCACAGCAAATATTAGGGCAAGACATTTAACTTTCCGTTTCCAATATATACTGTGACTTATTGCTGAATTATTATGTAATCAAGGTTATTTTAAAGATTCTTTGCACTTTTAAGTTGTTAAAAGGTCATAAGAGAGGGACATATATTCTGAATTTACAATGAAGTGAGGGAAAGTGAGCTCTTTGAGGGAAAGAAAAGGCTATCTAGAATTTAGTTACTCAAATATTGAAAACCATTTTTTATGTGATTGATACTTGGAGTAAATGATCTTTTAGGTTTCTTCCAAGCTAGATTCCATAATGCCCTACATCTGCATTACTAAATAGAATGTGAAGTATCACCGTGATAATAGAGCAAACTGGTTAAAAACCCGGGTTTTAGATGGTTCTAGGTGTATGTCTCCTTTGTTGTTTGCTATTTGCACATCCTTGGACAACATTTTGAAAGCCTATTTACTGCTTTCTGGATAGTGAAATAAAAAAATTCATATGATTGTAGTGATAATTAGATGAGACGGTTGATGTACTGTGTCTCATTTAGTACTTGTTACATAAGATATAATAAGTAGGTTACTATTATTACAAAAATGATACCTTAATCTTAGTTATTTTTTTCTTAATCTTAGTTATTAAGGTTATAATGATAAAAATACTTTTAACTAGAAATATCTGTAGAGGCATTTCTATTTATTTTGTGTACTTAAGGTCTCAGCCTCTAAGTATGTGTCTATTTCTTCAGTGGTCAGTTTGTGTTATTGAATACTCTTGTTTCCTGTTTCTAATGTAACAAGTTGCCAGGAGCTTAGTGGCTTGAAACAAGATAAATTTATTATCCTACAGGGGCACCTGGGTGGCTCAGTCGGTTAAGTATCTGCCTTCATTCAAGATCCCGGGGTCCTGGGATCCAGCCCCACGTCAGGCTCCCTGCTAGCAGAGAGTCTGCTTCTCCCTCTTCTTCTGGCCCTCCCTCCGCTCATGTGTTTCTCTCTCTCTCTCTCTCAAATAAATGAATAAAATCTTTTAAAAATATTATTATCCTATAGTTTTAAAAGTCAGAAGTCTGAAATGAGTTGTGTAGGTCTAAAAGTGAAGTGGAAGAGCTAACAGCTAAACACTGAGCCTAACTGAGGTTTTCACATTTATCATCTCATTTATATTTCCCCAACCCCTTAAAAGTAGGTATCATTACCCCTGGTTTATAGATGAGATAATGCATATTCAGAGTAATGTGCTTTAAGTCACATTATTGATAAATAGAGGACTTGCCTACAAGTCTAAGCAGTGATCTTAATTCCTGCCCTGAGGACATTCTCTATGCAAGTCTGTAGAGAGGTGGGAAAGTGTATGGCCTGGGAAGAGCAAGTAGATGAGTGTGGCTGTGTGTTGAAGGAATATGCATTTTGCAGGAAAGTTTCTACTTCTCCCATGGAATAGAGTGAAGGGTGGATGAGTTGGGGGTTCTGAGAAGAGTGGTTCCTATAGATCTATTTGGTTTTACACCATGGATTCAGTTTTAATGGTGGAACCCAACCATTACTATTAAATCAGTTACTAATAGAAGATCTCCCTCCCTCCCCATCCCTCTACCATCCGTTTTTAGGCACCTTCGCCTTGACATCCTTAATATCAGCCAATGCAGTGGAACGGCTTGTCCCACTGAGCAGTGGGAACCTCACCACACGGAGTAACACAAGCACTCTGGGTTTGTCAGACTTCGAGCTGCAAAGGATTGGTGTTGCTGCAGCCGTTTCCTTCTTGGGAGGTGTGATTCAGGTAAGTGGTCCTGAGACTTGGGAATGAAGAAAGGGAGAGTGTGGAAGGAAAGGCAGTTGGTGCTTTGCTTTTATTCATGATCATGTTTTTGTCTCTCTAGACGGCTGAAGGGCAGATGTGTTTTATCTTTATGGAAATACTGTCTACTACATAGAGTAGCTACTCTGTAAGTGCTCACTGAACAAATGAATCAAAATCAAGAAATCAAAGTTACCAGGAAGCAGTTTTTGACGTAAGAACAAGCTTTCTAAAAAAAATGCTCTACAAAATGGAATGGGCTTCTTTATAAGACAATGAGACAAGCTCTTGTGTTCATACAGTGACTGGCTCATCACTGTAGGATGAGGTAGGAGAAGTTCCTACAATGAGAAATGAGAAGAGATGTGACCAGGTTTCCAGGGTCCTTCCCAATTTTCAGAGTTTATGATAATAACTGCCGATAGCAGTAACAAGTGGCATTTCGTTTGTGCTAGACCAGCCTGGTGTGAGGTCTTTGGACTCACAGACTTTGCCTCTTTCAATATCAGGCAGCTTTTTTTGAGCTTTTTTTTTTTGAGTCTGCTCTAGTCTTTCTATCTCTTCAAAATATCAGACTATGTAATAATTAGCTGTTTCTAATAGTTATCAAAATTAGATAATTCAGAAGTGAATATAAAATAAATGTAGGAAAGTACTGACTATTAGACGTGGAATTTGTCTGCTAGCCATTTTGACTTCTTCTGTTTGATGCCGAGCTGTAGGTACATAAACTTCCTGGATGGCTGTTTTCTGGGTTGAGAGAGGCTCTGTTTTACAGTGTAACCTCATTTACAAGGTCGAAGATGGTGTAGAGATCAAGAGGGGAGGAGAATAGTTGATGATTGCCTGGAATTGGAAATTTGGAAGAAAAGATGTGATCTAGCGAGAAGCAAACAGAAATTTTTAGAATTATATTGTGTTCTAGCAATGTAAAAAGTGCAGGAGAATTTAGGATGTAAGACCAGTACTAACCCAGTTCTTTAAAAAATAGACCATCTGAGTGGAGCTTTGCTTCGGAGCCACCAGACCAGAAGGCCGATAGGTATTTTGTGCAGCACTGGCTCCGCTTTCATGATTACAGCAAATTGGTTGCCTTAGTACCCTGTAACCTTCGTTTTATTTTTTTAAACATGGATGATGTCCATGTATTTTGAGACTTGCACAGGCAAGCTTAGTGGCTTCTTCTTCCTCGATTGGCCACTGTGAGACCTGTCATCTGTGCTCACCTCGGAACCCCTCAGCCGTGTGAATTGGTGATTCAAAAATGGGTATGTTGCCGTAGATTTGGTATAGATTTTCCTTAATTTCTGCTCATTTAAAATAAAATAAAAATCTCTCTATTCACATAGCAAAGATAATATCATTACTCCTTCTGGTCCCACTTTTTTCCATTCATATCTCTCTTTGAATTTATTATTTTTACTAGGTTTGAACTTTTATTCTATTAAGCATGAAACAAGTAGTTTAAGGTGCATATGAGTATTTTTAAAAATCCAGGAAAGTAAAAAAATAAAAAATAAAAATAAGAATAAAAATAAAAATCCAGGAAAGTGTAACTAACAATAAGACCCAGCAAACTTTGCTTAGTCTTACCTTAACTACTTTCCATAGTTTATTTTTTTTCTCCATTGTCCATAGTTTAAAACAATCATCAGGTATTTTGTTATTGTCTAGCATATTTGTAGTAAGAATTTAAATGATAATAAAATATAAAAGTAAAAGCCATGATTCTAACAACATAAAAAATACACGTCTCCTTTCTCGGACGGAAACTCCCTAGAATCATGAGAGTAAAACAGGATATTATTAAAGATAATAAAAATAATTTGGTTTTCATAGACTTTTATTACACGTAAAATCTGATCCAGAGAGTCGCATATTTTGTCTTATAACTTCACAAACATCTGCTTTCCTTTGTCTTTAGCTCTGATCCTGGATCTGTGACCCACGTTTTAGCCAATTTTTGAACAGATGGCTGGACTTTATTTGACCTCCAAACTCATCTGTCCATTGTCAACCAGAACCCTAGGGTCTGTTGGATCTGTTAGAGTCAGCTTTTCGGTCATTTTTCCTTTCCTCCTTCAGATTTGAAATCTACTGAATATGAGGGCAGTCCCAAGAGGTCTGGCTTCTACAAATGCAGACTGTGTTTGTTTGTTTACCTTGTTTTATTTATTTTAAATTCCAACTGATGGAAATACTTAGGTTAATAAAATTATATTGTTAAGGCATTTGAAACAGTCACATCTAATCTGGTTCACAGACTGTGTATTAGTTGGAAACGCTGTCAGCTGTAAGTAACTGAGAACCCTACTACCAGAGGCTTACCTATACAGACATTTCTTGTATTTTGTGTCACACGAGGTCATGGAAACAGGTTCTTCAATGTCTGCCAACACATTCGATTGATGAACTGATCTGCCTTTTTTTTTTTTTTAATTACATAATAAGGTCTCTGTGAATTAGTGCTTTTCCTTTTTTGCCTTCTCTTCTGGTAGTTCATCAATAACTTTTTTCCCTAAATTGTTGCTTTTATTTATCTAACTTCCTTTCCCATGCAACTGTTTCTCTGCTTCTTTACTTGACTTACATTCCTTAACATTGTTTTAATGATTCTAGTATGCTCTTCTCTTTAATTTTAACGTTTCTATGTTATTTTTAAATTTATTTTTTATTTTTTAAAAGATTTTATTTATTTATTTGAGAGAGAGAGAGAGAGTGTACTCATGCAAGCATGAACAGTGGGAGGGGTAGAAGGAGAAGCAGGCTTCCTGGTGAGCAGGGAGCCTGATGTGGGGCTTGATCCCAGGACCTGGGGATCACGACCAAAGCGAAAGGCAGACATTTAACCGACTGAGCCACCGAGGTGCCCCTGTCTGATACTATTTTTAGGAGAAACTATGGCATAAACAATGAATTAGAATTAAGATGTATACTTAACAGCAAACTGTTTTCATAACTTAAAATTCTGGTTTTCTTTTGAGAATTGCTTCCTTTTTGCTTTTCTTCCAACTTTCTGTACATCTGTAATATTTTGGTTTGTTTTCTACATAAGATATTATTTGGAACAGAGGGTATTTGAGGTTAATTACAGTACCTTAATCGATTTTCCAGTTTCGTAGCACTTAGCCTAGCACTCTGCACATGGTAGATTTGCAGAAAAGCCGGTGAATTAAAAAAATGAACTATTCAGAATCTGAAAATCAAGAAATAGCAGACATCATGCCAAGTAATAATTTTGTGATTTTAAAAGAGTTGAGTCTGACATTTGTTGACTTAATTACTATAGCAAGAGGAGACTCTGAAAACAGGTACATCAGAGAACTGTCCTTCTCCCCAGCCCACCCCCTTTCTGCTGTATTCTCGCCCACTTCCTATGGATAACCTGTCTCATTCATTTCTGGTTTATACTTTTGCAAAATGAGTTTTTTCTTATTTACCTTTCTTTCTTACGTGAAAGGTAGCATTCTTTTGTATTTGATTTTCTTCACTTAACAGATCGTTGCTTTATTTTGATACTCTTTTATTATCTTTTTATAGGTTTATTAGCCATTTACTGCTTTCCTATGAATTTTATGTTCTTATCCTTTGCCCATCTTTCTATTGGATCATTAATTTTCTCCATATGGATCAGTATGAACTCTTTGAATATTAAAGAGGTTAATCCTTCATGTGTCATGTATTATAAGCACTTTTCTTTCTGTTTCTTTTTTTTTTTTTAATTTTATCTTTGGAAGGTTTTTTTTGTTGATTTGTTTTTGTGGGCTTTTTCTTGCTGCATGGAAATTCCAGGGTATATCCTGGGAATCATTCCATGTTAGCTCCTAGAAATGCCCCTCATGATTTTTTATTGCTGCATTGTGCTTGATTGTGCGGATATATGCCATTGTTTATTCAACACATCTATATTTTGGCATTTGATTCCAGCATTTTGTATTTGTTAACAATGTTGCCATGCATATGCATATGTATTTTCATATTGGTGGTGGTGTCTGTTCAAGGTGAATTCCTAGAATGGAGTTACTGGATCAAAAGCTCAATGCACAATTACCATATGGTTTCACTCATATGTGGAATATAAGAAATAGTGAAAGAGACTATATGGCAATGGAGGGAAACTGAGTGGGGAAAAATTAGAGAGTAAGACAAACCATAAGGGACTCCTAACTCTGGGAAACAAAGGGCTGCAGAAGGGGAGGTTGGGGGGAAACAGGGTAACTGGGTGATGGGCACTAAGGAGGGCACTTGATGGGATGAGCACTGGGTGTTACACTATATGTTGGCAAATTGAATTTAAATAAAATATTGTTTAAAAAGGTCAATGCATATATAGTTTTGTTAGATATCTTTAAATTCCCGTCCAAAACAGTTGTAGCAGTTTGCATTCCTACAGAAATACATGAGAGCACCCTCAGCCTCACCAACAGAATGTGTTGTCAGACTTCTAAGTTCTAATCAATCAGATAAGAAATCATATTCAAGGGTAATTTTGGATTTTTTAAATTATGAGTAATGTCAAGTTATAACATCTTGAATATAGTTAAGGCCGTTTTGTATTCATTTTGTGAATTATATTTTGTATCATATATTTTGCTATTTTTTTTCTCTGAAGGTTTTGGTCTTTTTCCCTCAAATTTTAAGAGTTCTTTATGTATTATGGATATTAGCCCTTCATCTGTGATATATGCTGCAAGTGTTTTAGTCTAATTGGCATGCAATTTATTTTACCATGCAGTTGAAAAAATTTATGTAGTCAGATTTATTAACCATTTTTTAAACCCCTGGACTTTGTCAATGTTAGGAAGCTTTCCCTTGGCACTAAGTGTACAGAGGAATTCATCATACTTTTAAAAATTTATTAAATTATTTTCTATATGAAGTTTTTTTAAATCTTTGCTTTCCTGATCAGTATGGAGTTTATTCTTATGTGTGGTAGGAGATAAGAATCTAATTGTATTTTTTTTCCAAGTGGCCGCCTAGTTGCCCAGCAACATTAATTAAAAATTTTACCTTTGCTTCTGTGATTTATCATGCCACCTTACCATTTCCATATTTATTTAGACCTGTTCTATTCTATTCTATTCTATTCTATTCTATTCTATTCTATTCTATTCTATTCTATACTATTCTACTGGTCTATAGATGTATTCTTGTGGCAGTTTTACTTATGCAGACTTGTAGTATGGTTTAATCTGGTAGGATTAGTCTGTCTTTCTAGGTTTTATGTCTTAGTGTATTTCTGCCTATTCCTACATGTTTGTTTTTTCTTCTGAGCTTTAGCATCAACTTGTCTAGCTCCATTTAAAAGAATTTGTTGATGTTTTTATTGGGATTTGTTGATATTTTTATTGGGATTTCATTGGGATTGTGTTAAATTTATTTATTTATTTATTTATTTATTTATTTATTTATTTTTAATTGACATCTTTATGACATGGAATTATCTTATCCAAGAACAGGTGACTTTGTTTTTGTTCAAGTTTACTTTTGTTAGACTTTCAAGTCTTTCAGGAGTGTTTCCTCATGCACATTCTGCACATTTATTCCTAAGTATTTAATCATCTTTGTTGCTATTATACATGGCTTTCTTTACCATTATATCCTCTGGCTAGTTATTGTTTCTGTCTATAAAAGCTATTGATTTTTTCCCACTCATTTATTTATTTAACAAATGTATCTGTTAAGATGCTGTCAGCTGGAGAAAATATATATACACAAAAGTGGCTTAAAAATGGAGTTCAGTGTTTCATATAACAAGAATTCTGGTGGTAGTGGAGCTCCCGGTTGGTTAATTCAGTAACTATGATTTCCTCAGTATCCTATGTTTTTTATTTCTTCCTGCTATGCTACCCTGGGCTGGTTACTTTTCTTCCAGGGTGACCCCTCGCTTCATGACTGCTTGGTTTCAAAATGCTGCACAATTGCCAGGCACCATGTCCTCAAAAATCACATGGAGACAGAAAAATGGCAGTTTCTCCTTGTACGTGTCTTTATCGGGAATAAAAACTTAACCAGAAAGTCCCTGGTGGATTCCTCCTGCTTGGAAGTATCACATGGCCATTCTTTTTATTTATTTATTTATTTATTTATTTATTTATTTATTTATTTATTTATGATAAACATAGAGAAAGAGAGAGAGAGAGAGGCAGAGACACAGGAGGAGGGAGAAGCAGGCTCAATGCCGGGAGCCCGACCTGGGACTCGATCCCGCGACTCCAGGATCATGGCCTGGGCCAAAGGCAGGCACCAAATCGCTGAGCCACCCAGGGATCACATGGTCATTCTTAAAAGAATTGCCAATGAGTTGGGGAAGGATATCACCATACTTGTCTTAGACTAATTAAAATTCACCTCTGGGATGTAGAAAGAAACTCCTTCCTTGAATATCTCACAAAAAGAAAAGTGAACAAAATTGGGATTCTGCTAGTGATAAAAATTGTGATAGTTGCTAGAAAGATTCAACATCAGTGCCAGACCTGAAATAATTTTTGGACCTCTGCTCTAGCCAGCTATCTGCTAGACATAGGGAATACAGGAGGGGGAGGATGGGCTTAGGTCTCTTTTCATAGGAGATATAGTCTAGTGGGGAGAGGGGTGACTGAACATGTCATTATCAAGAAAAAATAATATTACTTTTGGATGAGGAGAGTGAATAAGCAAGCTCTAATATTGTGTACATGTATATATGGAGTGCTTGGGTCTGTTCATTATATATCTTGACACCTTATTGAGGTCTTTTTTGTTTTTTTTTTTACTGGTTAAGTAAGTTTTATTATTTATTGATTTTCTAGTACTTTCTAGAGGTATTTTTACTTCTTTACAAATTAATATAACTCGTGATTCCTCTTGTTCAATTGCATTAGATGGTACCTCTGCTATAATGATAAATAATAGTGGAAACAGTAGGGTTTGGTTTTTTGTTTTTTTTTCCGCCTTTTCTCTAATTTGCTCAAAATGTCATTAAATCTCCATTAAGATGCTAGACTTGAGAATAGAATGTATATATTTTACCATGTTAATAAATTATTTATCGTTTTATATATTTATGTATTTAATAGAAATCAGAAAAAGTGTTGAATATTGCTCCAGGCTTTTTCAGCATCTATAGAGATAATCATATGATTTTTTTCCCTCTGGAATCTATTATGTTTATGTTATATTAATGGGTTTCCTAACATTAAACTGACCAAATAATTCCCAATTGATCATGGTGTATTTTATTCTTAATGTGGTTTTGGATTCTGTTTATTAATTTTTTAAAGATATTATTTATTTATTTATTTATTTATTTATTTATTTATTTGAGAGAGATAGAGAGCGCACAAACAGTAGGAAAGGCAGAGGGAGAAGGAGAAGCAGCCTCCCCACTGAGTGTGGAACTGGATGTGGGGTGGGGCGCCCTGGGAGGGAGTTCCATGCGGGGCTCCCTCCCAGGACCCTAAGATTATGACCTGAGCCAAAAGCAGATACGTTACTGACTGAGCCACCCAGGCTCCGTTTATTAATTTTTTATCTAGTACTTTAGCATCATTTTTCTTCCGTGCTAGTGGATTGTAGTTTCCTTTTTTGTGCTCTCTGCATCAGGTCTAGTTATCCATGTTTTACTTTCTTCTCAACCTTTTTTTCCTAGTGTTCTTAAGCGCTTCTAGAGGATCTAGGACTAGAAGGGTTTGTGGAATCCTCCCTTTAAAAATCTCCCATTGAAGTGATCCGTTTCCTGGTGCTCTTTTCTTTCTCTTTCTTTCTTTCTTTCTTTCTTTCTTTCTTTCTTTCTTTCTTTTTCTTTCTTTCTCTTTCTTTCTTTCTTTCTTTCTTTCTTTCTTTCTTTCTTTCTCTTTCTTTCTTTTCTTCTTTCTTTCTTCTTTCTTTCTCCTTTCTTTTTCTTTAAGATTTTATTTATTTATGACAGAGAGAGCACAAGCTGGGGGAGGGACAGAGGGAGAGGGAGAAGCAGACACCCTGCTGAGCAGGGAGCCTGCCATGGGGCTCGATCCCATGACCCTGAGATCATGACCTGAGCCAGAGGAGGTCACTTAACCGACTGACCACCCCCCAGACACCCCTGGTGATAATTTCTTGATAATGTTCTCTGTTTCTTATGAAGCTGTCAGTTGCAGCACTCTGTCTCCAGTATGGTCAAATTTGGTAATCTGTATTTCCCTAGAATATTATCCTTTTTATTTAGCTTTTCAAATTTATTTATATGTAGGTCTTTGATTTCTTATGATTTTTAAAGTTTCTTGTTTTAAAGTTTTCTGCTTTGACATTTTTTAGTTTTATATTTGTACTTTACTCTTTTTTTCTTGATCAAGTTAGCTAGTAGTTGGTCTATTTTAATTATTTTTTAAAAACTAGGATTTTGAAGCAGTATGTCTACTTTTTTCTATTGCTACCTCTGCTTTTATTTCCTTTTGCTATCTTTTTAGTTTAGTTGTTCTTTTTCTAGTTTTTGAGTTGGGAATTCAATCATTTATTATAATTTAAAAATTTTTATTGATAAATACATTTAGTGAATTTAGTGAATTTTCCCATGCTCATTGCTTGAAATGTTTTCTATACATTCTGATAATGTTTAACGGTCAATACATTTTAGAAATTCAGCTCTTTTGGGGTGTCTGGGTGGCTTAGTTGGTTAAGCATCTGCCTCTGGCCAGGTCACGATCCCAGGGTACTGGGATCAAGCCCCACATCAGGCTCCCGGCCCAGCAGAGAGTCTGCTTCTCTCTCCCTCTGCTGCTCCCCCTGCTTGTGTGCTGTCTCCTTCTCTGTCAAATAAATAAATAAAATCTTTAAAAAAATTCAGTACTTTCGGTTTATATTTCCCCTTTCACCCAACAATTATTTAGGAAAAGGTTTTAAATTTCCAAATGAATGGTGCTTTTTGTTTTTCAGTTTTGCCAATAATTCGTTACTGCATTGTGGTCAGAGAGAGCTGTTTGTAATATTTCTACATTTTCTAATTTACTGCTGTTTTTCTTGTAACCTAATATATGATCAATTTTTGTGAATGTTTCATGAGCGCTTGGGGAGAAGAAGGCATAGTCTCTTAGTGTAGAGCTGTAAGTCCTACCTTATTGATTAAGTTATTAAGTTTTCAATATTATTATTTAATTTTTGTCTACTTGGCCTTTCTTGATGCGTTCCTTACTATAGGCTGTTTTCACCAGAATACAGAGACTTGCCTTGTAGCGGTTTGATTACCTTTTAGGTAAACTGTTTATGTGTACATCATAAACATGAATGCATTCACATATCTCTCATTCATTGTCATTCAGGCAAGGACATGATTCCTGTTTCTCTTCTCCCTTACCATTTTTTTTTATATTGCTAGTATAAAATGCACTTATACAACCACAATAATGTAATGTGATAGGCTTCTATGTTGCAGATTAGATTATGGGCCCTTTAAAAACAGCTTTATGGACATATAATTACCATATATAAATTCCACATATTTAGAGTGTGCAATTTGATGTTTTGACACATGCAGGAAGCCAGCACCACAGTTAAGATAGTGAAAATATCTGTGACTCCCACAATTTTTTCCTTGACACTTGACTTTCTCTTCACTCCTTTAAGACCTCCCGCCTCCCTTCAACCATCAATCACTGTAGATTAGTTTGCATTTTCTAGTTTCATAAAAACAGTGCCCTTCTGGTTCGACTTTCTCATAGCAACCTGAGGATTTCCAATACAGAGCACAGCAGTTATGCATTTGTCTCCTAGTTCTATTCACTCAGACATGTCACATATAAGCATTTAGCTTTTTTTTTTCTTTTTCCAATGGGGAAATATATGCCCATTGGATGACATGTTATAATGAGTGAATGCTATATTATTTTTTGGTTTGATTTACTTTCCTCTGTGTAACGTCATTGCTGTTGGTTTTCTAGGTTTTTTTGGTAATGGTTTTGTAACATAGAAAGGACCTCTATGATTAGAACTCAGGCAGTATCTGATTGAAACGGAACTTTCTGGGCTGGGAATCTTTTACTTTTCACTTGTACCATCTATTTCTAAGGTACAGTAAGTGTCTCATTTTGCAAAGAAAGGCTTTCTGCTGGGAGTGATGCAATTTTGTGCTAGTAGTGTTACTTTTCAAAAAAAAATTAAAAAGAAACATTTTCTAGCCAAAAAACAGTAGCAGCCAAGAGAGGAATCGCTTGCTTAGTCAGAGCAATGAGGTGTTAATTTTAAGGCAAAGAGGAGCCCTTTAAAATGCCAATATCAGTAAGCATTTCTGTTGGGGACACAAACACTCAATAAAAGTTAAGTCACTTTTAAAAACCATTGTTCTCTTCTCCCTGTAGCTTTTTATTATTCTCATGTTGGGCATTTTGCCCATTCCTTTTTCCAAGAACTGAGAAGGGTCTGGGACTGTCCCCTGCCCATTTACTGCTGGAAGTTTTCCCAAGCTCTACTTTTCTGAAGTGACTATGGGACAAGGCTTCTGCCCTGGAGGACATGGGGATATACAGCTCCTTTGTTTGAGAGTTGCACAAGCATGGGGTGTTTAGTGGCAGAGTCTTGTACTATTGTCCGGTGCATTCTGGAAACACATAGGTTTATGTCTTCAGGAATGATAGAAACCAACTGCAGACCCAAATGGATTTTCATTTGCTTTTGGTTTTGTACTAAACATTTTGGGGGCGTATTAAATAGTGGGATCATGACTATAGGAAAGACTTAAGATACAGACTGGTCTACCCTGCCTATTCAACACATCATATACATACTCCTTCCAGAAAAATCATTGACTTCATTCTTCTTGAAGTGCAGGGGGAACATAATCTAAAATTTTTCTTGATGATGTTTGACTATTTCACAACCGTTATACTCAGGAAGTCATTACTCTATTTAATCTAAATCTTTCTAACTGTATTTGTACCTGGTGAAGCTAAGAAGTAATACACATAAAAGTAGAATTATAACATCCTTAAAATTATAAAAATGAAAATTCTTCAAGTTAAAAATAATGATAATAATATTTAGCATTGTACTATATGCCAAGCTCTGTTCTCATCTTATTGCATATATTTACGCCTTCAATCCCATCAACATTTTATGAAATAAATCATTTTGTTGTTCCCATTATACAGGTGAAGGTACTGAAAGGTAAAGTGACTTATTTAGAATCTCATCATTAGGAACTAGCCAAGTAGGAGTTGGGCTCCAGTGTACAGTCTCCTAACTGCTATGCTAGCGACGTGGCTTTCTAAGCTCATACTTAGGAAGCAAGGAAAACACCATCCAGTAACTTCTTTTTTTTTTTTAATAAATTTATTTTTTATTGGTGTTCAATTTGTCAACATACAGAATAACACCCAGTGCTCATCCCGTCAAGTGCCCACCTCAGTGCCCGCCACCCAGTCACGCGCCCCGCCCCCCCGCCCACTTCCCCTTCCACCACCCCTAGTTCATTTCCCAGAGTTAGGAGTCCCAGCAACTTCTAAGGTCAGGCATTGTGTTGGTTCTTTCTCACGCCTGACCTGCTTACTAGCAGCAGCAGCCTGTCGCCAGGCATGACTTGAGTGGTGGGGCAATGGCTTTGGCTGTACACCTGCCATTCTCCAGGCTCTCAACGTCCTCTTCCCTGTCACTTGCATAGTTCTCAAGGCTCAGCTTAAATATAATCACCTCAGAGAAGCCTTCCCTGATATCTCTGGACATGGTTATATGTGGTTCCTCCCACTTCCTTCGGTAAAACATTGCTCATGACTTACATGATAGCACTTCTCAATCTACAGAAATATTTTCCACATATTTACACCCACCTTTCTAGATGGAATCTCTAGAGTCTCTAGAGCAGAGACTGTTTATAATTCCACTAGCTAGTATTTAATAAATGTAAGTTGAATAACTTGAATAAGAAAAAGGTCAATTAAATGTTAATGGTATCACTATGTGAAGCAGCCAAAATTAAATTGAGATTTTTTTTAACTTTTATTAATGTACCATTCTCTCCCTTTATCCCTGACCAGAAGATAGGGAATGTGTTTATATCTGTTTAAACTGTAAACAGTTCTTAATGAAAAAGGAGTAAGAAAATATATTATAATTTTCTAATTTGGTTATGAATGTTGTCAGAGCTGTCTAGCTGAAATGTGAAGACCTAGTCCGTGAAATCTCCCACCTCTTCCCACTGCCATTCCCCAGCCACCACCCAGTGAAAAATAAAAATACAGCCCAGTGAATTTCTGATACACTTGACAATATCAAATGAAAAATAAACTGTGTTTTCTAAGCGTATGTATGATCAATTTGCCTCTGGATAATCCAACACATGGCTCATTTCTCTTCTCCCTTCCTGCCGTGTCCAGTTTAGTTGTTTTGTTTGTTTGTTTTTTGGTCCTTTTTCCTTCAGTTACTCCTCTTATCCTGACCTTTTATCTATTTTTATTTTTTTATTTTTATTTTTTTATGATAGTCGCACACACAGAGAGAGAGAGAGAGAGAGAGAGAGAGAGAGGCAGAGACACAGGCAGAGAGAGAAGCAGGCTCCATGCACCGGGAGCCTGACATGGAACTCGATCCCGGGTCTCCAGGACCGCGCCCTGGGCCAAAGGCAGGCGCTAAACCGCTGCGCCACCCAGGGATCCCTTATCCTGACCTTTTATTTTATTTTATTTTATTTTATTTTATTTTATTTTTATTTTTTATTTTTTTTAAATTTTTATTTATTTACGATAGTCACACAGAGAGAGAGAGGCAGAGACACAGGCAGAGGGAGAAGCAGGCTCCATGCACCGGGAGCCCGACGTGGGATTCGATCCCGGGTCTCCAGGATCACGCCCTGGGCCAAAGGCAGACGCTAAACCGCTGCACCACCCAGGGATCCCTATCCTGACCTTTTAAATGGCCAGTTGTTCCACATGTTATAATCAGGTTAATCCTTCCAAAGCCCAGCTCTGATTTTTGAGCCAGTGTACAACACACTTCTTGGCAAAATTAGGTGTTTAATAAATGTATGGGAAAGTGATGTCACTCACTCCTGCAAAACTATCTTTTCACTACTCTTAAGGTGCTCCACGTTCTGACTTCAAAATGTTTTGCTTTATCTTCTATTACTCCCTTTAGGCTAGTTGTGCTCCTTCTAAACTAGCAGCTCTGCGTCTTCTGAACATATCCCACGCTGTCCTGCTTCATACTCAGATTCTTCCCTCTTTCTGGAACACTTTCTAATAACTTCTCTCGCTTGGATTCCTCCTTAGTGTCATGGTACAAGTTAACCTCTATCCAGCATAATTCTCCCTCTGAAACCTATGGCACGTTTTCTATTCCTCTCTTTTATATGTGCGCACGCTTGTCTTGGTATGGTTTGGACACACGTCATACCTTTGAAGCCCAGCCATCTGAAGCTCCTCGGAGGGTCCCTCTTTACCCCATGCCCATGTGTGCGGCACTCAGGAACTCGTCACGCACGGAACACGCGATGGGGAGAGATGTTGACTTACCTGAAGATTCTGTGGAAGATGTGGAGGAGGTTTTCTTTTCCTTTCCCTTTTTAAAAACTTTTTGTTTTAGAATAATTTTAGATTTCGGTAAAGTTGCAAAGAGAGCAGAGTTGCCACCTACCCCATCCACCTACAGTCTCCCTATTATTAACATCTTACATTAGTGTGATATATTAGTCACAGCTGATGAACAAGATTGATTCATTGCTATTAACTAAAGCCCACATGTAGTCTTCAGTGTTCCTTAATTTCACCTAATGTCATTTTTTTTTTGTTCCAGGACCTCATCCAATACACCACATTACATTTAATTGTCCTATTTCCCTTTAGGCTTCTCTTAGCTGTGAAATATGTCTGAGACTTTTCTTGTTTTTGATTACCTTGACAGTTTTGAGGACTTCTGGTCAGTATTCTGTAGAATGTCCCTCCATTGGGATTTGTCTGATATTTTTCTCATGATTAGACTGGGGTTTTGGATTTTTAGGAGGAAGACCAGGGAGATAGATATAGAGTGACATTCTGATTACATCATATCAGGAGTCTAGACTTATAAATATAACTTATCATTCTTGATGTTAACCTTCATCACTTGGCTGAACTAGTGTTTGTCAAGTTGCGTCAGTATAAAGTTTCTCTTTTCCTTTCCTTTCCATACTGTATTCTTTGGAAAGAAGTCAATATGCAGAGCCCACCTTTAAGAGGTAGGAGTTAACCTTAAGTGAGGAGTTGAGGTAAGGAATGGGAAGTGGCTGTGTAAATTATTGGAACAATAATTTACACTGCAGATTTCCCAGCTCCCCTACTTTAAAATTGTAATCAATTATTTATATCAATATGGACTCAAGAATATTTTATCCTGTGGGTTAAAATCCAATGTTACTTTATTTACGTTGATCCTCAAATTGTTCTAGCTTTGGGCATTGGGAAATCTTTCATTTGGCTCCTACGTCCCTCCTTGACATACCCCTGTTTGTTTGTTTGTTTTGGGAGCACTTCCTCTGTTTCTGCCACTACAAGGTGATCCAGGCTCATAATGTATATTTCCTTCTCTAGTCCTAGAATCAACCATTTCTCTGAGGAGCCTTGGTTTCTTTTATTAGAGAATGGTACTCGAGATCAAGGTCTGGGTGCTAGGTATGCTTCTTGCAAATGGGGAGTCATTGTTTCTAGTCCTCTCTGCTGACAGAGTGAGGAAATAAATGCGGACATCTCTCTGTTCCTATACATATCTATTTTTATTTTTTCCTCTAACATACTCTTCCTGTTGTAAAGGCCATAACCTTAATGTTATCTGCAAAATCCCTTCATAAAATAGTGTTTTATTGAATAATTGGGGGGTGGGAATTTGGGGAAGAATTCTGCTACCGCTCTGAGTTTATATTTTTCAGAACAAACTTAATACATTTTCCAGATTTGTTAGCTTTTAGAAGTAACACAATGAGTAAATGTATTGCACAGTCTGCTAAATGTAAAAAATCAGAGGCAGACTACATATTATCTATCTCGAAACATGAGTCCTCAGATATCCCCAACTCTAAGCCCTTACCACATCAATCATTCTAGCCTCCCCTTACTGGTCTGTAACTTCTCCAACTGTGAAAAACCTGGCTCCCACCATTCACTACCCATCTACTTAATCTTTAATTCCAGTATATATGTATAGTGGTTTCAGAGTTAGCTCCTGTCCCATGGGATAGCTGGACTACAGGTTTCTTTTTCATCATTGATTTTACAGACTTTACTCATTTCCAGAGTTATTCACATGAGCGATTTTTTTTTTTACCACCCCTTTCAGTGAGGTTATTTCATCCATTTAGCTAGTCTGAAAAGTCTATATATTATATGATGCTATTCAAATGACACTCTGGAAAAGGCAAAATTTATAGAGATAGTAAACACAGCAGTGGTTGTCAGATTCTTTGCCATATTCTGCATTCCATTCTGGGATCTCCTGACCTCCGAATGATGTTTAAAAAAATTTTCATCCATTAAGGTTCACTCTTGGGCTGTAAAGATCTATGGGTTTTGACAAATGCTTATGTTATGTATCCACTATTACAGTATCATACAGAATAGTTTCACCATCCTAGCAAATTCCATGTATTTTTTTCTATTACACATCCTCCCACTCCCAAACCCCTGGCAACGACTGATCTGCTTACTGTCTCTATAGTTTTGCCTTTCCTAGACTATCACATGCAGGAATCATGCAGGATATAGCTTTTTTAGACTGTCTTCATTCATTTACAGTATTGGTTTAAGATACATCCATGTCTTTGCATGGCTTGATAGCTCCTTCCCTTTTAGCACTGAAAAGTGTGGAGAAGGGTTTTATATTCTCAATTTTGCAGTGTATAACTTTAGAGGTATCCATTTGACATTTTTCATTCTCAAGTTTTCTGACCACACAGGGTTTTTTTGTTTTGTTTTGTTTTTTGTTTTGTTTTGTTTTGTTTTTTGCTGTATCCTCTATGGAGCACTCTCATCTCCTATTGTTATGAGTGATTTAGCTCTCTTCCCCAAATCTGCATTCGATGCTCAGTAAAGAACACAAGCTCTTACTTAGCATTTGAATTCCCACTCAAAGAGCTTCTCAGACTACCTTCTGAGCAACACCTACATTGCAGTTCTTTATGTTTTTGGTTAATAACGCCCCCTCCCAGCATCTTCATTTCACCTCTCTTTTAATGGTTTTTAAAGTATGAACCCTATCTTTATCTCTGTATTCTGCAACAATGCTCCACCTGCCCCCCGTAGGTATTCAGTAAATATTTATTGAACAGACAAATGAATGACTTGGGATAATGTAAAAAAAAAAAAAAAAAAAAAAAAACAGATTGCAAACAAACTGACAAAACCTGAAATACATGCTGTATTCTGTCCACTTGGGTAGTATAGTTGTTTACTATGTACTCTTTTCTTTTTTTCACTATATTAAGGCCGTTTGCAAAAAAAAAAAAAAAAAGCCTGAAATCTGAGATGCATTCAATTTATATAGAACACATGGTGTTTATAGAAACATTACCCAATAGTATCACGCTAGTGAACCTTGATAATGTGTGTCAGAGGTTTTCAGCATTAGCCCAGATCATCAGCTTTACTACAAACAGCTGAAGTATATTGATTGTATAAAATTTATTTTCTTATAAAACATTGCATGGCCAAATTTTGGGAGTTCGCTAGCCAGTTTAGAATTATTGTCATCTATATTATTAGCAAAAGGAGCTGAGGTGGCTGTTTATTAAGTCATTAGCTTAAAAAAAATACTAAACATTGGTATAAAATTTAAATACTGGGCCTCCAAGCAAAATAGTCTAGAAGGGTCCTCATTTCACATACTTAAATTCTAAGATAATCTTAGGAGCCACATCCATCTGTGGGGTGCTTCTTGCAAAACCTTTGTTGCATCAGTACTTGCTACCTTCAGGCTGTGTGCATCAATCAGCCTCTGTATTAGGGCCCTAATTTTGATGTGAATAAACTGTTAAAATTTGGGTAGTGGGAAAAGAGGAGTTCTTGAATTTCTCTTCTCTTTCTTATTGTTCACTTTTCCTTTTTCCTTCTCCTCTTCCTCTTTCTCCTCCTTAAAATATCTGCCATTGCCTTGGGTTATGGAGAATGTTGTCATCCAGAAAAGAGTAATTTTTCTTCAGTAAAATCTCACATGTTTGCAATCATCCTTCACATACCCAATGGCTTGTATCAGAAATGAGCTCTTAAGGGGCTTGTTGACCTTTCTGAGTCAAGAATTCTCCATTTTAGGGATTTATCTCTTGCTGGGAAGATTTTTTTTTTTTTAAGCATAAAAATGTGTACAAGTAGTATATTACAAAAACACTTTGAGTTTTTGGATAAGTTTTAAGGAGGGTACTTCATCTTTTCTGGTTTCTGTTGTAAGGCAGGTATACGTCTTTTCAATGTATGAAAAGGCTGAACTCTTTATATCTTGTACTTTCCTGGACCCTTCCATTTGTAACATTCAGGTTGTGAAAATGACTAAGAAGCTGCTACTGGCAGACAGCGGTTAGCTGGAAGTGGTGGGTAAATGATTTCAGGCTAAGTGACCTTTGTTTCTTGGCCATGAAAAATCATTAACTCTTCTAGAAAGGTGCTAGAATTTAGGAAACAAGTAATAAACAGAAGGTAGAATGGTGATGACTTACACAAGGCCTCCCAAAAGAGGTTGCTTCTCAAAAGAAATGAAGATAAGATTTCTTGGCATAGAGATAAGAACTTTCCAACATTCCACATTTGCATAAAATTCCATATAGGCAAACAGGTTTCACAATTTCAAAGATTTGGATTGCTTGTAGGCTGCATTTAGCTGAATTGAAAATCCAACTCTCTAGTGTTCATCTGACCCCAATAATATGCTAATTTTATCCTTAGGGCCTGTAAGAGTTAATGTCATAAGCTGGAATTTACTTTCTAGTAGATAGACACTGGGGGAAAATTGGTTCAATGTTTTTCTTAACTGATTGTGTGTTCAGGATGAAAATCAACAGACTATGAATCAAGAGTTGCCAAGAAGATCAGTGTGTTCCATTTGTACCTATACCATTGATTGCATATTTCCCTCAGGACATTTCTCCTTTGACAAACACACACATAGTTTCTGGAAAAAAAATGTTAGTAGCAGAAGCTGCCGCTCTGGCCTCCTATGTTGGCAGAAACAGATTGCCTGATTTCTATGTTGGCAATCCATATTATTTTTTTTTATTACATATTGTATAAAAGGGGGCTGCTAAACTGCAAACAATTTCATTTCTTTCTGCAGTGATAAATTCCTTCAAGTTTTCCAGAGTTGGAAAATGAGGTGTGGCCTCTACTATGTTTTCAAAACCGTGGCTGGTTTTTTCCTTACTGGGTGAATATGCACAATATCGCATGATGTTCCTGGTGCATCACATATGTTGCACATTTTACAGGTTCCCTTTCTTACATTACTTCATATTCATTTTATAATGATTCTACAGGACAGATAGTGTAGACATCACCTTAATGATTTTAGGTGGCAATGAGGCTCAGAAAATTTCAGTAGGTTTTCTATAGTTACAAAACTAGGATATAGTGGAGCCATGGTTAGAACTTAAGTTTTCAGATATGAGCCCAGGAAACTCTAATATAAGTTCAGAGAATGGTTGTTTTTGGTCACAGGGCCTTGGAATATGATAGAAATGATATATTTTGCAATTTATGCTTTCATGTTACCAGGTAGCACATTATACTTCTCTTTTTCATCAGTGTGAGCTCTTCATAGAAGGAGATCTCATTGCTATTCTTTCCTCTGATTTTTAATAATTAATCTTATTTTCCAGCAGGAATTTTAAGACCCGACCTAAATATTATAATTAACACATTGAGGGAACATATCAACATGACCCACTTTGTTCCCTTTTCCGGTGTGGATACTCATGAATGTCATTTAAGGTCACTTTCAAAACACTGAATTTTATATTTTTCAGTTTCTGTGATTGAGTGTACACAGATGTGTTCAGTCAAAGGATGGGCCATCTTCTGAAAGCTCTCTCTGGTGAACGAAGAACACTAACCGTTGCTATATTAATTGTGAGAGAGGAGAGTTTTGATTCTTCTGGTCCATCTTTTGCCCAGCAGAGCTCAATGCACAGCTTTTACTTCAACTTGATAATTTTAAGTCATGACATGGTTTTGCCATAAAGCATGATGCTAGGAATAGCAAGGGACTGTTTAAGGAAAATGAGTTTCCTACTGTTTCCTGGGCTTCTGAATTCATATATCTTTAATCTATCTCTGCCTTTTGCTCTTCTCTACATGCAAGTAAGTCCTGTTATCTTATTAATATTGACCATGTAGAGCTACTTGACAGAGTTTCTAGTCAAAAAAGTGTTCCGTTTTCTCAAAATCTGGGAGAAACTCCAGAAATGGCTTTTTTCTTCAATGTTTTTGAGGTTTTAAGCCTACTGGGTGTGGAGTAGTGAATCATGTCCCTCTGAATTTTTTTTTAATTGAAATATAATAACACAAATTTAATTTTTCCCCAGGGAAAAAAATCCCCATATATGAACTGATTTGAGCATATTCCCCTTTTTGTGACCTATATATGTGATTAGGAAAAAAGAAAAAAAAAGGAAAAGTCCGTTTTCAGGTGGAAACATGTGTTCACTTTAACTGGAGCACTTACACTGTACCCAATGACATTTGAAAACTCTTGGAACCTAGTTATGTTTTCAAGAAGACTCAAGATATTGAATATATAAAATTTGAGGAACCCATTTCACATCAGTTCTTTATGTCTGTATGAAATGAAAATGAAACGTGTCAGAAATTAACTCTAGGAACCTTGGGAAATGTCATTTTCCTTTGTCCTCTTAGGTGGCCATGTTTCTGCTACAACTGGGCAGTGCCACATTCCTGCTTACAGAGCCTGTGATTAGTGCGATGACAACTGGGGCTGCCACCCACGTCGTGACTTCACAAGTCAAGTATCTCTTGGGAATGAAAATGCCATATATATCTGGACCGCTTGGATTCTTTTACGTGAGTTTCCCATATGTCTTTGTTCATATATTTGGGAGTGTGTTTCACAAAGTAGAATTTGGTTAATTCTAACACTGAGATTTTTCTATATTAAAGGAACTTAATACAACTTCAGTACAATCTGTAGGATACTTTTAATGAATTTTATGAAACTAATTTAATGAGTTCTATCTACTCATTTTGGAAGCAACTCTTTATAAAAATTGAGTATGATATAATTTGGGGTCATGATTGGAAAAAATAACTGGAATTTTTTTGAGGGCCAGATATGTTGCCAACTTCTAATGGAAGCCATCTACTGGGATTGTGGCCCAAGTTAACTACAGTACAATCTACCACATTCATTCAGTTTTGTGAACTCTGGTTTGGCTCAAATCACAGGCCTGGGCAAAATTGGTGGCTGGATCCCCAATAACAGACAATCAGTTATTAAAAGTCACTTGAACCTGAGGGAGGAACCTATGGCCAACTTCAAAATATTATCCTAATAGTACTCTATTGTTTCTGTCTCTTTCTGAAACTGACCTAAAATCTATGACTACTCAGGAAGTCACATCCTGTGGAGCTTTATAAGACAACGAATGTCTTGTTAATAAACTTGAGGGCAACCGAACTTCATTTTACTTAATTTTATGTAGTAGAGAAGGAAAAAAGATATTTTTCTTCTACTCTTCTAGATTCTGAGCTGAGGACCCCCTTTCACAGAAAAACAGATTAACAAGAGAAAACCAACAAGTATATCTCATATACATGGTGGCTAGAATTTGGTCATAAAGATCATCTTCACATAAAACAAAGGAAGAAAGAGTGTGGGGAGCCAAGTTATGGGAAGGTGATTCAATAATCACTTTCTGATTCAATAAGTTCTTAATAAAATTCATCAAAGAACTTAGTAAAAATAGATACTGGATTCTCGCAGAGGGCCTGGAATTGAACTAATGCTTTGTACTTTGATAAGATGGAAAACCTAGTTATTCACTGATTTCTTAGATGCTGTAGTACCATGTGCTCTTTGGAAGGATGTCAGCTAGAACTTACAGAAAAAATATCTCATACACATGCCAACATCACATCCAGGAGTCCTGATGATCCCCGTAGAGCAAATTAAATTTAAAACATCTCCAGTTTTCTCATTGTATCTCGTGTCTCATTGCTCCTTGTGTATTTTGTTTCAGTTAGCTGTATATTCATGTTCTTTAAAATAATATGTAAATCTCAATATCCTATTTGAAAACAATAAAATATTTACACAGATTAAAAAAAAATCCTGTAAACAAGGATAAGGTTTACTATGCAGATTTAAGTTGCTCCTCCATTGATAAGACTCTTTTGTGACTTAAGAGTCATCCTTTCCTTTTTGGTACAGATAGGGAGACAACTTACAAGTGGAGATTTCCTTTATGAATGTTAATTTCCCTCACAAAAGGGTAACTTATTCTGTCTTCAGAGCTTCCTTGTGTCTGCTGTTTCTCAAAATAATAAACTGAGGATAATCCTTATGTGTCAAAGAGGCTTATTTTGGGGTGGCATATTCTGAACTCCCACAATATAATGCTGTATACTAAATAACATTAATGTTTTATAATGACAATATTCCTACCCTCAATTTTCTTAATCTTAAAGACTAAATATTAGTTTAACATAGAAGTACAATAATTTCTTTATCTAACTGCTGATGTTGAGGTGGTTTACGGTCTTTTGCTATTATGCACAGCTTCATGAGTATCTTTGTTATTTGTATTATCTGCGTCACTAATTATTTCATTTGGATAGATTCCTAGTAATGGAATTCCGGATCAAAGGGGTATACAATTTTTGCCAAATTTCAATCCGAAAAGTTGTGCTAATGAATATTGCACTCTTACCGTATCACTGTCAACTCAATTATTACTACTTTTAAAATTTGCCATTTGGGTTTGTGAAAGTAGTATTATTTATCTGCTTAAATGTGTGTTTTTCTGAGTAGGTAATAAAGATTGGCAACACGGAGCTGGAAGCTGGTTCTGAATTTTTGTTATTTAGGTGATATCCTGCTCAATGATTCATTCATTTTTAAGAGAGCTTAAAACTAAAACAAGAACACTGGAACTGAGCCTGGAGGCAACATAATCCAAGCTCCAGATCAAACAAAAGCAGACCAAAGTAGCTATAAGCCATCAGGTGACTGGTCCAGTTAAGACTTTTGGTGACACCGGGTCTACACAACAGAACCACATCAGCACTAGGTTCTGTCTTGACCTCCTTGAATGGTGTGCTCATCTGTGCTCATGAAGTGTAAGGAAATATGAGTGGGGTACAAATTAGCCTTTCCAGTCATATTCACACGCACAAATAATCCTCCCTCCTTTTTCTAGTTCTCTTAAAAGAAGCAAGGTAGCCTGATAGGGGAATGTTTCCCTCGTGGCAACATGCATAAAATGCTACATTAAACTGATTTGTGTATGATTTCCCCCCCATTTTGCTTTCTTGCGAGGAAAACTGCAAGTTACTTAATCTTTACCTTGTCTATCAAATACTGTGTGGCTTTTGGAGGTGAGGGGTTAAGGTCTCACAATGAAATAGAATCAGATTTTAAAATATTTATAGATGACTGACTTTAAACTCACATTATTCAGTCGGTGGAAGTTGCTATGCTTTGTGCTGGTGGAAAATGAAAAAACTTGCTCTTGCTTTTCAGTGTCACAGAGTCCTGCATTGTTTAGGCTGCTAGGTTGGAATAGTGCTTTGATTCTTTGCCAGGATTTCAAAATGATTGCTAATTTTTTAATGTCAAAAATTGTGGTGATCTGAGCTTTAGATTAAGAAATAAATTTTGCATCATGCATAGGTTACACTGGGTTATTTGCAAAGTGAGCTTTGGTGTAGTTAGGCTGAAGGATCTGATGATGATAATGTAAACCTGAACTTGGCCCTGGATCATGGGGGCGGGGGGGTGGGGAGGGTATGTGTGTGTGTATGAAGGAGCAGAGCTGAGCTCAGCACTGAGGTAGAGAATAGAGGACAAAATGGAGGCCTTGGTCATCAGGTTGGAGAACCCAGGGAAGAGTGAATTGACACATTTTGGGATTTTTCACTTTAAAAAAAATTTTTGTTTTGATTTTTCGCTTTTTGACTGTGTTTTCTACTTCTGAGCTTTCACAACTGTTATATCCTTTTCAAAAGCTACTCAGGCTAATGAGAGATAAAGAATATGTAGCTGATTATCTTTGGAACATTAATTAATATCTAGACTATTTGAGACACTTGCACAATGAGCCAGTAACCACTCCTACTTTTCCCAGCTGGAATAGTCATTTTTCTTAAAAGAATTCAAGTTTGGCTGACCGAAATGTCTATTGATTAATTTCGATAGTAGCAATCCTCACTATCAACTGGAGGGGAAACACAGCCTTCTGCGTTTGTCTTGTTCTGAGGTCACTGTAGGTTCGGGTCTCTCCTTTCTTCCACTGGGATGATTTCTTCAGGGTCTACTACCTGGGGGGATGCCTGATTCTGTGCATCTAATTCTGTGCATCGAGAGAATCTAATTATCTGGTTTGAATATCTAAAACCTCCATCCTTTTGGTTGCTCTGGGGTGGTGGGTGCCCTTGCCTCAGCAGAACATTTTAAGAGAGCAGTTTGAATCAAGGTGGTGGCATCTGCTTGGTTTTGCCCTGTCAGTTTATTGAACAGACCCCTGATAGGTCTTAAGAAATAGATGCTCCCTAATGCTTCTCCCCTTTCGACATCTGGCATTTAGATCACATGCCACCAATGCCGGGGGCTTAGATCAAGTACTTGGGCCGCTGCTTCTTTTCTAGCTGAAAACTTAACGAGCTCCACCAGATGAGGGCTCTCCCAAGAGTGTTAAAGCCTGCTAAAGCTTTCAGCTGTGTGTCCTTTGAGTGCCTCTCTCAGAATTTCTAGAGTCTTCATATGCAGATAGATCCCCAGGAACACTGTCCGGATGGGCCTCCATTCCCAAGAAAAGTGGATAAAATTAGGCCAAATTCATCTTTTCATTTCGCTTTCCCATATCCCTTCACACATCATGTTTTACTTTTCCCTTTGTTCTGCAGGTTTTATCTCTGTATTAATATGCTTCTAATGAATTTTAAATGATGGCCATTTCTCAATGACCTTTGAAGTATTGCACATTCTTTTTTAGTTACTTATTAGGTAAAAATCAGTTTTTTTTCCTCTGAGTTGACTTCTACCTCTGGTGATTTTATTAGGGCTCATACAGTCAGGTAGACACTAATTGATCTGTCTTTTCCTTGGAAGAGTGAAAAGGAGAAAGAACTTTAGAATCTTAGAAGCTCAGATTCAGATCATAACCTTGACCTTGATCAAATGACCAAGTCTCTCTGACTTCTGGTTGCCTGTTCCGTAAATTGGTGATAATTATACCCACTGGGATTCATTTCTTGCATGAAATGCCTAGAATATAATAAGTGTTCATTACAAAGAAGACATTATCTTTGTACTAGTAATGCATAGTTGGATATAACAAATTTAAGATTTTTAAAAGTTTTACCTATGTAAGAGATACTTTTATCTATTAATAATAATAGAATAGCAATAAGTGCTTTTCCTGTAATCTCTGGAGGACTCCATCAGATAAACAAAGCTAAACAGTAAAAGTTAGACTTCTTTTTTGCAACTTAGAAAGATGACTTCAAACTTTATAAAAGTTAAAAAAATAACCATATCTGCTATTAGTACGAGCTAGTCATCAGAATTAAAGAAATGCTATGTTTTTTAGTTTATTTTTATTTAAAGATATTTCCATCTATTCAGCTCACCACCTCCAACAGTTAAAAACTCGCTTAATAAATTATAAGCAGCGCTGGAATACATTTCACACTGAGCAGAAGCAATAACAGTACAAAGGTCACTTCTGTCTTGGGATCTGGCTCACTTATTCCTGTCATTCTCAGGATTCAAATATTTGACTGATAGTTGGTTCCCCACACAGATAAGAGGGAAAAGTTTAGTTCTTCTCTAGAATAATTTATTTTAAAATTGAGAAATGATGATGTATCTTTTATTAGAAAGGATGTTTCCCCAAAAGGCACAATAAAAATTACAAAAATTCCTAGTTCCTATTAGCACATGTGGGTTTCTTTGAGATGGCGCCAGCCTGTAGCAACATATGATAAATTTGGCGAAGTTAGTTTCACTGGCACGACTTTATGAGTAGTGTTCTAAATAATTATGTACAGTTCTGTACATTAAACCCAAGAGCACAAGGCAAGCTTGGCAATATAGTCAACTACCCTTCTTGGAAGTTTTTATTTCCTTCCTTAAATATGAGGAGTTTCAGGACTGAAGAACAGTTTCATCCCCACCCCCATCCCTCAAGTACTAGCAAGATTTTTCTAGTTTGGATATATCCCTGAAGGCAGCAAAGCAGGAACCGAGAATGTTAATAAAAAGGCATAGGGACGTCAGAAAGAAATCAGAGCCAATGAAACATTTTTTTTTTTAAATAGAGAATGAGATCACAATTAAATATGTACAAATGAGGTTTATGTGTGGGGAATAAATCTACTTTGAAGACCTAGGCCCTCTGGGAATTCTGAATCAAGAACACGCTTTGGTGGTTTGTGAAAGCCTATGTTTTCTCTGCAGTCATTGTGACATGTCTATTGTGAATTGCAGGGATGTTCAATATACCCTGAAAAATGGACAGAATAAATTGAAGGAGGGAGGAAAGGAATGTTCATCTGCAGCTTGATTCAATCAGTGATGCTTGGGATAGAAAATGTGGCAGGTTTAATTTGGATACGGAACAATTATATGGGAATTTGTAACAAAGGTTACTTTAAAATTCTAAATCAGAGGGCAAATATTTTTGCAACTCAACCATCTTGGGTTAAGCTCTCTCTATCCCCCACAATTCACTGAAAAATGCAGCGCTACAGAATCCATGCTCAGTAATTCAAATTAAACTGAATTCTAAACAAGGGATGGCCGGATGCCACCTAGGCCATGGCGAGCTTGGTTGTACGTGTTGTGAGTTTCGTGTGCTGTGTTGTTTCTGGTGTTTAACACTCCGTACTTCCCCTCGTTCACATTTCGGTTGCAGACTTAATTTATCTCTTAAAGCAATAGTGAATGGATTTATTCCCAGTGCGAGAAGCACTTATTGATCAGAAGTTTGCATATAATTATGTGAAAAATAATAGAATGTTGTTTTTTTCGATCTTTTGAAGTTTTGTGTGCATTCATGAAAATATAGCCTAGAGTTATGCTTTCAGCTTTTCCTGTATTTCTCTTGTTTATCTGTTTGCACTATTTTAGTAAGTAGAGGGATTTGAAGAGTTTGAAAAATACCGATCCTAAAATGTTTAATGATATGATATGTAGACAAAGTTTATAGGAGACACCAAATTCTTAAGAACAGAGAGAACTAGTACCAACATCAATTTTGGAGGGATTGGAAATGGCTTTAGGGATCTCTAAGCGGAATCTATATCTGCTTAGAGGTGGGATTCAAATATAATGAGGTTGAAAGTGAGTTGGGGCAGGGAGAGGGCATGTCTGGGCAATTGTAGCTCATGTTTAAAGGCCCCAAGGATGGGAAAGCTGCCTAAAAGAACAAAAGCCAGGGCTGACAGCAGACTTCAACCTCCCCATCTGCTGGATGGGAGAGTTGGACTATGTGTGAGGCTTCAAAACTAGAAATATTTTTTAAAAAGATTTTATTTATGAGAGAAAGAGAGAGAGAGAGAGATAGAATGGACATGAGCAGGGGTGAGGGACAGAGAGAAAGGAAGAAGTACACTCCCTGCTGAGCAGGATCCTGGGATCATGACCTGAGCCAAAGGCTGATTCTTAATCTATTGAGCCACTCTGGTGCCCCCAAACCAGAAATCTTCAACAGATTGATGGGGAGATTTGAGGAACAACACATGGCTGGGAAGAGATTAGTATCCATGCATCCTTGATTCAAGAACCACTAGAATAGATTTCATCAGCAAATATTAACTGACTGCCTCTTAGGCACTGAGGATGTGGTTGAGAAATAATAGCCCTGTTCCCATGGAGTTTTATTGAAATACTGAGGAGGGCATGAAATAGGGCAGGAGGAGATGGATTGATGAATAAGATCATCCCAGATAATGTTAATAAAGGAAGCCAGGTTGTATAATTGAAGGCGGGTAATGGGACAGAGCAAAGGAGGAATGACAATACTGACTTTATATTAATTGGGAAATTAAATGAGTCACTGCACATAAGATAGCCTAGTGCCTAGACCTGTTAGGTCCCCTACTCTTCTAGAGAGTGATGATACTGAAACAGGTTCTCCCATACTTCATACAAGCTGCTCAAGGTAGCGAAAATTCATCTCTGTTCAGGGTGGAGAGACAGAGTTGAGGTGAATGCACCGTATGGATGCAAGGAGACTTTAACCAAACATGAATATGTCAAGAAAAAACAGTCACGCTCCCTGTACTCATAGCTTTGAGAATCAAGTTAGAAGGCTTTGTTGCTTGCCACCCATGATTGAAGATGCGGGGCTGGGAGCAAGAAGGGTGGGTTTGCCTGAGAAGCAGCCGGGGGCCACCAGACCCCACTGCTAACAACCAGAATCAAAGACTACATGCTCTCCTCAAAGGGGCAGTATCTCCACTCCATCTTCCAAGGTCAACAGAAAGCCCCGGAGAACTTTGGAACAATTATTTGCTGGACTAAAAGAAGTGAATAGTGAGGGAGGCATTGGTAAAATGTGTTGGTCTAGGGTTCAGGGAACCTGTGTCACTGTCCCGACTCTGTCACTCACAAGCCAGGTCACCTGGGTTAAGTCACTAGTCTTTGGATCCTCGATTTCTACCTCTGTAGAATGAGTGTGTTCAACTACTTGATTTCTGATGCCTTTTGGGCTCAGAAGAAGACAAGTGTCTTCTAAATATTGCCTTTGTTAGGCATTTTTTGGGAGATCCTGACCATAGCTGTCCACCATACCTGTTTATCTGGGATAGATGCTTACAATAGCTGGCTTCTCTCTTAATGGGACTAATCATTTAGTGACTGTTACTTAAAGTTTTCTGCTTATTTCACTTTGTATTTTAAAAATATTTCTATCTTAGTTAACTTGAAGAAGGGGAAATTTCCTTGGGTATAAATGAAATTCCAAAGGCAAAAAGTCTGAGCCACCTATACCCTCTGTGTTAGTTTGCTGGGGCTGCTGTAACAAATGGCCACAGGCTAGATGGATCCAACAATGGTAATGGATTTTCTCACAGTTCTGGAGGCTGAATATCAATCATCCAGGTGCCAGCACAGGGGTGAGGGTAGAGGGGTTGGTTTCCTCTGGGGCCTCTCTCCTTGGCTTGCAGATGGCCACCCTCCTGTCCCTTCACGTCGTCTTCCTTCTGTGTGTGCATATCCCTGGTGTCTCTCTGTATGTCCTGGTTTCCTCTTTTTATAAGGACACCAGTCAGATTGGATTAGGGCCACTCTAATGGCCTCATTTTAATTTAATTACCTCTTTAAAGGCCCTCTCTCCAAATATAATCACATTATGAGGTGGTAGGGGTTAGAGCCTCAGTGTATGAATTTTAGGGGAAGACAGTGAAGCCCATAAGACCCACTTTGAGTTGTCTCAGCAATGAGAAGCATTTGACTTGGTAACTACATTAGTGTCCTGTGGCTACTGTTACAAATTACCAGAAACCTGGTGACTTAACACATGGAAATTTGTTCTCACATGGTCTCTCACATTTCTCTCTCCATTTCTGGAGTCCAGATGTCCAAAATCAAGGTATTAGCAGGCTCATGATCCCTCTGGAGGTCCTAGGGGAATCCTTTGTTGTCTTCTAGCTTCTGGTGGCTCTGGTCACTCCTTGGCTTGTGGCCACATCCACCTAATTGTGCCTCTATTACCACAAAGCCTTCTGCTCTGCGTTCATGTCTTCTCCTCTGTCTCTTGTAAGTGTATTTGTTGGATTTTAGACAAATGTCTGTGCACAGATGATGTCATGTGTGTTTTTAGACCACAGTCTGAATGCATGGTAGCAAGCATTTGTGAATTTAGGAATTTTTGTTTAGAGATATTCCTGGTTTGTGGTTGATGACAGACTCAAAGTCATATATTGGGAATCAAGACTTGTAGATTACAGATTATACTTTATACCTACTATAAAGTAGCATGCTGACAGATTTATTAAGGCTTGCTGATTGCACTATCACTCTGTTGTTTCTCTAGTGACACATAAAGTGATATATGATGGATTCTAAATACAGAAATAGCTCAGGAATGATAAATAATAATACTAAAGGGTTTATATATTCTTTTTGGCATAGAAATATATGTTAGCATATTTCATGTGGTCCATTTATAGTTCAGAATTATACTCATCATTGCTGCTAAAGAATTGTCAATGATAGAATTATATACTTAAACATACTAAAATCATTTTTTTTTCTGTCATGGAGATTTCATTATAGCAAAACCTAGAGTACTCAGAATGCTGGTGGAAAGGATATTTTGGTTGATAGATTTTTCTAGTTAATGGAGTATTGGGCAGAAAATCCGTTTAATTTTTAATATTTGTTAATATTTCTAAACATTTAGGGCAGCCCGGGTGGCTCAGTGGTTCAGCGCCACCTTCAGCCCAGGGCGTGATCCTGGAGACCCGGGATTGAGTCCCACGTCAGACTCCCTGCATGGAGCCTGCTTCTCCCTCTGCCTGTGTCTCTGTCTCTGTCTCTCTCTCTCTCTGTCTCTCTCATGAATAAATAAATAAAATCTTAAAAAAAATTTCTAAACATTTAGGATCTTTCTCTTTGCCTTGTGATGTTGGACAAAATGGACATAATTTAAATTTTTTCTTCATGCACAGGTATTTCTAGGCAGGGCCTTGTTTAGGACTTCAGTAATAGTTATGCAATGAGAAACTACTGAATGGTTATGACCCCAGAAACTATTGAAAGGGTGCGACCTTCTTTGGTTTTTTTTTCCTTAACTAAATCCTGAATATGAGTTTTTTTCAAATTAATTTATTTATTTGACAGAGAGAGAGAAAGAGAGAAGCAGGGGGAGCAGGAGTGAGAGAGAGAGATAGAGAAGCAGGCTCCTCACTGAGCAGGGAGGCCATTGCAGGGCTTGACCTCAAGACCCTGAGCATGACCTGAGCTGAAAACAGATGCTTAACTGACTGACCCACCCAGGTGCCCCAGAATGAGTTTTTTTGGCTTTGGCTTTTGCTTCATTCTTATAAAAGTAGAGTTACTAAAAATCTGATTATTTAGATCAAATAGAAGATATAAAAATCGATTACTTGAAATTTATCGCAATAGTAGCTTTAATATTTAGCTCAAGGCCTTACACATAATAAAACCTCAATAAACATGTTGAGTGAATTAATAAATGATAACTACAAATCCCATTAATATGATACAGCTCAAGTATTGATACTGAGAAAAGAAGAGTCTGGGTCTGCATCTCTTCATCATTTTGCTTATTCAAGGTAAAATCTCTTATTTACAGATTTATGATTATTTTTACTACATTAGTAAATTACTAATTTTTACTACATTAGTCAATTACTACATTATTACATTAGACCTACATTAGACCTACATGCTACATTTATTCATCTAGCAATATTTGTTGAGTGTCTATCTGCCAGACACTATTCTAGAAGTTGAGAAACCATCAGTTTAAAAAAAAAAAAACAACACTTAAGATTGGCCAACTCAGATAAGAGCACATTATATAAATAAATGTGTGTGTGTGTGTAAATGTCTATAAAGTGCCTCAGAAAAGTCTCCTCTGTAAAGAAAATAATAAGAACCAATTTATGTATTATGAATAGGCTACCTTTATTCTTTGAAGTATCTCAAAATACACTTATCGACATTTTTCATTTTATGTCAAGTTATAGTAAATGGTCAATTTAAGGAGCTAGTGTTTGGTTTCAAAATGAACTAAACTCCTATTTTATTAAGCACGTTGGTCAGTTCTGATGAAAGAGTTTATTTGTCCACACACACATAAGCTGTCTTTGCTCTCCTGAGGTCTGAGAAGTGAAAGATGATCTTCAAGGGGAATTTGTATCTACCGACGTTCAGTGTGTGACAAGATTCTCAAGATGACTGGATTTCTATGAGAAATGTTAGCGTGTGCTTAGGATGCCTAGACCTGCCTTGGGCAAGCATATGTAGATAATGTGTTTGTATGTGTGTGCATGTGTGTTTGTAGCCCTGTCCCCGTTCCTATCTCTGTCCCCATATGCCACTGGTTGCCTACAATGTGACTTTAGCTGTGACTTCTCTACACGGGTCCGCACGACAGTCATTAGGATGATGCTCCTCATCAGCCTGTTTTTCCGCTGTGTTCCTCATGCTGCTTGTAACAGGCCTTTGCCAACCCCTGTGTTCTTCTGGAGCAATTTGTGAGATGTGCTTTGCTCTACAAGTTGTTGTTTAACCCAGACAGACAATAAAAACCCTGGGGGACTTTTCTCATTCCTTTCATTCCGGGGTGGTCATTTTTATTACTACAAACACATGTTCTCAAAAATGCACATTAGAGCAAATTTGGTATGGCTTGGGAGTTTAGCAGATTTCCCGCCTTTCTTAATACAGGCACTTTCATGGCATACTTTTAATACCATGGATAAAACAGAAGGAATAATCCTGTGGGTGCTTTAAAACATTTGAATGTTTGCATTTTTTCTTGACAAATAATCTGAATGATATTCTCATTTTTGTCCTTAAATCATCAGAAAGCTATGTATTTGAACAAAATCTTCTTGACAGTCCTCTAACAACCCCATCCTCCCATAGAATATATTTCCCTGAGTAGCATTGTGGATTTTAGTCCCTGGCTTTGAGTAAGGGATGACTATGAAAAATGGAACTTGCACCTTCACTTGCTATAGGAATCCTGTGAACAATTATCATCCACAATGTAGAGAGACAGAAAGAAAAAAAAATAAAGTCTGTACCTCAGATAACTATGATACTGTAGTACCTAATTTTCTTTCCAGGTAGGGTGGCATAAAATATAATATTGTGCAGAGGATAACAGCTAAAGCTGTTCTGATCCCTAATTATTCTTTAATGTATCTGATACACAAGTAGTGGGATTTTTTTTTTCTTTTTTTTCTTTTCTCTTTTTTTTTTTTTGTCGTTTTGTTTTTAAGCTGTTGTGGACAAAAGGAATTCTGGATTACTTATATTGTACCCTGATGCCTTTCACTTAGTGAGGCTCCATTTTAACTTTTATTTTATTTGTTTGTTTGAAAGAGTTACAGTGTTAATGATAACATTTAACACCTACAATTCAGGTTCAGATAGCCTGATGTACCTCCTTACACCCTCAGGAATATGTCTGTTCCTGATCTCTGGACCAGACGGGTTGAGTCCTTTGACTAGGAAACCTACTGAGCAGAATTTTAGGAAATGCTAAGGAACATAGTGTATGTGAACTCTTTTAATCCAATGTGCATATAATATTTGGATCCAGTATTTTTATTGTGGTCAAATTATATTCGAGATACTAAAAAGAGAGGTCAGATAATGCCAACAAGTTGGGCTGCTGTAAGAATAGCTTGTGAGCTGGAGTCAAAACTAGTTTTTATCACCTGAAATGACTTGAAGAATCTGTTGCGGACAAAGAGAAATGAGCCTGTAAAAATCAGAGTCAGCACGATCCAGCAGAAGGAGGAGTTAAGGGACATGTTGAAGAAAAGCATTTAAGGCCTATTTAAAACCTTTAAAATTATACAAGTGATATATCTTCGCAAGAGAGAATTTGGAAGATACAGATACATGCAAATATCTCCTTATGCAGAACTCTTAACTTTCCAGATGCATCCATAGATATTTAAAGTACGTGTGCATGTTTGATCCTGGAGTTTGAGGAGGAGCCCCTAGTCCCCTTATTGCTAATAGTGATGAATCGGCATGTAGGTAGTGAGTTTTAGCATCTCTGCCCTTTGAAGGACCCAGAAGTCATTCTCTCGAGCAGTGTCCTTATGTAGGAAGGAGAGAACACGGAGTTTAGTGGAAGAATTAAGGACAAAGCAGTTTTGTACATGCAAACGAATTGTAGCTTGCTCTGCACCAGCACTGACCATACTTTATGCCCCACCTTTCCACTCCCCACCTCTTAACGTATTTTTGCGAAACATCACTGAGTTCATTTGGAGGATGACCCTGCGTTTTGTTTATATGTTTCCTCATCACTGTAGATCTATGCATATGTCTTTGAAAACATCAAATCTGTCCGACTGGAAGCCCTGCTGTTATCCTTGCTGAGCATTGTGGTGCTTGTTCTGGTTAAAGAGCTGAATGAACAGTTTAAAAGGAAAATTAAAGTTGTTCTTCCTGTCGATTTAGTTTTGGTAAGTATGAAATCAATATTTAGCATTGTGCCTTACAATGCTTGCCAGTGGTTGGGGTAACCTGCCGAGGCTCACTATATTGTCTGCAGTAACCCACAGCTATTCCTGTCTCTCATTAAAGGAAGGCTAATTTTGCGTGGCTATACATTAATGTAAGAACAGGAAACATTTTGAGTCAATAATTTTAAAAAGGAGGCACACGTGTTTTCAATTTACACAGCATTTCTCATATGCTTGTAATTTTTTTTACATAAATAATAGAACATATAGCTTAAGATTTTAAATAAGGAGATATTTCTAAGGGTGAGACTCAAAAGATTTCTGGAATGATTCTCCCTGAAGCAATAAAAAGCGATATCACATGCTATTGATGTAGCATCTATATGATATCCATACAAGTGTTATCAGTTGACAAATGTCCATTAATGATTGGTAGAGTTATTAACACTTTTTTTACGGACCTAATTTTGCTTTATTGAAAGGATATTCATGATTTTCAGTGGCCAAGGCTGGTTCTCTAAGATACTTTTTGTTGCTATACCTGGCAAAGCAGTGAATTATACTTTGCATTAAGGTTTATGGATTATGCATTAAAAAACACATTTTGAAGTTTTAAGAGCCTCTAATGGGAACTCTTAATTAAACAAAGCATTAAGTTGAAAATGTAATGTTAACACAACCACAGTCTATGAACTTGTCATTAATTGGCTTTGGTTTTTTTAATGGTCTTTGTGTTTCACAGGTACAGAACAAGTGGTGTCTAAATAATTTTACCTCTTCGCATAATCATTCATATTGCTGAAATGGTACAGGTTTACATAAATGTATAAGGCCAGAATATTGGAAACTGAGGACTATGACTTGTTTTTGTAGAACTAAGATGGATGGCCTCTCTCCATAGCTAGGCCATGGATGATTCCATACTCCTGATAATTTATGGAGATCCATGTAACATATGTGACCTATATAATGGGTGTGTAATTGTGTGTATTTCAAATAGTCCATAAAAGTGGAAGGTACTCTGATTTTTAGTAGTTTTCACAGCAACCACTGTGACCCATACCATTTTGTTCCAAAGTCCCATAGGTATTAAGAAATCCTATTATATCTCGGGAAGCTTTGCTATATAAGTTGCATGAAACTGAAAATTAAAAACAACCTTAGGTAACAAGGCCCTTAAGCTGGTAATAAAAAAAATTACTTATTTAATGCAAAAATAGTAAGAATTATCCTTTATCCTTATAAAAAAAGAAGAGGTATTTCTTACATAAAGTTGCCCCCAACATTTGCAAGATCCAAGGTAAAAATATGAATGCAGGTCACAATACTTAAAAATTATAGATCAAAATGTTAAATAAAACACAGTTCTAGGGTGGCTGGGGGGTTCAGTTGGTTAAGCAGTTAGGTGTTTGACTCTTTTTTTTTTTTTAAGATATTATTTATTTATTCATGAGAGACACAGATAGAGAGAGGCAGAAACACAGGCAGAGGGAGAAGCAGGCTCCATTTAGGAAGCCCGATGTGGGACTCGATCCCGGGTCTGCAGGATCACGCCCTGGGCTGCAGGCAGGCATTAAACCACTGAGCCACCCGGGCTGCCCAGATGTTTGACTCTTGATTTCAACTCAGGTCATGATCTCAGGTTGTGTGACCAAGCCTTGCATCGGGCTCTGCGCAGGGTGTGGATCCTCCCTAAGATTCTCTCTCTCTCTCTCCCTCTACCCTCCCTTACTTGAGTTCTCTCTGTCTCTAAAAAAAATCCCAAAACAAAATGAACAAAAACCCCAAAGACTAAAAATCAAAAAAACAAAAGCAGGTTCTGTTTTCCTATTTTGACTAAAACATCTTAATGATTACCTTGAAAGGTCACCCCTTTGAGTTCTGTCAGAATGAGGCAGCATTGGGAGAGCCAGCTCCGTGGCCTGCCCCTTCTCTTCCTACTCCAGCTCTGGCCCACTAACAAGGGGATTCATATGTATATGTGTGGCTAGTCCCGTGTCAGTATCCAAGCTCCAAACATATCCCCACCCCACTCTTCCATCACCAAAACAATCCCGTGGCCTTTTCATGGGCCACACTGGGAGGATGAACCTGAGGAGAAGGCTTGGGGCCATTTGGGTAGGAAATCGTAGATTCCTGAGTGTCCAAGGTATGGTCCAGAAAGATGAGTATGGGTGAGTTGGGCACATCCCGTTACCCCATAAAGCTCTCATTTTATGAGCAGAGCTACTTGGAGGAGGGCCAGAGTAGAGCCCTCTAAAGCACTGGGCCTGCCTGGACCTGGACAACAGGGGATCCAGTGCTGGCCCTAGACACACATATAATATTAAAGTAATATTGAAGACGGACCAATGACTCAGCTGATAAAGGAAGTGTCAAAGAAATACAGTGTGGAAATAAGACATTGTCTGAAAGCCAATTCAGTGGCTTAGAGTACTTAATTTTAATATTGGCTATAGGTATTAATGAACATTATGTTTTCTTCCATTTTCAATAAGGAACCAATATTTTGTGGCTATCGTATATTTTCTTTTAGAGCTCACAGTATTTTCTGACCTGATGTAAATATCTCATGGAAATTATTTGCAGGGATCCCTGGGTGGCGCAGCGGTTTGGCGCCTGCCTTTGGCCCAGGGCGCGATCCTGGAGACCCGGGATCGAATCCCACGTCGGGCTCCCGGTGCATGGAGCCTGCTTCTCCCTCTGCCTGTGTCTCCGCCTCTCTCTCTCTCTCTCTCTGTGTGACTATCATAAATAAATAAAAAAAAAAAAAAAAGAAATTATTTGCAATTAAAATTTTTAATCATCTTGGTAATTTTTGAGTATGTTAATACTCCCGATTCTAATCTAATAGCCTGAATTCTTAACTACAACTATCTTCATCAGAAAATACTATTGTATCCCATTATTTATTAAGTTAACAGTATAACCTGTATATTTTTGTTGCCTTTTTAAAGAAAATTCTCAAGGCTGCTTTGCTTTTTAAGTCTATTTGATGTTTGAAAACCCTCTACAGATTCAGTTAAATATCATCACAGAGAACAGAAATACACAGATAGGAAAACTCCCTATAAAATAATATTATTGGTCATCAATTGTTAAATGTGTCTTAATTTGCTAGTGTAACTTTGTTATACCTTTTTTCTGGCCATTCACATGGCAAATTTGTACTTTAAATAGAAAATCGGTACGTCTCTTTTTAACAACAACGTATAGTGTAGAAGTAGTTCCAAACTAATACCAAACTGATGCCATAGCCATGCAAAATTTCTAGTACCTACTAAAATTATCAGAAGAATGAAAAGAGAATGTGAAAGTGGCTGGAAAACATGGAGAGTGGCATGGCTAGGATAACAGACTGAACTGGGTTCTGAACATACATTTTCCAAGGTGATTATGTATACAGGCAGAGAATACCTGGCCTTGCTTATCATAGGTCACATAACAGAGTGTAGGGCACCTGAGACTCCGCAGAGGTAATTTTAAAAACAGTCAATCCAGCATGTTACTACCTAGTGTATTTTACTTTAAGAAATCGTAAAAGCTCAAAATGCAAAATTATTTAAGGAAACTGTAAATCATCATTGGTTACTAACCTATATAGGTGTATTAATGCAATAACTCGAACTCTTGAAAAGCTGGTGTTGGGGAGGGAAATCGTGCTGTGTTATAAAGCATTCCTTCATGTCTGGAAAGACAACTATTTAGGTTGTGTGTGGTATCTGTACACACATATGTGCATTCCCATATTCTGCATTGCACCCCTTCAAAATCAGTCATAATTGGATTGACACATCGAGAAGGATATTAGAAAAGCCATGTTATTGGGATGCCATTTGATTTTTGAGACTGCAAATCAAGTGCTCTCAAGTTTCAGAGGCATTTTTTTTAAATTTTTAAAATTTTCTTAATTTTTAAATGTCTGTGCAACTTTACTCTTGACAATCATGGACACATGAACAATGTTTACATTTAGAAATAGTTTCAAGGTGTTTGAGAGGCTAGTTAATAATCTTCTTTTTCTTTTTTTTTCAAATGGAACACAGATTATTGCTGCATCATTTGCTTGTTACTGTACCAATATGGAAATCACATATGGATTAGAAGTAGTTGGTCATATTCCAAAAGGGTAATGTCTTTTTCTTTCTTTTTTGTTTGTTTGTTTTTGATGGAGGAAAGGACTTGGGGTAGGCGGCTATGAATTTCGTTTTTTTCAAAGGTCCTCTATTGGATAAAATTCTAATTAACTTCTATTTGAAAATTATAGAGACAAATAATATACATATAGAGAAAAAGTAACTTCTTAAACTGTTTGCCTGTTAGTAGGGAAGTTGGTAATGATTTTATACAGCGTTGCTTCAGGTAAAAGATTTGGAAGTTATTTACAAAGATATTATTTGGGAAAAAACAGAGGGTTTGAATTTCTAAATTATAGTCATGCTCTGCCTGGGATTTGTTGTTCCCTATTCCACTCACATATTCTTATGACTATTTTTATTTCACTTAGAACATAGTAAAAGCACACAAGCATCATCTGAAATAGAAACCCCATAGGCCTGGGTGGTGTATAATGGTGAGAGAGGGTGGGAGTAGAGAAGAGGGTATGGTTTCTTACAGTCTTCTCCTGGACACTAAGAGGAAGGTTAACAAGAAATGTTCACCCTAAAAGGGCAAAATATTGAGCCAAATATAGCCTGAAAGAACACAAAGACATCTTAGGGAAGAGAAAGGTGCCGTAGGGTTATTCCCTCTTAATGGGCTGTATATTCACCAATATTTATAAGTATGGGCAAAGTTAACAGTTGTTTAGTCCTCTATACTTTTATCTTCCAGTCCCAAACTTTGCTTTCTAATTACATTAAAATGGAGGAACCGTAGAAAAATTCTCAGGGTTAAAAAGATAATTAAAAATAAATCCTGTCTTTAGCCTTTATGTAGATGCAGGCTAATGGTGATTATTTGAATCAACTTGGGTTTTCTGCAAGGTTCTCCACTTTTCCACCTCAAAAGTAAAATTATTATTTCTTTCTAAGTCAGCTCATTGTTATTAATAATTAAGCAAGGTCAATTTTTATGAAACGGAAGTTCTTATACAATGAAAGGGCAGACTCACATTGAGGTACCTTAGGGCCTGTAATGTTACAAATGAATTTCTTTTGGGTATAAACTTTTCTAAGTGGGTAAAAGAGATCATGCATCTCCCCAACAGGCTTTAATTCTCCTTTGAGTGGCCTTTCCAGACCCATTCTCTGAAGGAACCATTGAAAGAGTGTGGCATTGAAAAGAGACAGTGAACCCCAGCTCTACCATTCACTTTGTGATTTAGATGCATTACCTAAACTTTCTTAAAACTCCACAATGGAGTGCTTGAATGGCGCTCGGTGTGGGGTCCTGTGGACAATTAAATGCAACAGCTAATTGAGAGGGCTGAACGTTCCACTCTCTTGCAAGATATTAAGTCAACATGATTTATCTTCCTTTTTTTCTTCTACTTTTTCCCCAGAGGGATTTTTTCATTTGTTTTTTGGAGGAGAAGTAAGTCCTCCAAAGCATCATCAGGGATAAGTAAACAATGATACCTTGGCTCAAGTGGTTTTCAAAAGACAAGGAGACAGTGGCTGGGTGTTAGTTGAAAAAAATATTTTAAACGCTTCTTTACAACTGGGGAACTATATTTTGCAACAGAGGGTAGGTAGAATTTTTTAAACATGTTTTTCTTGACATATGTGATACATAGTTAAGTGTACCATGAAAGGATTGAGTTAAAAACATAATTAAAACGATGAACTCAATGGCAAATTTAGGGATTAGCTCAAGATTGTAGCTCACATCAAACCATTGTTTGCATACAACACTGTAGTACTCAGAGTGGGAAATATAGTCTTTAACGCTTTGCCAATTAAATATTTGGAAAGGTTAGAATGCAAGAACACTCCAGATTTGTTTTTGTTCTGATACAGGAAATTTTTGTTGAGTCAGAGTTTCTCTAGTGTAACCTAAATTCCCTGGGCGCAAATGCCAATGGATGCATGGAGCCGTCGCTTTGGCGACGATCCTTGTGATTTTTCTGCTAAATAATATTGAAAACAAAGGGCATCTAACAGCAAGGCTTCTTGGTTTTCACAAGAGTGTTTCACTTTTTCTGTGTGAACTTCATAGCCATTACCGCAGTTGAATTCATTTGCAAGTTGTTACAGAAATTACAGGGAAGTTGATGACTTCAGTATGGTCTTTCTTTCCACAGAATCCCTCCACCTCGAGCTCCCCCCATGAATGTCCTCTCTGCAGTAATCACTGAAGCTTTTGGAGTGGCACTCGTCGGCTATGTGGCCTCCCTGGCTCTTGCTCAAGGATCTGCCAAAAAATACAAATACCCAGTTGATGACAACCAGGTGGAGTAGGCCCCAGCCCCTGTCCAAGGGCTGTTGTATCATGGTCCTCGTGCACTCTCAGATCCGGAGCATGTTGAACTTCTGAAAAATATAATTTCCTAAGTGTATAGCAAGAATGGGTAGAACAGAACAAAAATCTCTAAAACATTCATAGACGGCTGAAAAGCCTAGCCTTCATGGGTTGGTTGATAATATACATTTTTCCCCCCTAGGGAGAGAGACATCTTGATGTCCTTTTTGATTTTAGGATAGAATCTACATATATTATCATTGCATGCTGACTTTTAAAAATCATGGATTTCAAAGTAAAAATAACACCATTACTTATTCTTGCTAATAAAAACTAAAGGGCACAAGGGCTTATTCTGAGAATACCAAACAATGAAAATTTTACTGATCATATTTCTGAATCTACTTCTGCTAGTCTCTTCTTTCAAGCCTCATGGCCGTACGTTCCTGCATAGGTCTGCAGAGGCAGCTGTGGGATGGCGTATTACCCGTGTCTAAAATCACACTCTGACTCCAGTGGCCTTAGTTTTTCTGTGCCCCAGTTTTGTCGTCTGTAAAAAAACAGATTTATTCATTTAACGGATGTGTATTGAGCTCTACCAAGTACCGGGCAGTGGCCTAGGAACAAGGGATGCAATGGTATACAGCACAGACCATGTTGTTCCTCATCCCAAACGCTCCCAGTAGCAGGGTTTGCAGGTGAAATGCCTCTTTTCCAAGGCTTATAGGGCCCTCCATGACCTGCCACCATCACTTTCCTCCCTGATCCATTTCCCTTTATCCATTTCCCTTTATACTCTGTTTTAATCACACTTATGCCTTCCTTTTCCTTGGACCCATTAATCATATCTCTGGTCAGGACATTTGTACCTGCTGCTCCCCTTGCTAGGAACTTCATCCCTTCAGATATCTGCATACCTCTTTTGTTCAAATGTTCCCTTCTCAGGGAGGCCTTCCTTGGTAAACTGAAATCCTAAACTCCAGATTTTTCCACTCCCTTCTCTGCTTTGCTTTTTGTGTTAATCTTGCTTACTGTCAGCATTCCCTCACTAGAGTGCCAGCTCTCTGAGGGTGTGGATATTTATCTGTTTTGTTTACTGGCAACAGCAGAAGCAGGAAAACATTAGGAGGCTTTTGCAATAATCCAGGTGATATTTGATGCCTGGGACCGAGTTGTAGCAATGCAAGAGACGAGAAGTAGACAGATTCGGATTGGATGTGGGTGCCATCTGGGAAAAGGGGAAGGAGTCAAAAATATCTCTAATTCTTTGGTCTAAGCAATTGGAACTTGAGGTGGGGAAGAATGTGGGATCAGTTGGGGATCATAAAGAGCAACAGCATGATTTGGTTAAGTTTGGGATACCCGTCAGCCATCCAAATGGAGATCCTAAGTAGCAGGTTGGCCATATGAGTCTAATGTGCAGAAGATTGATCCAGACTACAGATGTAAATTTGAGAGTTGTCAATGTATAATCTGGATAACTAAGATCAGAGAGAAAAGTGGTCCAATATCTGTGATTGGTCAGAGGAGGAGGAACCATAAAGGAAACTGAGAAGTAGGGGCCAGGGAGGTAGGAGGAAGACAGGAGGGTGTGGGGTCCTAGAAGGACCTAGAAGGAACCTTTAAGGAGGAGGAACTGAGCAGCTATGTTCAAGGCCAGTTTTAGGCCAGAGAAGTAGGAAACCACCGCTAGATTTAGCATTGTGGAAACCATTGGTGGAGTGGTGGGTATGGTGGGGAACTTTCCTACAAGGTGGTTATGAGCATTAAATGCTTAGAACAGTTTCTGGCTTGTTGTAAGCACTCAAAAAAAAAAAAAAAGTTAGCTATTTTATTTTTATTGTTTAAGTCACAACAAATGCGGAGAACAGAAATTGAATACAAACGAGCCTCATCCTTTGACAAGATGTCCCCGTGGTCTCCAAAAGTTGATTGTGGAATAAGTAATGATGTATTCTCCTATTATCAATCTTGTAGGAATTTTTGGCCCATGGCCTCAGCAATGTGATTCCTTCCTTTTTCTTCTGCATACCAAGTGCTGCTGCCATGGGAAGGACTGCTGGCCTGTACAGCACAGGGGCAAAGACGCAGGTAACTTCATCGTTCAGAATGGACCAGAGAACCGCTGGTGACTCTCCTTTTTGGAAAGGGGGGATGTTGAGCTTCTCTCTAAAGTCCTGAAAGTATTTTCACTTCTTCAACGGTTTTCTAACTCGTTTCGAGAAAATCTCATTCTCTCTCTCTCCCTCTCTTTCTTGTGAATGATCCTTCCAGAAGCCCAGGGACTCAGGGAGCAGACAGGAATCAGACTCGCGGCCTGTTATTGTTGGCAACCTTTGAATCAAGCTCCCTCTAGTGGCGATGCTGATTTTGTGTTTTGCTAATTAACCAACTTGAAAATTTTCCATTTGTGTTCATTTAAGTAAAATGAAATCAGCTATATGCAGAATCCGTCCTTGATGGGGAAATTTCGTTCAGTAGGGATGTACAAGTATATAAACAAGTGATAAGTCATCTGTGCACATTTTAGGTCAAAGGCACATTTATATATTTTTAGGAACTTCTATCAGTTCAGCATTTGTTGAGCACCTGCTGTGTACCAGTTATTATGCTGGGTACCAGGAGGCAGACAATGTTTATAAGAAAGATGTTGTTTTGATGATGATGATGATAATGGGAGTGTTGGTGGAAGCATATATTGAGTTAGGTGCCAGGCGTTGCAGGTCATACTTGTTATATAAATAAATTCATTTACCCTTTAGGCAACTCTGAAGGAGGTATAATTATTATCCTCAGTTTCCACATGAGAGAGTTGAGGAAAGAAGGTAAAAATAACTTACCCAGGTCACAGAGTTTGTGAGTGGCAGAGCAGGGATTTGAACCCAGGTAGATTGACCTCAAATCTTGCACTTTTTCAAGGACTGTTTCATATAAGAAAATTTATGCAGATGCTACTGTAAGGAATTAACAGCTAACCACTATTAAAACAGTTCATGACATTGGCGTTGAATGTGTATTTATAACACATTTTTTGTGATGATTCAAACATTTATTAGGGGTCTGCCTCATGTTAAGTCTTTTTTGGGGGGTTATAGAAGAATAAATTTGAAAAAGATGGTTCTTGACCTTGGGGGCAAGTGGCAAGAGAAATACAGGTAAATGGAAATTCAAATACAGCATAAAAGTAACTAATAAAATTATTGATAAATGTACCATGGATCAGAGAGGAAGCAGCAACAAACTCAGAATGTATAATAATGCAAGAGGTAATTGTGGTAACTCATGAGGTAAGATGTGATGCTGTCATTCACCCTTGTTTTATGTGACATTTTGATTGGCTCTTATGAGGCTAGCGACTTCAAGCATAGGTTTATCATGTGCACGAGCGTGAACACTTACAAACTGTGCTCTCAAGTGTTTGGGGGCCAAATTCGAATGCTTAATGCATCGTGTACTCAAGTGTCATCCCCGACTCTGAAGACAGTTCTATCTATAAAATTCTAGGATTCTATAGTAGTTTCCACCTGATTTCTCACGATGCGGGAGTATATTTGATTTCCTCTCTTCATGTTCAGGCTAGATAAAGTAAGTAGCTAAAGGCATGGATTCCAGAGTCTGGGCTTGTGTTCTGGCTCCATGACTAGAAGTTGAGTGACTTAATACAAATAACTTGACCTTTCTAGCCTCACCAGACTTGGCTGGTCAAGTATTTGTTATAGAGATTAGATGAGTTAATCCGTGCTTATTAAGCCCAAAGCCTGAGCACTCAATACATACTCCTTCAGTGCTAACAGTTGTCATTGATTGCATTATTAGTATCATTAAATATTTTATTGTAATAAAACCTTTCCAGAACCTTTTGTTTAACATTCAGTAGTAAAACATCCTGGTTTGATTGGGATGCAGTAAGGCAGTTTCTATTCCAAGTTGCCCCTCCAACTTGCTGAGGATGTTGAACGGGTTAGCATCTTCATCCATCACACAGGCAAGAGAAGGTTGGAATAGAATCCGTGAGATGTCTTCCACCTGGGGGTTTCACACCTGGAGTTTCCTTTAGGCATTCACTACTTTTCCAATGACTATTTTAGTAATAATAAAACTGCCTCATTAATCTTCGTAACTTTAAATATTGAATGTCTAAGGACACAGTACATTGAGAAAATGTAGTTATTTTTAAATCTTATATTTTTTTCATTTTAATTGGACATATATTTATTTGACTAATAGGGTAGGAATGACGAGGCACCTTTCTCTGTTCTGTGGGCCACATGTTTGAATGATAAGAGCACCAGAACTTTTCTAGTGACTTTCCAGAGTTATTTTCTGCATGGTATTTTATTCTAGACTTCAGATGAAATGAAAGAGATCCAACAAAACACAAGTTCAGAGACACAAAGCTCAGCAGGAGAGTATTTTCATGCTGTTCTGCTTGTCGAGATGGTCACTAATCTGTCCAACAATTCCCATTAAATTGCACAGAGAAGGAATCTGATTTAATGTGCATACCCAAATTGAGGATGCTTTCCCATGGTAGTCATTTTAGACCTTTAACATTGCAACTGTTATGTGGGTATAACTGATAATTGACATGACTTGAAGAAGGCACTTGGGCAAGCCAAGTCTTAAAAATTTTGCTTTAAATGGGCTATTTGTGAAACCAGTTTTCTGTGTGACAAGACTTCACAGAACAACCCCTTAAATGGCTCTGTCTCTTTTAGGAACTAGAATTATCTCCAGGAAATTAATCTAGAAGACCTAAAAACTCTTCCACATTTAGGCAACACATTTCTTTTCTTTTCTTTTTTTTTTTTTAAAGATCTTATTTATTTATTTGAGAGAGAGAGCCTGTACACAGGAGAAAGGGGTGGAGAGAGGCAGAGGGAGAGGGAGAGAATCTCAAGCAGACTCTGCTGAGTGGGCAGCTCAGGCGGGGCTTGATCCCAGGACCCTGAGATCATGACCGGAGCTGAAATCAAGAGTCGGACCCTTAACTGACTGAGCCACCCAGTTATCCAGGAGGCCAATCCATTTCTATCCTCCACACATAGACACTCTTTTTTATGGTGATTCCCTGAAAAGACGCCATGCTGAGCATGGATATCTAGGAACGAGGAAGTCTCGGTGCTGCCTAGACACACAGCGCAATGAAGTCTTGCAGATCTTCCTTCCATCCTCCCCTCTGAGGAATGGTAATCATGGGAGGGAGCACAGCGTGCCCTGGCCCTCTCGCCTACTCGCTTCCCTTTGCTTCCAACAGAGTAGACACACTGGTGCTCTGCGGGCAGTTTGGGAGGCGTAACCGAACCATGAAGGATGAGAAGCAGCATCTGCTGCAGGCGAAGCTTGGTCACAGCCGGAAATGACAGCTGGCATGTTTTTCTGCAACACTGAGATTGCCTCTAGGTTCTAATTTGCCAAGTTATATTCTTTTATTCTTCCAAACTTGGCTTCTTGCTCCTGACTTCTTTAAAGCTTTTTAAATCTAGCCTTCGTGACCCAATATCCTCTCTCTCCTTCTGCCCTTTCCCACAACTTTTGCCCTTCTACCACCAAGCTGTGCATATAGTGAGCTCTTGGCTGACTTTGCCTTCTTTAGCCACTATTCAGGACGGAAATGGCTGGCATCTCACCCTTCCTCCAGTGGTCTATGTAGGTGTGCGTAACACTGATGCCTGCAGAGTCATATTTGTAAGCAACCTACAACGTATACAATACATATAATGATGCAACAGGGAGAACATGTAGATCTCATTCTCCTTTTTGCAGAATTAACTCAATATGAATAGTTAGATTTTATTTTATTTTATTTTATTTTATTTTATTTTTTGAATAGTTAGATTTTAGACCAAAAAAAAAAAAAATGTCTCTAGCCCTTTTAATTAGTATAACATAGAAAGAGTTGAAAAATAGCAAAACACCTACACAGTGTTTGTCTTGTGCCTAACTAAGGGTGTGAACACTTTATTACTGGCTAACAACGTAAGCCAACAATATAAGGAGAGCACTTAATTGGCATTTGTTTTCTGAGGTTTGAAAAAGAGTAACAAGGAGGGCTCCTGGGTGGCCCAGTTGGTTGAGCATCCAACTCTTGGTTTTGGCTTGGGTCCTGATCTCGAGGTCATGAGATTGAGCCCTACATCAGGCGCTGCATTTAGCGCAGTCTGCTTGAGATTCTCTTTCGTTCTCTCTCTCCCTGTGTGCCCTCCTCCCACTCTCACTCTCTTTCAAATAAATAAATCTTTTTCTTAAAAAGGAGCAAGGTTCTCTCTTGTTTTGGTTGCAACTTGCCTTTAAAATGTCTCTCTCGAGGATATTATGTTGAGTGAAATGAGTCAATCAGAGAAAGGCAATGATATGGTTTCACTCATATGTGGAATATAAGAAACAGCACAGAGGGTCATAGAGGAAGGGAAGGAAAACTGAGTAGGAAGTCATCAGAGAGGGGGAGAAACCATGAGACACTCTTTTTTTTTTTTTTTAATTTATTTATGATAGTCACAGAGAGAGAGAGAGGCAGAGACACAGGCAGAGGGAGAAGCAGGCTCCATGCACCGGGAGCCCAACGTGGGATTCGATCCCGGGTCTCCAGGATCGCGCCCTGGGCCAAAGACAGGCGCTAAACCGCTGCGCCACCCAGGGATCCCTCTTTCTGCAAACATACTTCACTTACTGAGCTATCTGAATTAATCCTATGATCTGTTCTCTGACCCTGGGCTTTCTCCAGCCTAGTGGAATGTCAGACATATCTTATTGTTTAAAAATTCTTATATAATATCACCAATTCTTCCTAAATGACCACCCTAAACAGTTTGGTATACTATGACATGTTTTATGAATGATTTTAGTCCCAAAGGACTTGTTTCCCACAGAAGGATATTTTTTCCCTCCCTTTATATGCTGGGGAGTGCTGGAGATGGGTTCCATTAAATATGAAAGAACCTGTGTCTACTTTCACTCAGTTTAATGGTTTTGAGTTCCATATATAATGTTGCATACATCAATAGTCTCTTCTCTTTTTTTATTGCCGAGTAGTATTGCGTTGTATGATGTACCACAATTTGCTAATCTGTTCACCAGTTGGTGGACTTTTCAGTTACAGTTTTTTTTTAAAGATTTTATTTATTTATCCATGAAAGACACACGGAGAGAGAGAGAGAGAGAGACAGAGACGTAGGCAGAGGGAAAAGCAGGCTCCAGGCAGGGAGCCTGATGGGGGACTCGATCCCAAGACCGCAGATCATGCCCTGAGCCAGGGGCAGGTTCTCAACCGCTGAGCCACCCAGGCGTCCCCAGTTACAGTTTTTGGTGTTCATGAATAAAGCTGCTATAAATATTTACGTGTAGGTATTCGCATGGGCATATGTTTTCATTTCTCTTAGGTAGTTCTGGGACACATGTAAGTGTATGCACAATGTCCTAAGAAACTGTGAAGCTCCTTTCAAAGTGGTTGTACTATGCTGCATTGGTACCAGCAATGTCTGGGAACTCCAGTTGCTTTGAGTCCATGCCAACCCTTGATATTAATTGATTGTTTATATATTTATTTTTAATTTTAGCCATCCTATGAAATCCTGATTCCCTTTGCTATCTCCATAATGATATTCTGGGCATCTTTTTGGTCCTGTGAAAGCCCTCCTTTCTCTTATTGGGCGGACAGTTTGGCTAAACACTTTTACTAAGGCATGCATTTGCTTATGCGGAATCAGGTTCTCAAGTGGAGCAAAGCTAGGAGTCAGGTGTTCTGAATTGCCTTTTGTCAGCAGGTTGAGTTGGTTGGAACATGATACTAATGACCCTTCAGGATTAATGAAATTAAGTCTCCTTCACTGCAGAGACTGCTCCTATAATCCCATATAACTGCTTCATATTAGAACCCTTCCTAACAAAGAACTCCAAAGAGAGTAAGTGCTTCAGTGGAAATTTATCATCAGCAGAGAAAAACCCTAAGCTGCCTATTCAGTTATTATTCAAACATCTTGCTAGGAAATGAGGAGAGTCAAGCTGAACAACAACAGGCTAACGGACTTTTAATTGAAATGTCACTTTCACTATTAAACAAAAAAAGTCATTGCCGTGATGTGTGATAAAAGTTGATGGTGTCCTATTTCTTTGTGTGGAATTGCTTTTCTCTCATCACTGACTTAATTTGATTGCACCAGTTTGTCAGCTGTCATGTTTGGGTTCCCTCAGCTGCAAAATATAGATAATGGTAGTCTATGCAATTTAACAATCATGCACCAACATTTGGTTTCTTATAATCAAGATGAACTAAGAATTTTATTTCCTCCTATAACTTTGGAATAATAAGAAAGTTCAAGGCTTTCTTTCTCATCTGTCTTGTATTTTACAGGTGGCTTGTTTAATATCTTGCATTCTTGTCCTGATAGTCATCTATGCAGTAGGACCTTTGCTTTACTGGCTGCCCATGGTACAGTAGTACTTTTTCATTATCTACTTCTTAATCTTACTTTTAATGAAATCATTGTATATTAAAATGTCTTAGAGGAGTAGCCTCAATGACCCTACGTCTGAAAACCATGTGACAGAAGTAATGATTGAATGGAGGGGAGGTGAACAGAGACCATATTTGATGGGGGAGGAATGGGAAGGGACTGTGGCTGTTTTCTGTTTCTTAGGCTCATGTGTAAAACTGGCATTGTGGAATTAGATTTATTCTGTGCTCGTTTGGAGGGTGGAACAGGGCAATCTCTGGTATAAGAAACAGACTTTGGAATTATTTTATCAGATCTTGGACTGCTAGAAAAATGTGTGTAGGGCAAGGGAGTAGGGAACAAAATACCTCTTGCCACAACTGGTATCTTATACAAAGTGACTCAGAACCCCAGTTTTAATGGTTTTTTACCTTGCTTTTCATAAATCTGGGGCATCACACTGACCCAAGTAAGATTCTGGTCCTCAGAAAGCCAGAGACCTTCTCAATCCTGTCTTGTTCTAATTCTTCATTCATATAGTGAGAGTAAATCATTTCCACAGCAGGATCTTCTAATGATCAAGTTCACTTTTCAAGTGGCTTATAAGTATCTTCAGGTGAAACCAGATAATTGATGTTAAAGGTAATTACAAGGAAATATACAATATAAAAATTTAATTTTTTCAACAAACTTCAAATGGCAGTGGATAACTATTTTAAAGTTAAGAGGATATTCAGCTTTATAACATGCACCCTTATAAATTCATTACTTGTCTTTTTTTTTCTTTTGTATGTTTTACAATGGCATAAATTTTACACTGTGATTTCCTAGAATTGATAGAATATTCCTAAAGTACAATAATAGATTAGTTCTAAACGAAATGAATATTGTTTTAGTTTTCTAAATGATGATTGCTTTTCTCTAGTAAGTACTTAAAAAACATACAAGAAATAATACCTTGGTCCTTTTAAATTCAGATGAAAATCTATATCTTACTTCTTCATCAACTTATTTCCCATCTGTAGTGTGTTCTTGCAAGTATTATTGTCGTCGGACTGAAGGGAATGCTAATACAGTTTCGGGACTTAAAAAAATATTGGAACGTGGATAAAATCGACTGGGTAAGTAGAAATTTGACCTAAAATTTTCCCTCTTTGGCTTAAACATGTATCACAAAATCAACTGTGATATTTTTATTTGCAGAAAATAGTTTTGGCCATTGAGACTTGTACGCTTCATAAACTACCATTTATTTTTTTCAAACTCTTAATAAAGGCATTAAAATATAAAATGTCTATAAGAAATAGAAATGGAATTTTGTCAAATTTTGATTGATGTGTTTTTTGAGAACTTTTACTGAAATGCTTGCTAACTTGAATGGTTTGGGTCTTCTCAATTTCCATTATGAATTGATTCTGGAAGTGAAGCTCATTAAGGAAGTACACACTAATAGAATACATATGAAAAACCATCATTAATTGCTAAGAAATGTGTTGCATTAATATAGGGTGAACATCTTAATAGTGACCATATTCCTTCAAAACACAAAGTCTCATGAATTTGGTTTTAAAGGGGTGACACTGAAAGGAGCATTATGTTGATAGGATATTGCCAGCAAGAGATTAAATGGTACTGAACAATGATCAAGTGTGGCTTCTACTAACAGAAATGTATAACATACTTATTTTAGAGAAATATATCTATCTAGGAGCATCCAAAATACTTTCCCTTTCCAATACAGGTAGAGTATTTCATAAGTACCCTCTGTTTAACTCTCTTATGACATTTGCCATATTGAAATGCAGTTCTCTATATTTCTCCCTCCTTCACATTCTTTGCTCAGGGAGACTTTGGGGGGATTATTTGTGCTGGTGCCTATTTTTTTTAACATTTAATATTTTAATACAAAAGATTAGGCAAGTTCCACTTGAAAATATATTCTATTCAAAATGTATATATTTTATACATTTCTTTTTTTTTTAACCTACTTATGTTCTTCACTCTTATCAGTGGACTTGTACCACTCATATGTCCACCTTTTAATAGTTGGTGACCAAAGGCAATCATCATATGGTTTCACTCATACGGGGAATATAAGAAATAGTGAAAGGGATTATAAGGGAAAGGAGGGAAAATGAATGGGAAAAATTAGAGAGGATGACAAAACATGAGAGACTCCTAACTCTGGGAAATGAACAAGGGGTAGTGGAAGGGGAGGTGGGTGTGGGTGGGGTAACTGGGTAACTGGTGCCTATTTTCATAACACTTCTCTCAAGGCTCAGTATTACCCTACCCAAGTACAATACTGGGTGCCATGAGGAGCTCAGAGATAAATAAAGAACTACTTGTCCCCTCCAGACACTTTCATTGTGCAGGAAGCAGACATAGAAGCATCAACTTATTATGCAAGACATGATACAACATTACCTGGAAATAAAAGTACAAGCTTAGTGCTGGGGAAAAAATGGAAGTTAGAGCATTTAATTTGGACTGGGTGCATATGAGAGTCTAACAGCAGAGCTGAAATGGGAACTGAGACTTGAAATAACAGTACTGATAGGCAGGCCAAAGGGTTAAAATTAGCCAGACTGATGGAAGATCATGACTTTTTAAAGGTGATATATGTAAGGTAGCACATGGAAATAGAGAAATTAGAGGATGCAGACTTATTGAACAAGCTATTTGATAACCCTGTGATAAAGGTACTTCTAGGGGACTCATTTATTTCATAAAGGGGAGCATGGTACCATATTGCAAGGGGAGTGATGTCAGGAAAGCCTTCTTCCAGGAAATGACGGGTGGAACATCGAGTCTGAGTGTAGGAGTAGGAATAGATGGGGTTGCAAAGGTTAAGAATGAGTTGGACTGGGAAAGGTTGCTTATGTCCTATAAAGAAGACTAAACTTCATCCTGAAGGCAGTATGACATCACGAAAAGGAGAAGTAGGAATAAGATTTATGTATTGGAAGGGTCGCTGAAGTCATTTGGGGAAGATGGATGAAATGCCTTAGGAAGTCAGCCAAGTAAGTGAGCAAGGCCTGGAACACAAGTGAGACCAGGAGGTTCAAGAGGCAGAAATAGAGTTGAAAGATATTTAAGAGACTGCACTAATTTGTCCTCACTACCAATTCATCATATAAAGTGCATCAGTCTAGAAGTAGTTCTAAGTTTCTGGTTAGGAACATCACTGCTAGAAGATGATGTCATTCAATTATAGAAGATTATTTAAATGCATTTACTGGTTACCTTAGTTTTTTTTTTTCTTTTAAATGTAGGTTCTCATTCCAGAGTTATTTATTTCAATTAATCTCTTTGTTTTCTGTATGTCATTACCAAGTAGTTTTTCAAGAAAGGCTTATGTGTTTATATTCCCTGAGCTGCTGCGTGGTAAAAATATCTGTATGTTGGATTTTTTTTCCCATACTAGAAGGAAGTTTTTGGCCGAGTCTAAAAAGCTTTCCCAGGACTTTTTAGACTTGGCACTATCTTCAGGTATTGAGAGATGAAACAGAGAAATTATAGGTCAACATGATTTATTTTGTTATCTTATGTGAATTTGTTTTTCTGCGTGGATATTCAGTGAAGTTCTTTCTTGCCCATGATATTTGGTAATATTATCAGAATATTTCTTGTGGTTGAACATCCAGTGTCAAATTTCTATGAGAATGACATATCCCTTTGATCTCAGAATTAAAGATTATATGCAAAATTTTTCTTCTAATGTATCTCTGAGTATTTTTCCAAATCTATATATTCTTTTCATGAATTATGTATTTGTTGATTTTATTTTTCTTTCTATGTATCTATATATTTTCCTAAAATTATTTTTGGGAGCGTAGGTGTGGTTTTTCTGGACTATTTGCTATATCCCTGTTATGGTATTCTAGTTGTGATTATCTCTCTTTTTTTTAGCTTCAAATATGGCTCTTATCTCTAATGTTTTTATATCTATCCACATCCTTTTCTAAATTCTTCCAGCTTATTTTTAAAATCTCTTTCAGTTTTTCTTTTTTGTAATACAGGTTTTCTTCTTTGAATCTTCACATCTACTTCTAAGGGTTTGTGTGTGTGTGGGGGGGGTGTTAAATTGCCTATTACAATGTCTAGACCTATCTCGTCTCTGTTTCGTTATTTTGTTTCCTTCCCTATTTCTATGAATAAATCCCTGTGATTATTTTATGATTATAATGCATTTTTAGTGGTCCTAGCTATTTGCTTAAAAGTAATATGGGGAGGGAACGAGGTGAGGAAGTAAGATGGAGTAGTCCACAGCTCTGATTTAGGTACGTCATCAGAAGATTTGTCCCTTGTTGAAACAGAGCCTCACAATCACAGGCTCTCTTATGACACTTGCTGTCTTTTCTCCCTTCTTCATGTTTCTTCACCTCTGTCAGTCTCCTTTGGTTAGGAAGTTAGGTTTTAAGTGATACAACTGGTGTTTCATGTTACTGCTCTTCTTTCCACGGTATAAAATATATATCATACGGGTACATTTCCTTCTTCTCTTGTAGCCCACCATTGCCCAAAGAATTGAGAGCTTTTATCAGAAAATTACTATATAGAATTTTTAAAACTGTGACATTCATGAAGAAATCTGTAATTGATTAAAACTTGAGGGCAGATGTGTTGGTTTCCAGTATCCACCTTGATATTTTACAAACTTCACAGTCTTCGGCAACTCTACACCATATTTTGTAGTTAGGAGTTGTGACCATGTTCTTGTTTCTTTGAGGCTGGGTTTTCCTCCCTATATATTCAGTTTTTTTTATATTATTTTGGATGGATTTCAATAAAAGGTAGTAGAGTAAAAGTACCTTTAACATCCTATCTAAATCAATACTTTTAAAAAAGATAATCCTGGAAGCAGTATAGCAAATGGTTTACAGTGCGGATAACAAACACAGGTAATTAGGTAGGAGGCTGTCAGAATAGTCTAGGCAAGCCATAGGAAAGTGTGAACTAGGCCATTATCAGTGAATTAAGAAGAGGGCATGGTTTGAGATTTTTAAAATTAATAATTGATAGGAAATGATTGGACGAGTAGATAAAAAAGAGAAATAGTAAATATGATTCCACAGTTTCTGACTGTAGTGTCATGAAGAATATTAGAGTTATAACTGAAAGAGAACATTGAAGGAAGGGGAGATCTTGGGGTAAAGTTAATGAGTTTGCATTTGCGTTTGAAGATATCAGTAGACAGTTTGAAAAATGGCTTAATAGCTCAAAACTGGTAGTCTCCTATGTAGAGATGAGAGTTGAAAACTTGGAGTGAATAGTATGGTGCGGGCAAAAAGTATGGTTCAGGAAGATAACATGGATATTACAGATGGATGATGGTTGAATGAGACGTTGGGTTTAGTTTAACAAAGCCTCCTAAGGTTGAAGTGGACAGGTATTTCCAAGTTGCTAAGGAATTCAACAGTGAGAAGTCATGGATGAATGGAATATGATCAGGACATAGCATTTGTAGTGAGACTATTGCACAGACATTTTTGGATATAGGTTATATAACCCAGAAGATAGAATATGTCCAGATTACTCAATAGATAGAATATATTAAAATATCATGGAAGTGAAGCTGTGGATATACATAAAATAATTTGAAGGTTGAAAGTTTAAAAAACATCACATAAGCAGTCATCACATGAAAAGTTAGAAATTTTTATTTCTTTAAATTGTTTATAGTTCAATAATGATTCCACTTTGAGCTGTCGATCAAAACCCTGTCTGAAGTAATGAGGAAATAGGAATCCAAGGCCAAATCGAGCTGGGTTTGAGTAACGGAACAGTGGGAATAGAATTCACATCTACAGGAATATAATAATGTGTATCAATCACCAAAACAGATGAGGAGGAGGTGAAGTGATTGAGTAGAGGCTCCACTGTGTAAGGGTTTATGTGTTTATGTGTTTCCTGCTTGAGGTCAGTTTTGGGGTTAGCTTGTGTTTAGGGACTGTGAGTGCTAATAGAGAAGGGATCAAGTGGGAACACATGATGAAAAAAATAAGAGCCTAGGAGTTAACTAATTCCTTACAACTGTGACAACCAATGTTTGGATCTTTAACAGACATTGTTACAGAACAGTGTTGGGACTCACTCTAACCAATGGAACTGTTTCCCTGGTCTGTGTTGTTAATTTACATTTTGATATTTTTTTTTTCAAAGCTATAAATGTAGCCCCAGGAAATAACTAAGCATTGTGAACCCAACTTACAATAGATGATGTTGTGGGAGAGTAAATATACTTTAAAAATAGAACCAGATGGTACCAAAATTTTTGGTTGCTCTGATGAATCATGGCCTCTGGGCTCTGTGGTTTTTATAAACGGCAGGGACCAGGATCCTCAGTTCCCTCTGCTATATTGAATCATGGAGATCGGCCATGAGGAATCAGACGTATAAAGCTTTTGGTGAGGTCTTATTTTGCCCCACCCAGGGGGGTTCAGTCCACATTAAGGGATGAGTAAGAAACAAAGCAATCATGGCAAGTTGAAGTAATGATCAAAAACTTGCAGCCTTATGTGATGAAGCATTTTACGTTATGTAATACATTAGGGAGGAAAAATTACACTGTATATGTATAAAAGACTCAAATGATTGTCTTTTCATCTGAATAGAGGAAAAACATTTTAGTGTCTAATCTATGAGATGACAGGCTGAGGATGATGTCATAGTAAGTGCTAACAGCATTACATTTCTTCGTGATGGATCTGAACATGAGAACGCTTAAGATATATTTTCTCTTTTTACTTTAGAATGTTTGTTTCTTCTATATCAAAAGGAATTTTATAGGTAAATATCCCTCCATTTGCTTCCAAGGGCTTAGCTTTTCAAAATAGCTCACCATGAAGAACCACTCAAGCTCCATTTAGATAAATAATACAAAGGAGAAGCATTTTGTGTAAAAAATGCTATTTAGAAACATTTACTTCAAACTTGTCTCACCCTCCCCTACAAGAATCTGCACTATCTTCAGATTATAGAGAAGTTTCTAACTTTTTCATTTGCATATGAGATTGAATTAGATTGTTGAAGATGTTTTAAAGTACTCATATAGCCACTGGGACAAAGAAATCCACTTAGAATTGTGCATAGGTAGAGTAATGCAAATAGTTTGGGGGAAAGAGGCAGCTTGAATATTTTGTTAGTCTAATATTTGATAAATGCAGGAAATTGTGTTTAGAAAATATAACCTTCTGGATTTCACAAATTATTTTGCTTTTAAAGATTTTTTTTTTGCCAGCAATAAACTTAGAAATGCCAACTATAATACAATATCTTGTTATAAATTGTAATTTCAGGTAATGGGCAAAACTGTAATAATGTTGGAGTCCCAACTAAAGGAGAAAGAATTTTCTTGCAATCTTTTGAAATATTCCCAAGGACTAAGTTGGCCCAGATTTTTCAGCTTTCACAATTTCACAAGAGGTTGCCTCTTGCAAATAAAATTATAACAATCTTTATAGTGGCTGATCTAACAGTGACATTGGTAGTATTAGATTCAATCATTTTAACCATTAGCCTTTGAGGGTCTTACATAGTAATAGACTACATTAGCAATCCTAGAATACAAAAATTATGGGGAATGACCAAAAATCTGCTAACATTTGCTTATAATATTATTCCATTAATTGAGAAAACTGGAAAATTATGGCATGCTTTTGAACCATGTGTTATCAACCAACTATTTACAGATCTGAAAGAAAGGGCTGCTGGGAATTGAACTAAGGGCTGGCAGTTCCTAGAAATGAAAGGATGTGCCTTTTCCCCACCTTTACTGCTGGGAGTCTGATGGAACCAGGATTTGTTTCTGTGTTTCCAGACTCTGTTTACCACCCTTTAAATAGCCTATTCTTGCTGAGAGATTTGGTCACAGGAATGTTGTAGAATAAGATTGTGAGGAATTTAGCAATCATGAGAAAGATGAGAATTACCAAAGGGTAATTCTTCTGTTTCCTGTTTCTCTTCCAGGGCATCTGGGTCAGTACGTACGTATTTACAATATGCTTTGCTGCCAATGTGGGGCTGCTGTTCGGTGTGGTCTGTACCATAGCTATCGTGATTGGTCGCTTCCCAAGGTAAGATCTTAAATGCTGTTTATTTTGACACATTAGCAAAGTAAATGGTATTGCCACTTTTATTTCTGTGGAATATTTAGTGCTACACTCATGTTTTAGTTGGTATCAGAGAATTAGAGAGTAAAAGAAAGAGTATATATATATATATGATATATAACAATGTTTGTCTTAATGAAAAGAAATATCTTGTCCACACTATAAAATAGAATATATAAAATCTATCAAAGTAAGTAAATTAACCCGTAGCTATACACTGTGTCACAGAGCTGTTGTTTTTTTAAAAATCAGGTGAAGGGGACATATTATTCAATGGCCACATAAAATCTAATCATTTAGAAAATTAAATAACATCAGTAAATTTGATTTTTCAGAAGGCAGATTTATATATATGTATGTATAAATTTCTTCTAGATAATTTATTGGAGATTTTTACTGAACTTCTGGAAACCGTTCCACTATGTTGACCAGTTCTTTTTCTACTTTCTCAGTGTTCATCATCTGATAATGCTTCTACTCATTTCTCATCCTTCCCTTGAAATTCTTTGTGAAATAATATACTTATAAAAATGTCAAGTGTTACCCCCATGAGTCTATATAGAGATTTCTGTAGAAATCTGTCTATGTAGATTCATCAGTATCTGGTCCTATCTTGCCATTGATCCCTCTTTACTTCTTTTTCCCCTAAAACAAGATTTTCCTAAACACTATACACTCTCCTATAATTCTTTTTGTCAATCTACCTCTTGTGGCTTGGAGATACGGGGCTCTGGGAACCCAGAGGAGGTAAATTATATTTATTAATCTCTAGTTAAATGTCTCCAGCGTTACTCTCTATTCCTTAGGATCTCAGAGAAATACAGATTTACCAATGTTTTATGAACAAACGGGATAGAGGATTTTAATCAATATAGCTATGTTCTAATTGTTAAGATGAAATGACATCCTGTTTACATTTTCATTGTTATTGTAGTGATTAGGAAATGTCATTTTATTTTTTATCTTCCTGAATTCTAGGGCAAAGACTCTGAGTATAAAAAACATGAAAGAAATGGAATTGAAAGTGAAGATAGAAACGGATGGCGTAAGTTTACTTTTCCTTTGTGTAATAATTAACAATTTTTGTAGTTCAGATAGTTTTAAGGTATCATAAGTAGATAAAGCATAATTTTAAGTACATAATTTTATTTTTAATGAGCATGAACTTTCAGTGGTATATGTGACCACCATACATGTGGCAGTTGACATGCAACAAATCAATAGAACAACAAAAATCCTGTATTAGCATTCAGATAAGATGATAGCACGGTTCATAAAACTACAGCTCACAGTGAAATCATGGTCCAGATTAGTTCAGGCATTTGGAAATCTCTTTTTCATTAGCTAAGTTGCATAAAATAGTCAAACTAAACAAATAGTCTATTCCAAATTAAATGATACAAGAAGATAGGGAATAAATAGGGAAGGGAATAAATAGGGAAGGGAATAAAGCAAGATTGGATCATAGTATTGCTTTTATTTTTTGTAACACAGTGAGATTGTATTATTAGCAGAGGGTAATTAAGTCCAATGGTTATGGAATGCCAGTAGGATTGGTTTCTTGCACAGTGGACATCTTTTTAAGAAAACAGCTTATGTAAATTGTCTTGCCCTCTCCATGGTTGGGCAAGCCAATGGTGTTTGAGTTCTAGCTTCTTATTCTGAAAGATGACCAAAACAAATTTAAAACGAGGGGAAAAAATGTTGACTTAAATATTTTGGCAATTTAAAAATATGGCCTCACTTTGAACCTGCTTTGTAAATGTTTGACTAACCATTTTTTTTTTTCTCTATTTATCATGTTCACTTGCTTCAGTACCTCATGATTGGCCTCAAAACAAAGAGAACTGGCCTCCCACCAGAAGGACCAATTGTCAGGGTTTTCTGAGTAGATTGGAAGTAGGAAGTAGCATCAGGAGTCCTTCTGTGACACTCAGGGAAATGGAACATGTGTGAACACATGCAGATGCACACGTGTGTGCATGTGTGTGTGTGTGTTTAAATTGAAGAACAATTAGCATACACTATCGTATTAGATTCAGTTATACAACATAGTGATTCAATATTTATATACATTATGGCTTGTGTTTTTAATAAGTGTGAAAAAATTTGCTTCATAGTGAGCTATTAGAGTCCAGAGCCCTCAGAATGTTCAGGGCTCAAGTTTTCCATCAGTGATGGGAATTTATTTTTAATTTTCTTTAAATTTTCCATGAGAATATAGTGCTCACACAAAGTCCCAGACTGGTCTTGGATCCCTAGAACCCTCTGTGTATCCACCCTACACATATAGCTATGTACGTTAGCCTTGACATTCATAGCTTTGAAACAGAATTCCAGTTTGTCCATTTTTCAGCTTGAAGATTCTATAGAAGAATACATTCTATCTAATCTGTTCCTTCTTTTCAGGCTAAACATGTGGGCAAGTGAATGAGGGGATTTGTAGGAAGATAAAAATGCCAAAATTCTTCTGTGTCTTTAAACACTGGTTTCAGTGTAGTCACATACTTGAATAATAACCATGTCACACGGAAGTCTTAATTTTATTAGCACATTACGCTTTACTAATTATTTAATATTTTGTATTAAAAATAAGAGGGAGAGAAAGCTAAGAGGAAGATTTGCATATAAGATGGTAGGTGGAGCCGGTCTGCTACTCCTCTCCACTGTTCATGCTCTTCCACCTTCTTCCTGTGAAACATTCATCCTTGACTTGGGAGACCTCTTTTGGGGTGAATTCAACCCCTTTGAGAATTTCTTTTCTGATACAATTTGAATCTCTATTCCTAAACAAATACTTGTTTTTTTAAAAAATTATGAACTTAAAATAACAATTTGGCCCAATTACGTGGTATGATTGGTGGGTCCATCTTAGATGTGGAGCTTTTTTTTTTTAAAAAAAAAAAGATTTTATTTATTTAGTTGACAGAGAGAGCAAGCATACAAGCAGGGGGAGAAGCAGAGGGAGAAGTAGAGGGAGAGGGAGAAGGAGGCTCTCCACTGAGCAAGAAGCCTGTTGCAGGGCTCGATATTAGGACTCCGGGATCATGACCTGAGTTGAAGGCAGACGCTTAACCGACTGAGCCACTCAGGTGCCCCTGATGTGGGGCTTTGTGATAACTAAATATGACAGGCCCAAGAATTGTTTTATTTTTGGTTTGTACGGGATTTACTCTTTTTAAAAAAGTTTTTATTTTAATTCCAGTTAGTTAGCATACAGCGTTATATTAGTTTCAGGTGTACAATATCGTGATTCAACACTTCCAAGCATCATCCGGTGCTCATCACTGGCGCTCTCCCTAATGCCCATCACCTATTTAATCCAATTCCCTACTTCACCGCCTCCTGGTAACCAGCATTTTCTTCTCTATAATTAGGAGTCTGTTTCTTGACTTGCCTTTGCCTATAAGTTTACTCTTGATTAAAAGTTAATTTGGTAACTTAAGGCTTTTGTTTTCTGGAATTGTTTATTTGTAGCAAATCTCACTTTCTAAAGTCTAATCAGTTGTATAGCCATAGAAATATTTTCAGAGGATGTAGTTTAAAAATGTACCTACTGTAAAAGATGAGGAAGCTGAGAGTAATAACCTAATATTTTCTTTCTTTTATCTTTTTTCTCTGCCCATATGCTTCACTATTCCCTGGGTTTCCTCTTCTATGCACGTACTAACGCCTGAAGGAATATTGCTTTATTTAGTTGGTAAGGAGTTATTTCACAGAACTTACCATCTTCTCCATTTCTAGGTCAGACCCCTGCCCCAAAAGTCATGGAGAGCATGATTTCAGTTGCATCCTGAAATTGGTGCCCGAAGACCTGGGCAATGGCCAAAGCAGGCACCTTTTGTTCTCTCTTCCTGTATCTCTTACCTGCATCCTGGCAATCCAGTGTAACCTAGTCCTGCCCACAGTGAAACCATATTCCGATACTACCTCTTGTTTTCTTTCTCCTAATTAGGACTGTTGGTCAGCACTTGTAAGCTTATAATTTCAGCCAAAAGAAAGCTATGTCATTTTGAGGTAAATAATTGAGAGTTGATCTTTTAGGACGTATTTTCGTTAAAAAAATACTGATGGTCAAGTGAACGAATTTTGAGTTTCTAGATTGTAGGGAAGAGGTACTTTTGGGAGAACAGGGCTTCCTGGTACTCTTTGGATATCCTAGGGTGTTGCCTTCCTCAAATCAGTAGGAATAAAGGCCATTTTCTGAAAAGATGCAGACTCATCTCATGGTTTTTAATGTTTCTTAGTAAAGAGGAATTACATATTTTTCCTAAGAAGCATGATAGTATATTAAGTTCTCCAAATAGATTTTAATAATGACAGCCTTGGCTAAGAGATTGCTTCCATCACTGAGTGACATTTGGATTTGTAAGAGTTAGACTCTTTGGATAGAGTTATCCTCTTTTATTTCATTCAGAACTCTGAATTTATTCCTATTCTCCTCCAAAAGGAAACCTCGCAGCAGGTGAAGATTATCTCAATAAACAACCCACTTGTTTTCCTGAATGCAAAGAAGTTTCATACTGATCTAATGAACATAATCCAAAAGGAAAATGCCAGCAACCAGCTACTGGATGATGTCAGCAAGGTAGGATCCTCTAGTTCATGATTACAACAATGTACTAAAAATAACCTTATATCATGATACTAAGATAGGAATCTTGAAATATAATACATTTTTAAGAGTGCTTGGAAACCTCTCCCTCAGCAAAGCCTTATATTGTATTATACTTTTCATTGGGTCCTTGTAGTTAGTTTTTAGGTAATCACTCTCATTCATTTGTTTTTTCATTCATTCATTCATTCATTCATTCATTCATTCATTATTTCATTCAGCATATGTATCCAGTACACACATATGTGTACTAGGTACTATAACCCTGAGAAGAACAAATAAGACAAATCATTTAGCTTAAAAGACCTTTTACCAAGAGAAAGAAGAGTCAGATCCAAATCTAAAAGGGGTAGAATATGATATATGACTTCAGAGAAGCATAAACTGTTGTTATCATCATGACATTATTTTAAAAAACTAGCATTCTTTATCTCCACAAGTTATCTTCATTAACAGAGATATCAAATGTACATCAGGTTGATTTTATGTAAATAAGCTGTGATTATTTGAATCCTTAATTAAGCCCTTAAGCATGGACTTTGGAGCTGCCTGGGTTTGCCATTGATGAGCTGTGGGAACTTAACTGATTTAATTAAACCTTTTGTGATTCAATTTCTTGATCTATAATCAGGATGATTAAATGGGTTAATATACGTAAGGCACTCAAAATACTATCTGGCCTACTCAATACTATAAAATGTTAACTAATATTAGTTTGATTGAGCACAAGTAGTACCTTCTCCATGAAGTTTTCCATTACTACTCCAGATTACAAAGGTCTCTTCTTGTATCCTTGAGCATATGTTATCCCCAGTCACTTAGGTAGACAGGAAGTATTGACTTCCATGTCTAGAATCTCAAGAGCTGTCCAGTAGCACAATCCTGTTCCTTGCAGCTTTATGCTTTTGCCTCTGGGTCTCATACTGATCCAAACCACAGAGGCCCTAAACAAAGGATCAGATATATAATTTGCTGGGCACAGTGCAAAATGAAAATGTGATGGCCCTTGTTCAACAATTACTAAGAATTTCGAGATGGCTTTAGCAGAGCATTCAACCAAGTAGGGGACCCTTCTAAGCATGGGACCACATAAGTTGCAAGTTTATGAGGCTGGCCCTGCCTGTGTTTCTCCAGCCCTGTCTTTTCCTCTCACTATACTCTTTAGGATGTCACTTTCAGCAGATCATTAGGAACCCTACCTGTGATTTTTGTTGAGAACTTGCACTCATGACAAAGATGGACATACATTCCTAGTTGTTCATATTGGACACAAGGCCTCTTTCTTTTACAAAACCATGCTTATTTCATAGCAATGTTTAGCTGTTTCATGAGATAGGCAGGTTCTTGTGGCTGATGTAAGCTCACAACCACCATGCACATTAATATTGTGGGAAAATTCGTCCACAGTTCCAAATAATCTGATTAACCCATAAAAAAAAGTGTAGTCTTATTTTATCAAATTGCAAATTTACTTCTTGAAATTATATGCTTCTTTGTAGGCTTTATCATGTCTAGTAGAGTGTCTGACATAAATATTTTTATAACCAGTTGTTGTATTGATAATTGATAATATTTCCTGTAGAATATTTTCCTGCAAGACTAAGGTGTTTTCAGAAATTGAAAATTGGCATGTGGTTTATCTTGTAGCATATTAAGTCAGAAATAAACCTAATAATAAATGCAGCCTTCTGAGAAGAGTTTCCACATATATGATTTTTACCTTCTTGGGACTTAAGAAATTTGAGTTTTAATAATCAAGTAGAGTTCATTGAATCTAGGTTATTGATACATAATGACATCCAAAGGGATTCTTTTTTTTTATTTTTTTATTTTTTCCAAAGGGATTCTTTAACCCAGAATTTTATGGTGGTGAGAAAGGATTTCTTGAGAGTATGTTTCACTCTAATGAGAATAATGCAAATATTATTTTTATTTTCACACTGTGAGTTTTAAAGGATATACTGTGCTCTGCATAGCGGTCCATGCTTCTGTCTTAAACTGGGGTGCTCTGCTGGGTCCTTGGTCTTCTCTTGCAGCTGCATTTTCAATGGTAGATGGTAGTGATGGAAGGTCATTTAAAACACCCGAGGGCAAGAAGAATCATATATTCAAAACACAAACTGATAAAGGATTTCCTGTTTTGTTACGCTGTGACAATATGCTTCCTATATGTCATCATTAAATATCTTCCTGAATGTAAAATCTTAGATTTGAGGGTGCAAGTGTTTATTGGATTCATGTTCTTTATTATATAGGTTATATATTTTTATACAGTTTTTTAAATTTAAATTCAACTTGCCAACATATAGTATAACACCCAGTGCTCATCCCATCAATTGCCCTCCTCATTCCCATCCCCCCATCCTTCTCCCCTTCCACAACTCTTTGTTTCCCAAAGTTAGGAGTCTCTTAGAGTTTGTCTCCCTCTCTAATTTTTACCACTCAGTTCCCCTCCTTTCCCTTATACTCATATAATAATAGCCATTTTGTGATCTAACTTTGCAAAGGAGGTTTCAGTCTCCTGTTTATCCAAAATTTTCTTTTGCTCAGACAAGGTATTTTTTTTTAAATACACTTAAATTTTTGGATCAGTTTAAGACTTACAAAAAAATTGAAAAGTGTTAGTACAGACAGTTCCTATACACCCTGCACCATACAATTTTGCTGTTATTAACACCTTGGATTAGTGTGATGTTATTTGTTACAATCAATGACCCTATACAGATACATTATCATTAACTAAAAAGTTCATGCTCTATTCAGATTTCTTTAGTTTTACCAAGTGTCCTTTTTCTGTTCCAGAATTCCATCCAGGATATCACATTACATATAGTAGTTGTGCCTCCTTGGATTCTGTTTCGTTGTAACAGTTTCCCAGGCTTTTCCTTTTTGTTAACCTTGATAGTTTTGAGTAGTATTGGTCAGGTATTTTGTAGAATATCCTTCTGTTGGAATTTAGCATGGTAAAACCAGGGATATGGGGTTTTAGGAGTAAAAACTATAGAGGCAAAGCACCATTTTCATCACATCATATCAAAGGTACACACTATCAACATGATGTTCCTTGTTGTTAACCTTGATCATCCTGCAAGTTGTAGGATTTGTCAGGTTTCCTCACTGGAAATTTACTGTTTCTACCATTTACATACTGTAATCTTTGGAAGCAAATCACTATGTGCAACCCCACATAAAAAGTATGGAGTTATACTTCATCTCCTTGAGGGTGGAGTATCTACATAAATTATTGGAAATTCTTTTGCAGATATCAGACAAGATTAAATATAAGAAGGAAAAGCAACTCACATTCATTGAATGTCTCTCAAGGGCTAGTCCCTTTAATTAGACTAACTTAATCATCACCAGCCCCATGATGTAAGTGGCATTGTCTGAATGCTACAAAAAAGGAAGATTGAGATTTAGAAATGTAAAATAACCTGGTAGAAATACAGCTGATAACGGTCAGAGCCAGAATTAAAGTATATAAGCTGCACCATTGGGTATCAAGAGAAAATCGATGTTCCTTAAGATGAAACTGATTTGATGGGAGAAGTGGTATAATGTAGTGCTTGGGAGCAGGAGGTTCTGAATGGAAAAGCATGAGCTTTGGTTTTAGCCAAGGTTCTTACTAGCTTTGTGACTTTGGTCAAGTTATTTAACCTTTCCAATCTTTGGCTCCTTCCTATGGAAAATGAGATGAGTAACTTCATAGGCTTTTTCTAAGGATCATATAATTAAATTAGAGACCTTGGTGTATAGTAAGTAGTCAAAAATATCAATTACTATCATCATCATCAACATTTGAGAAGAAGATAGCATGTGATCTCATTAGAGGCATCAATTATTGTCAGTTTCAAAGAGCTTTAATTGTAGGATGCAGAGTTATTTTCATTTCCTAGCATTTCCATAAATCAGGATGGTTTCTCAGGCATTTTCATGGAGCTGTAGATGAATAGTTCACTTTCATATAATATGAAATATATGGCCAATGGCTCTCTCTCAGAGAATGTTGTGTGAATGAGGTTAATTTCTGATTGGATCCACTACATGAAAACAGATGCAAATATTTGATTCCTGATCAAAAGTCAAAACAAACTTCATCTTGCAGAAAATGTTCTAAACAAGATAGTCTGACTTTGAAATGCAAGTTATTTATTGAGCTAATAAATACTTAGAACCATTGATCATTTTATTATTTCATTGTGTTGTGTTTATCATTCTGAAAAAAAAAAGACTAGTGAAAAATAATATTTGGAGCCTAGGTTTTTTATTATTTATGGAGAAAAGAAAGATGTGCTTTTTTTCAGGGACAGAAGTGAATTTTTATAATGTTATTCTTCTTTATATTCATTTTCATTTCAGTGTGAACAAAATACGTTGCTCAATTCTCTATCCAATGGCAACTGCAATGGTGAGTTAGCTTAACAAAAAATCTAAGTGTTCTAACTTGAATATAGACCAGAGAATAAATCCTCTTTCCTTTTCCTGCCACTCTCCCTCCCTCTACTGTCTTCCTCATCCTTCTCTCTCTGCCCCACCTCCCTCCCTTCGTCTTCCTCCTCCCTTCCCTATTCTACCCTTCTCCCTCTTCTCATTTCTACTTCTACTCCTCTCTTCCTCCCCTGTCTTCTCTCTCCTCCTTCACTCCTCCTTCGCTTCCTCCTGCTTCCTTCCCCGCTTCCTCCATCTTCTTCTTTCCTTCTTTCTCCTCTTTCTATCTCACTTCCTGCTTTCTTTTAGAAGTAAATTTAAGTAAAGATGTATAAACCTACACAGGATGAAAACGTAAAACCTTATTACAAGGTGTTAAAAATACTTGCAACACTTAGGTGTTTATGAATAAATAGAAGGAACTGCAACGTCCATTGGTTAGAATGCTCAATATTGAAAAGATATGTTTTATTTATGTTGATTTATAAACATAAATTTAATCCCTATTAAAATTCCAATAGGACATTTTAATGGCAATTGGCAAGCTTATTCTAAATTTTGTGTAGAAATTGAAAAGGCCAAGAATAGGCCAAAAAACTCTTGAAATATGTGAACAAGGGGGAGAGAATATTTTCTTAATTATGAAGATACGTTATAATGCTCTAAAAATCAATGCAGTATGGTATGGGTTCCAAGATAAATGAACAGATCATTAGGACAAAGTAGAGAGCCCAAAAGGAGAGAGAAATCTCACACATATTGGTGTTTGATTTGTGACAAAAGTGGCGCTGCAGAGCAGTGAGGGAAGGACAGTCTTACTAATATACAATGATGAGACAATCATGTGTCTACAATGAGTGAAATTATTCATTCAATTCAAATACCATATCCCCAAATCAGTACCAGGTGAATCAATATCCCAAGAGTGGTAAAGAAAGTATAAATTTAGAAGTGAATATAGGAGAAAATGCACAAGATATGCAAGGTATTAAGCATAGAAAATTATCTTTAAACTTTGCTACATCATTATTAAGAGTTTTTGTTTAATGAAAGCCACCAAATAATGCATGAGAAGACAAGCCAGAATGGAAGAAGATAGATATAACATATAACATGGAGAAAGGACTGTACTCCTCTATGAATCAATAAATAAAAAAGGCAGAAGACCCAAAAGAAATGAGGAAAAGCCATGAAGCATGCATTTTCAAATTTACCAGTAAACTTGTGAGAATATGCTTGACTATTACAGTAATTACTGGAGAAATGAACATTAAATATATATATGCATATATACAGTGGGTACATGCATATATGTGTGTATATATGTGTATGTGTGTATAAATATATATAATTGGTAAATATTTAAAAGTCTGAGAATGCCAAAGGGTAGTGAGAATGTAGGATAAGAAGTCTCCTACAATGCTGGTGGGGGGGTAAACTGTTACAACACCCTAGAAAACAGCTTGGAAAAACTGTATGAAATTAAAGATATACATACCCTGTGAACAGCGGTTCCACTCCTACTTATGCAACCTGAAGAAATGAGAGTTTGTGTAGCCGATTACACAAGTAAGAATATTCTGTTGTGAATATACAACAGTATATTATGTTGTATATTATAATACAACAGTATTATTTGTAAAACTGTTCAAAACTGTCCTGAAAACAACTCATATTTCCAAAAAAGGTAGCAGATACACATATAAACTGTGGTATATTATGCACTTGAGTTTTTATTTGATATATTTATTATTTGGTATACTTTTATAATAAAGAAAGTTGGAAAAGTCTTATATAAAACATAATAGGGAATCCCTGGGTGGCTCAGCGGTTTGGCCCCTGCCTTCGGCCCAGGGCCTGATCCTGGAGTCCCCGGATCGAGTCCCACGTCAGGCTCCCTGCATGGAGCCTGCTTCTCCCTCTGCCTGTGTCTCTGCATCTCTCTCTCTCTCTCTGTGTCTCTCATGAATAAATAAATAAAATCTTAAAAAAAAATAAAACATAATAGGCTTAAAAAAGCAAGACAAAGGAAGCATACTATAAAATTCCAAATCCATTTATATAAACTTAAAAATCAGAAAAGTCTGACTTACATTAATTTTCATACTTCTAAGGACAATAAAAAAAGAAATCTGTTGATATCCGTACTTGGAAACATACAAAATTGTTCATAGTAGCTTTCTTTATAATTCCCCCAAATCTGGAAACAACTGAAATATCCATTAACAGTACAATGAATAAAGGTCATGTGGAATGTTTATATAAGAGGATAACATATAACTAATACTTACTGTATTAGTATATAAAATATATTCTGAATGAACATATAAACATATAGAGTAGAATAACATAAATGTTATATAAATACCTAAATTAGTAGCATTGACCCCCATCAACATGGATGTCAGCTTCTCTGGTCTTTTCTGAATTTGTGTAGTAAATTTACTTTTTTCTTGCCTTATGCTCTCAAAGAATGCTTGCACAATACTGCTCTAGTACTGATTTAATGACCATTTCTTGAATGCCTAATTCTCCTGCCTATCTAGAAACTTTTTAAGGGTGTTCTTACCCCTGCCTCTCACTAGGCCAGGTCCACTTTTCACAGGGCAGCAGCTGATGGGCATCGTCACCTTTGCTGTGTCCCTTCTGTAATAGTCAGAATTAGCTGATACTAGAACTAGGAAAGAGTATTTCTCCCAGTATCCTCCTCCTCTCCTTCTTTGACACCCTAGGGTATCCTGGGTCTTCTCATCTCTCTTTGTTCAGAAACACCGTCTTACTCTCCCCTCTCTGTGCTTTAAATGCTAAGGATGTGCTTACTGTTCATGTTATTGATTTTTTCCTCCCATTTAATTACTAAAACCTATAACTCTTGGTTTTATTACCTCTATATTTTCACTCTGTGACTCTGATTCTGTCCTTAATCATGCGCAAAATGAATTAGTACTTTTTTTTTTCTGCTACGAGACATTCTTGGTTTTAATCCATGGATAGAAAATATCCAGTGTCCCATGCTCACCTCAACCAGAGCTAGTAGATCAAGGCATGTCCTCCAAGGAGCCAGGGTAGCCTGAGAATCTTCTCAACCTGGGGCTGCAGGCAGCTACTGCAGACGGTTGGTGTTAACATGCAAGAGGAGATGTAATCACCATCTTGGCTGTACTGTGCTCTGTGATGTAATGACAGATTAATCTGAAATTAATCTGTAGTTGATTAAAGTAAATGATTAATCTTTACTTTAAAATCTGTCTTATGATTCATCCTAAAGGCTTCCTTCTGAAGATCGAGTGCCCACTCCTCCTCAGCACACCACCCAAAGCCCTTCCTTATCTTCTTGAACTGCTTTCCCTTTTACTCCACATCACACATGTCTTCTGTCCAAGTCTGATAAATCAGTCCCCATACCTAGTGCAGTCATCCAGGGCTCTGAGCTTTTATTTGGATTCTCCTGAATGGCACCATCTCCTCAATCTGCCAATCCAAACCTTATAATATCTTCAAGATTTAGTAGAGAAGTCAAGTCAATTGAAGGACACACTGCTTGGCAATCCCATTAGGTAGAGAAGGAAGTCAACCAGACCCATGCGGGGGACTGTACAGTCCACGCAGCCTGGTATTCAGTATCTTCAGCTGTGAAACGGAGACCATAGTAATAGAAAAGCAGAGATATCACATGCTTCACTCAGTCACATATTATATGGTTACAGAGTTGTTCTTATTCTGCATATTTTCCTTCCAACTAGAGTTTTAAGGCAAGAAATGAATTCAAAATGTTCACTGCGTTGTCCTTCATGGTCCAATGAACACTTGGTCAGCGAATGAAAATTATGATGGACAATATTTGTATAGCACTTGACAGTTTTCAAAAGACATTCTTCTTGATAACTCCAAAAAGGGTAATAAGTAAATACTGTACTTCCATTTTCAAATAGGTGATAGGATACTCTTCATTTTACTGATCAAGAAGTTGGGGCCCATAGGGGTTAACGAACTTGCTCTGAATCATGCAGTTAGTTAGGGACAGAGTCAGGACTCAGGTCTCTGTTGCGGGCGGGCATGCATACTGGAAGGGGAAGAGAATTAAAAAATCCACTCTCCTGACAATAATTTTCACAGAAGGGGAAGATTTGTAGTTGAGCAGCTGATTGAATAATCAAAATATATGAAACCAGCTATATAAATTATAAGATGGCAGTCATCATATTCATCTGAATGAAAACAAAAATTGCTCACATGTGAAGAAAAGTCCCATTATTATGTGGAGACTGTGTCCCCAAAACATTGTAGTGCCATTGTGCCATTCCCAAGAGGCACTCCTGTGCACATCTCTCTTAGGGTTCTGGTTTTCCAAGTGTACCTCCACTTCCCTTCTCCCCTGCTTGACTTCTACACATTCTCCAGATCTCAGCTCATGCGTTCTATTCTTCTTTTTATTCCTGCATTAATTGATTCGTGTCCCTTGCCCACAGCAGAGGTTTCTGGTATTCACTGAACATCCACTAAGTCCTGGGCACCATGACAGGCACTGTATGGTCAAGGGTGAAGAAGGCAGGTGTGACTTCTGCTGTCACAGATCCTAAAGTCTAAAACAATCCCCCCCCCAAAAAAATAAAAATAAAAAATAAAATAAAACAAGTTCCCTGCCCTCACCACCACTCCTTACCCCCCCAAACCAGCAACCCAGGTGTACTGGTTTCTACTGCCAGTGTAACAAATTACCACAAGTTTAGTGGCTTAGAACAACACACATGTATTCTCTTAAGTTTTACAGGACAGTTTTAGAGGCTGAAATGAATCTCACAGTAGAAAATCAAAGTTTTGGCAGAGTTATATTCTTCCTGGAGGCTCTAGAGGAGAATCCATTTATTTCTTTGCTCTTTCCAACTTCTAGAAGCCATCCATATTCCATGACTCCTGGCCCCTTCCTCCATCTTCAAACCAAATTTCTCTTTGACTTATTCCACCACCACATCTTCTCTCATTCCCACCTTCCGGCCTTCCTCTCATCAAGACCCTTGTGATTATTGGACCCTCCTGGATAATCTAGGGTAATGTCCCTATCTTAAGGTGGTTAACTTAAAGCCACAGAATTCTTTTTGCTATGTTAACAACATATTTACAGGCCTGGGGATTAAGATGTGGGCATCCTTGGGGGCCATTATTCTGTTTACCACACCAGGTCACTCCTCTATCTCCCTTAGCACTCTGTGCATAATTTTTCCATCCTTGAGAATATTTCATATTACGAGTTCAATCAGCTGGTTTCTTGCTTTGGTTGTGAGTCTTTTGAGGGCAAGGCCCATCATCCTTCTTGTTTCCATTCTACTTGCCTTACTTAGGACACCATTCAGAGCCCTGAATACGTCTGTATAGACTGACTGCTTGAAGGAATGAATGAACGAATGACGTGCCTGATAATATGTGCACATGTTTTCCAAGGAGAATGTTGTGGTTTGTTCTAAATATTTCATAGCTCCTTGTTTTCTTGAGAAATTAGAGATGTAAATCTGCTTCTCAATAGTTAATTGATATCAACAGAAAATTCCTTCTCTTAAAAAATTATGAGTGACTCACAGACTGTCAAGAACCTTTTGAAGTATATGAAAAGCACTCCTAAATTATGCAACTATGAATACTTTTTAATTAAAGGAGTTAATGAATATTCTACAGGAAAGAGCTGGCTTCCACAGTCTGGAGTTAATTGCCCACCCACACCTGATGGTTAATTTCTTTCTGAAATGTTGTTTTTTGTAGATAAAGCCCATCATTTACCACATCCCACATGGGTATAGATTAGTTGTCTCCTTTGCACATGCTCCAAGCTTACCTCATTTTGCTTAAGGCAGGATATTAGCTGTGAATTCACTTTATTCTTTTCTACGACAATGTGATTTTTATTACACTGGTTGATTTACTTAGAAGCTTAGAACACAAGGTTATAGCCATAAAATCAGTACAATGGTAGAGCTGAGAGGGTACTGTGTGAAAGAAAACTTCACTTATTTTTGGAAAGATTTCAGAAGTGTCCATTGTATTTAAATTTTCATTTCAGTGAATTGGTAACTTTACCACTAAAGATGTCTTTTTTATTTGGAAAAGACATCATTAATTGCTCCTCTTAAAATAGCTTACTTAAATTATTATCTATAACTACATGGCACAATTCTGTTTTTTTTTAAAGATTTTATTTATTTATTTATTCATTATTCTTGAGAGACACAGAGAGAGAGGCAGAGACACAGGCACAGGGAGAACAGGCTCCCTGTAGGGAGCCCAATGCAGAACTCGATCCCAGGACCCCAGGATCATGACCTGAGCAGAAGGCAGACACTCAACCACTGAGCCACCCAGGCATCCCATGGGAACAATTCTTTTTTTTTTTTTCATTTTAGATGGTATGAAAATATACCCTATTTTGATTAAAGGAACAAGAAAGAGGAAACTGAGTGTAAAAATGAAAGACAAAGCAAGCACACTGAGACAATAGAAGGGAAATTTTTGTACTGTTATGATAAAACCCAAACATTTTTATAGTTAGCAGTCTATTGATACATTATGAAATAACTATAAGAAAATATAGAGAATGACAAGTGCAATTTACAAGTGAAATAAGTATGATAGGTTAGGGAAGAAAAAAAAACTGTTTCTTAAAAATTTTTCTGTACCTTTTACCACCGTTTTCTGGTAATTTAGCTCCAGTGATCAATTCCTCTAAATAACACCTCAATAGATTGTTTTCGCACTGTAGTAATGAGTTCAGATTGACAAATACAAATTTCTTGTAAACTCCTGGTGTCTTCCTGAAGTGGTGAGTTGATAAAAATTCTAAGATCTTTGACCTCAGCGGAAAAAGTACTGTGATTGGTTAGCCATGTTTGTCTGGATAAGGAATGGGGATGATAGAACTCATGCCATATTCTAATAGTTATAGATCATAATTTATGTGGCCTCTTTCAGGAAAAATAATGAATTGACATTTTTTGACATTTCTAAATAAAACAATTGTTAATATTTTTTCATATTAAAATTAATTTTTTCCAAACCTCTTTTGTAAATAGTACCAATGACAATTATGTTTCCTAGTAAATAAAGAATGAGGCTTAAAGATCTCAGAAAAATTAATGTTTTTTTTAAATTTTGGGGATTAAATATTAAAGTTATTTTTTCTACTGAATTTCTTGAACTAAGAATTTAAGTGTAGCTTATTTTGAAATATGCACTATTTTGTAAAAGATATATGTCATTTGTTAAGAATGGTGCTGTATGGATGGAAAAATGAGCTATAGAAATTCTGATATCAAATTGAGTCATCATCATTTTAAGATTTCTTGCTAAAGATGCCAGTGGTTTAAGAAATGTATTTTGTCAAAGCCATTGGATTTTTTTTTTTTTTTTGCCATTGGATTTTTAAAAATCATTTATTCTGTTCCTTATGTTTAACAACATTCCCCACCTTTAGACAGTGATGTGCTGGTAAATCTTTAACAAGCAACTCTTGGAATAGGGGGCAATGAGGTAAGTTGGTGGAGAAGCACTGCTAGTAGTTTTTGCCCATTTCCATTGTGTAAAATATTTCTACCATGACTGATTCCAAACACCAACACTCTGTCATTAATCATGGAGTTAAGAAGCTATGAAACAATTGACATATTGAAGACTTGTCAAAAGAGCTGGTATGGGGACCCCTGGGTGACTCAGTCGCTGAGCATCTGCCTTTACTCAAGTTGTGATCCCGGGGCCCTGGGATCGAGTCCCGCATCGGGCTCCCTGCAGGGAGCCTGATTCTCCCTCTGCCTGTGTCTCTGCCTCTCTCTGGGTCTCTCATGAATAAATAAATAAAATCTTAAAAAAAAAAAAAAGGAGCTGGTATGAGCTGGCTCCAGCTCACTACTGCCTTTAAAGAAATCACATAAATTTTATTTTCTATGACAGATATATTCAAAAGTATCTGCATAGGAACCATTTAAATATTGATTTCCATGGTAAATTGCAAACATCAGTCTTACTAATAAAACTTCTTATATTTAACTTTGTAAGAAAATGCCTAATCTATTATATATATTTTATATATGTATATCATGAATTATCGAACATTTGTAAGAAAGCTTATCTGATCATTTAATTGTTAGCAGGAGACTTTTATACTCTGAAAATATAACACAATGTTCAAATTGGATAAAAGTGTGCTTACGAATCTTAAAAAGTATTCAAGGAAATACATGTCATGAATCAAATAATGAGCCAAATCTCTTAGCCACTCTTTTAATACTGATCTAGTAATTCTATCTCTGTAGCTCTAAGCAAAATGAAATAACAGTATCTATACACCAGTTATTATAGTGCTCACCTGTGTGTGTGTCTATATGAGTATGTGTGCATGTGTATTTATGGGGACTAAGAGATAGAAGGAATAAGTGTCAATCAACATGCTACTCTTTACCTTTGCTTTGCTTTTTCTTTTTCCTGTGGTCTTATTCCTCTCCTGTCTGTGATAACGAGCAGGGCACACTCTATCTGAGGGCATAAATAAGAGCCTTTACGCATTTGTAGAGGTAGGTCCCATGTTTAATTAGGCAAATAGTGATTGATAATGATTCCTACTGAGCGGTCAGTGGATGAGCTAAGTTATGAGCTAAGTTTAAATTTTGTTTAAAGTTCTAATTTGCTGTTTGGGGCCAATGGAAGCAGAGCCTGAACCTACTCTTAACTTCTTAGCCCTCCTTTCTGTGGGAGAAACAGGAAAGCAGAAGGAACTAGTGGAGTGCCTGGCACACAGTAGGTCCTCAATATATGCTGGTTGACTGGGAGAAGGAGGAGTTTGAAATCTCAAATACCATCAGTGTTCATTTACAGCTGCCCATATGGAGTACTCAGAATGAATCATTTCTACTTTTTGGAATCCACATCCTACAAGGCTACTTTTGCATGAAGCCTTGAGCCATCACTCCAGAGATATTTGCTTCTTATAAATCCCCATTTGTCTGCCAGTCCAATCCTTGGCAGTCAGAGACGGGCTCCTAGAAACAATGGAGAGTATTTTCCTTACATGTGTATCACCCACTACAATGTTGAAACCTTGCAGTGGGAACTGCATTTGAATAAGTATGTTTTAAAAAGTTTCCCTGAACTGAGACCGTGCTCTATAGTTATTATTTCATGTAATAAATATGAATATAGATCTAAAGGTGAAACTTGGAAACAAATCCTATCCCTGAATACCTTTTTTTGAATATATTAAAAATTACTTGGTAGCAATTCTCTTTTTTGCTAACAATTATTGCTATAAGTAAATGTTCGGTGTTCATTCTGTCCACTCACCTCTTTTTATCTTTAAGCAGCAGTCTTAAAAATACATAATTTCCCTTACACTTCCCTCCAGGGCTAACTGAGAAACAACCATATTCCCACGTTTTTGTAGCCACCATAGGGGAAAATCATGGGCATTTTATTTTTATTTTTTTTCATTAACGTATAGTGTATTATTAGTTTCAGAGGTAGAGTTCAGTGATTCATCAATTGTATGTAACATCCAGGGCTTGTTACATCACGTGCCCTTTTTAATGCCACGGGGATCTTAAATAGCAAAATGACTCCAATTAAGAATTTATTTCCTCAGAGAATTTCATAATCATTCATGGATTGAAGTTTATTTGATAGACTGTGCCTACTAACAGTGAAGCAATCTTCTCTTACGTGGCCGGAGAGCCATATCACTCCTTAGAGGGACTTCGGACATGGTCTATCGTTGCTTAGAAATAAGTCATTGCACATGAGGGAACTGTGGCCATAAAGACATCAGCAAATAAGAGCTCGTGGTTCATGACGTCCTGAGTAAATTTTTTCCCCCTTCGGTAAGTTCAGAGGCAGATTTTCTATGAACAAGTTAAAACTTAGTTTTTAGGGTCTCTCACACAGCTCCCTTCCAGGCCCAATAGACAAGCCCCAGCAATGAGATCTTTTCCTTGAAATGTGACCTCCAAACTATAAGCTTCAGACATCACAAAACAGGGCTCTACCTCTGGGCATATCCCTGGAGGGAGTAGTGGGATAGAGTGGAAAGAGTGCTGTTGAGAATGCCTAGAGGCCTCAATTCGAGTCTGTCTTTGGCGCAGTCTTGTGAATATTCTTTCAAAATCATTGAAGATGATTGCCAAGTTTCATCAGTTTGTGTCTCTGTGGAACGATAGGTCATTAGCCCATCCATCCCCTCTTCCCCTCTGAATTTTGTAATAATTACCTGAAGTCACGTTCAAATGATTAAAAGTTAGAGTTCAGAAGTCATCAGTAATTAAATGAAACATATGAAAACTGAAAAGTGTTTGGAATTAGTCTTGTTAAACATGAGGTCACCGCTGCCTTCTGCCAGTCAACCAAGTCAGCAGCAGAAATCTCGAAGAACTCTCCCTAACTCACGTCTGTCTCTGCTTCTCCTACAGAGGAAGCTTCACAGCCATGCCCAAGTGAGAAGTGGTTTTTAATCCTGGATTGCAGCGGAGTAACTTTCTTTGACTATTCTGGAGTCTCCATGCTTGTTGAGGTATTTACATGGCTTGTGTTTGGACTGATTCTTAACCTTTTCTTTGGTCAACAGGAGTTTTCACCAACTACTCTCAGCCCCGGGGTCTTTGACTCCACCTGTTTCAGTACCCACCTCACCCATTCTCCCCAGAGGACATAGGACTTTAGGCCTCCCACTGCCATAGATTCTCTGCAGGAGATCCCATCAAGCTTCCGGTGTGTATATGTAGGGGCCCGGGTGGTGGTGGTGGGTAATCACATGGGCTGGTCAGAGAGAACAGGACACAGGCTTGAGATGTGGTGGGCATAGCACATGCTGGGCAGTCAGCATACAGGCTTCTGGGAAGAAGAGTCCCCTCCGTGAGAAAGTGCCTCTGGTGATGGCAGGATGGTTTCTCTTACCCCCATGGATGGTGTAGTTTGACCAGATACCATATCTGATCCCTCAAATGGTCCCCAGTGCAGGCACTTTTCTCCATTCTGTTGGGTGATGGGGCTTACTTTTCTACTCTGTGATCTCCATGGTGTCTCCATGGGCCTGGTGTGCAAAAAATAAAACTGCTTATTTCTTTAAAATAAATGTAGCTTACAAGACATTTCCACAGAAGGAAGAACACCTAATTTTTCCAATTCAAGGAAATCTCAGACACTTCTGGCATATTTTCCTCTACTTTTTTTTTTTGGGGGGGGGGTGGGATGCTATGTCAACAATAAATACCATGTCAACTAGGTCTCCTTTGTTCTCTCCCTCAGTGTCTTAAATTTGTTGGGGAGGGTCTTGAGGATGGAGCAGCATCTGTTCCTCAACCATCCTTAGTCCTCCACCAGCTTCTGCTGCACGGAGCTCAGCTTACCTGTGTCTGGGTGTCTGCTCCCCACGGGTTCTCTATCCTCACCGCACACTCTCCCGCATGGGTGGCTTTCTATTCTGCCAAAAACGTAATCAAAATCCTGTGAACAATTTCTGGAGCTCTTTCTCTGCTTATCTCCCTCATTTCCATTACTCTCTCCCACGGATTTCACCCACCCAGTCCTTCCTGAACTGTCTTCCGTCTGCTCAGCTCAGTGAAGCTCTTGCATTTTACTCAGGCGTCCATCACGCTCTGGCCCAGAAGCTGCTTTGTGCAGAAAGCTGAGCTCTCAGAGAGCTTGTCTCATCGATTTTCTTTCTCTCAGGGGACTCGGTCCTCTGCTCCCTGTCCCCACTGTCTGAAAACAGTTTGTGTATCTTTGTTCGGTTGCCTACATATTTATGGAGGAGGGGATAGTCTTGTGTTAGGTACTCGTCAGGGCAAGAAGCAGAAATTGGAAATAGACTTTTAAAGAGGGAAGATCAGTAGTTTCTAAAGGGCTTCACGTTGCAAGTGTTGGTTGTTTTCTGTGGTGTTGTGTAACTGTGCTATTTATAAATATAAATCAGAAATGTCTGACCTTCCAAATTCAAGATAGTGCAGGGTCAAAAAAAAAAAACAAGAAATATAGCACAAAGGTCAACTTTCCTATCACTTTCCTACGAAGATAGGGATGAGAAGATGGGGAGGGGAAGCTGCTCAGTGTGTGACAGTCAGACGTGGTCCCAGTCCTGTCACACTAGCCATGAAGTGTTGGGGAGCTCATTAACCCTCCTGGATCGCATTGTATTCACCTCATAAAAATGAGGGGGTGATTTTGTTTCAGTATGAGCAGATAATTAGAAAGCAAAAATGCAAAAACAGTTGAGTTTTAAATATCCTGGACTTCAGTCTAGTGGCTATTTTGGGTATGTCACCCCTTTTTTCTATATAATATGCTTTTGTTTTCTTGTTGCTCACTATAAAGACTGCACAATTTGGCATAGTTCAACCTAAATATGTCATATTTTCTTGTATCTAAATCTGGACTGTAGACAGATAGTTCTTCATGGGAGGGCTCCCTGTGTTCCGTATTTCTATTTCCTCTGTGTCACCAGGATCTAGAACAGTGCTCCTCAGTGAATGTGCAGAAGGCTCACCTGGGGTGCTCTTCGACAACACAGTCTTTTGGGCCCTGGTTTGGGTCCAGGAATCTTTATTTAAACAACCACGAGTGATTTTGAGGCAAGTGGTCCAAGATCATATTTTGGAAAACACTAGATTAGGATTGTCCATTTACTGGAAAAGACCAAGATATACAGTTTTTGTTTGATTGTATTTCACATTTATTTTGAATATTCTCAAATGTTCACTAGCTGTTCTCTTTTTATATTGCAAATCGGGATTAGAGTTAGTAGACAGGAGGAAATGGTTACTTATTCCCATTGAGTTTAGGATCAGAAGTTGAAAATCCAGAGGAATCCAAATAATTCAGGTACTGAGCATGTTGAGAAAGAGTTTTTTGTTTTGTTTTGTTTTTTTCTTCTTTCCATTTGTCTTCACAGTTTTAAAATACACAATAGAATTATGGGATAAATCAACTGATGCATTTTATTTTCAAATTAGCAGAAAATAACGTTTGCCCATGGCTTGGTGTTTTGTCTCACCAGCAATTTTGTGTCAATTTGCCCTTTTTAAATTTCCATATTACTATTTGGTTTATTTCATCATGGTTACAGTAAATTATGATGTATACTAAGAACATTGGCTTTAAAGATAGATAAATTCTGGGTCCAAATAGTAGCGGTATAATGAATTCCATGATCTAGGCTTAAGTATTTGCTTTTCTGTAAGCTGGCAGTAGACATACCCACTTCATCAAGTTATGAAGCTTAGCAATGATGTATTGCAAAGAAAGCACACAACAAAGTTTCTAGAAATTAATATGTACTCATAATTCTAGCTTTTATTATTTGTTTTTAATTTGCAAAAGTCATTTCTTAAGATGCAAGTAATATCATTGTGACTAATAATAATTTTTTAGTTGCAGCCACTGAAAGAGGGTCCAGATAAAGAGCCACAGATTCTCTGGAGCCATGAATGTCTTCCCGCTTCCTAACATTTCTGGATTATTTCCTTAGTCACTGTAGTGTTAGGAACATTCCCACATTCCCCTTTGAGTTATAGGTTGAAGAAATGGAGTGACTTGTGTTTATTCTTCTCTTTAGGACACTGGGGAGGTCAAAGAACTGGAGATTACGTTTATCAATATCGATAAGCCACCTGTAGCAATGTGTTTGTGCTTCCTGAGCTTGAGAAAAAGTCAAACACTGAGCAGTCACCTTGAATTAATCCTTTTAACTTATAAAAACAGTAGCCATTCATTTTGGCAAAGTCTCAGTCCGTGTATTGTTTGTTTGTGTGCTTGTTTATTCATGCTCAGAGTGGGTTATTTTGTAATTATTTTGTAATCTCCTGTTATTTTGCAGTTCTTCTCACACATAACTGCTTACTTCAGGAACAATACAAGGGGGAACATTTGGAGTGTTGTGTAAATGCTTTCTATATTTTATATGTGAGATACTTCTCTATTACATAACCAGATCCATCCTACTGTTGATAAAACTTCTCAATTTATTTTCACTGAGTTTCATGGGTTGACTTTGATCAAGTCATGATCCATCTAGTCCTAGATTCCCAGGATCTACTATCCTGGGAATTTGAATCCACCTCTATCAAATGCGAAAACTTCAGATTTAACCTTATATAGCTTTTTTTCTGCTCTGAATTTAAATCAGGGCCTTCAGTAAGTTGTCCCTACATGGTATCTTCTAGGATGTGAATAAGGCAAGACTCTAGAATATGTCAAGCAAATTAGTTAGGATCCCTCATCTTGCAGGACCTTTAAAAATAGAAGTTGGAAAAAAAAAAAAATAGAAGTTGGGCGATCCACCTTGGCTTCGATTATTTTGGTTCTCAGCTTACCATGCACCGATGGGATCTGAGAGTCCATGAATATGTGCAGATTGTTGTAAAATATTAAACTAAGCAGTAGGTCGGCAGTTTTCATCACTTTATAAATGGGTCCTCGACTTCCAGTAAAAGAGAACAACTTTCTGTCATCTTATAGGGAAATAAATGTGTTTAATGTTTATTAGAGAAGTTTCATTTATTACATGAAAATGTAGGGGGCCAGACTTAGTTGCAGGAAAGGTAAATACCCTGCTGCATTAATCTCGGGCTGGCGAAGTCTGCGGGGTACGCCTGACTGTGTAGCAATACCTCCCTCTGGTGGTCTGACATCATAAACTTTGGCTTTTTGTTGTTTTTAACTAGAAATTCTCCTTTCATCTTCAGCCCATCTTTTCCTTTCCTGCCTGCTATCCTGAATTAATTATGAATATACCATTTTAAATCTTCCAGGTTTACATGGACTGTAAGAGCAGGAGTGTGGATGTATCGTTAGCCCATTGCACAGGTGAGGGAAGATTCCGGGCTAACCTTGAATGTGATCCTTCTGCTGTTCCATCTGTCCTTATGTTACTTATGTTTTCTCGTAGCTTCCTTGATGAAAGCCGTGAAGTACTGTGGAAACCCAGACTCAGAGAAACCAATTTCTTTTGAATCAGTATCTGCTGCGTTAAGTAACATCTATTCAAATAAGGTGAGCCATGCAAGCTGGCCTGCAGGAGTCATTAGACAAATTAGAATGTAGAATCAAAGGCTTTGCATTTTTTGGTATTAGCTTATCACCCCACTGGTATTTAAAACCTATTACAATTTTCCCCTTCCCAGAGCCCTCTGCTACGGTAAAGGAATGTTTCCGTTCCTTACTTGGATCAGTTATGAACATTGTTTAATAATTTGGGTCTTTTAACAATATCATAGCTTAGAGGATTTAGGGATCACCTATTAAGTGCAAACTGCTTGCTTGTAAAGTAGATGCTTCTTCCAGGATCTACTATCCTGGGAATTTGAATCCACCTCTGTCAAATGCTAAAACTTCAGATTTAGCCTTATATAGCTTTTTTTCTGCTCTGATACCCTTACTCTGAGTTCATATTGCCATCTTTGGAAACATTATTTGCAGAGCCCAGAACTGCCATGATATGAAGTGTCAAAGTAATCCTCCAAATACTGGGCTTTATAGTTAGTTTTAGAGCTGTTCCTAGAGCTTTGATTTCCTGAAAATTTTCTTTGACTTTGAATCATTCTGCTTTTCCTCATCCCTGGAACAGCATTTGGTGCTTCCCAGAGTCATCCCTATCCTATTCAATCACAACACTGTGTATTTACAAATTAAAATAATAATGCACTGATTATTATTACTATTATTATTATATACATTTATTGAATGTTCATTATATTGCAGGAATAGCCTAAGAGCTTTACCTATATTAGTTCATTAGGCTTGCCACAACCTTGTGAGGTAGAGACTATTATTTAACCTCTTTTAGAAATGAGGAAACTGAGGCCCGGGCAAATTATATCATTTGTAAGTGGAGAGAGCCGGTTTCAAAGGCAGCAGTCTGACCTTGGACTTGGAGCTTGCAGCCACCATCCTGTCTTGCCTCACAGAATGCCTGTCTGCTTAACTTGGCTGGACAGCTTGCATCAGCTGTTACTGTTCTTTGATTATAGTACCAATTTAAGCGTCGAACATGTGCTTATTTCTTCCTCTTCTATTTTAGAATTTGAGCAAACTCAGTGATCACAGTGAAGTCTGAGACCTTTTTCCTGCAATACAGCTCCTGCCTTAGTAACTGCCCTGAAGAGGCCATTCTCTGGCATTTTGCACAACCACTTTTGGCGTTGAGATCCTACGGATGACCTCTGCTTTAAGTATGATGTGACTTCATAACCACATAGCCACTGGTCAAGATTCACCAGCGGTTCTTTCTACTCTTTGTTAGTAAACAGATTTACTTAGTAGGTTACCGTATAGTTATTTTATAAAAACCGGTACGCATTTCGTTTTAGTGTACTGAAAGTTAAAACCTGAATTTATTTCCTTTGCCATGGTATTTTGTGTTTTATTTCTGTTTTGTTGTTAAGTCAACTTGCAAAACCGAGAAACCCTTTGTCATAAGAGATTTAGAACATTTGCAAGCCATTTGTAAAAACCCAGGATCATCTGTAACTAATACATAAAAACAACTTAGCAAATGTGCCATTTCCCCCTCCAAAAAACCAAAAAAGCCATTAAACATCGCTAAGATTAAATGTTTCTTTATACAATATGATACGAAATTCACCGAAATTAAGTCAAACAAAAATGAATGACAAACTAGAAGGCATTGTTCGTCATGTCTTTCCATGCAAGGAAGTCTTCAAGATTATTTTCCAGATAAGTATCCCAGTGAAACCAAGTTCTTGACATTAGTCTTTTTACTCTGAATATTAGAAATGCTTAGCCCTAAATTCTGCATTTCAACCCAATGAAGTCTGTTTTTACCTTACGTTTTATTGGAGCTGGAGCGTATGAAAGTTGCACCTTTTATATTTTGTTATAAATGATGTTTAGACGAGAAAATAAATACCACCAGTAGAATAGCTTTGTGCTATTCTAAAATACAATTATCTGTAGTAGTTTGGGACTTTCTTATTTCACAGAGACAGTCGATATAATGTAAGACATTTATCTCTCTATATTCATTTAGATAGATAAGTCTCCATAGTATGTTTTTCCTTTTCTTTTCCTAGAGTAGGACTTAGATATGTGATTATCTATAAACATGCCAAATCAACAGCATAATTGACAAACACCATAGGCCAGGGTGACTGGTATAAATTGTTGCTTTCATGCTTGTACGTATATTTTCAATCGTGTACAATTACCCAGGGTTTCATATTTTTATCAGACAATTTGATACAAAGAAATCTCATTTTCAAAGATAAGTCTGGTTAAGTTTGAAGGTATTGGAACTGTTCTTGAAATTACCAGTGTAACAGAGAGCCAGGTACTTTAAAGTGAATTTGAAAAGTAGGTTGAAAACAGAACTTAAAGACTGGTCATGTGGGTATTTTTGTGGGCATCTGTATGAGAATTTGCCTGCCAAGTGATATACTGTCCCTAGCAAATGTGTGGTAAACATTCATATGGCCCTTAATTTTCACATTAAACCATAGGTAGGACAATGTAATAAAATGAAGGGGAATAATACATGTTTTGAATCTCATAACTTACCTCCCCTGCCATTTCAATTTTGGTTGACATGAGCTAAAAAGAAAAGTCTTTGTCCTAAAGGAAGCCTCATCACATCCTTTCATCACTAAATTGGATTGAAGTGAGTGAGGACAACTTTCATTCTCTTTAAATATCATTCCAAGAAAAAGTGGAGGTAACAGGTGGAGGTAAAATTTCCTTAGAGAAAGGAGTTTCTGTCTGCTTTGTCCATTTAAACTATCCCAGTGGTGGATGGTGGCAACATTTACCATCCATAACCCATTGATGTTGGCACATAAAGGTGAGTCAAAGAAAGTTAAGGAAAGAAAATATATTTTGCTGTGTATAAATTGATATTTTGCTGTCCAGCTTTAGCCTATCACTGAATTCATGCACTGCAGGCATTTTATAATTTGTAAGAGATTGTGGGCCATGGATGAGCTCAAATTCATTACAGTTAATCAATGGATGCTTTGTTCTATTTTATTGTTAAAGATGACACAGTATTGTCTGAGCAGGTGTATTTGAATGCATTTCAGTATTTATAGTAGAAGTTTAGTGGATAAAACTTGAAAGCCAATAACTTAAGTGTCGAATGTTAATACTATTTTCCAAGTAAGGGAAGACCACGCACTGGGTAACGATCTTTGTTCTGTCTTCTTCTGCATGCCAAGGTCACAGTGACTTAACCTGGAAAAATTTATTGGAATTGAGTTCTGCGTGTCCAAAGTTGAATATGAGTTTTGTACACCCAGATTCTAAAATATACATATTTATTTCAAAGCAAGCATTAACAAAGGAACAATAATATGGTCTTGGTGCTAGAATGTTTCTGGTCATGTTGAATTATTTTTATGAGATCACCTTATTTTTATATATGATAAACTACTTCCGTATTACTTATTATGGTGAAATAAAATTAGAAAAAATTAAAACTGACCTATAAGAGTGTTGAGGACCTAATAGAGTGACATATATAAATTAAGCATAAAATATGAAACCAGGAAAAGACCGTTAACATTACATTTATGCAAATTAAATGCCCTTAAATTTTACCATTTATCTTTCATTTTAAAGGTTATTTGCCCCCGATTATATGATTCAAGTGTTACAAGGTCTAGCTTGAACTACTTTGTGGTAATTTATGTGACAGCTCTCTATTCTATCAATGCGTAATGTAATGAGGAAAGAGATCTTTCTTTTTTAATGAAAACATTAATGTGTTAATACCCTGTATGGATAATGTTTGACATTTAGTGGTTACCAAAATATATTAGTATGTTGTTGAACATACATATGCCTTAGAAATGCACGTTTCTGTCTTCTGTGGGATGATGATCTAATTCGATATAGCATATGCTTTTTGGCAGTGAGTTTGTTGCCAGATTTCAAATAGGGAGTTAAGTGATGCCTTCACAATCCAAAGATTTTTAGTTAAAAATCATGTAGTCTAATATGCCACATTTATTTTTTTATATTTTTCAATGCATTTAATTATCTCTTATAATTCTTTGTACTAACTCAGCATGTAACAAGCAATTTACAAGGAAATAAATTGAAATATGATAACTATTATGCTTGAATAGATTTGTGTCCATTATTTCAAAGTATTTACTCTCCTGCTAAGCAAATAATACATATTGCTTTCTTAGACTGACCACTGTGTGTTGAAAATTCTTGGAAGTATGAATTATTCTTGGTAATTTGTTCTTACGAAACATCAAGCTAGGATGGTAAGAATTATACCTTGATTTATGGGCTGCTAATAAGGACTTTTTTTGCTGCAAGACAACATGGAAACAATTCTCTTTCACTGGGTTTATTATTATTTTTGTTATCTTTTATGTTCTAATTTTAATTAATCTGTCTATGTTAATTTTTATTTGTTTGGATTCTTCCTTTATGTGTTATTGTTTGTCTTTCCTGAGTTCTGAGGCCAGGTTCAGTAGTCTTCAGCTTTTTATTTTTTTTTATTTTTATTTTTTAATTTTTTTTTTAGTCTTCAGCTTTTTAAAGGTTGCTGCTCCAAAGATAAGATAAGGCATGCTTTTAGGTGTTGGAGATACAATGGTGAATAAAACTACAAAAAAATTCCTGTCCTCATAGAGCTTACATTCTAACAAGGGAAAACAGGAAATAGATAAATTTAAAATATACGTATTGATCACATGTGCTAATAATAAGAATAAAGCAAGGAAAGAGAATAGGAAGGATGGTGGAGAGTGGGTGTCCTGGACAAGGTGGCAGGAACAGTGACCAATGGGAGGGTCTTAGTCCGTTCGGGCTACTATAACAAAACATTACAGACTGCAGGGCTTCAACAATAGACATTTATCTCTTAAAGTTCTGTGGGCTGAGAAGATAGGGATGAAGGTGCCAGTTTTTCATGAGAGCTCTTTTCCGGCTCTCGGAAAATGCAATGCTCTCGGCTTGCAAATGTCCACCTTGTTGCTGTGTCCTCGCATGGTGGAGAGAGGAGTGCTCTCTGGTATCTCCTTTTGTAAGGACAGTAATCCTATCACTTAGGACTTCACCTTTGTGACCTTATTTAACCATTATTATTTCCTTATAGGAATCTCACCTTATCTCCAAACACCCACATCTCACCTTGGGAGGGGGAGTGGTGGCGGGGAGGTAGGAATTCCACACATGAACTTTGGACGGCGACTATGGACAATACAGTCCATAGCAAGGAGTTACAGATTTCTTATACACTTGAAAAAAATTTTATGTCTGAGAAACAGGCTTCCTAGAATTTTATGTTTAATAAACTATAATGTTTTAATCACAAATTGTGTGGTTAAAGCATTCCAATACAGAGACAGTAGGCTGGCTTAGCCATTGCTAGCCATGTTAAGCACCTTAGATTAGGTTGTGAGTGAGGTGGTCAGAAATGGGTTGGTAGTGGACCAAAGGCTATTTAGAAGTTGCACAGCTGTATATTTTGGTGATGGTTCCTAATGATTAGCCATCTAATTAAAGGTTGAATTGAATCATTTAATTTCTTTTTAGCTATCATATGGTTTTAAAGCAAAAACCAACAGAGTCATGCTGAATTCTACCATTTGTCACTGAGACCAGCACAGAACAGAGTCTGAGCACTAACTGCAGTGAGAGGCTCCACTTTTTTTTGTTGTTGTTGCTGTTCTTCGGTTTGAGTTTGTTATTTATTTAAGAAAGGAAGGATGTTAGGTTACTGCAAACCACCTAATTGCTCTGAAATGATCTCCTTACTTTCTACTGTTTTAGCCACAGGAAGGTCATATTACTCTAATGCGTCTCCTTTTTGTTCTAAATTATAAAGGACCGCACTCTATCTAGCATAGGAAGCTTTGTAGTATTTTTTCCTTCTGGAGCCTCTGGTTCCTATGGCTGCATTTAGAAATTGGCTGATTAATAAATCCAGTAAGAATACATACTTATTAATTGCTACAGTAAAAAAAAAAAAAGCTTCAATAATAAAATAAATGAAAATTAAACTAAAATTCTATATTTCCTTTGCTTCTAGAGTTATTTTTTCCCTCTTGGTTTTAAAGTAAGTTCTGCCCTTGTGAGAATAGAAAAGTGAAGAAAGAGAGCCTCTTTTAGACTCTAATGTGTTTTCCAGACCAGCTTCCATATTTAAGCCCCCTGTTCCTATACCTCCTTATACTTTGATTTATATCCTACAGAGTTCCCAAGCTTCCCTATTTTCTTAAATTTATAGTAAGGGAATTACTGTTTAAATAAAGGTGCCTTTACTCAGGCTGACAAAGCCTGAGAGAGGGCAGGGAAGGGAGGGCAGGGAGCGCAGCACCCAGGCACTGGGTGGGTTTGGAGGTGAAAGAAAGATGCAGGATGAGGGCAGGGGGTCCGTGAGGAGGAGGATGGCTGACATGATTCACTCCATGGCGGTATGATTTCGGCAGGATCTGGATGTCTCCTGAGTCCGCTTATTTGCTTTACCAGCCTTTTAAGGGATTTGAAGTTCTCATCATGAGTCATTTATTGAAGCTGGACTAAACGTTCTAAGAAAGGAAAAACCATGTAAGCCATTGCCATGCATTGTGTTAGCCTTAGGAAGAACTAGTTCATCTCATCACCTTATAAGACTGTCATAGTTTTGATGGGGGAGGCTGGTTTGAAATTGTTTGGAACTCAGGGTGCTGCAGAGGGCAGGGTTAGGAGCGATGGTGTTGTGTTAGGATGCAGGCTGGTGTGCCCCGGGGGCAGTGGGTGGGGGGAGATGGCGATGTTGGGGAGGAGGGCTGAGCCTTATGCCCCTGGCATTCTTGGATGATCAGGGCCCTCCTTGTTCCTCACGCCAAAGACACAGACACAGTGGAAGTGGGGTTCATGAAGCCAAACAATTCTTCCCACATCGCAGCTTTTCCTGGGGCTTGGACCTATGCCTTTTGCTTTGGCTCTGGAATTAAAATTTGAGAATAGCAGTGTGACTGCCAAAAACGGGATTGACATAGCATTCTTGTCTAGTGTAAACCTTTTCTCTTTTTTTCAGTTGCCTCTCTTCACATTGCCAATGAAAATATTGAAGTAGTAAGGGTCTCGCTTGACAGAGTAGAGGTTTTATCAATTAAAACCAATCACATGATGGTGCCAAATTTCTCCTAAATCTTAGTCGAAATGTGATCCTTATGATATCTGCACCAGAATCACCGTAGGTATTTGCTAAATATGCGGATTCAAGCCTACTGCCCAAGACCCAGCGAATCAGAAGTTCTTTGAGTTGGGCTTGGGAAGTAAAGATTTTTAACAATCATCTCTCTGCTTTCGTTTTGCACCCTACAGTTTGGAATCATAGTCACAAAGGCTATCTTTAGTCTGATATTTGAAAGAAACCCTGTACTCTGTTAGGCACCTATGTGTTCATCGCTTGCTCTATTTAGGATTGTGCGTTGGCCGCTACGTATTGTAGATACGTCAAATTCACCATCGCTGTTGGTCAATATGAGTTTATGAGAGTCCGAAAGTATCTGAAACATATTATCCCTACTCATCTATTCCTGGGTGAATTTCCTAAGCCTGGAAGTTTGTATTTAATATCATTCATCAGGGAATATTTTAGTGTCCTTCTAGTTTCACAAATTTATACCATTTCTGACAGGTACTGATGCAGTCATGTAAGAAAATGGTCCCATCCTCCCGGCTGCTTCTCGCACATTGCCATTAGAAACATATTGTAAAAGAGAGAGCGAGAGAGATTTCCCTTCTAGCCTCAGGCTCCGTGGGTAATTATTTTCTTTCAACACCTTCATTGAAATTCCCTGTGTAATGCTACCAGAGTGAATTATAGTTAAACCTTTTATTCTGCACATATGGAACTGGGATAAAGAGATGGTGCCAGCAATATTACTCAGCTACTTTCAGTTTGGGGATTGAGGCTGATGTAAACCATCATAACTAGAGAGAAAATAATATTCAATTATGAATCACCGCCAGATGTGTGAATGTATGTCTTTGGGTTTCATTTTTCTAGAATATGCTTAGTGTAGTATATTTCCTATCTACTTGTTAAGTGGTTCTCTTTCTACGGGTAATAGATTTAATTGCCTTACATATTCCAAAGATCAAAAATTAATAAGATACGTATTTGGACTCCGTCTCACAATCAAAAAAAAATCAGAAATTGTTCTAAAGTAAATGTTATGTAACAATGTTCTGCAACCCAAGTCCCAGAGGCACTGTGAAGGAGGGTCCCCACTGCACAACTTCCAATGTGTCTCTTGTCCAGGGTCAACCATTCAGCTTGACACCAATGTGAGGGAGAGAGGGGGTAAAATAGAACAGGGCGTAATAATTGCTAGAAAAATTGCAATATGAGTGAAACTGGAAGGGTACCTAATATGTGTGGTCCTGACATCCTGGATCCCAACCCTGTGTTACAGACCACAAGATTGTGTGGTATCCAAATGAGGTAGCTGGAAGAGGATCACATCTCTCTTTTTTTTCTTTTGTTTTATCTCATTTTATAATTTAAATTCAAGATAACATGTAGTATAATATTAGTTTCAGGGGTAGAATTTAGTGATTCATTGGTTGCATATAACACCCAGTGCTCATCACAAGTGCCCTCCTTAATGACCATCATCCAGTTACCCCCTCCCCCTGATCCCCCTCCCCTCCAAGCGACTTCGGTCTGTTCCCTAGAGTTAAATGATCACATCTCTGCAGATTGGTGCCTGTAGCCTGAGGTGGGCCTCAAGGCTTTCACTTCTCTGTGCTCATCTACCATTCCTATTTTCCAGTATTTTCAACCCCCTTCTAAAACCCATTCCTAAGGGTCTTCCAGAGGTAACCATACCTCCACTTTCAGGAAGCCATTATTCATTTTATCCATCAATTTCCTACTGATCCTGCCACCTAAACATATATCCACCCAAGCCCTCATGCACGTGTATCGTTTGAGCGTCAGTGGATGAGTTCTCTTTCTTCTAATCAAGATTTAATCTGCCACATGGAGTTTTTCTCCTCCCTACCTTGCTTTGTTAGTTTTTTATTTTTTATTAATTCAAAACTTCCCCCTTGCCTTTCCATCTTATTCCATCAGTTAATTCTTTTTCCCAGTGTTTTCAACCTCTTTTACTTGATTGAATATAACCTTGGTCTATAAAGAAATCTTATTCCATTCTCTCAAAAAAAAAAAAAAAGAAAGAAAGAAAGAAAGAAAGATAGAAAGAAAAGTCCTCATCTAGCCCTGCTTGCTTTTTCTGCCTTTTCTCTCCACTTATCTTCAGCCTCTGCTGAATAAGTTCCACTCCAATGTGTTGAGATGGTAGTAGTCAACGTTTGCTGCTGAGTTAGTGACAAACAGGGCTAGACAGGGCTAGGTAGGGGGCCAGGGAATCAGGCTTACAGAAAAATCCCAAATGCTGAGCTGTAAGGAAACCAGAGATAAGGGAGCAAGCCAGACCACCCTCCCCTAGGTGAGGGCGGGGAGGGTGTTGTTTTATGACAGTCATCTGTGACCAACAAAGAATAACCAGACCCCAAAGAAGAAGTAAGCCATTGAAGATGTTATCACCAACCTTAACTCAAATCAAGACAGCACAAGAATCTTAAGGCCACAGGCTTCCGTGTCAGTTCTCAATAAAAGACCAACCCCACAACCCCTGTTGGGACACTTCTCACCCCTGAGAGCTTTCTCTGTATCTTTATGTAATAAACTTCTACCCCTTTGCTCACTCTCCTGTGTCTGTGAGATTCATTCTTTGACTCCGTGAGACAAGAAGCCAGCTCTCTCATCATATCACTGCCTCCACTTGCTCTTCTCTGGCCTTGGCTATCTGATCTTTTCCCCCCATCACAGTTTTAAAGGATTCTAGAAAAAAATCATCATTCACTTCCACATTCCCAAACTTAGTGGCTACTTTTCAATCCTCCTCTTACCGATTTTCTTTGCTTTTCATGCTCAACCACTGTTGACTTCTTAAAATCCTAATTACAATCCTACCTTTTACAAGCACCTGTCTAGCCGTCCTTCTCTAGAGATGAGATGGCTAGCTACCCTTATCCAAAATTTTTGCTCAACACTGGTGATGCCACACAGGCACCAAGAGTATTTGAAAAGGTTTATTACTTACATAATCAGCTTCCTGGTGAGCGTGGGGTGGGCCTCCCGAGCTGGTCAAAAATGATTTAAGAGATCAAGGGAAAGAGACTAGCCTGAGAATTTTAGGGTGGTTGGGGGTGTGGCTGGGGAAAAGGTTGAACTTCCCACCACAACAAAGGAGGAAACACCAGGCTTTCTTATCAGCTTGCCCAGATGTGGGGCAGAAGGAAGGAGTGAGGTATGACGCTTAAAAGCTGTCAGCAGTAGTCAGACATCAAAAATGGATTTATTTACTACAATTTCCCCAATTTCCATTAGATGCCCGCCTGTTCTTTCCCCTAATGTTATACCGACAATATTTTACCGAATTGCTCATTTATATGCTTTTAAAGTCATAGGCTATGTAGGAATTATTATTGTATTCCTGGCCCATTATATGTTATGGTTAATATGTGATTGTTGAAGGGATGAATAAAATGGTCAATCTATCAAAACCAAAACTACATGAAGATACTAAAAATTTAGGAATCAACTAAAGAAAAGAGGTTGGCATCTCTCTTTAGAAGACTCAGGGCCAGAGTGTGGTAGGGCAGGCTGAACAAGGTCAGGGGCTTGAGGTAAATCTAGACCCATAAACAGAACTTTCCTTATGAGAAAGTTCTTATCTCTGTTGAACAATTTAAACTTGCCAGTTTTTAATCACAATTACATTGCAGTTTCCTAACCTTACCTCCTATCGAACTAATCTCTGCTTTCAGGTGGAGTCAGTAGGCATCTCTAAGGTGCCATCTGAGGGGGAATCAGAAGCTTCCATTCTCCAAACACCTTGTCAATCTGTGAGTTCTCAACATGTCTGCTGATAAAACTCTTCTTTTCTCCTTAAGCGCTAATTCCGTATGTCTTCAGTAAAGATACTGCGCAATGCCCCCCTCCCCAGTCCACAGGAGATATGTTCTAACACCCCCCAGTGGATGCCTGGAACCACAGATAGCACCAAATCCTGTATACTTTGTTTTTTTTTTTTTTTCCTGCATATATATACCTACATGCCTATAATAAAGTTAAATTTAAAAAGTAGGCACAGTAAGAGATTAACAACACTAGTAATAGAACAATCATAACAATATACTATATAAAAGTTATATGAATGTGGTCCCCCTCTCCAAATATCTTACTGTGCTGTACTCACACCCTTCCAGAGATGACATGAGATGGTAAAATGCCTACTTGATACAATGAAGAGAAGCGAACAACCCAGGCATTGTGATGTGGTGTTAGGCTACTACCGACTTTCTGAAGGAGGAGCATCTGCTTCTGGATGGTGTATGATTTTGACCGCTGGTAACTGAAACCAGGAAAAGTGAAACCACAGGTAAAGGGGAAATACTGCAATATAAAAAGATAAAATCAAGATATTAACTCATCATTACAATTTACTATACTTTATTACCTGCTAAAAGCCCTGACCTGGGTCAATGGAACTTATAGGGTAGTAGATTTAGGATCAATAGAAAGATGAACTTTTTAGCAGTCAATTGTACTGTATTAATTATCCATTTCTTCTTCAAAAATTACTCCCAAACATGGTGAGTTGCCATTTCTCATGATTGTGTGAGGGGTTAGACTCTGCTGGTCTCCCCTGGGCTCACCCAGGTTACTGCGCACAGCTGGTGAGTGGGTCGGGGACTGGGCTCACCTAGGATATACCTGGTGAGTGGGCTCCCTTACCCACGTGGTGCACACTTAGGCTTCCTCATCAGCCTGGTGGTCCCAGGATTCTAAGAGAAGGAAGGCAGCAGCTACAAGCCCCTCTTGAGGTTTCAGCTCAAGAACTTAAATTATGTCCCTTCCACCACAAATCTGGCCCAGTTTCAAGCAAAAGGAGATATAGACTCTACTTCAGGGTGGGAGGAGCAGCAAAACCACTTTGTAGAGAGGGATGTGGGTAATGTTGTAGCCATGAAACAACATACCAGAGTCCACTTCTGATGACCCATATTACTCACATTCTTTCAACATGAAAAATATGTTTACTCTCATCCAGGGACTCCAAAGCCTCACACCAATTACTACACCAGGCTTGAAGTCTGGGATCTCTTGACTAGTGTCTTAGTTCAGTATGGGGAAAGCTCCTTAGAGACAGCTTCTTTTGATGCTGAGAGATGTGAACTAGAAACATAACTGATTTTCCAGCTGAACACTCAACGGAATATGGTAAGATAGGGGCAGAGTAACCATGATGGGCACCTGTGCTCAAAAACAGTAAGAAAGGAGCAAGGAACATAGCCAGCATCCAGGACTTGGTTTCAAATACCAGGGACAGGGAACCAGGGCTCCTTGGAGAAATGGCCGATTCTCCACTAGAGAACCTGGTTAGGGCTGGAGCAGTCTAACCATAAGAAAAAACATCATTAAAACTCAAGTTGAAGGTCTAAGAGCTCCAATTTGTCTTCAAAATACCTTCAAAACACAGCTCAAAATCGTTAAGGTTATCCAATGCAAAGAAAGTTTAACATACGTCACAGTGGGGGAAGCTAAGGAGACAGGTCAGTGACATGTATTGTGGCGCCCTGCGGGGTATCTAGACACAGAACCTAGAACAGTTGGGAAATCAGGACATGAGGAGAACAATAGTGGAGCTTGAACAAACTTTAATTAATGGTTAACGTACCAACCATGGTTCCTTAGTTGAGACAAATGCTTCGTGGTTTTGTAAAATGTTAACAGTTTGGGAAAATGCATGAAGAGTAGATGGGAACTCTGCATTATCTTTGCAATTTTCATGAAATATGAAAACTCCTCTAAAATTAAAAAAAAAAAAAAGGTTAAATGAAAGTAAAGAAGGGAAGCGAATAGTAGTCAGGATTTTGCAGTAATCCTGAAAGGCAGTTGGGTATGCATCAGCAGGTTGCCCTCCCAAGAGGGCAAGGCTTATTCCTTGACCAGGGTCAGTGCTGCAGCCTTTGGGGGAGGGGGAACTTGTGAATACGTGGCTCTCCCATCTTGGCTCTGCGCTCCAGCCTTTTGGTTCTGTTGGCCAAGATGACTTCTCTTTTCGATCAGAAGTCACTGGTGTTTGTAGCTGAGCAGCTGTCTCAGCCTGCTTCTTTTTTGTAGGAAGTGGAAGATCCAGGGGACTTTTAAAAATTCTTATTTAAATCTTCTTAACCATTTCTGTTCCTTTTGGTCCAAGGAGGCAAGGTTTGTGCCAGTACCATTCCCTTAAAATTTACATAAACCTTACGAGGATTGATGTCATGCCTCAAAGGTGACATCCAGGGTTCTTTTGGGCATATAAAAGTGCTGTGGGAGGGGCACCTGGGTGACTCAGTCAGTTAGGTGTGGGCCTTTGGCTCAGGTCATGGTCCTGGGGTCCTGGGATGGAGCTCCATGTCTTAGGGCTGGCTCCCTGCTCAGTGGGGAGTTGGCTTTTCCCTTTGCCCTTCCTCCACTTCCTGCTTTCTCTCTCAACTAAATAAAATCTTGAAAAAATAAATAAATAAAAGTGCTGTGGGATAACACACTTCCAAATTTTAGAAAGCTTTTTTGACAATTATGAGTCCACTCAACTGAAGTTTTTCTGAGATCTTAACAAAGGGTTTTATAACCAGACTTCCCAAGAGTCTTCTGTGGGAAGGAAATGTTTTGTAATTCAACCCAGCAATCCCTAGGTCTTCTACATTTCCTCTAAATTCTGCTTTCCAACTGAGAAGTTTTCTCTTCGTTCAGCTCTCTTCCCTCATCTGGTGCAACTAAAACAAAAGGCAAAAGCAAAAAACCAAATGGCACTGTCAACAGTGCCTGACTCTCCCCTTAGCCAGACCATAAACTCATTTTCTATATTCCAAGTTGCTGTGGACAGTATTGTCTCAGTTGTTCTGTCTCTATATAACTGAGTTACCTTTTTACCAGGCTCTAACTGTGCATCCTCACTGCTCTTCCGACTGCCACTAATAAGCCACCATCCAGTCCCCTTCTCCTCCTTCCCACCTGCCAACTCCCACTCCCCAGTTTGTGACCTACCGAAACGATTAGTTGCCGCTGCCCTGTCTCATGAATTTCTTAGCAAAATTCTTTGGCCAGGATATCTGCATTGAATCCCCTCTCCTTCCTTGACAAGGAAATGAAAAGGTGCAGCAAAGAAAAACAAATAATTATAATAACCCTAACTTAAGCACTGTTAAAGGGCAATGAAACTTGTCCAGAGATTATTCTCTCCTTCACTTTGATCTCCAGAGGAGGCAAATAGACAATGAAGATGCCTAAACTGATTGAAGATAAAGAGTTGGATGTATTCCTAGGTTATGAGGTAAACCCAAGCGATTCAATTTATAAGATGGTGTCTAAGATGTTCAAAAGTGAAATTTAAATGGTCACTGACTGGTGACTTGCTGTGGCAGCATTGTTTAAAAACTTTACAAGTATCATATAATTTAATGTGTAAAGCAACTTTATGAAGTAGAAAGTCTCATTTGGAGTTTATCTTTTTAAATACTGGTTAAGATGTCCAAAAAATCTGAACATTTGTCTTTAAACATTTCGAGAAGATCCACATTTTCTTCTCTGTGTTTATGTCTATGTGTATCTATTTATATTCTAAGGGCAAAATCAGCTGGACTTGTACATGATTTTGCTTCTGTTTGTGCCTTTTCCCTATCTATGTCACTGGTTTATATCAAAGGCCAATTTCTAAAAGTTATGGATTTACAGAGCTTGACATCATTAGTTTTCAAAGCACAATGTACAAATTTAGAGATAAGAATCTTGGACCATTAAGGGAGATAAGAGTGTATTTAAGAATCTTTCCTTCTGCTCATTTTTCCTATAGTGGTGAAATAAAGATGGGATTGAAAAAAATAGAAGATCATATTATAATATTGTCTTATATCAACTTTTCTGTGGAAACTTTGTAAGTAGCATTTCCTACCGTGGAAACATGCTTGGGTCCAGTGACGTGGAGAATGCTATGTTACCAAATATGTAAAAGCCAATGTATGAGTAGTCTATGGGCTTCTTTAAAATTTCCCAATATCCCAAAGGTCAATGACAATGGTCCAATGTACCATAAGGACACGACCCAAAGTCACAAAGGAGCGAGGTAATGGGAAATAAAAGCTAATAATTGTCCTTACTGGGTTGTACTTTTGGTAGAGGACACTGTCTTAGTCAGCTTGAGGTACCATAACAAAATACCATTGTTTGGGTGGCTTAACCAATGGGAATTTATTTCTCAGAGTTCTGGAGACTGGAAGTCGAAGATCAGGGTGCTGGCAGGGTCAGTGCCTTGTGAGGAGAGCTCTCTCCTTGGGCTACTGATGACTGCTTTTCTCAAGTCCTTGTGACCTTTCGAAGGAAAGGTCATGCACTAAGGTGCATGAAGGTGGTGAGAGAGAGGTAGGAAGAAAACTCTGCTGTCTCTTCTTACACTTAGTCTTGTCTTGAGGGCTCTACCCTATGACTTCATCTAAACCTAATTTCCTCCTAAAGGCTCTGCCTTCAGATTTCATCATATGGGAGGCTAGGGCCTTCAACATATGCATTTGGGGGAGACATAATTCAGTCCATAGCAGAGACTATAGTTTCCTCCTCTTTCTCCTTCCTTCCTTCCTTCCTTCCTTCCTTCCTTCCTTCCTTCCTTCCTTCCTCTCTTTCTCCATATATCACAGTAGCTGAAAGTTAGAAGCTCCAGTAAAATAGAATGATGATTCCTTTTAGGTTCCAGCCAAGGCCCCACCTAACAAAGCCTCTCTTACCTAACCTCATGTGGTTTTAGCCCTCTCAAGGTGTTAGAACAGGGTGAAGTTTTTATTCCCTAGGCTGGTATGCAGCTAGAGCTGTAAATCCGGTGGAAGGGTTTTGCATTTTCCTTGCTTGATCTGCTTGACCACCAGTTACAGTAGTGCTACTAAGCTGGATGCAGCTGATTGGTGCTTAAGGGCAGTAGTAGCACTAAAGCAACGCTGAAAGGATTGTGTATTACCAAGATTGTGATTGTGAAAGAGACCTAAAAAAACCCCACACAAAACAATCTTAAAAGTCTATATCAAACTGATACTGCAAATCTGTGAGACCTATCAAATGGGCACATAATGGTTAAAATCATAGTCTGAAGCCCTACAGAACCAGTTTTGGATCTTACCCAGACATTGACTCTCTGTGAGGGTGCATTGTCTTCAGTAAGCTAACAGGAGGATCACTCATTAAGTGAAAGAATTAATTCGAGGCAGTTAGCACATTTTTTCCCATCCAATGAATGTTTGTGGAGTACCCACCATATGCCAAATTCTTGCTTATGTGCCGGGTATAGATCAGTGAATGAAAAGGAGCTGGGACCTAACTTTGTGGTGCTTTACCCTAGTAAGGAAGACACAAAACTAAGGCAAGACAACATGCAAATAAATCCTTGCAAATCAAGAAAATGCCCTAAAGAGCAAAGCAAGGCACCACCAAGGTAGGGAACAACACAGCCAGGAAGGAAGAGGGTGGAAGAGGGATTACGGGAGACACTTGGGAGTCTACTCTGGCTGAGGCACTGCAGGAAGGCTTCATGGCAGAGACCGTTTTTAAGTGGGACATTATGGAGGAGAGGATGACACCCAAACCAAAAGCAAGGGTAGGGTGCGGGAAGCAGATCTGGGAGGATTTCAAGAGGAAAAATCAAGCACAAAACCTCAGTAGGAAGAAAGAGCTAAGTGTTAAAAGGCTGAGAGAACAAAAGGATAGCCCCTGGGGATGGTGGGGGCCCCCAGAACAAAGCCTGGCAGGGAGGAAGTGTCTACAAATGCTTTTAGTTTTTATTCTTGACGTTTTTGTGAGGAAAAAAAGAAGACAATGTATTAAGAACATCGAGTAAGCTGCTTGAGCCATAATAGGTGCTCAACCAATAGAGTATCTTGGTTTTGTTACTATTTTTAGCAGTACTAGTAGCCTTGATCTCTTCTGAAAACCAGCTCATGCTTCACGCATCTCCTTTTGCTCATGCTCTTATGTATCTTGATTTCTGTCCCAATCTCTGACTCTTCCTGGTGTTGTTTATTCTTACCTTCAGTCCCTATTAAGCTGTCATACCCTCTAGATACCCTACCCAGAGTTGGTAGCCCCTTTGGAAGATTTGTTTCTCCAATAGATTTGCGTCATTTACTACGTTTTTGTTTTGTTTTGTTTTGTTCATTTACTAATTTTTTTTTTTTTTTTTTCAAGAGAAGTGGTTAAAGGAAAATAATTTAAAACTCAGGTCAGTCTGACCAATGCCTCGTGTTTGGTATGAAGAGCAACCACCATTCCCGTGACAGTCTGGGAAGGAAGAAATGGGAGCCCTGCCCCAAGTGAGGTCCAAGAACCCTCCTCCTCCCAAAACATGGTTTGTCTGTCTCCAGCCACAGAGAGGCCTGTCCCTCTCTCCAAACCATCACGAATGATTGATTTGAGATTCTGGATTCTTCAGAGTTTCTTCCAAATGAACAAAAGACAGTCCGCTTGGAGTCTTGGTGGCATTTTAGTCAGCCCTTTAATGTGATTCTAATGGTTTGTGTGTGTGTGAGAATTCACAGTAAATTCATTATGAAAACCCATTTACCACAGGGTTGACACCAGCAAAAGCCTGAGGCAGCTCAGGGAATTGTGGGACACGACATCTGTTTCAGTGAACATAACTCAGGCATTCCACATCCGTGCTCGCTCATTGGTGCTTAATAGCTTCTTGCACAGCTCTTTTTCTCCTCAGGACATACACATTCAGACACAGAAAACCATAAAGGCCAAATGTCTTCTTTAATCCTCTGAGGCTTAGCTAGCTAAAAGGAAACTGTCAAGAGCCATAGCAACCCTCTATGTGAAAAGAAAAGAATCATCATCATCATTAATAATATTAATAATAATAGGTAAAAGGAAGCTAATATGCTGGTTTAATACACTTAGGAATCTACCCTTCTCAATTTGGCTGTTTTGGGGTCCGATTTTTATGCATATTTAAAATAGAATGTGTAATTTGACCATACCTACTTTGTTATGATTTACTGTTAATAACTTTGCTGAAGTGTAAATGGCCTCACATGCTAATTGGGTGTGCTTCCTGTGACATATGCAAACTGACTTAGAAACTAACATATGCTGTTATTACTCATAATAGATCAGCTTTGTCTGAAATATTTGTGCCCAAAATTACCATTTGGCATGTCTTCAAATTCAAATCCACCTTCTGCCCTGAGATGAAATTCAAGGATTTGTTTTCTGGTTGTGTGTGTTTTTTTTTTTTTTTTTTTTTTTTTAATATTTTGGAGACTGCTTTCACTGCTACAATAAGGAGTGTTCAGTGTTTACATTATAATGACTATTTATGGGGGTTTAATATGTTGCTTGTTGCAAATTGCATCCGACGGAAACTTGGCAAAATGGCACCGAGATGTGGGACCACATTCAACTATATTTAACATCGTATCAGGCGGTTGATCTTTTGAAAATCTATGGTGTTAAATGATACTTAACATAATCTTACATACTCTTTCCATCTTTTGCTTTGTAGAAGTTAAAAATGGTGCTGAGTGTTACAGTAATTCTGCAGGGGAAAAATGTGTTTTCTGGTTGTCAACAGTTTACTAAGGTATGGAACGGGAACAATGAGAAAACCTAAAATCAACCTGCTTGTTTTGAGACTGTTAATGTCTTGTAGATTGCTACTGGGTTTTTGTATATTTGTATCATCTGTTATGATGCCTTTCTGTGGCTGAGTGGAGGATGGAGGCAGAAACTGAGCTGGAAAAAAACACTGTAGATGTTACTTACAAGAGCCAAAGTGAAAAGGTTAGTTTGCATCACAGAGAGCGTTTTCCACAGTTCCAATCCAGTTTGAAATATTGTACTAAATTGTAAAGGCTAATTAGCTAGGTAATTCCGGATGGGTGGGAATGGAAGAAGTAGGTTCTTTCTTTATTATTTTACAAACTTTAATTTGTATAAAGGTGAACTGTTTTAGATTTTCAAGAGAGTTAAGATCATTGAGTTAGAATCGGATTATCTCAACAATGGGCATCTCCATTTACTTTTAACTTCAAAGAAAGATTGTGGTTTCCCATAAATACCATTGTTAGGGGAAGCAGTTCATCATGAGCCCTGATCATCCCTGTGTGTTCGTGTATATAGACCACAAGGTATATCCATCCCTTGATACTGAGCAGTCTTCATAGTTAGCCACATGGGTGACTACGCAGGTGCAGATGGCCACAGCAAGACCTCCATGACCATCATGCTCGCACTCTTAGGGAGGGGACAGGCTTGTTTACTACTTGCTCAGGAGCATCGATCTGGGCCCATGGTGTCACCCATGGAACTTGGGGACCCAGGTTTTGGCACCACCCTGCTGATGTTCCTGCTGGGTGCTATGCTGTGAGTAATACACTGTCTCCTCTACATTTGGCATCTAAGGAATGGTTTCAGATTTATTCCCTCCTTTCTTCCCTGAGGCTGAGACTCTTCCCTGACAAATGTATTTTGAAAGATCCTCCAAAAAATTGTTTTGATTCTGATCATTTAAAAATTGTATATTGGCAAATAAAATGTAATCAACAATGGAATGTATTTCAAATAGATGGTACAAACCTTGCCCTTATTATTAAAAATTATTATCAACTTGTGAGAGAAGCGTTAAAAATAACTCCCATTTACTGGCATCTATTATGTACATTTTTCTCATTTATTGTCTCAATAGCCTTATAAGCTGCTGTTTTTGCACACCAGGGAAATTAGACATAGCCTGTGCAACAACCTGCCTATGTTAGATGGCTTTGGAAGCCAGATCTGCTGGGCTTTAAATCCAGCGTCTATATTCAGTCACTTTACGACCAATGACTTCTGTTAAGTATTTTATGATTAGTTTTATTTCCTGATATAAATTTTATGTGCTCAAACGTTTATTCTTAGAAGTATAGTCTTCTACCTCAAGGTGTGGCTCTTCTACACTTTTTACTCTATTGCACTGTTGTTCTGAAACACTAAGTCATACACTTGGAATAAAATCAGGATTTTAAGTCATAATTTGAGCCTTACTTAAGTATCATGGGACCTGGGCTGTTTCTAATAAATAAGATAAGATGTTTCAAATAAACTTGATTGTTCATACTAGTAAATAACTAGATAGCCCAGAAAGACTGAAATTATTTTAAATAAACTGAATCGTGGTGTATTTAATTTGCTTCATTTTTTCATACAATAGTATCTAGTTTTGCCAGACTCCTTGACGCTATAGATAAATGAGTAGAAGCTACGCCAAGCAAAGGACCAGATGGCCTGAGGTGGATGGGGAGGAGTAGTCCTGTTGGGCATATTTGATAACTTATGTTTAGGGTTTTGTGCTTTTTTTTTGTTGTTTTTTTTTTGTTTTGTTTTGCATTTCTAATGCCCCTGGCTGGATCTGCTACAATAACATAGTTATAATAAATAAAGCAAAAACAGCTGATTCCACTAAGTCAATCTGATTACATTTTAAAACTTTACTTACTATCAAATTTTCTGACTGCATGCAAATCATTAATACATAATTGAACATCTATCGGGGCTCTTGTAGCACTTAGGCTAAAACTTTATGAAATAAAAAGAGGTTCTGAAATATACTGTGGGACGGAGCAGCGGTGGACTCCTGGGAACAAGTAAGGATACTTCCAGAATGCTGCTTTGGAGAATCAGTGTCTTAAAATTGGAAAGTTCTGAGCACTTGCAATTCTCAAGCTAGTGCCTGAAAAGAAGAGACGTAGGAGTTCCAGTTATATAAGATGGATTCTGACTCTGCGTACAGAAATAGCCCAGACCCGCCTGGTTGCTTGAATCCACTGCCCTCAGGCATTGCAAATGGGGGAGAAGGCAGGACTAAGGCTCTGTGAGATCTGGAGCCTACAACACTATTAGAAGTATTCTCTTAATTCAGAAAAAGATGACCAAATTAGGTGTGTAACTAGATACTTATTTAGAATGAGGGAAAAAATTAAAATTAAATCACATTTTAAAAATATGACAAAACTGACAAATATCACAAATACCATCAAACCCAGAAAAATAGTATTTTTAATCAACTCACTTCTGCATTTACTTCCATACTATTTTTTATTTTTTTTATTTTTTTTATTTTTATTTTTATTTTTTTCTTTTTTTTTTTCATACTATTTTTTAAACCTTTTTTTCTTTGCTGTGTACTCTTTGATCACCTTCTCATATGACAGCACTCATGTAACATTTTATTTATTTATTTATTTATTTATTTATTTATTTTACATTTTTTTCAAGAGGAAAAAAGAAAATTCATTATTTCCTTTAACAGGGTGGAGTAAAATTTGTATTTTTGTGTTGATAATATTTAAAATACTTTAGATTCCCAATTTGATATTAAAAATGTCACATGGACATTTAGTGTAGTTGTCAAAGTTGTGAAAATGTTTATCAAAATATCTTTCATGAAAAAATTACTAACTGAATTATAGCTATTAAATGCTGAAAGAAGGTAACAGTTTATTAAGATTTATCTTATTTAACAATCTGGGAAGTTGGCAGCCATTAGCAGTTCCCCTGCAATTTTAGGTGCAGTGGGGAATTCAGGAATCTCTGTGGAGTTGTTAGTGTAGCCAACCACATAGCTAGAACACACATGTACTTTTGCTAGCACACATGAAGAGTTTGCTCTAAAACTGACTTCTTTAATTTCATTCTCAGCAAATTGACCCAGGCCCCTCAATATGGCTTTTATCATTCTGGACATGAGTACATGTTGTCTTTCTATAATAAATTCATGATCATCCAAAGGTACTGATTTGACATACATGGCATCAGGGCCTTAACAGCTACGATGGGTTTTGTCTTCTCCACCCAATATGTTCTGATGAAATTCCGCTTTACTTCCACAGGAACTTTTGTGGTTTCCTGGTGAGGCCAGAACACTGAGTCTGTCGCCTGCTTCCATCTACAGAAAGTCTGAGTACTTGATTATCCTTGTCACTGTGTTCATATTGGCTATATCAGCAGGTAACTTCTGCTTTTAAAAAATGTTTTATCATGATTACTTCTTTTCATTAATTGGATTCTCAAGCAAACCAAGTGCCTACTTATTATTTCTATTTAGAAATGATCTCTTCATATAAAAAATGTTGATATTATATGAATTTTTGTTGTGCTGCAACTCAGTTTTCACCATAGAATCTTTTCCTTGATTTCCTTTCACATACTTTTGGTTCTCTATCCTACACCACTGATTTTTATCTGAGTTTTTAAACTTACTTTGTGTGCAAATTTTAAAACAGAAAAAAATATAAAGCCAAATTATCTGAAATGTCTATTTGTTTTCTTGAAACTTCCCAGAACATCCCTCCAAATTTCATTTATTATGGCATATTCCCAATTTAATTTTTCTGTAGCCAGGTCCCAAAAGATAGTCACAGCCATGCTGAGGTGAACTGCTGAAGATGAAGTGTGATGAAGGAGTAGTAGGCATGGAAAGAGACACCAGTCTTCATCAGTTGAAATTAATATGTTTCACTTTTGTAAAATGTTGAAACAAAAACTTCAAACATGTGAACACATTGCCGAAGTCTTTCTCAGGCCCTTGAAAGGACTCTGAGACTTCAAACTTCAATAGCTTCATGGTAAATGGTCCTCTGCTGCCCACCCGAGCACAGATCCAGCCATGGGCAATCCCAAGAGCATATGAGCTTGAGGTTGTAGATGGCTTCCATGATAATACATTCCAGAACCTTAGCCTTGCATGGGACAGAGAAAGAGGTAAGGGAAGGTACGTTAGGCCATTTCACCAAGGACTGGATCAATTTTGAAAATTGGCAAGAGTGATAACTTAGGCTCAGGGGAAGATGGTTGTCCCTTCTGTTTACTAATGAAGTAATAAACCAATAGTGCAAAGAACAAATATGTGAGTAAAGGCACATTGCTCTTTAATGTTCCCTATTTCCTTGCTACGGCAGCCTGAAGTTTACTACTCAAAATCGGATGACTCTCAGTGCCAGAAGCCTGAAAGCCTCTAATCTTCCCTCAGTTACTCCCAGGAGAAGGGTAACTCAAATGCCCACTGCTCTGTTGGGCCTACTGTAGGCCTGGCCCTGTTGTACCTACAGAGAGGAGAGAATGGGCCAAAGTTAAGGCTTCTAACACAGGTTAGGGTGGTCAACAGGCCTGGCTTTTCTGAGACTGTGGGGTTTCCCAATGTAGGTGTTAGTTAAAATCAGGAGAGTCCCAGGAGACTAGGGGTAACTGGTCATGCTAAATCAGAAAGGCTAGTCCTCTATGTGGAGTCCTATATCACAACAATTCCTAAGGATTAGAACATGGGTTGTGGAGAAATCTAAACTGAGTCTGAATCCAGTTTTTAGTCATAGATCTTGGGCAAATTGGTTAATATTTCTGGGCCTCATTTTCAAACTGGAGATGGCAATGAGTATAATGTAGAAGTTTTGTGAGGAATAAATTGCTTACTAAATCTAAGGATCCTAGTATAGAGTCTGATATTTGAAAACCGGTGGCTCTCATCAATATCACCCACATTATCATCATCCAAAGAGTTAGGTCAGGGGGTGGAGGTGGATCTAGGAGCAAATTTCAACCGATGGTGATATTTTCAGCCAGGTAAATCGCAGCATCAAGACTCATCGAATCTTTCCAAATGAAAATAGAGTCTTTAAGCATCTCTTGGGGTTATTAGAGAATAGGTTTCAGTCTTGAGGAAAGGAACTGGCAAGAACTAGGAAAGTTAAACATGTTTAAGCAAACAGGCTGGTTTCCTGGTAGCACTTTAGCTCCATTAAGGAATTGGAACCACAGTCAGAAAGCTGAAGCTGGTTTGAATCTTGCCTTTGTGTCTATGGGTGACGAATGGTTCTCTGTATCTATCCTGTAGAAGAATTTTTAAAAGAAGATTACTACTAATGAATGTGGAATCCCTAGCACTGAGCCTGGCTCTGGTAGGCACTGAATAAGTGAGCAATCTACACTTGCTATAGGCACAAGGGTGATACAGATGAACATCCTTCAGCCTAGTAAAGCTTAGGTGTCATGTACCACTTCTAGAGCCCATGACTAGTGAGCCAGTTACCCAGCTGCCTTAGCGCAAGGCCTGCAAAGACCTGTTTTGGCCAATTGCACATAGATCCATCTATTCTTTGTTGCCAGTCTGGATGTCAAAGTGCCTGAGATCTGCTCCCAAAACAGAACTTTGATATAAAGTGTACATATTCCAGTGATCATCTGGGCTCTGAGATCCTAGTCAGAGTGCCAATCAGGCTATCAGGAAGCTCTAGACGTAGATGTGTGAGGAAGTCCTAAAGCAGGGGCAGTGTCAGTGACATAGAAATCCTAAACTAAGATATAGGTTTCTGTAGGGCAGAAGTTGTGATCTCTCTTCCAGCAGTGGCAATTCCATCCCAAGATGGCAATAATTCCTTACTGGTGCTGCTGCTGGTGGAAGCTGGGCTAGCAAGTATCTTTTAGAAGCTGGAGAAGGAAGAGGATCTAAGTTTCATTGGACAGATGGTTGGCTTCATGGAATAATTGGGCAGAGTAAAGACACAGGATTCCACAGATTTGTTTAGATAAAGGAAATATCCTTTGGTTCAGTTGTGGGAACTATTTTGGATCTGGAGGGGGAGAAATTGGGTGAGAAATATATCTGTGATAAGACAGCTTATTTCTACCCTACAGCAGCAATTGCCCTTATTGGGTTGTGCTTACCAGTGTTGAGAATTCCAGAGAAGCATGCTTTTGGCAAAACTGAGGGAACTACTTGTGTCAGATAGAACTGAGACCTCCCAGAGAAGAGCATTCCTAAGGTCCTTGGGAAAAAATATGTTCATCAGTAAACCTACTAATTTATAAACTTCAAGAGAATAAGGATAATGCCTGGTTCATTCTCTACATCCATAGCCCTACCTCAAATATCTAGTGTGCTGACAAGCTTGAATAAATATGTTCAATGGTTGAACGAAGAAATTAGTGAGCAAATATATTGATTTTCAAGGATTCCTATTTTTAAAAAGATCTGATTGATTGATTGGTTGATTGATTTAGAGTGTGTGCAAGCAGGGGGAGGGCCAGACGGAGAGGAAGAGAGAATCTTAAGCAGACTCCACTCTGACCCTGAGATCATGACCTGAGCTGAAACCAAGAGTCAGTTGCTTAACCAACTGAGCCACCTAGCCCCTAATATATTGGTTTTCAAGTGCCCTGGGGAACTTTCGTTGCAGGTTATCTATTCAGGTATCTGTCAAAGAACTAAGGTATCAGAAAATTGGACAAAACCATAGCATTGTAGAAATTAGAGAGAAATTGCATCCCAGCTCTAAAAGAGACAGTATTTCTTGGTTGCCATATGTAATTATTTGACATAAAGAAATAGGTTGTCTAAAGCTACTGCACAGATTTGGACCTGAGGAGTTTCAAGTTTTCTCTTGAAATTCTTTTGGCTGCTCTGATGAAACCTTGTATTCTTCACAGTGAAGAAGCAATAGCTGTTGTTTGATGTATCTAAGAGAGCAAGATGGGTTTATGGTATGTAAAGTTTTAGGTTGCAGAAGTATAAAATGCAAAAACTCAACCCCTGTTTCGTAATTTTTTCAAAATGGTTACTTTATAAAACTTTAAGAGTTGAAAAGAGCTCTGCTTTATGCAACTTCCCCACTGCTGTGTTTTATGAGGGCTTCTAAAATAATATTTTCTCCCTAAGAGAAAAACACAAACTTTCTAAATTAATTTAAGCTATCCGCTTTATTGTTCATCACCTTTGGCACATCATGTAGCAAATCTTATACTAAAAATCAGCATGTGGAACATTAGTACAATCCACAAAATCCTCTTGGAGGAAAAAAAAATTAAAGAAATATCCCAGGGCATAACATGCAAAACCACTTTTCACTAATCAAAGAATCATTGCGGACTTGGCTGACAATCCCATAATAAATTATCTTCATTGTTGTTCAGAAACTTATATGTTCTGTGAATACAGCACATTCCATGTTATCTAAAATTCAGTATTGAGGTTTGAGGCTGTTTTTAGGCCAGTAAGGGAATGAAAGATGACTTTTCACTTAATTCCCATGCCCTGGAACATGCCCCTAGCAAAATTGTTGACCTTTCTGTGTTTACATTCATAGAACAGAAACCCTAACTTGATTAATAAGGATGAAAAAAGAATTAGCTTGAGTTTGTGATTAATTCAGCCGCATCAACTTACTTTGCATTCACTAACTAAACCAGAGAAGTTTGATAGTCTGATCTGTATATTTCATTTAATACAAATTGACTGAAATTTCTAAAATATGTGTACTTGACTTTTTTCTAAGCAGATATTTTATCCGTAATCCTGGTCAATACTGGTTTTGTATTGAAGATTGAGGATATTGAGTAGATTATGTCACCGAGAAACTACTATTTTCTTTTGTTATTTTTAAATTTAAGGGGCTCCTGGGTGGCTCAATGGTTGAGCATCTGCCTATGGCTTAGGTCATGATCCTGGAGTCCTGGGATTGAGTCTCACATCAGCCTCTCCATAGGGAGCCTGCTTCTCCCTCTGCCTGTGTCTCTGCCTCTCTCTCTGTGTCCCTCATGAATAAATAAAATCTTAAATAAACAAGAGATTTTCTTATCTATTGACATGATACTTAAGGAAACTCATTCAGTAAGTGGGTCACTTTATCTACTTGAAGATATAACCTGATGTTACTCTGAAATGAACTGTAGAGCAAGGGTAAGTATTTTGGAGGACATATTTTGAACAAACACTTGTCAACCAATATTATTTACATATGATGAATATGACAATATTTTATTTTATTTTATAAATCAATCGACCTCCTACAAAAAGAAAGCTTAGGAGAACATCTATACTCAGGTGGGCCAAACCGTTAAGTCCATGACTGTACCCCAAAACCTGCAGGAGATGAGTCCACAGAACTTGGAGAGGGTACCATCATGTCATACAATAGCTAAAACCATCTTCTGCTTCAAGTACCTCTCCCTGAGAATGTGTAGCAGAGCAACAGTATTGTCAATGCCTGAACAATTTTTATGAGAATTGTCTTCATAAAGAAAGCAAGATGTTAAAAAAAAAGTTTCTAAGACAATATTATTTATGCCCTGTTTCATTACACTCCCTTGGTTTCAAATGATTCTTCTTTCAAAGAAGCTCAGAATCCTACAAATATAATCCGTATTGTTGAGTTGGGCTACAGAACAATCATTTAAAGATGCTATCTGGCCATTCACTCATTCACTTATTTAACATTCAGAAGTAAGAAGGTAAGCTAAAAGGAAGGAAGACACTCAAGATGCTCACAGGTTGCTGTTTGGAGAAGGTCTCTCAGAAAAGTAAACTGATGAGGAACATATGTCTTGCTCTTAGGTTTTTAAGTCCTGGATTTCCAGTTTTCAGCGTATCTGGAGGTAATTTGATGCAAGAGGACAAATGCATGAGACAAATTACAATAAAGAACAATGAAAAAGTCTTGAAAGCAGCAAAAGAAAAGTGACTCATCACATACAAGGGAGCTCCCATAAGATTCCCGGAAGACTTCTTAGCAGAAACATTGCAAGCCAGGAGGGAGTTTGATGATATATTCAAAGTGCTAAAAGAAAACAAACAAAAAAACCTGCCAACTAAGAATACTCTATTCGACAAAACTGTCCTTCAAAAAATGAAGGAAAAATAAAGATCTTCCCAGATTAAAAAAAAAAAAAAAAAGTTGAGCGAGTTCATTACCCCACTAGGCAGGCCTTATAAGAATTGCTAAAGGAGGGATGCTTGGGTGGCTCAGCGGTTAAAGTGTTTGCCTTCGGCTCAGGGCGTGATCCTGGAGTCCCGGGATCGAGTCCCACATAGGGCTTCCTGCATGTAAACCTGCTTCTCCCTCTTCCTGTGTCTCTGCCTCTCTCTCTCTGTGTCTCTCATGAATAAATAAATAAATGAAATCTTAAAAAAAAAAAGGAATTGCTAAAGGAAGGCTTTCAAGTTGAAATAAAAGGATGCTAGGCAGCAATAAGGAAAGGATATAAAGATATAAAGCTCTCTAGTAAAGGTAAATACATAGACAAATATAGAATCCTGTAACACTGTAATGGTGCTGCATAGTCATTTTTAATTTAGGTATACAATTTACAAGATAAAAACATAAATATGTAACTATGAAACTGTTAATGGATACAAAATATTAAAAAGCTCTAATTTGTGACATCAATAACATAAAACCGTGGCAGGAGATGTGAAGGAGTTTTTACGTGACTGAAGTTGTTACCAATTTAAAATAGATTGTTTATACCTAGAAGATATTTTGCATAACCCGCACGGTAGCCACAAAGAAAATACCTATAGAAGTCATGCAAAAGAAAATGAGAAAGGAATCAAAATATGTCATTGCAAATAAAAATCAGTGAAACACAAAGGGAGATAAAAGAACAAAATCACTATACAAAATACAGAAACCAATGAACAGAATGGCAAGATAAGGCCCTTCCCTGTCACTGACTACTTTAAATATAAATGGTTTGAACTCTCCAATCAAAAGACATAGAATAGATGAATGGATGAAAAAAATAAGGTCCTGCCACATGCTAATAGACTCACTTTAGATATAATAACGTTCACAGGCTGAAATCGAAAGAATGGAAAAAGATATTCCATACAAAGTATGGACGTACTTTGGGAAGTTACCCAAACAGGGTAGGGAGGGATGTACTTACATCAGATAAAAATCAGTCAAAGCTGTTACAAGAGACAAAGAAGGACATTGTATAGTCATATATAATCAACTCATCAGGAAGATACAACACTTATAAATATATATGCACCTAGCAGCAGGGCACCCAAACGAATGAAGCAAATATTGACAATTGAAGGGGAGATATGGGCAGTAACAAATAACAGTAGGAGACGTCAATACTCTTAAAATGAGAAGATGAGTCAGACAGATCAATAAGGAAACAGAGGACTTGAACAACACTGAAGACCAGTCGGTCCTGATTGACGTATACAATCCACTGCACCTAATGAGACCAGAATATTCTTCTCAAGCACATATAGAATATTCTCCACGATAGATCACACATTCGGCCACCAAACAGAGTAGTTACCCCCTCCCTTCTGCCCCTTAACTCCAGCAGGACAATCTCCAGCCCACTCCAACTGGAAATACGCAAGAGAAAGGAATTATGGAAACTAAAGTTCAGTCTACTCGAGTGGGCTCATCACACTCATCTTTCAAGTTTATGAAGTTATATAGTTTGCGCTCATCTTTTCTCAACTTACATATTCTCCTACTACATCATCCCTCTCCATGACTTCTGTGTGAATATTCCCCGACTTTATACACCCAGCTCAGCCAACTTGTCTTCTGAACTATATACTTAGACATCCAAAATGCCCCCTGGACATCACCTTGAGATTTCACATGACCCTCAACTAGTTCAAAATGAATTCATCTCTCTCCTCTCTGTGTAGTTCTCATTCTGGTTGAGGGTACCATTATTTACTGAGCCTTCAAATCAGAATTTTTTTTAGTCATTCCACATAGCTTTCCCTCTTAGATACCTATGACTAGTAAATACTAATTTCTATATGTTCTATTTCTACATTACAACTGCTATTGCTCAGTTCAAAGCATTGTCGTCTGGCACATAAATCACTGCAACCATCTCCTGTCACCCCACCCTCTCTCACCTTACCCTATCATTCCCTGTGCTCTAAGCATGGAAGTCTGATCATATTACTCCTCTGTTTAAAATCCTTCACTTTGGGCAGCCCTGGTGGCTCAGTGGTTTAGTGTCACCTTCGGCCCAGGGTGTGATCCTGGAGACCCGGAATCGAGTCCCACATCAGGTTCCCAACATGGAGCCTGCTTCTCCCTCCACCTCTCTCTCTCTCTCTCTCTCTCTCTGTGCTTCCCATGAATAAATAAATAAAATCTTAAAAAAAAAAATCCTTCGCTTTTCTCCTTTAACCTACAGGATGAAATCCAAACTTTGTGTAGCATAAAAGATTCTCAAAGATCTAATCATGGCCTACCTTTGTAACTATGCTACCTGTTACCTGTTGTAGCTCTTATATTTGCTTTCTTTCTTTCTTTTTTTTTTTTTTAAGACTTAAACTGGGCCTATTTTATTAGTTCTTCTGTGAAAATTCTTATTTTGGAGCTGGCTCTCTTTTCTGTTGATGGAAGGATGGGGGTCTTTAACTCCCTGTGGTTGCATTCTCTACCCTTTGAGTAACCCCCTGTAGAGTGAAAAAGACTCATAAATTATAAAACAAAGCAGAGGTTAGAGACAGAAAGAAAGAAAGATGGAGAAAGAGTCCTGATAGAAGTTGTCCCTGGATCCCATTGTCCCAGAGGCTACCTTCACTTTTAAATCAACAGGTTTCCTGTTTAAGTTCAGTTGAGCTATATTTCTGTCTCTTGCGGAAAGGAACACTGACTCACACAATCCCCACACATACATTTAATGTTTAGTCATACCAGACCACATTCACAAAACCTCCAGGTCTGTGTGTCTTTGCACATAGCATTCCTCCTCATATTTTGTGGATGAGCTGGAGAATCATAGTTCAGTATTCTAAACATCACTTCTTACCAAATTCTCTGGATGTCTTTAGATTAAGCTGACCATTAAGCTCTGAGGGCCCAACATAGCTACAGAATTTACCACCTTGTGTTTATTTATGTATGTCCTTTTTTGGGTGGGTGACACTTTTAGGAAAGGGTACCTGCCTTCTTCGCTTTGTATAATATGTCATCTGTCATAATGTCTGAGATACAGAAAGTGTTTAATTCATATTTGTGAAATGCTGGATGATTTCATGATTTATGCTTACTATTTTGGAGAGGGATTATTTTTGTGCTCAGACAAAAGTCTTACTGATTTTGGGATAGTATCCACTGAAATTCTCTATTTTATCATTTCATTTCTGCTCTATCTGAATAAGGAAAGGGCCAAATGCTATTGTATCTATTTTATAAAAGGTGTAAATACGTCAGTTGACAGTATTTTTCAAAAATACAAGTTAACAAAAGAAATGGGAATAAAACTGAAGGGAGATCTCCTTTAGGATTTGGATTTCTGGGCACTGTGAAGCGAGATTGATATTAACATGCAGCAATCCAGTGGAGGCTCAGCCAAGTCCTGAGGCAAAATTTTCAGAATAAATACCCTTGTGATTATCAGTTTCAAATTTGGTATGTATAAATGCCTAAGCATTAAGCTTCACATTCATTTTTTTTTTCAAAGATTAACGATGATAAACAAGTGTACCTATATGCAGAGAGAGCTCTGCAGCATTCCAGTTTCAGTTTCCTAATATTCAAAACAAAATTCTAAATCAGTCGGTGTGAGATGGCATCAGACAGCCTTGGTGTTTTATTTTCAAATTCTGCTGTACCGTTCACTGCAATAGACCCAGAGAAATAATTTTGGTGATTTAATGCTATTTTATTGTACTTGAGATTAATTAATCTCCAAATTGATAAGTAGATGTGTATAAATTTAGTCAACTAGATTGAGATTAAATACTTGTAAACTGTACATTTTAATTCTAATAACAACATTCTTACATTTTAAAGCATGCCTGAGGATATTTTTGGCCTGGTAATGCAATACAGTGCTGAGTTCAATGGAATTATAATAGAAAACTTTCTTCATTGAACTGCAGAAAAGCCCTGAATCAAACCAGTACCTTCTCTCATCTGTAGTCAACCACCACCATACCTGTTCTACTTTCTTTTGAGGTGTTTAGCTAAGAAAAAGATCTAGGTTCATCCCATTTTAATTTCATAGGCAGAGATGACCGCTTGAATCAATGAACCCTGATTCTTTTTGATTGGAAAGCTGGAAATCTTTGGAGTATTCTTCACAAAACATAATGTTGGAGGAGGACTTTTTCCTTTGTGATCTTCCTTTACTCCAACAGCAAATTCTCAGAAGAGAACTATTATAGAGCTGACTGCTCCTATGCTCTTTTTTCACATTTTTAAAAATTTAAATTCAATTTGCCAACATATAGTATAACGCCCAGTGCTCATCCCATCACATGCCCTCCTCAGTGCCCGTCACCCAGTTACCCCAGCGCCCCACCCACCTCCACTTCCGTGACCCTTTGTTTCCCAGAGTTAGGAGTCTCTCATGGTTTGTCTCTCTCTCTGATTTTTCACACTCAGTTCCCTTCCTTACCCTTACGGTCCCTTTCACTATTTCTTATACTCCCCGTATGAGTGAAACCATATGATGATTGTCCTTCTCTAATTGACTTATTTCACTCAGCATAATCTTATACTTTTTAACCAGTCTACTGCAGCTCAGAAGAGGTGGTTTTATCTTTCTCTCATCACTTTTCTTTTCTCCTCTTTTTTTTTTTTTTTAATGTATGTGAAATGTCAATGAGCTAAAAAGAGTTGAGTGAACACAACTTTTTCACTTGATATTCTTGCCTTTGGCCAACCATTTCTATTTTTCTCTTTTAGGAAGCACTGGAGGAGTCGAAGAAGAGTGAGTCAAATTGAAGAATCCCCAAGAAGAAACCGAGACCAGATCTCTTCATGTTTTTAATATTTCCCAGCAGCGATGGAACCACATGAGAAAGAAATAGATACTGGTAGTAATTTTGTATTAGTGATGGTGATGGAGTACTGAAGGAAAATCGCACTCAAAATATTATGCTGTGAGTCATGCAGTTTGGACTTAAGTTGTTGTGTGAGGGCAAATGGGGTTCCAAAGGATCTATAAATAGAAAAATGAATATTGTTTTTGTATTAGCCATTTCCAAAGCTGTTGTTTTATGCACTGACTTATTCTCAGAGGTCATTGCTAACATTTGTTCAATAAATGGGCTCAATAATTATATGTTGAATGATTTCTTAATGAAGACAGGAACTGTATCTATTTTTATATAAAAAATAATGTTTTACTTGAATCTTAGTCACAGAACAGAATGAAAGAGCAATATAATAATTGTTATTTTATTATAATTATTATCTATCAAGTGCCTTTAATTTGCCCACCGTTGTAATGTGCGTTCATTACTGGGTATTTCTACATGATAATAGGGCTTTCCAGAAGGCTCAATTAATTTCTTAGGAACAGAGTGAATGATCAGCAAGCCATCTGTTATCAATACTCTAAAATTTGATAAGATAATGATGTTCTCTTAGTGGCAATGTTAGTTATGTTTGCAAAATAACTTATTTTAAATGAGATAACCACAGGAAAAGCATTTAAAAGTTTTCTCTAGAAAAACCTAACCATGCAGAAAGAAATATTTTAAGTGAGTTGCTGTAGTGAGAAGTCAGTTGTGAAATATAGCATTTCCTATATTTTATTTCTTCCTATAAGTAAATTTTAAAAATTGCTTTATTAATATAATAGGCTACCCTTGACTGGCAGATCCTGATTTTAAAGATATTATAATGATGGATATGATGCAGAATGGCTTCAGTATCTTTAAATATTTGAGATGAACTAAAAAAACCAGATAGGTCCTAAGTGACAAGAGTGAGTGTTTTTTGGACCTCAGGTTTATGTGGCTAAGATGATGCAGAGTATGTAGCATTGATTCATGACTAGCAAGATGGTAACCTACCACTTTTTGAAGGCTGGACACTAAAAAACTGGCAAAGAAAGAAAATATGCTTAAAGGGTACAGCCCTCTGGGTTTGAAGAAGCTTCTGTTTTGTCTATCTAATCAAATGTTCTTAAACTTTAATTAACAGAGAATATGAGAGGGATGGGATGTGGACCACAGATCATGTTAATGCGTTGCAAGATGGAATCACAGGAGCAGCCAAGACATTTATTGAAATGAAGTCTTTAGTTTGAGAGCAGTCTACATTGATGTTCTGTTATAACAATTTTATTTTGACTGTACCAAATGATGGATGAAGATGCAGTTATCTGGTCTGATGGATGTGGTACTATGCAAAGGTGCAATGCCCTGTGCTTTCTTATTGAATAATTGAACTTGGATTTTTTCCCTAGAGAATAGCTAGAAGTCGCATTTTCAACTAATTTAGCATCTTGAAAATTTCTATTTAGTTGGCAACATCATCATGGTTACGTTATTATCGAATAGCAAATAATTTTGTGTGATTGGTAGCATAATAATTATTAGATCGAATTTGGACAGCATTTTTCTATGATGGCGGGCCACATGAGAGTACATAGGAATCTGTTACCAACTGAACTGTGTCTTCCAAAATGTATATTTTGAGGCCCAAAGCCTCAATATGACTGTGTTTGCAGATAGGGCTTTTAAGGAAGTAATTAAGAAAAAATGAGGTCATAAGAGTGGGGCCCTAATCCAATAGAACTATGTTCACAAAGGAAGGAAAAAGGACAAGGTGCGTATACAGAGGAAAGGCAGTGGGAAGGGAGCCATCTACAAACCAGGAAGAGAGGTTTAACCAGAAACCAACCCTGCTGACACCTTGATCTTGGACTTCCAGCCTCCAGTACTGTGAAAAAGAAATTTTTTTTTTTTTTTTTTTTTTTTGGTTTAAGTCACCAGTCTGTGGTATTCTGTTATGATAGCCTTGGCAAACTACTATACAAGGTCTTGTAGGATATCCACGTCAGAGTGCTGCCTACAGCTTGAACTCTTCTTACTTTCTCTGAGTACCTAGGTATGGACTTATCACAAGGATTTAAGCTTCTTGAGCTTCACGAGCTCATTTTTCCAGTGGTACCATCTTTGATTTAGTGAAATACATGCCTGCCACTGCAATAAACATAAAAATAAATTTTTATTGTAGTAAAGTACACATAATATAAATATTACCATTTCAGCACCAAGTGTGCAGTTTTATGGCATTAAATATATCCACATTGTCGTACAACCATCCCCACCTTCCTACCGTCCATCTCCAAAACTGAAATTCTATACAATAAGACACTAACTCCCTGTTTTCTGTCCCCTCACCTCCTGGGAAACATCATTTTTCTTTCTGTCTTTATGAATTTGACTCTTCTAGGTAACTCATATAAGTGGAATCATACAATATTTATCATTTTATGACTGGCTTATTTCACTTAGCATAGTGTCTTCAAGGTTCATCTATGCTATAGCATGTATCAGATTCCCTGTTTTAAGGCTGAATAATATTCCATTATGTTTAATCATTCCTCCTTCAATACACACTTGGCTGCTTCCATCTTTTGGCTGTTGTGAATAATACTGCTATGAATACTGCTGTGAATAATACTGCTATGAATAATGAAGAGATATCTGTTCAGGTCCTTGCTTTCAATTCTTTTGGGTACATATCCAGAAGTAGAATTGCTGGATAATAGAGTAATTCTTTTTTAATCTTTTGCAGGGGCCATCACACTATTTTCCACAGTAGCTGTATCATTTTAGATTCCCACCAACAATATACAAGGATTCCGATTTCTCCATATCCTCACCAATGATTGTTGTTTCCTTATTTTTTTTGTAATATCCATTCCAATGGATATAAAGTAGTATATCATTGTGATTTTTATTTGCATTTTCTTAATTATTAGTGATATTGAGCATCTTTTCATATGCTGACTGAAGATTTGTCTATCTTCTTTGGAGAAATGTCTGTTTAAGCCTTTGCCCAGTTTTTTCAATTGGATTGCTTGTTTGAATTATAGGAGTTCCTTATACATTATGTATATCAATGCTTTATCAGATATATGGTTTGCAAATACTTGCTCCCATTCTGTGAGTTGTAGCTTTACTCTGTTTATAATGTCTTTTAATGCACAAAAAACTTTAACTTCGATGTAATCCAATTTATTTTTTGTTGTTGCCTATGCTTTTGGTTTCATGACTATTAAATCATCACCAAATGCAAAGTTAAAAAGCTTTTCCTTTTTGTTTTTTTAAGAGTTTTATGATTTCTGGTCTTACTTTTGGGTCTTTGATCCATTTTGAGTTAATATTTGTATATGGTTTATGATAAGGGTCCAATTTTATTCTTTAGCATGTGGATATCCAGTTTTCCCAGTACCATTTTTTGAAGATTGTCCTTTCCCAATTGAAAGGTTTGGCATTCTACTGAAAATCTTTTAACCATGAGTGAGGATTTATTTCTGGGCTCTTTATTCTACTCCATTGGTCCATATGCCTGTCTTTATGCCAGTGCCACAGTCTTTTGATTACTTTAGATTTGTAGTAATTTTTAAAATCAGGAGTGTGAAGCCTCCAGCTTTGCTTTTTTTCAAGTTGTTTTGGCTAGTAAGGGTCCTTTAATATTCCATATAAATTTTAGAATGAATTTTTCAAGTTCTGCAAATAAATAGTAATTAGGATTTTGATGAGGATTATATTGAATTTGTAGACAATTTTAGGTAGTATTGACACCTTAACATTAAGTCTTTGAATCCATAAACACAGGATATCTTTCTTTTTTCTGTCTTCTTCAGTTTCCTTCAGAAATACTTTATAGTTTTCAGTGTACAAGTTTTCTGTCTCTTTGTCAATTTTAAGCATTTTATTCTTTTGATGCTACTGTAAATGCAATTGTTCTCTTAATTTCCTTTTCAGATTGTTCACTGTTACTGAACAGAAACACTACTAATTTTTGTGTACTGATTTTGATTTTTGTATCTTTGTAAGTAAATGATGAATTCATTTATTATTTCTAACCCTTTTTTGTGGAGTCTGTGAAGTTTCTGTATATAAGATCATAACATTTATGAATGGGATGATTTTACTTTTTTTTCTTTCCAATTTGGGATCCTTTTATTTTTCTTACCTGATTGTTCTAACTAGGATTTCTAGGACTATGTTAAATAGAAGTGGCAAAAGTGGGCATCCTTGTCTTGTTCTGTTTTTAAAGGAAAAGTTTTTAGTCTCATCATTGAGTATGATGTTAGCTGTGGGTTTTTCACATATGATCTTTATTATATTGGAGTAATTTCCTTCCAAGATTCCCTCCCACACTTTCATTTATTTACTCTTCAATAAATTTAAATCTTTGAGGTGTACAGCATTACATAGTTTCTCTATCCAATGGTCTTAGGAGGAAGGCTGTTTGGGAACTTGGCATGAACTATGCCACTGTTCCAAACCTATAACTGCCTTATATAGAGGTTTGGAGTTGGAGTCTAGGGTAGAGTTGAGGTCAACTGGAAGGCAGGGAGGCACTAAAAAACTAGAGGCAGAGGCTATTTATGAACCAGTATAGACTATTTCACTATTTTAACAGCTGGTATGGTCATGCCAGTGGTCCAACTGAGTATCAGTCTTCTTCTTGGGTACCATATCCTATTCTAAAGAGTCCTACATAATATTATATGGACCTGTTTTAAATAGTCTTAACTGTGAGAGTCAAGATAATGACATATTTTCATAAAAGGTAGAATTTTTGGTAGAAGTCAAAATAATAACATCTTTTCATAAAAAGTAGAATTTCATAAAAAGTTAATTTCTGATTTGATTTCCTCTTATTTACTACTTCAGGCTGGTCATGTTTACTAAGGATAAAGCATATTTAAAAATCGCTTACTAAAGTGGCCTTCAAATTTCAAGCTAGATTTGCAATCATTTGCCTATGAAAACTAATTTCATCACATATTCTCTTTTTTGGTAATTTGTTATCTACCCTTGAAAGTTAATAACCTCTGGATCAGAATTACATCAAAATTATCTAATTTTATGAGGTCTCTACCCAGTGGTTTTCTCTTGATTTATGTTGCTTTCATAAATTCACAAATTTATATTATTCTAAATGTGATCATAGTTACGTTTTTATAACTTTACTGAGATATAATTCATTGAGATAAAATTTGTTTTTTACAAATTTTAAATTCAGAGGTTTTTAGTAAATTTACAGAGATATGCAACTATCATCTCTATCTAATATTAGAACAAATTATCACCTCAACACCCCTTAGTGGTCACACCCTATTCCATAGTGCCTGGAATCACTAAGCCACTTTTTGTCTCCATGGATTTCTTTATTCTACACATTCCATATAAATGAAAATACACAGCATGTCCTCTGTGACTGGCTTCTTTCATTTATCTTGATGTTTTCAAGGGCCATTTATACTGTAGTATATATCAGTACTTCATTTTTATTGCTGAATAACATTCTATTGCATGTGCATGCTATATTTTGTTTATTCATCATTTGATAGACACTTGGATTGTTTCCATTTTTTCTACTATAATTAATACTGGTATGAATATGTATGCACAAGTTTTGTATGGGTGTATGTTTTCATTTCTTTTGAGTCTATAGCTGGGAGTGTATTTATTGGATCATAGAAAAGGAATTTTTTTTCAAATTTGCCCAACTTTTTGCAAGATTAATATAAATGTCAGTTATTTTCAGAATATAGTATATATGTATTTGTATATATATATGTGTAGATATATATATATACACACATATGCATGTGCATTTATATATGAAATCTCTAGCTTTAAAGAGTGTGAAAATAGTTCTTGGGAAAGATAGCTGAAATAAATATTTAGACATTGCATCAGGATAACAATGCCATCCACAGATTATGTCAAAATCCTGGATTATGAGCAGTGACTTAGACATTTATAGTATTCATCCATTATTACACTTTTAAATGGTAACTCCTTGTTGCCCATTGGCTACTGTAGCTGGAGTCCTCATCTCTAAAGCACTTTTTTTTTTATAGAATGGGATTGATCAAATGAACACATAATGTAGAAAATGTAAAAATATGCCCAATAAATGTTAAGCTTTGAATAAATGACATCTACTCTTTTTCTTCAATATCTTTCAGTCTCATTCCTAAGTTTCTTTCTTTGCTGTGAAATTCTGACAAATTATGGAACCAACAGTTGGTACTTAGTTTAAATGGAATAATCATCAAAGGTATTCTATTGAATTAGCTACTAAAACACTTAATCCTAATCCCCAATATGTCTCATATGTGAGGCAATAAAGACAAAAATAACTTCATGCCTCTTGTAAATTTTATTCCCCAAATCAATTCTATCAATGTCACTAATGACATCTCTATATGTAAATTTGATACTCTACATTTTTGAGAATACGAACTATCTTTCCATGTTCATAAATTTGGCTCCAAATGCAGTTCTAATAGTGCTCTTCAAAATTAGAATAATCTTTTATATATTTTAGAGCAAAATTACAAAGCACCTACTTAAAATATCAAAATCATATGTAATGCTTACCTGACTTTTGAATCATTCTCAAAATTTACATATTAGATTTGGCTTCCTTGTAGGTGGGTTATTTCTTTTACTGTTCCTCTTTTGAGAATCATGATAAAACAAATAAAAAACCTTTAAACATTCATCTAACCTTTCATGGTCACTGTGTGGTTTAGCCAGATATTATCATTTTGTAATATGTATTTCTGCCCCTTCATGCTTGGGTGGGTGTTATTTCTGAAGAGGTTTAAGCCCATTTCCAAATCTCCAATCATCCATAGTTGATATTTCTTTGGAGCCTGAAAGTAAAGCCAACACAGTGAGCATGAAATCTTAAACAGCAGGATGGTACTGCGGGTCAACCCTTGTAACTCCTTCTTGCGATAAAGGGGAGAGGCTTTATGAGCACAACACAGAAAGTATTTGTGCGGCTTTTAAAAAGTCACTGCAATGGGGTATGACTTTTGGAGGCAGAGCTCGAATAGGAAGTTATTACTGCCAAGTTTATTCTGTAACTTCTCTGCTTAACTCCCTAGTCACATTGCCAAGAGAGAAAAGAGGCTACGCTTGGCCCTTAGCAGGCAACTGGAGCAGACAACTTCTCCCCTTGACTATGGGAGTTCTAACATTGCAGGAAAAGGTGGGATAAAAAAACTGGAGATGTTTCGATCTTCCTGTGGAAAACCTTGTCTTTAAAAGTTTTGGGTTGTGAACAATGTCAGGTAGATACCAAAATACACCTTACTTTCTACATATATCCTGATACAGTGAGTAATGGAGAACAGAAAAAGAGAAAGAGAGGCTGAGAATAGAATTGACTCAAGAATATTCAGTGACTAACACAGAATTTGATGAACTCAAGAGGAGACCTAGGCAAGGCTCAAGATGGATGAGATCTCTCAGCTGTTCCCATCTCATGGTTTCATTATTGCCAGAGTGAGATGGGACTAGATCCTGAGATTAATTCCAGAACCACTGTGTGGTTAGATTTGTTTGATAAAATTTCAAAATAGCAAGAGTTCAAATTCCGGCTCTTCCACCTACTAAAGTGCAAGCTACTAAATTTTAGGGTGCCTTGGTTTATCTGTAAAATGGGAATGATAACATTACTTCACTAATGATGTTATGTCATTTGGGATATTTGGTCCCATTCATTTCCTCACATATACCCGCAATGCTAGAATTCCCATGCTCATTCTTAAAAATTGCCTGCTCCAATGATTGCAATAGACAAGGAATGAATTTTTCTTTCTGAGTAGCATCATTAACGGGTTAGGAAGAAGAGTTATAAGACACCATGGCACTCAGCTTAAATAAAACAATATAAATCATACCAGTAATGTATTACTAGAGGTGTTAGAATTACCCCAGACTTTATACAAAGCACATACAATTGTGTTGGCATGTAACAACATTTAGTAAATGTTAGTGATCAGACTGTTTCAGTTTTTAATTATATTTAAGAATCAATGTAAATTTGCTGAATGATGTAGGTTGATTCTCAACAAATGTTAATCAATAGTGTTATGATCATTAAACAGTTCTAAGAGTCCACTTCAGGTATGATCAAGGGATATTATTCAAATTGCCAGCTCTAAAAGCAATGATCATCCTCAACAGTATTGAGCTTCTAGGGCTGACCAGGTGAGCAATGTCCCTTACGGATTGTAGCAGCAGAGTTAAGCTCATTCCTTCCTGGTCAATCCTTATGCTAGCAGGACCACTGGGATTGGGATCCATGTTCATTGCCTTGGAGTGGCAGTTGTGCCATGCATGTTTCTTCTTAGGGTCCTCAATTTAACTTTCAATCTCCATATTACTTTAGTGGTGAAAAATTCTTTTTATGGTTTCTAGAATATTGGAAGATTACAGGCTCTGCATATCTCCAGCAAGCAACGTTTCACTCATCCATGCTAGGCTTTCATTTCTTCCAGGATTGACTATTTTAATTTGTTCCTGGTGGCATTCCAGATTGTTTGCTAAACTGGCTGCAGATGGTTTTGAATGCTGCTGCTGCCAGCGTTCTTACTAGGACTTGATCTACAGATCATATTTCTCCCATCTTACAGTCTCTATCTTGGCTGCCTCCTAGACAGCATATGGTTTTTAAAATCCTTTTAATGACCTATAAAGCTCTCAATAGCCCTGATTCTGTTTACCTTTCTGACCTTTTAACTTTTTTACACCCCAACACAGACTCTTGAGTCATCCAATACGATGTTTCATAGCGCGAAACTGATGCTAGTGGGCTGATAATTGAGTTACGGTGCGGGCTTCCCTTGGCCAGTCCCAGGCACTGAATGAAGGGTGCAGAAAGAGCGCAGATTTTTGTGGCTAATAATGTTAGATATATTTAAGGACTAAGCAATTTTCTTGAATTCTTACCTTACCTTATTGAGATGTCTTTAGTTATTTCTTAAGTGTTTTTGTTTGTCTGTTTTTAATAATCTGGCTGGAGAAGTTAAATTAATGTGAAGGCCCCTCAAATGAGTACTTAGTGGGTGAGGTTTAGAGCAGTCATTGAATGAAAAAGTGCTGGAAGGAGACACAGCTGTGTGTAATGACCCTAGTTGTCCTTAGAAATAAAACAATATAACACATTTATCTGCTAGACCCACAGGCTGTAAAACCACAAACCGCAGCAAGGCACTTTTGGGCACCATCTGACGTGGTAGTAGGGACGATCAAATTATTCTCTGGGCATTGGAGGAGTAAAAAAAAAAAAAAAAAACAAAAAAAAAAAACCTAACTTAGTCCGTCCTCTTCCCCATCTTAATTACCATAAGTAGCAAGCAGGATTTGTTTGCGTTTCCTTGGTTGCTTCTTATCTATCTTTTCATAACTTCTCATATAAATTTAGCCAGGAACTAAATGGAAAACTATTTTTAATACATACTGTTGTGTTTTTCTTTTTTCTTTTGGGCCGGGGTAGGGGTCAGAGTGGGTGGGATGGGTAATTATTCTTGTTTTCCAAGTGTGGGAAGCAACTGAAAAATAAGACATAGAAAACAGAGAATTAGAGGTCAAATGCAAGCTTTATTATTAAGAAATCTGAGTGACGAGTATGGCAATAGATCTTCAATCAAATCAACCTGCTAATACTTTCTCTTCCCTTAAACCTGGACTTAACTCACATGAAGGAGAGTTTGGTCTTTAGAGTAGTCATACATACCCAAATCACCACCTAGCACTAGGGCCAAGGAGGAAGAAGACAACAAGCCTCTCACCCTTTATGATTCAGTTTTTTAAGAAATTAGCTGAAAGAATTCTACTTCTGGGAATAGTGAGTTAGATTATTTGGATTATCTCCTCCTGTTGAAAACAGTAAGATATAGTTGAATGATATGCTCATTGCATATCGATTATATATAGTATGATATGTATTATATGGATAATATATATTAATGATTATATATTTTTATAATTACTAATTTATATGTAATATATATTAGTGGGAAACTGCACATCAAAGATTAAATATTTTGGAAAAGTCTAAACCTAGAAAAGCAAGCAGACGAACAGAATATCAGAGCATGAAAGCTGTTTGTTTATTCGTTTTGTGTTGTGAGGATATGTGAGAGTCACACATTCTTGGGCTTCTTGGTCTTCTGTATGTTTCTAGCCATTGGATATAGTGAAAGGACATCTTTTGGGGACAGATTTTATAATGCAGAGACCTAGATCCAAAGTAATTTGATACCCCTTTTTTTTCACAGAAATCTTATATAGTAAATGTATCAAATTTAATAAAGCATCTCATTGTCCAACAACAAAAAAACCCCAAATTAACATCAAGTTTTTATTTTTCATTTTTTAAAAATTTTATTTGAGAGAGAAAGAGCAAGAGCACACAAGCAAGGAGGAGAGGCAGAGGAGAGGGAAAAGGAGACTCCCTGCTGAACAGGGAGCCTGATGCAGGGCTTGATCCCAGGATCCTGAGAGCATGACTTGAGCTGAAGGCAGACACTTAACCGACTGAGCCACCCAGGTGCTCCTGGTTTTGTTTTTGTTTTTACAAAAGATTCTCTCCATAATTTATGACTTTGTCTCCTACATTAAGCTAGGACCTAAAAAAGTCTCACTCTGAGGAGATAAAGGCAACCCATATTTGAAAGTGTCTTCATCTTTCTTCCCAAATACAGAAAAGTCTGCTTTAGGGAGAAAAGTAGGAGAATATGAAAAAAAGGGGAAAATATCTAAGAACTTACGTGAATCTTCCTTATTATTATTATTATTATTATTATTATTATTAGCCCCAGGTTTGAGGTGATTCCTAATGGGTAATACTGCCAGGTATTTCTAGTAGAGGACACATTCACCCTAGGATTTAGGGAATCTCCAGGTAATGAAAACAAATGGAACAAAAGCATTGGCTGCCATCCTGCCAAAGATAAATAATTAAAAGGAAGCAAAGCAGTATAAGTGAGAACCAGCAAAAAAAGAGATTTCAAGTATTAAACTTACCAAAGATTATAAAACATCTATATTTTCTATGTTAAACAAAATAATTAACAGAATTCTGTTTCTGATTTGACAGTTTAAGCTCTATAAGACTTAGTCATTGTAAACTACTAGAAAACTGGGGAAAATGTATGAAACAATTGTTTTTAGACATTGAAAACAGTTCAGAACTATGTGCTCTGCAAGGAGGGAATCAAAGGTAGTGAGCCCCACAATCACAGCAGCTCTGTGTCTGATAGCAATTTCTGAATTGATACAAAGATAGGAAACCCAAATGGAGTTCAGCAAATTTACTTTGTTGAAACAGAGAACTTGCAAGTAGAAAGTATCCTGGAGGGTATCATGCAGAGAAAGAGCTGTAGGAATCTGCATATAGATTTCCTTCAGCCTTTGCCTTGACACTCATCTGCACGTATGTAAGGTGAAACTCCAAAGATCATGCAAATAAACCCCAAAGAGTATAAGAGGAACAATTACTAGGGAATAGTAAACTGAACAGTGTTAAAAGTCCACAAAGACTGGGAGTCATTTGAGTTTCCACCAGTTATAGTGGAGAGATCTTGTAGAATATATTAGCATCTAATTAGAAATGTAAAAAGGTAAAAAAGTAGTAGTAGGACTAAAGAAAGGCTAGAGTAAAGCTACTCTATTTTGATCCTACAGAAGTTTGAAAAGAGCCCCAGAAAAGATCAAGATCAAGCTAATTCGCAAGTACCATAACTCCTTGCCAGAACAAAGCCCATAACTCTAAAGGAATATAACAAAATCCAGTACTAAAAAATCAAATTTAGGATGTATGGGATCTAATAAAAGTTAGTAGACTTGTGAAGAAACAGGAAGAAAAAAAGGAAGAATGCTTACCTATGAGAAAAAGCAATAAACAGAAATAGACCTAGAAATGACAGAGATAACGAAATTAGCAGATAAGGATTTTAAAAGACTCCTTATCAATGAGCTCCATACCTCAAGGATTTAAAGGGAAACAACAAAAAAGTACCAAATTCAAGGTACTTACAAGACAATGGGAAATTTAACTCTGGATTTTTGATCATAGTAACAACTTTCAAAGTTTAATCTGTGATAATATTATTGCAGTTATTTTTGAAAAATTCTTTCTTTTAGAAATACATATTAAAATACAGATAAAGTGAAATGTTCTCCAGGAATTGCTTCAAAATGTTACAGGTATGGAATAAATGAGAGAAGATATTCTAAGATTGGCTGTGAGTTGATAATATTGAAGCTGTGTGAGTATTAAGTTTACTGTATCTATTTCAGTGTTCTCAGGCCCTTACGTTATTTGAGAAGAGGGCAAATGTTTTGATTAGTTTTGCTAAGTATGCATGCTTTAATTCCTAATATAACCATTTGAGGAATAGAACCTAAAAGGTAAAAAAAAAAAAAAAAAGGGCAATTGGTACAAATATTTAGCAATACAAAAGTAAGTAATAGAGATAAGGAAAAATAATATTTATCACGGACAAATGCATAGTAGATATTAACGCAAATATATCAGTATTCACAGAATGCAAAGGGAATAAAAGTTAAAAGATAAAGATTTTCTGAATGAATGTTTTAAAAATCCAGTGATACCACTTAAAAGAAAAACACTTAAAATCTAAGGGTATGGAAAGGTTGAAAATCTGAAAGTGAGAATTTATACACTAGGCGAATACTTACCATTAGAAAATTTTTGTAGCCACATTAAAAATACGCAAATTAGATTTTAGATAAAATCATTAAGGGAGACAAAGAGGGTCACTTCATACTGATAAGAAGAAGATTAAATTTATCAAGAAAATATAACAATTTAAAATTTGTATGCACCTAATAACATAGCCTCAAGATATAGAAAGCAAAAATTTTCCATTTACTGAATCATAACAATTTCAAAGAATTGACATGATATAAGGAATATTTTCTGGTAAAAAGGCAAATAAAAGTTAAAAGTCAATAAAAAAAGAGAACTAGACAATTCCTAAATACTTGAGAATAAATCTTCCAGGAGTTAAAAAGAAATAAAAATAGAAATAATATATTTTGCACTAAACGATAAAGCTTTTACATGTTGAAATATACACACTGGAACTAGAGTAGTATTTAGAGAGCATTGCCTTAAGCACCTTTATTAGAAAATATGAAAGGTTAAAAGTACCCATTTCAGAAGTCTGAAAATAAACACCGAAAGAAACCCAAATAAAGAGGAAAGACTGCAATAAAGATTGGAAAATAGTGATATAGAACAGGAACATAACAATGGTGAAAGTCAAGATAAAAGATTACCGAGTGGCAGAGTATAAACTACTAAGGAAGGTCAAGAGAACTCAAACCAGTATAGCGACAGCGTTGAGCCGAGAGAAGTCACCCAACGAAGAAAGGGCCTTGGAAGAGGGTCCTCCTATAAGGATGAGGTCAGACTTCAGGGAGACATTGTGGCTACGGCCCACTCCTGTCAGAGAAATTTGCTGAGGGGCCAGGGTTGGTAAACAGGAAACCAGCCCCCATAGTGCCAGTAAAACTCACTAAGATCCTGACTGCTGGGGGGTGCTGTGAAACTCCCTGAACAGCCATCCACTGAATTGCCACCAAAACTCAATGTAGGGTGAGTGTCGTCAGGTGTCCCTGATGCTACCGGAGGATGTAAGCCACAGGAGCAAAAATCAGAAGACACTGGAAGCGGGAAGAAAAAGCCCCTTATTCCTGCAGTGGCCCCCTCCCGGGCTTTCTACTCGAAAGCTTCACACTGTGTTAGCTGGCAAAGGAGAAATATGTGCAGAGCGCGCTCCAGCATCACAGAGCTAGGACAAGGAAGGGGAAGAGACACAGCGAATCAGTCACTGACATACATGGACTGTTCTATGGCAATGAAAGGAAACAGATTGCAACTGGCCATGACATCTTTCAAATGTAATGTTACCTTAAAGAAGCAAATTTCCAAGGATGTATACACTATGATTCCATTTTATTTATTTATTTATTTATTTATTTATTTATTTATTTATTTATATATTATTTTATTTATTTATTTATTCATGAGAGACACACACACGGGGAGGGGGGTGCAGAGACACAGGCAGAGGGAGAAGCAGGCTCCACACAGGGAGCCCAATGTGGGACTCGATCCCAGGCCCCCAGGATCAGGGGCTGAAGGTGGTGCTAAACCACTGAGCCACCCGGGCTGCCCTGATTCCATTTTATATCAAGTTGCAAAACAAGGGTGGTTAATACATGAAGTACGGCAAGAACATAATTGCCGTAAAGTCCCTGTCATATCTCCAGGAGGGAAGGAAACCGATGTGGTCAATAAGAGCTGCTCGGTGGTTTCAGGTGGGGGCGGTCGTACCAGCCATACCCTTGTCTTGATCTGGATGGTGAGCACAAGATGTGTGTCCTTTATAGTAATTTGTTGAATTATATTTATATATTTAATAGTGCTATTGATAGAGCTACACCAGCTTGCTGTTCAGTGTTTGCCTATTTTCATCCTTTATGTTCAACCACCTTAAATAGTTAGATGTGTTATATCTCTTTCGACAGAACTCCGGGGATTCGCTAGGTGGGGGGGCATGAGCTGAGTGTGGAAGAAACAGTGGCTCTTGGGGGCAACTCTACGTTACATTTTGATGATGAATCTCGGTGCTAGAGCCTACGGAAGTGTAAATCACTTGTGCATATAAATAAACTGGAGCTCAGAGAAGTGAGTGATTAGCACAGGATCCCATGACGACCAGGGGCCTGGACCTCACAAACCTCCAGGCTGCCAGTTCAGGGCTATTGCTATTACCCCGCGATATTTTAATGTATTTTACCTATTACGTACCTTCAGAGAAGGCGTGCTAGCATTAAGAGGAGTCTAAGTGGGAACAAGTGTTGATCCTATGCAGTTCTCTCTGTAATTTATAATTCTAAAACGTTCTGAACACCCTTAAGAGGGGCAGGCTACTTTGATCACTTTTCTTTTAGGTTATAGTCCAACAACAGAAATAAGCATATATGTAAGTTTTGTCAGACTAGATTAGTGATTCTTGGAAGCGAGGGCCATGTTTCCCACTTCTACTCTTCCCTCCACAGGGGCTATCATAATGCGGGACATGAGGAGGAGCTGCCTTTCTTCGTATTTATAGAAAAGCAGGCATGTACTGTAGAAGACCTATGGGTACATTTCCACATGCTTTTTCATTTTCTTTAACCTGAGAATTGTTTCCACTCTTTAGATAGGTTAGTTCTGTTCAAACTGGTATATTCCTCTACCAACGCCCTGAACCCACAGTTTACTCGATGTGGTCCTGATGTGGCCTAAGATTTTATGGATCCTATAGCTCTATGGGATAGTTTGGAGTTGTGTATTCACATGGATTCTTTTTTTGCTTGGAGGTGTCAACAAAATTCGAGAGCCAATTTGAGCTAAATAGCAATTACCGTCTCATGAAACTCAGAATTCTAGGAATAAAGCCAACTTCAGGCATAGCTGCATCCTAGAGATCAGAGATTATCATTAGGGGTCTTTCTTGGTCTTCTGCATGTTTCTACTTGACTTCATTCTCTAGGCAGGCTCTCTCCTTGTGGCAGTCATGGGACTGGAGTCCCTATTAGCTCCAGGGAAAAGCCTTAAGAAATACAGAGTGGCCAGTGTAGAATCATGTGATCGCATTGCAATGGCCGGCCTTGGGTGTAGTTCTCTCCCTTTTGTGTCTAGAGAAAGGCATGGTAGTTTCAATGGATGTCCACTGGGACCATAGGGATGGGACAGACGGTATTCTCCGAAAGAACAGGGTGCTATAAGCCACAGAGGGGAGCCCGACACGCACAGATGGCAAACACCATGGCTTTCATAGTCCATTATGGGGTCAGGATTACTGCTCTAGGGACACCTGGGTGGTTCAGCGGTTGAGCATCTGCCTTTGGCTCAGGTCATGACCCCGGGGTCCTGGGATCGAGTCCTGCATCGGGCTCCCTGCAGGGAGCCTGCTTCTCCCTCTACCTCTATCTCTGCCTCTCTCTGTGTGTCTCTCATGAATCAATAAATAAGATCTTAAAAAAATAAAGAGATCACTACTCTAGAAAACATCATCTTATTGTAGTGTGGCCCATATATCATGCAAAGAAATGTACAAAGAATAATCTAAAAAAATATTCAGTAGGAGGAAGATTACTTAGAAAAAATAACACTTTTTGACTTGTAAGATGTTTTAATGTTTTATACAAGATTTAAAAAACAAACAAAAAAGACCTCTTGGTCTCAGGTGCTCCTAAAATTTTCTGCTGGAAATTTAAATTGGTATAACATTTCTGGAAAACAATTTTGTCATTCTATAACCAGAGACTTAAAAGACCTCGTAGAGTTTAACCTAGGTACTTAGCTAGGTATATATCCTTCTACTATATATCCTAGATATATACATCCTAAGGAAATAATTGGCAAATTTTTATACACGAAAGATTGCGTATAAAAATGCTGATCATCAGAATATCAGAAGTGATGAAAATCAGAAAGATTACATGTACTGCAATAGGAGAATGGTTTAAAAATGTCACGGCAGAGGGAGGAGCAAGATGGCGGAAGAGCAGGGTCCCCAAATCACCTGTCTCCACCAAACTACCTAGAAAACCTTCAAATTATCCTGAAAATCTATGAATTCGGCCTGAGATTTAAAGAGAGACCAGCTGGAATGCGACAGTGAGAAGAGTTCGCGCTTCTATCAAGGTAGGAAGACGGGGAAAAAGAAATAAAGGAACAAAGGCCTCCAAGGGGGAGGGGCCCCGCGAGGAGCCGGGCTGAGGCCGGGGCGAGTGTCCCCAGGACAGGAGAGCCCCGTCCCGGAGGAGCAGGAGCTGCACCGACCTTCCCGGGGGAAAGGGGCTCGCGGGGAGTGGGAGCAGGAACCAGGAGGGCGGGGATGCCCTCGGGCTCCCCGGGACAGTAACAGAGCAGGAGAGTGCGCCGAGCTCCCTAAGGGCTGCAGCGCGCACCGCGGGACCCGGCGGGACCCGGAGCAGCTGGAGGGGCTCGGGCGGCGGCTCCGCGGAGGGGGCTGCGCGGCCCCGGGAGCAGCTCGGAGGGGCTCGGGCAGAAGAAGAGGCTCCGTGCGGAGGGGGCTGCGCGGTTCCAGGAGCAGCTCGGAGGGGCTCGGGGGCGGCTCCGCGGAGGGGGCTGCGCGGCCCCGGGAGCAGCTCGGAGGGGCTCGGGCAGAGGAAGAGGCTCCGTGCGGAGGGGCTTGCGCGGTTCCAGGAGCAGCTCGGAGGGGCTCGGGGGCGGCTCCGCGGAGGGGGCTGCGCGGCCCGGGAGCGCGAATCCACCAGCGCAGGCCCCGGAGCACAGGGCGCCGGGACACAGCCCAGGATCCCGCCTCCCCCGGGACAGGCAGAGGCCGGGAGGGCCCAGGACAGCGAGGACGCTCCTGCCCCGAGCTGAGCACATCAGCGGCCCCGCCCCGGAGCCTCCAGGCCCTGCAGACGGAGTTCCTGCCGGAGCTGAATCCAGGTTTCCAGAGCTGCCCCGCCACTGGGGCTGTTCCTCCTGCGGCCTCACGGGGTAAACAACCCCCACCGAGCCCTGCACCAGGCAGGGGCACAGCAGCTCCCCCAACTGCTAACACCTGAAAATCAGCACAGCAGGCCCCTCCTCCCCCAGAACACCAGCTAGACGGACAACTTCCAGGAGAAGCCAAGGGACTTAAAGTACACAGAATCAGAAGATACTCCCCGGTGGTTCTTTTTTTGTTTGTTTGTTTTTGTTTTTGTTTTTGTTTTGTTTTGCTTTTTGATTTGTTTCCTTCCCCCACCCCCTTTTTTTCTCCTTTCTTTTTCTTTCTCTTTTTCTTCTTCTTTTTTTTTTTTCGTTTTTTTTTTCTTTTTCTTCCCTTTTTTTTTTCTCTTTCTCTTTTCTTTCCTTCTTTCTCTCCTCTCTTTTTCTCTTTTTCCCAATACAACTTGCTTTTGGCTACTCTGCACTGAGCAAAATGACTAGAAGGAAAACCTCACCTCAAAAGAAAGAATCAGAAACAGTCCTCTCTCCCACAGAGTTACAAAATCTGGATTACAATTCAATGTCAGAAAGCCAATTCAGAAGCACTATTATACAGCTACTGGTGGCTCTAGAAAAAAGTATAAAGGACTCAAGAGACTTCATGACTGCAGAATTTAGAGCTAATCAGGCAGAAATTAAAAATCAATTGAATGAGATGCAATCCAAACTAGAAGTCCTAATGACGAGGGTTAACGAGGTGGAAGAACGAGTGAGTGACCTAGAAGACAAGTTGATAGCAAAGAGGGAAACTGAGGAAAAAAGAGACAAACAATTAAAAGACCATGAAGATAGATTAAGGGAAATAAACGACAGCCTGAGGAAGAAAAACCTACGTTTAATTGGGGTTCCCGAGGGCGCCGAAAGGGACAGAGGGCCAGAATATGTATTTGAACAAATTCTAGCTGAAAACTTTCCTAATCTGGGAAGGGAAACAGGCATTCAGATCCAGGAAATAGAGAGATCCCCCCCTAAAATCAATAAAAACCGTTCAACACCTCGACATTTAATTGTGAAGCTTGCAAATTCCAAAGATAAGGAGAAGATCCTTAAAGCAGCAAGAGACAAGAAATCCCTGACTTTTATGGGGAGGAGTATTAGGGTAACAGCAGACCTCTCCACAGAGACCTGGCAGGCCAGAAAGGGCTGGCAGGATATATTCAGGGTCCTAAATGAGAAGAACATGCAACCAAGAATACTTTATCCAGCAAGGCTCTCATTCAAAATGGAAGGAGAGATAAAGAGCTTCCAAGACAGGCAGCAACTAAAAGAATATGTGACCTCCAAACCAGCTCTGCAAGAAATTTTAAGGGGGCCTCTTAAAATTCCCCTTTAAGAAGAAGTTCAGTGGAACAGTCCACAAAAACAAAGACTGAATAGATATCATGATGACACTAAACTCATATCTCTCAATAGTAACTCTGAATGTGAACGGGCTTAATGACCCCATCAAAAGGCGCAGGGTTTCAGACTGGATAAAAAAGCAGGACCCATCTATTTGCTGTCTACAAGAGACTCATTTTAGACAGAAGGACACCTACAGCCTGAAAATAAAAGGTTGGAGAACCATTTACCATTCGAATGGTCCTCAAAAGAAAGCAGGGGTAGCCATCCTTATATCAGATAAACTAAAATTTACCCCAAAGACTGTAGTGAGAGATGAAGAGGGACACTATATCATACTTAAAGGATCTATTCAACAAGAGGACTTAACAATCCTCAATATATATGCTCCGAATGTGGGAGCTGCCAAATATATAAATCAATTATTAACCAAAGTAAAGAAATACTTAGATAATAATACACTTATACTTGGTGACTTCAATCTAGCTCTTTCTATACTCGATAGGTCTTCTAAGCACAACATCTCCAAAGAAACGAGAGCTTTAAATGATACACTGGACCAGATGGATTTCACAGATATCTACAGAACTTTACATCCAAACTCAACTGAATACACATTCTTCTCAAGCGCACATGGAACTTTCTCCAGAATAGACCACATATTGGGTCACAAATCGGGTCTGAACCGATACCAAAAGATTGGGATTGTCCCCTGCATATTCTCGGACCATAATGCCTTGAAATTAGAACTAAATCACAACAAGAAGTTTGGAAGGACCTCAAACACATGGAGGTTAAGGACCATCCTGCTAAAAGATAAAAGGGTCAACCAGGAAATTAAGGAAGAATTAAAAAGATTCATGGAAACTAATGAGAATGAAGATACAACCGTTCAAAATCTCTGGGATGCAGCAAAAGCAGTCCTAAGGGGGAAATACATCGCAATACAAGCATCCATTCAAAAACTGGAAAGAACTCAAATACAAAAGCTAACCTTACACATAAAGGAGCTAGAGAAAAAACAGCAAATAGATCCTACACCCAAGAGAAGAAGGGAGATAATAAAGATTCGAGCAGAACTCAACGAAATCGAGACCAGAAGAACTGTGGAACAGATCAACAGAACCAGGAGTTGGTTCTTTGAAAGAATTAATAAGATAGATAAACCATTAGCCAGCCTTATTAAAAAGAAGAGAGAGAAGACTCAAATTAATAAAATCATGAATGAGAAAGGAGAGATCACTACCAACACCAAGGAAATACAAACGATTTTAAAAACATATTATGAACAGCTATACGCCAATAAATTAGGCAATCTAGAAGAAATGGACGCATTCCTGGAAAGCCACAAACTACCAAAACTGGAACAGGAAGAAATAGAAAACCTGAACAGGCCAATAACCAGGGAGGAAATTGAAGCAGTCATCAAAAACCTCCCAAGACACAAGAGTCCAGGGCCAGATGGCTTCCCAGGAGAATTCTATCAAACGTTTAAAGAAGAAATCATACCTATTCTCCTAAAGCTGTTTGGAAAGATAGAAAGAGATGGAGTACTTCCAAATTCGTTCTATGAAGCCAGCATCACCTTAATTCCAAAGCCAGACAAAGACCCCGCCAAAAAGGAGAATTACAGACCAATATCCCTGATGAACATGGATGCAAAAATTCTCAACAAGATACTGGCCAATAGGATCCAACAGTACATTAAGAAAATTATTCACCATGACCAAGTAGGATTTATCCCTGGGACACAAGGCTGGTTCAACACCCGTAAAACAATCAATGTGATTCATCATATCAGCAAGAGAAAAACCAAGAACCATATGATCCTCTCATTGGATGCAGAGAAAGCATTTGACAAAATACAGCATCCATTCCTGATTAAAACTCTTCAGAGTGTAGGGATAGAGGGAACATTCCTCGACATCTTAAAAGCCATCTATGAAAAGCCCACAGCAAATATCATTCTCAATGGGGAAGCACTGGGAGCCTTTCCCCTAAGATCAGGAACAAGACAGGGATGTCCACTCTCACCACTGCTATTCAACATAGTACTGGAAGTCCTAGCCTCAGCAATCAGACAACAAAAAGACATTAAAGGCATTCAAATTGGCAAAGAAGAAGTCAAACTCTCTCTCTTCGCCGATGACATGATACTCTACATAGAAAACCCAAAAGTCTCCACCCCAAGATTGCTAGAACTCATACAGCAATTCGGTAGCGTGGCAGGATACAAAATCAATGCCCAGAAGTCAGTGGCATTTCTATACACTAACAATGAGACTGAAGAAAGAGAAATTAAGGAGTCAATCCCATTTACAATTGCACCCAAAAGCATAAGATACCTAGGAATAAACCTCACCAAAGATGTAAAGGATCTATACCCTCAAAACTATAGAACACTTCTGAAAGAAATTGAGGAAGACACAAAGAGATGGAAAAATATTCCATGCTCATGGATTGGCAGAATTAATATTGTGAAAATGTCAATGTTACCCAGGGCAATATACACGTTTAATGCAATCCCTATCAAAATACCATGGACTTTCTTCAGAGAGTTAGAACAAATTATTTTAAGATTTGTGTGGAATCAGAAAAGACCCCGAATAGCCAGGGGAATTTTAAAAAAGAAAACCATATCTGGGGGCATCACAATGCCAGATTTCAGGTTGTACTACAAAGCTGTGGTCATCAAGACAGTGTGGTACTGGCACAAAAACAGACACATAGATCAGTGGAACAGAATAGAGAATCCAGAAGTGGACCCTGAACTTTATGGGCAACTAATATTCGATAAAGGAGGAAAGACTATCCATTGGAAGAAAGACAGTCTCTTCAATAAATGGTGCTGGGAAAATTGGACATCCACATGCAGAAGAATGAAACTAGACCACTCTCTTTCACCATACACAAAGATAAACTCAAAATGGATGAAAGATCTAAATGTGAGACAAGATTCCATCAAAATCCTAGAGAAGAACACAGGCAACACCCTTTTTGAACTCGGCCATAGTAACTTCTTGCAAGATACATCCACAAAGGCAAAAGAAACAAAAGCAAAAATGAACTATTGGGACTTCATCAAGATAAGAAGCTTTTGCACAGCAAAGGATACAGTCAACAAAACTCAAAGACAACCTACAGAATGGGAGAAGATATTTGCAAATGACATATCAGATAAAGGGCTAGTTTCCAAGATCTATAAAGAACTTCTTAAACTCAACACCAAAGAAACAAACAATCCAATCATGAAATGGGCAAAAGACATGAACAGAAATCTCACAGAGGAAGACATAGACATGGCCAACATGCATATGAGAAAATGCTCTGCATCACTTGCCATCAGGGAAATACAAATCAAAACTACAATGAGATACCACCTCACACCAGTGAGAATGGGGAAAATTAACAAGGCAGGAAACAACAAATGTTGGAGAGGATGCGGAGAAAAGGGAACCCTCCTACACTGTTGGTGGGAATGTGAACTGGTGCAGCCACTCTGGAAAACTGTGTGGAGGTTCCTCAAACAGTTAAAAATATACCTGCCCTACGACCCAGCAATTGCACTGTTGGGGATTTACCCCAAAGATACAAATGCAATGAAACGCCGGGACACCTGCACCCCGATGTTTCTAGCAGCAATGGCCACTATAGCCAAACTGTGGAAGGAGCCTCGGTGTCCAACGAAAGATGAATGGATAAAGAAGATGTGGTTTATGTATACAATGGAATATTACTCAGCTATTAGAAATGACAAATACCCACCATTTGCTTCAACGTGGATGGAACTGGAGGGTATTATGCTGAGTGAAGTAAGTCAGTCGGAGAAGGACAAACATTATATGTTCTCATTCATTTGGGGAATATAAATAATAGTGAAAGGGAAAATAAGGGAAGGGAGAAGAAATGTGTGGGAAATATCAGAAAGGGAGACAGAACGTAAAGACTGCTAACTCTGGGAAACGAACTAGGGGTGGTAGAAGGGGAGGAGGGCGGGGGGTGGGAGTGAATGGGTGACGGGCACTGGGTGTTATTCTGTATGTTAGTAAATTGAACACCAATAAAAAAAAAAAAAAAAAAAAATAAATCAGAGATTCCCACGGCAAAAAAAAAAAAAAAAAAAAAAAAAAAAAAATGTCACGGCATATCCAAATAATAGAATATTACACAACCATTACAACTTCCATATATTCAAAATGCTCAGATGAAGAATCCAGATTCAAAACTGCTCATTAAAATCCATATTTCAAAAAAAATAAAATAAAATCCATATTTCATGTTTATAAATAGGTATATTTATATGGTTATAGCAAAATGGCAACAGCTTCTTTCTGGGGAGAGAGATTACGCGTGGTTCTACATTAACATTTATATTTTTACATATATAAAATTTACATTTTATACATATTTACATTTTATATATATATAATAATATTTCTATTTTTCTAAGTAGATAATCTATAGTTACCATAGATTTTTTTGGAAATTCTTTGTCTGCTGAAAACTATATCCTAGTTAACTTTAATCGTGCTATCAGACACTGTCAGTTAAACATTCCAGGCGCCTTGTCACTAGCTGGGCTATGACAGCAGTAGACTGACTCCTTCCCACGGAGCTCAGTGCAAAGGAGAACAGCTAAGAAGCTCTCAGAGCTGAGCACACAAGCGGGTTTGCGAACAAGCGAGGAGAAAGCCACTTGGACACCCGGAATGTGACAGTAGAGTCAGGGTAACAAGCATATCCCCTTCATCATTCCTAGGTGGCACTAGGGGACCTAAGCTTCCTGCGGGCAGGGTCTGTGTCCCCGTCCCCCCAGCGTGGCTGACAGGTGCAGGATGCTCAAGGAGTGGTCATCGAACACGTCCCTCTTTCCCCCCGCGTAAGTAACAACTCAACGAACTATGCCAGCGAGCCCTGAGACACTTTCTCACTCTCCACCTCTGTCTCTGAAATGTCTCAGTGTTGGCACATGTGGAGAGAGGCCTGTCGGTTTGTGTTGATGGAGAAGAGAAGGATGCACGTGAGGCCTGGAGGTTCTCCAGCTGATTCCCGCCCTCTCGGCTGCTGTGACATGGTTGTCGTGCAAATGGCACGTAAACGATGACCGAACAACACTAACATCAAACAAAAGGAGCCCGTGGATTTTCTGAGCAACCAGGAATAATTTGCCAGGTGCAGGCGTGCAGGCCGCACACTCAGGCTGCCATTCGTAAGTTCTGACATTTGGCGATAAATATTGGGAGGGGGCCACGTCAGCAGTCCTGGGGGCGGGTGAACTGCAGTTACTTGATTTATGGAGTTCCAAATCAGGACAGAAACTCCTTCCTCGCCTCGAGTACATGCAGCGATTCTTGGCAGTAGGTACGGATGGAATAGAGCTTACCTAAACCTGCTTTCCATTGACTTTGACCCTTGTGTTTGCTGCCGCTAAGGAATCGAAAATGACTAAAGGCAGCAAATAAAACCTGTGGCCAGGACATAGCTCTGCAATTGTTTGGCAAAGGTTAGGCTCACTGAGTGAATGGGGAAAGAAAAACAACCTAGGAATCCACAGATCGAAAAGATTTAAATGTGTTTGTTACAGCATGTGCCCCCAGATGCCTCCTCCTAGAGCAATTTCTGCGCAGGGGTACATGCCACAGGGAATGTATTTGGCGTATATGTAACAAATAAGGGAAATTTCACCAAACCCTTCTTGGACAAAAGCCTATTAAATATTCCCTGTCCCGGATTCTTGGGGGTGGGGGGGCACAGCAGTGTCGAGATGTCTCAGGCATTTTGGGCCGGGGAAGCACCCACGAGGGGGTTGGAATGAAATTGAGAGTGGGATCGTTGGAAATCCACAGGGTACGAGGAAAGCAGGGCAGGCTAGCTTCCAGGCACACTGCTCATTGCATGACCCACATTTAAACCGTAGCATCCTGCTGAAGTCAGGCCATGAAGGGGATGCCTGGAGGGATCCTGAACAGCAAGGGGAGGGCAGGCGGGCAAGACATGAATGCGCAGTATCCAGAGTCAAGGAAATTAATTTCCTCGCAAGGCTCACGGTCACGGGGCAGAGCCAAGAAAGCTGAAGGCAAAGGTGCAAGTTACCTGGGCAGGTAATGAGGCAGGGGGAGAAATGCATCATGCTCCTATTGGGACGCCGCTTCCTGAAGGGGGCCCCTGAGAACACCCGATGGGCACTGAGGTCCCCGTGGCATCTGCCACATGGGGGGTGCCAACGCAATGACAGCCAAGTGGGCAGAATGGGGAAAAGCGAGCCAGCAGGTAGCATCAGGCTAGAGTTGTTCTTGCTTTGCTCAAAGTAACTCAACTGTTGATTTATTTCCCACCTTGAGAGATCGGAGTCGCTCCTTTACAGCAGCAGTTCGCAAACCCAACACGCATCAGGATAACACGGGTGGCTCGTTTTGTTTGCTTGGTTTTGCTTTACTGAACATAGTTGACATGATAGCATTAAGCCATTCGGGTGTACAGCATTGTGACTTGGGATTTATACCTATTGTGAGGTGATCACCACCCTAAGCCTAGTCCACATCCGTCACTGTGCATAGTCACAATTTTTTTTTCTTTTGATGTGGACATTTATGATCGCCTCTTCGCAGCTTTCCAATAGGCCGTAGGGTATATTTTTACCCAGAGTCACCATGCGGGACACGTTCCCTCCCCATGACCAATTTATTCCATAAGTAGAAATTCGTACCTTTGGACCCCATTCGGCTTGTTAAGGCTTCGGATGAGGCCGGCCTGGTTGGGCCTTGAGAAGGTGCATTGCTCAGTCACCAGGATACACAGATCCTGCAGGGCCAGGCGACAGCGGTGGAGACCTGGGGCCTCACGGCACACAGGGGCCTGGGAAGGGTTTGCAGGTGGTTTTGATTCAGTGGAGGTTTGTTTTCCTGCCTCGGCTTCCCAAACGATCAATTTCATGAAAAGACTAGTAGGAGGAAGTAAGTAGAAAGTAAACATATTAATGTTTAATAATTCCTTGGAGTATGACAACTGGCAGTTTGCCTGTCATATATTTTGTTCTGCTTCATTTGTCCACCGGGACTATGGACTCAGATCCCCCGCTCGCCTCCTCTCTCTGCGGTAACCGTCTCCCTTTCCTCCAAACTCGGGTGGCAGCCCCGGGTTCTGAGAGCCTGCGGTGGTTATGTGGAGCCTCCAGCCCTCCCCGTGGTGCTCCTGCTATTGCCACTAGGGCAGCAAGGCAAATTCAAAGTGAATGACTGGCAAAGATTATACATTTCTCGGGAGACTCTGATGCCTTTTTTTGCACAACCAGCTTAATTAAGAATCCTTGGCAATATATTAACCACAAGCTTATGGATCTCAATATGCCAATCAAACATAATGAGATAAATGCAAATGTCAAAGCACAGACTCTTTGCCTAGGAATATTTAAAGGCTTAAAGCTGAATCCTCAGTCAGTTGGCAGAAAGCAATGGGAATAGCTGGGGTCTGGTGGGGGCAGGGTTTGCCCATTATAATTTAAATATCTATGGCGTGACCTCCAGGACTGAGCTACTCCGTATCTGGGTGCGGTGTCAGGGTGTGAAAATAAAGCCAAAAATTTTAGGGTGAAAACCGGACGCTGAGATAACAACCGACCACGGCAGTAATATATCCCGAGGGGCTGGCCTACTTCCAGGAATAGGGCTAGAAGTCTGGAGCCAAAAATCAAAGCCTGCATCCCAGGTCTGTCACTATAAGATCTTAGATAAGTCAGATGACATCTCTGTTCCAATACCTTGTGAAGTAGGAAGGATAGCAGATGCTTTTACTTGATTCATAATAATGCACATCAGAAAAAAAAAAAGAGTTATAATTTACTTACATTCATTTATCTTTTTAATGACCAGGTTAATCAGTGGCTAACATAGAGGACTGTCATCTCCTTGGTGTATCTGGCCCTTGGCCAGATCTGATGAACGTTTAATGGTTGGACAACTTGCAACATAAAGCTCTAGCAGATGGTTGTTAACCTGAAACGCATGTTCTGGTGGCTGAAGGGCTTGGCCTTGTGAGCTTCGCCGGTGTTCACCAATTTTACTCAAGACCCGAATGTAAGTCCGGTTGGTTATCAAGTTTGCGAGGGACACAGATTTGGAAGAAATAGCTCATATCTTCTGTGAGTAAATAAAGAACCAAATATATTTTCTTTTCAGTTTGACAATAAGGTGACTTCAAAGAGTCACATTTTAATAGATATAAATGTAAGATCCCCCACCGAGATGGAAAAAAAAAAAGACTAACCCTCCCCTCCCCCCCCAAAAAAAACCCCAAACAAACCCAAATTCTATATAGGATAGGTGACTTCCACATGTGTGGAAAAGGTGCTAAGATTTCAATATGAAGCATTAATGTGGTTTAGCTTCTATGAAAGTTAATGTGATCTTAGTTGCCTTAATGGATGATGATACGCAGAAGAGTGACACTGTTGCCGTGAATTAGCCAGACTATATCCAGACCGTCAGCTCCAGTTCTGGACGCCTCTCTCTTAAGTACAGAGGAAAGGAATCGGGTTGGGGAGGGGAGGGATTTCCTATGAGGTGTGGTTGAACGAACTGAACAATTTTAGTTCCTATAAATAAAAACTGAAGGAAGAACATGAGCTCTGGTTTAAAGTGCTTGAAAGACAGTCATGGTGAAGAGAAACTACTTAATAAAATAATATTATTATTTATAAAATATCATTTACATTTATAAAATATAATTTATAATAAATTTATAATTTATAAAATATTATTATATACTTATAAAATATTATTATTATTTTCTGCCGGAGAGTGTAACTAGGACTAGAAGGTAACAGACAGTTTGTAGGTCAAGCAAAGAGAGACATTTTCTTAGAAAAAAAAAAAAATTCATCATGGAGACACACACACACACACACACACACACACAGTTTAGAGACAAATATACTATGAAGCATGTAATTACAAATTATAGTTCTCTTCCTGTTTCCCCACCCTAATCCTTGCTGCCTAGAGGCAACCTCTTGGAACTATTTTCGTTTATTCTTCTGGTATTTTCCCGTATTTTGAAATACCATGCATATTCTGCATTTTAAAAGAAATGCCCTCAGGGGATCCCTTGGTGGCTCAGCAGTTTAGTGCCTGCCTTTGGTCCAGGGCATAATTCTGGAGTCCTGGGATCAAGTCCCACACTGGGCTCCCTGCATGGAGCCTGCTTTTCCCTCTGCCTCCCCCCCCCCCATGAATAAATAAATAAATAAATAAATAAATAAATAAATCCTAAAAAAAAAAAAAAAAAAGAAATGCCCTCAAAGCATTGTCACAAATGGCAAGAGGTCATTCCTGTTTATGACGGAGTAGAAGTCCATTGTGTATAGACCACACCTTCTTTCTCATTCACCTATTGTGCACTTAAGTTCTTTCCAGGTCGTGGCTATTGTAAACGATGCTACAACATAGGGATCACATATATTTTCAAATTAGTATTTTCATTTTCTCCAGACAGATAGCCAGTAGTGAAGCTCCTTTAATTTTTTAAGGAAACTCCAAACTTCATAGTGGCAGCACCAATGTATATCACCACCAACAATGCATAAGGTTTCCCTTTTCTCCATATCCTCTCCAACACCTATTTTTTGTCTTTTTATAGTACTCATTTCTGAGAGGGGTAAGGTAAAATTTACGGTGGTTTGGATTCTCATTTCCCTCATGATTAGTGATGTTGAACATCTTTTCACATGCCTTTTGCCCATCTGTATGCTTACTTTGGAAAATATCCATTTAGATCCTCTGCCCATTTTTTATTTATTTTATTTTATTTAAAGATTTTATTTATTTATTCATGAGAGACACAAAGAGAGAGAGCAAGTGGAGACATAGGCAGAGGGAGAAGCAGGCTCCATGCAGGGAGCCTGATGTGGGACTTGATCCTCGGACTCCAGGATCACACTCTGGGCCGAAGGCAGGCGCCAAACCGCTGAGCCACCTAGGGATCCCCTCTGCCCATTTTTAAAATGGATTTTTTTTTTGTTATTGATTTGTATGAACTTTTTATATATTTTGGATATTAACCCTCTTAATGCATATATGATTGGCAAATCTCTTCTTCCATTTAGTAGGTTGCCCTTTAATTTGGTTAATTGTTTCCTTCACTGTGCAGAAGCTTTTCACTTTGATGAACTCCCAATAGTTTCTTTTTGCTTTTGTTCCCCTTGCCTTTGGAGTCAGGTCCAAAACAAACATTGCTAAGATCGATATTAAGGACTTTACCACTCATGTTTTCTTCTAGGGGTTTTATGATTTGGGGTCTTACATTCAAGTCCTTAATCCATTTTGAGTATTAATTTGTGTATATGGTGTAAGATAGTGCTTCAATTTCTTCCTTCTTTCCTGCCTTCCTTCTTTCTTTTTGCATGTAGCTGTCCAGTTTATCCAACACCATTTATTGAAGAGACTATCCTTTCCCCATTGCATATTCTTGCCTCTTTTGTAGTAAATCAATTTACTACAATTTGTATATTTTTTGACCATATATATATGTGGGTTTATTTCTAGGCTCTTTAGTTTGTTCCACTGATCTATGTGTCTGTTTTTATGCCACATTGTTTTGATTACTACACCTCTGTAGTGTAATTTGAAATCTGGGAGCATGATACTTCCAACTTTGTTCTTCTTTCTTAAGATGGTTTAGGTGATTCAGGGTCTTTTGTGGTTCCATATACATTTTAGAATAATCTGTTCTAGTTCTGTGAAAAATCCCACTGGAAAAAAATGCCATTGGAATTTTGATAAGGATTTCATCAAAAATCTGTAGGTTCCTTTGGATAGCATGAATGTTTTAATTATTTATTCTTCCAATCCATGAGCATGAAATATTTTTCCAATTATTTGTGTCTTCAGTTTCTTTCATCAATGTCTTAAAATTTTCAGCGTATAGGTCTTTTACCTCTTTGGTTAAATTTATTCCTGGGTATTGTATTTTATTTATTTTATTTTATTTTATTTTATTTTATTTTATTTTATTTTATTATTTTATTATTTATTTTTGAATGCAATTGAAATAGGATAGTTTTCTTGGTTTCTCTTTCTGATAGTTTGTTATTGCTTATAGAAATGCAACCAATTTTTTGACATCATTTTGTATCTTGCAACTTTACTGAATTCATTTATTAGTTTTAACAGTTTTTTCTATAAACTGGGTTAGGGTTATTTCTATTCTCCCAATTTGTATGCCCCTTATTTCTTTTCCTTGCCTAATTTTTGTGGCTAGGACATCCAATGTTAAGTCAAATCAAAGTGGGAATAGTGGGCATCCTTATCTTATTCCTGATTTCAGAGGAAAAGCTTTCATCTTTTTCATTGTTGGATATGGGTTTGCCATATGTTATGTTGAGGAATATTTTCTCTATCCCACTTTGTTGAGTGTTTTTATCATAAATGGATGGTGAATTTTGTCAAATGCTTCTGTTACATCTGTTGAGATGATCAAGTAATTTTTATCTTTTGCTTTGTTAAGGTGGTATATCACATTGATTGATTTGCAGATGTTGAATCATCATTGTATACCTAATCATGGCGTATGATCCTTTTAATGCATTGCTGAATGGTTTGATATTATAGTGGTGAACATTTTTTCATCTGTGTTCCTCAAAAATATTGGCCTGTCATTTTCTTTTTTCTTTCTTCTTTCTTTCTTTCTTTCTTTCTTTCTTTCTTTCTTTCTTTCTTTCTTTCTTTCTTTCTTTCTTTCGTATTTTTGTCTGGTTTTGGTATCAGGGTGATGCTGGCCTTATAAAATAAGTTTGGAAACTTCTCTTAAGTTTTGTAACAGTTTGAGAAACATAATTATTAAATCTCAGAATGTTTGGTAGAAGACACCAGTTGGGAAGCCATCTAATCATGGAGTTTTGTTTGATTATTGGGTTAATCTCCTTGCTAGTAATAAGTCTATTCAGATTTTCTATTTTTCATGATTTAGTTGGAGAAGATTTAAATTTCTAGGAATTTCAATTTAGGATTGAATTTCAATCTAGGATTGTTCAATTTATTGGCATATTCATAGCAGTCTCATGATCCTTTATATTTCTGTGGTATCAGTGATAACTTCTCTTTCATTTCTGATTTTATTTATTTGAGCTCTCTCTTTTTTCTTGGTATGTGTTCACCAATGTTATTTATCTTTTTTTTTAAAGATTTTATTTATTTATTCTTGAGAATACACAGAGAGAAGAGAGAGAGAGAGACAGAAACACAGGCATAGGGAGAAGCAGGCTCCATGCAGGGAGCTGACGTGGGACTTGATCCTGGGTCTCCAGGATCATGCCCTGGGCTGAAGGCAGCACTAAACCGCTGAACCACCAGGGCTGCCCGTTGTTTATCTTTTCAAAGAAAGAGCCCTTAGTTTCAATGACCATTTTTATAGTCTTTTTAGTCTATATTTTATTTACTTTTGCTTTGATCTTTATTCTTTTCTTCCTTTTACTAAAGTTGGGCTTTCTTGTTTTTCAGTTTCTAATTCTGAAGTTATTTATTTGATATATCTCTTGTTTCTTGAGGTAGGTCTGTATTGCTACAAACTTATCTTTTATTTTTTGCTGCATCCCATGGATTTTGGTATATCATATTTCTGTTTTCATCTGTCTTACTTATTTTTTTTTAATTTCTTCCTTGATTTATTCTATGACCCAGTAGTTCAGGAACATGTTGTTTAATCTTCATGTATTTGAAATTTTTCCATTTTTCTTCTTATTATTGATATCTAGGTTTATACCATTGTGGCAAAAACTATTTTAACTGCTGTCAGTTTCTCCCATTAGGTCTGTTAATATTTGTCTTATATATTTTAATGCCTCTATGTTGGGGAAATATATATTTATAAATATTATATGTTCTTGCTAGATTGACCTGTTTATCATTTTGCAATGTCCCTCTTTGTCTCTTATTACAGTCTTTGTTTTAAAGTCTATTTTGTTTGTTTTGGATATAGTTACACCAGTTTTCTTTTCATTTCCATTATGTGGAATATTTTTTTCCAACCCTCCATTTTCAGTCTTTTTTTATCCTTACCCCTGAAGTGAGTCTCTTGTAGATAGTATATAGATGTGTCCTGTTTTTTAAAAAAAGCCATTCAGTCACTCTGTCTTTTTTTTTTTTTTTGCATTTACATAGGATTTATTCTGAGTCACGTGCTATCATGAGCACTTTAATTATCTTAACTAACTTCAATAATCACAACAACCCAACAGTATGTTATTCCTATTTTACACTTTAAGAAACTGAGGAGGCACAGAAAATTTTAGTAATTTAAAGAAATTTACACAATAATAGTTTCAGAGCCAGGATTCCAACCCAGGTAGTCTATATCCAATGACCAAGCTCCTAGTCACTGTGGTATATTTAGTTAACACTGCTATATCCTTGAAGCAGAATTTAAAAATATATTTTTAGAAGATGTGTTGTATAATATCAACAAATAGAGACTTCCTCAGAATAAATATAATACCATATGATTTCACTCATATGTGGAATTTAAGAAACAAAACAAAAGAGAAAAGGGAAAAAAGAGAGGAAGTAAACCAAGAAACAGACTCTTAGCTATAGAGAACAAATTGATGGGTACCAGAGTATAGGTGTGTGAGGGGATGGGTGAAATAGATGATGAGGATTAGAGTACACTTATCATGATGAGCACTGAGTAATTTATGGAAGTGCTGAATCACTATATTGTACATCTGAAACTCATATAACACTGTATATGACTATACTAAGGAATTTAAATAAAAACTTAAAAAAAAAGATGGCCAAGATTTGTATAGAGAAAACTGTAATATGGCATTGAGATACATTAATAAAAAGACCTAAATAATCTCACTCTATGTCTTTTGATTAGAGAATTTAGTCCATTTACAGTTACAGTAATTATTGATAGGTATATATTTATTGCTATTTCATTCATGGTTTTCTAATGGTTTTTACAGTCCCTCTCTGTTCCTTTCTTCTTCTCTTTCTCTGTTCCTTTGTGGTTTGATTACATTCTTTGTGTTATGTTTAGATTACTTTCTCATTTTCTTTTGTGTATTTACTATAAGTGTATTTACTATTTACTATAAGTGTATTTACTATTTGCTTTGTGGTTATGGTAAGGTTCACATTTTTCATTCTATGTTTGTAATAGTCTATTTTAAGTTGATAGAAACTTGAATTTAAACACATTCCAAAACTACATTTTTTACTCCTCTGCTCAAGTTGTCTCTGAAGTCACTTTCTCTTTTTATTTTATGTATCTCTTAACTAATTATTGCAGTTTCAGTTATTTTTACTACTTTTGTCTTTTAACCTTCAGAGTAGCTGTTTTATAATTAATTAATCTACTACCTTACTATATATTTATCTTTTCCAATGAGATTTTTACTTTTGTGTGTTGTCTTGTTATTAATGAGTGCTAGTTTTTTAGCTGAAAGACATCCCTTCAATATTTCTTGTAAGGACATCTTTGTAGTGATGAAGTTTGTTAGGTTTGGCTTATCTGGAAAGCTCTTTCTCTTTCCTTCAAATATAAACGATAATTTTGCTAGGTAGGGTTCTAAATTGGAAGATTTTCTTTTCAGTACTTTGAATGTGTCATGCCACCCTAGCCTGGCTTGCGAGGTTTCTGCTGAGAAAACTGCTGATAGCCTTAGGGGGCTTTTTGTACCTAACAAGGCATGGATTACACTATTGTTTTCTAATTTCCATGACTGTTGTTAAGAAGTCTGAGGTTGTTCTTCGCATATAGGCTACATTTGTTTTCCTTCTGGGAATTTTTCAATAAATTCTTTCTATTCTTATTAGTCTGAAATTTCTCAATAATATGTATTAATATGGTACTTTAAAAATTCATTATATGGAAGATTTTTATCAACTTCAATTGGCCTTCAATTCTATGACATTTTTTATATTCTTTATTACTTTTTTTGAAAACTAATTTTGTACCTCCATTTTTTTTGTTTCCTTTCTGGAACTCTTATTAGTCACATATTGTACCTGGATCTTCTAATTTTCTTACATTATCTTTCTTATCTTCATCTCTTTGTATTTTTTTCTATATTCTGGAGTGTTCCACAATTTTATCATTCAATCTATCAAAATTTTCATTTCCATTACTGTATTTTGAATTCCCAAGAGCTATTTCTTATTCTTAAGAACTCTGTTCTTATAGCATTGTGTTTTTTATTTTATGAATGTGGTATCTTACTTGTTTGAGAATAATTTGGTATTAATATTCTCTGCTCCAAGTTCCTTCTCTTCCTCAGTATGCATTGATTAGGACTTAGTCCTTCATGATAGTGCCTCTCCTAAAAAAATACATGCTGGGATATAATTTTATATTCTACAGTATGTACGTTAGATTGGGTTTCCTGGGAAATAGACTCTGTGCAGAAGGTTTATTGGGGATTTTCTTGGGATTAATAACTGAGGACAAGAGGGAGAAATTGGATAGGAGAATGGTTTAAACTAATTATCAGGCAATCATATGGGTAGTTCGGGGGCTGAGATGGCTCTTCAGAGATATACCAAATTGAGGCAAGAGTGCTGGATCTATTTATCTCACATCTATAAGTCACTGGATTTGAGCTTTCCCTTGAAAGGGGTGTGACCTTTGTTTGAAGGCAATTCTCAGAGAGGGAAACACCTAGGATCCATTAGCCACTAACCATTCCAGCACTGTTATTCTATAACCAGCTTATAGAGGGAATCTGAGTGACAGACTACAGCATCCACTATAACAAGGTGCTAAAATGATGTGATATGGATGAGGTTAGGCAAATGGTAGGACCTCACAAGGTGGTCATTTTGGAAGGGAGATCCCTTAGGGAGAGAGAACCTCAAAAGTCAGTATTAGAGGTATTTCTCTTTGGTTGGTAAATTTCCACACATGTAATTGGGGAAGGAGTTGGGTAGTGGGCTGGAAGGCCAGTAGAGGGCTCAGTGTTTAATGTGCAAACATATACTTCATCCTTCTGTTTTAAAAAGAGTTTCACTTTCACCATCCATTATGCCAGGTGTCCAAGTGTGAACAATCCTATGGTTCAACATCTTCAGAAAGTAATCCAACATGCCTGGGTGGGAAGGAGGACAGTTTCCTGGTTTCATGAGGTGAGGGAGAGAATCTGGGTTTCTGATTCTTTTTATACAGCCTTTCAATAAATTCTTCCATTTTCAGCCCCACACCACACCTCAGATGTATCTGAGTTTTCCATGTCTTTCCTCTTGCTAGCTTAAGTCTCTATTCTGCTAAATCAGCTTCCGAAGTTTCATTGACATTCCTGGATTTTTGCTCTTGTGTCATTTTTTTAGCAATTCTTTACTTATTTTACTTTTGGACTTTGGAGACAGAGAGGACATAAATGGTTTGTTCAATCTTTCGTGTTTGACTTTAAGTTCTAGAAATTATTTTCTAAAATGCAGAATGTACTGTCTCAAGAGGTGATAAAGTCTCAATCAATAATGAAGTCTCAGTTTGCTTGAGATGTTCAATCACTCAAGAGGAAGCTGACAGGATTCCGGCCTCAGATTGCAATTAGGAGGTAGTGTTATCTTGATCCTGAACCTCTGTGGCTCCATATGATGTAGGAGAAAGGGCTTTATGTCCATGAGAGGAAATGCTATATGAGGCCAGAAAACAGGAGACTATGTAATACAACTTTCCATTTGATAGATAGGTTAAAACTTAAGGCTTCTTTTTTTTTTTTATTTGACTTCTATGTACCACTCTAGTTCCTACTCACAATATTTCCTCAACTTACCCTTCAATTCAGTTGTACAGAATTTCTGGTAGATCCCCAAATGCATCATGGTATTTCATGCCTCAATGCCTTCACATGTGCTTCTCACACCTAGAGTTCTTGTCTCTCTTTTTTTTGTCAAGACTACTCTTATGAATCCTTCAAAAACTTAGCCTGAAAAAAATAAAACAAAACAAACACTTAGCCTGAGTGTCCTCCTTCACAAAACTTCCTTCAGTGTCTACACCCAGTCTTATTTAATTGCTGCTTTTCTGTATTTTCTTGACTAGCTTGTAATGACTTTGGACATAGGGAATGAGCTTTTGTGCCTAGCACAGTATTTAGCAAATGGTAAAAGCTGAATAAATCTTTCCCTAATTAATGCAATAATAATGAATGGATAAGGAAATTAGGTCTGAGAAAGTTCAAGTGATTTGTCCAAGAACACATAGGTGATTAGCAGCAAAATTAGTTGGAAATTCAAGAAGAGTTTTCATATTTTCATTAAAATATTCTTTTTTTTTAAAGATTATTTTTACTTATTCATGAGAGACACACACACAGAGAGGCAGAGACACAGGTAGAGGGAGAAGCAGGCTCCATGCAGGGACCCCGACGTGGGACTTGATCCCGGGTCTCCAGGATCACGCCCTGGGCTGAAGGCAGCACTAAACCGCTGAGCCACCCAGGCTGCACAAAATATTCTTTTAACCACAGAAGTTTATGTATTTTTATGTCTATATATTAAAGTGTGGGATGACTACTCTCTTTGTTCTCTTATCCCCTTTACTTTTTTTTTCTCTCTCTTTCTCTACTTCCCTCAACAATCATTATGAAACTTTCTTGTGCTAAGTTTGGAAAATATGAACACATGATTCCATTTTTTGGCTCTATGGCTATTTCTCTGTTACAGATTTCCAGTCTTTCTCAAAGCTTCATTGATTCTAGAAACCTGTACATTGTCTCATGTCCACTGAACATGTCTTTTCCATTCCTATTGTTTATCTCCCATTTTCATCATCTCAGCCCCCCCCTTTCACAGTGGTCCTTTGCTTGTGTCTCCATTGCTTTTACAGGTATTTTTTTTTCTTTTACAGGTATTTATTTCATTGCTTATTACTGTCCTGATGGTAGGAATTGGCATGAGAATTCTAATGTCTGTGACAAGGCTGTTATTTCTTAACATTTATCCTTGTTTTGTGTTACACATTATCCTACTGGTTCTAAAACCAGTTGAATCCTATTGGCTCATGGAATTTCAAAATATTACTGACCACCACCCTTCTTCCCAGGAATCAAACAAAAGTCACCTAAGTCTTTCAGATGTGGAATGGGTCAAACTCAAGTGATAGAGGCTTACTTGCTCCTTTTGAGAACCCAGGCTTTGTCATTGGGCACATTTTTCTGTGTAAACTTCTTTTTCTTTTAGAATGGGTTATTTCCTAAGAAACTCTTCAATTCCTTATACAAACATACTCAAGCGGTCTTGCTCTCCAACCAGCAATACCCAACCATGTCTGAATCCCAGTAGTGAACACAATTCAGGCTCAAGCTGAGGTCGTATTTATATAAGAGGAAAAAATGAATTACATATTCCAGTTGAGTATATGTCATCATAAATGAAAAAGCAAGCCAAAATGATCAGTGGCCATAGAACTACCTCTATTAGACTATTTATATTTTAGGAGTCACACTTAGATAAACTCCCTACCCACACCCCCTGAAATTATTTGGAAGAGTAAGCCAACATTTTCTTTGTTTTCTGTTATTAGATTTTAGGCAATGCAATACTAAGAGCTAATGTTTATAGGGCTCTTACCTTGTGCCAGGCAGTGCTCTAAAGCTTTACATGCACAAACACATTTAATCCTCATAATAAAACCTTATAATAAATCCTCATAATAAAACTGTATGAGATAAGATAACGTTTTATCTTCATTTCATAACTGATGAAACTGGGTCAGAGAGAAATTAAGCACCTTGCTCAAGATCACACAGTAAGTGGCACGGCTAGGATTCGAACCACATTCCGACCTGACTGTAGACTCCAAGCTCTAAAATACTTTGTTGTTCACGATCTATGCAGTGTTGGGGGTTCTTCACAGGCTGCATCTCTGAAAAGACCTTATTAACCTTAACGCTCACAAATTCTTTGAAATGGTTTTTACCTAAGTGTCTGTACAATTTAGTTTTCTGAGACTCATCTTATATGTAACCTTGACTTAGATTTTTAATGTCTAGTTTCCTCTGCTGACAGAACTGGAATCCTCTTCTAGACAGAAGCATTGGCCTGATGGTAGGTAATTCTACAAGCCTTAGTAGAACTTGGACCAATAAAAAGCTGAGAAGGCCACCTCTTCCACCTCTAGAGAACCACGTAGTCTTACTGAAATGGGGAGCCATACACGTCGGTACTGGCATATTCTATCTGTGTGATGTAGTATATTACCTATGCAGGTCTGTTCAGATCACCTGATGTAATCATCATCTATCACTCAATATATTCTTAAAAACTCCATAACTCATTCTAGCCTTACTTATTTAAAAATATCCAGGCCTATATTGAAACCTGAGGGTTGCTGCTTCAAGGGTCAGTATACTCTGTCAGTTAGATCTTACTCATTTTATGGGAAAGACCAGAGTTGTTCAGCATCACAGCCACGTTTGTTGCCCCTAAGTGGAGCTTCTGGGCTTTGTACTGATGAAGATTTTAATAAATGTTTTCTGGTTATGGTTATGATGGTAGATTCTTTGCAAATAAATTGACTTCCAGATTGAGTTGAGCAGCTAAGACTAACACGAGTTGACTTGTACTCTCTGTGCATCCTGTCCTGACCACTTCTCACACAAAGAATAAATGAGCATATGGTCCTCTGGTAAAAAATAAATAAATAAAATAAATAAATAAATAAATAAATAAATAAATAAATAAATAAATAAAATACTCTGTAGCTCCAACATTTCTAATTAATGAAAAACAGTATCCTCCAACTTCTATGTAACAATAAATTTGTGATACAGCATAATATATCACACAGTATATGGCATGGCAATATGTAACACAGAAAGGGATTACCATAATAACCATACCCGTGACAAATAAGCACTATTTAATAGTTACTCAGCTAAAATATTTTATCTGTATTTTTCAATTAATACCCATAATTCTGATTGATTTTTGTTGATTTTTGTCCCCATTTTATTGGTGGGGATACTAAGATACAGAGAAATTAATTAAATTGTCTAATTTTACACCATTAGTGGACCCAGATCTCTGGGAATCCAGGTCTAAGAGTCTATCTCTCAAGATTGCTTTCTGTATAATCTTGGGAGATCATTGGCTTGATTTAGCTTAGAATTTGCAGATGACTCACATTCCAGGACATCTAGTACAATTAGTAATCATGGAAACATTAACCCTTTGTGGCTGCTATGTGGGTGCTGGGCACTGTAATCTGTGGTATTTTGTGGTTCACTATTCATATTCATTTACAATTTAATGAAAACATATACTACACAGACATTTGAAAATCTGTAAATTTATGATGGTCTGGGTCAAGCCCTCTTGAACATTATAAAACTGTATTGCACTTTCTTCCATATTGCCTGACCTCACAAATTATGTTTGCATATTACACATATATAATTATATTCTATAATTACATACACAATAAAATATATCATATAGACAGTCCCTGACTTACTGATGCTTCAACTTAGGAATTTTCAACTTCATGATGCTGCGAAAGTGATATGCATTCAGTACAAACCACACTCCAAGTTTTGAATTTGGGTCATTTCTTGGGCTGGCAATATATGTGGTAGCCCAGGAAATACTCTCTCGTGATGCTGGGCGGTGGCTAGCTGCAGCTCCCAATCGTCCATGTGATCACAAGGATAAACAACCAGTGTACTGACACCATTCTGTACCCATATAACCATTCTGTTTTATACTTTCAGTGCAGTATCCAATAAATCACATAAGATATTCAGTGCTTTATTATAAAATTGTCTTTATGTTCTGAGCATTTAAACACTAGGGTAGCCTAAGCTATGATGTTCAGTAGGTTAGGTGTATTAAGTACTCTTTCAACTTACCATGAATTTATTGGGACAAAAACCTCATCATTAAACTGAGGAAGATCATATATATATGTGTAAACATATATGGATATGTTTACATACCTTTTTACATAGCATATTGCTTGTTGCTTTCAGGTTTCATTGTCCAAATCGCTAGAAGGGTAGAAATTTCAAATCCTTATAATCAGGGTTTTTTCTTTTCTTTTCTTTCTTTTTCTTTTCTTTTCTTTTTTTTTTCTTTTTTTTTTTTTTCTTTTCTTTTTTTTTTTCTTTTCTTCTTTTCTTTCTTTCTTTTCTTTTCTTTTTTTTTCTTTTCTCTTTTCGTTTCCTTCCTTCATTCCTTCCTTCCTTCATTCCTTCCTTCCTTCCTTCCTTCCTTCTTTCTTTCTTTTCTTTCTTTCTTTCTTTCTTTCTTTCTTTCTTTCTTTCTTCCTTCCTTCCTTCCTTCCTTCCTTCCTTCCTTCCTTCCTTCCTTCCTTCCTTTCTCTTTCTTTCTTTCTTTCTTTCTTTCTTTCTTTCTTTCTTTCTTTCTTCTTCTTTCTTTCTTTCTTCTTTCTTTCTTCTTTCTTTCTTTCTTTCTTTCTTTCTTTCTTTCTTTCTTTCTTTCTTTCTTTCTTTCTTTTTCTTTTTATAGTTCTGGACCGCTACTGAAGAATCACCATATTTTTATTTTAAGAAGGGGATTTGCTACTGGTATTGGTACCATAAAGTCACATCATGGTATATGGCAGGTGCCAGTTCTGTCATAAAGACACATTTGTTCTCCAGGAAGACAATGTGTATTTTAAACACTTTGAGAGAGTAGAAATGCTAATGACAGGATTGGGGGATAAATTTAGATTACTCCACCAGATGTCACTATTTCCCTTTTAGTGAAAACGGTTTGTCATCAAATGGTTTCTAAGATATTTTAAATAAATAGAAGTGAAGTAAATAATTTCCTTTTGTATAGGTGCTTCAACCTGCACAATATGTTGTCTACAAAGAGACATGCTTTGATACTCAACCCGGCCCTGCCTGTCATCTTTGATCTAGACACAGTACAGACTTCCTAGCAAGGAGTCTGATGTGGATGGTATGGATACATATTTTTAAATGAGGGGTTCAAATACAGTTTAATAGTCCATTTAGATCTAAAGGAAAATATGGGTAGAAGTAATATTCCTGTTAAAAAAGTAAGGGTTTCAGTTATAGTCTACGAAGTCTCACAATCACCTTATTATTTGCTCCTTTACTCTTGAGGGTCACTGAGCCTTCCCAACTTTATGGACCCAGATATAGAAGATAAGTTCTAAAAACACTGGAAAAGAGATGGAAAGAAATATAGAATATCTTCCTCCCTAATTACAGGAGCCTAAAATTTATTTATTAGTATCATCTTACGGTGGGATTGTCTACGATCATTTCAATATGTAGATCAAATATGGAGGGCCCATTTTAATTATGCATGGGATTAGTGTGGGGGGTCAGTTTAATATCAAACTTTTCATCGTCATGTCATGTCATGTTTTATTTTCCTGTCTAAAATGCCTTTGCCATGAGTCTTTGAGAACAGATATGGAAGGTGGTGATAATGTACAAAATTGAACATTTATTTTTTTCAGAAGCAGGTATTCTTTCTACCAAATATAGTTGAATATGCACACCTGCCAATTCAACAAAAAAGTATTTGATGGTGAATTTATTTAACAAATATTGTTCTGCTTCACTACATTTTTACAGGAAGCAAAGACACAAAGATGTAAAAGATAAGGTCCCGGTCCTCAAGGAGCTTCCAGTCTAATGAGAGAGGATGATAAACAGGAGACTATAATACAGTCTCAGGGCAAAGGCAGATGCACTCATATATAAGCACCATAGGCTGACAGATTAAAGTGAGAGGGTTTGGGTTCATATTCCAAAAGCTCAGTTGCTCATTGAGTCAGCAATTTTACGTATGAAAGTTTGTTAACCTTAGGCCATGAAGAAACCACCCAGTTCAGGATATACTCTAAATAAATAAGTTTAAGGCAGGTACATTATACAATCGCACACCCAAGAGATTTATTTCAAAACCATGTTTTACACAAGCAGAAATTAGAATAGGTTTATTTTTACAGGTTTCCTAATAAGCTCTTAGGCTTAACACCTCCCTCTCTGACTGAATTTGGAAAAATATGACACTATCTTCTCGGCCCTAAGTAATTTATTTATTTTAGTAACGTAAATCTGAATGTGGGATAAGAGAGGATGTCAAGTCTTTTCCTTTGTAGATGTCTAATAGGTCTTAATCTAAAACACAGTTGAGATACTGCTCAACACACCCAACTTTCACCCCCCTCCCAGATAATTGCATACATGGATTAGCATTTTAACCAAAAGAAATGGTTATATTTCTTCTCATAATCATTTTAAGTGTTTTAGTTCTTGGCCGAGGCAAGGGTAGTTCTGTGGGTTTTTTTTTTAAGGATAGTTTTTATTTTAGTTTTTCATTGTTGATGTATGCAGATCACGTACAAAGATGTATATAGATAGTTTTTCCCTTGCTATCATTTGGAGCTTTGATAAATTTTTAAAAATGGACAGAAAATGCCAGAAACCATCCTTATTGGTTATAAAAGCAATAAATGAAGAGGAGCAGGGAGCAAAAGGAAGCCAAATATCCAACTATTAATAATTGATCACATAAATTATAGGATATTCATAGAACAGAGTGGTAAACCATCACTAAAAATGATTTTGTGGAGGACCAGTTAATGATAAATAATTATATTCATGGTATGCATTAAATGAAAAAGCAGATTATAAAGCAATGTAAGACGTGATTCAAATTTTCTTTGTAAGAAAACCTATGTATAGTTTTGCTAATCTGTACTTCCTTAGTTCTGCAAAAGGAATTAATAATCTTTGTAATAATAAAAAATTGCAGTAGAGTTTGTGTGTTTGTCTTCCCCTTTTCATTTTTATGAAATATTTACTCCTTATTCTACCTTTTTAAAAAAAGATTCTGTGATTTCAAAGAGATGTGTTCTATCTCGGAGCCATTGTACATAGATATCTAGTGAGTACTTTAAAAGTATTTATTGGTTGTTGTATTTTAGTAATAATGAGTGTTAATTATGTCCCTGAGGGAAAGGGAAATGACTGAGGCCTTAAGTCCCAGAATCCTCAACCACTTGGATTTTCAGGGAATATGTGCAGAGATTATATTACAGATAAATGCTCATGTTATTTTTCATACTAATGTTTGTCCTGAAACTTCTAACCCAGGGAAATCCATTGCCCATATGTGCTTCTCAAAAGCTTCCTGTTCTCCTAAAAACTCTGCATTGCTTCCCCTATGGCCTTCTTTTTTCTAGGCCTTAGCCTTTTCTTCTTGCTAAAAGCTATACTCCCCACAACTGTGACTTTGATATTAAAGTCCACTGTGTCTCCTTCTGGAGGGTGGAGGAGCTCCCATAAGACATTTAAGTGTACTTTGTCAAAAATGATAGCTGACTCACTTCCTGCATAATTTCTTCTCTTCTCTCATCTCATGGTTATGGAATGGTAGCAGAGTACAAAGGCAGCCAAAATATGTGGAACATGGTTAATAAGAAAAACATAAGCAGCAATACAACCTTTGTGTGAAAGACACACATGCTCACACACCACAAGAGCAAGAAATACAATTCTTTTGATGTAATACTGGATCGGAAAATGTCCTAAATGCCCTATATTAATTTTGTTTCCTGACTCTCGCTGTTCAAATTTCAGAGGGCAGTTATTGTTTCTGAGTGATTATTATGTTGACTAGACTTCAAATGATCTATTGTATCTTGGTGAACCTCACTTCAGGTCTCTGTTTACTGGCCCAGCTACCTTGATATGATATGATATGATCATGAATGGACCCTTCATTTCCTGAGTCGGTCCTGGTATACACTCTGCCCGCTGAGCATCACCTGGAGCCATAGCCCCACGCACGCTGGGGGAAACCAGTCCTGCCATGTTGAATACAAACATCCAGTGTTCATGACCTTCATAACGAGAAAATAGCTGATAGATGCTCTTGCTGTTACTCCAGTCTTCCAAGACTATAGCTAATTCTTCATCACGTCTGAATATTATGGAAATGATCTTTATTCATTCTGATCACGTTTGCTTTCTGCCATTTTTCTTACTTCGTGGATTTATATGTAAAGTTTTACTTCTCTATTCACATGGATTTGTCCTGTTTTCTTATTTTTAAAAATATATTTATATTGGAACATAACTTCCCCATGTTTACACATGGATTCAGAACCGTTTCACACCAAATAGCTCAGATTTGGAAGGTCCATCCCTCCAGCAAGGATTTTCTGAACCACTCTCCTCCTTTTTGGTATATTTTTTCAAACATGAATTGAGATCTTTCACAATCTAGTCACACAGAACAACTTTTTATCAGTTTCCAGAATGTGATAATGGTCTTCTCACTTCTTGCCAAGCTGTTCCCTTACCCTGGAAAGTTTTCCCTACTGCTCACTTTGGCTTGACTAACTTGACTAATTCCTACTCTAGGCTTCAATGTTGACTTCTTTGTTAAAGGTGTCTCTCCTCATTCCTCCTTCCCAAGTTCCCACCCACAATACCAGCATAGACTTGGAAACTTGCAGAAAAAGTTTCTCCAAATCCTGGGCAGTTTGGCTGATTCTGTTTACAAATCTAGTTTCTGTCTCATCTAGTAGACTTTTCCGGGTGACTCCCTAAGGATGGAGGGGGTGGGGGTGAAGGAAGAAAGCCTTTTTAGTAAACCTCCCCCTCTGCACCACCCACAAAGAAGTCCCTTCGCAGCCAGAAAACGGTGATTAGCAAAAGGACACTTTGGAGGTGGCCTAATCAGAAAGATAAAATAAATTTCTAACCTAGTCATCTTAGAAAACAACATACATTCTCTAATCTGGTAATTACTGCTGTTTCAAAATAACTTTTTCCTTACTTCTGCTCATTCCTGATTCTCCAGGGTATTCATCATCAAATTATTTTTTTTTTCATCATCAAATTATTAATTCCTCCCTCTGAAATCCCTCTTCTCTTTCATTCCCCATGTCAATGACTTAAAAGAGCTCTCTTTCTTTTTTCCTTTATAAACAGGCCATCATTTAAAATATTTTTAGTGAGTTACCTTTTTCCTTAATGACCTTCCTCTGAAGCTCCACCGTATCCCGGCTTCAGCACTGGCTCAGGGATCTCAGGACATCCTGCATGGACATCTTTCTGGGAAGGCCCATTATTGCTCTCCTGTATTCAGTCATGCTGTCCCAAATCCAATGTCTTTTTCTCTCTTGGTTTGCTCATTTGCTTTTGCTGCAGTTCACTCTGAAGGAGCTTCCTAAAAAGAATACGCAGCAGGCAAATTTTCAGAGATCATACTGTACATAAACGTCTTCATTCTACTTACCACTGGTTAAGAGTCTGGCTGGGTATAAAATTCTAGGCTAAAATTTACTTCCCCACAATTTGAAAATGTTCTCTGTGATCTTCTAGAAATGGAACCTGCTTTAAAATGCCTTATGTCATATGATTTTCCATTTCTGTGTAGGTAATGCTTATTCTTTCTGAAGCTTTTAGGTACTACTCCTCACTCCTATTACAAAATTTCAAAAAGATCTGCTTTGGTGAGAACCCTTTTTCATCTGTTGCACTGGGCACTTGATGCACCCTTTCAATTGGTGGAGCAGTGTATATTCACACTGGGAAATTTTCTTCTAAAGTGCTTTCATGAGGAATTATACTTAATGGTGAAGAGTGAGAGTTCCGGAGTTCTGAAGCATAGTGTTTAACATTAGGCATTTTTTAAATCTTTCTCTTTTCCTCAGTTCTCTTATCTAAAAATTACTATAATAATATAACCTATCTCATATAGGACCTCCTATGGGATTAAATAAGAGAGGATATGTAAAGCCTCTAGAACATTGCCAGCCATCCATTTTTTATTTTAGACTTGAGTTTACACAAAATGGATGGTATCTTGTATGGAAGATATTACAGTTCACCAAAGAGAGATTAAGCACGACAAATCAAAGCAAAATATCATATATAATAGGGAATTTGCTTAAAGAAATGAGGAAACTGTTGCAGTTTTTAATTTCCTGGGCTTTGTTGCAAAACACAATAGGTGAATTAAACAATAATCACTGAGTGGAGGAAGCCTAGATTTCCAAATCCAGGCTCTTTTATCAGATGATTTTATAGGTACTAGCAAGTAAACAAGAGGTTTTATGCAGTTCTGTTTGTCTGATGCCATATCTACCATTTACCACCTTGCCTTTCATAATCTTTCCAGCTGGACAGAAATTTCCTAAAAGTCTCACAAAATTTTTCTATAAAAGACTCTTTTGATGCTTGGCCAGAGGGGAACCCTCATTCTGCATAAGGATTTCACACATTTTTCAGCCATGCCTGAGAAGAGAACATAAAATCCATCACTCAGGAACATCATTTGGATTTGTGACTCTCTCTGGAGGCCAGTGTGCTCATAAAACAATGAATGGATTAGATCCATTCAAACGTGGAGTTTTTCATTTATGACAGATGTAATATTGATAATATCCTTCATTTAATAAGTCATCCAAGTATAATTCAATGCAAGTTTCTAGTATAAATTACCAGCCATATTCATCTTGCTTGACTGTTTTATAACACCAAAGAGAAGCGAGCACAACTGCATAAAAATTCCATGTTGAAATCTAGAAGGGGGGGGCTGCTTCTGCAGCAGGACTGGCTACCCCTGCCTTAAGAAGTGACACAATTGTGGTCTCTGCCAGGAAGTCAGCTCTTGCAAGTCTCGCTCCATCTGGCTGTGAGTGATTTGTAGTCAGACAGGTAACAGTAGGAAAAGGAAGGAATTCCTTTAAAAAGCTTTATCAGTCTGTCCTCTTTCCTTTATCACTACACAGCTCTTTCCCACTGGTTTCCCCTGTAATGGATTTCTGCCTATCCTAAGTCACTGTGATTTAGAACACAGACAGCAATATCTGGTCTTTGTAGAGCATGTAGATGCCTGTGAACTAATGGCTGACCCGAGAATTGTTGAGGGAACCAAACAGAAAAAGATCAAAGTCTAAATGAATTAGCTATTTTGATAGAGTGTCAAATGTTGAAATACAGATTATATGCAGTTATGATTATATGATATAGAGACAGTTGAAAAAAATCCATGTGAACGCAGGATTAGACCTACTATTCTGATTTCCATAACTCTAAGTTTCTATTTTACCACCACAAACTAGTCCCCCCCTTACTAGGGAACTACACCTTCAAAGATTGCTATGGTAGAGTAACGGCCAAATCTGTTTTTCACAATTTTAACTTGATTTTTTTTTTTTTTTTTTTGCTTTTGACCTAGGTAATCAGATCCATCTTCTTTAAACCTCTTCTTCCTTGGTTTCTAGAGTTGGTGATGGCTTAGAAGTTTAGTATGATATATCTTTAGTGATTTTAAAGGCTTAGATTGAGAAAGTGATATTAAGAAATTAGTAAAACTTGGGGCACCTGGGTGGTTTGATTGCTTAGGCATGCAACTTGATTTTGACTCAGGTCATGATCTCAGGGTTATGAGATAGAGCCCTGTGTAAGGCTCCGTGCTGAGTATGGAGTCTGTTAAGATTTTTCCTCTCCCTCTCCCCTTCCCCTCACTCAAAAAAAAAAAAAAAAAAAAAAAAAAAAGGATTTAGTAAAACTTTAAACAAGTGGTAAAATATATATTAAACTGCTCTACTTTTTTATGGATCTGGAGTAAGTATAATACAACATATATGCATATTTATATAGAAACCTATTCATACCACTCAAGGAAAATTGTAAGATAAAATTTTTTACTAAGTTATAATTAACAATCCATGGAAGAAACTTAAATGCATATTACTAAGGGAAAGAAGCCAATATGAAAAGGCTACATACTGTATGATTCCAACTATATGACATTCTGGAAAAGCTACAGAGACAGTAAACAGATCAGTGGTTCCCAGGGATTGTAGGGAGGAGAAGGATGAACAGGATTTTTAGGGTAGTAGGAAAACTGTATGATATTATTATGATATATATTAGATATATATTAGACATATATTAGATATATGTCATTATACATTTGTCCGAACCCATAGACTAGGCGACATCATTACATAATTGATGTAAATCATGGATTTGGGGTAATTAAAATGGCAGTATAGAGTCATTAATTATAACAAATGTACCCACTCTGATGGGGGATGTTCGTAATGGGGGAAGTTAGTGCATGCATGGAAGCAGAAGGTATAGAAGTTTCTGTGCCTTACTCATAATTTTGCTGTGAACCTAACACTGCTCTAAAAACTTATCTTAAAAACGTTGCTGGAACCAAATTTTTACTTTCTAGGATGTAGTTTTTTGTTTTTTCTTATCCTCTTGTGACGATCCTCTTCTCTACTCTGGGCAGGTTTACCGTTGTAGGATTTCTAAAGTTATTCAGACATACAGAAAGGTACCTATATTTTCTTCTTAAGAAAATCTTGCGATCAGAAAAATAATCCCTATGTGGACACTTAAAACTAAAATAGCAAACATTCTCTTTGGCAATATGGTTCTGATTTAGACTGGCATTTGTTAGCAGTATTGTCTCTCTATTTGTTCTTAGGGGATATACAAGTTTGTGAGGTTTCCTGTTTCCCACTTGTTCACAAAATGCTAGAAATGGAAACTAAAGCTTTATTGCTCAATTTTAACTTGCTTGACTCCACTGACGTTTTCCAAGCCTTAGCATTTTATGCTTTGGGAAATACACAGAGAATTCTGTATTGTGGAATTATATATATATTTTAAAGATTTTATGTTTTTATTCATTTGAGAGAGCAGAGCAGTCGGGAGAGGGAGAAGCAGGCTCCTGGTTCAGCAGGGAGCCCAATCTGGGGATTGATTCCAGGCCCCTGGGATCAGGACAGGAGCTGAAGTCAGATGCTTAACCGACTGAGCCACTCTGGCACCCTTGGATTGTGGAATTATCTTGAAGGAAGCCTGGGGACACCAACACCTGTGGGGAGGGGCTAGCATTCTCCCTGAAGAGAATCCATGTTCCCCATGAATCAGGCTGAGGAGAGCTCAATCAAGGGCAGAAAGGGAGGATGCCTGGGGAAGTCAAGGGGAAGGAAAAGCCATTTCTAATCTATTTGGCTTCAGCGAGTTGGCATGCAGATTACAGGAGAAGAGGTGCATTTAGGAAATCCACCTTGCCTATCCACCGGCAGTTAAGCAGGACTCTATAAAATAGAAAAGAGATGGCAGAGAGGTGGTTTTTTAAACTATGGTGAGGATAAGGATAAGATCTGAGGGAAAAGCAAAATGGTACCAGGAGATCCTTGACTGTGGCTTGGGATTGTAGGTTCAGAAAGCAACTACAACCAATGCTAAGTCCTTTGTGTTACGGTCTCCTTCTCTGCTTGCTTTTAGGAATAGTCTTGTTAAACATTATATAGCCCTTGTTGTTCTTCAGAGATTGAAGGGTGAGCTTACCACTATGCTTGGGGAGAATCACTCTTGCCCTGAAACACACATGAAATGAAGCTCAACTCAGAACTTGGGAATAGGGTCCAGAGTAAAACGTTGGTTTTTCCAAGTGACTAGTGAGTTCCAGAAAAGATTCTAAGGAAATATAATAAATGCTCTCAGGATTCCCAGAGGTACCTGGGAGAAGGAAACCTAATAAAAGACTAGCATCCCTGAGTCAAACAGGATGAGTGCCTAAACTGAAATAAATCAGTAAAAAAAGAAAGTACTTTATTTTGAAGTCACAGTGTTCTGAGGCCTGGAGGCTATGAGTTAAAACATATTTTTAATTTTTCTCTTCAACTTTTCTTATTCTTAATTCAGTTCCTGATAAAACAAATGTCTTAAATTTTCCACCTGTAGGTGGAAACACTTACAGTTTTATATTTCTGGTGATGTCCTTGATTACATTTGAGAAAAAGGCTATGGGACAAGAAGAACAATGATGTTAGAGCACTTAAAGAGTGGTAATAACTTGAAATTGAAAATACATTATAAGTTAATTTCTGAATCTAAGGTCATATGTTACATATGCATTAATTTTATGTGTAAGACAAACCAAGCTATATTTACAATATCGCAACTTTACTGAACAGATAAAGTTTAAAAATATCTAGCATAGTGAAACCAGCAGAATATCTACTGAAAAAAATCCCATTTAGTTAAAAAAATTGTATGGAGACATGGAAATATACGCAAATATAAGTGAAAGGTATTTAGGACTGTGCAAATCTCATAGACTGAAATAACTTTTAAAAATATTTAGCACTTTAAAAGTCATCTAAATAGCTGGCAAAAGAGGTTGTTTTCATGCCACCCACTCCTTCTATCCCTAAAAGAATCTCTGATATCTCATGTCAGGAGTGGACATGGTCTGTGACATCCTTCAGAAAAAATTCAGAAGGAATCTAGAAGAATTGTCAAGTCCTTTAAGGGATAAATGCGAGATCAAAGCTGACAGCTATAGAGGGGAGAAGAAAATTCTGACGAGGGATGGAAAGAAGAGGATCTGGCTGGTCCTAAAACCATGGAAGGGATTCTCGCATGAGGGAAGAGGGGGAAGATTTGATTTTGAAAATTTCTTCTAGCTCTTAACATTCTATGGCTTTCACAATCTCATCCACCAGAACCGGTTGAATTAGACTGGAGTAGGTTTATTTGTTTGTTTAGTTTTCCATGTGATTGCCACCTTTGCTTAGCACCCTTTATTTCTTGTGCATTTTTTATAAAGAATTTATTTTAGAGAGAAGGGGGGCACAAAGGGGGAGAGGTGAGAGAGAGTCCCAAGCCAACTTGGTGCTGCACATTGGACTTCAGCCTGGGGCTTGATCTCATTGCTGGAGATCATGACCTAACCCAAAATTGAGTCTGTTGCCTATCCAACTGAGCTACCAGGGGCCCCTTCTTGTGCATTTTTTTTTTAAACTTTTCTTTTGGGACCCATACATCACTAACTTTTTAAATTAAATTAAATTAAATTAAATTTTTTTCATCACTAACTTTTAAAATAAAATAAAAATTAAATGGATCATGCAGATACTATATTCAAATTGACATTAAGTATTCACAAGAGGGTGGGACTTTAAGCATCTATAGTTTTAGGGGACACTGACATAATTGATACAGCTATGATGAGTATACACAGAGCATGACAGCCCTACAGCCCATTTGTTCTCTGATGGTATGAATAATGACAAAGAAGTCAGTGATGTGGGCTACTGGTATTTTTATTTTATTTTATTTTATTTTATTTTATTTTATTTTATTTTATTTTATTTTATTTATTTTATTTTATTTTATTATTTTATTTTATTTTATTTTGGCTATTATGATTTTAAAGAATATTTCTGTGTCTTATTTAGCCTCACCCTAAAATGGTAGAGCAGGTATTAGTAATTTCATTTTATGGATGAGAGAATTAGGTTCAGGCAGTTAAAGCAGCTGGGCCAAACTGACATAGCTTGTTAAGGCCAAAGCAGAGCTGGTTAATGAAGGAGACTTGAATCCAATCCTTTTGGCTCCAAGGTTTATTTCCCTTTTGTATTAGGTACTGGTTTTACCTCAGACCTTTTTTGTAAAATAGGTCTTACAGTTTATAATTTTATGTTCTTACACCTCAGTGGAAACTGTCAGAATTTGAGTTATAGTCAAATGCAAGGACCAAAAAAATTAATAAAAAGAAAGAAAAACAAACTGTGATGTATTTAGAAGATGGTAGGATATAACTTAGATTGCTTAGTTAATACTATTTTCCATAACTTAATAAAGGAAAAATGCTGAATGGTGGCCTTTTCTGATCAAAAAGTGGTTTGTTCGCTCCTCTGAATCAATTTACTATGCTTTCAGTATCACAACAGCTTTCAGCTGAGCTTTTATTTGTGAGAGTAGAAGCTTCTTGAGACAATTTCTATTTGTGATCGATAAAGCATTTCCCCCTCCTCCTCAGCAGGCTGCCACTAGACTCGACCTGTCTCCCTTAAGCCAGGACTCCTCTGTAGGTTTTATAGAGCAGCAAGGGGCCTCCTAGCAGAGACAAAAGAAATACGCATGTTTTCCCCACTCTTAGCCTAAATTGGAGAGACTAGGATATAAACTTCCAGTTAATATAGCTGTTTTCCATTTAAAAAAAATAAATCGAGCCAGTGGTTTAGCATCAAGTATATGGAAAAAAAATCATGTTGATTTCCCCCCCACATGTCAGTTGACTGTTATGGTAAATATTTTGGCATCATATAGACATTAGTATTGTCTACATGATGCCAAACGGCTGTTGACAAAAGAAAAATGCAAATAAACTAGTTATATGATGTTGTATAGCCACAACTTTAATTTTCCTGATGCTAGCTATTATGTATTTTTTTTCATGAAGCAGGAAAATTATATCATGCTTTATAATTTCTTTCTTATGGATATAAAATTGGGGATGTCTTTCTTCACTTTTGAAATAGTATTATTAAGAGCCTATTTATTCATTTAGGCAACTAATCAGAAAATAAGGCATCCTATTAAAGGCTTTGAGTTAAAATACCAATTCTCTATAAAATTATGTTGTGTTGGCCCTAGTAAATTAAATGAAAATTATTTAGAAGACAATAGGTAAAATATACACATATATAAACTTTATGATTGTGCAATAAATTAATAGCAGAATTTTGGCCCAGGCTATTTTCGATCATGAGTAAAATAAGAAATGGATTTAAGTAACAAGGAAAGCAGTATAATTAGATATTTCTATAGGAGTCACTAGAATATATAAACACAGTCAAAAGGAATCAATGGGAAAATATTTAGTATAGTTATAGAGACTGGGAGGGACACCTTTTTCTCTTCGGCTGAGGGAAAAAATAATATTTATTAAACAATGTTGAAAAATATACAAGTGCTAAACTGTACATCCCATAATTGCTTTAGGTGTTCCCAGGAATAAAAGATTGATGAAGGCACTGTTAGAGGGGTGGTGTTCCAGCTGAGCCTTAAAGCAAAGGTCAAGTTTGAATTGATAGAGGTGAGAAAGGAAGACATTCCAGATGAGAACGGCATTGTAAGGGAAATCCTAAGGGTGAAAGTAAGCAAGGTATGCATTTTCATTTTGTTTGTGAAAATATAATATGAGTGCCTTAACCTGAATGGCTGAGAGGCAGCTTTAGGAAATGTCCTGAATTTCCGTCTCCTTTCCGATTTTGCTGACCTTGTTGTTGTTGACTTGTTAAGAGCATAACTGGCAGTAATGTTCATTAGACAATAACAAAAATAATAATGATGATATCTCAGTAATCTGCTTGTCATATTATTTGTCTAATCTGCACTTATATTCATCAGTGTCCACGTATGTCAATAAACAACCATGCTTAAATGCAGTTCTCCAAATCCATTACTTACTACTTAAATAGTAATTTACATGTAACATGATGACGAGAACATGACCTTCTGGGACTCAGAATAATGATGTAATTCAACAAGATTTAGGGGCAAAGGTTGGAAGAAGAGAGGGTCTACAGCTGATCAAAGTTGTACTATAAACACCAGGCTCTCTGTGCTAGCGAATGGTTGGTGGGCACTTTTCCCTTGATTTCTAGAGACAAATCTTTTCTCCCCGCCCCCAACAACGAAAGGGCACCTGATAACCCCTATATATATTCATGCTGGAAGTATGGGTATGACAAGTGACATTTTATCTGCAGTCAGGTAACATTAGATGTTTCCAGAGTTTTATAATCAAAGTAGAAAAATTGAGAAGACTAACCAGAGGATGATTCATGAAGAGAATCAAGTGAGATCTGCTAGAAAATTCTTCCTAATAAAAGTGTTGATAGGTTAGAAAATTTTTGGTGATTCACAAAGAAAACTTTTATTTTAATAGTTACATATTGAACATATATTATTGTATTAGAAAACATATGTGTTTGCTCGTAATTAGCCCAACAAACCCACATTTAATGTGTGGTTCAAAAAACAGCATAAGCATCACCTGGGAACTTGTAAGAAATGCAAATTATCAAGGTCTACTTGATATCCTTAGACCACTGAATGAGAGACTTCAGGGTGAGGCCCAACAATCTGGTTCAACAAGCTCATCAGGTGATTCCAATGTGTACTAAAGTTTGAGAACCATTGATTCTATCACTGTAGTTGCTTAGAATAAGGCCAAGTAAAAAAATCTATTTAAATGTAATTTAAGGGCAGACTGGGTGGCTCAGTGGTTTAGCACCACCTTCAACCTACGGCATGATCCTGGAGACCTGGGATCAAGTCCCACGTCAGGCTCCCTGTATGGAGCCTGCTTCTCCCTCTGCCTGTGTCTCTGCCTCTCTCTCTCTCTCTCTCTCTCTGCATGTTTTTCATAAATAAATAAATAAAATCTTAAAAAATAAATGTAATTTAAAAATAAATTCTGCTATAAGTGGCATGTGACAAATATCATCAAGATAGTATTTGAATGATTAAAGGTTTAAAAATGCTCTCCTGTGTTGGGATGTAATATAGTTGTTTGAAAAGAATTCACAGTGGACAACAAATAAAAAAATGATGAGGAAAGAAACAAAGAAGGAAAATAATGGGATTTAATGTAGATTTGCATGTAACTAAAAGACCACCTGGAAGATCTGCTATCATAAAGATTGGTCAGTCATATATTGGGACTCTCTTACCTAATAATGAATATGTGAACCTCATTGTCACAAATTATCTGGTTAAAGATAGCAGGGCAGAAAGATCCCTGACTTTATGGCCCAAGCACAGAAGTACTTCCCAGATGGCCTAAATTAATGGACGTTTTGTTTGTTAAAACACCAAATGTCTAAAAGCAAATTAGAGTCATTTGGGTCAGAAAACCCTGCCTTATATTTCCATGTATTTGGCTGCAGTCCAGTCTGGATATTCCTTGTGATGCTATCTATAATCAGGAAATTTGTGCAAATCTCAAAAGATCATATTCTCCTTCACAGAAAATACCAAAGATAATTATTTCAGCCCTCTACATACAGCAAATGTAAATTTCTGGGTTTTTTTTTCCCCTCAATTTAAATTTTAATAGCTGAATTGTCATTTTACCATGGAAGTGCTTATTGGTAAACAATAAATTAAAATATTTAGCAGAGTTATTTCTGGACATAGAGTATATTTACATTAAAGAAATCTATTTTATTTCTATAAAAGGCCTATCAGTGTGTTTGTGGCAATATGTGGCAGCATTATCAGACTCTTCAAAATACCTAGATGGTGTTCCAGAATGAAAGGAGGAAAGAGTGGGGATACAACAAAATATGTAGAGATACTGGCCAAAGCCAATGTAGGAGAGGAAAAATAATTCTCCCTCTACCCTTCTGAGTTTATAGTTGAGACTCCTGTAATAAAAAATAAGAGAAAAACATGTAAAAGTTTATTAACTTGTATACTTCATGTATTTGTGGGAAATACCCAGAAAAAAATGAATAACTCAAAGAGGTGGCTTTAGAATTAAAATTAAATACCATCTTAATAGGAAAGAATTTGTAGGGCTCTTAGGGGAGAGTAAATGAGAGTAAATGATGATTATTATTAGAACAAATAATAGGTATGATAGTTTGTGGTGAAGATTATCTGGGTGTAGTGTAGACTTATAGTCTACTTTCTTGTGATGAGTCAGTCTTCCTTGATTGATGAAATTTTCAGGGAAGGGATCTATGACAATTGGGCTCCTTTTGGAGGATCTGAGAGAAAGCATCTCCCTGCATTTGCTGTTTTTCAAGTGTCTGCAGCTTAAAATAATTAAAATATCAAGTGGCACATTTTGGAGTGTTACCTTCACCCTTCACGAATAAGCAATATTTCCCAAAGTCTCAAAGAACCCTAAGCATGTTTAATACATCTAGGCACATCATAGTCAAACTGCTGAAAACCAAAAGTAAATAAAAGAATTGCAGTCAGAAAAAAAGACACATATAGAGAAGAGCAAAGCTAATAATGACAATAGACTGGGTATTAGAAAGTAAGCCAAAAGGCTCTGTAAAGACACAAAACAACTTGTCAACTGAGAATGCTATACCCAACAAAGATCTCTTTAAAAAATAAAAGTAAGATAATTTTCCAGATTAAAAACAAAAACAGTAAAAGTTTATCACCAGCACACCTGTATCACAAGAAATGTAAAAATAAGTTTTATAGATATAAAGAATATGAGCCCATTGGAAATCTCTTTCTATACAAAGGGATCAGTTAGCTACAGAAGTGGTAAAAATTTTAGTAAACATCAAAGATTTTTTTTTCTTTTTCAAAGATCATTGACATTCTATAACAAAAGGAATAGCAAAATATTATGGTTTTTATGACATATGTTAAAGTAAAATATATGACAATACTAGTATAAATGGTAAGAGGGAAGAAATAGAAGCATGCTGTTATAAGGGTCTTATGTGTGTAAAAAATGATCTAGTAAATTTGAAGGAAAACTATGGTAAGTTAAAGGTGCATATTATTAAATGCAGATGAATAATTAAGAAATGAAAGATGTAAGAAGAAAAGCATACTCACTGTAAAGAAATATAAAAAACTTTCTTTATTCACAGCTGACATAGTTGTCAATATAGAACATCCTAAAAATATAAACTTACAAAGAAGCTGCTAAAACCAAGAAGTGAGAAGTTGGCAAAGTCACAAGATATAAAGTCAATATAAAAAAATTGAGTGTCTGTACTAGAAATGAAAAATTAGAAATGTTAATTTACAAAAACTATACCAGATAGGACAGTATCAAAACAATGACATTCTTCTTATTAACTTAACAAAATATTTGTAAGATGTGTATACTGAACATTACAAAACATTTCTGAGTAGCAGAGATATATATTGTGTTTGTGTGTTTGAAAAACACAGAATGAAAATGTTAAAATGTTAAAAATGTTGCTTCTTCACAAATTCATCTACAGATCCAATGAGATTTTCCTCAAATTCAAATCAGGACTATTTTGTAGGAGTTAAGAACTCTCTTTTAAAATTTATATGAAAACATCAAGGATTTAGAATGGCCAATACAATGTAGAGAAAGAAGAAAAAGTCTGAACACTTGTACTCTCTGATTTAAATACTTATAAAGCTACATTACTAAAGACCATGTGGTATTGGCATAAGAACAATCAATTGGCATGAGATCAATAGAACAGAGAAGAGTCCAGAAATAGATTCACACAGTATGTTGTTAGTTATCTTTAGACTAACTTGACAAGATAATCCAATAGGAAAAGGATAATCTAGTCAATAGTAAGTGTTGGTACAATTTAATATCCATATGGAAGAAAATAAACTTGGACAATATAAAATATTAGTATTATGACAATGGGCCTGAACATAAGAGTTAAAACTATAAGAAGAAAATATAAGAGTAACTTTTTGTGATTTGGGGTTAACCAATGATTTCCTAGGTAGGGTATAAAAGGTATGAATCATGAAAGAAATGAGTTGACAAATATGACTTTATAGTACTTAAAAGATTCCACCCTTCAAAAGACACTAAAAAAAATAAATAGCAACAAACTGGGAAAAATATTTTCAAATCACATTCTGATCAAAGATTTATATACAAAATTTATAAGAAAAATTTACAGTTCAATAATAAGGCAATCAACCCAATATGGGCACGATCTTTCTTTTTTTTTAAGATTTTATTTATTTATTTATTCATGAGACAGAGAGAGAGAGAGAGAAAGAGAGAGAGAGAGAGAAGCAGAGACACAGAGGGAGAACAGAGGGAGAAGCAGGCTCCATGCAGGGAGCCTGATGTGGGACTCAAACCCAGGTCTCCAGGATCAGGCCCTGGGCTGAAGGTGTTGCTAAACAGCCAAGCCACCCGGGCTGCCCTGGGCACAATCTTTGAACAAAACTTCATCAAAGAAGATACATCAGTGCTATAAGCACATGAAAGATGCTCAACATCATTAGTCATTAGAAAAAATAGACTTAAAATCATAATCACTCACTCCGGGTTTTGGCACCAAAAAAAAAAAAATCATAAACACATACCAGAACAAATACATTAGAATAATTAAAATTTAAAGCAGAAAAGAATAAATATACCAAAGGTTGGAAAGGTTGTGGGGCAGCTGGAACTCCTAATTATTGCTGGTGAGAATGCAAAATGTTGCAGCCACTTTAGAAAACAGTTGGATAATTTCCTATTAAGCACACACATAAATTTCAGCAATTCCACTTCTAGATATAAATGTAAGTGAATGCGTATAAAGACCTGTAGAGAAATGTTCCTAGCAGCTTTATTCATAATAACCAAATATTGGAAGCAACTTCAGCAACTGGTGAATGGTAAGCCAATTGTGATATAACCTTGCAATGAAATACCACCAGGAAATAAAATTAAATATATGTACTTATACATGGAACAACTTGGGTAAAATATTTGAAACCATCATGCTACGTAAAAGAAGGAAGTCACATAAGGCTTCATACTGTATGATTCCTTCTATGTGAGAGAATTTTATTTATTTATTTATTTTTTATATGAGATAATTTTAAAGGGAAATCTATAAGGATAGAAGAAACATGAGTGATTGTCCAGGGCCAGGCGTAGTGAGAGAGGAGGGAATCCTCTCTATCTTGGCCGTGGCATTGGGAACACACCCACATAAAGTAGCCAATGCTCACTGAATTGCACAGGTGAATGGAGTGAATTACATTTTATGTAAATTATACCTTATAAAAATTAAGATTATTACATAAAAATAATGTTTCCAGTTTTCAAAAATTCAAATATCTGTTAATATTTGCCCCATAATCTGAAATAGCAAAAATTGGCTGTAACTAAGTAGCAACTACCCTCTTTGGGTAGTTCAAGGGTGCTCCAGTTTGCCCCAGTTCCCGATACTTCCTATCGTTCCCCTAAACTGAGAGTAAATGTCAGAGAATTATGTCTCTGAACCTGTGTGTTTATCAAAAGTAAAAAAAAAAAAAAAAAAAAAAAAACGACTGAAATGGCTTTGTGTTTTTCTTTATGGAAATGAACTCTATTCATATGTGTTTAATCTCTACCCTGTTCCATTCATTCATTTACACTTTCTGTTTGGCCCTTATGGGTATTTGAATGTGCCAGCCCTGCCACAAGTAAAATTATGGAGTAAAACATCTAGCTTGTTAATTATATTTTCTTTTTCTTTGAAAGATTCCATCAGAGCATCTTTGGACATAGCTTAAGTTCATACGTTTTTCTCTTGCCAGAAAAAGAGGTTAATACTCAGGCTTGAGTGGATCCTAACCGTACGTAAGAAACGGTCCCCAAGTCAAACCAATCACCACCGTGATTATTCTCCACAGTAATTGTTGGAGGTGGGGCAATCTTCCATCTTTAAGCCCTTTTTGGATATTCTGAGTCTACCAATCTGTTCTTGCCTGTTTCCATCTCAGCCCACAGGCAGAAAAACTAACTCTTTGTTTATTGGATCCTATAGATTCTTTGTTACTTTCAATGCAATTTCCTCCGTGCTGTATGTTTTTGTAATCAGGGACCATTTGTCACTTGTCTCCACAAGGTAAGACCAAGTCAAACGGACTGGTATACAGTAGTGTTGAACAGAAGCATTCTCAGTGATTAAACATTTTTTCAGGGATCTTAGAGAGGTGACTCAAATAGAAGCACTGCCTTCAATTATGCTGGTCTGTGAATTGTTTTAATGTTGGAAGCATGAGCCACTTATATGATTCTGGGCACTCAGGCATTCCACATTCATTTGAGAATGGAGACACTCTCTAACAACGCACTATTCTACTTGAATGACATGTACTTCTATGTTTCCTTCAGCCCAACACTTTCCAGGACTTTTTTCGAATCCTCCTTGACTCCATAATGGGAAAAAGGAATAATCGTATAGGTCATTTCCTAGATGTGGACATACGCTTGTGTACAAGAGTCACTGGGTGTATGCCAGGCCTTCTGTAGGGATCATGTGATTTATAGATCCTGTTCTTCCTTCTTTTATTCTTTTTTTTTCTTTTTCTCTCATTTACCTGCTTTTCCGTTGCGTTTATCACTTCCTATTATAAGAATAAGTAGAAATATAAGGTGTGAACTAGAAGAAGGAATATGAAAGAAGAGAAAGAATAATTAAATGCAAGAAAATAAAACATGTAGAGATAGAGTTCTGGAAACAGAATGATACATCTTTCAAGGAAGAGTGAAATCCAAATAAAATTGTTAAAGGCTCCATCTGTGAGCATACAAGCTAGCCAGAGGGTGGGGGTGACGTCGGAAGTATTTGGGTTTTTAGAGTCTTAACTATCCATGCAATAATGTACAAGGCAAACTAAAATAGTTTATTAGAAAGATATTGTTAAATATCAAAGTCATTTCCTATGAAAATTATTTTTCCTCCAAAGAACTTTACAACTAATAAAATTTCAATCTAAAATCTAGAAAAACATTACAAGTTCTAAAGATTTTCATAGAACCTCAACCATCTTCAGTTCTATTAAGGATGTTGCACATTTTTGGAATTGATTCAGAGAACAGTTAAGCACCATCTGTGTGCCATTTACAGTAGAAAAAAAGTATCTTTAAACTATTTATATTCTGAGATTTTTTTTTTTTTATTCTTGTTGGACAAAGTAGAATCAGTTCTGGTTTCAGGAAGTAATTTGGCCTTACTCAACTTATACTGAAAGAATGAATAACTGTGAGAACAGCATTGCTGAAGAAGATATTACAATAAACACAGGTACTTGATGTAAGAAGTTAATGCATAAAATTGCAGGTTATTTAGCTGTTTTGAACCTAATCAATAGGCTGGAGAGATCATGAATCTATTGACAATCAACGGAAACTAATTCAGATTCAGTCTAAATGACATGAGTATTTAATTATTTTCAAATGATTATAATGATTCACAAACATGACATGTTAAACAAGGATCACAGTCTATTCAACTGAAGGAAATTAAAATAAAAACAATTGTCCAATCCATTAAGCAAAATAGTACAAGGTTGGAATATAGTCTCAACTGTGGATAGTGGTAAAGTTTCTTCTATTTTTTTTTTAATCTTATAAGCAGATGACCTCTTTAGTGAGATACAGACCATGACGTCTATACCCAAATATTGCTGACATGGTACCTTCAAACATATTTACATCGTCTTTCTTTGAACGTCTATAGCATTTATTATAACTATTATTAAGTAATTATCATATTGTCTTATATTCTTGTTTGTATCCATAACCTATATTCTTTCTTTTGGTTTAGGAATCATGTCTTTTTTGTTTACCCAATATCTTGCTCGTATCTAGCATTAGTAAATGCTCAATAAATTTTGATGATTTGATTAATGAATAAACAAGGAAAAAAAGGATTGAATGAACTATAACACACACTTTGGTGTAAATGAATTTAAGTCAAAATGTAATTGATGATATTTGATTACCTTGTGTTTTATTTTGTGGGTTTGTAGTCCAGTGAGTATCTGACGATCAAAGAGGATGACTCTAAGCATAAAAACATGCCCATATTTTTAAGCAAATATATGAGAGGCTAGTAAAGACAACATATACCTGTCCTTGCTTTGGAATCAAGGACAAGGTCTTATTTTTCTTATTATTTCCAGTGCTTAATAGTGCCTTCCATAATCAGTGAATATTTATTGATTAATTATAACTAACATGCATTGAGTCTTTTCCATAAGTCTAGATCTGTGCCAAGTGCTTACACCAATACCATGAAGCTTTATTATTTTCTTCATCTTGTAGATTATAGATTATTGTCTTAATTTAGGTTGAGGCTTAAAGAATTTGAGAACTATGCTGAGGACACACAGTAAGTTGAGGGACAAAATTCAACTGCAGAGGTTTATCTATCCTGAGAACCTAAACTCATAATTTTCAGGATTTTATAATAAAGTAGTTCCCCTTATCCACAAGGAATACATTTGAAGACCCCCAGTAGCTTCCTGAAATCGTAAAATTCTATATATACTTTGTTTTTTTTATTCATGCATGCTTATGATAAAGTATAACTTATACTTGAAACAGTAAGACAACAACAATAATAATAAAGTCAAAAAAGTATAACAATATACTGTATTAAAAATATGTGAATGTAGTCTCTCAGAACATCTCGTTGCATTGTACTCACCCTTCTTGTGCTGTGAGATGACAAAATTTACATGATGAGATGAAGTGAAGTGAATGATAAAGACCACTGTGACATAGCATTAGGCTATGTTGACTTTCTGGCAATTCATCAGAAGGAAAATCATGTGCTTTCAAACTGTTGTTGATTGCTGGTAACTGAAACTGTGGAAAGTTGGAACCGCTGATAAGGGGAGACGACTATAAACTTTAAATTTATCTTTTTTTGGGTGAGTGAAACCCAAATTATATGGAAGAATATATATATATATAAATATATATAAATATATATATATATATTTTATCTCAGGAGGAATTAGGATACATTGAAAGCTTGCTTTTTAAAATGGCTTCTGTGAGAATTCTGTATCAAATACAAAAACATATGTCTATTCTCTATAGCAGTTCTCAGTGTTTTCTGAAGAGTCATAGAATTTCCAAGATAATTTCTTGGGATTCAAAATAAAAAATAACAATTTTAGAGTATCAAGACAATTCAACGGAGGAAAGAATAGTTTTCTCAATAAATGGTAATAGGACAACTGGCTATCCACATGAAAAGCAATGACATTGGACCCCTACATTATGCCATATACAAAATTAGTTCAAAATGGATTAAATTCCAAAATGAAGAGTTAAACTGTTAAGTTCTTAGAAAAAAATACTGATGTAAATCTTCATGACCTGTGATTCGTTAATGATTTTCTTTTTTTCTTTTTTTTTTTTTAAGATTTTATTTATTTATGAGAGAGAGAGAGAGAGAGAGAGAGAGAGAGGTAGAGACACAGGCAGAGGAAGAAGCAGGCTCCATGCGGGGAGCCCGATGTGGGACTCCATCTCGGGACTCCAGGATCATGCCCTGGGCCGAAGGCAGGCGCTAAACTGCTGAGCCACCCAGGGATCCCCCATGTTAATGGTTTTCTTAAACATGACACTAAAACCACACATATCAAAAAAGGAAAAAATAGATAAACTGAACATTATCAAAATCAAAAGCTTTTGTGCTTCAGAGGATACCATAAAGAATGTAAAGAGACAATGCACAGCATGGGAGAAAATTTTTGTAAATCTTGTATCTGATAAGGTATTTGTACCCAGACTATACAAACAACTATTACAATTCAATAATAAAATGACAAACAACCCAATTAACAAATGAGTTAAGGATCTGGATAGTTATTCAAAGATACACAAGTGACCAGTAAGCACCAGGAATGAGGCTCAACATCATTAACCACAGGTAAATGCAAAACAAAGCCACAGTGTGATGCCACTAAACATCCAATAGCATTATTATAATAAAAAACAAATATAGTAACAAGTGCTGTCGATGTTATAGAGAAATGAAAACTCTCATACATAGGTAATAGAAGTGTAGATTTATGTAACCATTATGGAAAACAGTCTAGTAGTTCCTAAAGTGGTTAAACATATAGTAGCCGTATAACCCAGCAATTCTACTCGGAGGTATATACCCAAAAGAAATGAAAACATACGTATACACAAAGCTTTTTATAAAAGTGTTTTAATCAACATTATTCATAATTGACAAGTAAAAATAGCCCAAATGTCCAGATGAATGAAAACAATGAAATGTGGTCTAGCCCTACAAATGTGATATTTAGCCCTAAAAAGGAATGAAATATTTATACATGTAATGACATGGACAGATTTTAAAAACATTATGCTATGTGAGAGGAGCCAGTCAAAAAGGACTGTATATTATACAATTACTTTTTGATGAAATGTCCGTAATAGGCAAATCTATAGAGGTAGGAAGTAGATTAGTGGCTGCATAGGAATGTAGAGGATGGGAGCTTGGGGTGTGTGGCTAAGGAGTGTGGAGTTTCTTTTTAGAGTAATAAAAATAACATAAGATTAATTGTGGTGATGGATATACTACTCTGTGAATATACTAAAAGCCATTGTATTGCACACTCTAAATGGATAAACTCTATGGTTTGTGAATTAAATCTCAGTAAAATGCAAAGAAAAAATTAGTACTCTATGTAAGCTTTGACCCTATTCTCTCAAAACTGTAGAGACTATAGTATGTCTTCGTAACAATGGTTAATGGAATATATACTTACATAATCTTGTGTTTATTTAGAAGTATCTAAGAGAGTTGTTTAAGGATATGAATGTGTGTTTCTTAAGAACTTTGTTTTGAACAATAAAAATGTTTTCATGAAAATGCATTATTCATATTAACATGAGATGGGTTCATAATCGCAGAGTATGAGTTAAAAGAAATCTGTCAACAAAGAACTACAGAAATCAATAAGGTCCAGTGACTATAGCTGAATACTAAGTTGGTGTGCATAAGTTGGGAAAAGTCTTTGACTAAATACTATAGTGGTATTAATCTGTCTGAGCAAAGAACAACCACATAGAACATAAGATTTAAAAGAAATTATCAGAGATCACAATGAGTTGGAAGACATTCAAAATTTGACTCTCCAGAGTGGAGAGAACTTATTGAGTTAATTAGGGTATTTAGGAGACTTCAGAAGGCCATGCCTTAGGAGTAGAGCTAAACTACTTTTCAGATAAAGGTTATTCTAAATCTGCCCTAACAAGCTATAAAATAATTCTTAAAATGTTCAAATGGTTTGCAAATAAAAATACCACCTTTCAGAATGAAACTCAACGTTCTTTTAAAAAAGACTTCAGAATCCAAACAATAAAATAAATCCAGCATTCAATCAAAGATTACTATACATGTGAAGAAGTAATGATGCCTATAGCCAGAAGATAAGTGAGTCAGCAGAAATGATGCAGATTGGGTCAACAATGTTTTCCTGTAAAGGGCCAGGAAATAAACATTTTAGGCTTTCATATAGTTTCTGTCACATGTTTTTCTTTGTTATGATGTATTGTGTATTTATGTTTATGTGTTTTTTACAATTCTTTATGAATGTACAAACCATTCTTAGTTCATGGACCTTATAAAAACTGTCCCATGGGCTAGAGTTTCTGAACCCTTATATAGAGAGATGGAATGAAAAAAAAACTTAATATTTTTATATATAAACATTTTATTTATTTATTCATAAGAGACAGAGAGAGAGAGAGAGAGGCAGAGACACAGGCAGAGGGAGAAGCAGGCTCCATGAAGGGAGCTCGGTGTGTGGGACTCGATCCCAGGTCTCCAGGATCACGCCCTGGGCTGAAGGCGGCGCTAAACTGCTGAGCCACCCAGGCTGCCCTAAAATAGATTTAATATACTTAGGAATTTAAAAAAGAAAATAGAAATGTAATTAGGAGAAAAAAATGAAGCCTATTTATAAGAAAATGAAAGTTCTTGAGATGAAAAATAGAATATTGGAGGAAAAAAGTCATTGGCTGAGTTTAACTACATATTAGATGTACCACAGAAGACAACGTTCTGTGCGATGAATAAGGGCACTAGAAAATTTCAAAACTGAAGTATATAGAGAAAAAAATGTTACACAGAAAAAGTGAACAGAGAGATTCAATGGCCTATTTGACAATAATAAGCTCTCTGGTACCCAAGTAATTGAAGTTTCTGATGGAGAATAAGATAAAGCATAAAGTAATTTTGAGTGAATCAAATTGAAAATTTCCTAAATTTGGTAAGTTATATAACTTTATAAATTCAAGAAGCTCAATAAAACCAAAACCGCAAAAAGACACATAATTTAAATATTAAGAACCACTAATGAGGAGAAAGTCTTCAGAGGAAAATACTACATTACGTATAAGGGAACAAAGATAAGAAATTGAACTGTCTTCTCACTACTTACAGTGCAAGCCAGAAAAAAAAAAAAGGATGATATTTTTAATAAGTTAAAAGATTGAAAAAAATTGCCTTAGAATTCCATATCCAACAAAAAATAACCTTCAAAAATGAAAGTAAAACAAGGCCTTTCAGAATAACAAAATCTGAGAGAATTTGTCACAAGGGGGCCTGCATTAATAGAACTCAAAAAATTTCTTCAGGCTAAAGGAAAAAAATTGCAGATAGAAACTAATACCTGCCTGACGGAAGGAATAGCTTGAAATGGTAACATTGTGGGTAAACATAAAAGATTATTTGCCTCAAAATTTCATTATAATGTGTTTGACTGATTAAAGCAAAAGGAGCAACAATATATAGTGGGATATATAACATACGTGGAAGTAAATTATTGACCAGAATAGGACAAAGATCAGGAAGGCAGAAAAATGTATCGCAGTGTACTGGTGCAATATATTGAACATGAATCCATAGCACGCCAAAGAAATGATTCCAGAAAAGTATATCCCCACATGGGCATATCCCAAAAGATATTATTCTTTGGAAATACTGTATATGATTTCTTAGTTCCTCTGCCACCAGCAAGAAGGATGTGCTCTAAAAAATGTGGACTGTATAGCATTCTTCATTTGCCAAATCCAAATGATGTTTGATTCTGAAATGTATTTGTGGGAAGAACCCCAAGTATATCATTGTTGTGATGAATGACACTAAACAGATATATCAGGTTTGATTGAAACATACCTGGGGAAAATATGTGCTAAATCTGGATATTTGATAAACAGTGACATAATATTTGAACCCTGAAAAGGAAGTCAAAGTTTGCTTTTTCCCACACTTAACAAAAGTAGGGAGAACAGAGTTCTGTCAATGTGACAAATGCCAGGAAAGTGTCATCAACAAGTAAGAAGAGTATCTGTAACTAAGAATATCCAAGGGACAGAGAATTCTAGGAGAGTTTCCTTGAATTTCCTTATAAGAAAATCCTAAATGCTTTACAGAATCTTTTTTTGTGTGTGTGTGAGATAATGTAAAACTCTTTCACATATTTTTATCCCTTTTACCTTCTGGAAGGATTTGGGAAATTCTTGCAAGTCAAATTCTTGCGGAATGTGTATCCCACAAAGAGATGTCTATGTATTTGCCTTGTTTGGTTGCAAAAAGTGATATAATTGGCCTTACATAAAATGCATAATGTGTGGAAACTTTTAATCTAAGGGCCACGCATTGCATGAAAACTCATTTCTGTTAAATCTTAATGCCCAGACAACTAAGATATTTCCTAAAAGTCATAGAAGTAATGTATTTATTTTATCTACATACACCTGATGCTTAAATATTGCTGCTAAATAGCTTGGTCAGTTAATGAAGATTTAAGATTAAAAAAAATAGCATTCAAGAGCAAATACGAAGATGTGTACATGGCTGTAATCACAGACCGGAACACTGAACAAATGTTTTAAGACTGAGAGGGATTCTATGAGAATATTTTTACCAGCAAAGGAGTTAATAGTTTGAAGAAGAGAAATTCAGCACTAGCACATAAATGGCAAGAGATTCCATGGCTGTCTCTTTGCCAAAGTAGCAGGCTTGTTTTTAAAGCTTATGTAATCATTTATATTTTAAGCAGGTTTTTGAGAAATTGAAAGACAGCTTGGGAAGCTGACACTTCTTTCTTCAAAACAGAGAAAACTTTTAAAATTACTTTTAACATGAAGTCAGTAAAACATGTTCCCTAGTATGAGGCATAACAAATTCATTGACTCTCAGATGTTTTGGAGGACCTACTACACACTGCCCTAGCCGATGAAGATCCTTTAGAGAATAAGACTATGTCTGCCTTCAAGAAATGTGTATCTGGGTAAGGGGAGGTAGACAATAAATAAATTAACCTGTGTAATGTTAGTGCTCTGAGGTGCTGGTAGATTAAATGAGCAAGGTAAACAGATATGGACAGAGAAAGGATGAGTGTGCTCTTCCACTTAGAGAGGTCAGGGAAGGTCTCCATTTTAAGGTAACATGTGAACAAGAACCCTACCTATGAAGGGATACAGTGATACTGATTAGTCCACAAACACATAGGTCACGCTCCAGGCAGTGACAACAGCCACTGCTGAGGCCATGAAGTGAGAATATGCTTGGCACATACCAGGAGCAGCCAGAAAGACAACCCAGTGAAGTAGCAGGGTAGAGAGAGGAGTAGAGCGGTAGGAGACGAAGCCAGGGAGATGACCTGGGCCAGCTCATGTAGGTGCTGGCAAGCAATAATCAAACTTGGGAATTTATTCTAAGATGAAGTGATACGGGAAAATTACCTGAAGGGTGAGAATATGAGCGTGTTGGGAAAGAGATCAACTGTGCTTGCTTTGTAAGGAATAGGCAAGAGTAAGCAGTAATGACAACTGCAGACCACTGCGTTATCCAGGTGAAATAGGAGGGTGGCTTGGCTAATAGCCATATTGGTGAGGAATGGTTGCATTCTGGAGATACTTTAAAGTAAAACCAATAGGATTTGTTAATGGATCGGGCGTGGGCTGTGAAAGAAGGAGAGGGAACAAGGAAGACTAAGACATTTTCGGCCTGAATAGTTGTAAGAATGGAATTGCTGTTTATTGATACAGGGCAAATAAAGGAAGAGTAAGTTTAAGGGGAGAAGACTCAAGAGTTTAGTTTTAGAAGAGTTAATTTTGAGATGCCCCTTCCATTTTTAAGAATTTGTGTCAAAAACAGAATTGAATAGGAATAGAGGGATATATTTCAAGGAGAGATTTTAGTGGGTTTATGAACCTGAGGGTTATTAGCAGAAAGGTGATATTCAAAACCATGGACAAGATGAGGCCGCCAAGACTTCGTTGGTATGTAGACTAAAATAAATGATACCACGACTGAGTCCCTTGTTCAGAGTTTGGAAAACTAAGTTGGAGACAGGAGAGAAAGCTGAGATTAAATGAGCAATAAGGTAGGAAGAGAACCCAGAGTCAGGTGAAGGATGTAGTTCAAGAAGAATGCAGTGACGAGCTATGCCAAATGCTTCTGATACTATTTGTTGGCTGGATATGTGGTAATATGTAAATTATCTAGAATTTTTCCTTTCATTGTTTGCTTACCATTATAGCCTATTACTATATAAGCAGTACCCCCATCCTGGATAACGAGACCATATGGTCAAAAGTAGCAGTTATCCAAGGTTCAAAGGTCACAGGAGGTGAAATCTTATGTACGTGGTGAGTCATACTCCCACACCCAAAGCAATGTGTCTGGTGATATTGCCTCTTTGTTTCACCAAACTCCTATCCCCCACAAAATATGTCAGAATCATTAGAGATGGAAAAAGCAACATTATGTAATATTAAAGTACCTAAAAATGTGACAGAAGTCTCTCGTGGGAAGACATTGCTGCTTTATCATTAGTTCAAGGCCCTAGAAGAACTAGCCTCTAGAGAAAATTCAAACAATTTGGGGGCAGTTTTTAAAAAAAAATTCCTGAATAAAAATGATGTCTTTTAAAGATATAGACCGTCCTTATCTAAGCTTTATGTCTCTTCTTTTTTCTCCACTCACGTAAACAATTAAGGAACTATTGTATCTTTGAGTAAACGTAATCCATGTTTGACCAACTCTACCAATTATTTTAACTTTTTGGGTCCATATTGAGATAAATGCCACTTTTTTAAAGTAACATCAGGCTGAGATACTTCAGCAGAATGTATTTAAGCATTACGCTATGTTCGTAAAAACATGGCCTTTCATCTGTCTTAACACAACATAGGCAAGTCTTCAGAGCATCGGTATAAAGCTTACAAAATTAAACACAAACTTTTGATGACAGACTATATCTGATATTAAACTAAAACCAAATATTTGAGAATCTTTATTTTATAAAATTGAAATCAAATTTACAAGTGAAAAACCAAGAAAGAGAGCTCATCTGAAAGCTCACTAGATAAACCAGAAAACCAGAAAAGCTGTTTCCACCGAGTCTTCTTTTCTTGAGAAGGTGTCCAGACGGTAACTAGGATATGGGTTGGACTCAGGACTCTTGACAGCATGCATGAGACAGCCAGGGACGGCCTTTTTAAAACCTCAGGCAAAGAAAAATTACAGGCTACTGTTTTCCTAAGGCAAAGAAAAATTATAGGCTAGTGTGACTCTGGGTCCCACTAATGGATTCTCTACGGGGTCTTAGCAATGTGTGTATGGGAAGGCGGAGCATGGACTGGTTTCCCACAGTAATTTGATGCCACAAGCAATTCTCTTCTAATGGAGTTATAATAGACTCTTTACTTCAAACAAACATTGATGTTAGTGGACGTTAATTTTCATGGTGTTTTCCTCTGAGAAAGGAGGGATTTTGTTCAGGACAATAAGACACTGTTTCAATTTACGAGATGAAAGTTTTCTGAGAGAGAGAGGGAGTTAAAAAAAAGGGAGTCTCTGCTTTTATGCTTTATCTGGGATTTGTCTCAACTCTTTTCTGCTCTGTCCTCTGGCCATATCCATACTCACAATTTACTGCAGAGCAATTGATGGCATTGCCAAATGGTTGTGCACTGCGGTCTTTGCAACGCATTGTGGTCTTTACAGTGTTTGCAATAACCACATTGGTGGTCAATCTGATACAGTCACTAAAAACTGTCTAGAAACAAAGCAAAACAAAGAGTATCGTGTTTATTGGATTTTGTGGTCGTCTGATTGATTGTTCTGTTTTACTTTTTTATTTAACTTTTCAAGTTTACTGGAAAATGTCCAGTTAAATGTTACTTATTTGATTGGGCATTGTTATGGGGTTGAGCTCTCTCTAGATACCATTAAGCCAAGTATCAGGGATCTAAGATGTGAGGTTTAGGGATCCTTGCTTCTCTGTTTTTTGAAAGATTGCGATTTTCATCGAAAATGAAACTGGTCGAACTCAAACCCTGATCGTACGTAGGCTTAAACTCTAACTACTAGCTTGACATCTGCTCTTGACTCAGGAAAGTTCCTTTTGAGGAAATATTACTCAGATTTAGAGGTGGCATCCTTCCTCAGTTTCTAAACCCATACCCATATGTGCCACAAAGTCCTCTTTAATTTGCAGTGAAGGTACATCATGAATTAGTAAGCTTTTTATTACGATGCATAGACTATGTGTCATACGATGATTCACTCTAACATTTTCTAGTACGTCCCCTGAAATTCCACATTTCTTCAGAAGTGTACTGTGTAAAATACAAATCAGTGTGTACTGTGCTGTTGTTTAAAACTCCTTAGTGGCTTTGGCTACCAACACGGCCAGACTTAAGCTCCCTCACATGCCATCCAAAGCCTTTCTTGATCTGGTCCTTTCTAGGCAAAATATCTTGCAGTTTACTAGCACTCCACATTGTTTCTTACCTGTGTGTCTTCATGAATTACCATCCTAGAATTCCTTTCTCTTTTTCCTCTTCCTCCAGTCATCTGTGTCACGCACAGAAACAGACTTTAGTCCCCCAGGACGCCTTCCCTCACCGCCCAGGTTATGCTATGTGGTCTTCCTCTGGGTTCTCTCTCTGGATGTTCCTGTCATCATCTTGCCACATGGAATTATCATTATTTCTATTTTTGTCTCTTGATCCCCCAAGATACTATGGATGCTAAGCTGTAATTCCTTGTCAAGAGCAGTGCCTGGCTAAGGGATGAATGATCGCTGAGTAAGTGTTCATCAAGTGAATGAATGAAAACCCAAGACTATCAGACACGATCAGTTCTAGTGTTTTCTTTCGTCAATGTGATTTTCTCCATCCAGCTTCTCCTAAATACCTTGAAACAAATACATCTTGAAGGATGCACCATGCATTCCACTACGATTTGGTTCAGAAGGCACTTGATTTGCTGCAACAACTGAAGGCATTAACTGTACGCTCCTGAGAGGAGGCGTACTGGCGCTGAAGCAGCGCTGTAATCATACTGGAGGAAGAGAGCCCTGGCTCGTGATTTATTGCCTGAAAGTTTCAGTGTGAGCACAATTAGTGCACTCTTCAAATGGCTCCAAATGATGAAGGATTTAATTACATCAAGGAGCTCTACCTCCAGTGCTAGCGACATAGACATAAATTTGTGTGTCTATTTAATTTACTTGAAAGAGTTTTGATTTTAGTCCCAAATTTGAATTTAAATGAATATAACTGGAAGCTATAGTTAAAGTCCATTATTCCTGGGAATCCAATGATTTGAGATAAAAATGTTTACATTTGTTTAATTCAAAGAAATAGCCCCATTCTCATACTAAACAGAAAAGCCTACTTTTTCTTTCTCTTCAGGCAGCTGCCTAAGAGGGATTTTCAAATAACCTCACAATCCGTTTCTTTATGTTTTTTTTTGTTTGTTTGTTTCTTTATGTTTAATGAGAAAAATAGCCTAGGTATTGCACAATTAAGAACTATGCCATTTATTTTACTCATGAGAATTTAAATGTTTATTACATGTATGATAGCTTAATATGGCATTTTAATTCTGATAATTAAGAGGCAAAAATAAATACTTGACACATTTTCTTTAATATATTTAAATTTTGGGGGGATGAGATTTACATAATTAACATTCACCATTTTAACCATTTTAAAGTATACAATTCAGTGATTTTTTTTTTTTATGTTTACAATTTTGTGCAAGCACCACCACTATCTAATTCTAGGACATCTCATACCCTAAAGAGACCCTGTATCTAGTAACTACTGTACATTCCCCTCTCTTCCCAGACTCGGGCAATCAGTAATCTACTTTCTATCCCTTTAGAGACATTATCTATTTGATGACACATTGTTCTCACAGTTTCCTTAGTTCTTTGGTCATGGTTTCCTTCAGCCCTTGGAATATATTTAAAGTGATTTAAAGTCATTGTCTAGTAAATCCAATGTCTGAGGTTCTTCAGAGAAAATTTCTATTACTTGCTTTTTATGCCCCCATTATGGGTCATGTTCTCTTTTTTGCTTGCATGTTTCAGTTTTTTTGTTACTGAAAGCTGGAAATTTTGAATATTATAACATGCCAACTCTGGGGGACAGATTTGACCTCCTACCCAGGGTTTACTTTTTAAAATTTTTATTTCTTTTTTTTTTAAATTTTATTTCCATAGGGCTTACTTTTGACCCTGCCTTTTTTTTTTTTTTTTTTTTTTTTTTTTTTTTTTTTTTTTTTTTTTTTTATATTTATTTATTTATTTTTTTTTTATTTTTTTATTTTTTTTCCCATTTTTTTTTTTTTTTATTGGTGTTCAATTTACTAACATACAGAATAACACCCAGTGCCCGTCACCCATTCACTCCCACCCCCCGCCCTCCTCCCCTTCTACCACCCCTAGTTCATTTCCCAGAGTTAGCAGTCTTTACGTTCTGTCTCCCTTTCTGATATTTCCCACACATTTCTTCTCCCTGACCCTGCCTTTGTAGTTGTTTTGTATTTGTTTATTGACTTTTCTGAACTGGATTTTTAATGTCTATATTCTTTGTTGTGTGTGGTGACTGAAGTCTTTTTTGTTAGCTTAGCAGTTAGCTGATGATTGGGCAGGAACCACCTTGGGCACCTGGAAACAAAAGATATCTTCCCATCTTGGCCAATGCGCTTGATGTGTGTGTGCAAACACAGCTAAGCCATTTGCAACTCTGCTTTAGACTTCATTTTCTATTTGCACAAAACTTGAAGATTCAACCAAGAGGTGACAATGTAGGGTTTTCTTGTTTATTTATTTTAAATAACTTTTATTTTTGTTTTTTTGTTTTTCTGAGCATATGCTCAGCTCTGGGCATGTGCAGGAACTTCTAAGTTTTGAGGAATATGTCAGAGCTTCTCCTATCCTTGTCTTTCAAAGCATCTAATTCCCCAGCCTTTCCTCCCTAGGTTTAGTCTATTGTTTGCTCCAAGTGCTATCCATTACCATTTACAACAACAACAAGTACATTTGTCTATAAATGTTTTGACAAATGCCCTCTCATCATTATAGCATCCTGACTTAGGTGAGATTAAGGAAACCCCTGTGAGCTGGTCCTCCACGGAGCCACAAGACAGGTCAAAGCAAACGACTATAGTTCCTTATAAATGTGGTCCATTCTGCTCCTTTCATGTAGCAGAAATGCAGGCTGTTCTTTCCAAGACCATCCCTGCCCTAGAGAATGGGAGATGGCGCATGATAAATTAAAATGCCACAAGTCTCACTTTCTTAGCAAGATTTACCTCATTTTTCTTGATATAGTTTTACCCTTTCTGAAAGGCATTTGATTAGTTTCTAGAGTTCCAAAAAAAGTTGATTCTGACCATTTGCCAGATTTTTCATTGCTTTTACAATGGGGCAGACTTTTGGAATCCCTTCCTTCATGATTTGCACTGAAATCACTCTTTAATAAATTTTTATAGCTGTTATTGCTTATTCATAATCTAATGACTAAGCATTAGTAAAATATCAAAGTGATATTCTCTCCTCCTGGGATAAATTCCTAAGGAAAGCACCTCTACTTGAAAGAATTTTTAGAGAAGGATTTCAAAATAATAAACCAGGTTTTTCAGTCTTTTTTCCATTCTACAAATAAAAACAAAAAAGAGTAAGATTTGACTTAAAAAAGAGACATTCCCAATTTTTAAAAGCTTGACTTACAAATATAATAAAAATACAGAATGGCTTGATACTGTCTACCATTGTTTTCTTCTCTATCCATTCAAATAATGACTTAATGAATGAAAAAGAAAGGACTCGAGATGCCTGGGTAGCTTAGTCGGTTAAGCATCTGCCTTCGGGCTCAGGTCATGTAATTGAGCCCCGCCCTCCCCCCATCGGACTCCCTGCTCAGTAGGGAGTCAGCTTCTCTCTCTGCCCCTCCCCCGCTCATGCTCTTTCACAAATAAATAAAACCTTAAAAAAGAACAATAAAAGTCCCATTGTTGATTCATGATGCTATGCATGCTTTTTTGAGTTGTTTGCAGACCCAGACTCTAAGACTGTGGTCAGAGTGGAAACGATAGACCATGTATGTGACACAACGGTGGGAGAGGCAGGGAGTCTGGAAAACAGTTAGATGGTTAAGTGCGATGTAGGAAATTTTCACCTTTGCCAAGTTTCTCCTCAGTGCTTTCCTCTCACGTGTTTTCTCCTTTCCCACCAGTCATAGTGATCTGATATCATTCACTATTATTCTGATGAGAATGAGTTTCAGAAGTCAGCCTGGTTTGGCTCAGACTGTTAGCCACTTCCCAAGAGTTACTGGGTGTCTCATTTAGCTAAGACAGTGTGCTAGAGAGTTATAGTAATATTTTTCAGCAATAAAAAAGTGAATATTTGTATTTGTATGGGTCAAATGGGCCTCTCGGGATTACTTTGAGAATTTCTTTATATATGTCCATAGGAAGAGAAGCATATAGAGATTTAAGTAGTTAGTATGAGGAAGAAAACATTCATGTAACAGATTTAAAATTAAATTTTTGGAATCTGGCTTGTTCATAAATCATGGAGCTCTCATGTATCAAACATCTCTTAGGTGCCACCACAGCTTCTTTCTTCTTGTAGCCATAGGAACAACCAGTACTGCTTTGGCTCAAGCTAGTTGCATCCGGGTCTATCAGCACTACATTGCAAGCCTTCCATGAAGTACAGCCAGGCGACCCTCTACACTTACATGTAATCTGGAAGTGCTTTGAAGGACAGACCTTTGAGTGCTGAGAGTCAGGAGCCCACGAATAGGAGCTTCCTCCTTTCTTACTCTATGGAAAGTCCTAAATGTGCTTTATGAAGTTCTCCGAGAGGTCTTATGGGACTGAGATACCGGTCACACCACAGCAACAACCAATTCAGCAAGGCGTCTTTACATTGGTTCTTCCTTCTTCCCTTCCTCACACCCCCATCTCTCATCATTTCTTCCTGGATCCCATCTCCCAATAAAGCACTTCCACTTAGTTTTAGGTCCTGATATCTGGGGAACCCAGTCTAAGAACCCTGACCTTAAAATGACCCATGAATAATCTAGTGAAGAATTGTATTAACATAAATGAGAGGTTTCAAAGTAAGATGGAAAGAAATAAACAAAAGCATAGGTACACCCTCATTTGCTTAGTTCAGTATATATGAACCAGTATGTTGGAGGACACACACACATACACACATACACAATCACACATGCACACAATTATCCCCCTTAGTTCATCTGACCAAAGAATTGCAATGGAAGAATGTGTTGTTGCAACTCAAATATGTAATTCTTGGTCCGGTGCTTTGAATGGGCAGTTGAAAGAATAGGTTCTCTATGTAAAGTATAACATTGGCTGGAGTATTCAACAGGCTGAGCTCTTTAGGTTGAAGATGAGAACAAATGAGTGCTCGACCTCGGAGGTAGAGAGTACACTATTAAGTGTATGGTGCTCCCTTTAAGCCTTTCCTGATGGGAAGATAAAGAGTCTTTGGTTTTAAAAATCCCTGAACAAGCTATCATGAAACCATTGTGAACAAAATTCCACCATCAGTACACCCAGAACTAAACGCTTTTCTTAATGTGTCAAGTAAGAATATGATACAGGCTCCTTCTGATAGGCACTATCACATTTTATTCACACAGTGCCACATGTTCACACTGACTTATCTAAAATCCATGCACTTTAGCACTTTGGCCGGCTCTCTCTGAAGATCACACATGCTTCATTCATAGACCGCGTGTTCCATATGCATCTTTTAGGAGTCCAATGCAAGAACTAGCTAAACTGTCTCCCGTGCAGTGAAAGCTCTGTCACTTCATATCATCATTGGTCCTGCTTTGGCTGAGCTTAGACACTTTGTTTTTTGCTGCTGGAGGAGAATCCTGAGAAAGCTATTGAGTGACAGCTATGGTATCAGCAGATACCACGTGGCATCCTTAGTTTGTCCAAATCAGGCTCCAGTCTTGAATTTTAAATGTTGATTTCCTGTAGGTTTTTTTTTCCCCCCTGGTTTAATGCAATCTGAATGACAAATAGTAGACTTAAGTTAATGGAAAAAAAAAAAAAATGAAGATTACCAGAAAGCTTGCTGTCCCTGGTAATTTAACCAGGGCTGGTCAAAGACAAAGGCAAAAAAAAATGCCTGTCTTTATGGCCTCTTGTCCCAGGAACTGATTAAAGAAATATTTCCCTCAGAGCAAAATGGGTGCCTGAACTTTTACTATTACGTGTGTGTATAGCAATGAATTAGGGTCAGAGCACTGGTGTTTGAGTAACGGCAATGGCACTCGATCATTGTGTGGCTCTGAAAAATCAAATGATCTCTTTTGCCTTTTTTTTCACTACCTGTAAAATGTAGACAATAATACCCGCATGACTACTTCGCAGAGCTCTTGAGAGGAGCAAATGAAAAAAACAAAGGCAAAAGGGTATTGCAAACTATAATACACATGCAAAACTAATGAGATATTCTTATCACTGTTGGTAATTTCTTTTAATTACTAATAGCATACATTTGCATATTATCAGTCATTCATATCTTTATGTGAAATGGAACGATCTAAAGGTATATTTTAATAGGTCCTATCCCAGGGGTTCTGATGCAAGTTGGTGGAAATGATGGCATGTGTGCCAGCAGGACAGGCTGTCCTCAGCCATCCATGCCCTCCCTTCAGGGACCCGAGGAGAGAACACAGAAGCCATATTTAAGTGCACTTGGTTCTTCTATGGAAAATGGTAACTGTCCTTTCTTGTAAAACAAGCATGGGTTACACCTGAAGCATACTTCTGGATCTTAAAGATATTTTGTTCACTCTACCCATGAAGGATGGTGGAGTTGCCCATCTTCAGTGAATGAGAAACAGACTTCCCCAATCTATGCACCCCAGAGAAATGCGTTTATTCTCTTCTGTGAACCTGCCTAGCACTTTGTATATCTCTTGTGACATCCATCAAATCCCAATAGCGTTACTCTATTCAGTTATTCCATCCCTCTCACACCACTTAAATTTTCAAGATTTCTGAGGACAGAAACAATGTGCTACTCTTGTCTGTATTGTCTGTACCCATTTGCAGCAAAATACCTCATAACAGTAGGTAATTAATGAAAAAAGAAAAGGAGGAAGGAAAAGCACAAGAGCACTAGTAGACATTGTGATATGGCCACACCTTTCCTGCTAATAAATTGAGGCCATGTGCATTGGTGATTTGAGTGAAAATTTGAAAATGAGTTTTTAGACAAGCCAGCCTGTTCATTGCTTTTTTAAAAAAGTGTTTCCCTTCTATAATTTCAGGATAAAAATACTGACTCAGACTTGATTCCAAACATGAATACGTCTAAATTTAAAGCCATGTGCAAATTAGGAAAATCCTAGAAGACTTCCTAGTTTTTAAATTAAAAAAAAAAAGTTTTAAAGGAACAAAATACGAAATTTTTATGTCAAGATAAGAAAAATGATCTAGAATTTCTGATACATACAGGATTAACATATCTTAAGGCTTTTCTTTACAAAAAAGAGGGTATTGGTCCACTAATGCACTTGTTTTTTCATGGACTTCCCTGCAGAGGAAGGGGATTTGTGACTTAGGTAAAGGGAAGAAGAAAAAGTCTTACAACAAAAATGTGGCATTTCCACTCGGGGAAAGACAATCTGTAGTGAAACCATTAGTCTACGGATGAAATTTCTATGAGAAAGCTATTTTGCAGAAATGGAGAGGCCCCATACTGTGTTCAGCACAATGGTACCACTAGTTGGGGAGCCCGCGTATGAGAGTGAAGTACACAATGGCCTGCTGTGTAATTAAAGAGAGATGTTAGAAAGATTGAGAAGCCCCATACTGTGTCCACAGAGAACACAAATACTTTTAGGGAGATGTGATGGAGTTATACAACCAGTCACCAGGTTTTCAAAATAAATTAAAGGGTACCTGTTAATCTGTAGAAGTAGATGACACTTATTTTTCTTTTCACACTAAAAGTGCTGATCCATTATTGACTGTCGCATGATCTGTTTTTGATATTACCTTGTTTTCTTTTTCTTTTTTGAAAACCGTGTAAGTTTGAGGAGAATAACAGTTTTTGAAGGGAGAGCTATGGTAATGGTCTTAGAGAATAAAGTATCTTTAAAATAAGTCAAAGGTATGTCATTAAAAGAGAAAAACCCTTGGGCAAAGTACATGCCAAACAGAAACTTTGGGGGACGAACCTAAGCCATGACCACCCCCCCCCCCGCCCTCACAAAATCGGTGTACTTTAGCTGAATTTCCTTTTCTTCCTCTTCTCTATGAAAGGTCAATGGAATTCATTTTATTAGCTTCCTGTAGGCCTCAAAGAGAAAAAAGGCATATACTTTATAGGGGTTCCTGGTGAGTTAACAAAAGCTACTGGAGATGGGATTTCTTTCCACCTTCGTATGTTCTTCTAGAGCTGTGGTTCTTAACCCTCATCATGCCTCAAAGTTATCTTGCAAACTTTCAAAAAAGCAAGGTGTCCATCCTCCATCGCCTTCCCTGCAAGTTTCTGATTCAGTTGCTTTGGGCAGTCCCTAGGAATGCTATTTTCAACCACCCCCCTACACACTCGATACTAGTTGATCCTGACAAAGAGCCAAATTTGGGAATCACTTATGAGACTGAAACCTTTTTTTTTTGAGACTGAGACTTTGTGCCATTTAACATACACTTAATTGATCAGTTAGGGCTTGGTTATGCTTGCCATTGAGTTCTCTCTTATGTTGGTAATATAGAAAATGCTGTGTGTTTTTTCAAATTAATTTCAACTTAACTTCTGAATTCCTGGGACATGGGAGTAAATATGTGTGAATTGGAATTCTCCCCTTTTATTAGTGAACTAGAAATATATATATATATATGTATATATATATATATATACATATATATATATAAAATTATTCTTCAAAATGTAAAAACCAATCCCCAATCCGAGGCTGCTTGGAGTTGGAAGAGCCAGAGAGCAATATGAAGACCAAAGGTACTGGGGGAATCCAAAAGTGAAGTGGAGAGATCATATCTAAATACCGGGGTCACAGTTCCACAGGGCAAATTGGGGTCACGGAGGTGAAGATCTCCAGCCACGTAGACAAAATCTGTGAAAGACCAGGATGCAAGCAAATGAAGAAGTGCAGGGAAATTCCCGAAATGACCTTGAACTGTCCCTGATTCCTTTTATTGGTCCCTGGGGAGAGAGGTATCATGTGTTTGGGTTTCCTTAAAAGACTGAGGACTTATCTCTGCTTGGGATTTGGCCATTTGCTCATATGCTTAGTACCTGTGCTCGGCACAGGAGAGCCGCTCAGTAAATGCTTATTGTATGAATCAATTCACATAATGAAAGAGATGTATAGTAACTATAAATAGTAATTATTCTTTCCTCATTTCATATTTTACACTTGAGCATTCAGGCAATGACTTGTCTCAATTTTCCCCACAAGGGTGAACTTGACTTTCAGGATGGATAGAATTAGGTTAGCGGCTCTCAATTTTGCCTGTGAATTTGAATCACCGGGAAAGCTTTTAAATGGCTATTGATGCCTGAGACCACTCTCCAGATATTCTATTAAATTGGTTTGCATGGAGTCCAAGACTTAGGAACTTTAAAAGCCAAATAAAACAAACAAACAAAAGACAATGACAACAACAAAAACTGAGCTCTCCAGGTGAATCTAAAGGATTAGACCTTCATAGAATGTTCTTGAAACTCACCAACTCTTTTTGTTGCTTGGCTTTATCCCAATCTAATCTAAACTAGATCATTCCAAGATGTTTTCTAATTCTGACTTCTAACTAAGTTAACAGTTTGAAGGGAATAATAGCTACATTTTAAGCTGCTAAGAGATGCCAGTAGTATCAGTATATGCTTAATAGGCATATTGGCTCTGTCTGAATAACTTTTTACCTCTCTGGATCTCACCTTCTGAGACCTAACGATAAATTATGAACACTCACGTGGGTTAGGGTCATTTGCTTAGGGACCTTCTGTGTTTATTCCTGTCCTAATCGTGATATGAGCCTTCCTTACCCAGTATGAACCCTTGGTTCAGTAATAATAAACTAGATTTTTTCCCTCTAATCCAGTGCCTTCTAGCATTTCAACACTGTCATGTTGATATTTAGATATCGGTACTTCTCAGTGGATCTTGTCTATGGCTGACTGATGTTGTCTATAGCAGGAGCACTCCGTTCCAACTTCAGCCCCACTTCCCGCCAGGTATGACTGCACACCCATGACTGGCAAAGCTCCTGCCCTCCCTATCTTCACTCACCGGGAGAAAATAAGAATACATGGGAGATGCATAGGGCCAGTGGAGAGAAGGAAACAGCATAGAATGATGGACAATTATTACCTACTGAGCTCAATGCAAAGTCTTAAAATTCAAATAAGTGGAGTCTATTGATGCCCATAAATAAAATAAAACCAAACAGAAATTCACATTCAGCTTTTAGACACATTTGCTGTGTAGATGCCTTTCCTAAACCCCCAAAGCCAGCAGGAAATCAGTGTCCACTGTAAATATTTACTTCCACTGAGTTAGGACGCCAAGGGGGCCTTCCTCTCCATTTCTCTCTTTCTTCTCCTCTCATAGTTGACTTGTGGTGAGCTGTTTCTGGGTGGATGGATTTTTTTTAAACCAAAACAAAATATGCAGTGCTCTACCCATTTAATGATCATACGTCAGGTTGATTTGTGGAAATGCATCCGTGGTGCATTTAGTGTATTTAAAAGATTGTTAGTGAGTCTCATCAGATATGTTACTTTCCTCACCACGCATGGTATGCAGCTCTCTTTGTCTACAGAAAACAGGCTTTGGATGAGCTTCTGTGGGAGCCTGTAATTTCTATACGATGCCTATTACCTATTTCTTCTAAAAAGCGACGTGTAATAATTCCTGCCCAGGTATTCAGAGAATCACAGAGAAAATAGGATGAATGGAAACCTGCCTCTCAGGCTTGGGCTCTAACGTGGGCATATTTAAGTAAGCCCCAGTGGGCATCGCCGGTAAAGAGAAGAAGGGTTGGATGTGTGTAGACATCAAAAGAAATGGTCAGCGGGTTGGGAATCAAGAGACACTGGACCAGTAAGTAGCTATATTTGTCAAGATTCATGTGTGAGATGAAACACGTTCAGCCTAACAGCAGTGCTGCTATTCTGGGCGTGAGCGCGTCACCATCTCCCTGTGACCCTGCCTCAGGCAGGGGCAGAAAGATGGCTCATCAAAGGACAATGCATGGAAGCTGGAGGGGTTGAAAGGAATTAATTCTCCGAAAAGTTGATTTTCATGCCTTCACCATTCCTGTAGAGATACACACATGAGATTTTATTAAAGGAACCCAGATTCTATATCTGTTATTTATTAATATCGCAGGGGAAGAAATGAATTCCATGAAACGAGTATATGTCCAAGATGTGTTTTTAACACAGTAATGCTCAGATGAATTGTGAGCAATCTCTTTCAACTAATTCCTGCTTTTTTCTTTAAGTAAGAATTGGCAACTCATTGCCACCGGCTTGGAAAAGATTTAAGTTAAGTGGTGCTTCAATCCATATTTCTAGCTTATGGGATGCCAACCAGGTTGGTCATAATCGCAATGAATTGCAGCAGCGTCGCATGCATTGAACCAAGCATATGTGAAAATAATTCTCTGTAGTGTCCAAGTTCAAATGCCTACGTAATCCTTTGTAATTATAGTTCTGAGTACCAAAATTTTTATTTAATTCTCCCTTTATGAAAGGTTTGTTTTGCCCTATTTTCACTGCAGAGCGTGATCACTGTATACCAAAACATTATAAAGACATAAAAACAGACTCTCACAACTTCAAATCTCTAGCCAATCCTTATTTTAATGCAGCAATTCACTGTGTATTCTATAATGTGAAACATTAAACTTGGCATTTCCTTGGAGCTATAAAAATTTAAAACTCACCTATAAACAGTTATTTATGGAAAGCCGGTGACATCTGAAATTCTCTTTCAGTGAGAGTTTTGGGAGGCCTCAAACCTCTGCTGTTTCTTCTCTCTGTCACTCTTCCTATGACATGCCTTCCTGAATCTGCTCTCAAATCTTCACGCTTCCACTTTCTGCTTCCCCTTCACCGCCACGTGTCGAGGTTCTGACAGTGTCCCCCCACCCCAGTGGCAGGCTCACCGGGCCAGCTGTGTGCAAATACAGCATCGTGCCCGACTCATGTCACGTCTGTGCCCCAGGGCCTAGCACAGTGCCTAGAACACAGAAGGAATTCACCGAACACATGGGAATAAATAAATATACCACTCAAATCAGAGAAAGTACCTCACCTCTACTTGAGGATTGCTCTAAACCAGCCCCAAATCAAGAACTTTTTTTTTTTTTTTTTGGTAAGAACTTTTTGTTGTACTCCAGAATAATGGTTTCCAATGCTAATTTTAAAATGAAATTGGACTATGCTTCATGAGACGTTACTGTGATTCACGTGTTTGCAGACAAATTCAAAGACAGGATAAGATGGAGAAGGATTGAGCAAGTAGAAAAAAATGATAATCATCTTTTAGTTTTATGCCAGCTATGTTGATGAGTCTATTTTGTTTCATGATATTACACAGCAAAGATGCTTTTCACAAATAAAGAGAAATAGAATGATTCTAGGCAGTAAATGAAAATGGGTATTATTTCCTTTAGGCACTCATGGGCTGTTGATTTTTTCTTTTTTTCCTGAAGGGATTCTGATGGTCTAGGGAAGTCAAACTCAAAAGTCTTATCCATGTAGAATTTAAAACACTCCTGAAACTCCACTCATCCATTGTGAAACCTCCCTTTAACTCAAGTCCTACCATCCGCTTTTCTCTATTGCAGCACCCCATGGGCCACAGAGGTGTTCTGGGTAAATGCTCTAACTGAAGAGATCCACAGATCCACAGAGTGTGGTCTGCTCTGGAGGAGCTTGGTCTTGGGATGTTGACATTGACATCTCAGTGCAGGTGTTTCGGAAAGAAAAAACGAGCTGAGTACTCCTTAGATTTACACGCACTAATTAAGTAAAACCAGAAATACATTTAAATGGAAGTTTTCATTAAACAGTATCTTATTTTTTCCATCTCCACGAGTGAATACAGTACCCAGGATGCAGAAGGTATCTTAGGACTTGCTAAGCGGCCTCCAATAGACCTCACTTCTTTGGCGTCAGTAGGACAGAACTCTCTTTCATAGACTGGTGAGTGATAGAACCAGCATCTGATCCAGGTCTTCAGACTCCACGTGTAGATGCAGAAAAGGTATCTGTTGAATGAATGAAGAGTTGACCAGCTGCAAGTTTCCCAGCTTAATTCTAGGCCTTTCTTACTTCTTCCTTTGGATAAGGATCTCTGCTAGGATCATATGGCTTCCGTTGGGGTTTAGGGGCCTGTTGGCAAAGGCACCAACTGTCTTGCTTATTTGAGGTCTGCCTCTCATAATGTAATAGAATGGACCCTCTCCCTCCTGGTAGGGGAGTAATTGGGAAACTCTTTAATGTCCCTTAGACATGATAAATTTCGGGTATCGCTGGAGAGTAGCCTATGCTTCCAAAGTTCAGGGCTTAAACACTGAGAGAAAGAAAAGCTGCTCTTCCTTGGTCTTTCTGGGAACACTCAGCTCTAGCACCACTTCCATTTTTTCCACAGAGGGCTATCAATTACTCATGTACCTGCCTCACTCTGGGGTGTTTTAGTAATAAGAAGAAAAGAAAGAAAAATATTTTGAGTGTCTAATAAGCATCAGGCCTCTGCACGCTGGAATTTTACATACATTATCTCATTAATCCTTAGATCTCAATGAGGGCGATATTTGTAAGTCCCTGCTTACTGATAAAGAACCTGAATGTTCCATTAAGTAACTAGTACAAGCTGCTAAGCAGCACAGCTGGGATTCAAATCCAGCACTGCCTGGCCACAAAGCCTCTATTCTTTTCATTCTGCCTTTGCATTTGACCTGTCCTGAAGTTAATTTTGTCATTATTCTAATTGCTCCCAAACTCTCCCCATTCAGAGACCTCAGGTTGCTGCCATCGGTCATGCTTTGTTTGGAGTGAGTCCGGAGTATTTCACTTTATTTTACAAGATAGACCAAATAACATTTGTTCAACTAAATGAACTTTGAAAGACACATTGAAACAGGAAGAATGAGGATGAATTAGGATGAATTAGAAAACATTTAATATTGTTGGCATTTCACAGCCATTGCACAGCAAAGAGAAGAAGGAGAAAAATGCCAGAAAAAAAAAATGTTATGATTAAATTTCTCTGATTGGCGAACACTCCATTTTTAATGTTTATGCTGAAACATAAACAAAATGGGGTAGCATTATTACCTGTATAGCAACCATAGTGAGTGGAAGACGGGTGCTCCATTTTACTGCAATCCTGAGGCCACACACCCAGAACATGTGACAAACTGTGCCGTGCAAGTAGCTGGTTGTCTGCAAGAGCTGCTCGCTGAAAAATCGCATCAATCAAAACAAGCTCCCAGAGCTCAAAGTGCTGGAGATATCACAATCATTAAACAGTAATGCAAATAAAAAAGCAATATCTCACCTCATTAGTACTAAATATGTTGTTTATTCTTTCCCCAAGTAAAATGTTTAGAAGCCTGCATAATGAGGGTCTCGTTGACAGAGGTGTGGAATTATGAAGCTGCTAAATCCAGCACGAAGACAGAGTGATAAAATAGATTGGATTTCGCAATAGCAGTGCTCAGAGCAAACTTGGGTGGCTGGATTCCACATTAGCACATTGTTTTGACATTCATGCACTCAGAGATTCTATTTCACTGTGATGGGGGGATGTGACATGTGGGTGGAGAACAGAGTTTGTGGGCTGAAGTCTAAAGCTATAAGCTACAGGCAGAGAAGGAAACTGGATCGATTCTTGAAGTGATGCCTCATTTTCTAATAAGGGTCTTTGCATGAGGAGCACCATGCAAATGGCCTAGAGACATGGTTAAAGCTGATGGTCAGTGAAGGGGCCAAGTTAAACTTGGGAGTGTTTACTTTCTGGAAGAGTCTCTGTGCAAATGTGTCATAATGATCAAAGTCTATCCTTTGAACTTTATCCTCCAGCACACACCAGCATCTAGAAGGCGGTTTAATGTTTGTTCTGAACTGAGCAATTGGCTGTTAGTGTGTGATTCCTGAGATGCCAATGTACCCGAGCTAGGGGATTTATTTTGCATGGGTTCGTGGTCCTCTGTGCCTTACTTAGACTGTCCACTTGGCCATTTCTTTCACAGAGTTAGCTACCCTCGTTCATAACACTCATCGCACCTTGGAGATGCCAATTCAACCACTGGAGTGTGAATAAGAAGATGAGCATAAAAGACTACTGGACTGTTAACTCCTTGAGTGCAACAGCCTTGTCTGATTCTTTCTTGTGCTCCTTGACTGGACAAGGGGCACGGTGCCCTCCAGTACACGATAACTAAGGGCTACATGTCTCAGTGAAAGGGGCACGTATCCCTCCATGTCTCCTTCCAGCTCCACTTGCCTTTTAGTGAAAAACCGATTGAGACCGAGGAGCATTGTCTGAGAAGATTTCTAAAGAGGAGTGTGTGAAAGCAAGGCTGGGAAGCCTTTGTTCTGCTCACACAAGGGTTCCACCTGTGAGCCCGACCTCAAATTCTAGTACCATTCACAGAGCTGTGCACATCACACTAATGAAACAAAGAAGGGGTAGCAGCAAAAGCATCACCAGTGGTCTGTATTTCAAAAGACAATTTTCAATTTTTTTGAAAAAAAATTATATTTTATTAATGGCCACACCTTTTCAGTCTATGGCTCTTTGGAGATCAGTAAGGAGAAAGTTGAGGCAGGATGTGTGTTTGTTTGTTTGTTTGTCTTTTTTTTATCCTTATGGACTGACTACTGGATCTTGAAAGTTTTTTTCCAATGGAAAATTCCCTCAGTCTAAGTATCGAACTTCTAGTCTACAAGAGGAACTCATTTCCTATGTATTTGAGTGCCTTTGGTGTGCACTAGAGGGCAGTGACTCCTTGAATGTGTACAGGGGTCCTAAGAAACATTGGGACAAGTGCATCAGTAAAGCTACCATTGGAGTAAGAGGTAGATTTAGACAAAAAGGGGGAAGGGAAGTTAGGAAAAAGCTAAACTTGCTTTCCTTTGAGCGGTTAAGAAGGCAATGCGTTATAGTGGGAGAGGGGAGTCTGGAGCAAGACAAAATTGTGTTCGAATTTTGCCCTGATGCTTAGTAGTTGTGTAGAAGGCCCCATCGATCCCGCTGAGCCTCTCAGTCTCTGCATCTTCAAAATGGCAAAGCTTACACCAGTCATCAGGTTGTTACAAGAATTCAATGAACGTCAAGATTAGCATATTAGCAGCTATTATAATTTAGTTCATCGTTACTACAACTTTTCCCTTGAATATTCAAACTGCTTTGGTGTGCATATTTGAGCACCTCATTTATTTACTTGTTTTCAATTTAGAAGGTGGTTCAGCTGCCAAGGCCTCTGAACATGTGTCCCTAACAAATAACACCATTCTAAAAATAGAGAAAAATTGTGTGCTGTTTCTTGCATTTTAATATGCTGGTATTCCATGCTTTTTGCCTAATGAAGCAAGTGTGTGTGTGTATGTGTGTGTGTGTGTGTGTGTGTGTATCTTATTTGGTTTTGAAAAACACATCACTGGTTATTGACAGCGTTCCCATGCTTCCTATCCTTTCCTAGCTACTATGCATTTCTTCACGGTTCTTTTTTTTTTTTAAATAATAAATTTATTTTTTATTGGTGTTCAATTTGCCAACATACAGAATAACACCCAGTGCTCATCCCATCAAGTGCCCCCCTCAGTGCCCGTCACCCATTCACCCCCACCCCCCACCCTCCTCCCCTCCACCACCCCTAGTTCGTTTCCCAGAGTTAGGAGTCTTTATGTTCTGTCTCCCTTTCTGATATTTCCTACACATTTCTTCTCCCTTCCCTTCTATTCCCTTTCACTATTATTTGTATTCCCCAAATGAATTCTGTACAAAGAAGGGTAACATTAGGCAAGTGTATCACCTTTCTGAATCTCAGTTTCTTATCTGAGAAGTACAGGGAGAGCATGAGGTAATGCCTCCCAGTTCTAGAAGAGATACATCCATTTTCATAAGGTCGATGATGGTTAAGTTCTGTTAATCATGAAGACATTTGAACAATTCCTAATACTGATATTAAGTTAATTGCTTTATCTCCAAAGTGAGTAGGAAGCCTGGTCAACATAATAAGGAGAAGAATCCAGTAGCATGGCCTTTTAGAGAATCTAGTAGAATCTTTTCCTTCTAAAGAAGAACTGGAAATAAAAATAACTCTCATTATCTAAAACTTCACAATCCGAACTCAAAAGTCAAGGACAAATATCTATCATGATGCAAATGCTGGATTCTCACTGTCCTAACAGAACCCTGGCACTGAGTGACAGCAATCATACTTTTATTAACCCCAGCTTTGAAACCGCCAAGGTTCTCAGCATGTGATCTCAGGGCATTCCATCTACCCACAACTCTTCAATCCATCCACATCTGGAGGACCTTCTTCTATAACTCCAGATATTGTGCCTAGTATTCAGGTTACAGGGGCAGACTTAGTTGACCTCCCAGAAAATGTGGTTTGGTTTCCAAATGACAATAGAAGAAATGCCTCCCCCAAACTCCCAGTGTGAATAGACAATTGCTGTTCCCCAAACCTTAGAACTAAGGAATATCTGACAATTCTCTGATACTTGCTTCATAAAATAAATATACAATGGGCAAGAACACAGAAAAAATGCGGCCACCTGAAGGATTCAAATGACTCCCAACCATCAGCACTGAAAATAATCTGATTGAAAGGATGAAATGTCTAAAGAAATCCCGTGTTAGTCAGAAGTGAGTGAGGATTGTCCAAGAAAGTGCAGATGAAGGAAGGCCTTCAGGTGTGTTGGCAAAGCTCATCTAAATGTTCCCTCGGGAAAAACGAGGATTAATTCTTAAACTTTATGTACTTTCTGTACAGTTCTATGGGAAGTCCCTCCTGATGCCATGCAGTGGTATAAATTACAGGAGGGAGGAAGAAATGACCTCAATTGAAGTTTGTCTCCACCACACGGACTACCCTAACAAGCAGCTATTGTCTCTAACTTGCATCCAGCCAGAAGCATCCAGGGCTTCACGACAAGCATGGCAGTAAAAGGCAAAAGACAAAAGTTCCAAATAACACTCAACTTTAAATTTCAAAGCTTACTCCTGAAGCACAAGGAAAAGACTTCGGTTTATCCAAGAACGGGGCTGTCCTGTGCTAAATATTATCCATAAAAGAATAAATATCAGCCAAGAACATTTTTTTCCTGTGAATTCAGATGAGATGGAGATCCCATGGGCCAGGATTAGCATATATGAGAGAGGAAACAAGGTAGGTGCCCCTGAGTGTGCTCTGAAAGTGTCTCCCCTCCATCTCTAGACCTCATTCTGGAGGACCACAGAACTCTCTATTTGTGAAAGTAATACTTGCTGCGGTAACCACATTTTGAAGGCTTACCATAGTAGATTATTTATTTATTTATTTATTTATTTTTATGCAGTGGTCCAAGCAGTTTGGTCTGATTGGTAGGCAGCTGTTCTCCATGTGATGACTCAGGTACTCAGGCCCTAGAACCTTGGCATCTAGCAGACAAAAAAAAAAAAAAGATAGAAGGTGAGAAAACCACACCTACTTTATGAGTAAACCCTGGTATAGATATGATGCACATTCTATCTACTCTTATTCAATTGGGAAGAACTATTTGAATTGCATACCCACAACCTGATGCAAGGAGAACTTGGACATACAGCCCCCGACTACACAGACTAGACTCAGCAAGAACTCCACACTATGGAAGGAGGTCCATGGTGTTTAATGAGATGTTTCCAACATCTCCATTCATCTACTACTATGATGACAAATATGAAATTCGAGAGAAAGAACAGAGAATAAAACGAAAAGTGAAAGAAGTCCAGAAGAATGGAGATTTCCCAAGGCAATTCAAGAGACCTCACATGGAAGCAGCAGATAAGAGGCCCCACCAACACAGGAGGAAGAGCCATGCCTCACGTAGAAACAACAGGTGGCCTCAAGAAAAGAAAGAAACCCAAAAAGAAATGAGCAGGAGCAATAAAGAATGAGAGAAACACAGGAAGGCTGACAGGTGTCATGATTTGGATGAGGACTTCCCCAGAAGTTTTGGTGGCAAGCTGGCCATCTCTGCCTCTAGTTACCATGCAGGTTTGCGTGATCAACACGTACTCCACTTCCCATCGTGGTTCTGCCAAGTGGCAAGATTGGAAGAGACTCCCCACCCCATGATGATAAGGTAGCGGTCAAGAAGAAGTCCAGTGTGAGCAGCCAGAGAAATTCAAAGACCACCCCTACCCAACGCCACGCTCTCATCAGCCCCTTCCTGGGAAGTCCCATGTGCCTCCATAGGAAATGTCCTTGTGTACCTCCTGAGTCAACTTCTAGAGGAGCACAAAGGCAGTGGAAAGAAGGCTGGTAAATGTGAAGAGGCCCTGGGGGTGGGTGAAGGGGAGCCACAGAGTAGCTGCAGTGGTGAGTGGGGGGAATGTGGAAGTCTGAGCAGTTGCTGCCAAGGTAGCAGGGGATGAGCTAGGACCAACGAGCCCGCCCTCAGTGCAGCGGCACTAAGTAAACTTCACCCGACTTAGAAATAAAAGAGAAGGAACAATTCTGCATTGGCTGAGTCTACCTTGAGTTGAATGTGTTTGCTCTGAATTGTTAGCAATCAAGTGCTTCTGCTACCGGACAGAATGGGACTCAAGCTAAAAATCAAGTGCAATTAAATAAAATTACTTATTCTGAGGAGCATGCCCAAGACTATGGCTTGAGATTTAGTCGCTACTATGTGGATAATCAATTGCCTTAGCCTGTTTGCATACACCCCAAACCATTTTGAATTTTCTCGCCTTGCTCCACGATCTACTGTGAGTAAATGCAGTCGTCAAACCGTACACAAGTACCATATTTTTATTTTGGTTTAACAAAGCACCGTATCTATCACCCCGTATATACCACGTAACTTAAGTTTCCGTATTTATATTTTTACATGGCGTGATGGTTAATTTTATGTGTCAAGCGGACTGATAAAATTATCAGTATAATTTGAAGGGATAATAACTAAGAGATGGGGATCCCTGGGTGGCGTAGCGGTTTGGCGCCTGCCTTTGGTCCAGGGCGTAATCCTGGAGACCTGGGATCGAATCCCACATCGGGCTCCCGGTGCATGGAGCCTGCTTCTCCCTCTGCCTGTGTCTCTGCCCCTCTCTCTCTCTGTATGACTATCATAAATAAATTAAAAAAAAAATAACTAAGAGATGCACAGGTAACCAGTCCGACATTATTTTGGGGTGTGTCTGTGAGGGTGTCTCTGGAAGAGATTAGCATTTGAATCTGTAGACCCGGTGAAGATGACCCTCACTGATGTGGGTGTGCAGCATTTAATCCTTGAAGGGCCTGAGCAGAACAAAAAGGTGAGGGAAGGGTAAATTCACTCTCTTTGTTTTAGCTGGAACATTCACCTCCTCTTGCCCTTGGACATCAGTGCTCCTGGTTCTCAGGCTTTGAACTCAGACCTGGGCTCACCCCATTGCCCATTCCCCCATTCTCAGGCTGTTGGACTTGGGCTGAGTAACACCACCAGATTTTCTTGCTCTCCAGTTTGCAGCTGGCAGATCATGGGAGTTCTCTACCTACATACCTGCATGAGACAATTCTTGAGATAAATCTCTCTTTCCACATATATACATACATATATACATAGACATAGACGTACGCACATTGATGTACTATTCGGTTCTGTTTCTCTTAATTTTTATTTACAAACAAACATACTCATATGCCAAGCTGTCTTTAAAAATAAAGCTCTAGGGATCCCTGGGTGGCTCAGTGGTTTAGTGCCTGCCTTCAGCCCAGGGCGTGATCCTGGAGTCCTGGGATTGAGTCCCACATTGAGCTCCCTGCATGGAGCCTGGTTCTCCCTCTGCCTGTGTCTCTGCCTCTCTCTCTCTCCCTCTCTGTGTCTCTCATGAATAAATAAATAAATACAACCTCAAAAAAAAAATAAAGCTCTAAACCCTGTCCCATCACAGAAATCCTTTAAAATTGGCCAATACCTGCCTCCCATCACCATCCTTAGGATAGGATCCAAGAAGAGAAAATGCCTTGGTGAGTGTTTATTGGGGGAGGGTCCCCCATTTTAAGCTTATTAAACATTTTTTAATAGAGTACCTATTATGTCCCAGGCAATGTTCTAGATTCTGATGATATAGCAATGAATAAAAGAGACAAAAGCTCCTGCCATCATGTTTACCTTCTAGTAAATAAGCAGAATTAAAAAAAATAATAATAATAAAAGCAGAATTTATGTTCTAGTAAATTAAAAAAAATAGATAAAATGAGTAAGTAAAATATAAAATTGCATCAGATGATGTTATGAAAACAGTGGAGAAGGGAAAGCAGTGAGCATGGGGTAGGGGATGAGGAGATACTGAATTTTAGACAAGGATATGAGTGAAGCTGGCATTTGCGAAGTGGTCCCTAAGGGCTGAAGGAGCAGGTTGGGACGATAAGTAAGGCAAAGGGCCCTGGGAGAAGGAAGCACGTCTGTTGTGTCTGAGGAAGATCATGGGGGTCACAGTGGCCCAAGCACAGAATGCAAGATGTAGGGAGAAGGATGTTCACTGAGAAAGGTAAGACACAGGAATGCAAATAGGCCGAACCTTGTTGGCCATTGGAGGCCTAAAAGGGGCTTCCTGTTCTCTTAATCAGGTTCATGAATTTAGTTAATGTGAATCTCAGAAGATAGTTCTTTTTAAGATGTGGTCAAAATCGGGTTTCTGAGTCTGCATGGCTCCGGTCTGCAGGCTTTTGATTATAATGATTTTTGTATCGCGCTGCCAGCCTGTGAGGCACCTGCCAGGGAACAGTCTCTGTCAACTTTTTGATACTCTCATGATACCTTTTTTTTTTTTTTACTCCTTTTTTCTTTACTATTTTCCTTGGCTCTAAGCTCAAACTGATCTAACCTGCATAAAACTGTTGGGGAGACAAAGGAAAAGGAAGTTCATGGAGATGATCTGTGACCCTCCCCAGTAGTCTGGCCTGGCCTGAGCAGTCTGCTGAGGGTCCCAGAAATATAGCCAGACCCGCAGGTTCAGGGAAGCCCAGGAGCTATGTTCTCAGTGCTTCCCAGATGCCTTCCTGCTTCTCGATCTTTCTGCCACATCCTCGACCCTGCAGATCCCCCCAGAGCCACGTCCTAGGGCAGGTACCAAGGCGCGGACCAACAGGGGGAGTTTCTTCCAGCCTTCAGACCAAAAAAACCTGAGCATACTGGATCACTTGATTGTATTGCTTCTCTTACAACTTTTGCCAGTGGTGCGGACTAAGTGCTTCCCGTTACAAGTATGGTCACAGTTGTTATTCCTTTTGGAATCTAGTATATTCCCATTCCTAATTTCAGCACCTGTGGAATAATCAGGATTATTTAACATCATCCTTTGTATATTAAGTCCTAGACTTGTTTACCTTTATTTTATCTATCTGTTGTTCATTATTGGATAAAAGGCCTTAGTTAAGCATATTAGCTTTTAGCCTGGATATCTCCTAATAAATGGGAGCAATACGTAAATGTGGAAAGAATTTTATAACCTATTTATAAATGCTCTTTTCCAAACAGTAATAACTTGTAGGTATAGCATATTAAACACTTTTTGGGGGGCACCTGGGTGAGTTAGTGGTTGAGCGTCTGTCTTCGGCTCAGGTCATGATCCCAGGGTCCTGGGATCGAGTCCCGCATCGGGCTCCCTGCTACTCTGCTTTGTCTCTGCCTCTCTCTGTGTGTCTCTCATGAATAAATAAACAAAATATTCTAAAAAATAAACACTTTTCTTAATGTTGGTATTAGAGTATAAAGGTCAGAGTTGAAGTTGAGACTTTGTGTGATGGTCAGCATATACGATATGTTGGTGAGCTTTGAATTTTCACGTAGCATAGGGTACAGACCTACAGACAGAATGAGGGCTATTCCTTGGTTTTCCTTCTTAAGAGAATCACAATTTCTGTGTACGATATGATATTTCTAAAATGGGTGCAAACTAGCCTTGATAAAAAATCCAAATGTAGACTTATTCTCCAAAAATCACTCTTCTTTTTTATAATTGTCTAATGTAGAATGCAATCTGATTATCTTATGAATATTAATGTCGTTCATCTCTTTATATTTTTGATAAAACTGTGTGTGTTGGGCTGGGTTCTTAAACTTCTACTTACTTTCTAGGTTAAATCTTGCCACATAAAGAACTGCCTTCTTTCGTGAACAAATGTGCCAAATCAACTTGGATCTGCTTGATGGTTCTCACACCTTTAGTGTTCTTAAGACAACATTTTTATGTTGCCAGATGTAACCCAGATGGTACATATTAATTTATATATGGATATTGGAAAAATATATGGTTTCCATCTGAGGTCTTTTAAGTATGATTTTTAAATTGATGTGAACATTGCTTTTTTTTTTTCAACTTGCACCATAATGCAGTCAAAATATGGTTCCCAGGTGAATGAACACTTATCTGTTTCATTTGGCATCACTCTATATTTCTGAGACATGCCTTCTGAATGAATGTGTGTCTTTGCAGACTTGGTTTCAACTGGCTGAAAAGCAATGTGATAGTGTCAAGTAACTATCATTACGTTGAAAGACAGTGCTGATAAGATAAATTTAGAACATCTTTCATCTCATTTTCAATATTAACAACTGTTCTATAGTCTTGCCAGCAGACACAAATGTGTGATAAAGTTTAGACATTTTAATCCTTTAGTCTCTCCTGTTTTGATAAATATTAGACATAAGGTGGTACTGAAACACCATCCTGAAATCTCTAGGATTTCAGAGAAAATAGTCCATCATAAGCTCATTATAAAACTATTTGCAAAATAAATTGTAGAGCCAACTCAGTAGACAAATCTGAGATTTCAGTCTCCTGTCTTCCTTCCCTTCATTCCATGAAGAGCCGGAGGTGCTTTGTTCAAGAGAAACAAAATGTATGAACATTTTACAGTGGCTCTTGGAGTATATTTTTCAGGAGAGATCTAATAAAGATTATGGGAAAAAAATACTCTCTTCACATTTCCTCTTCTTCCACCTCTTCTTTTTTCTTTTCCATATTCTTCTTCTTTAGCTTATTATTACTTGATCAGTATCAACACTTATATCTTCTTTGTGTATCTAACAAATGGACAGGTAAATAGATACATTTTAGTGGCCAGAATATTGTTCGCAACATATGAAATTAGTATGCTGGGATAGCCACTTACCTTTCCAAAATAAGAGAAGAATGTCAAGTTAAAACATACCTTTGGACATAGGTTAGAGGTCAGATTAGCAGCCATTACATGCCCGCCCACCCCCTCAGCCTTCTTCTATAAGACTTAGAGAATTAACTTATATTTGTCTTCCCTTCTTATTTTTATATACATATTAGGATGCTTAAGGGCTCCAAAAATACATGGTCACTGAGTCAAAGGAAGGAAGGATGGTAAAAAAAAAAAAAGTTGAAGAACTACAAAATAGAGCATTTATATTCCTTAAAATAATTAAGCATTCAACTATGTCTCCAGATCCAGTATACACAAAGCTGCTTAGACAAGAGTCATTCATTCCTCTAATGCTTAACATTCCCTTTTATAGTTGCATAAAAACCCAAGGACACAATCTCTCAGCACTTCTCATAATTAAAACTCTTGAGGCAGTAAAGTTTCACTACTGGAGTCCTTATTGTAAAGAACACAGGTTCTATAAGGACAAAACAGTGCTGTGATGCATGCAGAAAAGAGGAGCGTATCCTTTGTACCCAATCCATATCACGTGTTGTCACATAGTAAAAAAACAAAAAAACAAAACAAAACAACAAAACAAAACAAAACAAAACACCACACCTCTCAGGTTTCTTTGAATCCTTCCAGGTGAAAATAGTGCCTCCAACTTCAGCCTGCTGAGGATCTCAGCACAGGACTTGGGTACAGGTTCAGAAACCACTATCTGGGATAGACACATGGTTCTCCTCCTATCTCAATCCCTGTGTCCTCAACCACCCTGACGTAGGCAGATAACATTGGCCTCAATAAAGACTGCCTCCTGTTATTCACACCCAAGTGTCATACTCTCCATTTGAGTCAGGACTAGACATTAGGGCCTGTCTAACCAACAGAACACCATAAATGTAATGGGATATCACTTCCATGATGAGGTTATAAAATGTTGTGACCTCCATCTTGCTAGCAGATTTTATTGTTTTCTTGGCTTGCAACTTTGATGAAACAGGTTGCCATGTAGAGAGGCCACCGTGGCAGGAAATTAGGATGACCTCTGGCCAATAGCCAGTGAAGAACTAAGGGCTTAAGTCTGACAACATGCAAAGAACTAAGATCCTCATGGCCTATCAGCTGTCGAGGAACTGTATCCTGCCAATGACCACTGAACTGGGAAAGAGATCTTTCCTCTGTTGAGCCTTCAGATGAAACCTCTGCCCTGGCTGACACGTTAATTGCAGGCTGTAGGAACTAAAGCAGAGAACCAGAGAAGTAATGCCCAAGTTTCTGACCCACAGCAACTGTGAGGTGATACATGGGTACTGTTTTAAGCTGCTCAATTTATGATAATTTATTACATAGCAATAGGTAATAATAATACTTCCAGTGAAGTACTTTCAAAATCCATCTTCTGCTCATCAGTCAAATCCCAGCTGCCTGACTCACCGATGAGCACAGCCCAGTCCAGACTCAAAATGAGATCTTGTAACAATCCATCCATCAGCTTCTCCCCCAGAGGCAGGACTGTGAGAGACATTTTGTGTTACCTGTGGGTTTTGTTGATCCATACTCTGCAATTCTCAAGAATACCTGAGAGTTAATTGAATAGTCTTACATCTTTAAGTAATGTCAGGAGTACAGTCATAGATCTGAAAGCACTGAGTTGCAACAAAGAAATTGCACCAGAGTATAGATACTGCACTTCTTAAGGCTACTTTATGTCATGTCATTTTCTTTCCAGGTAGTGTCTTTTCATTAAAGTGGCATCTTCAGTCTAGTGATTTAAGATACTCACAAGGATTAAATAATTACCTTGCCATCACTGGTGAAACCCAATGGTTATATCTGCACTGGTAAAATGTGCTCTGCTATTTAAACTGGACAACATATACATAGGATATAACTGACAACCACCCCACCCCCATTGTCTAAAATGCATCTTTTTCAAAGCCAGCATTGATTTCCAGGGTCCAACATAAGCCTTTGGGGCTATTCCTGTTGACAGCAACAGAAAATCCACCACTGATCTCACGACTGTGAAGATGGCAATTGCACATGCAGCCATGAATAGAAGAGGGTGGAAACACCTGGGGCGAAGTATTGGCTGCTCGTGTGTATCTTCAGTACAACTCCGCCTTCAATGCACTGCATCCAGATAGTATGATTTGGCAACAACAAAAGCAACAGTTTAATGGAAGTAATGAAAACTCTGTCTACTACATTATTTTTTTCCCTTTCCCCACAAATTAGAAAACTGGCAGTTTTGCTGACAGTTCAGTAATGCACTTCATTTTGCTACTATTCTCAAAGACTTTCTCAGTTTCTTGTTTAATAAATCAATGCCAAAATAAAACTTGGAGGTAAACAGATTTTAATTGAATCTTTGTGATGTTAAAGATCTGAGAATTTGGAAAATGTAGAATTATAAATAATTTGGGGGGGCTTATTTTGTTTGAATATTTGGCATTGAGTATTATAACAGCTTTCTGATGGAAAGACAAATATTTAAGGAGTTCTCTTTGTGGGTTCTCTACAACATTTGGGAAACATTTGGGGGACATTTGGGAAAATTTTCTGCTTTTTATTCTTCCCAACTGGCCTTACCAGTAGTTCTTCTGATAAGAATTGAGGATGTTGAGACTCAAAATTAAAATGTATTGTTAATCTGCCTATCAGTAAACTTGGTTCTTTTGATTGTTTCATGAGATTTGTTTTTTGTTTTTGTTTTTTATTTGTTTTAAAGAGCTGCTTACTCAACCAGTGGGTTAGATGGTAACCTAGCCATTTTTTAATGTTCTTATTTCATAAAAAAACAAAACAACAACAACAAAAAAAACAAAGACAACAAGTAGGTGTTTAACCCATGGATATTAGATGTAAAGGATATTTCCATAAAGCAAACATAGTCTTGATCAAAGTGTGGTTCTGTTTGTCCCACTCACAAAATCTATCCAAAGCATGTTCTTACAATTCAAGACAACAACAACAAAGGGGGTGCTCCAAATGTGACACTCCTCCCTGCCTTATCATCACTGAAGCTACCATGTTTCCTCACTCAACAAGCCATTATCTGAGGGAGAAAGATGAGATTAGAGATTAAGTTCAGTGTTAAGTTTCCTTTTTTTTTTTAATTTTGAGAAATTGATAAAAATTGTGAAAACATATGCAAAGGCATATAAAAAGTTTGTTGAAGGAAAAAAATTGGAACAGAATGTATGTCAGATGGCAGATTTTATTATTGCGGTAGATCGTATACTCTAAAAACAGCACAACAATATCTCTGATGCTACATCTTCTTCTTTCCAGAAAGCTTCCAGTGAGAGGTGGGTCTACTTTTTCTCCCCTTTTATCTGAGTAGGCTCTTGACTCTGATGGAAGTTCCAATACATCAGCTTCAAGGCTGCTCATATATGCATATATATATCTTTAACTTCTGCATGGTTTTATGGAGGAGATTACTCTTGGAACATAGCCTCCAGGCTATGAGGAAGCTCAAGCACCATATGGAGTGGCCTATGTGGTGAAGAAACAATGTGGGCACCCCACATTTCCAGCTGAAGTTCCAGCCATCCGCTAGCCACTTCCAGATATGAGTGGTGAGCCTCCAGATGATTCTAGCCCCCAGCTAGCAAGTGATCCCCAGCTCCTCACCCAGGCGGATGCCGCACGAAGCAGAGAGAAGTTGTTGTTGGTTCCTGTCTAAATTTCTGATTTCTGAATGAAATTAAGGATTAGGATGATGTATTTGACAGTAATAGGCATCTAGTACAAGTATTAGCTCCATTTTTTAGATGAGGCACTGAAGTTCATAGTGAATAAGGAATTTGATTAATGATACAGAACTATATTATATATAGTTCTGTATATAACACTATATATCATATAGTGTTCCTATATATACATATATATGTATATATATAACTGTGTGTGTGTGTATATATATATGTATATAGTTATTCAGGAACACTATATATATATACATATATATTCTGTTCTATATATATATATTCTATTTGATAGAATTGAAATTTGGCTTTTAATGGTAATTTCTTTCTCTCAGGTTCACCTACAGATCTTTACACTTAGTCTCCTTTGGGAAATTAAAAGTTCCTGGGCAGGATGTTTCCATGGCTTTTAGAATAAAGAAAATATTTTGAGGCTACCACAGTAATGAATCAATCTCTCTTTTCAATGAAGGTTCAAATCATTCACAAGTTCATCTGGACTAGATCTTCTTTTTCTCTCACTCCCTAGGATGTCTGCTTGAATTATAGTGTCACTGAGTTCAAAAAATAAATGCTGAACACCTGATTAATTAACTCTGCTGCTGTTAGAAACAGTGGAAATCCAAATAGAAAGGGAACTACTTAGCATCTCATTTGCAGTCTCCTTATACACATTGGTTCCACTTATATTTGATTTTGTTCCTAATACTATTCAAATTGCAAAATGTAACCTTGCTGAACATTTACAGCTGTGCCTTGTTCTTTGTCTAATCATCATAGGTATTATTGCAGAAGCACAGGGAGAGCTACCAAAGTGTTTCCCATAGGACCGAAGGAAAGACTGAAGGGCAAATGTCATCTTAGAACTTACAAAGGTGAGAACATTCCCTGCACCTCCCCTCACCCATCTGCCAGATTTCTCATAGGCTTAACACTCAGAAAGTGATTTCTTAAAGTCATTTGCTACAAGTCTTCTTAATTTTCTTATGTGTCAACTAATAATTAAACACCCATTTAGTATATGCAATTGTAGTAAAAACGAGCATAATCAAAAGCTCTTGTGGGATAATCTGTAAAACAGAGGCAAAAAGCACATGATGGAGCTTTTCAATTACCCAATAAAAGTATAAGTGCTGGATGGACTGGTTTCAGGGGCTAGTTGTGCCTCTGCTGGTATGGGGAAAAGCCAACATTCTCTTGCTGCAGACCTTGCCTTCCAACACTCATTTAGAAAGGTTTAGAAATTCAGATACTTTAAAATTTAGGACTCTGATAAAATAGTAGAATTCTGATACTTTAGTATACTTGACTCAAGGTGTTCCTTAAGACTGGTGATATATGGCCAGAGGTATAGATTGGATAACGGAGCCAGTACAAACAAAAATTTATATTTGAAGCATCTTCTATCAAGTACAGCAGCTTGAAACAATTTTTTCTAAACCTATAGCCCAATATATTATGTACCACTGTTTGTCTTCTCTAAATACTATTTTGAGCTGGGTACAGAAGGCATGATTCAATGAGAGAAGGAGCAGAGGTTCCTGGGTGTCTACTACTTCTAAGGTATTTGATAAATATTTCCTCTCTCGATTCATGGTAAAGCTTGGTGGGATAGGTGTTTTTTTTTTTTTTTTTTCCCATTTCTAGCCAAGGTCACTAAATTTTGAAGTTAAATGACAAAACCAAATCCGTGAGCTACAGCATAGCAGAGGCAGGATTCAAAACTCTCTGGTGTCAAAGTCCACGCTCTTGTCACCAAGCCATAGTTCTCTAAATAGCTATGTACATTGGAGCAGTTGGTCAGCCGAAAAGGCACATTCAAGGCATCTTGCCTATCCCGCCACTGCCCTATGGGCAGCTGTGTGATAGGCTCTTGGACATTCGCTTTCTAATCTCTAAAATGGGAATAATTTCTACCGAGGATTTAAAGATTACATGGGGCCTTACAGAGCTTTCAGTGAATTGTAGCTGTTATTATTTTGTGCAAAGAAGAATTTAGCTTTTCAATCTGCTCCCGATAACTCACGGGAGGCAAAAAAGAACAAAGTTATTTATGTCTCAGTCACGATGGCACTGTAGGGCTTTTCTTAAAACAATACTGATTTCTTTTTTTTTAAGTTTGTCTTGTCCTGTTGATTTTTTTCTTCAAAGCACCTGACAAACATGAGTCAATTCATTTCTCCTTTTTCTTCTTATTAGTTTTCATTGCCCTCCTTGTCAAGTTGCCTTTAATAATTTATCAATTATGCCCGATCAGGCCTGCTTGGCTGGCAGAGCTAAGCTATAAAAAAGAACAGGAACAGATGTCAAAAATGCATTTGTTTTCTCTTTTTTGCCAAATGCCAGGCAAAGAATGGCACCGTTCTGCTTGCCTGCCCCTTTTACTGGTGAGTAGTGCAAAATGGTTCACACAACATCTGCTTTTGTAAAGACCTGCTAGCATTGCCTACGTATGTCCAGATGTCATCGCACACACGCAAGTATCTGTAGGACTGAAAGTGAACACACTCTCCTGGGATGCCAAATCCAGAGTTGTTTTTTTTTTTTTCCATTTTTGCCCTAGGGCCCAGGGAAATGGCAAAGGGATGGTAGCATGGACTCGAACAAAAGATCTAGTCTCCTTTTGATTCTATTCCCCATATAAATTAAACATGCGTAGTAAGCCCCTTAGCTGTGCCCTTCGCCTTGGGACAATCCATTGGTTAGATAATCAAGCCCACATCAAGGTCCCAGAAAAAAAGTGAAAGAATTTTATTTCTTTCCCTGAGGGAAATCTATGGATCCTTATTCATGGCAGAGTACAGGAAGTCCTTCCCTGGTCCCCATTACTCTTCTCCACCACCACTATCCTTCCTAAAACTCCCAACCTCTCTGCCTCTCTCTTACTATTCCACTTCTTTCTCTTGGCCTTTGAAGAGGGCTCTGAGTTATTGGCTTCCACTAGGTCTCCCCCTTAGTGAAGGTCAGATAAGTGGGGTGGTGAGCTCCTTTCAGAACACGTACTTACAAGGAAAGGATGAAGAAAGTTGCTCTTCCTGGTCCAGTATCACAGTGAAGCATCTGCAAGACTAAAGGTTTTCCTCATTGAAATAAGTCACCCCCAAACATACCTTAGGCACAAGTATCTCTATCTCCTCCTGAGTGTCCTAGTTTAGTCTGGGCCAGCTCCCCCAGGGGGCATGGGCATGTCCCAGAAGAAAGGACATAAATTTTGTCATGCCACAATGAGAATAGATGTGATGATTTCAAATTGTGTTGGTATCTTCCTCCTCTTCCTACAGCAGTGTTTATCCCTAGACTTGCCCCATGGCAGCGGGTGGATTGACAAATGGAACATCATCAAATAACCTTTGTAAGACAGTCACTTAACATCAGATTGTAGAGCTGGGGTTACAACCATTTTTTTTTCCCATAAAGAACCAGATATTAAATATTTTCAGCTTTGCAGGACATATGGTCTCTGTCACAACTCTTCAAATCTGCAGCTGTAGCATGAAAGCAGTATAGATAATACAGAAATGAATGGCAATGGCTGTGTTCCAATAAAGCTTTATTAACAAAAATAGGTGGCGGGGATGGATTGGGCCCATGGGTCAAAATTTGCCAACTTCTATTATGGAAAATAGAGGTGAATATATTAGGTATCTTTCTGTGGTCCAGTGGGGGAATATTACACTCTGCCCTTTCTCTGGACACTTTCTTCTGTGACTAGAATTTGAACTTGTGCCTACTCTTTTTTGCTTTCAAAAGAGATCATAATCCAGAAATGACCAAGAAATGGAATGAAATAATGAGTTATTGATGTAGGACCCTGTGCAAATGGAAAAAAGGCAAATTAGCAGAGAGGAGGGGACAGAAGGAGAATCTCAAAAGTTGCACTGGTATTTGCTAGATTGGGTATTGTGGGCATTGTGACATTCTAGGTACAATGAGGTCTATGAGCAAAGGAAAAGGGATAGGGTAATACATGGCCCATTTGGGAGAGGTGGCTGGTTCAGGATGGGTTTAATAGAAGGTGAATCGAGGTTGTCATGGTGAAGTAAGACTTGGGGTAGGAGGTAGAGTAAGACTACACAAGTCCTTGCATAGGAATTTTAGGTTTGGCCTATACTTTGTTCCATTGACATGGAGAGGAAAGAAATTAAATCACTGGCAAAAATATCTGTTACGACGGTACAGCATAGGGGTTGAGCCCCTGCTCCCGAAGTCACCTACCTGGGTTGAATCTCTCACTCTACCACTGTGGAGTGGCATTGTTCAAGCTGGTTCTCTCACTTTTAAAATGGGATAATGATAATAAACATAATGCCTACCTCATAGGGTTGTTGTGAGGATTCAATAATTCAATGTTTGTAGAGAGCGGTGGGCGGGATCTGCAACATGGTAAGGTGCTAAGTAACCACTTGTGTTTTTTTTTTTTTAAGATTTTATTTATTTATTCATGAGAGACACAGGAGAGGGAGGGAGAGAGAGCGAGAGCAAGAGCGAGAGCGAGAGAGGCAGAGACACAGGCAGAGGGAGAAGCAGGCTCCATGCAGGGAGCCCGATGTGGGACTGGACCCCAGGTCTCCAGGATCACGCCTGGGCTGAAGGTGAGGCTAAACTGTTGAGCCACCTGGGCTGCCCCAAGTAACCACTTGTTAAATAAAAAAAGAGATACAAATACTATAGCATTCTAAGAGAGGATCTGATCCCAGTATTAACCCTGGGAATAGAAAGGGGAAGGCAGTTATGAGACGTGATAAAAAGGTGTATCTAAACAAAAAGTTTTTACCAATTAAAGGAGAGGATTGAAATCTCAGCAGAGGACATTTTTATGGTTTGGCCATTTGAGGGAATGGTGGTAAGTGTTCTGGATAGAGGATCCTGGTGAATAAGCCGAGTTGGGAAAGAGTACTAGATGTGCTAATCATTACTTCCCACCCACATCCTTTATTTAGAAAACAGCCCCTCCACAGCATCTGGAAGGAGCGTTCCTGGAGCATAGGGTGATTATCTAATTTATCATTTAAATTGGAGCACATTAGAGAGTGAAAGTAGAAAGCAGTTAATAATGACTATAGAACAGCAGGTATTAACTGGTACTCTACAGAGTAAGAGGGGTTATGCTCACCTTATTTTTGAAGCTCATGATCCTGCCCATAGTCCACAGTTGACTGGACCATGAGCAACCACCTAATCCATTGTAGCCAATAAGATCGTTTCTCCCTAGAATTTGGGGTGAGGAAATTGAAAAATTCTTCATTAGTAAAAATAAACTTTTTGAGCATCCATCATGCTTATGTTCCAAGCACGGCTGATATACCAGTGAGCAAAAAGGAAAAAAAGAAAACAAAAACAAAACAAAATAAAATAAAATAAAAAACCTGGGTTATTAGAGTCATAAAAATCAGATAAAAAGCAAATGTATATATAATGTCAAATACTGGTAAATCCCATTAAGAAAAAGCAGAGTAGGGGATCCCTGGGTGGTTTAGCAGTTTAGCACCTGCCTTCGGCCCAGGGCATAATCCTGGAGATCGGGGATCAAGTCCCGCATCGGGCTCCCTGCATGGAGCCTGCTTCTCCCTCTGCCTGTGTCTCTGCCTCTCGCTCTCTCCCTGTGTGTTTCTCATGAATAAACAAATAAAATCTTAAAAAAAAAATAGAAAAAGCAGAGTAAGGGGATACAAAATGCTAATTTTAGATTGGTTGACTAAGAATAGGGAAATATTGAGGTGACATTTGAACAAACATCTGAGTGAAGCTGGACACAGGTATGATGGCCCGTCTAAGATGGCAGTTTGCTGGCTGTGCTTAAAAAGAAGATGGGCTAAGGCAAAGGGAAAGAGGAGAAGAATGATAGAAAAGAAGAACACAGAGGTAGCTGGGCTCCAAATGATAACTGGAGGATGATCATTGAGGACTAGAGCTAAATTTGGCTCCAGGCTTTAACAGACATACATTGTAGGTTTCCTATCCGGTGAACTACTTCTTTCGTTGTCTTCGAACTACTAAATATTAGCAAACCTACCCCTGCCAGCTAGTAATTGGTTTAAAAAGGTGGGCATGGGACCAGATTTCACCAAATGTGTGGTGAAGTCTGACTGAGATCTTCTTCAGAAGTTTCCCTTATGCTTAAGAACTAAGTAAGTCCAAAAAAAAAAAAAAAAGAAAGAAAGAAAGAAAAAGAAAAGAAAAGAAAGAAAGAAAGAACTAAATAAATCCCTCTTTTGCTGGATGCCTGGAACAGTGGCAATCTTCTTGTGACAACGAGGGAGATGGCCTAAGGATAAAAGTAGATCTGGCAAGATGACTGAGTAGAAAGACAAGAAACTTGAGCTTCAATGAAGTCATTGAGCTGATGAGTCCACCAACCCTACTTTGTCACTTCTTTAACATAAAATAACAGGGACCCTGGGTGGCTCAGCAGTTTAGCACCTGCCTTCAGCCCGGGGCGTGATCCTGGAGACCTGGGATGGAGTCCTGCGTGGGGCTTCCTGCATGGAGCCTGTTTCTCCCTCTGCCTGTGTCTCTGCTTCTCTCTCTTTCATGAATAAATAAATAAATAAAATATTTTAAAAAATAAAATAACAAAAATTTCCATAAGTAAAAGGAAAATTGAGTAGGTTGTATTTTTTTTTTAATTATAGCTAAAAGCATCTTTAAAAATAATTTAGAAAACCAATGTTACAGGCAATATGAAGTTCTAAGACCACTGAGAAGGCAAGTCTGAATGGAGAAAGAGCTTGTGAGACCGGAAGACAGGAATAACAATGCAGAATGATACTCAGAGGACTGGGCCTGATTCCTGACCTTCTGGCCCAATCTCAACCTCCTAACTTCACCGTGACATTTGTCCCTGGATGCCTATGTACTTTTTTGTTGTATCCTCTTCTAAGTCCCCTTTTTACTTGAATTAATTTGGGTAGGCTTACACGCCTTCCAGTAAAGGGTCTCAATTTCACTTTCAAACAAGATGTGAGTTTGGTGGACCTGTGTGTCTCTCAGAGAGGCAGTGTCTAACTCTGACTTTGCTTAGTGTGATACTCTAGCTCCATCCACATCATTGCAAATGGCAAGATTCCATTCTTTTTTATGGTTGAATAATATTCCATTGTATATATGTACCACATCTTCTTTATCCAGTCTCAGAAAGAGAAATACCGTATGATTTCACCCCAATGTGGAATTTAAGAAACAAACAAACAAAATGAGGAAAGGGGAAAAGAAAAAAGAGAAAGACAGAAGCAAACCAATAAATAGACTCTTAACTATAGAGAATAAATCGATGGTCACCAGAGGGGAGGTGGATGGGGGGGATGAGTGAAATAGGCGATGAGGATTAAGGAGGACACTTGTGATGAGCACCGAAGTGTTGAATCACTACGTTGTACACCTGAAACTCAGATTACACTGTGTTAACTAACTGAAATTTAAATCAAAACTTTAAAAAAGAGGTGATGCCTAATTTGAAGGTAAATAGTCACATCTCAGTCAGAGACACTCATAAGAGAATCATTAACATGTCTAGCCACAGACATTGATGGAATCATCCAGTTGGGATGTGACATGTGGCAGGAAGGAGGGCTAGGAACAGACCAGAATCTTGGGGCTTAAAGCAGTATTTGAGTGGATGGTCTTCCAAGGCGGAGCATGAGGGAATTAGAATGAAAATCATCTTAGGGGATTTTTTTCACCAACACATGTTACGACCCACTGGGGCCGGCTAGGCCGCTCCTGAGCATGGGGAAGGTCAGCACAGCAACTAGGGGGCAGAGGGAATAGAGAAAAGATACCAAGAATCAAAAATCAACAGGTAGAAGAAGCCCTCCTCCCTTCTAGTTCTTTCATCTGAAGCAGAGAGTTTCTCAGAATTTATGAATTCTTGTTCTGTATTGCCTTGGTAAGATTTGGGGTGGGTGGGGTTCCATCCAGAATGTTCCCTGTGCCGAGTCACCTCTCCAACACAGCCAGTGAGCTCCTTCTGTTCAATTCGGGCCCCTTGCTCACAACACCTGTGTGCGGCTCAAATCTCTCATCTCGAGAGCTGGCGTTAGCACATATTAGGAGGAGATGTATTTTTAAATCCCTTAGAAAATAGCACTGAAAGTAATTGGCTCTTGGATCTCAGTAAAGCTTACTGGTTTGATCTATAAAAATCTCTCCCCCCTCCATCCCCCACCCATTGCCTTATTTTCTCTTCATGTTGGGAAATGATTTTTCATTTTATTTCCTACCTTGTTCTGTGAAGGCCTGTACTGGTTTCAGAAATAGGGAAGAAAAGAAAAACCTCTATATTTGTTTTCTTGCTGCTGCTTAAATATTGATCTTTCAAAATTTATGAAGGATTGCCTGAGGCCTCCTAGGAAGCCTGACTCGATTGGAATTGTGGCTTTTCTTCTTGTTACTTTGTATGAGTCATCAGGAATAAGGATTTCTGCTATTTTTGATTATTATTTTAAAAAATAACACTAACACTCTTCGTGGGGCTTAATTTACTGCTGCAGAGGATGTCACTACTGCTTTAAGGGCTCCCCGGTAGTCATTGCTGTCTCTAAATGCTTGGCAGAAGGACTGGGTAAGCCAGCCTTTTTGGGATGCAGGGCACACATTCATTACTATGATTCTCTTTCCAGAACATATTTACAAAGGCTCAAGTTAATGAAAAACTCTTAGGTAAATATTTTCCATAGTTGTTTTTAAAAATTCTAGGAGGGACGCCTGGGTGGCTCAGCGGTTGGGCGTGATCCTGCGGTCCCAGGATCGAGTCCCACGTTGGGCTCCCTGCATGGAGCCTGCTTCTCCCTCTGCCTCTGTCTCTGCCTCTCTCTCTGTGTCTCTCATGAATAAATAAATAAAAAAAAATCTTTAAAATAAAGTAAAATAAAAAGTTCTAGGAGAATCAAGAAAGCTTATATAAGAAGTTCCCTTCATGATGATGTGCCCAGAAGGGAAGTCAACTCATAGGGACGAATGATGCTTCCAGGGAAAATTCTGAATGAGTAACTTCAGGTTGGTCTCTAAAGCAAAGTAAGGCTGCACGATCTCCTCCATCTTTTTCCTGCTGTAGTTTCTCTAGGAATGAATACTGGTATTGGTTATGATATATACTGTTATTTGTATATGTATAATGAATACTGTTATTTGTTATGATATATACAAAATTGATGATGACTCAAAGCAATATTACCTAAAAAAAAAAAAAACTCAAACAAAACAGTTCTGTAAATGAAAGTGGCTGCTAGTACATGGGCACTGGCTGGGCTGCTGGGTGATGCTCACATTCAGAATATTGTAATGGAAAAATCAGTGGCTGTTCAAAGGTTGGAAGTATTCACTATTATCCTGCATTCCCAGGACCATGGAGAGAAACCTACAATAAGCAAGGGAGTGTTGGCTGTCAGGCAGGTTAGAACAGATTACCTCCAAGTTGCTAAATGGTAAAAAGTCCAGAGTGTTCAAGAGACATTTCTTCTCTTATAACGAAGGGGAAGATCCCTCGGATGCTGAGATAAGAAGATTGACTGATGCTTACGTAATTTGGAGGAAAGATCTTCTTTTGTTTGAAAGTTTCTAATGAATATTCTGTGGTTATGCTTGATGTCTATTGTCATGAAGGGACTCCCCTGCTGGAAAACCATAACTGGTCTGGAAGGTGGCCAAACTGGCACTAAAGGGAGATGATTTGGGTGGACAACAACTGGTTCTTTTTTTTTTTTTTTTTTTTTTGGACAACTGGTTCTTTATGTGCATTGGATTTCCGATTTCATCCTGTCTTGAGTTCTACTTATTTCTACACTCTGCAGTGGGTAGAAATGAGAAATTAACCACTCACTCTGTCTTGAAAGTGAGAGAAAATTTGTGATCAGAGGATAATTTTGATGACTTTCTTTATATAATATTGATAAGCCATTAGATATGTAAAACAAAGAAATGCAAAAATACAAAGAGGTGCCACCATCATTCATTCACTGTTTTGTTTCTTTTAAGATGTGTTTCATTGTTCAATTTTGTTTTATATGTAAGAATGTTTTTCCTCTCTTCCCATGTCTTTGTACTATGAAAATACCTTTCAAAAACAAAACAAAACAAAAATAACTGTAGTTAAATTTAAAAAGAAATACGGTAAATGAGTGGTTTTAGTCATTCTAATTTTTTCTGTGACTCTTAGGCTTACAAAAATAAAATCCCCTGCCAACCAGTAGTTAAGGTCCTTCTTTGGGAGAAATACAAATAGGGACCCTTGGATGGTTCAGCGGTTGAGCATTTGCCTTCTGCTCAGGGCCTGATCCAGGGACCCTGCTTCTCCCCTCTTGCCTATGTCTCCGCCTCTCTCTCTGTGTCTCATGAATAAATAAAATCTTAAAAAAAAATACAAATAGCTCTATAACCAATCCCAAATTTTCTTTAACCATTTAACATGGCTTTTAAACAAAAATGCTTAACAGGCCAGAAAAGAGTTCAGGAAGGAACCACACCAGCTTTAGGAAGTTTAGGTTTTAAATTTGAAGAAAGGTAGGAATGGCTCCTGACTTCCTGTATTTTGATTTACGTTTGGCCTCTTCCAAAAAATGCCATCATCGTGCTTTCGAAAAATTTCATGTTATCTCTGAGTCTTGGAGTGAAACGTTCTTCAACCAGGAATCAGAACACCTAGGTGTTAATCTTCGTCAGAAGCACATTTGGTCTCCATGTGCTTCAGTGTCTTCAGTGGGAAAACGGGGGGGGGAAATCACTCTATGCTTTTCACAGGAAAGGAGCATAGAGAGGATAAAAGTGACATAACTTAAGTACGAAGAAAGATTCCCTATAAACTCGAGCTATTATGGTTACTTAATATGAGGCTCTTCTCCGGAGGTGATCATCATAGATTGCTTGCCAGCTCAGCCTCAAAAATGTCAAACATCACAGGAAGGGAACTCTGTAAATGAGAAGGTTGGCTGCAGTCGGTCCCAGGGGCCCTGTGGCACTGGTGCCGTGGAGACTCTCGGTGTAATCAGCTCCCCTTCTGCTGCACCCGCCAGCATCACGGAGGTCTGGAGCGTCAAGCCAACACCTCCTGCTGAGCGGCAAAACGTTTGTGCCACCTGCCATCCTGGGAAGACAGTCCTGCTGCTGGAGAGCATAATCAATGCAGAGGGAGCTTGGTCACTTTTCTGATCTTGCCCTTCTTGCCCCTGGGAATATAAGCGACAGCTATTGAGCCATCAGACTGAAAATCTTTAGTAACCCTGCAGTGCTCCATCTAGCATGACCTGCAACAATATGGGTTTGGAAAGGATGGCTGATTGTGTTACCTGTCTAGTAAGGAAATGTGAACCTAGTTTATCTGTTATGTTAACTCTATCTCTTACTTTTGTTTGCTCCCACATATTCAACAAACATCATCTGGGACATCCCAGCACCTTTCAAGGTCAGTACAAGGAATCAGAGTTGAATCAGAAATAGCTACTCTCAAGGGGTCCACTATCCAGCAAAAAGTGAGGAGACAGGTACAATATGGAGTCATCACAAGACAAGATAGACTTGATTATTTGCATATTTGTATATATTTGTGAAAACCAATACAGTCTTGGGTTATTTTTAATAACCAATGAATTAAGATTCGCTAATGGCTTAAGATGAGGCAATTGTAATTCTCAGCTATTAAAAAGTGCTTTTTCTCAAGTTATAATCTACAGGCACTGCTGGAGGATGTAGGAATACCATGGCGAGCAAAGTTCACAGCAGTCCCTGTCCTCGTGAAGCTTGTGTGTGAGAGAGGAGAAGAGTAGCGAATACACCTGGGGGCAGCCAGCCGAGAACATCCAGCACAGCCCGGCCATCCTTATAAGATATTTGGCTTTCTCCTTGAGTGGCACAGAAATCATTATTATTATTATTATTATTATTATTATTTATGATAAAGAGGCAAACACAGAGACTAGAATGATAGGGACTGGAATTTGAAAATGAAGTGACCTTGGAAAATTATTTTGAAGAATCCCAGATTTCCAAACTTTGGTAAATTTTGACTGAGTTCATGGAGAGGGAGACTAAAAATACAACTTCTGATGGGTTTGGTCATCCCATTGATGACTTAGAATTACAATTATGGGGCATTGTTGCTTAGAAATTATTAGGCTAAAAACAAAATCTCCTTTATATTGATTTATGCACCCTATCTGTATGAATGTGTATGTACAAATATACATACTTATATGTCACCAAAAACATATCTGTACTCATATAGCTTTTTGGCAGGTGGCATTTATCGTTTTTACTCTCTATAATCTCCAATAATGAACTATTAGATATATACACTAATCCATAGGGAATTTTTCATAGATTAAAGATGATGTGTAATAATGTTCAGAGAGATACTCTCTGGATTAGGATGGGTTACTAATATCTCACCGAAGTGCTCCTTGAGGGCTTATAATAAGCTCTGAAGTGGCTTGTGACGTCTGGTCACCTGCAAGCTCATGTACGAGGGATACGAGAAGGAAGACTGTCCTCCTCATGGGGAAGCAAGGAACTTGAACACGCTGGGCTTTCTGGTGCTGTTCCTTATACCTGGATCTCTCCATCCTCCATCTCTATGTCTGAGTTATTTTGCCCTCTCCTTCAGTTTTTGGTTGATAAGCTCCTCCTGAAGAGGGCTCTCCCTGTAGACAACGGTTGGTATTTTGTCATGACTCCCGCAGGTGCCACCATCACTGAGTCAAGGGCTGGTTTTCCCACCAGACTATAAATAGGAGAGCACCTGGCTTCTTGATGGACATTCTTCCACCTGGTGCACGGTGGTGCTACTTGTACACTTGTCACTGGCCAACAAGGTTCCTGCCACAGGACTTGACTACCTCCCAAGAAAGGCCGGTCCTGGTACTCAAAGGGCCTGTGTCAGTTCAAGAGAGGAGCTAGCTACAAGACTTTGCTTAAGAAAAGTAGGAGAGTTGGGCTAGGGGCATTGGAAGAAAACCACCAAATGTGAGTGCTAAATGAAGAAATAGGGGGCTGATGACCCCTGTTTGCCACGTGGGAAAAAAAGAAAATATTGTGGAAGGAACATTTCGAGCAGTTTGCTGAGGCATTTCCAGTGTAAATCTTCTCTTCTGTCTCTCCTGTGAAATCATCAGTAAATTCTAAATTGCCTGCTAATCCTTTTGAGAGGCTCTATTATTTATGGCGACCCAGAGAGGGAGAAAATTCTGTAACCACTGTGGCTCAGGCAAGAAGGAAGGTTAATATGGGGATGTGGGGACATGACATTCCTTGAGAGGAAGATGGAAAATGGAGAGATTTGAGGGAGAGACCAGGAAAACCCTTGAGGTCCTTGGGGAGGATGGTGAAACCAAACCTTTCCATTCATTTTCCCTCTCCTCTAAACACCCAAAACAGAAAAAAGATTCAGCCAGTGAAAGGGAGATGACTTGGTTTTGGTGTGTAAGAAGAGAACTGCCGTCCCAGTGCCCTACACATTTTAAAATGTTGGGCTGACTCTCATCAATGTCTGATCACTTGGGGGAATTAAGAGGGTGATCCTGTGGTGCTGGTAACCTTACCTCACTCAGCTTAGCTCAGATGCCTCTACCCCACACCAGAGGGCTCCCACTCAGGAGCCTCATGCAGGTTTTAGAATCGACCAAGCAGAGGCTGAAATTGGACTTACCATGTTTGTAGCCATGAGGTCGCTCACCAGCCCCTGAAAGAATGTGCCATGGTTTCTTCACCTGTAACATGGAGGTGACAAGGCCATCCCACAGGGCTCTTAAGAAAATTCAAGATGATAATACGTGGCATCTGAGGCACAATCAGTGTTCCACATACGCAATTTTCCCTTCCGCTCTGAAACAAGTTGATAAAATGCCCTTTGAACTTCTCTCTCTCCTAGTGTCTCCAGCAGCAATAAATCATGCTAATTCTGATTCTGCTCTGCAATTCTTCTAAGTCTCAGATTCCATACCCATAAAATCAGTCAGACTCCATTCTTCTTTGACAAGACCTCTAACATCTTTTGATTGCTAACTTATGCCAGGCTCTTTTGTGTCCTTGTGGTAAAACAAACAATCAAATAAACAAACCACTTTCTACATGGTAGATGATTTTATCATCACTATTTTACAGATGAAGAAGTTGAGACACTTACTCAAAGTCCCATAAGTAATAAGTGGCAAAATTGGAATTGAACCCAGAAAGACTGTCACAGAATCCAGCTTTTTATCAACAAAAAAAAGTGTATCATTTTACCTCTCCGTCAGGAGAATGAAGGGTACCTCTGATTAATAATAAGAAAAACCAAACTGCTACTTGATTATATTTGACAAGATAATTAATTATTTTATTTAATATAAAATGAGACACCTGAGGAAAGCCAGGTCCCATTACTTCCATCACCTAAGCTGGAAAAGTCACTGCTTCACTGTTAGGTGCGGTCCACAGGGCAGGCGAGCAGCTGGGTGCCTGTTAAAAAATGCAAAATCCTGGTACCTCACTAGACATACAGGATCAGAATGATCATTTTAACAAGATGATTTCTTTTCTCTGATCATTAATGTTTGGGAAGCATCCCTTTTGTTTCTTTTTTTTTTTTTTTTTTTTTTTTAGAGAGAGAGAGTGCAAGTGGGGAGAGGAGCAGAGAGAGAGAGAGAGAGAGAGAGAGAGAGAGAATCCCAGACAGACTTCCTGTGAATGTAGAGCCCAACATGGGGCTTTGCACAGGGCTTGCCTTGGGCTTCATCTCATGACCCCAAAATCATAACCTGGGCCGAAATCAAGAGTCTTATGATGCCCAACCAACTGACCCATGCAGGCTCCCCTTCTTTTGCTTCTTGGACATCAGTGTCCTCATCTATAGAATGAGGAGCTTGGTCTTGGATATCCTCAGTCCACTCCATGACTTGTATGTGGTTCTCACTCCTGAGGTGACCCATGCTCTCTGTGTCCATACCTGAGAGATGAATTCATTCCTCTTCCTCTATCTGCATCAATCTCCAAACACTTCTTTTGGAGAGCTGAAAAAAAATGAAGCTATTCTTTATGGAAGAGTAGAAGACAATTGCAAAATCTTCATATTTTTCTAAATTGACTGGTTCAGGTAACCTCTTTAACTGGTTTTCCATTTGCACGAGTTCGTTTTATTCAGTATGTTGATCTATCTTTTTTTCATACTTTTACTGGGAGTATTATTTTAGCAAAGTATATACCTATCAAGGCCTATATGTTATTATTTAAGATAATTTGGCAGATATCTCCTTCCTTTAACAGAAAATACAAATGGCCGTTTTACTTTTGCATTCCTCACAATACCCAAGAAGAATCCCTTTGTTTTCTATTTTTTAAATGTTATTTTGTTATTTTTCCTTCATTGGTATATTGGCTTCTAAAGGGACAATTTAAAAAAAAAAAAAAGAGGAGAGAAGAAAATGATGATAACTCAGGGTATTTTTTTTTTTTTAACAAAATGAAATTAGCTATGTCATTTTCTTCTTTGTTTTCTTAGTTTCCCATAGCAAACTGGAAGGGCTTTGACTGGAAACTGCACGGAGCAAATTTCCCCTAAACTGTTGTATAGGAACTGGTTGACTGCTAAGTGGCCTGTACCATAGGACTGGGTCTATATATTGTGATAAATAAATATAGATCAATAGGTAGATCCATCGATTTATAGGTGATAGCTAGCTGGCTAGCTGGAGATAGATGGATGGATGGATTGATGCATGGATGCATGGATATGTTTTCTACATGTATCTTCAGCAGCTACACCAGCAAGCTATCAGTTTTGTGGAGCCTGAGACACAAGGAGATGAGCCTGCATGTAGTCACTGCACTTTGATGGCAATAAACCTGGATCAATGACAGTAAAGGCTGCAGTTACTCTAACCTCAATTTGTTTTCATTGTGCAGAAAAAATGTATTTCCACTATTGAGCACTTTTATTCTTTGTGTGTTTCAATGTGTGATGAGAAAGAAATCCTTTTCACTCCTGAATAAACTTCTCAAAGAACATATTTGAAAGGCCAGCAGGTACATGAAAAGATGGTCACATCACTCGTTATTTTGGAAAAGAAAATTAAAACCATGATGAGATATTACCTCATTCCTCTTAGAATGACCATCACCAAGACAAGAGATAAGAAATGCTGGCCTGGATGTGGAGAAAAGGGGGCCCTTGTGCACTCTTAGTGGGATTGTAAACTGGTACAGCTCCCATGGAAAACAGTATGGAGAATCCTCAAAAAATTAAAAATAGAACTACCATGTGATCCAGCAATTCTGCTTCTGGGGATATATCCAAAGGAAGTGAAAATGATGACTCAAAAAGCTGTCTGCACCCCCATGTTCAGAACAGTATTATTTGTGATAGCCAAGACATGACAACAACTTGAGTGTCCATTAATAGGTGAATGGATAAGGAAGCTGTGATATCTATGTCATCTATATCATCTATATGTATATCTATATACATACCTCCATCATTAAAAATGAGGAAATTCCATTTGCATGTGGAAAAAGACCTTGAAGACATTATGCTAAGTGAAATAAGTCAGATAGAAAAAGATAAATACATAAGACCTCATTTACACATGAAGAAAGAAAGGAAGAAAGAAAGAAAGAAAGAAAGAAAGAAAGAAAGAAAAAAGAAAGAAAGAAAGAAAACGAAAGAAACCAAACTGATAGAAAGAGATCAGACTTATAGATTGTAGACACCAGAGGTGAAGGGTTGGTGGGGGTGGGGTGGGGTGAGAAAGTGGAGTAGAGATTGAAGGAAGGTTGTCAAAAGGTACAAACTTCCAGATATAAAATAAATATGTACTAGGGATACTATGTACAACATGATGACTAGAGCTAACACCACTCTATGATATATAGGGAAGTTGATAAGAGAGCAAAGCCTGGGCAGCCCGGGTGGCTCAGCGGTTTAGCACCACCTTCAGCCCAGGGCCTGATCCTGGAGACCCCAGAATCCCCTGCATGGAGCCTGCTTCTCCCTCTGCCTGTGTCTCTGCCTCTCTCTCTCTCTCTTTCTCTCTCTGTGTCCCTCATGAATAAATAAATCAAATAATTATAAGCAAAAAAAAGAAAAAAAAGAAGAGAGCAATCCTGAGTTCTCATCTCCAGGAGAATTTATTTTTCTTTTGTCTTTTCTGTTTAATGTATCTATATGAGAAAGTGGATGTTAGCCAAGCCTATTGGGCTAATCATTTCTCAATGCTGAAGGCCTTAAATTACACAGTAATGCATGCCAGTTATTTCTCGATAAAGAAAAAGAAGGAAATCATCATCACTACCTAATTTAGTATGTCCTATAATTATCATAAATAAATTCACAAAAAGAACCAAAATTCTCGCACCATATATTCAAGAGACCGTGGTTATGACATTTTAATAAAAACATTTAGTATTTTCTGAGAGTTTTGCAACTCCTTCACAGCTCGGAGTCACCAATAAATAGGGAACCTGTTAATAATCGATGTCTTAAAATTCATGCTCCTCATTCCTAGTGCCCAATCTTAAGCAAGTGATCAATGGACTCCATGTATCTTTTCCTTCTGATTTACAGCAAGGGAGAGGATGCTGTTTCTGTAAAATTGCCTGTGAGTCAGCTGTAGGCAGTTGTACAGTTGGGAAAATGGCCAGCTTAGCTCTGAAATCTCCAAATTCCTATTCTAATGCAGACTGGTTTATTCCCTTTTCTCCCATCCTCACCCAGAAAATAGTTTGGTTGATACTGGGAATGACTGCTTATGATTTTATTTTATTTTTTTACCTAAGTCACAAAATTCACGCTTTTAAATTTTCTAATGGTCCGAACTTTTCACAAATGTCTTATTACATGGTGAAAACATCACAGGAATAAAGTGGACCTCAAAACTACCCAGTACCACACTTCATGGAGATACTTGAACGTTTCATGCAAACTAACAAAAAGTAGGCAGACAGTTTAGGCCTTAATACCTTCAGGATGACAAATTCAATGAACTTCCTCCCAAGGCAGAGAAATTGGTATTTTGTGTGCTTGTTTGTTTGTTTTTCTCCCACAGTCTAGTAGCAAATGGTAAAATAGATGGTCTTCAGATCCCACCTAAACACTTTGCAGACTGTAAATGTCTTCTCGCTATTATTTCAGAAATAATAAATGTGCTTTGTATTCATTTACAAATATGCATAGTTTTACACCCATATATATTTTATACGTCTATATCTGTGTGTTTGTATGTAAGTGTGAATATATATGTATTTCCAGACAAATTCGTAAGGTTGCTTATTTTGCAAATACCATATAGATATTCGAAAGTAAATTCAAGGTCACCCAGGACCTTTGGCCCAGAACCCACAACTCTGGCGCTGGGAATCATTCTAGTCACCAGATTGTTCTGTCTTTCTGGGACTGCTTTTTATACTTATTGTGAATATTAAAAATTCCTTCCCTAAGTCATCCTTCTCCCACTGTGCAGCCAAGCATGTCGCTTGTTGCTGGCAGAATGAGCACAACATGAGCAGAGCTTTGGGAGGTAGAGTCTCTGCACTTCCTCCTCAGCAACACTTGATTTGGAATCTGGAGACTTCGTTCCTGGTGGGGTAACAACAACCTTTCCCCCATAATTAATTTCTGTAAGCTGCAGTTCATTAGCGAAAAGAATGACAGCCTCAAGACACTGATGCTGGCTTGTGTGTGACTCCAAATCTCTATTACCTTATCTAAAGGTGGAGTCGCCATTATTGGTAATAATATTTCAAACATCTTTTAATACCAACAGCAACTCAACCACCTTAAAATAATTCTGGTCGTGAGCAAACTAAGCAATTTAAAGGCAGCTCATGTTCTCTCTAAGTTTTTCATGGCTGCTACTGGGAATACTTGATAATTTATGAAGGCTTATACCATCAAATTAATTACATTTTCCGGATGTCACATGTCTTTTTTTTTTTTTTAATACCTGCTAGCTCTGAATTATAAGTAACAACACTGTAGCTATTCATTCCTCTGGTTTATGGAAAATAATATTTGAACCATCTTAGAAATGCCATTATTCCAGGCACTGTCAGTTAAAGATGTGTCAGCAATTTTTTATTCTTCGTCCTATGTATTTTTGGTTAAAAATTAGAAGACAGTATCCCAGCTGGGAAGCAATTTTTTCAACAAAGTGTGAAAAAACATTGTTAGTCTTTTGTAACTAATTTGAGAGAAGAAAGAGCTAGTTGCTGGGGTATTTGAATTTCTTTTAGCCTATGGGAATGTGAATAGGTTTAGGATTGAACAGCCCTGGAAAGTCAAATGCACGGGTCCATAGTCAAAGCTAAAAGGAAATGAAACTGATTTAATGTGAGGCCACTGTGGATGAGAATCCGCATAATACAAAATAGAGCCCATAGTCCGGTGTCTATTGCTCTTCTGATGATAGCTGGTCTTTCCTGTTGGATATAGACGAGATACCACTGAACCCATAGACAAAGGGCTCTTGGTTCTAGACTGATTAATTTTCCACTGCATTTTAAATTTGGTTTAGAATAGGAGTCAGAAGCTCTATGTGCTAGCTTAATGTAACTGAGGTCAATTTTTTCCTCTTGTATAATGAATGTAATAAAAGAAGTTCTTGTTTATTTAGTCAGCACATGTATAGAGAGCCCCACTGACCAGTACAGTCGTTAGATGCAGTACAGAAGAGTGGCTAGGGAAAGAAGTCTTGGAATTAGACAAACCTGGGTTTAACATCTTGCTCTGCCCTTGTGAGTGTGCGACCTTGAGCAAATTAATCACACCAAGCACTAGCATATCATCTAAAACAAGGATTGGCAAACTACGGCCTGTGGACCATATTTAGCCCACTGCCTATTCTTGCAAATAAAGTTCTGCTGGGATGTGGCCATGCCCACTCATTTACATTTTGTCTCTGGTTGCTTTTATGCTATAGGAGCAGTGGAGTATCTCAACAGACATCCCATGGCCCATGAAGCCTAAAATATTTATCATCTGGCCCTTCACAGGAAAAGCCTGCCAACATGTGATCTAGGAAACTGAAATGATAGTACCTACCTGATAAGGTGATCGTGAGAATTGAGTAAGATAATGTGTACATATTCCTTAGGATGTTGCCGGGTATGTAGTGAATTCTCATTAACCGTTAGGTGTCATTTCCTATATTTTGCCAGACATTTGGCTCAGTGCCGGAGGCACCATGACAGCATTGACTCAGTCCCATCCTCAAAGAGCTTAAACCCATGATCTGGTGTGATGCTGTCAGAGAGTAGCACAATCTGCTTAGTGGGTACGTAGAGGATCCATATGTAATGATATCTCTTTCCTCTATTTATTATGGGGTCTATTGTGGCACAGCCTATTCAGATGGGAGCCAGTGGTGCAGCTGGTGAAATAATTCACCCAAGGCAGAACAAAAGAGAGAAAAGGTTGTCGAATACATTGCAAGGGGGCCACAGGCAGCAGCAAGGGAGAGACTGTCTACCCCGAGGCGGTGATGAGGCGTTGTAGTCATGGGGTGGACTGAGGAAGCATGGGAACAAATGGAATTTCCCCTTTTTTGGTAATCTTAGGAATCGTGCCTGGTTATAATTGGCCAGTATGGGCCTTTGGCTATTTCAAGGTGGGTCCCCTTAATGAGCCTGTTCACATCCAGCTTGGTGGTCACTGCAGGCCCTTCCGCCTTGCTCAAGTTTTCGTTGCTCAAGTCTGTTGCCTAAAAGTGGCCTCTAAATCGCACGGTTTGTAAAACCACACTTCATGTTTCTTCTTCCTAAGCATATGAGACATCTTCTAGATGACTTCTTAGTAATTAATTTCGTAATGTTTCTTCTCTCCAACTATGGTTAAGTTTGGCAATGGACAGACATTACGATTGTAAATGGAGCAGAGGGGAACCTAAATGGAATATTGGAACAGGACTATTGATTCACTTTTCTGGGTATATAATCAAACACAGAAAGTAAGGTGTTGTACGTATTAAACTTGGTATGGTGTGAGACCTAACAATAAGATTCAATATTATAGACTTCCTAGACATTTGGTAAAATCAGGAGGGCTCAAAAGCCTACCTATAAGTTTTCTGCACCCTGTTCCTGGAAATAAGGTCCCTTAGCCAAACAACCCTCTCTATCAAATGAGCCAGGTATACTTCCTGCTTAGCCCCAAAGAGCAGATTTCAGTTCTCTGCTGGCCCAGAGAATTATTCAAACAAGGCAATCTTATCCTCCCATGGACCTAGAGTCCCTGCAGTCCCAACAGCACAAAGCTGCCCCCCCCACCGCCACAGCTCCTGGTAGCTCACTCTGCTCCCACTTGAAAGCCCCTGGGGTGTGTGACTAATAAACTATTGCTCCCATCTGTCTAGTGTTGGGTGTCATGTGTTCAGCCATCCCCATAACCCTAGAGTGGGAAAATCTCCCTTAACCAACAAAGATGAAGAGCAGGTAATTGAAACACCTGGCTCGATGTGCACCATGACACATCGGAAACTCCTGGAGCCTAGTAGAACTCACTACTCACAGGGTGCCTTGGCAATTCAGAGTTTTGTGTTTTCTTTTGTTTTTAAAGGAAGGGTAGAGCCAGAGATCACTTAACCATGATAAAGATGCAGGACAAGGAGTGCCGCTGATGTAGACTTTGTTCCCAGAACAGCACAAAAAAAATTATGTGAAGTGAGTCCACACGGAACAGGTGCTCAGTCGGTCCCCTTGGAACAGCACAGCGTTCAGACTGTTTCCCTGTTGTAACAACACATTTTTTATGAAGAAGATGTGTTATGACTAATATCTTGAATTGATTAGACAGCTAATGTCAGCATTAATTAGTATATTAACCAAAAGTAGGGTGAGATGCTGAAATAGGAAAAGAAAATAATTTTTATTTCTAAACTTTAGCCTCACTTTTTCTCTGTAATATTTTTTTTCCAGTTAAAGATTTTTCATAAATGTAGTTGTGCACATATCGACATAATCCAGCTTTAGAACTTTTCCATTGCACCCATTTGCAGTTTATCTACACTCTCACTTCCATCCCTCAGGTACCCACTGGTCTGATTTCTGTCTCTACAAATTGGCCTTTTCTAGGCATTTCATATAATTGGAAGCATACAATATGTAGGGTTTTTTTTTGTGTCTGGTTTGTTTCACTTAAAATAGCGTTTTCCTGGTAACTATAGTTAGCAATACTGTGTTGTATATTCAAAAGCAGTTAAGAGAGACTCGATTGTAAAAGTCCTTATCTCAAGAAAAAAAGTTTGTAACTCTGTGGCGATGGACGTTAACGAAACTTATTGCAGTGATTGTTTAGATCAAGTTATTATATTATATACTTCAAGGTAATATAACGTATGTCAGTTATGTCCCAAGAAAAACAAAACAACAAAATATTTGTTGAGCGAATTGATTTAAAAATAACGTTTGCAAGGTTCACCTGGGCAGTAGCACGTGTCAATAGCTCATTCCTTTATGTTGCTAAATAGTATTCCATTTGTATGAATTTCATCAGTCACTGGATATTTTTACCATTTCCAGTTTGAAGCTGCTATAAATAATGCCACTGTAAACATTCATGTACCTGTCTTGGTGTGAACAAGTGTTTTCATTGATTTTGGGTAGATTCCGAACAATAAAATGTCTGGGTTGTAGGGTAGGTTATGTTTAACCTTTGAAGGAACTGTCCAACAGCTTTCTACATTGGCTATATCATTTTAGGGCAATTGTCTTTGATACTTGCTATTGACTTGTCTTTTTATTATAGTCATTCTAATAGATGCATAGCAAGATGTTTATTCACATCTTTTGCCCATTTTTAGATTGAGTCATTTTTTTCCTTTATTTTTTTTAAAAGGTTTTATTTATTTATTTATTTATTTATTTATTTATTTATTTATTTATTTATGAGAGACACACAGAGAGAGGCAGAGACACAGGCAGAGGGAGAAGCAGGCTCCCTGCAGGGAGCCTGATGTGGGACTCAATCCCAGGACCCTGGGGTCACGACCTGAGCTGAAGGCAGATGCTCAACCACTGAGCCACCCAGGTGCTCCCGAGTCACATTTTTCATAGAACTGTAAGAGTTCTCTAAATATTGTTTGCAAGTCCTTTCTAAGATATTTGATTTGAAAATATTTTCTCCTAATCTGTGGTTTGTCTTTGTATTCTTTTAATTGTTTTTATTGGAAGCAAGGAAGTCTGATTTCAGTGAGGTCCAGTTTGTCAACTTTTCTTCCACGGTTATGCTTCTGATGTTACATTTAAAATTCTTTGCCTAACCCTAAGCTAAAAACTTACTCTCCTATGATTCATTCCAGAAACTTTATGTTTTTAGGTCTTACATTTAGGTCTATGATCGAGCTAATTCTTGTTTATGTTTGACATAAAGAGCTATTTATTTGTTTGGTTTGCATGTGGATATGCAGCTGTCCCAGCACCATTTGTTGAAAAGTCTTTCCCTTCTGCCTTTGAATTGACTCATTGTCTTTGTTGAAGATCAATTGACCATAAATGTAAGAGTTTATTTATGGACTCTTAACCCTGTTCCATTGACCTCTATGCCTTTCCTTCCATGAATACCACACTGTGTTGGTTACTATGGCTTGATAGTAAATTCTGAAATTAGAAGTGTAAACCCTCCAAAATTGTTTGCAATTCTAAGTCTTTTGCATTTCTTTATGCTTTTAGTATTAGCTTGTCAATTTCTATTAAAAAGTCAGCTAGACTTTTGATGCTGATTGCATTGAGTTTATAGATTAATTTGAGAATTGCCATTTTAACAATACTGAGTTTTCCAATCTGTGAATATGTCACTTCATTTATTCATATTCTTAAGTATTTCTCACAAGAATATTTGACAGTTTCAGTGTACAAGTCTTATACGTTTTTGTTAACTTTTCCCTAAGAATTCTATCTTTTTTCATCCAATTCTGAATGAAATTGTTTTTTAATTTCATTTTGAATTGTTCATTGCTAGTATATAGAAATACAATTGATTTTGTATCTTGATTCTACACCCTATAACCTTACTAAACTCAGTTGTAGTTATTTTTGTAATTCCTTAGGATTTTCCACAAATAGAAATGTATCTCTGGTAATAGAGTTTTATTTCTTCCTTTCCTACCTAGTTGCTTTTTAAAATGTGTTTTTTTCCCTCTTTTTTCTTTCCTTTTTCTTATTTCTCTGATTAGACCCTTACGTACAATGTTGAATAGAAGTGACAAAATCAGACATCTTTCCTTTATTCTGTCTTAAGTGGAAAGCATTCACATTCAGTCTTTCACCATTAGTGTGACATTAGTTGCTTTTAAAAAATTTCTTGTAGATGCTCTTTATTGGATTGAGGAAGCTTTCCTCGTATTCCTGGTCTATTGTTTTTTTTCTTAAAACCTAATTGGATATTAGATATTTATCAAGAGATTTGTCTCCATTATTAAGATGATTATGTGGTTTTTGTTCTTTATGAAAATGAAGTATTATATCCTCTGTTTTTTTGAATGTTAAGTCAAGTTTGCATTACTAGCAAATATCCTGGCTGGTTATGCTATATAATTTTTTTAAATATATTGTTGGATTGTGTTTCCTCAATATTTTACTCAGGATTTTTGCATCTATGTTGCACTCCAGTTTTATTTTCTCATGATATCTTTGTCTGGCTTTGTTATTACATAACACTGGCATCATAGAATGAGTTGGGAAGCATAGCTAGTTCACCCTATACTGTGTTTGGATGTGGATGAACAGCTTCATAGGTCACTTAACACCTGAACTGGTCATATAACACATGGCTGGAGCAACGGCAGTAAAGAAAGAAGCATGGCCTAAGGAAGTAGATGACAGAGGTCTTTATTTTAGGATCACTTATTTCATTACCTCAAATAAGGTCTTTCAATTCCTTATTTTAAGAGTTTTCATTTTCTTGATCATATTGTATGGGTGGGACAGATGTGATCAGAGCCTTGTTATGCAAAATATGATCCATGGACCAGCAGCTCTGACATCATCTGGGAGCTTGTTAGAAACACAGACTCTCAAGCCTCGTTTCAGACATATTGAATCAGGATCCGAGTCTTAACAAGATCCTAGGTGATTCATTTGCGCTTTAAAGGTTGGGAACCACTGAACTAGATGCTCCCAAGTTTACTTCCACCTTTAAAATTTATAAGATTTTAAAACTCTGGTACAATCGGCGAGATTGGAAACACTACAGAAGTTGATCTAATTAGAAACATCAAGTGTCACATGGATTGGAAGGGTCAAGAAGGAAAAAAGGAATTAAACTAGATATAATTATAAAGTGTGAGATTTTCACTTGGCATCTGGGATTCGTGGCTATATATCTGCATGTTCAATATACTAGGTGTGGTATATTGAACATGTAGGATGCTTGGAGTGTTTTTATAAAGCAGCTTTATTTTATATTTTCATTGCCTTTTTGTCTTTAATTACTGGGGTTAGTTTTCCATGACTCTGAATAAAAATTTGGCATTTTTATAACTCTGGTCAAGGACTTTCTAGTCCTCTGTTTAGAAATTAGAATGCTCAGGTCCGTCATTTAAGAGCATGCTTTCCTTCTCATCCCACAACTAGGAGAGGGTCTTAGTATGAGTAGTCTGCCCTGGAAAAAGAGAGTATAGTCAGCTTCTTTTCTCTTTCTGGATCACCTTCTCCCCATTTTTTTTAAAGATTTTATTTATTTATTCATGAGACACAGAGAGAGAGAGGCAGAGAAACACAGGCAGAGGGAGAAGCAGGCTCCATGCAGGGATCCTGACGTGGGACTCGATCCCGGGTCTCCAGGATCACACCCTGGGTTGAAGGCGGCACTAAACTACTGAGCCACCCGGGCTATATTCTCCTCACTTGATAGCTACTGATTTTGAGGGAAGGAAGGAAGGTGAAGGCAATATGGAAGCAGGGTTGGTAAAGTGTGTAAGGATGGGTCCTATCTTAGATGGGTCTTGAGCCTTCCCAGTTTGGGCAAACTGTAGCTGCACTGTGCTGAGGCTTCTTTGGGCCTTTGGATATTACTATTGGCCAGAGCCTCTTTGTTTCATGTGGCCTTGAAAACTTAATAAATCATAGGGATTCATGTCATTTTAAGGCCTTGCAACACTTCTCAACCTCAGAGTGGCCAGTCAGGCTGTCTACCTTTATATTTGACAGGCAAAATCTGACATGAGTCCACCATAAGTATTCCAGATACAAGAGATACAAATCAAATTCTTTGAGAGGCCCTGGGAAACCCCTCTCACTAGGCTTCAGAATGGTGGAACTCATAGCACCTCATACTTCATCTCAAGGAGTTTATTTCTAGAATTTCTTCCTGATTGCCATGTAGTTCAACCCAAACTGCAAGCGAAGTAAAGAGATAACAGTCATGAAACTAATTTTCAGATATTTTCCTTTGTAAATATATATCTTGGTTCAGTAATTATTTTAGGAATGTCAAATCTATCGAATCTTCATGCCCTATTGAAATATCCAATATAAAAATTGAAGTGAAATAGTCCTAAGTTTTAAGAGAATCATAGCAGATATATATATGTACATATATAGATATGTATATGTATATATTTTATATATATAAAATTTCTTGTAGATGCTCTTTATTGGATTGAGGAAGCTTTCCTCATATTCCTGGTTTATTGGTTTTTTAAAAAACATAATTGGATATTAGATACTTGTCAAGAGATTTGTCTCCATTATTAAGATGATTATGTGGTTTTTGTTCTTTATGAAAATGAAGTAATATATCCACTGATTTTTTTGAATGTTAAGCCAAGTTTGCATTACTAGCAAATATCCTGGCTGGTTACGCTATATAATTTTTTTTAATATATTGTTGGATTGTGTTTCCTCAATATTTTACCTCAATTTTTCCTCAATATTATATATATATAATATATATATTTTTATATATTTTATATATATTTATATATAATATATATTTCCCACAACTATATATATATAACTATATATAACTATATATAACTATATATAACTATATATATATATATATATATATATATATATATAGTTATGGGAGACCAATGAGAAGAGACTGCTTTCTGGTAGAGTGCAAATCTGAAGTTCTGGTGGATGATCCAAAGAAAGTATATTGGAGGGAGAGTAAAAGGATAGCCAGAAGGAAAGAAGAAACCAGGCATCATGAGCTTGAAGAATATAAAGAATAGGTATTTGGAGAAGAGTATGGATTTGGATTACACTGTCTCCCACATGAATGTATTTCTAGCTTCAATTTTCTGGGACATCTGAATCCTAGAGAATGCAGTAAATAAAGCTAAAAGAACTTTCACAAAGAGTCATACCCCACATGGCTCAAATAACTCTATTTCAGGAATGCTGCTAACAGTATGTGACCCACAGAAGAACACACCATCTCCCTCACTCGGCCACTGTGAAAGACTTAGGAGTGACTCAGGCAAAGTGGTTTTCCTGTGCTAGGGAAGGAGGGAGAAAAAGTGGCCACAGGGCTAGGACTGGAGGAGTAGTTTTGTGCCTGGAGGTTCCAGCAGAGCAATGGTATTCACAGGCAGGGACTCTCCTCTATCCACGGGGGTGTGGAAAGGTAGGTATTGCTTCTCATGAAGCAGTACCAACTGTCCAACAGCATCATGACCACCACGCAAGCAGACGTGTTCATGAGCCCATAGGACCTCTCATGAACCCTGGGAGGTGTGGCAGTGTACGGGGAGAAGCTGAAAAAGCCAAATCCTGTGTAAGTAGATAGGGGTTGTGAATTAATGAAAATTCAGTACAAATGTCTGTGTGATCCCATTTGTTACTCAAAGGATAAAAAGACCTAAGAAAATCTGGGTTTGGAAGGGCAGGCTTGGTCTCCTCAAGTATGGAGCAGAGTTGTGAACATTGAGAAGAAACTCACAAAAATGGGATTTGAAGTCATCAAGAAGAGGGTCAGGCTTGCTAAGGAATCATAAAACCGCATGAAAGAGCAGCACCCGCAAATGTGCTCCTTTTTCTCCATAACTTCTCTCATTCTGAGTGGAGGAAGCACTGTAGCAATTATCTTAGTCATAAACCACTGACATATGGTGAGCAGAATGTATAGGAGCTAACCTTAACCTTTTCATCCTCCAGAAACAGTTACATCTTTTTCAATGGAATTAGCATTAATGCATATGCACCTTAAAACGTCTTAACACTAACCACTCTTCCTCTGACTGTGACATTCCTTTCTCTATCCATCAACACCATGTTGGAATCTTCACATTTTGTTCTGCCAATTTTCAAAAATTCTCCCTCTCATCCATTCTTTGCATTTCCTTTCTCACCTCACTTTTCGAAATGAAGAGGAAGGAATATTTATGGGGGGGGGGGGAACTATGCAACTCTCCCCAAGTGTTTTTCCAACTAGCAAGAAATGACTCTTGTTTTACTTTTTCCTCATGTTATTCGAGCTCTTGATTGCATGGAGACACAATTGCATGTTAGTACTTGATTCTGTGCTCAGTTGAACATTTCAGCGTCTGAGTCTGAAGTCTGGGAAGAGAGGGAAAGTATCATCAGAGATGTTTGGGCTTTAGGCCAAAAAAAGAATCAGACCCCCACATGAAACAAGACTCAACCCGGGAACGGGGCTCAGCTGCGAAACATATGTTTGGGGGGAAGAAAAGCACTTTTCTTCTTTGTAGTAGCCTTACCTTTGATACATTCCCCATTTGGCAGTCTTGACTAATAAAGCATTTTTAACGAAAGCAATCTTGTGAAATTCTTGGTTTTCATCCTTCCATGTTTTAAATTCATCAGATTCAGCGGTGCCCTTTTCTGAACATTAAGGTTAGTGGTCTTTCACAGAGATTTGTAAGGCACATATGCACTGATGTTAAGTCAGATGAAACAGACTTAAGTGTTTCTGGAGGATGGAGAGGTTGAGGTTAACTTCTGCCCGTTTGACTAACTGTATGTCAGCGGAGCGTGACTGAAATAAATGGAGCACAAGAGTTGGATCCTTAGTCGGACGACACAATTCAGTTTATCACCGGGGTGAAAGCAGAGACCAGTGACCAGCCACCATGCTGTGCAATTGCATTTTCTGCTACATTTGTGCTACCCCCCTGAACTAGGGAGCTGGGTCACTGTCCCATTCTGTTAGGCGAAGTATGCAAGTCGTCGCAGACCTTCCAGGTAGCAACATCTGGGTGCTACTTCCCAGCCCAGAAAGGGCCTTAAGGAACTGAACTCACGTACTTGCACATCTGTTTCAGGTTTGTCACTGTGGTGTTCTCCTTGGGAGGATGTCCTTGAAGAGTCTGTAGTTGCCAATTGCAAATGTCACTGTTTTTCGGAGGTGCCCACGGAGCCCCACAAAGGCGTTTGGTGAACAACCTTTTAAGGGCTGCGGGCTGATTCTCAGAGGGAGAACATCTTGGCAACCAGTCAGGTAAGCCCCTGATCTAAAATGAATGCTTTTGAAATGTGGTGTACATGTTTCATAATTACTCAATAAGCAAGATCAATCGTAGCATTTTCCAGGGCCTGATATGAGAATAATTAACACGTCTTTCCCTATTTTATTCTGCTTTGGGTGCTCCTGGGAGTCTGTTGACCTCAAAAAAAAAAAAAAAGATAAATTAATTAAGCATTGGGCTGGTGACAGTTAAATGAAAAACCACACCAAAATAGTCTAATGATATATTCGGGAAACTTGGTGCTCCACCGGGACTGAGTCAGATGTGGGACCAGAGGTTAAACACCTGTCTTATTAATGGGTCTTTGGAAGAATAGCTACCTAAATATAAAATAATTCATCTGGTGAGTTAACTGAGCCTCAAGTCAGCCCCACAAATGCTAAGTTTATGCTTGCTGTCCAAATTAATTACCTCCAAATGATAGTTTGGAATTGGCCAACCGTTAGTATTCAGACTTGCTTCTATTCAGGCAAGGAAGACAGAGAGCAAAAGAACAGGGCAACCAGCTGAAGAAGGAGAAGAGTGAATAGTCTCAATATACTGACTAAAACAAAGCCTAAAGCCTCTGGGCACAGCGACCGTGACTCACCTTCCATGTCTCTACAGATCCATTTATCTGCACCGAGTACACAGTGCTGTTGTAAGAATTTTAAAGGAGCTTAAGAGGCTTTAGCTCTACAACACCTTTGGCTGTGATGTCTGTATAATGGATGTCTCTTATAGAGTTAGAATGGAAATCTCATGGCTTATTTTTTCCTATTTGATTCCTAATACATAAATATTGTGCTTACTGTAAACTTCAGGGGGCCAGAACTGGTGGCTGTGCTTGCCATGGAGCAACGCTTCAAAAATTCCCAAATGAATGTTTCATTGAGAATAGAATTCTGGTGTCAGAACGGAAGCATCACATGCAGTTTCAGGTCAGGCAGAGGGATGGAGGTTAAAAAATAATCATAATAAACAAGTTTGTGGGAACTCTAGCCTCAGGACCAGGTTTCAGGACCATGGAGGACCCAAGAGCCATGAGGTAGAGCTCTGGGGGAGGTCAGCTCTCCCTTTAAAACTGACCTTGCAGCTTCTCTAACGCTTGGGCTCTTCCTCAGCCATTTCTGGCTTCGTTCTCACAGTCAAGCTATGAAATATGCCCTCTGATTATTCTTAGTCCATAGGTTGTAAAAGGAAAGCCCAGAGAAGTTACAGATTTTACCCGGCATAACATGATGTAAAGTGCTGAACAGGAAATGGACCCTACAGTGTGATCCTGGTGCCCAGATTCTCAGCAGCCATTCTCTGCTGCCTCCCACTGACATCCATGACATCCATTGACACTCGACAGTGTCAATAATTCTGATGATGTGATTTTTGAGAGGCCGAGATGTGTGAAATGACATGAGCAATTAATAAGCTCACTAACACAGGTTCAAACAAAACAACCTAGGTTCCTAGTTGTGCAGAAGATTGAAATTTCAGAAGAAAAGATGCTTAGCTAGAATAATAATTTCAATTTTAGTATCGCCCTTCTTGTATTTAGTGACATTTTCTGACACGGAAGTGATCAATGCATACTTTACTAAGCTGACTAAGGCAAGAAATATAATCAGGATAGAAAAGCAAACTTTCGCATCATCCCATCAACTAGAGATAATAATTTTGAACATTTTGTTGGATTGCCCCATTGTATGGATGCTATGTGTGTGTGTAGCTGTGCTCATATATGTATGCGGATGTTGTAAAGATATTTACCAAAGATCACAGAAAACTAAGTGATAAAATCAGGATTCAAACCCAGATTTGAGTATATAAATATGTACATATCTAAAAACATCTTCCTGAAAAAAATAAAAAAAATCTTCCTGTAAGTATAACACATAAATGAGATTTCTACTTAAACAGTACTTCGATTGGGGTACCCAAGGGGCTCCCTCGGGTAAGCATCTGCCTTCAGCTCAGGTCATGATTCCAGGGTCCTGGGATAGAGCCCCTGGGATAGAGTGAGCCTGCTTCCCCCTCTCCCTCTGCCCTCTACCTGCTCATGCTCCCTGCTCTGTGTCAAATAAATAAAAATAAAATCTTTAAAAAACATTACTGCCATTAATTACATTGTGGATCTAGTCTTCAGTGGCCATTTTCTCATTTGCATTAAGTTTTATGTCTATTACATAGACACTCTTTAACTGATCTGTGTTCACTCCTGTTTTGGACCCATTGTTGTCTTTTCTTGAATTTCTTTTTTTTTTAAATCCACCTTTTAAGGTATGATTGACATACAAAAAACCTGTGCATATTTCATGTACAAAACGTGATAAGTTTGGAAATAAGTGCACATCTGTGAAACCATCATCACCATGATCTATGTCACAAACGCATTCATCACCTCCAAAAGTTTTCCACCCTCTTATTTTTCCAGCTTTATTAAGGTATAACTGACAAATAAAATTATAATATATTTAAACCATTCAATACGATGACTTAATATATGTGTACATTGTGAAAGGATTCCCCCCACTGAGTTCATTGACACGTCCATCACCTCACGCAGTTACCTTTTTTCTAAAGAACATTTAAGTTCTACTCAGCAAATTTCAATTATACAATACAATGGTATCAGCAGAGATCACCATTTTCCACGTGAGATCTTCACACCTTATTCATCTCATAATTGACAGTTTGTATTCTTTACCAATCTCTCTCTATTTGTCTCATCTTCCAGGCCATGGTAACTACCATTCTACTCTCTGTTCCTCATGAGTGTCCCTTGCATGTTTTTTTTTTTTTCTTCCAATACCATGGATGAGTGATATAATGCAATACCTGTCTTTCTCCATCAGGACTATTCATTTAGCATAATGCCCTCCAGTTTCATTCCTGGTGATGCAAATAACAGGATTTTCCTCTTTTTAAAGGCTAAATATGATTCCTCTGTGCATGTGTGTACCACAGAAGACACTTTCTTTATCTACTAACCTATTTACAGACACTTAGGTTGTTTTTATACATTGGTTATTATGAGTAACATTTACTATGATACGATATTTGCAATAATATGTTCTATGAACACGGAAGGACAGATATCTCTTCCAGCCAACAATTTTGTCTCCTTTGGATATATACTCAGAAGTGGGATTGCTGGATCCCAGGGTGGTTCTTTTTAAAGTTTCTTGAGGAAACTTTATACTGCTTTTCATAGTGGCTGTACCCGTTCATATTCCCACCGAATTGTTCAAATTGTTTAAATAGTTGTTTTCAAGTACTTAACTATTACATTTTCTCGCCCCCATGGACGTCTGAAATAGTGGGTGTCTGCACACAGAAATGAAAATCCTAAATATGTATTCTTTATATCCCACTGGATCTGATCTTGGCTCTCATTAAAATATTGATGTCTTTACCTTGTTCCTTTGAATTCTATATTAAAATATTAAGTCCGTCCTCTACTAAATTATTTTTGCATTATATTCAGAATATTATGGAAAGACTATACTGTAATTTTCAATTGCAAGTTCATTTCTTTCACATTGTATACATCTTCTTATCCAAGATCTTTTTCTCTTTACGACTTAATACTGCATTTTATTTGATTTAATGTCTTCTTGTATATATATGAAAACCTAAGTTAGAATTAAAAAATATATACTCTTTCTTCTTGAAGGACACCTCTTTTAAAAGGAGACACTTGTGATGATCTCAGGGTCATCCTTTTCTTTTGAACTGCGATATAATTTCAAAAGCATGGTGGTTTCTCTCTGCTTGTCCTTGCATAGGACAGCTTATGTTTACCGGGGATTGACTTAAAATAAATTTGGAATTGAGATTGATGTGGACCTCTATCCAACTTTCATTTTCAAATGAAGAAGGTATAAAAACTAGATTTATCATAGTTTTCTTGGACTAGCTTTGGTATTCTGGAGGTTAGGAGTGTAAAGGAGTATAAACTTTCTCACTCGAAAGTTTGAGTGAGAACACTGGGCAATCTTTACAGGTGACTTTGCCTCTGGTGCAAAGGATTCTGTGCTTGTTATGGATGCTGCAAATGAGCCCAATGGTACCTCACCCAGAGGGATTCACCTTTTCCTGTTGTGTGGTGCTTGGTCTGTTCTCATCTCCTCTGAGTTGAGAGTTATCAGTCGCATTCCATTGGTTCTCCTCCATCTGGCTTTCTAAGACTCTCCCACTATTGGATAATGAAGCAACTGTACTCAGGTTACTCTTTTGCCCAGAAGCCCAGAACTGTAGTGTAAATATCTAAAAATGAAATTGTGAAATAGGATTTAAGAATCAGATACCCTGGTTTCTATCTTTATTAGCCATTGCCTTTTGGAGAATCATCTAATTTTTCTGAAGATCGGTTTCCCAATCTGCAAATTGAAGGAAAATACTTTCTTCCCTGCTGGGCTGTTGGGAGGCTTCTGGGAGGTACTGAGGCACAGAGGGTCTACGGCAAAGCTCTCTAATCAATGGTGGTGTGGTCTTTCTCCTGAGTCAGATTCATATAGGAATCCTTTTCAAAGTATGCCACAGTCCCAGCACTCTCAAGAAACATCATTCCCTTCTTCAGTCACACTTTTGTATTTTGTGGAGTTCTTAGTCAACCTACAATACTTGGTATGTTCTCAATCAATGCTTAAAAACTGGTATGATAGACCTAATTTGGGGTGTCTTTGGGGATTTAGCAAATCATCTTTTCAGGTTGTTTCTCATCTCTTGGTTTTAACCACTTTTTTTTTCATGGATACACTTTAATTGGGAAAGAATAAAAGAAATAAGACCATCTCGAGTGAGAGCTTGAGGAGCAATTAAACCAAAGAGAAGGCATAAGGGAACATTCTTCAGTGTGAGTGCTCTGTAAAGAATGGGTATTCCTCGTTGTCACCCGGCTGCCTCTTCTGCACACGAGCCCCATTTGCTGTGAGATCAGGGGTGGCTTTGTCCTTCCCTGAGCACCAGCATTAATCCCTGTCCCAAACAGCCTTGGAAATGGGAAGCAAGAGAAGCAAAAGGTGGATTTCATGAACATGCTTCTGTCACCACACTTTTCCGTTGCTTTTGTGCTCTATCCTGTCAGTACCCCACCATATGGTGTGAAAAACACTCGCTAAAATGTGATTTTTTAGTTACTTTGCAGTTATAATGGGTAATTGTGATCTGCTTCACAGCTAGCAATGAATGAAAGTGGCTCCTATGATATCACCAAACTTCAAAATGCATTAGAGGGATGGGAGGGAGGAAGGAAGGATGATCTCTACTCCCATCTTTCTATAAATCACAGTGGTTACCTCTAATAGTTTAAGTCAGAAGGGAGCACTCGGGCAGTTGCTTCTAGTCATTATTAGTCAAGCAGACTCCTGAGCTGCACTTTTATAACTGTCCCTCTCCATGGCTCCTCATTCCACCTTTAAAGATGAGCCTCTGTGTCTAGACTTCAGGGCATCTTAACTTCCCTCGTACCACAAAGCTCATCTGCAGCCCCAACTGGGGATTGTAGAGGCTCCCTCCGGTGGGCACTCCAGCCCTGTCAATTAGGTAGGAAATAGCCCACACTGGCCCCAGCGGTTTGAGTTTGATTAACTGATCCTCTACATTAAGCAAAAAACATTAGGAGCAACGGCCCTAATTGGCTCGGTTATCTATAAGCTTACACATCCTGGGAGAGACTTCTTCGTCCCTGCAGTAGTTAGGCCTTCTAACCAGACCATTCCCATTGACGTTGCTGCCTAAGAAGACACATTACCTAGCATTTAGCCACTGCCAATAGAACCAGAGCTACCTCCGCCCATCCCCTGCTTTAGAATTACAGGTCGGAGGATGCCAGAGGGTGGGGTTCCCAAAACACCCCTCCTGGTTGCTGCTGACCTCAAGTCCCACAGCTCAGTTGACCTCAGATGCCTCATCTTTAACATGAAGAGAATGGTCAGGAAGCCCTCCTCAGGCTTTTCAGTTTTGACACTGTAAGAGCTGATGACTTGCAAATTTGCTCAAATGTTACTTTGCATACCACTGGCCATTTTTAAAAATTTTTTATTATTTTATTATTTTTTTTTATTTTAGGGAGCAACCGAATTTGTACAACTCACGGATATAAAACTTACAAAAGCCCTTTTCCCTGTTAAAAGATAAACTGAGGCATATTGACATTTTTTTTTTTTAGTTTGTCCCAGCATTCATCCATTGGAACCAAGCAGCACCCCCTGGGGTCAGGAGCTGCCCCACCCACTGAGGCTGGGGAGACGTGGCCAAAGCAAAGTAAGGAAGTTATGATAGGCTGGAGCTCCAAAGCTAGTTGCCTGTTTGTGATGGATTGTCCTTAGGTCCCAGTTTCATAACCTTGAGGCATTTACAGGCTTAGATTCTGGTTTGCTCCTGTAGGTAGCAAAGCCTTAGAGCCACTTCAGTCGAAGGGCTTCCTCCTTTAATCACTCTAACACCCCTAACGCTTTAGAGGAGGAAGCTCAGACCAAGCCCACCCTCGTCCCTGGCGATGGCAGAGGAAGCTTTTACCCTTGAATCTGGGTTCTATTGCTCCAGGTTCTGCCTTTAATCAGGTAAATAACAATGGGAAAACCACCTAAAACTTTTGAACCGGTTTTTGCCTTTGTAGTGCGAGAGCCAGTTTGTTGTAAAGATTATAATTCATGTATGAAAAGTGCTTGGAACACAGTTAAGTTTTCGATGACTCCCAGGCAGGCGTCTGCTCTGCGATTTGGGTGATTCACAAGCCCTCCCCTCCTGTGTCTTCACCTTTGGGGAGGGAAGAAGGAGCTCCAAGAGCCCAGGACCTGCCCCTGGCCCTGAATTCTCAGATCCTCGCAGAGCCCTAAGAGATGGCTCCAGGAAAATATATTCTGTTTATTTGACACATTTCAGTCTCACTCTCTCAATTTGGGTTCTCCTTGCAGTTTTACTTTCCGAAACAGTTTGTTCTGTGACAAAAGGTTTGCAAAAAAATACGAGGATAATTGCTGAAGTTTCTCTCTTCTTGACAGTAATTCAATGCCTTTAACAAAGTTTATAATCCTTTTGTACCTAAATGTTTATGTGTGTTGTTAAACCATAATGTAAAAGTATATAAACATTTTCACATGTTCTACAGATCAAATATGGTACGTATGATAATAATTAGAACCACCAACCTAACATATTGTGAAAAATGCCACATATGCATTTAATTATAGTTTCTGATTTTCGAGCATGCATTCAGGAAAAGGAGGAAGTGGCTTTCCATTTAACTTCTTCGCTGCTAACAGAACATGCATGTGTTTTGGCAAGTTTCCTAGGGAACATCTGTCTAAGAGGGAACGTTGGAAAGTTAATCGACATCTACAGAGCCTGGGCAACTGCTGTATGGCCCATGCTGTCTCTGTTAAGCTTCTTAACCGTGTCTCCCTTTAAGCAGAATCACAAAACATACTATTGATTCAGCTCTCTGAGTAAAAAAACAGATCCCAAGCAAAAACGTAGACTGGTTTATTTACAGAAGAGCTTTATGAAGTTGGTAAACAACTTAGCCTCTTTTTCCAAAAGAAGTATATGTCGAAGACACCATGGCTGAGGTGGGGGATAGGGCTGTGGGGAAGGGTTTGTAAATGGCTCGCGGATATGTTTCCAATGGTTCATACCAAAGGAATGAGTGGAAAAAGACTCCTTAGAATTGAGTGGGGGTGGGAGGGCTGGGGATGGGATGGAGTGAAACTAAATAGCGCTTGAAAACATTGCCTCGGTTCCTGGTTAGAGGAAGTATGATGAAGGATTTGAAAAAATAATAAAGAGCCCAGCAGTTTAGAGGAGCTGGCTGGACAGATATAAATAGAATGGGATTAAGTTTTCCCTTTTTCAGCTAGGTTTGACAAGAAATGTACTAATGGATTACAGATGAAAATTCTAAATGGTAGAATGAATTGTTTCATGCTACTTCTTGGAAAATTACTAGGAATGTAAGAATTTGAACTCAATGCCTTGCTCAAAATCTGATAAAAAAATCTCTTTTTTTTTTTTAAACTGCAGGTTTGTTTTTCTTCACTTCTTAAATAATTGTGCCACAGTAAGGACGCTGAAGGCTATGGTGATAAGTAAAGCAACAGAGAGCTGCCACATAAAATATAGGACACCCAGTTAACCTTGGATTTTGGATAAACAATTTTTTATTTACTGAGTCTAGCGATTGTAGTCAGGCAGCCATTTGGGTAATGGAAAGCTACAAGTCAAAATCAGGTAGGTGAGCCTAAAACAGGGTGAAGGGAAGAACACAGTGGGGGTGGCAGCTGGTAAAGAAGAACCAGAAGCTGGAAGATTTGTCCAATCAGCAGAAGGAAGCCAAAGCTGAACAAAATAAAGAGACTCAGCAGAGCTTTGATAGGGTGCAAGCTAGGGTGCCATGGCCAAGGCAATTGTATTAGTTTGATAGTATTAGTTTGATTAGTTTAGTGTGATTAATTTAGTTTTAGATAGATTAGTTTGATTAGTTTGTATTAGTTTGATACTCCACAGCAGAGTGCTATAGACGAGGTAGCTTAAATAACAGAAAACAGAAGATTAGTTTCTCACAGGTCTGGAGGCTAGAGATGGAGATGTCATCCGGGGTTGATTTCTTCTGGGACACCTCTCCTTGGTTTGTAAGTGGCCATTGTCTCCCAGTATCTTCACATGGTCATCTCTCTCTGTGTCGGTCTGTGGTGTCCTCATTTTACCCTAATTACCTCTGTAAAGGCCTTGTTTCCAAACACAGTCACCTCCTGAGGTGGTGGGGGGCTAGGACTTCCACATATGAATTTGGGAGGGGACGTTATTTAGCCCATCACACGATGTTATGCTTACCGAATTGAAGTCAATCCAGTTCAGTTCTGCAAGCATTTATAACTACTTAATGTAGTTGATCTCTGTGCCAGGTGTTGGGGAAACCAAAATTAATAGGGCATGGTGCCTGCCCTCAATCATACTGTGCGGTAGGGGACCCAGGCACATACACAAGAACCCTGGCTTAGAGACAACAGATCTAGATCAAATCTTGGCTTTTCTACATACTGGCTAAGTGAGCCTGGAGAGTTTTCTGATCTAACAAAGAGGTATAATCATATCAACTTGGTAGAGTAGTCTTGAGGAATAGCAATAGCAAGTTCCTGGTACATAATGGTAGCCCTTACTATTACAAATTGTTCAGAAAACACAGAGGGAGGTAACTGCTAGAACCAGGGGAATTTGGACAACTTCTTCAAACAGCAATCATTACAGCTGAGCCTTAAAACACTGGGAGGATTTTGCCAGGTGGAGTACAGCTAGATCATAATATAAATATGAAAAAGCTAGAGGTGGGCACAGGTCTCCATGTGCCCACAGCAGAGCAGGGCCAATGTGAGTGGTGGAAAATAAGGCAAGAAGGGAAGGTCGGCGCTGCATTATGAAGGCTGGAGTATCCTGCTAAATCGTCTGAAGATTTTGCTATATGCAAAAGAAACACTGTGCTTTGGGGTAGTTTCGTGTGTTTGTTGTTGTTGTTGTTGGCTGCTTATTTATTTTTATTCTTTTCATAGAGAATTAACTACTTTCCAAAGGTGGTATTTGGGAGTGCTTGATTATAATGGAAATGAGAAGAAAGCTAATAAAAAAGAATAGCTCCCGTCCAAAGCAAATTCTGGCAAACTGCATATAATAGGACTAGATCCATCTCTTACGTAGTATTAGTTGACAAAATGGGTCTTTGTGTTTTCACAATGACAAAACAAAACGAAAATCTCTCAGCACCAGCCTCGCCCTAACTCTTCCCACTCAGTACATAAAAATGCTCAAGTCTTTCCTAGCTTTTAGAAGAAAATCCCTCCTCTGATCTTCCATCTTCTCTTCGCCTATGATTTAACTTTATTTTTTGCTGCTCTTGTTGTTGTGACAAAGAAAAAAAAATATGTGCCTTACTACCAAGTTATACACGTTTATTGCAGATGAATTAGAAAATATGACAAGGAAACCAAATACAAATTGCCAGGAACTCCCTCCAAACACCCAAAGACCATTCAATCCTCCGAATAGGTACACACACATATATTTTCACAAAATAGGGTGGGATCAAACTATGTTTTCTGTTTGGTTATGCATTTCTTTAAAATTAGCTTTTTACCAAAGAATAATACAGAAAGCTATACAGCCAAATGTTAGCAATACCCATAAAAAAATAAAGTATCCTCATCTTTCCAGCACCTTCCCTCTTCCCCAAGGTCACTGCTCTCCTGACTTCTCCCCCTGTAAGTTTGTTTTGCCTGCTTTTGAACTCTAAATAGGGTAATCTACTGTTCATACAGTGTGTGCTGCTTTCCAATTTGCTTCCTTCATTCTACATCATGTTTGTGGGGTTCATCCATGCTGTTTATTGTGGATTTTTCATTGGTGCATAATAATTTACTATGCGAATCCATCACTATTTGCCCATTCTTCTGTTCATGAACATTTGCATTGTTTTCTGTGTAGGGGCTATTATGAACAGTGCTGCTGTGAAGGTTACCGTATACGTATTCTAGAGTACGTTTGTGTACATTTCTATTAGGTATATATATTCAGGAATGAAATTGCCAGAATAAAAGTCTGAAAATGGTTTTCCAAACTGATTATGCTAGTTTTTATGCAACTTTAAAAAAAAAAGATTTTTAAAATTTATTTGAGAAGAGTGAGAGGAGTAGAGGAAGTGGGAGAGGGAGAGAATCTCAAGCATGCTCTGTGTTGAGTACAGAGCCTCCCTTGGGGCTCAACTTGGGGTTCAACCTCACAACCCTGACCATGACCCGACCTGAAACTGAATTGGACGCTCAATCAACTGAGCCACCAGGTGCCCCAACATTTCCTACAAATTTATAGAAGGCCCCAATTGCTCCATATCTCCAGGAATGCTTGATATCATACCCCTTCTTAATTTTAGTCATTTTGGTGGGTGTACAATGATAACTGATGTTGTTTTTTAAATTTCTATTTCCTTGACTATGAGTGAAATTGAGCATCTTTTCATATGTTTATTGGCTAATTGAATATCTCCTTTTGTGAAGATTTGTTTAAGTCTTGTCCATTTTTTCTATTACATCCTCTGCCTTTTTGTTATGATTTATAGGTATTCTCTCTATGTGTCCTGGATGCAAGTGCTTTACCTTCTTATACTCTGTGGCTTGTTTTTTTTTTTTTTTTTTATCTCATAAAACATCTTGATGAATAAAGTTTTTTTTTATTTTAATCAACTCCAGTTTATCAATCTTTTCCTTTATGTCCAGTGATTTGTAAGTCCCATTTATGAAATTTTTGTGCCAAAGTAGCAAAGATAGCCTCCTACGTTATCTCCTAGAAATTTTTTTTTTATACTTCCCTCAACATTTAGATAGGCAATCGCTAGAATTAATTTCTTTATATGGTGTGAGGTAGGATCCAAGTTTAATTTTGTATTCTCATTTTTATACTCCAAAAAGAGTCCCATTTATTGAAAAAAATCTCTTCTTTCCTTAGTCTGCAGTGTGTCCAAGAATAGTTATTTTTTCATAATTCCAGTGTTCATGTATGTGTGGGTCTATTTCTGGATTCTCACTTATCCTCCTATAAATCCAAATTTACCTATGGCTATTTGATTTTCATTTTAAATTTTTTAAAAATTAGAAATTCAGTTATCTTGTCCTACTAGATACATTCCAAGTGCTCAGTAGTTACATGTGGCTAGTGATGATGAGGGTACTGTGAATAGGGAACATTTCCATCATCTGGAGAGGATTTTTGGACAATATCACTCAAGATTGTTACAGTCTAATTTCATAGCTTTTATTACTATATGAGGAAGTCTTGTTTTCATTTGCTTTGTCTATTATTGAAATATAAATTCTATAAATGCAGGAATCTGGTCAGTTCACTGTTATATGTAGAGTTCCCAAAATACTTCCTTACATAGTGTTGAATAAATCAGTAAAATTCTGCTGTGTCCTATGAAGCCTGGAACTGCTTTCTGAATCCACTGTATCCAATCTTAGTGAGCCTCCCCAAGAATCAGAGCAGAGAAGGATACTTGGTCATTTTGAAATCTTTGTAATGGCCCACATCTAATAGTTTTTGATAAAGACAATGTTGTTCTTGCAGACATGACATTGATATTGATAAATGTCAACTTTCCTTAAGTACTTTGTATTACATACATCCTAAAATTTATGTTCATTAACTCATTTAATGCTTATAACAACTCTATGAGTAGATACTATTATTATTCCCATTTTATGGATGAGAAAGGGATGCAAAGAAGTTCAGTGACTTGTCCAAGGTCACAGCATCAGAGGATACAAGTAACTAGATTTACTTTTTTTTTTCTTTAAGTAACTAGATTTAACCCAAATGTCTGCTGAAGAGCCTGGGCACCTAATGAACAGTATTATTAGTCCAGTCTTACTTAGTGCCTCTCAAGATAACTTGTAACAGTCTTCAGCTCATTTTTGTTTGTTTATATGTTCATCCATTATGAAAAATCTAATTGCTGCTCAATATCAGATAGTGTTTGCAGCTCTGCAAATTTGTTGCTCTTTGCTGCTTCTGTTCTGCCTTCAGAGTATATACCATATAACACCCCATGGTCCAAATAATTCAGGTATTTCCACTTTCTAGGTTCTAGAAGCAGAACAGGAATTTTAGTGGATCAAGGAGTGCTTTGAAGAGAGAGACAAGTAGGGAGGCAGGATAGGGCAAGATGTGGGTCCCACTGGTGTTCATCCTCAGGCTGATCCCTTAGCTGTGGGCATGAATTGCACCACGGTCAAGGGAATAGGCCCTATATACCTGTATGTTATTCAGTTATTGGCAGGTGGGGTAGGGGGCTGCCCTGGTATGCACGTGCATGTCTGTACATCACAGTAACCTTTAAGGAGAACACTCCTGTTTAGATCAGCTTGGGAGATTTTTCTGGAGGAAAAAAAAAAAAGGCCATTAACCACCAACACTCACAGAAGCTGAGGGGTAGGTATACTGGCCAAGAAAAGGGGATCTTGACCAGAAGGCACCTACAGTGTTTGCTACCCTCACCCTCCGTTAATGTGTTTCTGTTTTATTCATTACTTTAGATGAGTATTAAATACTGTTTGGCATGTTCCTACATTGACTGGTTTTGTGTGGATTTCACAAAATACTTTCACAGTCCTGATTACTGCTGCTGTGTCTCTACTTCAGGAATACATGTGTTGCATGCATTTAAAGATTTCCAAATGGAATGAGATCAGAACGAAATAAGAAAACCCTACAAGCTATTTTAAATAACAGCTAGTAAATAAAAACATCTGGTAGATGACTAAGACCCATGTCTTGAACCTTGGCAAAGAATATGTGATGTACCTTTAAGGAGGAGTGTACACATTAGCAGATTTCCCAGTGACTTGTGGTGTCTAACAGGAAGCTCAGGAAATGGAGGCAGGAAGATGTGGACTCATTCCGAGAGCTCAGTGGGACAAGAGGGCACAGAGCATGTCTCCCCCTGTTTTATTGATCTTTATACTGTGTTCTGTTTATGCTCTTTGGAAGAGTAGTTATGAAAAACCAGATATTACACTCATTGGCTGTGAATGTGACACCAACATCTGCTTGCCTTGGCTTGACGCCTCTGGTAGGAACCATCGGGAATGCTTTAGCCCACACCTTCTCTTTGGAAACAACATGAGCAAAAAGAAAACTTCAAAGGCCTTAAACACCTGTGTAACCTCTTCTGTGCCATAGAACAGCCATGCAGACTGATTCTGAAAATCAAGCCCTCTGCTACCTGCCTCCCTTTGAAGATGCTGGAAAGAAGCAATTGTACATGGTCCTGTTGGCCTGTAAAGTTCTTATTTCCTGCGTGGTTCTGCTGAAAACTCAGGGAAAAAAAATCCTTATTGCCTCTAAAAAAAAAAAGAAGAAGCAGAAAACCAGGAATGTTGAGTAGCAAGAAGTATCATTTTCCCACCCTCACTGCAGCTTCACTTAAAAGGTCAAAGCAAAATCTTTTGGTATCATTTTGGTAATAGATATTTAGCGCAAATCCCACTGAGCCTTTATGACTTTATTCTTAGTTTTCCAAAAATGAGATATAACTTGTTTCAACTGCTTAAAACAGAGGGGCAAACCACGCATGATGAATGCATTTTGTTTGAAATCAATTTCCTTCATCATTTTATTAGATTGAATGCTGGGGAGTGTTATTTTCCTATTGTGCTTTGGCAAAACTGCCCACTCTTGGAGCTCTGTGGCTATGGGTTCCTGATTGTTTCATTGTTTTTCTCTTTTGCTACTTTCCTGGCTACAAGGACTTAACACTTTCCTCCCCTGTGAGTTAGGGTAGTGCCATCAGAAAGGGAGAATGAACAGGATGATTCAACAACCTGCGTACAGCAAGGGGGCAATATTTCAATAGCAAATATTGCTACCCATATACCTCAACAGAATGTGCTAAAGTAAACAAAATGATAGCATAATTATAGTAGTTCCAATTATGTTAATTAGACTGCATACACGCTTCATTGATAAGCAACTGTACTGCAAAGAAATGCTATAAGCCTGGTACTTGAGCCTTTAGCAGCTTTGTGGCACATATGCTACTATATTCCTGGGTAACATTTAGCCTCTCACAGCTTTTTTCCTTCTTTTGTAATCATTTTGTTGAAAAAAAAAAAAAATTAGGGGCAAGCCTTCCCACATTTCTGGAGAAGTCGGAGAATCTCAATTGGACTCCATGCTTGCTACATTCCTCACTGTTTTCGTTCTTTTTGCCTCAAATCTCAAATGAAGCATATTAACATGTCCCATTTGACTAATTAAAATCCAGTTTAAGAAAATGGATTCCTTTTTATTCTACTCCAAATAGCATCCTCTGCTTTGATATCACCCATAAAATGGAATCCCTGAGGGAATAGGCCACCAAAAGCCATTGTTCACATAGTTGGTGACATTTTGAGAGAACTAAAAATTAGGGGAATCTGAGAGTGTGCACCAGTATTTTGGTGGGTTTATGGGGTACCTGATTGTCTTGATAAAGAAAGTCAGGGATTACAAAGAGATGGAAGATATAAAAAGATACATCATGGGGAGCCTGGGTGGCTCAGTCAGTTAAGTGTCTAACTCTTGGTTTGAGTTTAGGTCATGATCTCAGGGTCAGGAGATTGAGCCCTGAGTTGGGCTTGCATTCAGTGTGGAGTCTGCTTGGGATTCTCTCTCTCTTTCTCTCCCTTTGCCACTCCCCCAGATTGGTTTCTCATGCTCTCTATCTCTCAAATAATAGATAATTAAAATCTTTTTTAAAAAAGACAAATCATGACAAAACCCATAAATGCCCAGAAAAGGAAAATTACAATAATAAGCTAATTAGAACCATTTACATCTTAAAACTTAGTGCTAACACAATTATAATAATATAATGACTTAAATATGGAGCAGTCAAAAAATCAGAAAGAAAGTAAAAAGTGTACTTATACAACAAAAGAGTCAAGAATGCATAATGGGGAAAAGATAGCATCTTCGATAAACGGTATTGGAGGAATGAGACATACACACAAAAGAATGAAACTGGATCACTATCTTATGCCATATACAAAAAAATATACTGCAAATGAATTAAAGACTTAAATGTGAGACCTGAAACCATAAAACTCTTAGAAAACAACATAGACAGTAAGCTCTTTGGCCTCAGTCTTCATGATCTTTGGTTTTTGATTCCATCTCCTCAGGCAAGGGAAGCAAAAGCAAAAATAAATATGGGACTATGTGAAACTAAAATAAAAGCTTCTGTACAGCTAAGGAAATCATCAACAAAATAAAAAGGCAATCTACTGAATGAGAGAAGATAGTTACAAATGATAAGTAAAGGGTTAACATCCAAAATATATAAAGAACTCATACAACTCATACAAATGACCAACAGGCATATAAAAAGCTCAGCATCACTAACCATCAGGGAAATGCAAATCAAAACCACAGTGATATACAACCTCATACCTGTCTGAATGGCTAATATTAAAAAGAGAAGAGATAACAAGTATTGGTGAGGATGTGGAGAAAAGGGGACCCTCATGCACTGTTGGAATGTAATTTGGTGCAGCCATTACGGAAAACAGTATGGAGTTTCCTCAACAAATTAAAGATAAAGCTACCATACAATCCAGAAATTCCACTTGTGTGTATTTGTCCAAAGAAAACAAAATACTCATTAAAAAAGACACATACTCCTACATTGGTTACAACATTTTTTTATAATTGCTAAGATATGGAAGTAACTTAAGTGCTCACCGATGGAAGAATGGAAAAAAGAAGATGTTAGATATATATATCTTTCATAAAAAAGAATGAGATCTTGTCATTTGCAGCTATATGGAAAGACATAGAGAGTATTATGCAAAGTGAAATGAAGTAAAAAACTATGACAAATAAGAAAGACAAAAAAACTATGCGGTTTCACTTATGTGTGAACCTAAAAAACAAATGAGTATACAAAACAGAAAAAGACTCATAGAGAACAATCTGATGGTTGCCAGAAGGGAGGGGCTTTGGAGGATGGACAAAATAGATGAAAAGGGTTAAGAGGTATAATCTTCCAATTATAAAATAAAACATAGGGTGTAATGTACAACATAGAGAATATGGTCAATAATATTATAACAATTTGTAGGGTGACAGATGGTAACTAGACTTGTTGTGAGGACCATTTCAGATGTATATAAATATCAAATTACTATGTTGTACACCTGAAATAAATACAACCTTGTATGTCAATTGTTCTTTAATTTAAAAAAAAATTACAAAAGCCAACATCCTTGACTTAAGGCTGAGAGGGTAGGAGGTCAAGGTGAATGTACAGGACACAGAGATGGAGGACTCTTCATTTCCAATGAAACAGATTATATTTTGTATTCATAAAATTATTATACCCAGAAAGGAATAGTCCTCTTTGGCCTCATTTCTTTTCATTACATCTTACATTAAAAAAATTCTACTTCTTGCATAATAGACATTAAAGATAAGATTAAAGAAAAAATTGAATAAAGTAAAATAAAATAAAAAGGGGTTTAATTTGTGACAACGTGGGTGGATCTTGAAGGCATTATGCTAGGTGAAATAAGTCAGATTAAGATAAATGCTGTACGAGCTAAACTTATATGTAGAATCTGAAAAACAAACTCATGGAAAAAGAGATCAGACTGTGGTTAGCAGAGGTAGGAGGTAGATGGTCGGGGAACTGGACGAAGGTGGTCAAGAAGCATAAACTTCCAGTTATAACAAATATGTCTTAGGGATGTAATGTGCCACATGATGACCAGAGCTACCACTGCTGGATGATGTATAGGGAAGGTGTTAAGAAAGCAAATCCTAAGAGTTCTCATCCTAAGAGAAAAAAAAATTTCCTTTCTTTTCTTTTTATTGTATCTTTACGAGAAGATGGATGCTGGTTGAACCTACTGTGGCAATAGTTTCACAATCAAGCCATCCTGTGGAACGTCTTAACCATGTACAGCAATGTATTTATAGTTATTTGTATTTATGTAGTTATTTCTCAGTAAAACTGGGGAAAATATAAAATACCCATGATTCAAATAAAATAGAAAATGGTTAAAGCCTAAGCTAACCAAGGGATTTGAGAAGGGAAAGAGTCTTTGGTCGGGATAATACCTAAAAGAGATTGCCAGAAGAGTGTAGTAAATCATTACTTCAAGAAGAAAATATAAGGGCTTGTTTTTATCCCCAGAAGCTTGCGAAGAAATTAGCATTCTACATGAACATCAGAGAATAGTTGAGAAACAGAAGAGTATTATACAGTCAGAGCAACACAGCAGAGTTTTGCCTATTAAAAAGAAGTCTAAGATAAATATAAATAAATAAATAAATAAATAAATAAATAAATAAATAAGTCTAGACCCATCACCTTCTACCTTTCCTCCTCATTCTCCCCTCTCCTGTCTCTTTTAGCAGCTCACTTCATCAGTTATTCACTTTCTTGCCTTCTCTCCTTTATTTTGCTTTTTCCTCTCCTTTATTTCTTATTTCCTACTTGTTTTTTTTTCTCCACAAACTCCGCTCAAGCTTCTTCACTCTAGAGTGATCCCCTCATCCTCCTGTCGCTCTCTCTCTCTCTCCCTCAAGGTTCGAATCTTTCTCTACTTGCCACACCTCCCAACAGGATGGACGGCAATCATCCTCTCCACCTTCTCTCACGTGTCTTCACATTAGTGCCGGGTAATAATCCCAGTGAATTCAATTTTTAAACAAACCAGCAGTCACTTGTCAAAATGAGGCTAAATTCTCTTTGGTTCTACCTTAGTTGCCAAATGCAATAAGGTTGCCTTTTAGACCCAGGAACCCTAAATAGGACTTTTACATCTAGTATCTGCCATTTAAAAATTTCACTCTTAGGTTTTTTCGTTTGTTTGTTTGTTTGTTTGTTTTTTGTTTTTTGTTTTTTTTTAATGTGCCGGAGGCTAGTTTCCCATAGCATTGCTCATTGAACAAAAAGAAACATTAAAAAAATTATACTAAAAATAGATATCATAGGCAAGTGTGGCCTATAAAACATCTCAGAGAACAGAGCATATGCCCTGTGGGGAAAGGTTTAAAAACCATTCTGAGCAGAGGGAAAGCTAAGGATTGGTGGCTGACCGTCTACGATGATGTGGACAGTCACCAGGAAGGAGGCTGTTGCCAGCTGCTCTCCTCGATCTGCTGAGAGGAGAGGGATGGGGTGAAATTATAACCAAAGAGATTATGTTCGGCAGAAGAAAGAGAACTGTAGGCCCAGGGGGTGATGTTCTGTAAAATGGATTTTCAAGGGGCATTATAAAATCCTCACTGGTGAATTAGAAAAAAAGTTTGGAAATGGGAGAGTCTATTCTCTGTCTCACACAGTGTAGGCCATTTTTTTTTTTTTTTGGTAGACACATGAATTTTTGCTTAAGAATTGTTATTAGATGATATTCTACTTAAGAAATATCTTTTCATCTTGGATAAATATTTTCTTTGCCCAGAGCACAGTTTTGTTTTATTGAAAGCTCTCTTATCTCAGCCCTGTAGTCCTCTATGGTTCTTTTGCTTTCTTTTTTTTCTTTGTTCGTTTGTTCGTTGGTTCGTTCATTCCTTCCTTCTTTCCTCTCTCCTTCACTTCCTGCCCTCCCTCCCTACCTCCCTGCTCATCTGACTGTATTTTCCTTTTCCTTTCTTTCTTTCTTTCTTTCTTTCTTTCTTTCTTTCTTTCTTTCTTTCTTTCTTTTTCTTTCTTCCTTCTTTCTTCTTTCTTTCTTTCTTTCTTTCTTTCTTTCTTTCTTTCTTTCTTTCTTTCTTTCTTTCTTCTTTACAAATACTTAAGGTAGAAAGGTTGATTAAATGACTACTTTTGATTCTTTCTAAGCTTTATTATTCTAATTTCTCAATTACCACCGTAAAATGAGAACATAACAGAAAATTTACGTTGTCTTAATTTTCAAGTGTCTACAAAGACATGCATTTGACTCCCTCATCTGCTGGGAAAATACTGGGGTGACTGTGAAGGGTAATTAATATTATTATCAGAAAGGCATGTCTTTGGAAGTCAGTCTATGGGTGGGCTTTCTTTGTTCAGAGACAGTATGAAAAACCATGAGATATCTCAACATTTGATTTTTGATTAGGAAGGTAAAGGGTGATGTATGGATAATATTAAAGTAATGCATGATTTACCTGGATGTTTCTTATCCAAAATACTCATCAGTAGAGAAATCACTGGCAAACCTGTAGGTGAAAGTATTCTGTGAATAACTCCTATAGAAGACACAAACAAAGCTGCTAACATTCACACATTTTACTCATAGAAGTGCCTCTTGGGTAATCATTAACCTTCCCAATTTATTTTTCCTTTAGATACTGACTTATCGAATATAAATGCCAGTTTCCCCAGAACTCAGCAAGAAAGACACAATATACAGAAATGAGTCAGACAAATTAAAAGTGCCTGCTATGAAGGGCTAAGGCTCCAAAGTAGAGGGTACTACTTAAACCTGAATTCAGTCATCAGATATTTATCAGGCCCTACCATGTGCCAAGGCCTAGTGTATAGGCCATTCTGAAATTTATAGGTTAAGGTTGAAGGCATATTCTAATGTAAGTGCTATGCGAAAAAATAAACACATGTATATGTACATTTTTTGACAAATAGGAAAGAAAATTATGGGGTTTGTGAAGATTTGAAAAATATTTATTATTTGTTTTTATTATTATTTTTTAAGATTTTATTTATTCATGAGTGATACAGAGAGAGAGAAAGGCAGAGGGAGAAACAGTCTCCATTCAGGAAGCCCGATATAGGACTCGATCCCAGGACTCCAGGATGACGCCCTGGGCCAAAGGCAGATGCTCAACTGCTGAGCCACCCAGGCGTCCCTTGTTTTTATTTTTTAAGAGATTTTATTTATTTATTTGAGAGGGAGAGAGAGAGCACAAGCACAAGGGGAGGGAAGAAGGAGAGGGAGAAGAAGCTGACTCTCCACTGAGCAGAGAGCCCTACACGAGGCTTGATCCCAGGACCCTGGGATCATGACCTGAGCTGAAGTCTGACACTTAACCGACTGAGCCCCCCAGGTGCCCCTGAAAAACGTTTTTTAAAAAGTTTCCCTGAAGAATGAGAATTTGATCTGAGACTGAAGGATGTGTAGAAGGTAACAAAAGTTTTGCTAGATACAAGTGTAGATGAAAGGCATAAAAAATGTTTCAGACAGAGCATAAAACTTGTGCAAAGGCCCTGAGGTAGGGGAAAGCTGAGGAAATGAAAGAAGACTATTGCAAAGAGAGCAATAAAATGAGATGAGCTAAAAAGGCTGGTGGTAGATTGTGCAGAAGGATATGTGACTAATAGATGCAGGGTGTTATGAATACTGTTTTTATTTTAACAAACACAGGGAAGCTAGTGAGGAGTTTTCAGCATGAGAGTGAGATAATGATGTGTTTAAAAACATATCACTCTGGCTATGGTATAAAGAATGGATTTAGCTGGGTCAAAATTGGCTGCAGGAAAATCAATGAGAAGGTTACTACAGTGGTATAGTTGAAGATGAGGAGGGGTGTCCCAGAAAGCTGACAGTGGGAACAGACAGAAGCGGAAAAATGGAAAAAGCACGTAGAAGGTAACTGCTTGTTTAGAAAGTAAACAAGAGTCATTCAGAAGCACTTTATTTTTGGTACTATAAATGGGGCTATGGGAAAGGAAATTACCAAAAATGACTTCCAGGGACCATCTAATTATCCCAGGGAACAGTAAAAGAGAATCATGTCTTAGGTCAGGGCTTGCAAAGGTCCAGACAGTAAATATTTTGGGATTTAGGGGGCACACATCTCTGTCACAACTACTTAATGTTGCCAGGCCAGTGTGCACCCAAATGTCACATGTAAATGGATGGGCTTGGCTCTGTTCCAAAAAAACTTTATTTGCAAAAACAGGCAAGATGCCAGATTTGGCCTTGGAGCTCAGTTGGCCAACCCATTTTAGATGATGAACATTCTGACTACCCAAACTGTTGCTTACATCAATGGATTATGAAATATAAATGTAGGGACGTCTGGGTGGCTCAGGGGTTGAGCTTCGGCCTTTGGCTCAGGTCATGATCTCAGGGTCCTGGGATTGAGTCCTGCACTGGGCTCCCTACAGGGAGCCTGCTTCTCCCTCTGCCTGTGTCTCTACCTCTCGCTGTGTCTTTCATGAATAAATAAATAAAAGCTTAAAAAAAAGAAATTTAAATTTTGTTCAGCGTTTCCATTGAATGAAAACCACAAATACACCTAATACATTTAGAAAAATTAGAGAAAATTACTGAAGACAATTTTGGTGCTTGAGGCCTTGCCTGAATTTTTCAGACAACAAAAGCAAATATGGAACTCTCTGTCCACTGGTAACGCAGGATGGAGCCGAGGTTTCCATATCAGTATTGGTAACTGAACTTGAGCATGAAGGTGGCCTACATTACACTCAACTCACTCCAAGGAACTGAGGCAGCAACAAATATTTGCATCGTGATGTTTCACTGTATCTCACTATAATATCATCTTGTACGTGAATGACATTTCTAAGTTGTTATAATTGTAGAAAGAAAAATATTTTTTTCCAAGAATTTGTGATAACCTCTTTAAAGCTTTTACTCTTGGCAATGAGTGAGTAGATTTCAGGAACATAAACAAGAGCAAATACCATTTTGCAAATTTCAGGAAGACCCTGATGCAGAAATTTTTCCACTGAAAACAACTGATGTTTTGAGCAATTCTACGGAACGAATATGGAGAACTTATTAAGTAGAAAAAGTTGCTTTGGGAATGAGTGGGAAAAAATTAGGGAGGGAGACAAATCACGAGAGTCTCCTAATTCTGGGAAACAAAGGTTTGTGGGAGGGGAGGTGGGTGGGATTGGGTAACTGGGTGATGGGCACTGAGGAGGGCACTTGATGGGATGAGCACTGGGTGTTATACTATATGTTGGCAAATTGAATTTGAATTTAAAAATGTAAAGAAAAATAAAAAAAATAACAACAAAAAGAAAATGCCTACTTGTGTGGCACTTTCTGCTGAAACCCTTATATTATTGCATAAAGTCCAATAGGAAGCTTTAGCCATGTGTCCAGCTTCCAAACAAGATATCCAACCAGACTTTTTTTTTAAGATTTTATTTATTTTGGGCAGCCCAGGTGGCTCAGCAGTTTAGCACCACCTTCAGCCCAGGGTGTGACCCTGGAGACCCGGGATCAAGTCCCATGTCCAGCTCCCTGTGAGGAGCCTGCTTCTCCCTCTGCCTCTCTTTCTCTCTGTGTCTCTCATGAATAAATTAATAAAATCTTTAAAAAATTTTTTATTTATTTTTTTGACAGAGAGAGAGCACAAGCAGGGGGAAGAGAAGAGAGAGAAACAAGTTCCTCATGATCAGGGAGCCCGATGTGAGGCTCTATCCCAGGACCCTGGAATCATGACCTGAGCCGAAGGCAGATGCTTAATGAACTGAGCCACCTAGATGTCCCTCCAACCAGACTTTTCTAATGCCTTGACCATAGCATTTTAGAAAGTCTGAAAACAGAGTTCAGTTCAGTGACAACATAATTTCATTTTTTGCAAAGATATTTTCTAGAAATTAAATGAATTTCCCTCATTTATTATCTAACCTGATAAGATATAAACACAATTTTCATTTTTTTAATTCTAGAAGGATATATTAGAAAATAGACAAGTCAGAGTTAAAAGTTAGAAAAGGATTTCTAATTTCTCAATTCATTTTGCAAAAGATTCATTGTTTTATAAGCTGAGAAACTAAAAAAAAACAAAAACAAAATTAAAGGAATTTCAAAAATCTTGATCCTTTTAAACATTATGCCCAGAATCAACAAGCTCGCATACAACTTATCTCCTAGAGAGTGTGCATGGAAACATTCTTACCTGAGGTAGCTGACCTAACAGGTGTTTTCCTTTTCAATACTATTTTATGAAGCTATGAAATCCTCATTAAGTTTGGGTCATAGGCAATGCTCTTGGAACCAGCTGTGTCAAATAAGCAGAAGGGTTTTTCTGATACTCCAATGCTCCACAGGAAAGTAAGAACCTAAAAAAAAAAAAAAAAAAAAAAAAAAAAAAAAAAAAACCAAAAACAGAAAACAGAAAAGCCACCCAGATGCTAACTGTTTAAAACCCTGTTAACTAGGCTAATGTGCTTTCCCTATTAGGTCATTATTAAAATGCTATTAACACTTTTCACCTGCAGCTATTAAAAGTGGACCTAATCCTTAACTCTAAAATTTTCGCCTCTTTTGTCCTCGCCAAGAAGTAATTAGCCCTAGTTATGTCAATTGATTTCTTGCTTATTATTTCAATGGCAATGTTCTTTCTATGTTCAAATTACTAGATTACATTTGGGTGGAGAGAATTTTAAATATTGCACAAGTCACAAACTCTGCTCTTCAAGAAATTAACCAAGGAAGTGAAATATAAATTTAGAGATGATTAATGATAAATGGGTGTTTATGGTAAATAATAATAATAATAATATTCAACTAGTGAAGCTAAGAAGATTCAAAATTACTGTATTGGATTTGCCAAGAAATGCTTCCTGGGGTGGCAGGAGAGAATTGGGCTCCTGTTGGAAGGATGGGTAAGATTAGGTAGAAATAGTAGTCAAGGTGGCAAGTATTTCATGTAGGATGCGTGACGGAAGCCAATGTGGAGTATGGAATACGAATGGTAGATTTATGGGACTATAAGGAAACCACCCAGAAGGGCAGGGTTTGTATGCCAGTCAGTGAGGAGAGTGGAACGTGAGTAGATTGAACGACTCATCAGCAGAGGGATTTGGGCTTGTTCCATGACTTCACGCCATCCAAAAGCTAAGTAGTGGACACAAGGAGTCAGTACAATAGAGAGAGAAAGGCTAGGAAAATAGCAAAAGAAAATAGTGCCATAAAATCCTAGACAGCAAAGAGTTTTAAAAGTAGGAAAAGCATGACTTGGAGAATAACAAATTGACACAGATTTTGATGATCTATCAGTGCTGGGGATAAGAGAGAGCCACCTCAGTAGACTGTTGCGGGCAGAAACCAGATTGAAATAATTTTAGGACGCGTGAAGCCCTGATGAAATTGAGAATATGAGTACAAGTCCGGAAGTTGTAGTGTTCAGATAAAGATGGTTGATTTGGCGAGTGTTTTCCCCATCCTCCTTCCCAATATGCCTTCGAGATGACAGAAAAGATATCTAAGAGGAAAAAAAAATTACCACAGTGCTGAAAAATATTAAGACAGACTCAAAATTATTTGGGAAAAAAGTTATAGGGTTTAATGTATTATTGATGTTGACAGAAAACATGTTTAAATATGCTTTTAAAATGTTAATGGACATCTCCCTATATATTTATATCTATATCTATTATATCTCTGTCTACTGATAAAGATCATTGTCATTTGCAGACAAAAGGCATTTGAGGTACATGAGGGAAAGTAGATGGAATTAGATGTTTAAGCAGAATAAAACTATGGCACAAATTGGTCATAGATTATTCTTATCTGTGTGGAACTCATTTGTCTCAATGAAGCTTCTCAGCAACTCAAACCTCAGAAGCAGCGTGGAGAAAGAGCAGGGCTTGTGGCAAGGATTCATTCAAGTGAAACATATTCTTGGGGGAAATGGAGCTACACAACTTTGGAGGAAACACAACCCAGTCAAGTAAACTAATCAACTTACTCCTTCATCTTCCAATTCACACCCAAAAATCAAAGACCACCAGACATCCCGGAAAGACAGATAAACATGAAAGAGAAAGCTAAAGACAATTTGAGGAAACAGAGATATACAGAAGAGAGAATGTAAGGGATTTTTTTTTAGTAATATAAGAGAGATTCAAAATATAGCAAATTCATAAAGCAAAAGTAAGATTCAATAAAAGCAATCAGAAAAAAATAAAGGATTCTTGGAAATAAGTGCTTATATTTTTAAAATGAGTAAAAAGGCTAAATGTATAAGTGGACTTTCTAAAGAATGTAAAGTCAAGAAAATACTTTAGTACATATATTAGAGTAAAAGAAATGAAAAATATCGGGAAAAACTCTTAAGAGATGTGGAGCAGAATTCCACTGTATCCAGTATCCATACTCCAGGAGAGAAGAACAAGGAGCAAAGTAAACCATCAAAAGATAGCTTTTTAAAATGGTTGAGCTGAGAAAGATTCAAGTCTTTAGACTGAAAAGCCTATGAATTCTTTAGCAGTAAAATGAAATAAAGCAAATATAGTTACTCACTCATTCTTTATCAAACATTTTATTCAAAATCTACTATATGCCACATACATTAGAGACACCATCATAACCAAGGTAGACCAGTTTCTCCCTTCATAGATCTTATATTCTAAAGAGACAAAATTAATAAATTAACAAACAAAAATTTAAAAGCAATAAATTCTCTGAGCAAAGTAGTATGGTTAGTGGCAAAAACAATGACTGAGTGAAATGACTTTTTACTGAGATGTCAGCAGAGGTATCTGTGAAGCGAAGATGTTTGCTATAAAGTCTGAACTTTCTTGCCATTGGAAGATGGAAAGATCTGGGAGGAGCATGTACTTAACAGAAGGAATATCTATACACATCCTGGTGAAGTTTCCAAATGCCAAGGCTTAAAAACAAAATAAATAAATGAAATACATCAACCACTCTGGAATACAAATAATGCTGGAATTGGAACTCTCATCTGTAAAACCCCATACTAGAAAATGGAGAGAGAACATAATTTTGAGTCTAGGATTTTTATAAAAGTCCAAACCTTTCTCTCAAGTAGTTCTCAAGTATGCAGGGATGCACAGTTCATTCTGGGAGGAAAGAAACTTCAGTCCGTATTCCCTCAGCATGAAAAAAGAACATGAGGGAAAGGGTAACATGGGGTCCACGGTTAATCAAATAAATCAATAAAATATGTCACCTCTGAATATCTATTGGCCATAGAGCTGTGAAGCTTAAATCCATTGTTGAACGTTCTGATTCTAGATAAAGAATAAATGAGTCCAACCTGTGAGGGTATAAAACAGCAATAACCACTTACTATTATTTTCTCTAACAGTTATGGAGTTAAGTTGGCTCAGCTCCATGCTCCTCATGTAGGGTCTCTAATGTGCTTGCAGTCAGTGGTGGCTGGATGTAGCATCATCTAAGTGGTTCCCTCGCCCACCCTCAGGAGTTGATGCTGGCCAACCATTAGGCCTGTGGCCATGGATACCAGCTGGGACACTTGACAGAGCCTTTCTCTGTGGTCTCAGTTTACTTAGGGCATGGCAGCTGGGTTCCAAGAGCTTCTTCTCAAGAAGCATTGAACCAGGTGGAAGCTGTATCTCCTCATACGCCGTGGCCTCAGAAGTGAGAGCACAATTTCCCCCCTTTCTGTTCAGCAGGAGCAGGTCAGTGACACCAGGGCAGCCTCAAGGGGAGGTATTTGACTTAACCATGTTTTAAAGTCACCATGTCAAAAGATAGTAATTAAAAAACAGAACCACAGGGCACCTGGGTGGCACAGTTGGTTGAGCCTCTGACTCTTGGTTTCGGCTCAGGTCATGATCTCCGGGTGGTGAGATTAAGCCCCATGTCCAGCTGTGTGCTCAGTGCAGAGTCTGCTTGAGATTCTTTCTCTTTCTCTTTCTCTGCCTTTCCCTCTCTCTCTCTCTCCCTCTCAAATAAATCTTAAACAAAAAAAGATAGAATCACAATATAACAAAAAATGAGTAACAACCTGGTGGTGAGCAACAGAAGATCAAGGCCATTAGCGGCGAATTCCTCCAATCTCCTTCAAGTCACTAATTGCCCTGTATACAAATGTATCTAGCTTGCACCCCTCGGTATAACATTTCCTTCCATCTTCAAGGAGGAAGCCGGTCTTCCCATACCATCTGCATCTTTGGCCCTTTGCTCTTCTGTCCCCTATGATTACAGATTCTCTCATGGAGCTCTACGCTATTTCCTTCCTTTCAGCTAATACACATGCTCCAGTCTCTGCTACCCTAAGAAAAGCTCCAGATCTCACATTCCCCTTGAGTTACCATCCGATTGTTTGTCTCTCAGACTTCTTAAAAGATTGATCCATGCTGTCACCTCAACAGTACTTTTTATAAGTGGTTCAACTGCCTATAATTGTCCTCCATTTCACTCTATCAAAATTATTCTTAACAAAATCACTAGTGACCTCATAACTGAGACCAAAGGACATTTTCCATTAAAACAATTGAACTTGGTTGCACTTGATTCTATGGGTCTCTACTTTTCGTGGCATGGAGTCTCCAGTTTCTTTCATTTTTCTCTCTGTTTTTGAGAGGATCCTCCTGTGCTTTGAATGCTGGTGTTCCCCAAGTTTCTGTCTCCTTGTCCTACAGCTCTTTTTGCATTTCATTCTCTCTCACCATTTCCCAAATTTCGACTTAAACCTACTTACTAATGATTTCCCAAGCTTCATTCTTCAAGCTTAATACCAACTTTCGGTTGCACAGTTATGTAAAACTGCCTTTGAAACTGCTTGTTATTTCCAGTCAAAAACATAAACTCACCTTGACCTTTTTTCCCTTTAAATACAGATTATCCATCTGAATTCTCTCTAAACTGATGTCAACATCATCTATCTGGTCAGCCAACCAAGTTAAAAATATAAGAAGTGTCATCCTTGACTTCCTACTCAACCATTAACCTGACCTACTTTATCCTCTACATATTTCAGGAATGTAGCCTCTAGTCTAATTCAGACAATGAATACTACCTTCTGAACTCCTGAAGTAGCCTTCAAAATCATTTCTCAGCCTCCAGTCTTGAATTCCATCTCCTTCCATCTGTCATTTTGGAAAACAAGCAATCATCCCTTAGAAGGACATAATGGAAGCAAATGTTCTTAGGGGAAGACTGAGTTTCTGTTCAGATGAGGCCATAAACATGTGTTACACCCTGAGGTTGAAGAGTACAGAATCTGGTATCAAACTGCCTGGTAAGTTCAGGTGTGTGTTGCCATATCTATTGGATATGTGGTCTTGGAAAAGTTACTTAACCTTTCATTGCCTTGGGATCCTTACCCTGACATTGGAGACAGTTACATTACCTAGCTGATGGGAAAACTCAGTGCATAATGCCTGAAAAATGTTTACCCATGTCTGGAAGATAAGGAGGACTGACTCAATGCTATAGTAGTCAGAGCGGTGGCAGTGGACCCTATTTTCAGAGGCAGTTTCTCTTAAAAAGGTTGAGATAGAGTAGTGGGGCTATAGGCTGAGGGGTCAGGAGACTGATACGGGCTTCCTTGCACCACATTATTCCCCTGCTTGAACTTTTGTCCTTTCCTTCTCTGAAAATCCCGAACTACCATTCGTGACACTTCATATCAAGAGGGAAAAAGAGATCGGTTATTCCACAATTGGTATTGGGGCCAGTGGCTAAGCCATTGGATTAAGTTGAAGTCTTACATCAAAATGAATTCTAGATGGAGAGAAGGTTTAACTTGGAGAAAAAAAAAGTGAATCATAAAAGCATTTGAAGAACACATGGGAGGATCTATTTTTCACTCCCGATTTGAGAAAGCTTTACAAAAAGACCCAAAAAATTTACAAAAGTCATTTAAAAAATTGATAAGTTCACCCAAGTAAAATATTTTAAATTCTGCATGGTAAAAATATCTAAACAAAGTCAAAAGACAGATGATAAACTGGGAAAATATTTGCAGCACATATGGCAAAAAGACTAATTTCCCCGTACTAAAATTACATTAATTAAATATACTTAAAGTTTTTAAATATATTAAGTCTTTAAAAAGCAAGGGCAAAACCATGTGTATATGATGGTTTTATGTATGTAAAAAGAAAAAGAAGGAATGTGTACAAATGTTTGCTCATGCATTGAATATCTAATGGCATATACAAAAATCTGACAGAGAGGTGCTTCCAGGGAAGGAAACTTCAGGCTTTTTTTCATTGTATATCTTTTTTATTCTGAATGTTTTAACACATACATAACATTGTCTTACCATCACAGAACTGAAACTCTTTCTAGTAAACTTTCCCTGAAATCCTGAACCTGAAAAAGAAACAAAAGAAGGAAGGGAGGGAGGGAGGAAAGATAGAAATTATTCCACGTTTTTAAAAATCATTTATCATAAAGAAAAAAAATTCCATCTCCGTTGTTAAAACACAAGCTGTTTAGGGCAGAAATATTTTCTGATCATCCTAGTGTGTTGCACTGTGCCAAGCGTGTAATAGATGCTTTATATACGCTTGTGAAATGAATAAACAAGTGAATGATTATCTCATAGTCTATTTCTTGTGTGGTCTTGTTGCTTTGTGAAATTTGCCTCCCGCTACTTCCTGTGCTGCTCGTATGTTGCACAGATTTTCCAGCATTTTGGAAAGTGCAAAATGAATATTGCATGGTAGCTAACATTTCCTTTCCAAAGGGGAGGTTTACACCATTGGCATTTGAGTCAGAAAAGTCCCAGAGCCCTGTCATCTTGTATAAATCCTCCTCTTTGAGAAAGACAACACCACTAAAGAGCATGACATATATAAATTTGTATATTCTTCAAGAGGGTCCCACCATATGAAAGTGGGTAACCTTCCACCACAATCATTAATATTTATATTTTGTAGTAAGCTTACTGGAAGTGATTGGTATGCATTGTGTGTAATTTGGAGCTTCATACTGCACACAATTTAGGCATAATTGATTGACTGAATAATTCTTGGCTACCTTATAATCAAATTTCTTCAGCCCAGTGCTACATGTTAAATCACATCTCCAAAATGTGGTTCTAGTAATGAGAGTCTGTTAACATTCTTGAGTGGTATTACATATAATAAAATTGTAAGCATATGAGAATAAAGACAATCTTCAGAAAAGAATGGTGTGAAACTAAAGCTGAGTCCAGTCTGTTAAAGCAGCATTCACCTAAACCTCTTCGCAGGATGGGGGCTGATCGCTGTGGCAGCTAAAAAATCCGATTCATTAGGTCCTCGACGCCACATCTGAGAATAGCCTTGCTTGTTTACTCACCAGTCTCTGCAGTTTCTCCAGATGTTTTTTGATCAAAGATCCATCACCATGCTAATTGTATCCTCTTTGCCAGGAAATTGTACACAGATTTCATCCAAGAAGACAAAGGCGTTGCCACTAAATCATTTAAGTGGCAATAAGCAACATGTTTAGGCAGAAAATGTGGCCAGGGCTCCGGATTAGAACATTGCATTATAAAGCTCTTACAGTCATGCACTTTAAATATCACATTTGTAAAATAATGTCTTTATTGTGTACTGATGATGTAAAAAAATGCATTTTAGATAAAGTGCATGCACATATACAAAAATATCCATCTTTGGATCTCCAGTGTGTTCCCGAAGTATACGTTCTTTGATAATGAGGCTCAGGTCAGACCATTCCCCTATCTGCAAGTGTCTGCTTTTCTAAAATTCCAAATAAATCCTTTCCTTCTGGTATGCTATCAAAATTCACACCACAAATGTGCAGCCCTGTGTGTATTTATTTGCCCCAATCCATCTGTGTGCACACGAAGTTATCAGTCCAAGGGCAAGCATTTTGGGAAACGGTAGGCCCAATATTCTGTGGTCCTGTTGAAAGGCAGGTCTAGGCAGAAACACGTGGAAGGCAGTGATCAACTGTCTGGTTTGCCTAAAAATAATGGGTGTCCAGGGACTTGGGACCTTCAGTGCTAACACCAACATGATTCTAGGCAAACGGAGAAAGACGGTTACCTCACAGAAGTTATTCATCTTTAAAATAATGCTATTTTCATCACTTGGCCATGCCTAGCTTACGGAGCTCAAGTTGGAGATTCTGATAGAGTTGCTCTGCTCACCATGTTGGAAATCTTCTCAACAACCGGGGCTCTTATTAGAGTCTCATGTGTCTCACAGAGGAAACTTCTGGCAAAGTCTCATGTAGAAGAACCTGGAGAGAATGGTAATATCCTGTAGTGTCTTTGGCAGAACCAATCATTCTACTTCATTTTCCTCCAGAACATGTCTGTCCTTTAATTTTTTTCCTGATTCATCCCAGATCATACCTTATCCCCAGAATCAGAGAACATCTAATATTCTCTCCACAGCTATTCAATCTTAAGTCACAAGCCTGCATTAACTCTGGGCCTTCATGATAAGAGTAGTCTAGATTTGTGGGTTTGTCTACGTATTTTGGTACGGAGGGTGTTTGTTATATCTTTGAAAACATTTATTTATTTGAATGCATGATGCTTAAACAATCCTCACATTTTAGGGAAACTTGAAAGCTTGTAGAAAGAGGAGTACCTGGTATTTAACTACACTTTATTATCAGATCATATTATTAGACATGCATCGCCAGCAGACTTTTGAAAATGAAAGGAGAGAATTCTGTTTGGCCCAGAGCAATGTGACTAGTTCATTTTTATAATTTTGCAATTATACCAGCAAAAGTTACTAGGAAACCAGAAAACATGATAAACGATGGCAGTTGCATTACCTGGTGGACATTCTGGGAACGGTGAGAACTCGCATTGGCTGCGCATCCACCACTCGCCAGGCATTGGCTAGCATCTTTGTTGTGACTTTCTCGTTTTATCCTTCACAATCTTCAGAAACAGGTATCATTATCCTCATTTTACGAATAAGGAGCATGGACTTAGACAAGCCGAGTCACTTGCTTAAAGTCAAAGAACCGGTATTGGTAGAGTCAGGATTTCTACACAGCTCTTCTGACAAGAAGATCTGCATCTCCCAGATGCACAGCCTTTTCCAGTCTGTGGCCAAGTCATTTGGCTCAGCCTCCTCCCCCCAGTCACTCCACAAGCAGGTACGGATCCTGAGGGGTAGGGCAGAGAAAAGAGAGCAGGGAACGAGACAGACTTGGTTTCTGCCTCAAGCTAATGCTTAGTGTTAGCAGTCCTTGAATTTTTTCATGATGCAGTCTCAAGATGTTTTACAAAGCCACGCTTAAAACTTGGAAACGAGCTTTCTTCCCAGAGAAATACAAAAATTAAAACTCTTAATCTTGACCTTCTAAACACAAGATGGACAATCATGTCACAATACACACTGTAACTAGCTTAATCTTAATGAGCATCTGATTGAAACTACATTTGATTTCTTTGGCCTTTGAACCAGAAGTTTTAATGGAAATATTGCCTTTTAGGTCAGTAGGAGGATTTTGCTGGCTTAAGTCTAAAACCTAAGCAATGGGGAAAAATGTATATATTACTCTTAAATTGGGGAACTCAAAACCCCCCTCACACATTTCCCTTTATTGAATAGGCTGGTACATAACACAGTTCACCTTCTTTCTCATTAAGGTCCCCCTACTTTAAAAAGTCCGTAAAAAATAAATAAATAAATAAATAAATAAAATAAATAAAATAAAAAGTCCGTGATGTGCCCTATTAAGTGTAAGAATTAATGGTGTCTTTCTCATATAATTTATGTGGCCTTAACCCAAGGTCATAATTAAATGTTGACTTGTGTACTAACATGCTTTCTTCAACCTTCCAAAATTGTACAAGGATAAGCAACAATAAAATACTTACATAAACGCTTCATGGAAAATAAATAAATCATAGTGATCTTAAAAGACTAATCCAATAAACTAATCTGATCAAACAATCGGTCTTGTAAAATCAATCACATTTGTCTCTAAACAAACAAACAAAAAAGACATAGAAAAAAGTTCATAAATGAAATATGTTTTTCCATAGGGACTCAACCACAGATTGATTTATGAAAATAGTCCCTAAGAGAAAGACTAACTTCATTCTTAAAGAATTTCCACTAAAAAAACCAGTGCCAATCTTCTTCTTTTTTTTCCCCCCTTTTGTACTAGTTAAGCAACTGGCTGGTACAAGTAAACATTTCTGAAACAGAGTTTGTAGTCATGCATACCCTCTGCCCTCCATGTGCACATGGAACAAGACAATAATCCCTATCACCCAGAAATCCTGGGTTTTTAAAAAAGAATTCCTGCTCTGAAGCTCAGACTGCAGTTTCCATACAACAATGATGATGCTGTCATCACCAGATGATGATGATGATGATGATGATGATGATGATGATTTTTATTTATTTATTTTTTGAGTGGAGGTTCTGGGTATTGAAACTGGGCCCTCATACTATCTATCGTTATTATTAAAAATTTAAAAAGATTTTATTTATTTTATTTAAGAGAGAGAGAACATGCAAGTGGGCAGAGGGGCAGGCAGAGAGGGAGAGAGAAGAGAGGTTCCCAAGCAGGTTCCCTGCTCAGCGGGCTCCATCTCACTGCCCTGAGATCATGACTTGAGCTGAAACCAAGAGTTGGGAGGCTTAACCTACTGACCCACCTGAGGACCCTTATTATCACTGATTATTAGTGAGGCAGGAAAAGGCATCCCAAATCCCCATTTTTCTCCAATTCCCAACTGTGAAGGTGTTGCTGCATTAATTGCCAAGTCACATGTATTCTATATGACTAAATAGCCAAACCACCAGCCAAAGCAATCTGGTGGAGCATTTGTTTTACATCTGGGAGAGATACTGAAGATGCCAACTTTTGAATGTCTACCAAGACACCTAGCATATAAGGAACAGTTGTATTTGTTTTTTTCCATTGAATTTTTAAAAAACAATTATTTAGAGTCATAGACTGCATGGATCCTCAGAGTGCATGAGCTCTGCGGCATTCAGAACGTTTTAGTAACACAACGGATCCATATTTCAAATGCAACCTGATGGGGACCCCCACTATTTGAAATGGGCACAAGATAAACCAACTTTACAAGTTCAAAGTAGACCATCAGGTTCCATCAATATGGTAAAACACAAAGTATAACCCACATACATATATACACGGTTGTCTATTACAGTTTTAAAAATATATTTTGAAAGAAAACCTGAGTCACACCCTCTTGGGCAGCTTCATGGGATATGACAGTTCCTTACAACAGTTTGAAAAATCCTAATGAGGGGCACCTGGGTGGCTCAATGTTTTAGCAATCAGCTCTTGATTTTGGCTCAGGTCATGATCTTGGGATGTGGAATTGAGTCCCACATGGGTCTCTGTGCTGCTCTGAGTGTGGAGCCTGCTTAAGGAATCTCTCTCTCCTTCTTTCTCTGTACCTCCAGCCCCTCCACCCCCCCCACCTCCAGTTGCTCTTTCACTAAGAAAAAAAGAAAGAAAGAAAGAAAGAAAGAAAGAAAGAAAGAAAGAAAGAAAGAAAGAAAGATCCTAAGGTAGCTTTCTCATCCCATTTCGAAGACAAGGAAAATGAGGCCTAGAATTTGAAAAGTTATTGCTCAAGAGTACAAAATTGGCAAAACCAAAACTCGAACCCAGGTCTTCCGAATCATATTAAAAGAATGGTTTTCTTTGCACACATCGAGCCCTCACTTTGTGCTAGATGCTTAACTCAATGCTTATAATCGTATGAGGAATTAATACTTTACCACTTTTACAAAAGCAGAAATTTAGAGCCATTACATTATTGACCACATTTACGGGACAAATAAAGGCCAGAGCTTTTATTGAACTATTTTGGCTTGACATCCCTGTCCAGGTTCACATCACAACAATGTGCTGCAATCTCTGATATTTGAATACATGATCTAAATAAAGGGTTAGATTTAGGCTTGGGGGAATCTAAGGCTGGAAACTCTCTGTTTCTATCCCTGCGTCCTCTTTCATGTGCTTTCAGCTAGACAGATCCAGGAAGAACTATCCTGAGACTGGTCCTACCTTTCAAATTCTATTTAGCCTAGCATTGGACCTCCCTAAATACTCAACGCTCCTGTGTAGGAGCCAGCCCTGCCTCTGCCTGTCAAAGATGGATTTTTTTTTTCTAAATAAAAAAAAAAAGGCTGCAGATTTAGACAGAATTAGGTCAATTTCTACCATCGTGTCATTGGCAATAATAAGGAGAAAATGTGTCTGGCTATAATAAATACAACAATTGAAAAGGAAGGACTTTGCAGTTTTCTTTTTATGCCAAAACCTGCCAAGCATGTTTAAAACCTTTAAACCTATTGGGTTTTGTTCTTGCTCTTACTTAATATCCATCATAAATCAAAATGCTCTCAATTTTATCAGAGCATTGACTACATGTAGTAATTAGCATTTAAAATCATCATCTGGACGACCTCGGGGAAATTTCATAGGTGAGATGATCCAACTTGATTCTCCAGCTGACTGTAGGTCAGAAGCACCAAATCACCCTCCATAATTGTACTCAATTGGTAATCTCATCTCAGCTCATGAGAGGCTCAAGCCAAATTAGGTCAAATTACCTATTACTTCTCAGGAATACATTCCAGCCCTGCACAGGTCAGATTGCACAGCCTGACCTGTGATTACCCAGAGAGATACAGCACGCATCTGAGGTGTGGCAGGGAGAAAGGCTGCTAGTCTTGAGGGAACTGCAACTTGACTATGAATTATCCTAAAGCAGCTTTTAAAGAGGACCCTGTGATTTGTATTTAGGGTTTAAAATCCTAGACTGAGAAAGACAAACCAACAGTCTCCATATTGTATGTAAGCAAATGATGGAAAAAGAAAGTCTTTACTCTTCAAAATTTAAATAAAATATATGCTAATAAGATTTTTTAAATCTATTTTAAAAATGTAATAGCTCATAAGGCTCTTTATACAAATAATCATAACCCAAAGAAGACAACGAAGACGAAATTCATTTAATCCGTAAACAAACCTCTAACAGATAACTTGCTGTCTTCGTCTTTTGGATGCAGGTCGTCAAGAAGAAAAGTTCAGTAACTGCTCAAGGCCACATAGCTGTTTTTAACATGTGACGACTGGGCCTAAAACTCTGCATGTTTAATAAAAACACTCCCGTGATTCTAACCCATGCATTTGGGAGAAAATTGTCTCAACTCCTTCTCATGGAAAGATGGGCCTTGGCTGGGCAGACAGGGCACCCATGCCTTCCCTAGACTCACCATGCCCTTGGGCTCACGTGTCTGTCCAATGCCCACAAAGCTGTTGTAGATCAAAGGCCACACATTCTTTTTTTCCAGTTGGGTGTATCCCGCCTTATAAGGGGATGGCTTTGAGGCAAGGGGCTTTTTGTTTTTACTTTACCTTCAAATGTAAAGGGGAAAAGTTGTTGGGAGTCCTCTGCTCTATGTCACTTAACATGTATTATCAAGCTGTCCCTTCACATGTTCCAACCCCTCTATGAAGGACTTTTTCTATTTGGAGAAGGAAACACACAATTTTCACCCAGGACCTGCTTCTTCCACTGTGAAACAACTAGCCTGGGGACATAGAGCCCTTTACAGGGAGGCAGCTCTTGTATATATTATCTCACTTGATATTCAAAGCATTCCTAGAAGAGGTATTCTTAATGCCACCATCTTATAGATGAGAAATCTGATGACACCGAGGTAGGTGGCTTATGTACCACACTTTGAAATACCTTGTTGTAGAGCTTCATTTCCTCTGTCTAATTTATACTCCTCCTATGCACAAAGCCAGATATAAAGACTGTGATAGTCCTAGAAATACTGGGAAAGGCTATTAGGACCATACAACGTGGGGGGCCGGGCAGCAGCACGGCTGTCTTAAAGACTTCCCATCTTGGGGCTCAGGACCTGCTGTGTTACTCAGACCAGTATCCTTTGCACAAAATGTCTGTGGGATCATTTATACAAAATGAACAAACAAACACAAAAACAGATATTTTGGTCTTAGGCATTTTAAAGAGGCAGGCACGATATTAATAAAGTGTGGTTTGGGGCTAGATCAGTCTATCAGTGGAAAAAAATATGAGGCTGTTGGATCCAGGATCCCGACTTCCACCCATTATGAATCTGTACAGTATACTCAGAATAAAAAATTTAATTCCAAAGACCCCGGTTTATTTCTCATATCAAAGCAGACAAACAGTTGTTACTGCTGACGGAAGGGATTAGTGAGTCAGGGGAGCCTGTCACCCATTCCAGGGATACACATGTACCCAAGATCCTGTCCTTCACATTATGAATCAACAGCCATCGTCCTCAAAGATACACACTATTGTACAGTGAAATAGTTACTATCTATAATAGAAATAAGGAAGCCAGAATTGTTTTTTAAGCATTAAACTTCAGATGCCTTGTTTATTAGGATCTCCTGGGGGAAGAATTTGGTAATTTTTCTTTCTTTCTTTCTTTTTTTCTTTTTTCTTTTTTTTCTTTTTCTTTTTTTTTTTTTTTTTTTTTGGATTGCTGTGCTGTTTAGGACAATCAGATTAGGGATTTTTTTTTTTTCTTTCATTTAAAGATCTCTGGAAAAGAACTTCTCTGGGAAAGTCAACCCACATTGACGTAAATGGGCACAACAGAGTTAAGACCTCAAAAGTAGATCAAGTAAAGATGTTTCATGACATAACTCATCGACAGGCAGCGTTGCCAACTTTTCTTTCAAGGTCCAACCACTCGATATAACAATTATCCAGATACCCCACACTGTCCTTATATAACTCATTTTCTATATTATCACCAGAATTTACTTTCCCAGCATATACATTGGAGTAGGATTCTATTTCACTTAGTTTTGCATTAACTCTCTATTTCCTCCAGGAACAATCTAAACTCTTTAAATACATACAAGTCACTTCACAGTCAGTTCATGCTGCCCTCTCCACCCAAATTATTTACACACCTCGAACTGTACCATACTGGTTCACGTCCAAGTACTTTGTGAATATCGTTTCATTTGCCTGAAATAATATTTTCTTCCTTGTCTACGCACCCAGTTCTGCCTTCCTCTGAAATATCCTGCCATTGAGAACACCTTCCTCCTGCCTGGTACCCCAGTACCTTTTTTCTTTCTTTTTTTAAAAAAAATTTAAATTCAATTAGCCAACATACAGTACATACCTAGTTTCAGATGTGGTGTTCAATAACTTATCGATTGCATACAACACCCAGTGCTCATCACATCAAGTGCCCTCCTTCATGCCCATCACCCAGTTACCCCATCCCTCTACCCTCCTCCCCTCCAGCAACGCTTGGTTTGTTTCCTAGAGTTAGGAGTCTCTGGTGGTTTTTCTCCCTGTACCCTTTCCCGTCTATGCTTTATTGGGACTTGTTGATACAGTGTTTGTCTTTTCCACTAACTCGCCTGGGAGCTCCTTGGGAACAAAAATTGTGGCATATTCATTGTTGTATCCTCATTGCCTAGCTCAGCACTTGGTAGGTAGAAGGGGCTCGCCAGATGCCTATTGAATGTGTGAATGAGTGAATGAGCATGTTAACACATGAACAGAATCTCTAATCCTGAATCAGAATCTAAGTTCTGGTTTAGCTTTGTTTCATACGGTGTACGCTGGCTCGTTAAGGCACCCACTTTTTGAATAGGACAATTCACTATTATTAAGCCCAGTTGTCTAAGCATGAGGCTGCTCCGGTGAGCGTCCACACGGTGCTATTTCACACACAGGGAGGCGCTCCCAGTCCCGGCTGTGCTGGCTGCCTTTCTCAATTAGCTGCTTTAAAAGAGAACATTGTCTCCCCATTAAAACCTGAAATGGTGGCCAGCCCACAGTAGGAGAGCCCTAAAAGGCATGTAAAGCATTTCACACTGGGCCAGGCCCCATTCATTTTAAGTGCTTAATAAATATTAGCTGCTATTTTTATTTGAGTGTTTAAAGACTTCCTTAGGTGAAAGAGACTGTTGTGTTATTATTGACTAATTGATGCTGCTTTCTACTTAAATTACAAATATTTTATGTCTGTTGGTTTAGAATCCCATTCTCTGTATAAACATTATGTATCCTATGTATAAAACCAAGGAAAAACATGAAATGTGGATTAGAAAACAAAACTGATTAGCTTATGGAGTTATCTCACCCTGGGGTATAGTTCAGCCATTTCTGCTAAAACTGCATTAGTTTTGCTTTGAATGTCTCCCCACACGTATATTTACATGTAGCATTTCTGTGACATCAACTTCAACGTTTGGCTGACTGCTCTCCACCTCCCACTGAAGACATGGAAGTCTAATTTCTGAGAAGGTTCGTTGGAGTTTTAGGAATGGACATCTGCTCATCTCTGTCTCTTGTGGTGTCCCTGTTTCACAGAAGACATGGTGAACCTTAAATTCTTTTCTTCTCTTGTTTCACTGGGGAAATAATTCTGGCCACAGATATAGAACTGAAAAATGATTTGAGTTTTTCCTCTGTCCTTTGGTTACAGTCTTCATGGTTCTTCTTCCTTCGGGTATTTTCATTTGTGTGTGGTTGACTGTTGATCTAGCCCTAAGTCGGATCTCTATTACTGTTAGCCCAAGCTCGAGTCTAAGTAACTTGGCATTTATAAAGTTCAGTGTAACAAACTGTACTTGTTGGATATACATCTGCTTAATTTTTGCCTGACTATGCAAACAGTAAATTGCAGAAAGAGGTTCCTTTATATTTACAAGTGTATCCGTGTCAGAGTCAGCTAATCCAATAAATACTTTTAAATTCAGATTAAGAATGATTAATATGAATGCAAGACACTAAATAATCATATATGAAACTGCAGTTTACTTTTGAACGCACAAGTTTTATAGATAATGAAATTGAGGTAGTTTGTGGTTGAAGTGGAAAAACTTAGAACCTCAGAGGTAAACTTTGAGTTAGGTAATGCTGCTGTATACTGCATTACCTTCAGCACATAACACAGGTTCTCTGATCTTCCATTCCTGGATTTGGTAAAAGGGAGCAATGGAACATGATCTGTAAGTCTATTTGGGCATTGAATAACACATGGGAAGCATTAAGCATGTAGTATGCAGTCAATTAGTAATTTTTGTTTCGCATTTTTGTCCTTTCCTCTGAAACTTTGTCTTCTTCACAAAGCAATCACACAAAAGACTATTTGTCCCTACAAGCTTGAGATTCCAGCTGTGAGGTGGCCCAGTGAGAAGTACCAAAAGTGAAATGGTTTGGTGAAATTATGTGAGTATATTTATGTAGCCTTTATTGGTTCTAGGTAGTACTATGCGTGACCTTTCATTTTAATAATGAGCAGAAGTTGTGGTTGGAAATTTTTATAATGAACAGGTTATACTGGAACGCACTGTGGTAGTGTGAATTAAATACTCTGTCTTAGTACAAGCTAATGTGACAAGAATACTGCACAGTGCACACAGTTACTGCATTGGAAAGTCATTTCTTTTCAGTGGAAATAACTAGAGACATTGTGGGCCATTGATACACCCAGTGGGAAATTGCAGGAGATCTTCTGTAATTAACATGAGCCACCAGAGCACAAAGTAAATAAACGACACAATTATGATTTTTCCAGCCATGAGCAGGTACTAGGGATTTTCCTTTGATCCACTTTGCTTTGGGAACTGGCTCCTTGCCATACTCTAGCTCTATATTTCCTTCTGAATTCTCCATTTCAGTACTTTTTTGAGGTCATAAAGTTACCATTTGATGCTTTGTGAGTTGCTGGATGGATAAAAGAACCTCTACAAATGGAAACAACACTTTAGCAACTACAGGAAAGAGAAAGTTGCTTTTGATGGCTATCTGTGCATGGCTGTGGGGGCAATATGCAAAATGATATGGCTAATGGGAATCAGCAGCACATACTAATCCCCATGCTCAGTTTTTTTTTCTCTCTGATAAATTAAAGTAGAAAATAATTGATGAACTGGCCAAAACAAAACTCCAACTGTTTCTACAAGGAACATTTGAGAATAAAGACCTGAAATGATATAGTAAAGAATAACAACAATAATAAAATAATGCACTCAAACCTCAGTGTGTGGCCTCACTGTGTGACAACTCTGCTAACCTCTCTGGAAAGGTGCTTCTTCACTTGGAAAAAGAGGGTTAATAACTATTCCATAGAGTCTGTAGAGAGGACTAAATGGAGTAATGTATATAAAACATTTAGCCTGGTGCCTGGTATGTATTAAATATTCAATAAATGTTAGTATGATTACTTTCTATTGATAGGCAGCTTCACATAGAGCATTTATCTTCTTTTGGTTTATTAACTTCCCAGAGGGGTAAATGAGCTCAAGTGGTAAGGTAGTAAACAGAGAATAGAGTGAGGGAATGGGAAAATAAATCTCTAAGGGGATAGTTTGGGAAAAGCTATTCTTCTCAGTCTATTAAATTGGTTACAGCCTAAGATGGCCCCGTTTATCCAACCACATAACTCATTCTGTCCAATTCGATTTAACAACCATTTTTTAATGGGGTACTTCACGGCTAGGCACAGGAGCCCTGGAAAGTTGAATTAGACATGACAAAACTTTTTAGTACAATGACAGTGTAAGCACAGGCATTTAACTTCCCCTCTATCCATCAGGTCTTCTGTTCCCCTCATGTATACACACCCGCCCTGCTCCAGAATCCTACCGAAGTTGCCACTGCAATATAAAAGCAGTGGAAAGCCTGCCTCAGTTCAGTTCTGGAATCTATAATATGTTACATACATCTGACATTGATATGAAATATCAAGTAGAATGCAGATTGGGTCTGAGTGAAGGAAGATCTGGAGGGCTGAATCATGCAATCCTCTGAAATAACTGCATTTTTAGGATTTAGATGTAATCCTGGAAGGGCTCCCTTCCAACACCTCCTTTCCTCAAAAAGCAAACTGTGGCGCACGGATAGGGTCATCAGATAAAATAAAGGATCTTTCAGGTCAGGAACGAAATAATTTTATTTATTTATTTATTTATTTATTTATTTATTTATTATAAGTGTGCCTCACACAATATTTGTGACATATGCAAAAAAAAAAAAAAAGGCTTCATAGTTTTACTGAAAGTCACATGTACCTGAGTGTGTTGTGTTTTATTTGCCAAATCAGGTAGTGCTACCCATGGGACCCCCACAGGCACCTGAGAAGGACACCTAGGCACCAGAGGGCCAGGGAATGGACACTACTTCAGTTTCTCGTAAGTAGATGGCCCTGTCGGAACAGAAAAGAGCAAAGAAGCAATGTGTCTGCACAGAGGAGGGGCTCCTGGCCAATGCTGCCCATTGCCTCAACTCCCTCCCTTTTTCCCAAGACTGCAGGGTCTCTGAATAGTTATTGTGTTTTTAGTAAATATAACTTGCCTTCACTTAGATATTAAGATTTCAGGTGTCAGGTGAACCATTAGTTGATAGAATTTCTTAACTTCTACTTTTCCATGAGTCAATACTGGGTAACCATGGACCGCCTCCTTTAAAAAGGAAAATAAACAAAAAATAAATAAATAAAAAATTAAAATTAAAAAATAAAAAAATAATAAAAATAAAAATGAAAATAGACAAAGCAAAACTAAACATTGAAGTCCATTTTGAATAACTACCAAATTTCATGATAAGGTCAGTCGATAGCAGAGTTAATACCATAGAAAATCAAATTAGTTTAGCAGAAGATGAGCTTAAAATGTATTTCCAAAATTTACAGGTAGGCAAAGTGATAAAAATTATAATACCCAAAATACAGATTTGGGAGATTCAATTTGTGCACAGTAATAACCTCATAAATAAATAGCAGATCAAAAAAAAAGAAATATCTGATCATATGGTGCTAATAGTCAAGGAAAAAGTAGAAGAAAACTTTGCTGAGTTGGAAAAAAGTATTCAGCCATAAATCTAAAGTTTCTAGAAAAGGCTTCATGGAACCAAAAAGAGCCTTGGCCTGTGCTGATTTATTTTTCAAGAATAAAACAATATTAAAAAAAAGAATAAAACAATATAAGATAGAAAAAATTTTGAGTTACTGTTAAATACCAAACACAGGCTATTCTTAGGTTTTCCCTGGAGCTTTGCTGAAGGTGCTAGTGATCTTAGAGCTCTGAGCACAGCAGGTTTGAAACAAGAATTCCGTTCAGTGGTTTCTATAATAAGACAGCAGAAAGACATTCTCAGACATGCAAGGACTCAGAAAGTATACCATCCACAAACCTCTCCTGAAACAGTTAATTGAAGATATTTTCCAGCTGACTAACAGAAGAAAAAATAAAAGAATTTTTAAAAATGGGAAAGTTATCATATGAGATTAAAAATGAGCAGTGAAACTGCATAAACAGTTAAGTCTAAATGATTTTTTTCTAATACGGTATTAAAGCTTAATGCGAATATCAGATACTATTCTAAAAAAGATAATAGATTGCATCAAATCATTAATTTTGTAATCATGATCTGGTCTAAATCCTATATTCTATAAATAAAAAATGGAGAATTAGTCGATGTAAGGAAAGTGATGGAAATAAAATTTATCATCTCATACAGGATGGAAACCTAAATCATTATGACTATAGAACTGACTTAATTTTTTTAAATTATAAATATACTGATAGAATAAAAGCATTTACTTCAATCTGGTAAAATTAACATCAAAAACTAAGAATAATATGTAAAGGAAATACATGGTCAAAATATTAAGAATGTCAAACTTACAGGTTTTCAAAAAGTAGCTCAGTCTAGTTCTTCTGCATGTGAATGAGCCTGGACATCACTGCGTTGTCCTAACAACAGAAAAACTAAACAGACTAAAAAAATCACCAGCCCTTCTTCAATCCATAAGAGTGGAGGACACGGGGCAAACTGTTGTTCCAAGATTGGAGACCAATAGGCAAATGCAAGGAGTCACATCGGCCCAGAGCAGAGACTCATTAGTGGAAACTGCCTTGGGAACAAGCATGGGGGTAGAAAACTGGACTGTGATGGACAAATTGATGAAAGCTTAGTGTGGACAATGTTGAGAGTTAAAAACTCCAAGGGGAGAGGGTCATAGAGTGGAGATGGGGCCCATAGTTTTGTTCAATATACCTCCAGGACCTTGAATAGGTTTTCTAGGTAAATATCAGAGAAAAATTCCCTTTGGCTATCGGTTGGGGGATGATGAGGAGGAACCATTTGGAATGTACCAGAGCACCACGTTCTCCTGAAAGACTAAGACCTAATTATAGAACTATAAAATATTCTCCCACCCCCAACTCCCCATCTCATCACCATATTACTAAAGAACTATTTTTTAAAAATATTTATTCATTTATTTGAGAGAGAGAGAGACAGACAGAGAGAGCACAAGTAGGGAGGGGAGGGAGAAGCAGACTCCCCACTGAGCAGGGAGCCTTGATGTGGGGCTTGATCCCAGGACCCTAGGATCATGACCTGAGCCAAAGGCAGATGCTTACCAGACTGAGCTACCCAGGTGCCCCTAAAGGACGAGTTTTAGTAGTTTTTTTTAGCCAATACATCATGTCTGGCTATCAAAACACAATAACAAGGCATAGAATAAGCAAAAGAAAACAATTTGAAGGTGTAAAACAAGATTCAGAACCTGACATGGCAGGAATGTTTGGGATTATCAGTCTAGGAATTTTAAACAACAATGATAAATATACTAAAGGCCCTAATGGATAAAGTAGATGGTACACAAAACAATGTAAGGAGAGAGAGAATTTTTTTTTTTAAAGAGCCAAAAAGAAATGCTACAGATAGAGGCTAATACAAAAGAAGAATGCTTTTGAGGGGTGTATTAGTAGACTGGATACGTCTAAGGAAAGAATCTGAGATAGAAGATATGGCAAAAAACTTTCCAAAAACAGAAGGGCAGAGAACAAAAACTAAAAAAAAAAAAAAGAACAAAGTATCCAAGGGCCACAAGACAACTATAAAAGGTATAACATACCCATGATAAGAATACCAGAAAGAGAAGCCAGAGGGAAAGGAACAGAAGAAATATTTGAGACAATAATGACTTCAAATTTCCCCTGGATTAATAGCAGACACCAAACCACTGCCTGGGAAACTCAGAAAGCACAAAACAGTAAAAATGCCCACTGAACTATACTTCAGTATATCATTGACAAAAAACAAAACAAAACAAAACAAAAACAAACAAACAGACAAAAAAAAAAAAAAAACAGAAAATCAAAGATAAGGAAAAAAATCCTTAAGGAATCTAGAGGGAAAAAACACTTCACCCATAGAGGAACAAAGGTAAGAATTACATCTGACTTCAGAAACCAAGCAAGTGAGAAAGGAGTGGAGTACAATATTTAAAGTGTTGTGGAAACAAACTCTAGAATTCTGTGTCCTATGGAATTTTCCTTCAAAAATTAAGAAGAGAGAAAAACTTTCTCAGACAAATGAAAATTGAAAGAATTTGTTACCAATAGACCCGCCTTGCAAGAAATGTTGAAAGTCCTTTAGCGAGAAGGAAAATAATATAGGTCAGAGACAGGGATCTACATTTAAAAAAAAAAAAAAAGCAAAAGCATCAAAGAAGGAATAGGTGAAGGTAAAGAAATTATTTTTCATATTCTTAATGGATCTAACAGATGATAGTTTGTTTAAAATAATAAGAGCAACAGTGTATCTGGTTATGTATGCTTATGTTTTTATTTTATATCACCCAAAGGAGTTGAAAACCTATCTACATAAAAACCTGTCCATGGAAGTTTATAACAGATTTATGCCTGCCAAAGCTTGGAAGCAACCATGATGCTCTTCAGTAGACGAACACAAAAATAAATTGTGGTAGATTCAGACAATGGGATATGGGAAATGAGCTATCAAGTCAGGAAAAGATATAGATATACCTAAAAGATATAGGGTCTAGATACAGATAGACATAGATATACCCAAAAGCATAGGTATTACTAAAGGAACAAAACCAATCTCAGAAGACTAAATAAGATTCCAACTAGATGACATTCTGGAAAAGGCAAAACTGGATATCATAAAAATGTTGATGGTTTCCCGGGGGATGGGGGTGGTTCCAGGGTTTTTCCAGGTGGTTTCCTGAAGATCTTTAAGGGATTAAAAACATTCTGTATAATGTTATAATGATAGACAAACTTCATTATACTTTTGTTCAAACCTATAGAATGTACAACAGAAAAAAAAGTGTATCCTAAAGGCAAACTATGGACTTTGGGTGATAACGATGTATCAATGTAGGTTCATCCTTGATAAAAACAAAACAAAACAAAACAAAACAAAACAAAACAAAAAACAAGTACAATTGTGGTGAGGGACACTGTTAATGGGGGTGGCTACACATTTGTGGTGATTAGGGAGTATCTGGGAGATCTCTATACCTTCCTCTCAATTTTGTTGTAAACCTGAAACTGTTCTAACAAATAAAGCCTTTAAAAGATGTTAATGATAGTTATCGAGAGGTATTACTTTGGCAATCTGAAAAACTACTACGAATAATTTCAGAAAATGATTATCCCATAAGCGAGAAAGAGAGGATAAGCCACAGGAAGCTTCTGTGGCCCTTACTGGTTATCCTATGAATGCCCAGACTCTTACTTAAAGGATCACAGAGACAAGACCTGGGTAGACACAGGCGTAATCAACTCTCTTCTCTGACCTCACGCTAGTGCCTGTACCAATGATGGCAGACCTGTCACTATCTAGAGGAGGACATTAGGTTCCTGATACTGCTACTTCTATTTTTTTTCCAGCTTAACACAACCATGGTGCCTTCTTGCACAGTAGTGAGAACATTTTTAAAAGGCTCCACTTATGCAAAAAAATTTTAAAAATAAATAAATAAAAGGCTCCACTGTCCAAGCACCCAGACCCTGAGTTTTGAGGGTAGGACACAGTGTTCAGCCTGCCAGGACGTGCTGAGCCAAGATCTCATCAATGATGGCCATTCAGGAAAACCTACGTTATGTAAAGTGTCCTTCACTGTCACCTTGACAGCAGACGTATACCTGCAAGAACAGTCATGGCTGATCACAAATAATTCATTTTATATTAAACAAGTGCTAAATTCCACAGTAGTGCTTAACAGCAAGGGACTCTCAAAGGGCAAAAGACTGAATAAACTTAAACTTCAGGGAACAGCAAGCTCTCACGTGCAGCAATCAATAGCCTTTCGCTATGGAGAGCAACAAAACCTTTTCGGCTTCCTGACTGCAAGTCAAGTCTCTGATCCCCCTTCTAACCATCATTCATTTTCAGGGCACTTTGATTCTGTGTCTCTCATGTGGAGGCAACAAGGTGCTGGCCCCTGTTTGAACTCAAGTCCCGTGGAGAAAAAGATTCCCCAACAGAGAAAATAAATACTTCCCAACTTCTTTGTTTGTCTTCCAGGCTCCCAGTGGGCACAGAACTCCTGCTCCCTCTGGGTAGCACTCTTCAACTCTCCCTGCTAATTAACCTCTCCTACCGGGTTGCCAAATGAGCTGCTGACAACCAGCCCTGAGCAAGTAGAAAACACCAGGACAGCAGCCTGAATTGTTAAATTCTTCCATTAAGTCTAGGAGCACAGAGCGCCTTTGGAGTTTTGCTTGAATGCAGTGGTGGTGGGTTGACAACATAGTCAGAGAAGGGAAATTACCTGTTCCATACTTTCTAACTACATCAGGATACAGTTTTTAGATTTTTTCCCCCCATGGGATAGAAGGTTGAAAGATAATAGGAATTGAATTTGAGATTTTTTTTTTACAATAGGAAATGAAAGAGATGTTGAAAAACATTAAGATGCTCTTGAACTTTCAACCCTCCTACCTCCCCTTCCCCAGTTTAAATGGATCCCAAACCCAAAACCAGTTGGCCATGCGTTTTCTTCAGCCAAGGGGCGAGGATGACAAACATATGCCTGAAGAGTTGTGGGAGCTCAACAAATATTTAAGAAGAACCAACATATGATAAAACACATAGTAGCACATTATAATTTATGGAAATACTATTATTTGCAGAATTCTTCCCCACCAAGAAGAAAGAGTGAATCAGCTTTAAATAATTTACTTAAAAGTGAAGCTTTAATAAAACCAACAAAGAAATAGCTTTGCTCTCTCTTTTTTTTTTTAAACACAAAAACCAATTTCTAGTTCTATGTGTGGCCAGATGGATGAGTATATTTGTGTGTGTGTGTGTGTGTGTGTGTGTGTGTGCTTCAAAATTCAGGCTGCTTTGGAGCGTTCTGGGTGGCTCAGTTGGTTAAGCATCGGACTCTTGATTTTGGCTCAGATCATGATCTCAGAGTCCTGGATCGAGCCCCGCATTGGGCTCCGCTCTTGGCGTTAGAGTCAGCTCCGGATTCTCTTTCCCCCCTCTCCCCCTGTCTCTATCCCTGCTTGTGTCCTCTCTCTCTATTTCTCTCTAAAATAAATAAATAAAAATATTTTTTTTTAATTAAAGCTGTTTTAAGTCAGGATCACCCAAACATTTTCAAAGGCTGAGTACATGCTCAACTGTGTTTCATGCTACTCAGAAACATCGATGTCTGTTTTCCTCTAGGGTCAAAGACTCTGCTTCTCTATCTGTCTTACTTCTTTCCATTCTACCCTGATTTCTCTATTTTTCCCTTAAGATCTCTTTCTGACTTCACTATTCCTAAACTCTTTTACCCCAAGACAGCTTTTCCCAGTTCTTGTGTAAACATGACTGTTGACCAGACTGATAGTTTATGATTTCCCCTTTCACCCTCACCTGAAAGTTTACCCCACGAGATAATTACTCACTGATGTCATTTGATTTGAGGGATAGTGGCTGGTAAAATGTTTCCATAATTGCTAAAATTCTAATATTAACCTATTCTTCTTTTGGATTAGTGTTTCTGCTCATGTTTTCTCTTTATTTTATGTGTAATCCTTGATTGTTTGATAAGATTACAGATGTCCATTATCGCTTCTACGAACTCACTGTTAATTGGTATCGATGACCTGGAAAGCTACATTGGGCTGGATTCCAAGAATATTGGCTGAGATTGATTAATGGTGTCTGCCATGGGCACAAGATGCGAGAGCGCTGGCAAACATGCTGCATATTTGCCAACTACATCTGATGGTCCCTTTGTCTCAATGTACTGGTCAGTCTCCTTTACTTGTTAAGTGTCAGGAGAGATCCTAAGCTACATAAGGTACGGAAGTTATTAAGGAAGGAAAACTCCAAAAATAGAAGAGACTCTAGATACAAAGCTTTCATGTGCCAAAATTTTGCATTTTTTGCTCTGATTTAGCCCTGAATGCCTACCTCAAAATACTTATTCAAGTGAAATCTTTTCTTTCCAAAAGCAAAATCAAAAAGTGTCAAAGTATGCATAGCAGTGCTACTTCCCAGAACCTATCAGTCACAAGAAAAAAAAAAAATCATATAGGGCACCAATCTACAGAGAGTTCGTTCATCATTTGAAGTGCCATATTGTAAAAAAACAAAACAAAAAAAAACCTGAAATCCAGAATGAGTATATTATACTTTATCAGATAAACAAATGCATAAAAGATTTTCTGAACAGCAATGAGCATGGACAGAATTTACTCACTGCTTCTCTAATTCTTTTACATGTTCTTCTTCCTTCTCTATTTCCCTAAATACCAGCACCATGTAAGCTTCTCTCCTTAACCCACTTCTCTTCTCCTTTTTCATCCTCTTCGTAGGAAATCTCAGCCATGCTGAAAATCTTTCCCATTTTTAAATGACTTTGGAATCCCAAACTTCAAGCTTGGTCCCTTCAGGGTTATGCCTGAATGCCTAGTTGAATGTTAGAATCTGGTTTCTGGAATCATCTACCTAAACTTTTAGAACTTCTCAAAGTAAATTAATCATTTACACACCAAAGTTTATGTTAATGAAACTAGATCAGTCCAATCACTAAGCTTATTCATTTTACCTCCAATTTTTTTCTTCTTTCTATCCCTAACACACAGTGGCTGTGTCAAGACCTCAATCCCTATCTTTGTTCTTACAATTACCTCTGAACTTGATCTTTCTTTTGAGATTTTCCTTTTCTTTTTAATTTATATACCATTATCAGATGTTTCATTTAAAACATAGAGTTTATTATTCTCCTACAGAAATCTGCATAGACTGCCCATTACTTATAAAATAAAGCACAGAACTGTCAATCTGGCATTCAGAATTCTCTGTCAGCGAACGCAAACCTAATTAGCCACCCATCCATCCATCAATCCACCCATCCATCCCACCCTTCCTTCTTCGCTTCCTTCTTTCTTTGGTTCTCCTTTTACCTTTCCACAGGTACTTACAGGTTGGTTATTGTATGTTCAGCACTATGGTAGGCCTTGGGAATACTAAGCCAAATAACATAGTTTCACCTTCAGTCAGTCTAGTAAAATTAGATATGTGTATGTAAAGTTATCATACAATGTGGTGAGTGCTATAACAGAACTAAGGATAAAATATGTTGGGACTGCATCAAGGAAGCAATCGATTTTCTTGGAGGATGGGAAAAAGACTGTTCAGATGAGTTGAATATTAAAGGAGAGAAAAGGATTCCCTTAGGCCATATTGCTCACTCTTTTCTCACATTTTGAACACTTTCCAGACAGAATGGATGACTTTCTTCTCTGTAAACACATCCCTAAAGTACATTTGATCATACTTTTTCTCTTCACCTAGAAGATCTCCCTTCCCATTTGTATTGACTGAATAGTATTCTCTAAAAAAAAAAAAAAAAAAAACTCATGTTCATTCAAAAAACCTCAGGATATGACCTTATTTGGAAATAGGGTCTTTGCAGATGTAATTCATCGGGCATCTCAAGGTGAACTCATCATGGATTTAATGTGGGTCCTAAATCCAATGGTTAGCATCTCTACAAGAAGGTGTGAGGGCACCTAGAGTTATACTGAGAAGAATACCCCCATGAAGATGGAGATAGAGATTAGAGTGACACAGCTATGAGCCAAGGAACACCAAAGATGTTCTACAATCACCAGAAGCCGGGAGGCATGCACAGATTCTCCTTCAAAACCTCCAGGAAAAAGCAAACGTGTTGGCACCTTGATTTCGGACTTCTGCTCTCCTGAATTGTGACAGAACAAATTTCTGTTTTTTTCGATGACCAAGTTTGGGGTAATTTGCTTCAGCAGCCTAGAGAAATTAAAATACTATCTTAATCCTTTGAAATTCTATCCAGTTATTAAGATCTTCTTAAATGCCATTTTTTTTCCCATCAAAATCTTTCCTACCGCAGAGGAAATTTGGACACAGACATGATACAGAGGAAAGATGACGTGAAGACACAGGGTGGAGATGGCCGTCTACAAGCTAAGGCCTAGAACAGAGACACTTCCCTCACAGCCCTCTGGAGGAACCTACCCTGCTGACACCTTGATCTTGGACTTTGCAGAGCTGTAAGACAATACATTTCTGTTGTTTAAGCCACTAGTCTGTAATACTTTGTTATGGCCGGCAAAGCAAACAAATATAACACTTTTGTGAACATCTCCTACAAACAAGGACATTTTTCTATATAACCAACAATACAATCGTGGAAACCAGAAAATTATTATTTTTTTTATAAACTTATTTTGTATTGGTGTTCAGTTTCCCAACATATAGAATAACACCCAGTGCTCATCACATCAAGGGCCCCCCTCAGTGCCCGTCACCCAGTCACCCCCACCCCCCGCCCACCTCCCCTTCCACCACCCCTAGTTCGGGAAACCAGAAAATTAACACTGATCACTACTACCTTCTAATCCCTAGCTCTCATTCAAGCTTTACAGGTTGTCCCAATAATGTCCTTTATAGTAAAAGGATCCAGTTAAGGACCATGTCTTGCGTTTGGTAGGTACCTTCTGAGTCCTGACTAATTCCTCAGTTTTCCCTTGAGTTCCATGATGCTAATGTTTTTGAAGGTTGCAGGCCAGTGATTATGTAAAATGTTTTTCATTTTCATTTATCTCATATTTTTTTCAGTAAAACATTCAGATTATGCTTTTTTATAGCAAAGATGGTCCATAGTTTCCATTTGTCCTTTTCCAGGTGATGTTCACTTTGTCACTTGATTAAAGTGGTATCTGGCAGGCTTGTCCTCTGAAAATATTTTCCATTTATAAATATCAAGTATTTTGTGAAGAGTTATTTTGAATATAAAAGTATCCTACTCCTCAAAAAAAAAAAAAAGACTTGTTTTCTACTGCATCTTCCTCACTAGCAAAATAGGAAGTTTATTTGATTTCTCCTTTCTTAGAGCTTTATTTGTGACTATTCTGGAATACCATATTTTATCAAGCATTTGTCATTTTTGTGTGTCTTCTCTATTTATCAGGTTGCAAGCTTTTTGAATAATGTTAACAGAATTTGTCTTCACATTTTCTGTGCAACAGTTTCTAGCACTTTCTTAGCCTAGATTCCATCAAGGCAAAACCTAAGAGAAAAGCTTACATGTGAACAGTTTTAGGAATGTGGTACATAAGAAGTACCCAATAGAGTATATAGAAAATGCTTGAGAAGTGCTTGTTGAAAGAATATATGAATAAATGAAGAATAAAGGGTTGTAAGTCCCTGAAGGACAGATATCCTGACCATTCAGTACAAGCCTTGTGCCCAGCATAATGTTCAATGAATATAGTATGTCCTCAATAAATATTTTTTTAATCAGTATTGATGAAGAATGAAGTCAGTTCAAGGGTCTTCATCCAGTGATGGTCCTTTGTTTTATACCCTCACCCCTGGTCGGAAAGTGCTAATAATAATAATAATTCCAAAACTCTGAGTAGTGGGGCACCTGGGTGGCTCAGTGGTTGAGTATTTGCCTTTGGTTCAGGTTGTGATCCTGGGGTCCTGGGATCAAGTCCTGCATCAGGCTCTCCACAGAAAGCCTGCTTCTCCCTCTGCCTGTGTCTCTGCCTCTCTGTGTCTCTCATGAATAAATAAATAAAATCTTAAAAAAAAATAGCTTTAAAAAAACTGAGTAGATAACAAACCTCTCTAAATTGCTATTATATTTATAGAATATGATATATGTATGTATCATATCATATCTGATTAATTCTATGGATAAAATTAATAGCTCATTGTTCACCTACTCTCTTTATTCAAAATTCTGACATGGGTTTTAAGAAATGAAATTGAGGCCCCACGTGATATGCCCAAGGTCATACAGGTAGAAAAGAGCAGAGCCAGATTATAAAATTAGATTTACCCAATTCCAAAGCTCATATTGTTTTCACTCTTTCAAGCTGACTTGGCTTCAAATCACTTGACTTTTCCTGACCTCAAAATCCCCCACTCACCAGCTCAAGTTGATTCCTTTATTTTCACTATCCTGCTAGCTCTGAATTGTTTCTAGGCTTCCCATCACGGTGATAGGAATGCCACCCACCTATGCTGTGCTGACCTCCGTCTGGTCCTCGTCAATGTGATTTTACCTTCATCATCTCTTCAGGGCACTTGCCCTTTCTTTGCCACCTTCCAACACCATATGGTACATTCTTATGCCACATGGCTTCCATACATCCTGCCTCCTTCTGCTCACCATTCTCTTAATCCCTTTTATATACACTTTGACAAGTTTTCCCTGCTCTTAGATTTCTGATCTCTACTTTCATCCCAGGTTTCACTGCCATGCCCTGTTCTTTCTCATTTCATGGCAGTCTATATAGTTATGACTGCAACATATGTCTATAATTCCTTCATAGTATTGGGAACATCCATCACTCTGCTGACACCACATAAATTCTGTGCATACGTTACAGATTTTAGCGGAAGGGAGGACACTTGCATCCAAACTGAGCTGACATTATTTCACAAGTTGATGTGGGGGCCCACCTGCCCTCTAAAAGTAGCATCATATGAACATACAAATAATCTTGAGACAAAAGATTTTTATTGAATTTATTAGGATTAAATTACATATATATATATACACAAATTAAATCATATATACAAAACACATATGCTACTAATTTTTGTTTCCAAATTCTAGTATACACTTAAAAGTTCTGAAATATTTAAATGAATAACGAACATCCATATGTCCAACATCTAAATTCAATAATTGTTCATTTTTGCCACACTTGCTTAATGTAGTTGTGTGTGAATATTTCTTTTTTTAAAAAAATGAACTATGTGAAGGACATTAAGGTGCTCCAGTAGGTATCTCCTAAGAATGAGGACATTTTCATGTATAGCCACAGTATGTCATTATTATACCCAAGAAACTAACAATTACATAGTATCATCAAAATAGTTGTCCATAATTAAATTTCCCCTGGTTGTTCCTAAAATGTATTTTATGGCTTTAAGAAAAAAAATCCAGGCTCAACGAAGTTTTAAATAGCACGTTTGGGTATTTTGTTTTCATTTACAATAGTCCTGCTGCCTATTTTTTATGCCCATGCACAACCAAATTGGGCTTATTCTCTTATAGAATGTGTTACATTCTGGATTTGTCTGAATATTTTCTTGTGCTCTCACTTATTTTTCTTCCCCTTCCTTCCTTCCTTCCTTCCTTCCCTTCCTCCTTCCTTCCTTCCTTCCTTCCTTCCTTCCTTCCTTCCTTCCTTCCTTCCTCCTTCCCTCCCTCCCTTCCTCATTCTGTCCCTCTTTCCCTCTCTCTCTCCCTCTATTTCTTCCTTTCCTATAAATTATAAGCTATGTTTAAAATATTGATTACATTCTGGTTAAACATGCTTAAGACAATGATTCATAGATGGTGATGTGTACCTCAAATTGCCTCACATCAGGGGGCACATAATATCAGGTTTGTCCCACATTTGAAAACTTGGTTAGGGTGGAGAAAGCCAGATGTCTCCATTGTAAAGGTACATTTTTTTTTCCCATTGCAATTGGCAAGTAGTCTGCGGACTGACACTTTGGCAGAGTGTGAATTATCTATTCCCTTGATTGCTTTTCCCATAATGATTTCAGCATCCACTGAAGATCCTTGCTTGAATTAATTATTGTATTGGGAGTTACAAAATGTTGATTTTTCTAATTCTATCATTCCTTCTAGCTAGAATTATTTCCTGGCATTCTTCTATAAAGGAAAACTTCCTCTCATCAACTGGAATGAACTTCATTTCCTCTGAAAAAGGCATAATAAATACTTATTCTTTCCCTTTTATTACCAGATTTTCAAAATTAGGGATTGTTGTAATCATCATCTCCAATGGAGGTAAATGAGCCCCCTCCCCCCCTTTCTTTTATTTTAGACTCATGGATTTTTATTTGTGCTATTATTTATAATTATTAAAGTCAAAATTCTTATTCATGAATAAATTATCCCAAATTTGGCCAGTGGGAGCCCCTTTTGTTTCTGTTTCTGTTTCCTTTTGACACACCTGCATTAGAATGGAACATTTCTTTGTTTTCTGGCACACCAAGGATCCCCTTTTGCTTTTCTTCCCAGGATCATTTTAACAAGGAAATTTACCAAGTTTTTATGTAAAGATGAAAAAAAGAACACTGTGCCCATAATTTGGAGCAAAGCATTCTAAAAATATGCTTAATGTAATGCAAATACATTAATTCCAGAAATTAGGTCTAACTATCTGAAGAAAGATGTTCAGAGTCATAGCCTACCTGGTGTTTCATTCCATATGTGAGAAACAAACCCACAAAAGAGACAGAAAACTGACATGACCCCCAGACCATACGCCACGATGTACTGGTAAGTACAAATGATCAGAGCAAAAAGTAGAGAAACATTAGCAGCACCACAAATAAAAACGCTCAAATTACAAAAACATAACAAATGTCATCCTGATGTATTTATAAAATAGGCTACAAAAGTGATAAAAATAAAAGAAAGTTTTTAATTTACCAAAATGCTATAATTTAATATTTAAAGGAAACAGTAGTAGCGCTAGTTTAATATGATTTGTTAGTAGCCGACACCATCAGGAATACTATAAAAATCTAACATGCTGAACTAGGGTGAGATAGAATTCTAAAATATCTGATACATATAATACGGTACCAGTGCATTAAACACAGTATTCTCTGCAACTAAACAGCAATAGTTAGATTTCCAGAATTTGTCACAAATGTCAGAGACTAAAATAACTGTAGACAATTTATTAAGTCCAGAGCTTGTATATATGCACACTCACTCACAAGATAGAAGAGTATCAAGAAGAATCCTGATAACATTCGAGTCTGTTTATCATAATGGGGCTTCCACATAAAAAGGCCTTTCAAAAGAGCACTGGCATCCTACAAAGGTTAAGTGAACTGCAGGAATTTATAACAAAAACATTTAGACATTCCCGGAACAAAATAAAGTTAATGGATCGCTCATGTAGCTGGAATTCAGAGAAGTAGAGCTCAGACAACTCTAAACAGATGTTAATAAGGACAACGCAAAATAGGAAATGTGCCAGCTTATTTTTCAGGGACAAACAGTGATATTTTGATCAGCTAACACCATAGTTTCTTGTGAAATACATTAATAGATTAAAATTGTGCTACTTTTTCTTCTTGCCTCTAAAATAAGATAGTATTGACCACATTTCCATATATGTATGTATAGATTTATTCATCCTCTTATGCACATATAGATCGTCCCACACCAATATTTGAATGGGTATCAGGAAAACCCATTGGCCACTCGTCATCTTCTCTAAAACAGCAACTACTTCTGCCAGAGGTAGTCCCTTGGGAGTTTTAGGACTGTCCATTCCACATCGAGAGGGAAGGAGACTTATAGGTATTTAGCTGAGCGTATACTTCTTTCCCAGCATCGAGGTTTTACCATTAAGTTAAGAACTATTTTTCACATAAGGCACTCAAGATGCATCGCTAGCTACTGTCCTCCTTCCACTGTGTTTGAGACAGGGAAAAAAAAAATCCCCACTCTTTTTTCTATGCTAATGGTTTTTAAATTGAGGATGAGGGGTGTCAAAACCCCTTTGAATACCTGATGAAAACTATGGACTCCTTGGAAAAATGCACAAATGCTTCACAGGCGATTTGGGTTTGTTTATTTATTTATTTATTTATTTATTTATTTATTTATTTATTTATGGTTTAAAAATAGTTTTAATGTAAGTATATTTGGCAATAGCTGTATCTAAAAAGAAAATTCGCTAAAATTAAGGGACTAAACCCCAAGCCCCAAATGTTGGCTTCCTTACGTAGTTTTGCAAACAGGGGTTTATGTATACTTTCCCTTTAAATTTTACTGCTTTTATAAGAGAATGCGTATTTCACAACATTATTCTAATCAAGGTTGTAATTTTTGTAACAAATAAAAATCTTTGTGAGACAAAGAAACAAAACCTCACATTCTCTGAAAAAAAGTCTTAAAATGGTAAGGAAACATTCTAGATTTGTACAAGGAAATGTTTGTACAGCTAATAAAAACAGCCTAGTAATATTAACTTACATGTTATTGGTGAAAAATCTACACGTACTACCACATGGCAAGAGAATGATTATGACCCCTTCTTTTAAATCAAATGAAAATGGTTTATTTATTTTTTGAATTTTTATTTAAATTTAATTAACATATAATGCATTATTAGTCTCAGAGCTAGAGGTCAGTAGTGATTCATCGGTCTTACATAGCACCCAGTGCTCATCACATCGCCCAGTTACCCCGTCCCCCCACCCCCCTCCCCTCTTCCTCTATGATCCTGTTTTGTTTCTTTAATTCCACGTATGAGTTAAATCACATGATAGTTGTCTTTCTCTGATTTATTTTGCTTAGCAAAATATTCCATCCACATCATTGCAAATGGCAAAATTTCTTTCTTTCTTTCTTTCTTTCTTTCTTTCTTTCTTTCTTTCTTTCTTTCTTTCTTTTTTCTTTCTTTCTTTCTTTCTTTCTTTCTTTCTTCTTTCTTTTCTTTCTTTCTTTCTTTCTTTCTTTCTTTCTTTCTTTCTTTCTTTCTTTCTTTCTTTCTTTCTTTCTTTCTCTTTCTTTTTTATGACTGATAGACCACATCTTCTTTATCCACTCATCTGTTGATGAACATCTGGGCACTTTCCATAGTTTGGCTATCCTGGACATTGCTGCTATAAACATTGGGGTGCAGGTACCCCTTCGGATCACTATCTTTGGGGTAAATATCCAGTAGTGTAATTGCTGGGTTGTACTAGCTCTCTTTTTAGAACTTTTTGAGGAAACTTTATACTGTTTTCCAGATTGACTGCACCAGCTTGCATTCTTGTGGAGCATTTATTGATCCTCTGAATCCCGTCCTTGAACAGTTATGGATTCCATGAACATGGAGAAGAAAGCCTACACTCACTCAGCCAAGGCTGATGTGAATAAACAAGAAGCCCAGCATGACTTGCCACTCAACCTTTCACCAAAAGAGGTTTGTTTTTGTGTGACCGTGATATATTATCAATAAAATTCTTACCTCAGCTGTTCGAAAATTTACAAAGAGAACAATGATAAGTCAATGATGAAAACTGTGGCAATTCTAGACATTTCCACACAGCTTCCAAAATAGTGTGATTATCATTGGGTTAGGAAAAACAACTGGTAATAAGAATTTCAGACTGGAACAGACAGTGACATAAACCAGATTTCTTATAGGCCACATTTCTCACACCATGCTAATTAGTAACTGGTTGGAAGTAGCTATTGATGATAGTGTAAGATCTTAGTTGCTTCCCGAGGGGTTTTTAATTTTACTGGAAATTCATGAAAACATTATTTTGTGCAACTGCTGATACTACAGTTTTAAATTAACAAAATTTTATTGGACATTTATGAAATTTCATGATTTCCATCTGTGCTTAATAGTTCTCTCTCCTCTAGAGTTAAAATAATTGACACTTAATTTTGTTTCTGGTTTGGGCATTCATTTATTTTTAATCCCAGGTGATTTTTAATGAATCGGTTTTGTTGTGTTTGAACACTTGTAAGCAGTCAATAAAGAACTCTTGTCACTGAGTCTTCTTTCCCAAGGCTCTTGGCTAATAAAGATTCCTTCATAATGTTCTTTACCATGATCTTCAAGATACTCTTACCTAAGTTATTACTAACCTAAATTATTAATAACGTTATTGCTTATGATAACCTTTCTCAGACCTCTACCATTTCCGGCAGGGCCCTGCATCCATACCTCTTACCATACTGTGCCAGTTGCCTGGGATGCCCTGTCCTGCTCCTCTATCTAATGGAAGCTATTTTTTCTTCGAAGCTTAGTTTAACTTGTCTCTCCATGGAGAAGTCTTTTTCCACATCTCTAGGCAAATACAATTTCTTCTCTCATTTATTGCTGTAGTTCTTTATTGTAAGGACAAGGAAATACTGCATATCTTAGAAGTATTTCTATCCCCTAGGAGACTAGAATATGTAATAAATAGAGCATAAGTTTTTAACTCAACTAAATCTAGATTTTAATATTGTCTATTTCTTAATAGTTACATGACAATGAACATTTACTTCTCTGAGCATCAAGATTCACATCTATTAAATGGAGGTCATCATACTTATTTCATAGGCTTGTTATGAAGTTTAAATAGATTGATGTATGTAACTGTCCTACCTGATTGGCAGTTTCAAATGTTCATTTTCTTTTCCTGCCACTCCCCATCCATTGTTCCAGAGATGTGTAACTCACCTCAACTCCTTCAAGTGACTGTAAGTGGCACATAAGCAAATGTTGTATCTGTGTTTTCTTCTATGCACAGGTCTTGGTATATGGCTGGTGTTTGAAAAATTATTGGAGACAGAGAGAGAGAGAGAGAGAAGAAAGAGAAAGAGAGAGAAAGGAAGGAAGGGAACTTTGCTTTGCTTGGCCTCTTTAAAACAAAACTCATATTTTCACAACTAAATAAATAGTGGAAATAAATGTGAAGGTTCTTTGTAAAATATGGAATATCCTGCTACTTTAATTTTCAGAAGGCTGCATACATAGTGATTTGGGGTTTAGGCTATAAAGCCAGACACCTAAAAGTTGACCTAAATAATTTATTAAATTAGCACTCTGTGCCTCAGGGAGTAATAATAGAACAGGTTCCATAAGATTTATTGAGGATTATGTGAGATAATACTTAGCATGGTGCCTAATATGTAAAGAGTTAATACAAAGTTAGCTAAAGGTGTTGACAGAGGTGGTGTTAAAGTCATAAAGGTAATATTTATTAAAAACAGTCAGAAGACAGCTGTTTTAATTTCTTAGAAGAATTGCTAGGGTATGGTTGTACAGATATAATAGGCTGGTTATTCTTTCAAATGTTTGTAGTATTTAATTTCATATGTGAGTGAAAGCTTTATGAAAAATGCTTAATGAGAATGTATTATCTTAATTGTAAGACTAGACAGGTTTTAGAGTACAACATTTTCTTATCTTTGGGAAGTTCTTTCAGTTGAGGGAGAAAGATGTATAAAACTTCCTGTGTACCAAGGGTTATGGGTGGTATGGCAAAAGCATGTAGGGGCTATGGAGGGGACACAATGGAAGGAATGGTTGATTCTTCCTGAAGAGTTAAAGAGAAGGGTAAGGACATTTTTCATAGAAGAGATGATATTTCAATGAAATTTTAAAGTGCTCTTGCCATTCAATTTGATTTTATACTGGGGTTAAGTAACAGCCACTAGTGGCCAAAGAAATGGAAACAGAGAGATTATTAGTTGTTAACTGCAGAAGGAGAATTTCTCTACTCTGTAAGACAGGATGGGAACCAGAAGTTAAAGTTGAGGAAAATAATATTTAAAAAAAATTTTTTTTTTATTATTTATTTATGATAGGCACACAGAGAGAGAGAGAGAGGCAGAGACACAGGCAGAGGGAGAAGCAGGCTCCATGCACCGGGAGCCCGACGTGGGATTCGATCCTGGGTCTCCAGGATCGCGCCCTGGGCCAAAGGCAGGCGCTAAACCGCTGCGCCACCCAGGGATCCCGGAAAATAATATTTTAAAATATTTCCAAACTTGTAGAAGGACCAGACATGAGCTAGCACTTTCATAGATTCCTTTTTTATCTTTTTAGTATGATAACTTCAAGGAGAAGTAAAGGCAAAGAAGAATATCAACTGAGTAGCATTTTAAATACAATCTCCTGTTTTTAAAAGAACGACATGTTTTCTCCATTTTAAAAAAACTTTTTCATTTAAAACAATGGAAAGAAAGTAATGAAGACAAAAAAGGGAGGGAAAGGAGAAAATTTTATCATCAGTGAAGCAAAGGGGTATCCATAATCTGACATTACAAAATATGAGGAATATTTGCCAAGTACTGTAAAACTTGGACCAAAGAAAGAAAGTATCAAAAGTTAATATACTCCCCTGTATTTTAGACAGAAAGAGACTTCTTAAAAATAAGAGTCTAAATTCTTAAAAGATCATGCATTAAACCTTTGATTAAAGCAATGAAATGGAGAGCTGTAGGATGTCATAGAAAAAGAGGAGTATGTCCCTACAATGATCAACTTCATAGAACAGGGTATTAAGAGATGCAGGATTAAAGCACAAATCATACCAATATGTCTTTTTTATGATGGATTTTATGACATCTTAGTCAAAAATATCTGTTAGAGGTATAATAAAGGAGAGAGGGAGAGCAATGAAAACCAAATTATAAACTCAGAGAGCACATTACCTAAGGAGCTTCACTATGGTTCACTCTGAATTCCTGAGTGGCAAAAACTGAAGGAGATAGGCATCCAGGATAAAGTAATAACAAATGCAAAGACAGGATGTTGAAATACACAAACTTGATTTAAGTTTGGGTACCAGCTAAGCTGAAACAATTTAATTATCCTCTGTCTTTCATTGGCAAGAAACTGTTCAGAGTTGAATACTCATTCAAAGATAAGTGGTAAGTGAGAGGAAACAAAGAGGGAAGGGTACGGTATGAAGAAAAACAATTTTTTTGAAATTTTGGTTAGATTCTTTCTAACAAAACTTCAAAATTAAAAGAGAAAGAAAGAAAAGAAGGAAGGATACAATGGAGGGAGGGAAGGAGAAAGAGAAAAAAGGAATATTAGTAGTAGGACTCAGAAAGAACTGATAGATTTCAGGAAAGACATTGAAATAATAATACGTTTTAAAGGAACAGCAGTACTGATTTAAAAATAAATACCTAAAGGAGAGGAAGAAGGAAATAAAAATATGAAATTAAAAATTATAAAAAGAATTAAGGTGAATATAGTAGACATGATAGAGATGGTGGATATAGATATATAGATATGATAGGTAAGGTGACCAAAGAAATCACATTTCTGGAACAGAAGAAATAGATGCTATATAAATAGATATAATAGAAGAAAACTTTTCTGAAGTAAACATTTGAATTTATAACTTGAAATACATAGTGGTGATGCATTAATTAAACAGAAATTTCTAAATTTCAAGGACAAATGAATAAATATGTTAATAGAAACATTAAGAAAAAGCAGAGCACTTACAGGCAAGACAAGAAATCACAAATTCCTACAAATTCATTGCCAGAAGATAGTGGAACAATGTCTATGAAGATATAAGCAAAATTGTGACTGAGAATTTTAGGACTAACAACATTCCCTTTCAGAAAATCAACAGACTAATGTTCTCAAGTATACGAAAGCTCAGGGAATCATCGCACCTATCAGCCGTATTGAAAAATTACTCCAGGATGAAATTCAGCCAACCAAATGATGTATCAAAATAAATAAAAAGCTGAGTTAAGGCGACTCCCTGGTGAAAATATTGTTTGGTTTTTTTCATGGTGAAAATATTGTTGATGAACACTAAAACATATTAAATCCAGAACTAAGACTAAGCAACTATGGTTTTAGGATTATCGTACAAAATGAAAATGATAAGAAAAACCCATATCTAATCATTTCACCAACTATAGCAGAAATAAGTAAATATTATTGACAGTTGAAAAAATAATTAGGGTCGCCTGGGTGGCTCAGGGGTTAAGCGTTTACCTTTGGCCCAGGGCGTGATCCTGGAGTCCCCAGATCAAGTCCCGCATCTGGCTCCCCGCATGGAGCCTGCTTCTCCCTCTGCCTGTATCTCTGCCTTCTCTCTGTGTCTCTCATGAATACATAAATAAAAATTTTAAAAAAGATGCTTCTTTAAAAAAAAGAAAGGAAAAAATAATTAAAATAATGATGTTTTACTTAATATTTTTGACTACAAAAATAACTCCTTAATTATTATGTTATGTATGTATGAAATATATATATATGCAGATGTATGCATACAAAGGATCTAGAATAGGTATACTCTGGATAATTTGCATTTCCACATAAATTTTAGAATCAACTTGTCAATTTCTACTAGAAAACTTGCTGGGTTTTTATTAGGACTGCTTTAAAACTATAAGTGAATTGAGGAGAATTAACGTCTTAAATATACTGTCTTCTAAGCCATCAGCATGGCATATCTCTCCAGTGTTTCAGGTCTTATATAATATCAGAAGAGACACTTCTTTTTTCACTTCTTTGTACTCTACCTCCACCAACACGGTTTCTTGCACACACAGTGGGTGCTCAGGAAATATTTATTTATGTAAGCAATGTCCCCCAAAGCCAAACATTTATTCAGTAAAAAGTACCTAGATGTAGAGATGAGGTTAATATGCCAAAGCTACAAGTAAATAAATTGTTCTAAGATCAATTTAAATTTTTTTAAAGATTTATTTATTTATTTGAGAGAGAGAGCATGCACAAGGGGAGAGGGGCAGAGGGAGAGAATCTTCAAGCAGACTTCCCACCCAAATGTAGAGCCCAGCACAGTGCTCGATCTCACAACTCTGAGATCATGACCCAGAGATTATGACCTGAGCTGAAACCAAGAGTCAGACACTTAACTGACTGAGCCATCCAGGTGCCCCAATATCAATTTAAAATTTTAAACCCCATTGCTTTTGAACAAAGCTTGAAAGACCAATATAATTTATTTACCCAGCAAAACTCCCTACTGGAATCCCATACTTTGTCTCTACTACATGCATAATTATCCCTGAATTAGTATTTGTTGAATGGATAACCTCTTACACTTTACCTACAATGTTGTGTCATGAAAGTCTGTTTTCAAGGAGGAAGCAAATTTACTCTAAATGGTTGTTTGAACCTCACATGAAACACTATATTACAAATATTTCAAGAAGAGTGTTGTTAGTATGTTAATCAAATTAATATAACATCTTAACCCAGAAGCCCTGACTGTGAAGATCTGAGAAGTTCATGAAACTGTGGTTGAGCCATAGAAAACTGATAGCTATATAATTAACCTGGGTCTTTGAAGAGAATGGATTGGAAAAGGGAGAAGAGAAAAACCCAAGGCGTTTGAGAGGTAGGTAATGGAAGAGTATGAGTGAATGATAATGAGCATTTGTTGTTATAAAATAAATGCATTTGGGAACCACTGAGTTTATAGAACTCTTGGGAGATTCTTCTATGTATGGCACGATAAAGTGATTAGGACTTTAACAACAGGACACTGTCCTGATTTATCGCCAGCTGGTATGCTTTTCTGAAATGCCTAACTAGCATTAAGAACATAAGCTTTTATGTTGGGACAGAGCATCTCTCCACAGGCATAAGTGCATCGAACCTCAGCCTCACATGCTTGAAACTTTAACCCACCGAGTTAATTGTCCCTGATTAAATTATTAATAATGTTACAACAATATAATTGTTGTTGAAGTCATTGTTTATTATAGAAAAAATGAGCAAGCAACATCAGCATTTCACGAATAATGAGTATTTCACTCACTCAATAGAGGCAAGAAGGTTCAACAGATCTGCTGGACTGATCTGGTGTGAAATAATTGCATTGATGACTTTCTTCAGGTTGTCATCACCAAATATCGCCTGGCAATTATTTTGAACAGCTGGCTGCTGTTATTGTGCATCTATTTATAAAGCTGTCCTCTTCAACAAGAGCTGGGGTCTTATAAGCATCTGTCTGCAGCCAGTTTTTGTCTCTCATGGAAAGATGATTTTCTGCAGACCTTACTCTTGACAGCCTTCCCCCTTAGCACCACCATTATTCAACATCCTTTTCTGGATCTTCTTTATTTATACATTGTTTCTATTAACAGATCTGTCCCATGCAACCAAAATGAAAACAACCCTGAATTAATTAAGCCCTGACTGGCTTCTATCATATCGTAAAACAAATGAGATTATGTCTTCTCCCTGGTTTACAAAGTCTATTTCTGAATGCGTATAGAATCACAGCGATGGTTCTTCTTCCACTGCTGATTTCCTCCTGTAGAACTTCATGATTTTACGTTATACTTTATAGGTGCAATTAAATGAAAATAAATAATGGAAGCCATAGAAAAGCTGCTTCAAATTAAAGAATAACATTTCTGTTATTCATCTTCAAAAAAGATACTATTTAGGTGTGGATCCTTCGAAAACTTAAATGAATAATAGGAGATGACAGTTTAGTGGTGGCATGTTTTCTCAGAGGACTCTCCAGCATCTGTTCCAGGTATGGTCATTTGCTATTCCTATTTGAGAGGTGAAGCTAGGGAAAGAAATATCCCATGCAAAACGTGCAGGAATGGGGAATACCCTATGAGGACTGTCCAACAGAAACTTCTGAAATGGCATAAATGTTCTATATTTGCCACTAGCCATATGTGGCGATTGAGTACCTGAAATATAACAAGTATAACTGAAGAACCAATTTTTTAACTTAATTTTATTTAAATTTAGAAAGCCACACATGCCTAGTGGCAACCATTATTATCAGCTCTATGGAATAAGCTCCAATCTCAGGAACAATTATAAATCATAATTTTACTTGTGTAATTTGTAAGAAAGCCAAATATATAAATATGTGTATTTATATTTTATATGAAAATATCATTGGAGATGCTTGGTTTTTACTTACAATAAAGTATGTTCCTGTCATACCTAGTCTTTTCTGCACTATTATTTAATTCATACTTTTATAGGTTTCATTAATGTTAGTCACAGAATTTGGAGGTCAAATGAAACCCATTGAAAGAAATAGCTTAGTCTCATTCCATATTAAGTTAAATGATTTCAAAGAATTCTGAAATGACTTCCCTAAGGTCACCTGGCCAGAAGTGACATTAAAACTAACATGTTTCCTTCTAGGTAATATTGTCTTATCGTGGCAAAATATATAGAACATAAAATTTTGCATTTTAATCATTTTTAAGTATAAAATTCAGTCAAAATAAGTACATTTATAGTGGTGCACAACCACCACCATTATCCATTTCCAGAATTTTGAATTTTATGGGTTGTGGAGGTTGGAGGAGAGATCTCCAAAAAAAAAAAAAAATTACCTACTTAAAAATTTTACCTAGTACAATAGGCAAATTCATAGAAACTGGAAGTAGATTTGAAGTAACTGGGGGCTGATGGGAGAGGGAAATGGGTAAACTAACTTTTGAACTTCTCTCAAATATTCATTTCTTGCCAGGGCTGAATTGTCCAAAGGCTATAATTTAAACAATGAAATACTCTTTGTTTTGGTATTTTAAATATTTCATTTTTAGTGGTATATACTACCTCTAGTACTAATAAGGTAATGTAATTCTGGTTCATGAATATTTCATACAGGGCCAGACACTACCTAAAGTATTTTGCTTATACTACCTCATTAAGTCTTCACAATGAGATTTTGAGGTAGATTTCTTTTAAATTTCTATTGTACAGATGAGAAAACTGAAGTACGGTAAGGCTCAGTAATTTGTCACAAACCTTGGGAGCAGCAGCATAGTTACATAACTAAGTGGGGACTATATGTTGATGATTACTCTTACTTATAGCAATCCTTCAGATGGGCAGTCACATTCTCCCCTAATCTGGTGTCAGCCTTCCCTACCCAGCTCTGTCACCTGCTGCTAAGCAACACGGACATGGACATTGAACAGGCAGGTTAGCACTTCATTCCTCAAGATATCTCCTGGACGTTCCAGCCTTTGTTCTCCTGTGCTTCCTCCCTTCCCATTCACTCATCAGGCAGCTCTAATATGCTTCCGCCCTTGTCCTCCACTGACTCTGCTCTCCTCAAGGTACAAATAAATGCCATGTTGATAAACTCAATGAACACTTTCTATCCACTCCTTAGTTGCTCCTCCACATGGACCCAGTTGTGTTTCTTCCCTTATATCTCAAGTAGTTGACCTGTTTTTTTGTGATAGCATTAACTTCTATTTTTCTTTACTCCTATTTTTGGCTTCTCTTTGGAAACATTGTTTACTGTTTCTTCCCTCTCTATTCAACTCTTCAATATTGCAGTATCGCGGGGCCTTTCCTCCCTCTTCCTCCACCCCTCTGGTGATCTCAGCCGTTCCCACTGCTTTAGACACCAGCTTATGCTCCTGTTTCCCAGATTTAAACCTTTAAGCCAGGTTTTCTTTGATCTTCTACGTACAATTCTGTACCTGGTATTTCTAGTTGGTAGTTTCCCATACATCACAAACTTAACAGATTAAAAATAATTTGAAGGATTCCTCTCAATCAAATTTTGCCCTGGTATTTCCCAGCATAGTATTTGGTGACATCTAAAAGGATTCCTGACTAAAAGATATTAGAACTGGTCTTTCTTTTCCATATCCATCTCAAATTGTGGCAATTACACTCCCAAATATAGCCCCAGATCATTCTTATTTTCTCTACCCTGGTCTAAATCACAATCAAACTTTTCCTGGAACTATGTCAACATCTGAAGTGGGGTTTTTCAGGCCTTATTTTGTTCCTCTAAAACTATCCTCTATAAAGATATCATACTGATAGTTTAAAAATATATGACTTATATAATTATCCTTGATTAAAACTTTTAAATGGCATCCTGTTACACTTAAAATGAAGTCATGTCTTCTATTTTTTAATAAAGATTTTATTTATTTATTCATGAGAGCCACAGAGAGAGGCAGAGACACAGGCAGAGAGAGAAGCAGGCTCCATGCAGGGAGCCTGGTGTGGGACTTGATCCTCCTAGGGCAGTAGGGAGGCACTCAACCACTGAGTCATCCAGGTGTTCCTGAAGTCAGATCTATCCTATCATGTACCACTCCTTGCCTCACTCATGGTGGCCCAGTCACTCTGGCCTTCTTTTCTGTTTTTCCTTCTGAGGGAGTTCCCATTTGGGACACTTGCACATGCTGTTTCCAGGACTTGATGTTTTTCCCCTGGTTCTTCACAGGGTTAGCTCCTTTTCCTCCTTAGATCTTATATTAGATATCCTCTTCTTGGAAAAACCTTCCCTGAACATGCTAACAGGGCAATACTCTTGTTATCTATCAGAATACACTATGGTTTTGTTCATAGATTTTCATATTTTCTAATTATTTATCTATTTTATTTTCTGTAAATGATAAACTTCAGAGAAGGCAGACACAGTGTTTTGCTTCCTCCTCTGCTCTAGACCAAGCACCTAGGACAGCACATGGTACAGAGAAGTTCCTCAAGAATCATTTGTTGAGGGATCCCTGGCTGGCGCAGCGGTTTGGCGCCTGCCTTTGGCCCAGGGCGTGATCCTGGAGACCCGGGATCGAATCCCACATCGGGCTCCCGGCATGGAGCCTGCTTCTCCCTCTGCCTGTGTCTCTGCCTCTCTCTCTCTGTGTGACTATCATAAATAAATAAAAATTAAAAAAAAAAGAATCATTTGTTGAATAAATAATTGGATAAATGAAATGCCACATAAAATAGTAGAGATTGTTCAGGCATTAAAATTTGAGTACCACTGTACTACTCATTAGCGATGAATTTTCACAAAGGGTGGGGCGGGAGAGTCTATGAATAGTAATATCAAACCCATAGGATCATTTTGCCCCTTGTAGCCTTCAGAGTGCTTGCACAATAAATGCACACGAAGTATGCATAACAGAAATACACGGAATAATCTTTGGAAGAGTGTCTGGACCTGCCTTTAGATGTGGCATTGAATAATTTATGTACAAGGCTGGAGAGGCCATTTATTTAAGCATATATCTCATTAAAGTCCTATTTAGAAGAGGACTTTCAACCTTTCCTCTAGCTGGATGATAGTTAAAGTGCATGGATCTGCCTCCTATCAATATCTCAGAATATCTGAACTCTAGATTCTTCCCAAGGATTACCACTTTAAACTCAGCTATAGTCCAACCCACCCCCCTCCTTCTGAAAAATATGCTGCCTGGAAGAATGACTCAGGCTGCCTTGTTCCTCGCTCTTTCCCAGCACTTACCATAGAACCTGATACAGAGTAGGTACAAAATAGTACTAAAAAATTGTTGGATGAATGCTGCTTGAATCTTATAAGAACCCATTTATTGGGACAATATAATGGAAAGTGGACTAAATGATATAACTTTTATTTATTTTTCCAGACTCTGAAGTCCTGATATTTTAGATATTTCTACAGTGATTGGATCTATACATTATTTTCTTAAGTCAGGTCATCAAAGTGCTATAAGCCTAAAATATATTGTGTTCACTTTCTTTTAATGAATGGTGTTGAAATTATGTTACCAGATTATACAGTATGACCTGGCAATATTATTTATTCATATTTAATTGAATTGTGCACCGAATTTCTGATTTGATGAGACATTTTCTCTCTTCTCTTAGAAGAAAGATGTTGGATCTTTTTCATTTATAATTTCAGTTTGAACACACACCAAAATATAGAGTATTGTAAAAATGCAATTCACTGCATATAAGTTTATCTTAAAAATATATTCTAAATTCTTATTCTAAGATTCTGTGAGAGATTTATACTATGCTACAGAAGTATGACCTCCTACCTTTATGAATTTAAAGCTGATATATGCAAGGATATTTCAGAAGGTACATGAAACCATGCATAAATTGGTACACCTCCTGAATAAATTTATTACTAGTAAGTAATTTAAAATATTATTTTAATATTAAAACTAGCACATATAGTTTATAGAGGAGAATGCAAAATTCACATGAATTTTTAAGATAAAATACGGAGACTTCAAAGAAATTCCATGCCTAGAGAAAGCAGCTCTGAGCTATGCTTCTGGGACCACCAGGAGTGCACATTCTCCTTCTCTGAAGTCAGGAATTCTTTGGTGGAAAAGTTTGAGATTCATTGAACCAGTTTTGAAAAATGAGTCATCTCAGAACTAAAAAGGGGGTCCATCTAAAGAGAGAGAACTAAAGGAAGCCTTTAGAAAGGGGAAAAGCCCAGAATTCTTCAAGGAAGTAGGTATGACGAAAACCTTAAGTGAAGATGAGAGAAATGAGAAAGCCTAGGAAACCATAACCAATCCCAGGAGCCCCTTCCAATAGCTCAGAGAGATGAATTTCTAAAAACAGAATAGACCTTGTTATGAAAGAATTATCTTTGTTAGGTTTGGAATCTCTCTCCCGCCCAGATGTAAGATTCTCCAGGCCAGGAACTGGAACATAGGGTCTTCCCTGGACACTGTGTGAAATGGGACTGAAAACGCAAGCTGAGTGAGAAGCCCATACCAAGAACTTGATGGTCCCACCATGAAGAGAAGTGTTAGGAATGACAATTATGGCAGACGGTGAAATGCCCTTTCTGAACAGGAGACAGGGCAGTTGGCACACTTCCTCCAGTTGTCAGCTCCTTTAGGGGCTGCCTCAACAATAGAGAGCTGCCTCATCTAAAGTCACAGCCTTCTCAGAGGAAGCATGAGTTTGCAAACTGGGCAGGGCAAGGGTAATTCCCAGCATTTGGACCCAACAAGAGACAATTCTGATGGGCAATGGTCCCACCAGAATTCTGAGTTGGTGGAAGCTTTGCTGAACTGCACGAGGTTCAGTTTCTCCTTCAGCCTACCCCTGTCTCCTCCCCCTTCCTTTAACAGGTGTTAATCCCTGCTAAACTCTGTCTCAGCCTGTGCTCCGAAGAACCCATGTGGGACAGCACCACATCCTAGTAGGGCCAGGAGCAGTGCCTGGAATTGGGGTGAAGATCCATCAGCATGCAGCTGGAAGGTGGTGAATGAAAATAGGCTGGGAACAGATGAAGAGGAAGGGACATGTGGGAAAGGGATCTCCTGGTAATTGCTGTGAATTTTAGCTAAATTCTGATTCATTTTTGTAGGTCAGCAAAAGTATGATGTATGGGGGTCTGGTTTATATGGCCAGAGTGGGAGGATAGACATAACTCCTCCTGGTCCCTTTAAGGCCTCCTTCCTAAGCAAGATAAGACCAGGGGTTCAAAAGTTTTAGTCACATACTGTATTCTGGGAGGAAGGATTCCTTGACTAGAATTTCAGCATCATATTTTCCATTTCACCTGCTCTGGAGTTAGCCTTTATACTAATGGGAATCCAGTATTCCCCTCACCGCATAGTCTCATTCTCCATCTAGTAGTTGTCAAGGCTGGAGGCGGGCCTGGGCAGTGAAGTGTGGGGCTTTGGTGAGCCAGGCATGGCGGGCAGTAGTAGAAGACAAGGTGGGTGCTTGGATAGACACGGTTGAAAGGTTGATGATTCTTCTGACCTTAAATGACCCTAAGTAGCATTCGTGCAGTATTTTGAGCAAGAGCAGATGGTCCGTATAGATAGGAGTAGAAACAGATGGTATCTCACTGTCAGATTTTCTCTCCTGAGACCTGGTGCCTGTCGTTGTATGCTTTATACTGCTCTTTGGCATGCTAAAGGGAGTTTTTAAGAACGCCTTGAATAGCCAGTGGCTCTCCCAGGATCTTGCTGGCCTTCTGCTAGGGACGGATGAGGTGGTTTGAATAAGGGATATGAGTGAAAGCCATAGTTACAATGCAAGGGTGAATTCCAGTGAAAGGAGTATAGTAAAGCAATAAGCAAATTCCCAGGTGGTGAGTTAAATAAACCCATGCTGTCATCTGTACAATATGTAGCAGTGACATGATCACAGGAAAGTGATTAAGTGACTCTGGGGCTCCACTCCCAGCAATTTCACCACTGTGGTACAACCTTGGGTAATTTACTTAGCCTCTCGATGTCTCCATTCCTCATTTGAAAAGTAAAGATATTAAAGAGGGCACTTGTTATGATGGGCACTGGGTATTATATGTAAGTGATGAATCACTGGATTCTACTCCTGAAACCAATATTGCACTGTATGTGAACTAAAATTAAAAAAAAATTAAATACGAGTTAGGAGAAAAGTAAAGGTAACATCATAGCACCTACCCTGCCCCTCCCTGTAGTTTTATGATGATCAAATGAGTTAATACATGCAAAATGCTTGCCAAGGATAAGTACTCAATAAATGTTAACTATTTTATTATGATTTATTCCATATGGCTCTTGGTTTGAAAGCAAAAATGCTGATAGGTGGAACCAGAGGTAAATGGTTTAACCACTGCCTTCTAGAATTGTGTCGTGACCCAGAGACATGTTCAGAGATGCTGTAGCTAAATAATGTGAATTCTGAAAACATCTTTAATCAGAGGAGGGGTGGGATTTGTTGATAGAATTCAGGCAAGGAATAAATTGTGCTCTGGGATAGTAGCCATTATCACCATAATAGACATAGGAGAGGTTGGCAATGAGCCATCAATCATGAAAAAGTACCATGGAGGTTGGAAATGGGCATAGAAGTTCTTCAAGCCTCTGAATAGGCCCTTGGCCTGAACATGTGTCACAAGTGTTGATATATTACAGAGCATCCTGGGGGACATCAGGTGACAGTATTGAGTGTCAATCTTCCCCATAGGGAGGAACAGCTGGTCACATCCATGAAAAGATGCTCTCCATCCCCCGTGTCTACCCTCGCTATTCCCTCTCACATTCCTCAGCCCCCAGGCCCTACCTTGGGTGCTTACATAAGTAACAGGCATAACTTTGTTTAGGCTTCGGCTTCTGTCTCTTGCCAGTTTTCTTCAATCCTTTGCAATTAATATTGGATGGCTAGAGAGTTGTCAGGGAGAGAAATTTCTTGGGGAAAGTGGTTGTTTTCATCTCCTTATGTTCTGGTGTATGTGATAGAACTTGATAATTGGTTTTGGCTGTTCAGTACATTCATTCATTCATCCACTTCCTATGATGAAATAGGAACAAGATATACAAATTAGAACAAAATGAAAAAGTGGCAGAATAGTAAAATGAAGCCCAGGGATAAACTTAATTTTAAAATGCATATGGTAAGGCCAAGAAAATTGAGTGGGCTGCAAATTCAGCCAAAAGGATGCTTTTAAAGCTTGACCATATGTTAAGATTGCACAGTACTTTTTATTTATTTTATTTTGCCTCACTTTTACAAAATTCCATTCTCGGTGATTGTGACATAATTGAACTGGTGTGGGGCCCAGGTGAAGCTTCCAGGTAAGGCTAATGTACAGCCAGAATTTCAAACCACTGTAATCAAAAAAGAAACAATTACTTGGTCAAAGAAATCACCAGGTTCCCCTCTTGAATCTTGATTTAGTGTTTTGCAAATCTATTTAACCAAACAATCCAGCTAATTCTAAAGTGATTCAGAAATGTGGAGATAGTTTTGGTTTTCAGAACTTACATTTTATTCACAGAATATGAATTAATTCACAGTATTTGAGTGTACAACATTAGTTCTCAGGAGTTATTTAACTTTTTTTGGTACTGAGGCATAAGAGAAATGTTTCGGAGGGTCCCCCCAGAAAGGAGATACTATAAGATTCATGAACAATATCCTCAAAAACATCCTTTCAAAAACAATGGTAAATGTGACACACATGCTTCTGATTTACCTCTCAGTGTAGGCAGAGGGCATAACAACAAAACACAATATAGTTTTCCTAAAAAAAAAAAAAAAAAAAAAAAAAAGCCTCTAAATATGAAAGACCAAAGCAATATGGTCTAAATTCACAGCTGTCTGGTTTCAAGCAGGCGTACATTTTTAAACAACTTGTTTGTTTTACTGATTATAAAAGTAGTACATGGATATTGAAGAAAACTTAGAAATGCTGGAAATACTTTTAAAAGAAAATTAAAATAATCTGTGCATCAGCTAGGACCTTTTTAAATTTTAAGTAATAGAAACTGATTCTATCTTAAGCTAAAAAAAAATTATTGGAAGACTATCAAGAACTCATAGAATCAACATGACCAGGCTAAAAATGGGTAGGAACAAGGGCTGATCCAGAGAGCTTTGAAAAAGGAAACAACACTCTATTTGTGGCTGAAACAGCCAGGCTAGATGGTGCTGCCCCACTGCAGGACACCAATGAGGTAGAGTTTCTCACACCAGGTTCTAATTCATAGGGCTGGTGTGAGGTCAGAGTTTTTATTTCTGAGAAGTTTCCAGGTGATGCTGACACCATTGGCCCACACAGACTTGGAAGAGCAAGATAGCAGATAGCACAGCCTCTTATACCATAAGTTGTAGAATGAATCCCAAAAGTCCCTTAGGCACTGGATCTCTTCAAGATTTAAATTTCAAAAAAAAAAAAAAGATTTAAATTTCCACCTCAGTAGGGCAGGTTCCACATCATATAAGCATATGGTTACCAGGGAGCAAGAAAAGAGAAAATAAGGCCCCTTGATTTGGGAGGATGGGGGGATTAAATAAGGGATACACCTCAAGTAGGAAAACAGCCCAGCCCAAAAGAACCCACAAATAAACACTACAACTTGTAATTCTAGGGTCTAGAGATGGTCATGGTCACTATCAACATTATAACATTCAGGGTTATTTCATTCACTTTATTTTTTTTTTCTTATGAGAGAAGAGTATCACAAAGTTTGAGATTATATTTTCTAATGATACATCTAAAATAAAGATTGCTCACTATCCATTTAATAATAATTTTGTATATTTTATTAATCAATAATTTTGATTCAGACTTCGAACCAGAATTTGTGTCTAACTGAATACCAGACCAAGATGTATCGAAGTACTATCTATAAAAAACGGCAATTTTTTTTCTAAAAAGAGCTCTGGGTTTCTCTCAAAACCTGAATATAAAATGGGGGAACGAAGTCCCATATTTTAATATTTGGAATATGTCTATGATAACTTTACCTGGAAATGTGCAAACCAGTTATTACCACTTGCACACTCCAGCCAAAAAATAAATTCCAATTATGTGCCTAGGAGATATTTTAAGCAAAGTGATTTCATGGTAAACCCTCTGGGATAACTTAGTTGTAAAATAAACCCATAAGTAACATGGGCAGACCTGCAATTTATAATTGTTTGATATAAGCCAGTTAATTGTCGAACATATGCCCAAAATGACTATTTGAGTCTTGAAATACTTTAGCTTGAGTAATTTGTTCTGATAGTAATCCAATAGTAGGACTATGTTGAGGCTACTCCAAATTCATGATAAATAAATTATGCTATTGGCTCAGAAAAAAAAAACTTATTGGGGGACTTACATTTAGTTATCCATAAGTAGTTTCAAATCATTAAGATACAAGTGAAATCAAAAAGTAAGTACAATTCCCAATGAGAAACAAACAGACAAACAAAAGCCATTTCTGATTATGGGAATAATAACGTATATATTAAAGGAATTATAGGACCTATTAATATGTGTTAGTAGGAACCCAGGGAATACACACGAGAGTGCATCTGGAGATTGTTGGACTGAGAGGTATAACACAGAGCTAGATAGGGAATAATTTATTGACATGTGAGCACTTACCCATTAGCTAGGAGTCCAATGTCCTGTGGTATGGCCAAGAATTCCAAAGTTGATTCTGATACATTATTGGGTTGGCTCTTTGAAGTTGGATTCAGTGTTGACTTATAGTTAGGAAGATGGAGCTATCTGAAGTGACCACGGAACTGAAAAGAAGTATGAAGATTCAGGACGGTGAGAATGTTAGAATGGATTTACATATGAGAATAGAGAACCTCATTACCACACATTCTATTATTGCAAATTGGCTAAACATATTTTAAAAGGTAAAATAAACCTAGTCTTTTTATTGTTTTTAAGACAAGGAGATGAGAGGAGGGTTGGAGGGAGAGAGAGAATCTTAAGCAGGTTCCATGCCCAGTGCAGAGCCCAATGGGGTGGGGATGGGGATGGGGAGCTTGATCTTTCATGACCTTGAGACCACAAATCAAGAGTGAGATCACCTGAACCACACAGGCTCCGTTAGGTTAGTCTTGATAAATATTTCATCTGTTTTCAGCTTCTTGAGTATTTTAGAAATATGTTTGACCCAACTCTTTTTTTTTTTTTATAGTAAAGACAATAAAAGAATCATGGCAGACATCCTCCTTGTTTTTGTTATTACGGAGAGAAACTTGTTGAGAATACATAAAAATGCATAAGAAAGTGACGTTCAAGAGCTAAGTAATGAAAGAAAGAGGTAGGAAAGATTTAAAAGCAAAAGTAAAATTTATGGAAAGCTTAGATTTTAGAAGGAAGGATCTGATGGGAAAGGAGGCTAGGAGTGACAGCGGTGCAAGGAAGTTGGATATCCTTTGTAGAACCCACTTAGTCCAAACTGAGGCCAAAATAGAGCAGGATATGTTGTATAGAGAAACTAAGAAGATATTTTTAACAAACCTCTTCAATAACAAAATAATCCTCAATAAATGAGTTGCAGCATTTGATGATACTTAAAGTGATATAACGGAGTAATTCTTAAAAATCTGCAAAGTATACAGAAAGCATTTAAATTTCAATATGGAAATTCAGTTATACAAAATGCCAGAATCATAATACATTTCCATGGAAAATTCAGAGAATTACTGTATCTCTATTTCTGGAAAGGGGAATGGCAGCCACTATTTCCGGTGTTTAAAATCATTCAGTCTCTCTCATTGTCCTCAAGATGAAATCTAAACTTACTAATAAATGTCATGAGCCCCTTAATAATCTGGTCCCTTCATTTCTCATTGTTTTTACAACTCTCCATCAAATCATTCTGTATTTCAGCCATGATGAGCTACTTTTAGTTCCTCAAATGAACCACAATCTCTTGCATTTTCACATTCTGTCTTTTCTGTCTGGAATATTTTTCTCATCATCTTTCCCCTTTGTGCAATTCTTCGTGTTTGTTCAGATCTCAGGAGAGTGATCCTACTTTCAGCCTTCCCTGATGCCTGCCTCCCCTTATTTAGAGGTCATTCTAAATCTTCTTCCAGAGATCCTCTACTTCCTACCTGGTAACACTCAGCATATCATACTTTAAGTGTATGCTTACTTGTCTGTATCCCCCACTGGACAGCAAACTCTGTAGGAACTGGACCCATGTTGAAACTCTCAATAGTTAATATGATCAGTATTGAATTATCGAGCACCTACTAATGTGACAAAGATTTTTCTAGAACCCGAAGATACAATAAGAACAAAGTCACAGCCTTTATTGTGCTTGTATTCTAAAAGAATAAATAAATAAGTGTATGCAAGAATTAATGAATGGACGTTTTGTAAGTATAAGATATATCGAAGACTAATCAACAAAAGCTTATTATTCAAGCACTTAAAATGTGTCCTATCATCTTCAAGGTGCTATGTATGGTGATGAGGATTTAAAAAAACAATCAAGGAGAATTTTCCAATTTGGTTGCACAAGAAAAAATTAAAATACAGGCAAATCACATGTTCTTCTAATTAAAAGTACAGCAAAATTTGTAAATGAAAGAAATCAGATTTTACTAATAGAGTTGGGGGCTGGACCTCCATGAAATTATTGAAACTTAAGTCAAATCATGGGGGGTAACTGGCTAGCATTTTGCTTCTCAGAGAGGAAGGGAGAAATGTTATCTTTACAAGTGCTGGAGCCAAGCCACAGAGAACTGAAACTGAGTATGACTTCAGGCAAGAAGAAATTGTTCCAGCCTGAAATCCCAGAAATAAAGGTGGGAAGGAAATTTGATCTCTGTGTGACCTTCTGCTTTGATTTATTTAATCACTTAGTAAACATTCAGTGAACATCTCCTCGGTACAGGCACAGTGCTAGGTACTGAAGGATGGAATACCAAGGTGAGCAAACGCAGTTGTGGGCCTAATTTCTGTGGGACTTCCTACCCCATGTAATTGGTGGAGGAAGGATTTCTATCATCATACCAGAAAGGAGTCTAATCATGAAGGGGGTATGCAGAATCCGGTCTTCTTGTTCATAGTCAAATATTTTTTCAGTAAACTTGGCAGCCTCTTTGTTTATATGCCATTTGAGATGCCTTCCATTTCCATGGTTCTAGCTTGACGTTTTGATTCCATAAAGGAATATATAGCACATTTGGTTTTACTTTGGGTGAGTGCAAAATTTCAATGATTTTAAGATGAGAACAAGAGAAAAATGTCTTTTAATCTGAGATCCATTTTGTTTGGAGAGTGAGTTCTATCTTTTTGATTGATCTTATTAAAGCACACTGAGATTGAGCATTGATATGCTCAAGGTCCAATTCAGTCCGAAGACCACGCACCCTGCTCCCAGAAAAATGGATCTTTTCTTAAATAATGCTTTTCATAACCAAGAAGCTTGCAGAGTGCTGAAATAGACATTCTGTGGAAAGGCAGTTTGCAGAAGTCTAAATTAAGCCTATTTCATTACTAATTCAATGAATTCATAAAATATAGGAATAATTTTACCCTTGTTTTAATTCGAATCAGCAAATGTTTTCAGATGTGGTTGATTAATTAATTATCTGTCTTCAATCTCACCATTATCTTAAGGAAGGGAAGAGAATGATAAAGGTAAACCTATTCGCTGAGGGAGAATTCACAGCTTTTCCTGTCGGATTCGAGGTATTCAAAAGACCTGTCTGTATTCTTACAGATTTCCATCTTGCTTCAGGAAAAATCATTGTGTCACCAGGAAGTAGCTGTTAAATGCAAAATGCTAATGCTAAAAATGAAAAGACACACTGAGTTTTAAATATTGATTTCAGTAGTGGAAGAGAGACCGATAGCTTTATACCTTGTCTATAAGAGAAGCTAAATTTTAACCGAGTCTCTACATCTCCATGGTAAAACGGCACAAAATGTGCCATTTTAATGCCACAGAAACTAAATCTTAGAAATATATTTATGTCTAAGTCATCATTTTGCTAGATTAAAAAAATATTGGACAACTGGGTGTATGGAGAAGACTCTGGGTCACCTCCCCCAACCTCTTCCATGATCCCTCTACAGGCTACATAGTCACAGTTGAGGTGAGGAGAAGCAGTGCCCTGAATACAACTGATTAGGTGTATGATTTTCTTTTCACATGTTTCAGCAGGGAGTAATTGTGTTGCCAGTAAGAAGCAATGGTGCTTAAAATCAATTATGAGGACAAAAAGCTTTCCAGCTGGCTGAGATGTCCAGAAAGTTGTTCCATAGTGAACTTGGCTTGTGTCGAACATCCCCTTGCTTAGCCAGGAAGCAAGTTGAGGCTGTTAGTACTGGCGAAATGCGCTGCCTGAGGCTTCAAGGTCTCCTGTTGAAACAATCACTACCGATTACATATACATTCTGTGTATGCCTGTGTTTTGAGTGTGTGTTAGTGTGTGCACGTTTTGAAAGAGAGAGAGACCAAAGAAAGAAGACAGAGGAAGAAGAAAGGAAGAAATGCCACACAAAACGTCAGTTTTGCAGGAATGAGTGGCATATGCCAACTATATGGAACATGGAGTGGCGTAAAAATTCCAGAATGGTTCCCTTGCACTTTCTCTATTTCAATACAGAATCCCTGCCTTGGACCATCTCTTTCTTCTCATTCAGGGTCTGTTGGGCTGCTTTGCTACATTTCTCTCTCCTTCCTCCCACTGCCTGCCAATGGGTATCAAATTTTCTTAGACTCAGCCTCCTGTACAAGTTGCCAGTCTTTATAACACCTTGGTTGAAGACTCTCTTCTTAGTTCCAGTGGTGGAATTGGGAACTGGTTGTATTCTATCTAAGCACATGGCTCTTTGCTCAGAGAACACGATCCATGAACAAAGGAATAAAACAAATGGTAGCCTGACTGGTACTTACCACATTCTCTAGTCTCAGCAGGTAGGAAAGATGTGGATTCATAACCCAAGGAAGAGTACAGGTTGATAACCGGAGGAGGTGAGTAGACATTATCACAGTCCCTCTGTGTCTCTGAGAAGTCCTGCATCCATCTCCCCTAAAGAAGGAGAAACAAAAAGTCTTCCAGCAGGTACCAGCAGGTATAACAGCAAGAACAGAGACTCAAGTGTGTGTCCTGTCTCCTCAGCTGTCAAAGGCTCTTTCCTTTGCAGGACTACCTGGGCAGAGTCCAAATTTTTGCAAGAGCAGCCAGGCAACAGGGCAGTCTTCCAATTCTTTATAATTATATCTCAAAAAGTCAAATCTTCTTCATTTCTGACATTGCCTTAGTTTTGCATTATAAAGAAAATGGATGATTGTCCTTTAAGTTTTAGTTCTTTAAAAAAAAATAGGGTCACAGTCTTAAAACCAACGGAAGAAAGAATCTTAAGCACATCGTTACCTCTTGAAGTGCTCTTAAGGAGGACTATCTTGGGGACCCCAAAACACTATGGTCATTCATTTCCCTCTGAACAGGGCTCCAGATCTTGAGAGTCGAAGAGAAGAGAGGGAAGACTCCTCAATATAGGCTCGTCACTGGTTGATCACATAAAAGAAACTGTGATCTTTGAGGCTACAGAGCTTAACCTGCAACCAGCATATCTCCTGTGTCCTGTTATGGAAAAGGAGTCTCTCACTACTCTGATTTGTTTTAGCTTAGTCGGTGTCAGGTCTCAGGTATGGAGGGAGATGAAATACACCCTGCTATATCCACATTGTTATCTGATGCTCACAACGGCTAAGACGAAGTAGTTATTATCCTCATTTTCTGGATGAAGAAACTGAGATTTAGAGAGTTTAAGGGATTTGCCTGAAGTGATATAGCAAATAAGCGGCAGAACCATGATTAGAAGCCGGATCCTTTCCTTCCCAAGCCTATGTTCTTAGCCACTGAACTATAGTACCACTTAGATCCCAGAAAGATGATATTGTGTTCATTCATTCATTATTGCATTCATTCTGTGAACAACCTTTCTAAGTGCCTAATGTGTGCCAGTCAGTAGAATGATTTGGAGAATACAGTAGTCATTACCTTCATGCAGCTTTACAGCGTTTCAGGGCATAGGAAACTCCTCCAGAGTGAATGAAATCCAACAAAAAGACCTTCAAAACAGAACGGCTTGCCGTACTCATGTCCCATGGAAGACAGAGTCCTTGAACCTTTCAGGAGACTCCAGTCTCCTGCTCACTTAATCAATTTGTCCCAGATTAGACTAAAGATCATACACTACAAAAAAAAATGAGTTTATATATAAGTTCACTCTCCCCCTAGATTTAGAGCTCACACACTGTTAAAAGCTGGTGTCTGTACCAGAGTCAGAACAAGGGCTCTTTGGGGAATTTAGGGCCATGCAGGTGGAGACTCTCACTGCTACTTCCCAGCCCTGTCACCTGGCATCTGAGTCCCATAAGCAACAAGTCCAGGAAAGATAAATTGAAGAGGGATGTTTCTGTTCTCCACGTCCAGGTGTGGAACAGCTGGTAAAGGCCAGGGGACCCCAAAGCTGTAAGCAATAAATTGTGCTGAAACTCTGGCCACTTCACATCGCTCCGGATTTCTCACATTAATAATCACTGCCCTGAGCAAAATGGAAGCTCAGGTGTGTTCTGTCCCTATGCCGTCCAACCCATCCACATAGTCACCTGGTTCGGATTCACAGCAGGGCCTTGAAAAATGACAGGCAGAAAGCTGTGATTTATACAGGGAGCAGATAATTAAGGCAAAATGCCTGGAAGGGCAGCCTCGGTTAGAATGGTCTCAGAAACATGATTGGAAGCCCCCAAAGTCCAAAGAGCCCGTTTGAGAATGTCCTGAGCATGTATGTACGTGTCCACACACACACATACCCGTGCACGCACAGAGGAAAATGTTTGAGTGGGTTGAGCTATTCAGGTTACCAGCATTACCTTAGGATATTATGAAGGTAAAAGCTATGACATTGGGCTAAATGCTTCACATGAAAGTATTACAGGCAGAAAAAAAGAAGGGGAAGGAAAAATTGCAATTTATGGAATAAAACGATATGGCAATTTAACTGGACCAAAAATAATCAATAAAAATTAGCTGCACCAAAACATGTATATATTGGTTGATTTATGTCAAGTGTCTCCTCTGTGAAAAACTCACCACCTTTTGATCTTTTGAATCACATGCATCTGTACATATAAATATAGGCATATAGATGCAAATCTGCCATGTGTAGATTTTCACCTTTTTTTCTTGCTTTATGACTGAGAGCCTATGTGCTTAAGCTCCTCAAAAATATCATCTATGTTCAGCGCAGCATTATTTTCAATAGCCAGATGCAGAAACAACCTAAATAAAGAAAATCTGTCTCTCTCTCTCTGTCTCTCTCTCTCTCTCTCTCTCACACACACACACTGGAATATTATTCAGCCTTAAAAAAATAAGAAAATCCTATCATTTGCACCAGTGTGGATGGAACTGGAGGGCATTATGCTAAGTGAAATAAGCCATATAGAGAAAGACAAATACTCTATGGCATCACTTTTATGTGTACTCTTTTTTAAGAAATCTAATTTCTAGAAATAGAGAATAAAATGGTGGTTGCCAGGGGTTTGGAGGAGGGGAAAATGAGGAGATGTAGATCAAAGGGTACAGACTTTCAGTTATAAGAATACGTTCTCAGGATTTAATATACAGAACAATAGTTAATTGCACTTGAAAATTGTGAGAGTAGATCTTAAGGGTTCTTCCTACACATAAGCAAAAAGAGTTAATTATGTCAGGTGATAGATGTGTTCACTTGATTTTGGTAACCATTCTATAATACATATGTATTTGTATATTAATTCATCATGTTGTGCACTTTAAATACATACAACTGTATTTTTCAATTCTTCCTCAATAAAGTTGGAAAGGGAAAACACAATATTCTGTGGCCATTTCCACTATTTCATGTTAACTTGTGAGCAGCTGACATGTAGTCAAAGGCCTCAAATGACAACGGAACTAAACAGATTTTCTAGGCTTCCCTCATTTTATTTTTCTGTTTTGTATATTTAGGAGAGAAGAAAAGCCAATGAGGCAATTGTTTCTTGCAAGTGAATTATAAATATAAGTTACACTAGATTTCAATAAACGACGTGTGCTCTGAATGTAGAAGTCATTGGTGAAAAATAGGTCACAGGAAATGAAGGTTTAACCATATTTCCATGGCCATGTAACTCTGATCAGTATATTTAAATTTTTCAAGCCTGTTCCTTAAGATTAGTGATAATACTACTAATAATAACTACTTGTTGAACAAACATTTCATTTAATTCTCAACACAACTCTATTGCCATTTTATCCAAGTGGCACTCGAGACCCAAAACATTTAATGTCCTCATGAATTCAAGTATCAGTCTGTAGTAAAACCATAGTTTGAGCTTGGATGATATGACTCTACACCTCATGCTCCTAGTTTCTATGCCACCCTGCCTCCAGGAAGTCAAAGAGTAAAGCCTCTAGGTAATTAGGAATACATGTGAATGTGTCAAAACTTTGCTTCCCAAACTGCTACCTCTGCCAGATGAAATAGTGCCCCTCCTCTGAGGTCTGTCCTCCATGGCCTTGGAGGTTTGTGAATCTTATGGATATGAATTCAAATCCAGTTCTGTCTTATACAATGTGTGATCTGGAATGGATTGCTTAACCTCTCTGAGTAACTCTTACCTCATAGGACTTGAGGAATGAGCACACTGATTTATTTAGAATGTTCTCTTCATGACAGGCACTTAGTAGCTATTTAATAAATGTTGCTCTTGTCTGCTACCTGTGCCCTGAAGAGTACCCTATTTCTCAGAACTAGAACTCTTTTATTTTTCTCCATGCTTTCATGGGCCATTGTTTTACTCTCCTTTATAAGGATATTATGGTTATTTGGTGCTGTTCCATTTCCTCAAGTAACTTGTGAAGTATCTGATGTCAGGATTGACCTCTTATAACCAACCATCTTTGCTTACACTCTCCAGAATGGGAAATGGTGCATAATTTTGTCATTAAAATTCTGGCACAGAAATTCTGTAATGGCAGGAAGAGATAATGTGAACAATTCCTTGAATATTTTAAAAGTTCAATTAGTCAGGATTAGCAGATCCATATGAGAACTAAAACTGAATAAAAAGGAGTTGAAAATTGGTGAAACATATATAGGATTAGAAATGTTTCCTAGTTATTTTTTACTCTAATCAGAAATATTGTGGATCAGTTGGTGATGGTATTTTGAAATAACACCATCTGAAATAATGGTCACTTGCTGAAATAAATGAACTACTTAGGTCACTGGGTCATCATGATGACCTGTACACATTGCAAAGCTATCCAATTGACTTCATAACTGACACTAATACTGAACTATGTTGTGGCTCGAAGCATTGCAAAGGCCACCAGCTTGCATCACCCAAAGGTGCTTTAGCATGGACTAAAATAAAAACATGTGGAATAAATTTTCATGGACAAATTTTTCATGATGATTTTGGGAATGTGGTGAATTGTATTCTATCATTAAAAAAAAACAAGAAATCACCCTATGATTATACATTAAAATAAGTCTGGGGATTCTCAGTTTTTGAAATAATTTCAGATCATACACATTTTAAAAAGGAAGCTACATCTGAATTCTAAAGAATGAGAAATGTGTTAGAAATTATAAAATAGGGCTATACTGTAATACAAATACTATTTTATAGAACATGGTTGGAGTAAAGGAATTCAATTTCCTTTCAATTTTAGCAAAGAAAGCAAAACAACAAACCAAAGGCTCCTGGGGCCTCAGTCTGTTAAGCGTCAGCCTTCCACTCAGGTTATTATCCCAGGGCCTGGGATAGGGCCCCACGTCAGGCTCTTTGCTCAGTGGGGAGTCTGCTTCTTCCTCTCCCTCTGCCTGCCACTCCCCCTGCTCTCTCTCCTTCTCTCTCTCTGTCAGATAAATACATAAAATCTTACAAAAAAAACACACACACACAAGTGGGAAGCTGACAAAGAAATCGAAAAGCCTATCCTAAAGCTTATCCTAATAACTTGATGAGGAAAACATCTACACATCAAGGGCTATCTTGGAGGAATGGCAGTAAGAATAGAATAACTGCTTTACCTATTAGAAATTGGAATGCTTAAAAAATCCAGGTAACTTGACTAAACCCACTAAGTGATTTGTAATAGAGTCATTCATTCATTCATTTATCCACTTATGCACACATCTGGGTTAACACTTACTGAGCATGTGTTCACTCTGTGCTAGGTGGTAAGATGAAATGCTTCCAATCAGGCCACTGCCCTAAAGGTAGATTGCAATTTTGTGGGGACCTATAACCAACTAATTGTGGCATATAACCAACTGATTATGATACACAGTTACTACTATCACTTTAATCAGGAGGTGGATAATCCTACCTGAGGGAATCAGGAAAACTTCTCAAAGAATTGACATCTTAGTTAGGCTCTGCAGATAGAGGAGTGGTAAGAGTAGAAGTAAGAGGCAGAGGGTTCACTAGGTGGGTTAGGTTAGAAGAAAGTCTACATCAGGCAAAATATAAAATAACATAAACAATTCCTTGAATATTTTATTCAAGGACAATAATAGTCTGGCTATATTATAAAGCTGAGGAAGAGGAACAATGAAAGAGAAGGTTAGAAGATTCGTTTGAGAATAATCTTTAAGAGTCATGGTGCTAGGCTAAAAAGGTTGTTGGGCTTCCTCATATAAGCAAAAAAGCTGATGTTTTTTGAGAGAGAGAGAGAAAGAGAGAGAATGCCATAAGTAGATATTTGTTTTAAAATGACTCTGGCTGGAGTGTGGAGACTGAATTGAAGTTAAAAAGACAAAGGAAAGAGAAAATTATTAAACCTAGTAATAGGATAAAAGGAGAGATATCAGATAATTTATGAACCTAATCTGTATGCAGTGGGATAATTATGGCTTCAAACTCCTCCTTGACCGCTTGAGTGGTTCCAATGATCCAGATATCATATGAAAGCTTAAAATTATTTGATCAAAAGTTTAAAATTAATTAATAAAAGCCAATTAATTAAAGCTAATAAAAAAAGAAGACAAAATCTTTAGTTAAAAATACATTTAACTTGAATGTGTTAAGTTATAATTCACCACCAAAGATATTCACAGGAGAAAAGATAAAGTGGTGGATAATAACAAAATGCTTCACTTTGGCAACAACGACAAAAAAACTTGCTCAAAGTAATGTATTATCATTGACCCTGCTGACTTAAGTTATTTTAAAAACATAATCTTCTTTTTCATTTGGAACATATTACTTTGCACAAACTCAGATTAGAAAAATATTTGCGTGCAAAAAAAGTTATTGTATATAAAGAGAATAAGTTCAAAGAAAGAAATGATATTGTAAAATTACTTTTTTGGGGGGGGAGTGCATTAGTGGGAAATGAGTCTGTGTGTTACACTGACCTAGGAAAAATACTATGTGTAAATATTAGAAATGGGGTAGTATCTGATTCAGGAGAATCAATTAATAAGCTAAAGTAGGTCGATCAAAACGTCTTGACTAGGAATTTGGAATTGGTGTATGGAGACACTAGTCAGTTGATCAGAAGTGTTAAAGTTAGGAGGACAAGCAAAGGGACAGGGTCATTCTTTGTGTTCTGAGCACAGGGAAAAGGAGAGAAAGTCAGTCTAGAGAGAGAGAGAGAGAGAAAGTAAAAGAAGACATTCAGAAAAAACAACAACAACAAAAAAACAAGACATCACAGATACTGAAAGAGAGAAAACACAGTAAGAGTAACTCGCCTCGTTGCTGATTATTTTCTACATACTGAGTCAAAAGTCTGCCCTCTGTATTCTATATAATTCCGTTGCATCTTTACAATATACTTTCAATTTTTTGTTGTTTTTGTTTAACATTGTTTCAGTGGATTTATCTTTGAAATCAAGGAATCCCTAAATAAGACATACAAGATTTCTGTATCAAAACAACAAAACTGGGCATGAAATGAGTCTCTCTGAGCAAGAAACTATTTTAAGATGAAACGTATCAACATATTAAAATTGTGTGACCTCATCCTCCTAGCGTTAGTCCTAGAATTTATTAATTTTAATGTAATTTCTCAATTTATTTACTACAGGAAAGGGTGTCTCAATTTTTAAAAGGATGCTTAATGCTTTTATATTATTTAATAGAGCTCTGGAGGAGTTTTCTGCAAGTCCTCTAGCGCCTTGGCCCAGTTTTAAAACATGCTCTGCTCTAAGTGAGAAATGTCATTGTGTGGGGACCTAAACAGGGCTTGTTTTTCTAGAGCAGAAAGGACACCTGACTGAAGTATACCCTCCTTCCCTTGCTTCAGGATGCAATCTCTGTAGATCTATGCCCAGATTTTTAGGGGATAGTATCTTTTAGGATAGGAACAAAGATGGAAAGTAGACATCCAGATGGACCATTTTCCTGCTGCCAAGTGAGAAATAAAGTTAGCATGCACTGAAAGTGCAGGGATCACTAGAAAAAAAAAAACCCATCTTCCTCAATTTCTATCACCTTTAATAGCCTGCTTCACACAGACTAGGATTTTTGTATGCATGGGTGGATGATTGGATGATGGCTGAAAGGATAGACAGATGACTGAATGAAGCCTTAAGCTCAGGAAAAGCAGGTGCTAGACCTTTTACCTGTAGTTATATGCTTACTGTAGTTTATTAAATAAGTGGAAGGCTTAACAACTACTCGCAAAAGCTTTAAAATCTCCCTCCAACCCACTCTACAATATAAAGCTGCAGCCAGTGACTTGTCACATAGCAGTGAGCCTCTGACAGAATTGCCTTCAACCGTTCTGAATACAAAGCAAAACATCTCCTGCATGTAATTGCAGGGAAGAGACAGGGGAGCCAGAAATAAACCAAATATAGACGATGAAGAACTGTCTTCTTCAATCAGTCCTAACAGAGATCTGTATTTATTGCTTGTTATAAAAACTTTATTACCTTTTTTTATAACTCTAGCTGTCCAGTGTTTGATTTAACCAGAAAAGATGCTGGTAATTTGCTCTTCGGTACATACATATTTTTGAGATCTAGAAGTTATGGTCATGGCTTTGTTGTTCTTCTTTTCCTTACATGAATCAGTACTTCAGAATGAAGAGTGCAGGTCAGACACAAGATATTGAGAAAAGGCCTCTGTCGGGCGAGAATATGTACCGTTCGATTAATTTTAATAGCTTGCCCTGGGAAACTTATCCATGTTGAGTATGAAGTATATTGCAACTTTCTAGATGCAAAATTACCATAAGCTACAGAAGTCATAAGGAATACGCTACCTATTTAAATAAATATCTGAGTCTCATACAGATGTTGATTTTGCTGAATGATTGGAGGAATTTGTATTAGTGAGTCTCAAGGAGACATCCATACAAGAAAAATTCCATTTATCCTGCCTTCTAATTCATCTATTCACATCATGTATCTTCCTGAGGTCCAAATCCTCTGGAGATTTCACTTTGGCTTTGATTTAGTAATGATATTAAGGCATATGTTTTATTAGGTGCTACTGTGTATTTGTATCCCCAAATGATGGCTCGATTTAGTATTGCTCTAAAGAAACATTAATTATTTATAATTATGGGATTTGATCCCATCTGAAGAAACAATTAGGACATTTAAATGTAATAGAAAAATAAGCAATACGTAGTGAGCTGTACTGTGGGCTTCTCTCCCCAATTTTATCTAAAACTGAGAAGGTTCACAAAAACTTTCCTGTCCTAAAAAAAAAAAATGTCCATTATTCCAAATGTGATTAAATTAGCTCTGTGCTCAGTGAGTGTGCTGCTGCTCAGGAAACCCTTTGGGGTCTGGTGAGGAGACTAATGGGAAACTATAAAGCTCTTGGAATAAACAGGAGTGTAAATCATTCATGGGTTTAGTCAGCTCTAACCTCAAGAATGTACAGGCTTGGGAAAGGATTATCCAAACAATATTTCTTTTCCAGGCTGCTCTTTAGAGAAAACAGCTGGTTTGGATTAAAAGAAACATTTCAAATATTACTAAATAGAAATGTTTTGAGCACCTTACCAGATTCAGGTAAGAGAGAGGAAAAAAAGAAGGCTTTCACTGTGTCCCTTTACTTCTTCCCCTTTTACTTTCTTAGAGGAAAGAGGATAGGAAAAATATTACTTAGGTCGAGTTAGCTATTGAATTACAGGTTTTTAGTCCAATAATATATGACAGATTTACAAGACTCTACTGAATGATAAAGCTGCACTTTCTCTTATCCGACCATTTTGAAATCATGATATGTATAGAAAAGGCATACAAAACAAGTAATTTGATAAGATTATGCCAAAATACCTATTTTGTACCTAGGTAGTTCTCATTTATTTATTACATATTGAATCCATCTGGGAAAGTGTTGCACCAAATAACAGGCTTTTCCTAAGCCCCAGTTTGGCACCCTTTATGCAGCAAATGACTAGACCTGCCATCCTGCAAACAGAACTAGTAGTTTAAACTATGTTTGCATAAGTTTAAAACCCAGGCAAGAGTGGAGAAGGTGAAAGGTGGTCAGGCAAAAACATCTGCTCTAACAGCCTGGAAGAATTTATAACAACCGACAAGATTCAATCCCTCTACACCTTCAGATGCCTTGAGGCAATACCATAGTCAGAGCTCATTGTGTTTGGAATGTAAGGAGATTATTTTTAGATGGCTTTTCAGAGCAAAGGTAATACCATATTCTTGTATTCCTGAAACTGAGAAGTAATGGAATTTCAGAATCTGGACACTGTACATAGCTCTGGTATCTTTTTCAGCCTGACTTCTCAGGCATTCAGAGTCACATCGTTAATAGCACTTCCTCTATTCTGGTTTCAATTAGCGCGAGTTACTGGGACTGATGTTCCTGGAAAGAGACACCTTGTTAAATTCAATGTAGCTGCAGCTGTAGCTCTTTGTAAAACTGCAGATAGGTCTGCTAAGGTTGTATGGTGATAATCTGAGATATTTTGAAAAAAAGTTTAGCATCCTACTATGTCTGCAACTGTTTAATCAGTTTAATAGGGGTTCCAGTGAATAAATCTTAAAAGGTCCAAGCCATTTCCTATCTCCGTGGCAGCCAAGGACACATCCCAGTTCCATCACTCTGCAACCAACAAAAAGAGCTTTGGGATTTGAAAGTTAAGCCCTGGTTTTACAATGCACTGGTGTTTTGTATACCTATGAATAACAAAGCTGTGTGATTTAATACACAATGATATAATATTTAATTTTATGAACACTGTTGACATTTTGCTTCCAAAAATAACATGACAGGTGGGCCCTTGCTTGAGACCTAAGGGAGCTGAGAGCTGTATAGAGATAATTGTCCTGCTCTGAATTAGTAGATACTGTTCAGACATTTTCTGTCTTCCTTATTTCTAACAACCCAACAGCATGGACTAAATCTATCTGTCAAATTGTTCACCAGAAAAACAAACAAACAGAAAACACCAGAAAAGAGAAGAAAATGAACAATGTGTATGCATCTCTGCAAAAAAAAAAAAAAAAAAAAAAACTCCCAAGTAAATCTCATATCTACCTAGGAGATGGATGCTGTCACTGAAGAGGCAAATATCAAGCTCCAGTAAAGGTTGAGCTGTTGACCTATAGTCACCAGTTAGTAATTATTAAGGCAGTGCTTCTTAACTGGTGCACATCAAAATTATTCATTGGAGTTTTAAAACCTTATCTCCTTTAGCCCCACTGAGGTTGTGGCCCAGGTGTCTAACTGTTATTACATACCCACAGGTTATCGTTATGTGCTCCACTATTCATTTGTTCATCCTCAAGTTCCGTGTATAGCAGTTGTAATTTTTAGCAATACACTCTCCTTAATGTCTTGCCATTATACTTAAATTAGTTCAAATCCTCTTTTATGGTAAATGCCATCTAAGCCTCACCCAGACGGGGATGAGCCAGCAAAAAAAATGTGTGAAGTGAAAGCTCAGAGTCAGGAAAATCTATCATGGTAAATGCCAACCAAAGGCTCACTGTCAGGGCACAGAACTTAACGGGGAGACTATGTTAGCTAAATCAGCACCAAGGACAGCACCACGAGACTTCGGGAGCCTCGGCTTCCAAGGGGCGGCTTTGGTTTTTCATACGAATCCATTCAAAATTACTAATTCCAAAGCAAGCAAACAAACAAATAAATAAACAAAACCAAAAGTACTGATCCAGGCTTGACTCTGGCACAATTCCGCAGGCCTTGGATGGTTCTAACACCAAAGTTTTTATTGCATATGGAGCTTTTTAAACCAATTCACATGTCCTACAGTTCAGAAGCTCTAGGGTAGATATAGAACAAATGTACATTCTCTAAATTTTATAGATGCATCAATTTTGCATGGCTAAGAAGCATTTAATGCAGTGATTCATCAAAATCACCCGGATAACTTGTTAAACTTAGGTTTCTGGGTCCTACCCCTAGAGTCTTGCTTCAGAGACTCTGGGGTGACCTGAGTATATGCATTTCTAATAAGTTCCCAGGTGATTCTGACGCTACCGGTTTGAGAAGCACATTGAGAATCGCTGATTTAAATTATGATACGTTATTGGAAGCCTAGCTCCAATTAAATAATCTCCCTCATTTACTAAGGAAATCTTTGTTAGGGGTCTAAGGATAAAGTCATATTATTTGAATAACTTTGTAATGTACCTGGAAGAACTCTGGGGTCTTTAGAGGCCTCACATCCTTATCTTTTGGTCACTCAGCCTTTTTTTTTTTCTTCTTTTTCTATTTTTTTTTTTTTTTTGGTCACTCCTTATTGTCTTCTAGCCTTATGATCATGCTAGTTTCCAGGAATTTAACAGATATTCTTGCAGTGGAATTCAGATCATCAATGAAGTTTGTCATATGGGGACTTTCCTTTATTATCCTGATAAAAAGATATGAGTAGAATCTTACCTAGTCTAACTGCCTTTTTACTTCTTTTTCATTCTGTTTGCCAACCATTTCTTCTAGAATGATTCCATTGTTATGGACTGAATTGTGCTCCTCCAAAAAGATATGTTAAAGTCTTAACTCCCAGTAAGCAGACTGTGACTATATTTGGAAATAGGCTCTTTACAGAAATAAGTTAAAATGAGTTCATTATGATGGGTCCTCATCTGCATAAATAGAGGAAAATTGGACACAGAGATGGACACACACAGAGAGATGATGTGAAGAAACAAAAGATGCACAAAACAAAATAAAAAGATAATAAATTAAAAATTTAAAGAAATTTAAAAATATTTAAAAACTGCTTTTTCAGTATCCAAAAAGACAAAAACAAATACCCGCAAAAAAAAAAAAAAAATCAAAACAAACAAAAAATCCAAAGTAAGCTAGATCCTGTTTCCCCTGGAGTTGAAGCATGTTTCTCCTTCCCCCACTCCCAGAGGAGAAGACAACCATGTGACTGGAGTGATATATGTACAAGCCAAGGAATGTCAAGAATTGCCAACAAATACCAGGATGGAGGAGTCAAGGAGGTGTTCTCCCCTAGAGATATCAGAAAGAATATGGCTCTGTGGACACCTTGATTTCAGGCTTTCAATCTCCAGAACTGTGAGACAATAAATTTCTGTTGTTTTAAGGCACTCAGTTTTGGTACTTTAGGAATGGTAGCCTTAGAAAACCAATACACTTATTATAAGCTAAATCAGTGAGGATATAAATATTTTATGTAGTGCTTTACAGTTTACAATGTACTCATATTATCATATTCAATATAAGTAGCTAAGTGAGGGAAATTTTGGTAATATGTATATCTTACAGACGAGGAACAGATACTCAGAAAAGTTGAATGAGTAGATGTACATCATTTTAAAAAAATAGTTAAGTGACAGGAACAAGATGCAGAAACCTGTGCTCCATATCTTTCACTGCCTTTTACATTTGCAGTTATTTTTCAATCAGAAGGAGAAAACGGTTGCTTTTGTGGTGCAAATGACTTCATAAAATACAAATTTCAAGTTCTCTAGTTTTGATTTAAAGCTATCAACAACAAAAGTCAACAGTGAGGGTGCCTGGATGGCTCAGTTGGTTAAGCATCTGCCTTCAGCTCAGATCATGATCCCAGGGTCCTGGGATCGAGTCCTGCATTGGCTTCCTTGCTCAGTGGGGAGTATGCTTCTCTCTCTGCCACTTCCTCTGCTCTCTCTCTCTCTCTCCTCTCTCACATGCACACACATTCTGTCTCTCAAATAAATATTTTTTTAAAGTCATTGTTGAAAGTGATGTGGGTTTGCAGACAGACAAACGTGGGTTCAAATCTCATCTTTGCTATAAATTATGTATGTGGCTATAAACAGGTAACCTATCTGAATCATAGTCTCCCCACTGTCAAAAGCCAAAACATTAATAATTATCACATAGGGCTGTTTGGAGATGTAAATGAGATAGTGTATATAAAGCTCAGAGCAGAGGCCTTGCAGATGGTGGATACTTAAATAGATATTAGTTTCCTCATACTTCATCTTTCCTTAGATCAGTTGAATACCAGGAAAATTAAAATTCTTGGGTTTTTTTTAGCACATACTTAGGAAACAATGATTTATCTTTATATATACACAAGTCACCATTGAGTATTGATTAAAATCTTAGAGTTGACACAAGGGAAATCCGGGACCACTTCAGCTTTACATCCTAAAGTGGATAGGGGAGACAAGGTCAAGCTAGAAAAACTTACTTTTTGATTGTGAGACATTTAGCATTTGGTTGTTATTTGGCTGAGAATACATATTCCTCTACCTAATTTGGAAAAAATGAAGGAAGTAGGCTAGATGTCAAGATGTTGATTGCATTGATTATTCCTCAGTCCTTGTCCTGCAGATAAATCACTGGGAGTGATAGTTCCACGGTGCTGCCCCACAGTACAGCCTTAAGAAAAACCTAAGATCAGGGAGACTATCATTAACTGGTTTCCAGAGCCAGAACGTCATTTGTGACACCATCCACAGTGGATCCTAATGTCACAAACCCAAAAGTCCTGTGCTTAATTCTGTAAACCTCTACTACGCATCATAACGAAACCCTGACCTTTAATATTTAAATAATATATTTCTTTAATATTTAAAGAATATATTTGTTTGCAAAATTAGGCTTTTTCATGGCAGATAATGGACATTAAACATATCAACAAGCTGAGTTAAGACACTGCATTTTTAAAATATATTATTGTGTGTGAATAGGACACTCCTCAAACTTTTTTTCAGCAGACATGTCCAGAACATTAGTAATTAGAAAATATTCTACCTGAAATCAGATGCTGACAGATTAATGCAGAATAAAGCATTAAGGATTTTAAAATATCCTGAATGTCCACTCATAGATGAATGGATAAAGAAGATATATATCGTGATACATACATCCACACACGATGGAATATTACTTAGCCATTAAAAGGAATAAAATCTCACCATTTGCTACAACATGGACCTAACGGCTATTAAGCTAGGTGAAATAAGTCAGACAGAGAAAGAAAAATACTACATGATTTCACTTTTATGTGAATTCAAAGAAAAACAAATGAACAAATAAAACAAAACAGACTCATAGATACAGAGAACAAACAAATTGTTGCCAGAGGGGAGACGGATTGTGGAATGGATGAAATAGATGGAGGAAATTAAGAGGTACAATCTTCCAGTTATAAAATAAATAAGACATGAGGATGTAATGTACACCATAGGCAATATAGTCAATAACATTGCAACAACCTTCTATGGTGACAGATGGTAACTAGATTTATTGCGGGGACCTTCTCATAATGTATATCATTATTGAATCACTATGTTGTACACCTAAGACTAATGCAATATTGTATGCCAATTATTTTGCAATAAAAAATAACAAAATGGTAATAATAAAATAAAAATAAAATTCAAAGAATTCAGAGGATGGTGCTGTGTAGATGAAATGATATCCCTTAAGCATGGTGACTGGGTTTGTCAGAAGGCAAGATTGGCTCTGGGAGACTAAATTTTAAAAACATCAAGTTAAATAGGCTTGACTTTGATATGCTGCTTTTGAACAATTGACGATGCAAACTCCAGGCAAAGAAAACAGATTTTTGTTGCTGTGCCTAGCAAAAACAATGTGAGATTCATAGTACATAATGGTCCATAACATTTATTTCATTATTTCTGAAGTATTTGGATTATTTTTTAAGATAGAATTTAGGATGTGTCATCTCTTTCCGGAATCATCTTCTCTTTTCGTTTCAGCTCCTTTTTCTCTACAAATTATGTCATCTTTAAAATATATTTATTGGTCACATTCAGTATTCACTCAAATAACTGCTTATTGAAAATAATTGCTCAAGCAATAATCATTGCTTAGTGCAAAAATATAAGCAGACATAAAGAAGAAAATAAAATGCAGCCATAATCCCTAGCAGGAATGATTAACAGGCATTTGAAGTCTTTCCCAATGTCTGTCTACACATACTTTTTTCCTAACAAATCATGGATAATAATGAATGTAGCTTTTCATCGTTCTTTTCTCATATAGTATTACTACATACTATTGTTTTCTTCAAAAAATATACTTCAAATGGCTCTGAAGTAGTCTATATAAGAGTCATATTAAAGCTTTTTAAAAACAATTACACCAGGGTAGGCAGTCGAATTGTTTAATTCTGCATTATTTTAAGTAGTGCTCTGTTGCAGCATCCTTGTACATGAACTTTTTTAGAATCTTTGTGAAGCTTTTGAATAAGTACACTTTTAACCAGCAGGACGATATGAATATGCTTATTATTAAACTCACACACAGAGATACATATACATAGAGCATAAAAGGACAACACATATTGTGTCCCATAACTTTTTATATGAACCTCTTTGATAATCCAACATTTTTTCATTTAGAAAGTTATGAAATTTTACAGTTGGGAGAAACAAATCCTCCTTTTACCTATGAAATATTGAGCACCAGAAGGGTCAAGAAATTTGCCCGAGGTCATGCCACTAGCAAAAGCCAGGGTCAAGGCATGTGACATCCAGTTCAGTACCCATTCTACTTCCCTTCAAAACTCTCAAGTCCTTTGGGAACACCTGGGTGGCTCAGTGGTTGAGCATCTGCCTTCAGCTCAGGGCCGTGATCCTGGGGTCCTGGGTTGGAGTCCTACATCAGAGTCCCCGCAGGGAGCCTGCTTCTCCCTCTGCCTGTGTCTCTGCCTCTCTCTGTGTCTCCCATGAATAAATAAAAAATCTTAAAAAAAAATAAAACACTCAAGTCCTTCAAAGATTCCTGTAATTATCATTCTCTTAAATTTTCTCGTAATGAAAATTTCTAAGCCAAAATTAAGATTTTAGCTACACAGGACATTATTTTTGCTCAGATGACACAGATAACTAACATTATTAGATTAAATGAAAGAGGTACTGTTGATTTCCTTATACAAAGTACTTGACTCAAGCAGCAAACTTAGTTTTAGGAAAGGAACATAATTCCCAAGCATTCAAAGAAGGTGAAGCAGTCGAGAGAATGCACCACTCAGATCTGCTGCAGGATGTAATTTCCCGATAGCCCCAGCTGCGGCATGCTAAATCCACCACTGTGTCTGTACCAAGCCCGTGCTTCTCAGGAGCTGCTCCTAACAAAAATTGCATGTGGCAGAGAATCTAAGATTCCTTCAAGATGGAATACTCTTTTAACTGGTGACATTGGCTTGAGGACACCCTATTTTCCTGGCTGATCCCTTCTTAAACTGTACTTCCGTCCAAGACACTTTCTTTTCCAATCCTCCTTCCTGCCGTACTTCTTTTGCAGACATCAGTTTCATATCATGGCCTGAAGACTTTCTCTATGTTTTCCTATTCCTTCTCCCTCTGTCATGCTCAGGTGTTCTTTTTTCATGTCTAGTCCCATCTCAGGGTAGGCTTCTCAGTGGACCTGATCTAACAGGACCAGGTCCTGTTAGTGGACCAGAAGACAAAGACTGTAAAGAGCTACTGGACCTATCTATAAAGTGGATGTTTCCTTGCATAGAAATAAATCAACGTTATTTAATTTTTAAAAAGTTCCCCAGCTGATGGAAACCCCTAATTGATAACTCCTGAACTGGATTTGGTGCTCAGAAATGTTTTTACAAAATCTAAGCTAGCTAGATAGCTTTATTTTTTCTACCCACTAATTAAGAGTCTAATATTCACTTGGATATATATATTCCTTCTCTCAAAAGGGGCAAATAGTAGAATATGTGCTACTTTGCCCATACATTTACTTATTTTAAAATACTTCAAAATGCAAAGCATATATGTACCCTTAACTGTAATGTATACCCTAGGAGCAGATAGTTATAACTCATCAGAAATCCAGAGGTGGCAACAGGAAATGCTTTTATCTAAATCTGCAGGAGAAGCTTTGTTAATTAGTATAAGGGGTATTAGACTTAATTTTTCATTGATGAAATAAGTGTTCCTTTTTAAAGACATAGGGCTGACCAGATTTTAAAAACACCATTGTCCTTGAATAGATCTTCAAGGTAGAGCATCAGATCTACAACTTGACTAGGATGTACACACATACATACAAAGGAAGCCTCCAAAGCCTAACTGAACAGAAGACTGGTTGACCAGACATCAGTACATTAACAGCCTTGGAACAGATCTTCTTTTTAAGGTACTTTGTCTGAGTGCCTGAAGAGAGAGGACAAGTGGAGACTTAACCAAACCTACAAGATCAAGTTAAATGTACGTGTATGTGTGTGTGTGCATGTGAATGTGTGTATGCATATACACACACATGCAAACATGCCTACCTACTAATAAATAGTTTTACTTGTGGCAGAATTTAGATTGAGACTTAATGATGAGTTTTAGCAAATATAGTATAGCACCTACTTAGCTCTAAGAGGAGTTTATTAGACCTAACAATTGCTGAATGACAAAATTTGTTTAGGTCAGTTGACAAAAATGAGGGTTACGTTTTATGCCAGATATCTGAAATCTCATGGTATCTGTGAGTTATGAGAAGGGTGGATGGGGAATTCGTGAACTTCTTTAATCCATTACCTGTCTCAAGTTCTCTGTTTACGTTGCCTTGAGATTTGTACTGAGGGACTCATAGTTTTGTGAGATGCAGCAGCTGCAACTGGTCCATTAAATCAAAGGAGCAGGATTGTTCTTACTGAACTTCCACAGCATGAAAAGGAAAAAAAAACAAGGGTTTTGTTTATTTGTTTGTTTTTCAGCTTTCTCAATATCTGCTATAGTAATCTCTCAATGATATACGCCATACTGCTTGTTTTTCTTTTTTTCCATTAGGGTTCTTTTTTTTCCCCCATACCCATGGTAATCTTAAACCCAACTTACTTTCTCACTCTTCAGAAGACCTATTTCCATAGCAGAAAAATATTGGTTAATTCCATTTACAGAAGTGCCTTGTTGAAGAAAAGCAGAAAAGAGCAAAACAATGAAAAAAACCTAACTTTTGGCCAGGATATCTCCTCACCACTGAATAGTTCAGTAGTATTGCAGGAAATGTAACAAACTTGAATCACACAAGACTATATCTCAGGATGGCAAAATTATCTCAAGACTACTTCAATAAAAGTCTTATAAAAACAAATGCCAAAGGTCTGTGCTAGTTGATACTAATGATAAACTGAGGTACTTAAGCTAGGATTGAAGAGAGGAAAAATTACATAATAGAAGAGTAATATAAACTCTGCTTTATATAGATATATATATCTACAGCAAAAATTATATCATTATACCAAGACTATAATGCATGTAGTTGTGCCACATATGACAACTACTTGAAAGATGGGACATAGAGAATAGACATAAGTGATTATACATTTTAAATATTTTACTTGAGAATTAAAATCTAACCTCTAAGTAAACTGAGGAAAGGTAAGAGGTAATCCTTAGCACAGCCAATAAAAAATAAGGCGAAGAGTTTAACTAGAAAATCCGTAATTAAGTTAAAGTGGAATTCTAAACAAATTTATTTAATCTAAAAGAAGAAAGGACTAGAGCAAAGAAATAAAAAAAAACAAAAGAGACATAAAATACAGAACAGCCAGTAGTATGGTAGGTCAAAATACAACCACATCATAAATTATTTTAAATATTAGTGGACTAAACAGACCAACTGAAAAGCAGATGTAAGAATGGATAAAAAAGCTAAACCCAACTGAATGCTTTCTAAAAGAAACCCACTTCAAATATAGAGAAACAAACAAGTTGAATAAATAAATGGACAAAAACATGCTGTATAATAGTAAACCTAAGAAAACAAAGAACATTTATAATGGTAAAAGGATTGGGACGCCTGGGTGGCTCAACGGCTGAGCATATGCCTTCGGCTCAGGGTGTGATCCCAGATCGTGGATAGAGTCCCATGTCGGGCTCCCTGTGAGGAGCCTGCTTCTCTCTCTGCCTGGGTCTCTGCCTCTCTCTCTGCATCTCTCATGAATAAATAAATAAAATCTTAAAAAAAATGGTAAAAGGATCACACATCCTTTGTAGAAGAGATAATAGTTATAAAGTACACGTACTTTATAATAAAGTTTCAAAGCACATGATGAAAAAGTTGACAGAATTTAAGGCAGAGATAGAATATTTTATAAACATAGTGGAAGATTTAGCAATTGATGGAACAACTATACACATACACAAAATGATAAAGACATGAAAGATGTTTACAACACTATCAACCACATTGAGTTAAGTGTTATGTGTAGAACTGTACACCCAACCATAAAACTAAAATTCATCAAGCAGAAGATATGTTGAACGATAAAACAAAAGTCTCAATAATTTTGAAAGTATTGACATAGTGCATAATTTGTCCTCTAATCAAAATTGAATTAAATAAATCAATAAAAAACTCTTGTAACCCTCACTTCTTGAGAAATTAAAAACTCATTTTAACATAATCCAGAAGCAAAATAATAAATGCAAATAAAAGTAGAAATTATTTTGGTTTGAATGCATGGAAATTCTATATAAGAAATTCGAAGGATGCAGCTAAGTCAGAGCTTAGAGAGAAATTTGTAGCTAAATACGTCTACCAGATAAGAAGAAGGTTTTGTATTCTGCAGTGTTCTATTTGCTGTAAATCCCATCAGTTGTAAATTTTCTTTATATTCATTTCTCTAATTTTCATTTGGGCCTTTTTTTGGTCTCTTCTACTTCCCTCATTATGTTCATGTTTTACCTTAACTCTTTTCTTATATTTATAGTAATTGTTCTGAAGTCTTTGCTAATTCTATTACCTCTGTCATTTCTGTTGTTGTTGTAGCTTTCTCTGCAGGCTTTTTATTAATTATTTGGTAAAAATTAATACTGCCATCCCATCTTGTTTGATATATTCACAGTATGTAATTTTTTTTATCATTTTTCTTCAATTTGTGTATGTTTTATGCATAAAGGAGTTTCTCATAGGGGCATATTTTGAAATTCAAAACAACATTTGAAAAATAAGAAAAGATCTTTTATATTTATTTATTTCCCATTTATTAACTCTCTTTTATTCTTGTGTGTAACTCTAATTTTCTCCCTAGTGTCATTTTTCTTCTGCTGGTAAAACTCCCTTTGGTGGTTCTCTTACTTTAGATGTACTGGCAGTGAACTCTCTCAGATTCTGTTTGTCTTATGATGTATTTTAATTTTGAAAAAATATTTTCAAGGTATAATAAATTTAAGTTGGCAGGGCTGTTTTTAGCTCTGTTTTCATGTTTGTAGTGTCTCTTCTAGCAGCTTTAAACCTTTTTATCTTTATCACAAAATTTCATTGTGCTAGGACTTGGGTGTGATTTTTTCATGTTTCTCCTGTTGCAGTTTGCTGAGTTTCTGGGATTTGTGAGTCTAAATTTAACATCAAATTTGGAAGAATTATAATCATTTATTTGTTTGAATGCCTCCCTCCCTCCCTCTGGATTACACATATAATAGACTGCTTGATACTACCCCCATTTGTCATTTTGATTCTGTTTATGTTTCTAAGTTTTATAAGGTCAACATTACCCCAATATAAAAATTATGGACAATAGAAGAAAATGAAACTCCAAACCAAGATTCCCCATAAACACTGATGCAAAGATATTTTACAAAATTTAATGAAAGTTAAATCCAGCCATACATCATGACAAAATGAGAGGTATTCCAGAAATGTAAATTTAGCTCAATACTGAAAAACCATACAATGTAATTCACCATATCAACAGACTAAAGAATAAATGTATATCCCAATAGATACAGATAAAACAGTGGACAAAATTGAAAAACTATTTCTGATAACAATTATCAGCCATCTAGGAATAGTGACAAACAAACTTCCCACCTAAATAAGGATGACTACCAAACCTACTGTAGCATTACAGTTAATGAAGAAGACTGAATAATTTCCTCTTAAGTTCTAGAACCAAGCAAGGATGTTTGGCCTCAGCATTTTTATTCAGCATTGTACTAGAGCTCCAAACCTTCTTTAAAAAAAAAAAAATATATATATATATATATATATATATATATATATATATATATTTGCTCATGAGAGACGCAGGCAGAGGGAGAAGCAGGCTCCCTGCGATCCCAGGACCCTGGGGTCATGACCTGATATGAAGGCAGCTGCTCAACTGCTGAGCCACCCAGGCCTCCCAAGCTCCAAACCTTCTGATGAGGAAGAGGAAGAGGAAGTTACAGGTCTACAAATTGAAAAGGAAACAGTGAAACTGTCCTTTTATTTTCACAGATGATGACTGTTAGAAAACTTTTAAAAATCTCCAAAAATTCTACTAGAACTATTAAGTGACTTAGCAAAGTTGCAGAATATAGAGTCATCATACAAAAATCAATAATATGTCTCTAGATTAACAATAAGCAATCAAATATTGAAATTTTTGAAAATACAATTTTCAATAGTGTCAAAAATGTGCAGTATTTAAGAACAAATCTAACAAATACATGCAAGTATTGAAAACTACAAATTTGAAGAGAAAAATTAGAGAGGACACAGTAAAATAGAGAAATTCTGTTCATGGGTCTAATGACTCAAATGTCCTTGAGATTTTAATTTTCTTTATATAAATATATAGAATTTAATCACAAGTCTCATCAGATTTTTGGTATAAGTTTAACAAACTGATTTTAAAATTCATATAAAAATGCTAAGTCTCTAGAATGTTCACATTTTGTTTTTAAGGAAGGAGCATTTACAACTCAGTAACATTACAAAATAACAAAATAGGCAAAATATTTGAATAGACATTTCATGCAAAAGATATATGAACAGCCGATAAGCACATCAAAAGATACTCAATATCATTAGTCATCATGAAAAAGTAAAATAAAGTTGAGATACAACTACTTACACACTGGAAGGACTAAATTTAAAAAGATTGGTGGTACAAAGTTTCGTAGAAAATGTAGAGCACAGCTGGAACGCTCATACATTGCTGACGATAATGTAAAATATTAAAATAGAGACAGCTGGTTGGCTCAGTTGGTTAAGCATCTGCCTTTGGCTCAGGTCATGATCTCAGGGTCCTGAGATCAAGCCCCACCTCAGGATCCTTGCTCAGTGGGGAGCCTGCTTTTCCCTCTGCCTGCCACCCCCCGCCCCCCGCTTGTGCTCTCTCTCTCTCTCTGACAAATAAATATATAAAGTCTTTTAAAAAAGTAAAATATTAAAACAAATTTGGGAAGCAGTTTGTCGGTGTCTTTCAAATTAAGCATATACTTATAAATAACTCAGCAATTCACTTCTACATCTTTACCCAAAGTAAAGGAAAAATAGATGTGCACACAAAGAATTTCAGATTTGCTTCTGGAAATCTGGATCAAAGTGGATTAGGATCTCAAGAAAATAGCAAAGGATCTAATGTGCAGATTTACAAGCTGCATTAAAATATTTACAGGTGCTCCATTTGTATTAGCCAAAAGTTGGAAATAAACCTCCCTCAAGGGATGAATAGGAAAGCAAATTGTGGTAGACCCTTAAAACATAGTACTACTGATAGCATGTATTAAGAATATAAAACAAAACATTATGCAGAACAAAAGCCAGAGATGAAAAAGTGCATTCTGTTCATCCCATTTATATAAAATTCTGTAAAAGGGAAATCTAATCCATGATAACAGAAAGCTGGTCAGTGACTTCCAGAGGTGAACATGGAGGGAGGGAACTAACTGCAAAAAGGCATGAAGAAATGTTGTTGAGTGAGGTTTCCATTCTTCGACCTGGTGGTTACACAAGTACACACATTTCTCAAATCTCATCGAATTATATACATTTAAGATGGGCACATTTGACTGAATGTCAATCATATGTAAATAATCATTTATTAAAAATAAAATTTTAAAGAAAAGGGAAAATCTTCATGGGTAAGGTAATATCCAAGAATTAGTAGAAGCATAATCATAATAATGTGATTATTAAAAGTAATTATTAAAACTCTAATTATATAGTCAAAATGATCATATTGTCTGAACTTTTCAGTATCCTGTTTTTTTTCCACTTTAGTTTTTCTTAATATTTTTATTAAAAAAAAAAAAGGTTAGGAAATGGAGGGATGAAATCCTAATTCTAACACGTATTGCAATAGTTGAAAGACCGGGAGATATTTCATTCTATAAATAGAATGGGGAAAAGCCTGTATTAAAATCAGCATGAATTTGATAACATGCCTAGAAAGTGTGACTGATGTAATTATCTAAGGATCCAAAGCTTTCTATCACAAATGTACCAATCATTCTCTGTGAAAATTCACCGAGGACAAAAGCAATATTCAAAACCTTGCAAAATACTATCATAGTTCTCATCTTTTAGAAAGAGTTTGATGTATAGATGCCATTTACAGATTTTGGCTTTGGCTCCAATGTTCCTAGCCTCTGTGGTCTGGATTCTCACATACCTGGGTTCTGGCCCATTTCTTTTCTCTTTAAATCAAGTTAAGTTCTGACCAGGGATTTCCACAAACACACACATATGTATAGGGTAAAATAAGGTATTTTTTAAGGGAGATGGATAAGAGAATAATTTTAGAACCCCACGCTAGTACTGATGCATAATAAACACAGACATTTAAGAGAATTCCAAGTCAACTGCAAATAATTTCCTTCTATGATAGACATGCTCATGTTTCTATTTGTGATGGTGACGTGTATAGAAAAAAAATAAATGCATGATCATATTGCTGTAAGTATATTCAAATATCTAGAGGTCTGCGTCCATATGGATAGGAAATATATCTTCTAATATCCTAGAACAAGAATTATTTAATCTCTCTCCCAATAACTTAATAAAGGAATTAAGACCCTGCAGATTTTGTTTTACTTGTGGAAACAGTACACTAATTCAAGCTTATTTAATAAAACAGAGAAAGGTTTCACAACATGGCTTGATTTTGAATGGAATAATTAAAGTAGTACTTATAAATTCATGAATTTATTCTTCTAACACTCTTTCCATTCTATAAATAGAAATGCTATGCATTCTACACATAGCGTAGAAGCCATTATGGTTATAAAATGGTAAAATATGAAATCCTTGATTTCTCTGGAGAGTTGCCTAGGTGACAAATATAACATAGAAAAGAAAAATTTCTTAAAAATACAAGGCACATGGGTTCAATGGAAGGAGAGACATGTATAGCAGAACGAGACAAATGTCCACACGAAGATGGAGCACTTTTAATAAAGAAAAGAGTCATAAACTGTTGTAATAGTTGTAAGGTGTTTGGTTAATGGGAAATATTATGCTTTTAATCAGCGGTAAATCATAGTGGTTAAGAGTGTTCAATTCAAACCACTTACGTCTCAATCCTGCTTGACTACTTAATACTTATGACCTTGGGTATATTTTAACCTTCTGATCTTCAAGAGCTTCCTAGAGTTCTGTATGGCTTAAAAATGAGAAAATACATATAGAGTGATTACCATGATACTTGGAATAACAAACACTTGGTAATTACAGACTATTATTAGTGCTAGATTTATTATTTTTAATTACTGTCTTTATTATAAGTAATAACGAGTAATTTCTAAACTGGCAAAGGGATGGAAGAAATTACAAAGAGTCAGAACCATCCTTCTCACAATTCCTGTAGGAACAGTAAATGAAAAGGATATCAGGTTTTCCTCCCATAAACCATCTAAACTATAGGTTTATAAGCTATATATTAAAACAGCTAGAATGGCATAAAGGATAACTTTATTTTCTTTTTCTTCTTTTTCTTTTTCTTAAAGGGTAGAATTGGTTCCATAGGTGACTCTGTCACCAGTGGAAGTGAGACAGAGATAACCTGAAAAGTAGGATACAGAAGCGCAGGCTTATGGGGATGGTAGGCTGACCTACCTGAAACCAGAGGGGTCAGACCAGAAGACCACCTATGTGGCATATTTCTTTTAAATCCTGAGGGTCTTTAACAATTATTTGTATCTCTTGGGGGGGATAAAATCCTGCCAAATGGCTTCAAAGCTGCAATTATAATGCCTCTCCACGAGACAAAGGTGGCAGATTGGAGTGTGAGAATTGCTTAGGAGATCTCCTGTCAATCTCCTCTTGATAATGCTCTGGCAAGAATCTTTCTCAACTGGCTGCTTCCTCAAGTGCTAAAATGCACTTCTACCAGAGAGCCCGCATGGCTGCAGAGGAGGAAGTGTTGCCGCGAACTTGATCTTTACTCTCCATAAGCTCCAGGAAAAGGCATGTGAAAAATGCCATCTGTGGTACATGGCTCTCTCTGATCGGATGCAGGCCTTTGACAGTATTAATAGAAGAACACTGCAGCAACTTCTCAGAAAATACAGATGTCCAGAAATTGTGGATGGCCCTTCTTTTTAAATCCACCATCGCCATCTCTAGAAGAATCGATCAGTGTAGGATCCAATATTGCCTTTTCCAGGTTATGTCCCAAGTAAAAAGGAGGAGGGAGTAGTAGATGCTCAGCAAGAAAATGCTGTGAAAGCTGGTTCACTATTCACACCCTCCTATTTGTTCTCTGGGAATGTTATTATTAAAGTCATTGAAAAACCTTCAAATATATCCTTAGCCCTACTTTTTTTTTTTTTTTTTTTAATAAGTAAAGGAATAGTAAAGGTCAAGGGGATTACTGGGTCCACAGAATGTATATCTTTCTTGGACAGGTAATTTTTGACTGTATGTCAGGAAAGCAACAGTTTACTAAAGAGCGACTTTATCTAAATTAAACATCATGACAGACTAATAATTAATTGGGCATTCAAATTGCTTTCTGCCAGGACAATAGCTGTGGAATTTATCCTCCTACCTGTCTGCAAGCAATTAGGGATTAACAAGAGGCTAAGGAAGAAAATAAATTTAATGTGGATTCATTGGTCATTTTTCCTTGACTACAGTTTATTTGTTCCGCCTGGGAGCTTAGGCCCCTAATTGCTGAACTATTCATTTTCTAAGAGATCTCAGACACATTTCCAATGCTGTGGCAATAGAGGTTCTTGGGAATTCACACAGTGACATTTTGTTAGCAGGGCTTTTCAGAGAAATTTAAAAACAAACACGATATACGGAGAAGCATAATAATGAGGTGCTAATGAGAAGTCTGAGACAATAACATCCTCGAATGTGACATGTGGCATAATGAGGAAATAAACTTGTTCACCAAGTTTCACTGCTAACAAAGTTCCATGTCCTGTCTGTCTGAAATATGCCCTCGAATGCTTCTCCATTCATGGATACTAAGGTTTCTTTTTACTTTTCTTTTCTTTTTTATTTTATTATTATTATTTTTTTTTTTGGTGGGGGAAAAGGAAATGGGGGAGACAGGAAAAGAGGGTAGGGATAGACCTAAAGGGAAATATTTGCGCATTGGTTGCCAGGAGAAAAGTTGAAAACAAACATACAGTGAGAAATTTCTTAGTTGGACAGGTGAGCATTCCATAGAGCAAAAAATCCTTTTAAAGGGGATGATATGTGTACACCCCCATTCATAGCAGCATTATTCACAACAGCCAGAAGGTGGAAATAACCTAAACGTCCATCGACAGATGAATAGGTATACAAAATGTTGTAAAGGCATATAGTGGAATATTATTCAGCCTTAAAAAGTAATAAAATTCTGATATATGCTACGACATGGATGAACCTTGAAAATATTGTGCTAAATGAAAGGAGCAAGACCCGAAACAGGGACAGTTATGATAAGGTACCACTTACATGAAGTACCTAGTCAAATTCTCAGAGACAAGAAGTAGAATGGTGGTTTCCAGGGGCTGGGGTGGGGGTATGCATGGAAAGTTAGCATTTCATGAGGGGAGAGTTTTGGTTTGGGATGATAAAAACGTTTTGGAAATGAATGGAGATGATGGTGGCATGACAATGTGAATATATTTAATATCACAGAACTACGCACTCGAAAGTGATTAAAATCTCAAATTTCATGCTATGGATATTTTACCACAATAAAAAATGGGAGATCCAAATAAATAAAAGAATTGTTTCAAATTAGTCCTAAAAACTTATTAGAACTGGAATCCTTCTTGAGCTACTGTGATTCTTGTTTGGATAGAAAATAATTTTAGGAAGATGCTTGGTCAACTACATTCAGTTATATCTTTGACAAGATAAAAAACGGTAACAACAACTTTGAGGAAACTTGTTTTTGGAAATAACTCGTTAGCCAAATTCCTTCTGAATTTTTGAAGAGAACTAGGTTTGTCCTTGTTTATTGAGGGAGAGAGCAGATAAGATTAGCAGAACTCCTGATCCTTTCCAGTATTATTCAAGTACTTATTTGGGAATGAGGTGGAGATGGATAAACTGTTACCAGACACATCTAGTCCTTCTTCTGTTATCTTTTCTTCTTTTAATGTTTTTTTTTCCCCCGTCAATCTTTTCCCATCAATTATAAGACCTTTGAGAAGAAGATCCATTAAATAACCTCCTAAAGCAGGTTTTCAGCTGTGTAATGTTCTCCTACTTATAATACTAGTCTTGTAAACCATGGCCTCGTCACTGAACATCTTTACACTTCAGTTCCCCATCTGAACAACGAAGCCATGGTAAGGATTCAAGTGCATGGCAGGTGCCTGTTTCAGAAAGCGCTGTTATTAAGTCGCAGTTTGCTTTCTTTCTCTCTCCCCTTCTCTAACCACAGTAAATCCTTGTACAAAATACGATCCTAAATTCCATCTGGTAATGCTCTGGAATATAAAACTAAGTGTCATTTTTTTCCTGATTTTACTAGAACTTTCAGAGCAATTCCTCCGATCAAGAGTCTCTTTGCCCCACCAACTCTCTGTGTTTCAGCTCTCACCCGAGAGAAGCTCTCTATTGCCTACACTTGTTAATTGTTCTCTCCCTCCCTATGCAATTATTTAATATTTAACTTGGCAGATGTATTTAACTCCGAAGTTATTAGGGATACAGCATGGGCTTAGACCTATAATTAAATTTAGATTGTCACACATGACAAGAACCTAACTTAACAAGAAAGAGTTTTATTTGTCTCTTTAGAGTACTGTCCATGCTCATGGCTCATGGATTTAGGAATATTGCAGAGGTGAAACAGTGCAATTATAAGTGGGATTCTAAGGTCAAGACAAAAGAAAATATTTAAAGCTATTTCAGACAAAGGGATGAAAACAGTTTTCACTAGTTTCTACTGCAGTCACATCAGATTTAATAGACACAGTCTTTTTTTAATGTCTAGGAAGAGATTTAAGACAAAGAAAGAAGTTCACTGGGTTGTACTAGGAAACTATGGGCAGAAACACTCTATCAAGACAACCAAACAAAAACAAAAACAAAAAAAATCACCAAAACAAGATTGCATGATATACTGATATGCTTCCTCTAGTTAAGAAAGGTAGTTAATTCAGTAAAAGAAAAATCAAAGTTGTACTTATTCACTTTTAAGTATGCCTGTCATGAATTTGTGGAGTTATATAGCATGTAATCCTTTCCAAAATGTGTATCTAAAAAGGAAGAACGAGAAGCAGAGAATCTGAGTTTCTGAATATATTATTTTTGAATATATTATTCCAGAATCAGTACTCTACACTGTATGAACTGGATAAAGATCCAAATAGCTATCGACCAGGGTTGCCCTATTTTGGAAGTGCTCTAGAAAAAGAGTGAAATGATATATTACCACTTTAAAATATAGACACATGCTTTGGTGGCAAAATATATCATACACACAGAAATACATACTCAAAATTAAGAACGTTGATCAGTGTTATAAAATAGGAAAACCTATAGAATATAAAGCCTTAGCTGAAGGCAGAGCCTATCTGATTTTTAAAACATTAAGAAAAAATTTCAGTCAATAATTTTAAAAAATGCCCAGCCATCATCCAAGTGATTGTTGACAACATAATGCTGATATTAAGGTAATTACATTTCCATGTCCCCATGGTGCTGAGGAGGAATAGTAATACTCTGTGATTCTGTGACTAAAAATGTGAGATAACATAAAAAAAAATAAAGATTTTTCCCAAGAAAGGAAATAACAGAAATAGATATTGCATAGAATATGGATTTTTAAATAGACTTAAATGTAAAATGATCAGTATTTTGCAAATCTTCCTTATGTCAAATGATATCTTAGCTCTGTTATCCAACTCTATCAACTTTATAAACAAATGCAATGATGTTATAAAGCGAATTAAGCAACTAAGGGCAGAATATGTAATTATTCCCCATTTGACACAAAAATTACAAATGCTCCCTAGGTAATACTTTCAGGAACAACATTTGTGGTAAAACTTACTCATTCTGATCATCAAAATAGAACACAACCCTAAACTGCATAATCTCTATTTAGTTATTACTAAGCAAGATTAATATCTTATATAGTATTTTATAACACCAGGCCAAAATAGTTATATAAAAAGAAAAAACAAGGTATCATCTATATGTTTTGAGTCCATATATTAATATCTAGTCAGTTAGAAATGTATGTATATTAAACCTTCTTTTCCCATCTTCCCTGGGACTTGGGAGCCTAAGGGCTGGAGCAGGCATGGGACTGGCCCAGGCACATACATGGTCCCAGGACATCACAAGAAGGGTGCGGGCCTTGGCAGCTGGGGTGAGGGTTGGTCTTATCTTTCCCAGTTGCCCTATTGCGTCCTACTGGGGCCAATGTTACGTGTTAAAACCATTTACTCCCCCTCAAAAAAAAAAGGGAAAAAAATGTAGCTAACACCTATCTGTATGTTTAAGTATCATTTCCCCTTTCTTTTTTTTTTTTTTTAAATCCATACCTTGACATACATCTCAAGGGATAATTCTTGAGTTTATATATTTCTTTTTTTTTTTTTGAGTTTATATATTTCTGAACTCTGCTACATCCCTGAGATTGTACCTCTCATGATTAATGATCCACAGTATCACTCCTCATGATAAGCTATGATTTTGTCATGGTAATATTTTATTTTTTAATGGGTTTTCATTGACCTTAGGTAGATCAAATCATTTTTTTTTTCTTAATTGAAGGCAATGATCTTCCCCCAAATATTCTCCTAATATTCCCTTCCATATAGAGGGTGTTTCACTCTCTTGTTTCTTTGGTACTTCCTTCTCATTTCTCTTGGGTGGGAGATCTGACTTATTTAGTGGGTTTAGGAAATAAATTAGGCATGCATGACTCAGTCCTTGCCTTATTGCTCAGGTATAGCTGCCTACGGGAGGGACACTTTTCTCCTCTGCTTTTCTCTATCATTTAAGGAACATGGGGCAGATCCCTGTTAGAGGAGACCAGGAGTCCTCAATGCCTCCTGCACTTGGGAGACTATATCTGATCATTTATACTATGAAGCCTACTATAGCCACAAACCTAAATCACATTCTCTGTCATCAGCTTTATGAACAACGGTGGCTCTCCATCTGATAACGCTTTTGTTTTATCTTTCAACTGATTCAGATAGTTGGCAGGAAAGAAAGGTATTATAATTTATTTGGCCCTCTCAAAATTCCAATATTTCTAATCCTCCAAACCATTTTTATTTGTGTCAAGGTTGCTTCAGCAGTAGAGAAGGACTCAAGACAGTATTTTTTTCACCAGTCAGATAAAGAAAGCGTTGGGACCAGCAGCGTTATTAAGAGTGGGAAAAGAATAAAAATTCACTTCCAACATCAATTTCATTAGAGTCATAGAATCTGATTTTGGGACTTCAGCACCATACCTAAATGAACTAATATACAAATATTTGTTAAACAACAACTGCACTATCCTGTTTGCAAAGTCAGTTAATTTGCTATTTAACTAGATGGATTCCAAACATTTGGTAGAGCCTATTTTTACTAGGAATTAATTGTATCCTTTAAGAAAATCTGTCAGATATTATTTTAACAATTAAACATCCACTGATTATCAATTTTTCATTAGAACTCATTAACTAAATTACCATATTTTTTAGCAAGAAAATTTATTTCAGCCACAAAATCTAAAAGGTTAGTCCTTTCTCTGATTCAATGAACCCAGGAACTTGATTTGAAAGGCCAGAGTCACAGAGGGAGACTACCAAGCACTCCGTGCATATTTATGGACTTGTTGTTCTTGTAGTAAGTACTCTCCTGACAGCCAGTGCTAAATCTAATCAATCATCCCTTAAATACATCATAGTGTAGATTCACCTCACTCCTTCATTAGCATTCATTAGCAATTAATCAACGCAGCAGGAGTCTCTAGAAAGTTCAACAATCCATAAGGTACATTTACATTAAAGATGAGCAAACATGAGGAGAGATAAAAAAGAAACAGGAGATGAGCAGTGTCAAATCTGTGGGAGAAAACTAAAGTTTGATTTGATCTTCAAAAAAGAAAAATCAACAGAATTTGGTTATTCAGCCTAAGACTTAAACTCTTGATTAACAAGCAGTAGCCTGCATAACTCTATTACAGTTGTCACAAACAGATTTATGCTCCCATCAGCCTGCTGAGTACATTTGTTCCACTTCAAGTAAGCCTTATGTATTGTCATTATATCTTCAAAAGGAACGAAAAGACGTTGTATCCAATTTTTTGCAATTGTGGGCAATAGCTTAATTCAGTCCTTAACTGTGTTCTTGCCAGGAGTTGAGGGTTATAATGGAAGCCTATTTCCCTGTAGGATGAAAAGGAGTCCTGCTGTGGCGTATAATACCCTGAACCCATGGCTGAGAGCTGTATTGTGCCCACTGAAGTGTCTCTCCTCAAAATGAGAGAAATAGGGAGGGGGTGTCTTTTGCTGGTCAGTGTCAGCTTAGCATCAGGAATCCTGGAGACCCCACCTGCCTAACCTCATGGAATTCCTCTGAGCTCTCAACCAACCTAACCTGAATTTTCCCATCACAAAAAGACAATTTCAGGGATTATTTCTGGAGGATGAAAAAAAATTAATAATGCAATGAAACCATTTTTATGCACATCTTAATGTCTTGTTTTAATTATTCCAACTTACCATCTGATTTAAAAGTAATTCAAAATCACTGTGTTCACATGAGAAATGTGTAATAACCAGGTAATTCCAAAGCTTCAAAATGACATTAACTCACAGAAAGAGGTCTAAAATACCATAAAGGTAGAGACTACTGAAGCCATCCTGAGGTGATACCAGTAATAACCAACCTGAATATAAATGCTAAATGATAACTGACATATTGTAGCATGCTATATGGTAAATTTAGACACAAAGAAGTATGCATGTACAGAATTATAACAGTTATAAGCAATATTCACTTGTTCCACACATGTTGAAGTCCTTGACTCAAGCCATGAATTGAAACCATTTTTCCCCAAACAAATACCTCAAACTCCAGTATAATCCAAACACTCTGCATCGGTAAACTTATCTCAGCAAGCGTGAGCACGGAATTGCTACCAACAGGATTGCTTTATTTTGGGAATAGCAAATGGCCTTGAAAGATTTGGGTCTTATACTGCAGAGGAAAGAAAGACCTAGATATTTTTTTTTCTTTTCCCTTTAAAGAAAATTTTACAAATGTCACAGTTTGTTGAATTGGTCCAGTCTGGTTCTCCATGGTTATAATTCAGAACGAGAATGAAGTAGCTGGCAGCCCAGCATGGCTCATCATTTGAGTTTCAAAATAGACTTCTGAACTCTTCTGAACCACTGCCACCTCTCTTCTCGTTGAGTTGTTCTGGATGTTTTCTAAAAGCAGACTGTATTCTGGATTTATTTTGAAGGAAAATAGCCTTTAAAAATTTTTATCTAAATGATTCATCTTTAATTTTTTTTTCAAGTACCTTTGTTGAGGTTCAGGCTCATTGCTAAGTGCACATTTCAGAAGCTGGTAGGTGGAGATATGCTTAGAAAAGGAATTTTTTTTCTTATCCTACTTCTCTATTTTATCCCAGCAATTCACTGCACTGAGGAAAAACAATGCAGTCTGGATAGGAAACTGAATTAGCTGATAAAAGCATTAAATTAGAGACATGTTAAGATATCACTCAGGCCACTGGAGCCTCTACAGTGCTCTACTTAAGTCCAGCGGTAGCTCACATCCTCCTCACCAGAGCCTCTGACCGCAGTCATCGGCAGTGACTGACAGGCTCACATCAAGAGGCATCAAACCTTCATACATTTTTAAATACCCCAATGATCCTAATGGAGAATTTAAAACAATTTGGGAATTCAATATTAGGGAAATGCATTAAAATGCAAGATCAGACAAACATATTAGCCAATACTCCAAGTATTAATGGACCTTAGAACTAAATCTGTCCAGTTGAAGATAATTCATAAGGCCTTTTGGACACCGGGGATGGTCCTTAGGGTGGGGGTGGGGGGACACAGTCAGGAAATGAGAATAAAAGGCCAACGAACAGGATGGGGAGAGGGGATGGGGGTCAGCGCCCCGGAGATAGATGCAGACAAAGAAGTAAGTGATTGGCTTTGTATCTTCTGTTTTTCAGACAAACTAAATTGTGAATTATACCACTTTCTAGCCTTCAGTTAGGTGAGTATGCTCAGCCTCAGAGTCCTAAGTTCAAAAATTAGCAAGATAAAAAGGATTTCACATAGTAACTATGTTCACAGTAAAATGGCAAGGACCTGCCATATTACTTCAGAGGTAACACATTCCTAAAGCACAAAACAGAGATGCTGCTCCTTCTCATTTTAAATGAAACTTAGGAAGGGAAAAAAAAAATTCTTGCACTAGTGGGATTTTAGGCACATTACTTAATCTCTGCTTCAGTTTTCTCATATATGAAACAAAGACAATAATAGTACCAAACTCTCTGGGTTGTTATGAGGGCTATGTGATTCAATTTTTGTAAAGGGCTTATAAGAAGACCTGGCATATAGTAAGCTTTACATGTGTATGGCTGTTGTTGTTAAAATTTCAAGTCTTAGAATTTCTCAAGTGCAATATGATGAAGACCTTTTCTGGAAAAGATGTTTAATACATACTGGAAAGTCTCAAATTTCCTAGTTCAATGTCTGGTTCATTAAATGTTAGATATTATTTGTTATCATTATAGATACTAACAATAGATTAAGCAAACAGCCCAGAGGCAAGATTCAGGAATAAAATTCAGGAACACCTTGACCAACTCTTACTCAGCTCCAATATACATACAAGTAATTCCAGTTGTTTATCTGGAAAGAAATAAAGAAGGGCTAACTTTATGTTCATGGTTTGCAATGTTTTACTATACATGGATGAGTTCATTAAAGCAATGGACCATATGAACTACCCACCCTGACTTTCTGGGTTGTCTGATGCATTCTCAAGGGGACTTCAGAAGAGAGCAATCCATCTAAGGAAACTCTGATAAAGGATGATACAAGTAAATTATGATTATATCAGAATTAAAACAAACCAGACATTGCTGTAGTATAAACTAATGCTAATATAGTTTGCCAATAAACTGGAGTTCTCTGGACCACAAATTGTGACTCAAGAGTGAGGAATTTTTCTACCAAGTATACGCTCATCCATTATACCAGTAGAAGGAACAAATAGGAAAAAAAAATCTTTGCTATTTCCTATTTCTTGAGAAAATGCCATAACCAATACCAACGAATGGTGGAGAAGAAACCATTCTTCCACAGTGAGAACTCTGAAAGTGCAAATAAGTTCAGCTTTTAGGATTGGAGAGGTATGCGTGGCTATGAGTTTAAGGGTAAGCCACACGTGGAGACAAAGAAAGCACATTACCGGGACACCTGAGTGGCTCAGTGGTTGAGCATCTGCCTTCTGCTCAGGGTGTGATCCCAGGTCCGGAAGGAGCCTGCATGTCCCTTTGCCTGTGTCTCTGCCTCTCTCTCTGTGTCTCTCATGAATAAATAAATTAAAAATTGTAAAAAAAGAAAAAGAAAGAAAGAAAACTCATCACCATAAACATGTCTCAAACCTAGTGGGAAATCCGACTGGGTAAAGAATGTAGAGGGCTAGGCTGACACAAATAATAATGGATGTCTACAAACCAGGAGTACAAGAAGACAGGTGGCCAGTGTTGGGTGTCAAAGAATGATATGAAACCTGAAATTTAAGGATGGGATGCAATCACTAAAAGTGAGAAATATCAGATACTTTTCAGATAACCTACCAACTAAAAGGAACATGGAAAAATAACAGAAGACCTAAGCCATTGGAGAACCCCAGGATGGAGTAGGGAACCTGATGCTGCAGAACTGGAGCATGAGACAGTGGGATCTAAGGTATAAGGCAGGCATAGAGGAATTGGAAGATAAAACAACAGCTAGATTTCTAGAGAACAAGGGATCAATGTCCTATTAGGAGCAGCAGCAAATCCCACTCAATCTTGAGCCACTGGCCTACATACCCAGAGCTCTTTCTCTGTGCTCTAGACTAGAACTCAAGACTGTTTCAGAATCCTAGATAAGAAGGAATCTCCTAGATAATTAAATGATACCAATGGTTAACATCAAAGATAGAAGGCCAGCAGAGGCCTTCATTCCATGGGTAACCCAGCAGCCTTACATTGATGCTTTCTTTGTTTTCGTTGACTTCTTGGTCCTTGACATTGAACTATAGTTTTTTTTTTTTTTTCCTGGCTTAGTATATGTTTTTCATGTAAATGCTCTGGATTAAATGAGATCAGAACTACTCAATATATAATTATTCTTATATCTAGAAATATAAGCATATTTGAAATAAAAAAGCAGTTAGGAATCCTTATCATATGTCATCAGGGAAATGAAAATTAAAACAATAAGATGTCACTATACACCTGTTACAATGCCAACATCCAAAACACTGACAACACAAATGCTGACGAAGATGTGAAGCAACAGGAACTCTCATTTATTGCTGGTGGGAATGAAAAATTGTACAGCTATTTTGGACTATATAGTTTGAAGTTTTCTTTTAAGACTGAGCATACACTTACCACATGACCCAGCAATCACATTCCCTGCTGATTCTCAAAGGAGTTGAAAACCTAAATCTAAGCGTAAACCTGAGCATGGATGTTTATAACAGTTTTAATCATATTTGCCAAAATTTGGAAGCAACCAAGATATCCTTCTGTAGGTGAATGGATAAATAAATTGTGGGTCATCCAGACATAGAATAGTAGTATTCAGCACTAAAAGGAAATGAACTATCAAGCCATGAAAAGACATGGAGGAAATATAAATGCGTATTACTAAATTACTAAAATTATTAGCCCATCTGGAAGGTCTACATACCGTATAAGTCCAGCTATATTACTTCTGAAAAAGGCAAAACTATGGAGACAGTAAAAAAAATAAGTGGTTGTCAGGGCTGGGAGGAGACAGGTGTACCATGGATCTATGTCATGGTACACTTGTCTAAATCCATAGAATGTGCAACATCAAGAGTGAACCCTAATGCAGACTATGGCTTTGGGGTGATAATGATATGTCAATGTAGGTTCATCAATTGTAATAACTGTACCACTCTGGTGGGGGATGTTGATAATGAGGGAGGCTGTATAGGAGAGGGGGTGGGGAGATATGATAAATCTTTGTACCTTCCCTTCAATCTTGCCATGAACCTTAAATTGCTCTAAAGAAATGAAATCTTAATAAAAAGAGGGAGAAGAGGAGGAGAAGGAGGAGAGAGAATCAGGAATTCAGACATTTTCCCCGAAGCAGATGCACTGCCCACTTTGGAGTTCTGTACCATCAACACTGATGTCCCTGCATGATAAGTGCCCCACTAGTTCTCAGTGGCTATAAGCTACTTGATCAAGCTTCATTCTTAACAGAAAAACGAGGGAAAAAAAAAAAGCATTGTAAATGCTTTTGAGATGGTAAATTCCTTCATGAATCCCATTCAAATTAGAAATGACAAAAGAACAGTGGAAAGTGATAGGTATGATAGGACTTTGGACAAAAAAAGGAGAAACCTCTCTAAACGGGAAATAAAGGACATAATTTAAGAGATCTCCTGTATCTGCTTTTTGTTCATTTTGTTTGCTAGTTGTTCAAGTATCATTTTCTAAAACGTGAACCCATGGCACTTAGGCAACTGTAAAATGAACACATGTCAAAGATTTCATTTAAGTTAGTAAATAATAAGGGAATCTTGTAAGATGTTAAAGTAGGTCTAATAATAATAATAATAATGGCTTTGAGAAGCTAGTGTATACAGGCCATTTAACAAGGACACGTTTGGATAAGATTGCTACGTTAGATATAAAACTGGTTAGTGTCCAACAGAGCCCTAAACAGAAAGGTTTAAGTTTATTTCACTGGACAGATATTCTTTGCATCTCTTTTGAAAGAAAAAAAAATCTACAAGTTAATCTCTGCCTTTAGAGTGTTGCAATTGCCCAACCAGTATGGAAAGACAAGTCAAACACTCAGTGAAAGGACACCCAGTAATCTCGTTTGCCTCTTTCCAAGTTTTAAACAATTTTTCTGACACCACTATCACTATATCACATGCATGCTTTCTTTAAAAAAGAAAATCCATGCTCATTTTAACCATGTTTTTGCTAACAACAGAGCAATAACGTATTTGCTATCAATGTGAAATATTAATACGATGCTCTGTTCATGCAAAATATCCATTTTCCCTAAAATTCTAAGTCATTGTTTCCTTAGAAATGCAAAGCTGTTGCTGAGCATTTGTTTAGAAATCAAATCAACTTCATGAGTGTGTGCACATACATCATGTTTTGCTTATAATCAAATGTTGTTCTCAACTAATTCAAAGCCAGAAAAGAAATCTTGGATGTTTCACAGTGATAATCACAGTTTAGTTTAGGTAAGGATTTATGTGTTGATTATATGTTATATGTATGTAAATACATAGGCTAAGACTGGATCCCTATTTTATAAAGCAGGATATATCAAAATTAAGACACTTATGGTCATTAATGACTTTGAAATGGTATGATAAAGTATCATGAGGAATGAATAATACACCTTCTGAGAATGTTATACTTCTCTATGAGTAACGTTAGTTGCATAATGAAATTATTAGTCAGGCAGGTTTGATTCTAGTTTTATTTACGAAGGAGAGACAAGAAATTGATTAACTCTTAGCTGTAGAGTGTCAAATCCGTCAGAAATATTTTTCTATTTTGATTTTTAATAAGACCAAGTTAGCACAAATGAACATTATTCAGAATCACATAACTAATTTTTATATAATCCAGCCTCAAAGACACATGGAATTGCCTGATTTTAGTTTATTAGAAAATCTAGGAATAAGGCTTGAAACATATAGCATGTAGGAGTAATTTGGGAAGGTTGTTTAGGATACACCAACCATAACCGTGTCTGGCTATTTTCAATTATAGAAACTAAATTTACCCTGACACAGTCACAAAAAGAAGTTCAAATTCAAAATTTGAGGCAAATGCATTCACACGGCCATGCCAAACCCACTTAAGTGTGTACTTCTCACTACACAGATTAGAACATTACAAAGGACAAAAAAAAAAAAAAAAAAAGAACATTACAAAGAACGTGAAGGGTGTGGTGATTATAATCATTAAGAGCTTCTTTATATGAAAAAACTTCCCTGAAATGTGTAAGTTATGATTCAACTTACAAAATTCAATTTCTTCAGAATTATCAATTAACACATTGATTACTCTTTATCAGAACGTGTCATGTAAAATTTCATGTAAAAATGAACCCAGTGATCTAGACCTGATAAGCTCCAGAGATAGCCTAATGTCAAGGTTTAAATCACAGTGAAATTAATTTTTAAAGTATCTGATGGACCTTTAAAGATGAATCAATAGGCTAAAAATAGAAAGTTCCGCTTTTTGATCCCATGGAAGGATCTTTATTAATTGCATTGTTTTAGATCTCTAAAGACTTTTTAAAAATAACTATTTTTTGACTTTCTGCTAGACTGTTGGTTGAGTTCCAAAAGAAGCTTTTCTCCACACTTAAACTTGGACTTGGCAAATGGTTTTACTCTTGCATAAGGGTCTAGATGGCACTCTCTCACACCTCTGGTTACTCATTACACTCAGGGCCAAACTCAAAGAGACAATTATTTACCCTCAAGAGGTTTATATTCAAATAATTCCAGCATTCTTGTATCCTTTATGGTTTCCTTGATGTGTTATTTTCCATTACCTTCCATGTTGGAATTCAGAGCTTAAACAACTCAAGCAATTAAATCACTATGGTGTCCTATCATTTGCTATATGTCAGGTTGTTAGGAAGGCCTCGTATTAGGCACACACACACAAAAAGAAAACTCCAATTTGGAGGGGATGCATCTGGGATATATACTCAACCTCTGTGATGAAGCATGTGTTTTCAACTATGTCAATTCCAGATTTCCTGACTTGCTGGAAGTTGCATAAAAATTTAAATTGCATAGTCCCCTGAAACCACTCTACAAATAAATGCCAGCTATGTATATTGGTCAGAAAAGGGAGGGGGGGAGAAACACATAATCTGGGTTTTTCATTCCCAGTGCTGGCTGCGTAACTATCATTAGGTTTGGCCCTCTTCCTCAAAAGTCCAATTAGGATAAATCCCACCCTCTTGAAAGACCTGGAACCAATCACAATCATCTGAGGCATGCATGCTAATGATTCTCAGATAGAGAATGAGTCCCAAGGCTTTGACTTTCAAGGTCTGGTGCCAAGCACAGGCCTATAAATGGGCAATGAGTGTGACAGGGAACAGTCCTCTTGGGAGTCCTTGTGCCTGTTCTTTGGTATATGGTCTCTCAATTAATTATGAGATTCAGTCCCACAAAAGTGGTTGCAGCATATTTGGGGTTCTGGCATAGCGTACTCAAGAGGCATGTTAGATGTCTGGCTTTGATTTTGCATTTGCTATCTTCTTGGTTGATTTCTTCATCAATACATTTCAGGCACCTAGAATACCACCTGCAACATAAAATTGTTCAATAACTGATTACTGAGTGAGTGAATGAGTGAATGAATGAGACAAGACTTACAAAACAATTAGGAAACAAGATGAGCCAATTTAAAATATTTCTGGGCTGAATATAGTCTATGAGTTAATGCACACACCAAGAGAGAATATCAGCATTGGCTGCAGTTAAAGGGAAGGGCTCCATGAAGTCAGCGTGATTTGCAATGGACTATGATTGGCTGGCAGGGTTGATCAAGCAGGAAAAAGTGGGAGGCGCTTGAGTGTGAGTGATTCTATGGAACATACTGGCCTTTTATGCTCACTGGATTTCATGAGTTTCATAAAACTTTGATAAAACTCCGCTATTGTAATGCTGAAAATTCGATAAGAAGCCTTAATTTGAGAATGTTCACTTTGTTTTCATTGAAAATCCGGTTACTGTCATTTCTCCTTACATTTTGTTAATTAATTCACACAATGAAACATTCCTTAAACACTTACAATATGGGAGTCTCTGTATTAAAACCCCATTCCTGTCCCTTATTGGTTCACAGTCTTATGGAGACGACTGACAAGAAAGCAGAACATTACACAGTGTTATAAATACTTTGAGAACACTTTGAGGCCACATGTCCTCACTCCTCATAAAGGCAAAAGAGTTCTCATTTCCTTTATGAGAGCTATTTCTCTGTGAGCTGATGGGCACCTTATTTCATTAAAGAGAAGATTTTCGGCAGTTAATAAAATTTTACTTTTTTCTCCTTTTCTGGATTTGCATCTATACTGTGCTATTTAATTCAATACACGAGTCTATTCAAGACACAGAAAAATGGGTGAGCATCAAAGGTCATCACTCCCAGACTCATCTCCTTTTAATAAACTCTCCATCATCTTCCACTGTTTGGCACTCAAGGGGCCCACAAATGTCATCTCACTCAGTCCAAATAGCTCCGATTAGGCAAGGTTGTTAAATTATGATGATCATGAAAGAGTCTAAGTTTTCAAGAGCATTTAGGCGTTGCACTCTTGTGTTTCCATGTTCTTAAACTTTCTTGAAGTCTAAATGAAACAGACATAAGGGTCTGTTTCCTATGTTTCTTCTTTGACTAAGTTTACTGTAAATGGGAAATAATAAATGTAAAACACCTGGCCTGTAGCCAGCCTCCAATTTAAGTTAGACATGATTAAGTAATGAAAGTCTCACTCAGAACTTCTCTACTTCACTAGCGGTGCAGATGTGAGGAGGGACCATGAACTACCTCTCTTCCCCCAACCTCTGGAATGGCGGACACACTAGCGCACCACTGCCGGTTGCTGCCATTAATTCAGCTGTACCCTGGTCTCGAACTTTTTACAGACATTATCTCTCTTCATCCCCCAGACAACCCTTTAAGGTAAGAGTTATTACCTTTATTCCACTTTAGAGATGATGAAATAGAAGCTCATAAAGCTTAATTAACTTGCTAAACTCAGAGTTAGTAAATGATAGAGCTGGCTTTTATCCCAAGACCTCCATGCTCCTCAGCCTTGTGTAATTCTGCTTCCTAAACCTGTGAGGGGTTGGGGCTGAGCTCATTCCATTTCTAGCTGCTTTTTGGATGAACAAAGTTTTGTGCCTTTTCTGAAACAACTCAAGCCCCCTTTACTTTGGCCCCTGTAGCTGTAAAGGTTCTTCCTCTAGGGTTTTCTTTAGAAGGTCAAAAAAGCTGGTTCAAATTCTGTGCAGTAAGAGGTTTGCACTGCGTAGCATGTAAGCTCCTTGTGTCTCAGGATGTTAACCTGATTATGCTTCTACTGAGTGTGTGGTGTAGGACATGGTGATGCTTCACTAGGACAGATGAGGGACTGGAGGACTCATAGAAGGAGCTAGCAATGTGGCACGGTTTCTATGTATTTCATGGGCAGAAGCTACATAAGAAGTACATGAGTGCCACACCATAGGCCTTGGGGCAGACTTTGCTTGTTGCAGCCCAAATACACTCTCCATCTTTACTTTCTTAACTAAACCTGGATTTTGTTCAGGGTGTCAAAAGTATTCATGTCATAGACTCTCTTGCAGCTATCAAGGTGCAAACAAAAGTCTACTGGGTGGAGGTTTGGGAAAAGCTGTTGTTTTTCTGATGAAAGATGACAGCTCCAGCTTCTTTTACCCCTTTGCTCTTTCTTCTTTCTCTCTGGAGGAAAAGCAGCCATCTTGTGACTGTGAGCACCAAAGGTCTCAGGAAAGATGATGGAGCAGGAAGTTAGAGGAAACTTGGGTTTTTATTAAATTACTTGAGCAAAAGCACCATCCTTGAATTGCCTATTTCTACAGTAGAAAAATCAACCTTTATTTAGTTAGGCAGTACTAGCAATGTTTAATTTGAATTACATGCATCTCCAAATTATACAGACCTTGATCCTACTCTTACCTCAATATCTTTGTCATTCTTCAGCTAGAAAAAAGAAAATCAGTTAAAATAGCTTCTAACCATATAAATCTTAGTTAGAGCTTTTACTCATAAGCACTCATACTATGTATCTCTAGCTTTCTCTTGAATATCACGTAGGCAAGAATGTAGACAAATAAGCAAAATTCTATCTTAATTTTCCTGCCATTTAGAATGGAATTAGTCATTTTTAAAGATTTTATTTATTTATTTGAGGAAGAGAGCACACACACCAGAGATGGGGGGGGTGGGGCAGAGGGAGAAATCCAAGAAGACTCAAAGCTAAGTGTGCCGACATGGGGCTCAGTTTCATGACCCTGAGATCATGACCTGGCCTAAAACTGAGAGTCAGATGCTTAACCAACTGAGCCACCCAGGTGCCCCAGAATTCCTCATGCTTATGTATACTCTACTTCAAGGGCCTCATGTGAGAAGAGTTAAAAATATGTACAGCCACCCTGGAAGAATAGAACTCTTTGCATATAAAATATAATCATTAGTAATGTATTAATAGTTTGCTCTGATTAGCGCCTGCTATTTTAAATTTGTTAAATGTTCTTCAAATATGTTATGAAAAATTTTAATGAATTATGAGTAAAACTTCCTCAGAACACGGGGCTGCCTTTTTTTATGAATATGAATGCAATCAGTAGGTTTCTGTGGGCTCTAGAATTAAGCAGAATTAGGCCCCCCAAAAGGATCAATTCTGGAAGTGAGACAAAGCACAAAGATCATAATTCTGAAAGGGGAAAGTAGGTTGGAGAAAGGCATGGGGCAACATCAGATTTTTGAAAAAGAACAGAGAGCTTCCTCAGGAGAATCACCGAAGTGATCTTTAAAAATAGATCTCATTAAAGTGAAAAGAATAATGCTATCATAACTCTGATGCCAACCATTGAATAATTGTTCTAATAAAGTATTTAAAGCCATTAAGTGTCTTTTGCAAGAAGAGACTGAAACAAAACAGTGACTATGAAAAACAATAAAGGTGTAACTTGCCAGTAAATTCAACTAGAAATTTCATCAAATCCCAGCTCTCACTCATCTGAATTTAGAGGCCTACATATTTTGCACATTGATGTTCAATAAATATTCATTGTCCTTTCTTAATTAAAGAATAATACTCTTGATCCAAATCGGTGGGTAATTATAAAATGATTTTCAGTGGAAACAAGAAGGCCTAGGAATGGGAAAATGCTATATAAACTTTTTTTATCATGGATGTTTTTTTAAAAAAAAGACTTTCACAGTGTTAGAACTTTCTTAATTATAACTTCTACGAAAAGGCGAGAGTATGCCCAAAACAACATTATTGACCTTTCACTGGGTGATAAAACTTCGCGAATTTACTTTCAGGCGACCAGTAGATTTGGAGACAATGTGATCACGTGAATGTCAGTTTGGGAGAATGGTCATAAATAAAAGGTGATGACAAACAGCAAGGCTCGGGGCACGGAGCGATCTCTCGTGAGGGCCACAGGGGTCGGCGTGAAGCTCTCGTCCTCTCTAACATCTGGATTATTGATGGGGAGCATTAATGATGTGAAAGACAGAGCACACAGCATGTTAATAAAATTTGCAGATGTTACAAATTTGGAAGCTGTTGCACACACCAGGAGACTAAGAATTAATACAAATGGATCTAATGAGATTACAAATACACGGAGAAAAGAGGACAATTAGATTCCATTTAGAAAAGTGCAACTAATCAATCTGGGGGGAGGTAATCAGAAACATGTTCACTCAGCAGGTCTGAAGACAAACCTGGGAAGTAATCAATTTAAACAAAAATGCAAAGCACAATAATACGACTGCTGGGATCTGAGAAGCAGTGTTGCTCCAAGATCACTCAGCAGTTCCACCTGCGAGCCTTTTTCCCCTGGAACTGCCCCCGAAGTGAGTAGATCCGAGGCCAGAGGTCTGAAAGCCCAAGACTAATTAATTTGGAAGTCAAGAAGCAAGAGCATTTCCTGGTGCCATGGCATTAGCAACGACCGTTTCCAGATTCTGGACTGAGCAGCCACAGGTTCACCAATGCACTACAGTGTTGAAAGGAGGGGCCCTGAACATGCTAGCCAGGGACAGGTCCGTTCAGGTGCGTGACCCAAGTCAACGACTCTTCCCATCTCAAAGGAACTGAGCATTCCAGGAGGTGGGGTAGGGTAGCAAAATAGTTTTGATAGGACTCAAAGGTATAAATATAGCCTAGGGGAAAGAAGACCAGCATAAAGGTAAAAAAAAAAAAAAAAACATAGACTTCCGGTGTCAGCTGTATCAATTATGAATATACAACTTTGGAAAAATAATTTGCCTTGCTCTATGTTGTTTAGCTGCTATAATATATTTAACTGCTATGCGCCTCTGCTTTTTCACTTGTAATATTGGTATAATAATACCTGTTTTTCCAAGCTGTGGAAGGATAAAGAATAATGCTTATAAAGTGATTAGCATAATCAGTACTAATGATTTCACTGTGAATTTGGTTGTTCTGGGAACCTCTGAAGTTCTTCGAAGTCGCAAGGGCAATTGGAAGCCCTTGATTAGTTACTTTGAGAATATTATGGGTTAACATTTTAATTTTTAGGGCCCGCATGCACACGAACTTACTCCAGGGATTGTCATCATCAGATTAGATAAGATCACAGCAGGACGATGAGCAGTGATGTAATAATTGCTTGGCAATTAGAAAACCAAATCGCCTGGGCCAGCATGTCCTTGGAGAAGAAGGAGAGAAAGTAGGACACTGAACGCTGTGAAAACTCAATGCCACTTGGGTGTTGAGAAGGCCTCAACTCCAAGACTCCTATCAGGATAGTAGGAGCAGTGATGAGCATCAGCCTTTAAAGGTTCAGGGGTGGTGTTCAAAAACCAAACTGGAAGCAAGGTAAGGTCTGTTAATAGCAAGGCCCCAAAAGATCATCTCCTGTCACTACTACACAGTGCTTTCTGCATTACAGGCCCACTGGGGTGAGTCAGCAGAAAGAACAAATATTAGCAGGAGTCCCAAGAACTTGTCAAAGAAAGATGATATGTGGCCATTTACGACAAAGCAAGCAGAGGCCAACTCTAAAGGCCAGGAGGTCACGCAACCTTAGGACAAAACAAGAAACAGCTTCGGAGGCAGTAGAGACAGACACAGGTGATGGGCTGGGGAGGTGGGCAGAGGCGGGCTCCAGTGAATCAAGGCTCTGGAGATAAAAGCAACAATGGAAAATCCCCAATGAGGAACTACCTGGCCAAACCCTACAAGCAGGCAGCTGGGAATCATAACATGTCCCTCTCTATCATTTCCCCCATTTGAATCCTTCCTTTGGTCTTGATGTTTTTACCTCTGCTATAACCCTTAATGTGTCTTTTCTCCCCCCTCCGCCCCATTTATAGAGCCCACAACCAAGGTTCAGGTTCACCATTGCCTCTCCTCAGGACCATGTATAGGCTCCCAACGGGTCCCTCTGTATGCACTCAGCTTCCTCCTGCAGGACAACCCTTCCCAGTCCACTCAGCAAAGTGCAGCCAGAGTGATCTTTCAAAAGGCAGATATTATCACGTGTACGTATTCCATTTCAGACTTCTGTTTAACACTCTTCGGTGACACTCCCCTGAGTTCAGGATAGAAGTCAAAGTAGTGAAGGTAGCTCCTGGGTCCCACATGGTCTGGCCCTACCTTCTTCTCTAGCTTTATCACGCACCCTTCGTCCTCCCCTCTGTTCAGTCCCGCACCCACCTCGACCAGGGCTATTATCATCTTCCACCCCATCCTCCTTTTTTTATTTTCATCTAGTTTAACTCTCTTATAATATCTAAGCTTGATCAACTCAACCCTTGCTCAGAGAAGACTTTTTCAGTGAGTCACCGCTCCCTCTTTTAGACATGATATACGTCTATACACATCTGCAACGTGTATAAACAATTGAAATTTTATATCTTTTGTGGGATTCTGTGATTAGAGTCTATTCCTACCTACTCCTTTCAGGTTCATTGAGGGCAGACTCATTTTTCTTTATACTGCCCAAAACATTAGTCTACTGTATGTCATTATTTGGAAGTCTCTATAATTGGCTGGAGCATTCAAACAGAATTTCTGGCTTTTACCAATTTTCTTGGTGGATATTTCTTCTCCCTCTTCAATGAGATCTGTATTGGAAGACTTTTGCAGTCTGTTATGCAGAATAATGGCTACCTCGAAGATGCCCACATCTTGCTTCCCACAGTCTGTGACATATTAGGTTACATGGCAAAGGGGAATTAAGGTTTCAGATAGAATTAAGGTTGCTAATCAGCAGACCTTAAAATAAGGAGATTATCCTGGATTATCCGAGTGGCTCCATATAATCACAAGGGTCCTTATAAGTGAAAGAAGGTGTCCAAAGTGTCAGAGTGACAGCGAGATGTAGCTCATGAAGAAGGTCAGGGTGATGTGGTGTGAGAAGGACCTGACCTAATTATCTCTGGCTTTGAATATGGATGAAGGGGGCCAACAGCTAAGGAATGAATAAGCAGCTCTAGAAGCTGGGAAAAGCAAGGACATGGATTCTCCCCTAGAGCCTCCAGAAAAAATAGCTCTGCCAACACCTTGATTGTAGCCAGGGAGACCAGAGTCAGGCTTCCAATCTGCAGATCTAGAAGATAATAAATTTGTGTTGTTTGTGGTACCACAAGTTTATGATAGCAGCCACAGAAGTAACAACCAGTAATCTTTATCTCTCTTGAATGCTAGTATATATCTTGATGGTCATTCACATTGTCTTACTAGGGTAGTTACTTGGAGATGGTTAAGAGGGCTGGACATGGCCTCCCCTGCCACATGCTCTGCCCTCTCTTGCCATGGCTCATTCTAACAATAAAGCATGCTGTTGGTAGGCTCTCAGCAACTGCCCCTACTGGGCACTTCCTCTAGGCCACTTGGGGGCACTTGTAGCTTTGGGGGCTGGCAACAACCATGTGCGACTAATACTATCAGAGACTCTCTGCTCTGTTTCCTGTAGCCTAATGTGCCGAGAGGCTTCCAGTCTTCATGGTTCCCAATGCGGCTCCTATCATTGACTCCTTTAGGGTCTTTGTTCTCCCAGCGTTTATGAACAGCAATCATATTCCCTAGTGACTCAACAGATCAAGAACATTTCTTCCGGAAGGTGGCTCACATCGAATGACCTTTGGTGTCAATGGCTCACAAAGCTCATTTTGTGTTTAAATCTTCTGTTATATGAGAGAAGCAAGACTGGAAAGCACTACACAGCAACTCCACATAGCCGCTTCTCCTCACTTTCTTCCTTTGCCTCATCCTGCTTTTTTCTGAGGTGAACAAGGAGTGTTAATTCTCTGTTGGCTTAAGGTTAGAGCTCTAACATCTGTAAGAAGCTTCTAAGAGAGCTGCAGGATTCACCATTCAGGTACCTAAAAATCATGCCAATGCCACAAATTCCTCTAAACCTGTGCCTCCAAAGGCCATTGGGACCATGGGTGCAAGTCTGGCCCCAGAATGTTCGAGATGGCCCACAGTTCCATGGGTAGATATGCAAATTATACACTGATAACTACTTGGTTGCCCATGAAACCAAAGCTGACACATCATGAGATGCTTACCAACTCAGGCATGAAGTCAACTGCCAATAGCTCAAAGACTGAAATATGATGAAAGAGAGCTAGTCCAACCTAATGGGAAGAGCACAAACCACTAATCATGGGCACATTAAGATCGGGTACAACTATCCTCAAACACATTTCTGCCACTTACCAGTTGTGTAACTTTGGAAAACTCTTGGAATTCTCAGAGCCTCAGTTTCCTCACCTGTTAAAACAAAGATGAGAAGATGTCGGTCATCGTTGTAACATATTGATCTCTATGGCAGGCAAATGTTCAGCATTCAAAAAATAAGACCTTGATGCTCCTAGAATGAAGTGTTATCAGTCAATGCTTTTCAAACTATAAAACTGTTCATGAGAAAAATTCTCACTAATATGGATTGTTTGTCATATATGGGCAGAATAGGGAGGTTGGGTTTGCCATCAGGGTCCTGCAATTTTTTAATTCCATATCACCCTTTGCAGTTACTTGTCTCCTTCTTTTTCTTCCATACTTGACCAGACACGATTATGCAGCCCCAAGTCTCAATGGACCGACTCGTGTCCCCTTCTAAGTCTCTTCCTGGCCTTCCTTCCAGTGACCAATTCACCTGGTCATGATGTTAATGGGATTGCAACTGTCTGATGAAGGAAACTCAGGGAAGTACTTAGATCACAATCTATTTCTCTCATGCGATATGACCACCCTACACAGAGAAATGCACACATTTTTCAAGAACTCAAGGTTATGTAGACACTGCAGAGCTTCAAAGAACACTCCCTACAGAGTACTAGACAAAATGTGCTTGCTTCAGATTTAAACATAATCTGGCTCAATCCAACCAAATGATAATTAAAACTAACATTTCCTATGTGGCAGGCACGAGGGCAGGTACTGTCTCATCCCATCCTCACCACAATCAGGTGGGCAAGGATTTTCAGATGAGATGACTGAGGGATAGAATATTTAGGCAGCTTGACTGAGTTCGTGACTTAAACAGAGAAGCCACCTGTTTATTGTTTACCCAAACTTCCCAATTTCAAATGATCCCCAAAGATTTTTTTTTCAGCTCCTAATGCTCTCCATGCTCATGAATTAAAAGGAACATTTTTTCTAGTGACACCTTACAACAGAATCACTCACTTCATTTTAATCGGGACCCTTAAACTCGGACTTCGGGTAATTAGAAGTACCATGAAAACCATAACGAACTAGACTGCAATGGCTATTATCACAATGGTAAAGCTTTAAGTGTTTTATATTTTCATATTTATTCCTCTCACTTTTAACTACTATATTTACTTTTTATTTAAACACTGAAATGTGTCAATATAAATCCTTGCTATGTGCAATGAACTGGCAGGAGTAATTTAACTTTAAAACATTATAAAAATCATAAGGAAAAGAACTATTTTTACATTTTTAGAAACTTTGATGGACGATTTTACTGAGTGACAGTCAATGGGAGCAGACAAGCAATGCAACGTGATTAGACATACGGAGCTGTTGGATTTCTCAACCCCACGGGCAACAGAAATGGCAGAGCAGATTTTTGGGAAATTTTACACATTAGTACATAAACAGTCTGTCAAGAAATCACACTTTTCAGATGTCTGCCTCCTACAGTCTTCAAGACATTACAAACTATCACAAATGTGATTTGCAAAGGAGAAGTTTCCTAGCCTCAATAGAAAGTGATTGTCATCACTGACAAAGTCCAGGAATATCAAGTGAAAAATAATAAATCCTTTAAAAAAAACTGATCTGGCAGTGAGTTGTGCACCATTACAGCTAAAAAATATAACTCAATAAAGTTTTCCCCCCCATAGATTTAATATGTTGCCAGCAAGAGCAGATTTGAGCTACGTTGAGTAGGAAACCAGATTTGAAAAAGGACATACTAAAAAAAAGTACACCGTAAAGCAGCCTGAAAGTATATAAATGCAAAAAAAAAAAAAAAAAAAACTGCTTGGCAACTGTTTGTAAAATGGGATGAATCAAAAGCCAATTAAGAGATCAAAATATATGGAGCCAATATCATAAAAGTGGGGGCGACAATATAGGCAGCTTGGAAGCTAATTAGAATGGAGAGGTGATAATTGTATGCACTGGGGGAAGGCAAACTGTAGAGTCTCGAATGGAAATGAGGCAGAGATTGAGAAGGAAAAGATCTCAAACACTTCTGTGGTGTGGTAGTAAATAGTCAAAAACAAAAATGTGAGAAATGAACCCCTTGGTGAGGTGAAGAAAACCTCTTTACTAACCCTAAGGTTCATGACTTAATAGACTCTAAAGGGCCATGGTTCCTTGAAAAGAGAGATTGTGGGGTTTTTCCTTCTCCCCACTGGAAAGAGGATGCTCTCCAGTCATCTGTGTTCCCCCTCTTTTTTCCTCTTAGAGTGGGCTTGAGGGAGCCTGAAGATTGGGGATTACAGATGAAGCTCCACTCCAATTTCTAAACTGTTTCTCTGGGCAGCACGCCAACATTTTTTTTTTTTTCTTATCCAGTCTCCACAGCTCTGGGCTCACCCTTCCTTCCTTCCTTCCTTCCTTCCTTCCTTCCTTCCTTCCTTCCTTCCTCCCTTCCATCCTTCTTTCCTTCCTCTCTCTATCTCTTTCACTCTTTCCCTCTCCCTTTCTTTCTTTCTTTTCTAGAAAAGTTTGTCCCTGCCTATCTTATGGCTGTTCGACTTTTTTTGTATGTTATTTGCCTTTTCCAGAATTTCTGCAAAGTCTTGTTCTTTCCCTGATGATGACCTATTTGGTCAGAATGCCTGTAGAGCTTTACTCCAGATAGCAAATGAAGCAAAAACAATGCCTTTCTTTTAATAAAGTCACTGAAGTGACAACTCCCAGACTATGGCTAAAAAAAAACAAAAAAAAAAACAAAAAACAAAAAAAACCACCTTGAAGTTTGATGAGACTCCACATTCTTCTGTTCTCTTATTCCTAAACCTCTGAGTCTTGGGCATGCAGACATTCTGGGCAGTCAGCTCCCCATGGCCTTTGTCAAAGCAACAATATGCTTCCATAAACACTCTTGTAGATCAGGCTCTTCCAAACTGCTTCCACAAGTTCTTTCTCTTTATAGAATGCTTGAAAGGATGGTTGTTTCAAGACAAAGATTTGATGGCTTTTGTTTGGTTACTTGTTTGATTCTTGCCAAGTAAAACAGTGTCACTTATGAACCTCTGAAAGCATTATACAAAGAAAAAATATTAAAGCCACATTTTATAATTTTTTAACTGACAAAGTACCAAAATCTACCCCCCAAAAAGTACACAGAGGAAATAAAACCTTGGGTAGCATATACATAATGGACTAGCAGAGATTATAGTGAATAAAAAATTAATTTTATATATCGAACAGGTAAAATTTGAAACAGACTCAGAAAATCGAGATGGATTGAAATGAGATAAAACACAAAAGAGTGATCAGAGGTCTCCAAATAATTACTTCCTTTGGAGGACAAACAACTCTTAGCCATCCTAGAAAGCTTCACAATTGCCTAGTCCTCTCAAACATAAACCTCTTTTCCGTCTAGAAGACATTCATTATAAATATGGCCTTATATTCTGCACTGTGTAGTAGAATATTATAATATAATATTATATAATTATATATATTATATAATTATATTATAATTATATAATATATAATTATATGATTATATACTTTATATATATTATATAATTATAATTATACTATAATATTATATACTACACAATGCAAAACAAAACACAAATCAAAACCACACAGCACTTCTACTTCTAATCAAGATGGAGTAATAAGTGATATGTTTACCCTCCCACCTGAAACAAAGAAAAAAAAAGATGAAAATAGAAATAAGCATTTTTAAGCTATGGAAAATTAGGCTGCAAAGCAGAATAGTTCATGAGAGACAGGAAACAAAAGGGTTGAAGCCTGTAATAATCCCAGATGATAACAAAAACACACTATGTTTTGAGAAAATTTCCAGGACATGGCAAAGAGAATGAGAATCTATAGGAAGCCTGGCACACATCTCAAGTTGAGGAGACAGAGCTAAGAATTTAGGGAAACCAAGAAGGCTAATGTCCACAGAACAGAATACTGAAAAGTGGAGATCTGTACACAGAGAGAAACCCGAAGATCTGTCAAGGTCTCCTTTGGGTATTCAGCAGAATATTGATCTGCATGTGAATTGTAAAAATATTCAAGGCATTCAAAAGGACCACCTGAAATAATTAGAAAGATCAGTTCCTAGAGTTCACACAAGGCTGGAAATAATGCCTGTGCCCAACAATCAAGGTGGAAAATTCACTATGTATTAAGGAAAGAACTCAGAAGGAGGGTAATAATTAGCCCTAGATAAAACATGGCATGAATTTTAAAAGAAAGACTTATTAAGATCATTCTGTTTCCAAGAACTTAACTGCATCCCACAACAAAGCTCAAGAGTGTTTATAAGAATACATAATATCCACATATAACAATATAAAATTGGCCATGCTTGGCATCCAATTGAAGACTATCAGATAGGCAAAGAAGCAAGAGAATCTGACTCCTGATGAGGAGAAAAAAGCAATTAACACAAACTGATCTCGAATTGACATAGATAGTAGCATTAGAAGAGTAGGACTTTAAAAGTCTTTTCAAAACTATATTGCATACGTTCAATAAGCTAGAACAAAGATTGAACAAGCTAAGTAAAGGCGTATAAGGTATTTTAAAAGATACAAATTGAATTTCTAAAAATCAAAACTATAATATATAAGATAAAATAAAGTATGCTGGATGGGATTAAAAGTAGAGTAGACATTTTAGAAGAAAAAATAGTAAACTTGGAAACATAACAGTATTAAACTACAGAGAGAAAAAATGTCAAAAACAAACAATAACTAAAATCATAGCATCAGTGAGCTGTGGGATAACAAAGCTGAATATACACATAATAGGAGTTCCTGATTTGAGGAAAAGGGAAGGAAAAAAAATACTTGAAAAAAGTGTTTTTTTCAAAATTGGGTAAAAACCATAAACTTACAGTTGCAAGCATGAAAAACATGAAGAAAATTATATTAAGGTACATCATCCTCACCAAATATTATAAGACAGTAAAAAAGGGCAAGTCTCAAATGCAGCTAGACAAAAAAAAAAAAAAAGGACATTATGGAAAAAGGAAGAACAAGGTAAGGATTAAAACAGATTTATTACTAGAAATAACCCAAGTGAAAAGAAAAAAATGCACCGTTATCTTTAAATACTTACAGAAAAAGACTGTCCAGTTAGAATTCTATATCCCCAAGCAAATCTGAAATCAAAAGTACACAAGAGCTGAATGAATTTATCACCAGTAGACCTGCACTACGAAAAATATTTTTTAAAAAAGGGAAAAGGCAGGCAGAAAATACCACCTGGAAAGCTGTTCTACTAAAAAGAAGTGAAAAGCACTAAGGATGGAACTCTGTGCTCTTGCCCAGGGTAACCCCATGACAAGCATGATGGAGGTGGTTAACTGGCACCAAACATCCTTCCCCCCAACCTCACTATAGTGAGGCTAATTGCTGGGAATCTGCCATTAGACAAGGACTGCATTTCCCCACCCCACCCCCCTTTTGCATCTAGCCATGACTATGTGGCCAACACAGTGATGTGGTCACTCTAGGCCTCCCAAGGGTACAGCTTCCCCCCTCTCTTTTTTCTTCGGTGACAACCTTGGCCACGTGTTGATGATGGCAGGCACAGTATGGAAGGAACTTGTGTAAAAAAAAAGAATCTGGTTGGCTTTTGTTCTTGGTTCCTTGGAGGAAGCCTCTGAACCCTTGGAATTTCCAGAGTGATGGGAGTATCTTCGTTATTCCTGGTAGAGCTTCTGTTTATATTAATAAGATGACTCGGGAAAGGGGGCTGATCATGCCAGAATTACCAACCATGTAAATGAAGGGTCTGGCCTTTGAGCCATGTACTCTCAGTCTGACCTCCGTGGAGGGAAGGAGTGTTGGAGACTGAGTAACATGGCCCATGGTTCGGTGTATCATGCCGACGTAATGAGACCCCAATTGAAACTATGGGCCACAAGGATTGAGGGAGTATCTCCGCTTGGCAATACCGTGGAATGTCACTCATTGTTACGCCTGGATCTTTCTAAATCTTGCCCCATGCATCTCTTCTTTTGGCTGGTTCAAATTCATACCATTTTACAAAAATAAAACTGTAATTGTAAGGACTAACACTTTATTGTGTACTGTGAGTTGTTCTAGTGAATGATCAATCCCAAGAGGGGTGGTGAGAACCCCTGAATTTGTAGCCAGCTGGTCAGAAGTTAGTGTGACCTAGGGACCCTCAAACTTGCAGCTGGTATCTGAAGTGAAAGTAGTCATGCAGAGGATTGTCCCCTTGAAATTCAGCCTGACTCCAGATAGATGATGTCAAACCTCTGTCCTAAATCACCCCATTGAAGCCTATGCCCCTCCCTGCATTGAACTGTTATATGAACAAGAGACACACATTTTTCAAAAAGTAAGCTAATGAATTTGGGGGATTTATATGTTATCGCGTCTTTAGTTACCCCAACTGCATTGCCATTAGCTCCCTCTTTCCTTCAGGTTTTTCTCAAAATTCCTTTCCTACTAAGTCTTTCTCTCTACCTGTAATTTCACCCCCCACCTAACATTTCATATCCCCCTTCACTGTTTTATTATTCCCCTTAGCATTTATTACCACAGCAGTCCATATATTTTACATGCTTATCATCTTTATTTTCTGTCTCCCTTAGTAGAATGTGAGCTTCAAGAAGGCAGAGATTTACACCCCCACTTGTTCATGGCTTTACCTGGCTTTATCTGCTGGGATTCGAACAGCGCAGCACGTCGGAGGTGCTTACTGAATAAACACATGAATCGGTAGGCTGAATGCATTAGATGGATACACAGGATGCTATAAGAACAGCCCACACAGAATCTATTAAATTGCAATTAACTCAAGGAGAGAAAACAAAACGTCAAGTAGACTAGTGACAAGAGGAACTGAAAGAAAATGGTACACGGCTGAGTTACTAGTTATATAGAAACCATTGGGTTACTAACCCAGTGATTGGGGAACTAACCACGTGATGAGGAAGATGTTAATGAAATCTTCATCTTCAGCGACCAGGGTGCCTGAGGAAATTGTGAAGCAGCAGAGTTAGAGATGTCTGGAAACCCACTTAAGAAGCGATGATAAGGGGCACCCGGGTGGCTCAATGGTTGAGCATCTGCCTTTGGCTCAGGTTGTGATCCTGGGGTCTTGGAATCGAGTCCCACATAGGGCTCCCCACACAGAGACTGCTTCTCCCTCTGCCTATCTCTTTGCCCCTCTCTGTATGTCTCAAATAAATAAATAAATAAATAAATAAATAAATAAATAAATAAAATCTTAAAAAAAAAAAAAAAGAAAGAAAGAAAGAGATGATAAGCTCAATTTGGGACAAGGCATTTCAACACCTTCCAAAATTACCTGGGCAAACCAACCAGGCCAAGAATGCGGTAGTCCTCGGGATAAAACACAGGAATTAGAAGCAGAGGAGTGTTGTGGAGGAAATTTCTAAATTAATCAGGAATATCACAGGTTTATGCCAATGAGATATATTTTCTAACTCTCTGTGGAATCAAAAAGAAATTGGTAAACCAAACAGTTTTAATTCAGGTCCAATTTATTTCTCTAGTTTATGTCTTTTAGAGACCCACAAGTGAACATTTAGAGTATTCGAACGTTACTGAAACTATTATGTTAGAATATCTCAAGCACAGAAATTCATGTGTTATAGACCAGCAGGGATATTTACTACCTTCAGCATCTTCAAAACTCTCGAGAATTGAATGGATCTTATCTTTATGGCTGAAAATAAACTTAGAGTACTTCATTATTGCTGCTTAATAACAAAGCTCTTTTGCAAACAAGCAGGCCGTGAGCAGAACTTAAGATGAGTAATCACATCCAAGCAGTTTAGATGATCAATCATCTTATGTATGCATAAAATATTAAACATAATGAACATGTTAGGGAGCTATCGATCTATTCCAGTCCAAGTCACGACAAAACACGAATGGTTTCTTAGTGATTGAGAGCATTGATTAGACCCTGGGGTTTATACACATGAATAAGAAGAAGGCCTTCGATGTAGGACTTCCAGTAGAGACCAAGCAGCTGACCTCCTGACTCCCCAAAGATCACAACTCGCTCTTTTTATCAAGTGAACATGGAAAGACTGTTCTACAATAGGCCATATATGTACAACTGTCCCATTTGCAGTGCCAATTTTATAACCTCAAGTTTTATTCCATCCACAAATCTCCACAATTGTGGATAGTCTGCTTTCCATTCCAGAAATCGGTCCACCATCTGGCTTCTTTCCTCAGCTTCCTTGCTCTCCTCTTTTCTCCTTTACCTTTTTCTTCACCCATCCTGCCCCTTCCTTCCATGTCCCCGGGGCCATGTTGTTCACTATCTTTACCGTTTCATTCATTTATCCATTCATTCATGCCGTATCCTAGTCTCTCTGTGTGGATGCCCCTCCTTCCTTTTCACCCAGAGAACTCCTACCCCTACTCGAAAGCCGTGTTTCTCCAAGTGTGGTCAGAGTTACCTAAAACACTTGAGTTAAATAATTTAGGAGAAATGTCAGTTTCTACCCAAGAATTTTCATTTTTAACAAACACCTATACAAGATCTTTTCTGGGCATGTGATGACTAGTTCCCCCCCACCCCACCCTCAGCATCGTGTTGCAGCAGATAAGCAATCGCTCATGCCATTGGCTGGTCTCAGATACATACCTACAGTCTGACCACACACATGGGATGCTCAGTAATGGCTACATATATTTTGTTAGGCTTGCAACCACAGATTTTGTGCTTTTGTAGTTAATTTTCTCAGAATAGAGGTGGAGGACACAAATGTCTTGGAATTATTTGGGTCTCCCCAGACCTGGTGGCTCCTTGCTCCACATAGACAGCTGACTGTTGCCACTACCTCCATGTACTTTTATTAAGCACTGAAAAGAAGCACTGGGGAGCTTCTCCACTCAACTGGGATCTTAATTTAGAGTTCATCCTCTGCACTCTCCAATGCTTGTTCTACGTTTAAATATAATGAAAATGACTTAATGCAGGATCTAATTATCATTTTTGTCAATACTTGAACCAGAGAAGTCTGTTATACCAGCATCTCTGATGATTCTTATGCACACAAAAGTTCAAGAAGTTTTTAGGTCTTCATAGATTGCTGCAGTGATGGGCCCCATGTGCTCATACCTCCCTGTTAACATGTCCCTTTGCCATGTGACTTCTCCCATTTCTCCCACCAAGAATAGAATCTATTTCTTCATTTCTTCAATCTGGTCTTAGCTTTGTGACTTGCTTCAACCAATAGATAATAACAAATAGTGCAGATGGAGGGCTTGTGTGTTGGAATTCACACTCTCTTGCTTCTGGAAGCCCTTTCTCCGTACAAATCAGCCCAAGCTATCCGGTTGGATGAAGAGAGACTGCCTTAGAGAGGTTCAAGCAACTTCCTAGCTGTTCCAAAACCCCCAGGCATCTTAGGCCCCAACTAAGACAAATATGGCCCCAGATACTGAGCCCATTTTAGATCATCCATCCCTAGCTGAGTCAAGCCAAGCTAGAAGAGCCATAGAACCAAACCACAGAGTTAGAAAGTATAATAAATATTCATTATTTTAATCCACTGTGTTTTGAGGTAGTTTATTTCAGAGTAAAACCAAACTTAGCCAAAGGTTTAGCTGAAAAGGAATTTTTTTCTTCACCTATCTCCACCCCAGAGCACACACCACCCTCTCTGGGTTCTTCCAAAGTACTATATTCACAACACTAACAAGAGATATCATTATTGTAGCTTAATACTAATACTCAGCACATCTGTAGGAAGTATAACAGTATCCCATTTTATAGACATGGATACTGAGCCTTAAAGAGGTTATATGAATTGCTCAACGTCACACCAGTAGTACTCACAGTAGACGCAGTATTTGAATACACTGTGGATTCTGGGTACCTCGAGATTCAAGACAATTTTTGATTGTCTTTTCAAACAGATAGTGGGTGGGCATAATTCTGGGAATAACACAGCTGCTTAATAAATACTTATTTAGATGAATTGACCTTTGACATTATGCCTATCTTCCTAAGTCTGGTTTGTTCAATTTTTACTTACCACTTCATTAAAACAAAAACAAAAACAAATGAACAAACAACAACAAAAAAACAATCAACCAACTAAACAAACAAACAAAAAACCCAGAAGGATGAAAATGACATTTTTATGGCCCCCAGTATCCTGAACTATAGTCTCCTTTCCAATGGCTTCCACAGGTCCCTTCCACTTTTAGGTTTTTCACTTTGGTTTTACACCCTTCCTATAATAGTCACACTGTAATACATTTTGAATGACCAGATATTTCTATGGCTCACTTAGATACTGAGACCTTGATATTTATTTTTAAAGAATATTTCAAGGATGATATACAGGTAGAAACTATAAACACCAGTCTTTCCCTTATATAGGACTTCTTAAGTTTCTAACCCTGGTCCAGTCTTTCTAGGTTCATATCAACCACACCAATCACTTAGAAACCATCCAGTTTTTGTTGTCATGCCATTTAACTGAGGACAATGGCACCATGGTTGACCTAAGTCTAGGATATTTAAGACCGATTCCTTTTTCTTTTTTTTTTCTCCTACACTCACACTGCTGGTAAGCATTATCAAGTTTAATTCTCAGTGTGTCCTATGTGCATGTATATGTGTGTATTTGGAGGAAAAATCCTCATGACATCACCAATGTGAGAGATGAAGAAACAAGGGTCTGGGAGGATGTGAGTGGCAAAACAGGACAAAAGCCACAACTCCCTTGAGTAAAGTTTTATTTTTCTTCCAAGCAGTTCTGGCCTTGATTTAAGAGATTGTCAAGATCTTCAAACTTTTCCCCAGGCATTTGGGGTATCCAAAAGATAGATATTGCTCCCAGGCAGTTTTCCTTCATTCTAGGAGAAATTTAAACAAATACAATATTTCTTATTCAAGGAAGCTTAAATCATTAAAAAAAAAAAAAAAAAAAAAAAAAAAACCTAAACGTCTTCAATGCCCAAAAGTGTTTAAGAATTTTAATCTGTCTTTTGTCCCATTCCTTAGAATTACTTTTCAAATGGTTTGGATTTAGCTAAACCTAAAATAGATTTTTGCCAAGAGTCTTTCCCTCCCTTAATTTTTAAACCCATGTGTATTTTAAGGGAAATTTAATACATATGCTTCTAATTCATGTGCACTTAACTCATCAGAATGTTGTTTTGTAAGACCTGTTTGAAGTTTAAGAAGTCTTTCTGGAGCCTTCCTTTAATAAGTCTTTTCAAGCCTTTATTCTTAGAAGCAGGAAGTCACATTTTGCCAGGAATAAATGAATTTCAACCCCCAAAGGTTCACATTCGGTCCAAAACTGACGGCCAGGACACTTTGTGAGTTATTCGCAAAAATGAGTTCTCTTGGCCCTAGCGTAACGTCGTTTGATTTTTTAAACCCCAGACACAGAGAATCTAGATGTGCTTTTATCCATCTCGTTCCAACATATGAAACTTGTCAGTGATATTTGTGATCGAATATAATGTTTCAAACAACTATTCTCAACGCATCCTAAAATTCCTAAAGATCTGCCGAGTGGATTTTGCTAATAAGCCGATAAGATCATTTCCTCAAGATAAAAAGCACAAAAAGTAGTAGCTATTGAGCCAGAAAGAAATGATAATGGGGGGGGGGGTTGGAGTTGGTGAAGTGAGATACGGAGAGAGATCACTTACAGAGTAACAGATGACAACAGCTCAGTGATCTAAACACAGCGTAAGAAGGACTTTGATGAGTTTTTATCACAGGTCCGTGTGTCAGAGACTCTGACATAGATGAAATATGAGGATTAAAGAACAAAGAGGCTCAAGGCAAGATGCTGAACAAAATGCCGCTCGTGAGTTATGAGGACAAGAGAGACAACAGAGAAATCTGCGTGTTTAAAAAAGTTACCACTCCAGCTAGGATAATATCCCATCAGATTTATTTTTCACTTCCCGCTGACGGCCACAGCTGTTCTTTCTGATTTTCTCAGTTCAGGCCTCGCAGGCCCGGAGCCGATGACACCCAGGGAGAAGGCCAACCCTGGAACCCATTGCTCAAGAGAAGGGCTCGTGAGAACCCCAGAGGCCAAGGCCTCGGAGTTACCTTGGCCTCCTCGTGATTAATTCATCCCTGTCGAGTAGAACAAGCAACCCTCATTGTTGCAAAACAGAATAATCACCTCGGCACTTCTTAGTGGCTTTCTATTGAACAGAACTTGGAGGCAACCCAGTGACCACCGGTAGGAAGGCCACATGCTCTCTTCCGGGGGGAATAACCAGAGGCTATGAAATATCTACTCCTAAAAAGTCAAGGTGTCGCTCAGGCTCTGGCTGAGGAAGCGGAGAGAGGGAGCCATGCCCCCCAGGGAGGTGGGCCGCCTGCCAGGGGCCTGGGCCCGTCTAGAACCGTCCACACGGTGACTCTGGAGGGCGAAGGGCCCACACAGCAGCAGGACTCCTCCTCTGGCTCTGTCCTCTCGTCGGGAATGAGGACCCTCAGCGGAAACCAAACTATTACTTCATAAACTGGGTTCGTCCCTCTTGGCTTTGCATTCTTGTTTTCTTTGTTTTCCGTGATCTCCCTCGGATTGTATCTCAGCGTTTCCACGGGTTCTGTTGTGTTTTCCCCCTTGTCTTCCCCTCCAGCCTCCTCATTACCTCGCATTTCCTTCATCCCGTTTGTATTTCTCACAAATCTGCTTCTCTGTGCCCTCATCACATTCCATCTGTTCTTTGTCCCCGGGTTCACCTCTTCCCCTGCCTTTGACTGGTCTGGCCTGCTTTTTCTCCGTGCCTAGGAGCACAAAGGCAGCTGCTCCTTTTTTTGTTTTGTTTTGTTTTGTTTTTTTTCTTTTTCTAACATCCCTTCCGTCCCAGGCCTCCGCTCTGCATAGTAAATTGGCGATGGAGTAGGAAAAATCCACATTAACTCTTGCTTGACAACAGAGAAGAAGGGGAGAAAGGCATACATCATCCGGAGCTGGCTCCACAGAGAGGCCAAAGCGGGCTTGACAGGCCACTGGGGCAAAAATTGTGACATGAACCCGTAAGCCGTCACCCGTGAATTATGCTGTGGTCCTGCTGAGGCGTCCAACCACCACATGGGGACAAGGCTTGACGCCGCAGGTCCCCTAGCCCAGCTTCCCATCCGGTGGAGGCCTCAGGCCTGTCGCATCCAGTGATGGCTTATGATTCCAGAAGTTCCCTTCTTCTGTAATTAGAAAGCAGTGATTTTTAGAGCTTCCCCTTACTAAACTCCAAACAGCCTCACTGTGATTCCAACCAGTTGTCACAAGTCCCCCCTCTCGAGTGGCACAGTAGCAGGGTCTTCGCCACACAAACAGCTCTCTCACCATTGACGTTGCTGTCTTCTCAGCACAGGTAACGCTGGCCTTCCTTACCACACGACCAGCCCTGCGAGGACAGATACTGCGTGTCTCTTGTTCACCTCGGTAGCCTCAATCCTCAACGAGGTCCCCAAATAGCAGGGCACTAACCCAGCCCTTGCTAAATAAACCAGTTAGCCCTTCTTAGAAAAGAGACCATGATCCTGGGAAAGTTTAAGCAACTGAAAGGTCCAGTCCACCCAGCTGGAAAGTGAGGGAGCTCAGATATACTCCCATCTGATTCTCTCGGAACCCACAGGCCATCCGTTTAGCCTTCACACTCTTTCGCTAACAATATACTTTGCATAAAGTTGTAATGGCTGAGCTATGTGGATGCTAAGAGCACTAGTGGACCAGAAGAGGCCTCGGGTTGCCAACGATGGCCAGGGGAAGCACATGCCTCTCCAGCAGAGAGGGGCTGGGTTGCAGCCAGTCCCATCCAGCACCCGAAACGAAGAGGAAGGGCCAGCTCTACGTAAGAAGCACAGGGCAGGAGGCTTGGAGGCGAGACACAGCCAAGCACAGCACACCCAAGGGCAACTGTCCATAGGCAAAGGAGAACACTTGGACCAGGCACCTCTCCTAAAGCCATCGTGTGTGAAAGTCACTAGCAGAGAACACTGGGCCAGGCACCAACTTGAGAAAGAGGAGGACAGAAAAACCTGATAGAGAGACAACCCCTCTAATAGTGAGCTTGAAGTTTGAATTAGCTCAACCCATGAGAGTGAGTTAACCTGAAAGAAGAGGCTCCTGGGTTTAATGGAGCTTCATATTCTCTCCCGTTGCCCCAGCAAAGGGGATAGGGCTCCTGGAGCAAGACATTTTCTTTATTTGGCACATTTGTGAACTGTTGAAATTTTGTAATTCTTCTGTCAAGTTCTTCATGCAGTTACTATAGCATATTATGACTCCCCCAATATCTCTGTAATCCACAAGATAATTGTTAAATTCTTAAATTCCTTGAATATATGTATTTGTTGAAGTGAAAAATTCATCTATATTTTGTGTACATGTCTATGGTATACATTTCTGTGATTTAGAAATGTAGAAGACTTTCACCCAAATGCTTGATCTCTCTTTTTCTCTTATTTCTTTCTTTCTTTTTTTTTTTTCTTGACTAGTTCTTTCTCATGACAGTCTTATAAACTATGTAATATTAACATCCGGATGTTCATCCCCTGGTACGTATCTATTTTTATTTGAATGATGAAGTGACTACTGGTCTTCATTTGCCGAATATCACAGAGCATATTAATAATCATGCTAAAGACATAGAGCCATGCCTTTAGTTTTAGTTTCTCAGGCAACTTCTTCTAGTATTAAATTCAAATTCAAATGCATGTCATGATTTTTGTCAGCATAAAAATGCCGCACAGGTATGGGTTCCATATTGTTGACTGTCTAGGAAAAGGGGATTGTGGCCAATTTGTATTTCTTCTTATCTATATGTCAAATAAACTGGTAGTGAGGTAAGATTGCAGGTCATTGACTCTGGGGGAGATACAAGACTCTTCCCCTCCCCGCTCATTTCCCCCCGGCCTCATCACTCCACTCCTCAAGAGAAAAAGACAAAATGGAATCTTCCATATTTCAAAGTGGGGTACTAACGTAGGGAAGAGAGCTCGTAGTGCTCTTTGCCTTCGTGCCTGTCTGTAGAACCTTAGTTATACTTAAACACTGGATACCCAAATGTTCCAAAGATGAGTGGGAACAACCATCTGCTTCCCAGTATCCCAAATCTTCCTTTATATCAAAAGAGGTGTTGGGCGTGAGATTCTCTATCCCTGTTGGGAGTCTCAGAAACTCCTCCAGATATTTTGGAGTGTGATTCTTCATTGGCCCCAGATGACTTTTTCAAATATATATTGTTTATATATAGTTTACCAAGTTCCCAAAGTGCTTGAAGTTCTTTTTACTTACCACATAAATATATTAGGAGATATTTAACCAGAAAGACGGAACCCTATCAAAAAACTAACTTATACTTTTTACATATGCTAGCCAGTATTTCTTTTTTTAAAAAAAAGTAGTCTGTTTATGATTTTCATCGCTCAATAAAATGCAGTTCCCCACTTGATTACCATATCTTCGAGGATCATTGTGTATCTGCAGATACCAAGGTTATACAAAGTCAAGGATAAAGTCGCTATTAACTTTCTGGAAGGGATTCAAAGCTTTATTTGACTCGGGGAATTGAATTAGACAGGATGTTTCTGGGGTCTGTGGTTATCTCAGGATGCAAAGTTGCTTTTGTTTTCCCCATTGTGTATAAAATATACGCGCTTAATGATAATGGTGGCAAGACAGGGTGGCAGTTTACGCATAATCTTGCAGTTCCTTGTAGTTGCCCTGTGTCTTTTCTTTACAGGATCTTTGCACACGCCTCTCCTACTGCCCTGGATGTGCTTTCCCAACTTCCTCCCCCCCCCAACCAACTCATGTTTCTCCTTTAGATTATAGCTCTGATATCATTACAGTAGAGGAGCCTTCAATAACCGCCGATCTAGATCACAATCCCACTAACCGATATTCTTGATCTCCCTTAATTATACAGCTTTGCACATTTCCTCTTCTCCTTGTATCAAGTAGCAGCTTCCTCATGGCAGTGACCAACTTTTGTTTTGTGCTTTACAGTTTACAAAGGATTATCACATGTTTTTATCTCATGTGAACCTCAAAACCCATTCGTATGATAGATGGGTGAATGCTATCACTTCCATTGAATAGAAGGTAAAGCTGAACTTGAAAGCGTGGAGGAGACTTGCCTATGACCAAACACGGAGCAAGGGCTGCACTAAAACTTGGATTTGGAGCTTCTGGACCAATTCCATTAAATGTGCATGTTACTACCTGCAACCTGTTGGAGAAAGAACGTCGTGTGTGATTTTTCTCCCTTCCCTGGTGTATATTTTCACCAGATTTTTAGAAGTTGTTTGATTATTTAATCTCTAGTGTGGTTTATGACATGAGATTTTTCATATTGTTGGGGTAACTGTCACAGTATTTGATATTCGCATTATAGTATTTGAGTATTTGTCACAAACAAATAAATACTCAGCCAGTTTTCAATTTTCATAACAGCCAGAGGCAGTGATAGCTGAGTTAGCAGATAAGGAAGATGGAGAAAGACGCTTGGAGGGAAGAACAAGAATCTAGAACAACTGCAAAGAGAGTAAGCAAAGGTTCTGACAATAAAAAAAAAAAAAAATTTTTTTTTTTCCTCCAAACTCCCTCTCTTCTGGTTAAACATTCTTGAATGCTTCAGTGCTCTATTGGAGTCAGCACCAGCTCCTAAAAGCCAGTTGTTAATCAGAAATTCTGTGAATTGGTAGCTTAAAAATTGGCCATCATGAGAGTATTTACACCACAGATATCTCAGGTCAGTACCATTTCGTCTCAGAGCATGTTTATGAGCACACCACTAGATGTTAACCACATTGACTACTAGAGATAATTTTTTTTGTAGGTGACGTGGCAAAAGCAATTAAACAAGAGCAATAAAGTGAAGAATAATAAATGTTCTTTATATATTTTACGTGAGAAATATATACGAGGTTCTCATATATTATCTCATTTAATCTTCATGAAAAGCCTATGGAAGCAGTGGAGAAGATATTATTTATTAACTTATTTTACAGATAAACTGAGACACCAGATACTGGTAATGGTAGTGTTGAGGCTAAAATCAAATGTTTCTGTGGCTTTCCCCAATATCTTTCCGGTGTTATATAGCCTTTGTCCTTGCTCATGGGGAGTGCTTTATTCGGGTGACAATTTGTGTTTTTCAGAGAATAAGGCAGAAACACACAAGTTTTATGCAGACTTTGCCATGGTTGAAAATGGATGGGAATTCTGTTTTTGTTTTTCCACCGACAATCTGTGGAATCTGGAATGTTTTTCCTGAAAAAAGAACCCACATGACCATGTGCTAATGTGAGTTTTTTTAGCCCTGGTTTGCCACAACCCTCTGTTTGTTTTCTCTTAAATGTTAATTTCTAATTTGAAAAACCTGCTCAGAGAATAAACACTGAACCCTTCAAGACTATTTTTAAATATCTTCTTGGTTGCTTGGTTAATTGGAGCATGTATATGCTGGATTGACAGTTCTAACGATTGAATCAATTTATTTATCCCTCGCTTAGAAATATTACTGAGATTGTCAGGTGGTGGGAGGGAAGGAATGAAGGCAGCAAGATAGATGGTGGCAGAGAAAGTCCCAGCCCTTGTTCTCCCAAGAAACACAGATCTAACAATGATATAAGTGACACAATACCTGTAAGTGAAGCCTAAAGTCCAGTTAAGAATTTGCAGTACATCAGATGACACGGATCTGAGATCACACTGAAATGGTAAGAAGAACAATTTCTCTTTACTCACCTCAGCCCCTCCCCCGAGCTGACACAGTTCAGTGCCAAGAGGAATTGTTACTTCTCCCTGGGGTGGAGGACAGTGGACAGCTTCCCTGGGCTTTCCGTGTAATCTCTGAGGGGCTGGTTTCTGTCTCAGCTCACACAGAGTGCAAAGAGCTGCCATTGTCCCAACAATGGTTAGAGAAATGGGCACCTTCCTGCAGCCAGCCAGGTTCTGCGAGTCTTCTAGAAAGTACAGAACTGAGGCCTGTCCTGCAGGATGATGGAAGACGTGGAGCATGGTTTCAATGTCCTCAGCCTTTCAGTACCCTCTCCAAGGGGTGAGTCCTATACACTAAATATTTGTATCCCTCCCACTCACTCATATGTTGCAATCCTAACCCCCTATGTAATGATATTAGGAATGGGGGCCTTTCGGAGGTGAGTAGATAATGAGGGCAGATCTTTCATGAATGGGGTTAGTACTTCTATAAAAGAGACCTCAGAGGGCTGCCTTAGCCCTTCCACCATTTGAGGACACAGTGAAAAGAAGGCCGTGTATGAACCAGGAAGCAGATTCTCCCAGACACCAAATCTGCAAGCACTTTGACCTCAATCCCAGCCTATAGAACTGTGAAAAAGAAATTTCAATTGTTTATAAGTCACCAGTCTGTGGTATTTTGGTATAGTAGGTCAAACTTATTTTATGAAGCCAGCATTACTCTGATACCAAAGCCAGACAAAGACACTACAAGAAAAGAAAACTACAGACCAGTATCCCTGATGAATGTACATGCAAAAGTCCTAAATACGAACAAAATACTACCAAACTGAATTCAACCACACATTAGAAGGATTATACAGTATGAACAAGTGAGATTTATTCCTGGGATGCAAGAATGATTCAACATATAAAAATCAATTAATGTGGTTCTCCAGGTTGACAGAATAAAGGCTAAATTTCCACAATCATCTCAACAGCTGCAGAAAAAAAGTGTTTGAGAAAACTGAATATCCACATGCAAAAGAACAAAAGGGGACCCTTACTTTACACCATACACAAAAATCAACTCAAAACTAATTAAAGATTTAAAATAAGACCTGGAACCATAAAACCCTTAGAAGAAAATGTAGGCAGTAAGTGCCTTGACATTGGTCTTATCATTGACTTCTTGGATATGACACTGAAGGCACAAGCAGCAAAAGTAAAAATAAAGAAGGAGGACTATATCAAACTAAAAAAGCCACTTCTGCACAGTTAAACAACAGAGTGAAAGGCAACCTACAGATTGGAAGAAAATACTGCAAAAACTATCTGCTAAGAGATTACTGTCAAAAATATATAAGGAACTTATATAACTGAATAGAAAGAAAATAATTAAAATTTTAAAAAATAGGCAAAGGATTTGAATATCTATTTTTCCAAAGAAGACATATAAATAGCCAACAATTATATGAAAATATCACTGTCGCTAACCATCAGGGGAAAGCAAATCAAAATTACAACGAGATATCACCTGACACCTGTTAAGATGGCTATTACTAAACACTCAAGAGGTAACAAATGTTGGCAAGGAAATGGAGAGATCTGAATCCTTGCACATTGTTGGTGGGAATGTAAAGTGACACATCAACTACAGAAAACAGTACAGTAGTTCCTCGAAGAATTAAAAATAGAACTATCATATGATTCAGCAACCCCACTTCTGGGTATATACCCAAAAGAAGTGAAGTCAGGATTTTGAAGAGATAAATGCACCCATGTTCATTGCAGCATCATTCACGATAGCCAAGATATGGAGATGGCTTAAATGTTCGTTGACAGATGAATGGATAAAAATGTGATATATACATACACTATAACATTACTCAGTCTTAAAAAAAGGAAATCCTGCCACATGTTACAACACACATGAGCCCAGAGGACTTTATGTTGTGTTGAATGAAATAAGGCAATCACAGAAGGACAAATACCCCACGATTCCATTTATATGAGGAATCTAAAATAGTTAGACTCATAGAAACAGAAAGCAGAACTGGGGTTGCCAAGGGCTGGAGAGAGGGGGGAACAGAATTGCTATTCAATAAGTATAAGGTTTCAGTTATGCAAGATGAAACCTTCTAAAGATCTGATGTGCAATGTTGTGCCTATATCTGGTTGACAATACAGTGTCCTGCACTTAAAAATGTGTGAGGAGGGTAAATCTCAGGATAAGAGTTCTTAACACAATTTTTAAAAATCACATTATTTGAAAAAAAAAAGATAGTTTATGGTACTGTGTTACTGAAATCCCAGAAAACCAATGCAGATATATAAGCATAAACACCATTATCAAGCAACTTCATCTAATTGACATTTATAGAATATTCCACCCAATAATAACAGAATGCACACTTTTTTATTGCAAACAAAACAAAACATGGTCTTACTATGACTGTATTCTGGGCCATAAAACCAAGGGCACAGGACATACAAACTCTGACCACAACTGAATTAAAGTAGAAATCAATAACAGAAAGTTTTTTTTTTCTTCTTTTTCTTTTTTGTGCTATAAACTGATTATGTGCCAATATTTGCGCACATTGTGGAATGTGAAGCTCAGATTATTGCTTTATAGATTTGAAATTTTTACAATTTTAGAAGAATTTGGCAGAGGCCAAAGAAAGGGTCTTCCATTTTAACCCAAACAGGTTGTGGGCATAAGTCTTCATATTCCAACCAGAAGATCTGGGATAAGCCACACAAATATTTAAAAGCTTGGGCAGTCGAATGTGTATTATTGCCTTGTTTATCCCCACACAAAAAAGAAACAAGTATCAAAATGAATAATTTTAGTAACAAGAGAAAAAGGAAGATGAAAAAGAAATTAAGCAATAAATTGCTTTATTAGCAATTGAAATAAATGTTAGGATGTAGAGCAGATACCAGTGCTATAGTTCAAGAATGGCAGAGACTCCTCTTATACTCCAGGAAATTCTGCTCTCGCTAAAAACAACCACAGAACAGGAATGGTATCCAAAACCATCTATTTTCAGAGAAGGTAGAAAGTTGGTAAAACATTGAATAATCCCATTAAGGCATAACACTAAGGAGAAAAACACTGTCATTTGCCATTGACATGGAAATCCCAATTTACCAAGTTTCATTCAGGTTACATCTTAACCTCCTCAAAGTTTCAATATGTTCATACAATAAACAAGATGTGGATTTGTTTTCAGGGGAAGAAATCAAGGCACAGACACATTAAGAAAATACAAACGCTGAAGCTAGGAACCAGTTTTTTGAGTGCCTGAACTATTGGATGACTCAATTATGTGTGATTCATGATGAACATTTTCTGAGATCTGAGAACTAAGGTTTTATACATGAAAGTAAGTGAATTTGTTAACATATTTTATCCTATTCATAAAAATGTGTCAAAAGAAAAAAAAGATCCTTCCAAATTACATCTGGAAAAGCATGATGTATGTTGCTTATCATGGTCCTAAATTATTTACAAATCTCTCTCTCTCTCATACACACACACACACACACACACACACACACACAATCACAGTGACTGTTTAGAATGTAGAACAAATGGCCCACTGGTTTTCTCTCACATGTATGTATCCAAATTTCTCTCCCATTTTTGGAACCCCTGGATCCCATTACAGTGCAATCAATGAAATGAATCCAAAAATACATAAATAAGATAAAATAATATAGAGTTGTGAGATTTTAAGTATATTTATCTGCACTGAGAAAATAATAAACAAAACTATATTTCTTATGTGTGTGTTGGGGGGCGGGGCAGTGGGTGGAAAACAGTGCTGAAAAGAGTTTTTTCAGACCTGCCTAGGCTGTGACATGCATGGGGTTGCTCAAACGTGGTGCCATGGTTGTTACCTCATTGTCAGAAGGAAAAAAATATATAGGTACTTCTCTAGGGCCCCCTTTAGCCTTTTTAGTTTCGTGTCCATAAGATTCAATGCATACAAATAGCGTTCATGGTGTTCCCTGACGGTAGATGTGCCACATGTTGAAGGAAGGAGGTACCAGTGCCCTAATGAAAAGAACTTTTGCTTTATGGAAATGTGAGTAAACTTGCACTGATCAAATATCCCCCGCATGTTGCTCACCACATTTTCTTCCACTGCTCTGTTTTCCCACACAATATGACAAGCCTAATGCAATTGATTGGACCATATAAATATGGTATCTTACATGAACGCTTGTTTTCATACCCAAGTAATAGGGCGATATTTCAACCTCGATAGATAGAAAAATCACAATGCATCCTTTCTCAGATAGGTTGGTTATAGGGTCTTATTTATTTAATACACGGTGGCCATTTCCCAGAAACAACACAATAACCTGTTAACTATTGGACTATATTTATCAAAAAGAACCAGTTGTATGTGCACTGGTAATTGGCATCTAAATCTGCACATTAAGATGAATTTAAATGTAAAGCTATGTCACTAGATACCTAATACATTACATTAGATTGTGCGAGTTCTTTTTTTTTTTCCTTCAGTTCCTTCAATTGGCAACAATTAATTTATAGTGTGTATGTGTTTTTAGCATCTGTGAAGTTCTCCTGTGGGTTACTCCATTGAGAGTAAGGCTTTACAAGCTGAAATGTGAATGAAGTAAAGCAGTTGTTAGGAAGAGATGGAAAACATTATGTCCTTAATTATGTTCCCACACCTGCATTTATGAATTCCATTTTTGGAGAGAGAGGGAGACGTGGAGGCAATTAAAGAAGTTGCTGTATGGACCCTACTGGCGATGAGTCATTACAGAGTTCACGGGGGCATTCCAGCGCCCAAGGAGCCCCAAGCGCCTGGAGAGATAGAGAAAAGCACCAAGTGCTTAATTACTGGAGGTGGAGTTGGAGTTAAAATAAAATCACGACATTAAGTTAATAAGATCCACATTAATATTGCTGCTGATGGACCCACTCCTATGTTTGAAAAGCTATTTATATAAAGAAACGAACACAATTTCATTGCCTTTGAAATAGTCATTTTGGTTTCTGCTAAGTGCATTGTGAAATGGTATAAAGATTATTAGAGATTAGATTTCACAAGTGAGTTTGCTTAATTAGCCTTCACAGTTCCCAACCCTCCTCTTCGTTGGGGCAGCACCATGCATGTGCTGAGGACCTACTGTGTGCCAGGGCCAGTCTGGGGCTGGCTGGCTGACGCTTTCCGCAGGCGGATAATTGCTTCTTTCAGGCACAAGCTCTACTGTTCAAATAACTGAGAAACCAATCTGCCTCTGACTCCTGGCTCCTCTTACGTGCTCCCAGAGCAGATGCCAGCGTGCTGTGTAATACTGTCTGCATAAGGCTGTTTAACACTAGGCCTGTGAAGTCCCCAGGGCTCTGGTCCATACGGCAATGAATGAGTTTCAGGCAAAATAGAAAGAGTGTTGTGATTCTTTTGTGAAAGAGCTGTTCTCGCAGTACTCGATAAAAACTTTTTGGGTAGTGCTTACCACAACAAGACACGGATGGCATCAGAGGAAAAGCCCACCAACGGTATCTCCCCCTGCCTGCCCCTCAGACACATTAGAATGGAGACACTCGCGAATGTGGGTGCTCCCTACACAGGGCCACCCTGTAAAAAAAAAAAAAAAAGGTAAAGGTTCTGCTTTCCATATTTTAAATTCTATATTATCAGATGGGACATTTAAGTGGTTTTTCTTTCATTACAGAAAAGTGAGTGATAGGAGATGCCACAAGACAGATGGTTAGGTCCCATTTTTGGTATCGTTAAAAGAAAATTGCGTGCATTTTGCTCAGTGCAACAGGAGAGATCACTTAGTGAAAGGCACATTTGCTAAATAAACATCTTCCTGTGGAAGTGTTTCGGCATAAATATTTTCATTGTAATTGAATTTTTCTATTTACGGTGCTCATATTTTTAAAAACTAACTAGCTCACCTTGGTATCTAGGTGGCTTTCATTATTGTTATAATTGCTGGAATGCGTTGGATAACAGTTTTACTGGTACCAATTATGGGCTGCAAATATCTTCTCATGCTTGACTTTTGCCAGCATCTTAGGAAATCATGCTGCGTGTTTCTTTTCAGTGGCTATCGCTTCCAAATTTGCATGCACTTATTTCTGAAACGTGTTACCTCTTAACTAAAATGCGTAGCTTCTTCAGTTTTATGTTTAGGGCAAGTTTAGAGGCTTTCCAATCATTTAAAACATTTTAGATCATTGTAAATTGGACAATTCGTTTCAAACTTATTAGTGGAGAATTTCTCTTGGATTTCCCGACTCTATGTTGGCTCAATGGCCACCGATGTCTTTCTTCCTCAGTGCAGAGGATATCAGCCATGCACATTCTGTGGTTTTGTTTTTGTTTTTTAGAACTTAATTCGTAGGATTGTGATAAGAATTCAGTAAAAGAACCCATATCTAATCCTTAGCAAAGTGCCTGACACATTGTAAACTCTCATAAATGCTAGTTTAATACACACAGACACACACACACACACACACACACACACACACACACACAGAACATGGTAATGCTATTTGGCTTCAGATAGACAAGGTGTTCCCAAAGGGATTCTAGGAGGCTGTGAATTGTTTACTGGGCAAAGCACACTGACATTAGGTCCTCACTTTTCAGTTCTTCCTGACTCATCAGTCAAATATTTGTTGACTCCCTACAATGTCTACAGAACTCTGCTGGGTGCTCAGAAAGATGCAAAGTGGTATAAAATAGTCCATTTCTTTCAAGAAGTTACAACCTAGCCACAGAGCTACCACTCCACTCAAGAAAAAGCAATTATCTTTAAACCAATTGCAATTGCTTTCTTTCTCTGAAGTCCTCAGTTATAATAATGGCACTGAAGAAATTAATCAAAGCCCCCAAATTCTGAAAACCTTTATCCATTGATTCTGAATTCAGAAACCATAAGGTATTTTCCTCAACAAAGTAGCACTCAAGTCCTAGAACTCCTTAGCTCCTGATCATGGAGGGAATAGTGAGCTGAAACATGGAAAATCTTGCATTAATTGTTCCCAGAATCACTACCCAGTTCCGTGATCTTGATATTTCACTTTTCTGAACCTCAGTTCTTATTTTTAAAACCAGGAGGCCAAAAAACATCACAGAGCTCTCTGCACTATAATAGATCACAGCAGCTTTCCTGCTCAGGATGGAATAATGCTCCTAGAGCTATTTATCTCCATTTTGTTAATGTGGCCCCAATGCTTTTGATTCCTTGGTAATACAAGCCTTAAAAATATCCTTAGAACTTGGAAATTTCTTGGCTAAGTTGCTAAAATCATGAGTTATCTTTAAAACTGACGCAGATCGTAGGTAGAATGATTCAATAGACTCACACATTTCCTATCTTCACCAATAGAGACTTTCTAGTTTGGGAAAATTGAAAAAATAAATACAAATATATGCTATATATGCTTAAGTGAAAACATGACTATATCATGCTTAAAAGTCTTATATATATTTAGTGTAGAAAAAGCATCCCTGTAAATATTAGAAGCTATTGTCCTGGGGAATATAAATATAGGAAGAAGAACCAGCAATCTTTGAAGGTCTTGATGAAGAGTTAGTAAAATTTTTTTACATCAGCGACTTGAAACATTTATTTGGATTACCAAATAGTGAAAACTTTCATCTTCCACTGTGTTAAATTAATATAATGCAAAGATGATTATCTATTGTTATCTCAAGAAAAAAAACAGCCATTTATTTTTATCCATGCATACACACATCTAGAACAAAGTCATTTACGTTTTTAAATCAATTTTCATGACATTGGCTGGCTGCCTTTGGATTTAAATAAAAATAGATTTTAAGAAATAAGAAGATAACTGTTAAAATAGAAACTACACCTTTTACTATTCCAGTATTTTTTTTCTTTTCAGGAAACTCAGGCCCCCAAGAATCCAGTAATCCTACTAAGATATGGGTAGGGAGCGGGGGAGGGGAGATTGGGGGGGTTGGAGCTTCATTCTGAAGAGGAACAATTGGTGCCTCTTTCTTGCTGAGAAGCCCTTCCTATAGACTATCTGAGTTTTGGGAAACCGTAGACAATGACAAAAAACAAACAACAACAACAAAAACAAAGCATTGCTGAAGTTCTCCAAGCCACCAATGGGTCATGCATGTAGGTCCAGCCCCAGTGGGTCGCACATAGGAGAGGGTGACCATAACGTGCGGCATCTCTTCATGTGCGGGTACCTATAAGAACCACATGACTATATTCTTGAGCAAACTAGTGCCCTTCTCACAACCTCTAGAATAGGATACTCTCAGGGGTAGCCACCATGATTGTGAACACTTAGGGATAATGGGGGTACATGGACTCCTCAGGGCCTGCTTCTTTCTGGCCCTTGGTTTTGCCTCATACTTATCACTTACTAGCAAGTTTCAGCACCTCACATTTCTCTAGGGAACCAAATCACTTCTGTCTTATATGTCTAGCTCTAGTGCGATAGTAGCTGGGTTCTATACCTGCCCCCCAGACCATTCCCCTTGTGAGTGTGAACATCAACCAGGAAGCTCAGCACGTTAGATAGCACAGTCACTCGTGAAGGGCCTGGTCTCCCTTGCATTTAAGACTTAGTCATGTCTTCCGTTGATAGAGCATTAATGTTCCTTGTCTACTTGGGCTCCCCCTCTGACTTCGAAATAACCAGTGTTGGGCCTTTGGATGCCCAAGAAGTAGGTTCAGGCCCATGACCACCCTGCCTCCTCAGCCACAAGCATCACACACCAGTTCACAAGCTGCCTGCCTTTCATTGCTGAGTTAAAAACTGGTACGTGCAGACTCAAAGGACTCATACGAGGGGTTCCTTATATGAAAAAAGGTACAACAGTAAAGAGATGGAAGTATACATGATTAAACAAGGAGACTAGTATTTAGCTAATAATAACAGTAATAGTATAATAACAGTTATAGTAGCATTAAATTAATAAGATACCGAGTGGCTACCTCTTAAACGCTGTGTCTAATGTTAAACACATTAAAGTATTTAACCTTAGGACAATCCTACGAGGAGATACATTATCCCGAATTTCCAGGGGGTTGTAGGTAGGTTGGGTAGATAGGATGAGACAAGCAGAGATTTTCGAAAAACCTTTAGGTTAGAATGGAAAGAAAAACTTAACAGACGAGTTATGTCTGGCAACTGGCTAATGTCCAAGAACAATCAGCAAATTAGTAAATCTTTCCCATGTCAACTAACCTAATGTGTGCTCACAGGGGAATGGCTTACACATTTCCTTGATGATGTCTTTATCAGAGCCAACTGCTACACTGAAATGGCCCCCACAAGTCCACAGAAGTGAGGAACAACTGCCAGTTCTGCACAATTGTGACTCCTGGAGGACAGGGACTACGAATCGTTCACACTTAGGTCTCTCGCGGTGCTTTAAATGGAGGCTCGTCCAGGGTAAGTTCAGGCAGTTGTTGGAACACCCTGTCGAGGGGAATGGCAGACCTAATAAAGAGATCCTGAACTGTCTATTCACATCAAGACGGATGAAATGAGGACCACTCAATTCTCAAATCTGGAAAGTTAGGATATCTGGGACAAGACTTAATAAAATTATTCTATCACGATTTGATGAACTAGATTTCCTTTCACAATTTGGACAGTTAACTTCTGCCAAGAAAGATCTATTTTGTAGACATGTTAGACTAGAAAGCCAAACATGAGGTTTTTATGAAGATGACAATTTATGGGACACGATAGAGATTATATTTTACATCACCAGAGTTCCCATGACTTCTGGCTTCTGAAGGCCTATGGGGAGCACCATTAGGAGACCAGAGGAGGGAGAAGTAGGAGGGCGGAGTGTTTGTGCTTTTGGCTTTCTCCATGAAGAATTGTCTTGGGGTGTCTATGTCCCTTGAATGAAGGTAGGTCTTTGTCCTTTCAGGTTCAGGCAACTGGCTCGTCTCTCTCATTCCTTAAGACTGAGGACTGATGACAGACACCTCCCAGCTCCAACATTTTCCCCTGTGGTAACCTCCACTTACACACTTGAAAACCACCCACTGTAAAGAACCCCTCACTGAATTATCCCTCTTGAAGGAAGGCACCATTTGTTTTCTTTTGGAATGCTGACTGAAAGAAACATCCCCTCCTCCCCCACCCCACCACCAGACATATAACAGCCCTAGATTTGTTACGTCTGCCTTCTCCACCATCCTTTTGCCAAAGAGTTTTTGTTTGTTTGTTTGTTTGTTTGTTTGATTCTTGGGCTAAACCTACTAATCTTTACCTTTTTGCCTTTAACATTTTCCCACTTTCCAAAAGGCTATGGTCACTTCTCTTTTTATCCAATGCATCATGTTATCATGGAGTCACATTATTTCTGCTCTAGCTGTAATCATAGTTGAGTTTTCTGAATATAAAAAATAAAAAATATATATAATACAGCCAAAATAATTACAAAGACTCAAAATTCTCGTGAACATAAACTGCAAATGGCATAAATGACTTTTGCTAGTCGCAAGTGGCCTTGATAACACAAGTAGTGCTATATGCAAATGAGTGCTAATGTGAAAGTGGCTTTGTCACTTGAGACTAATGTGTTCTAGGTGAAAAACATGTCTTATGGTACAGAAATTTTTGATAATTCTTATCTCTGTCAGTTGCTTTGAATCTCTCAGCTGACCCTAGAGTAGTCATGGCAATAGCCTTTGTAACTACGGAGTATAAAAACAAATCTTCAAAAAGAAAAAAAAAAAAATCTTCAAAGTTAAAGGGACACATTCCTCTATTGATTCATTTGCCAAACATGTATTCTGTACCTACTGCAGGTCAGGCACTATGTTTGGTTTATAGATTTCAAAAATGAATAGGACACAATCTCTGTCTTGGAGAAACACAGCCGCAGAGGCAGAAACGTAAGCAGAAAAGGGAATACTATGTGATAAAAGCAATAATAGAGAAACAGAGTATTGTAGGAAGACAAAGAAGGAGCAGTCCACTTACATTGGGTGATCATAGAGGACTTTCCAGAAGAGACAATCCCTAAACTAAATCAGCAAGAATGGACATGTACAACTGCCTGTGGACACATCCTCCCAAATGTCCTGTGGAAACTTCAGACTCATCAAGGGCCCAAGAAAACACATCATCAATCATCTTAAACATGCTCTCCTGTATTTCTTTCCATTTTCAGGTGTCATCCAGGCACCTTAGATACAAACCAGGGCATCGACCATATCCAATCAATCAATTACAAATGGCTGCCAAGTTAACTCCTTCAAAGGAACAGAAAGAGAGAACTGACCAAGCACAAAAGTCATAACTGATAACAATGCTGACAACTCAACTGTGGTTGGAGAATTAGGATGGGCTAATCCTCATGTCCACAGTTTTCCTCCAATAGTATACAAACAACAAAGCTAATCGTGATTTAAGTCTTCAGAGACAACTAATGAGATTTTTATACTAGACTTTTTGGGATTTCATTTTCACACCAGTGTCCTTGGAAATTTAGATTTTCTCCCTTGAGGTGAGGGTGGGGAATCTAATTACTTCAGACACATTAAGGAATTACTACATTTCCTGAAAGATATTACATATGGAGTCGGTTTCACATATGGATATTTCTTAAGCCAAAAAGAAGTTGAGACTCACTGAGTAAGGCTAAAAGAATAAAAGGAAATAGAATGTCTCTGGATACCTATCGCTGGTCATGATACTAATTTGCCCCTCAAGAAAGTGATTATTCTCTTTAATTTAGAGTTTTATGATAAAGACTTTCTTAAGATTTGAGTAAACATAGGATATAATGTAATTTCGTTTGAAATAGATTTTTATCAAGACCAAGGATTCATTGAAATGCCTACAAAACATTAAAGGAGTCTATTTGGAACTGATAGCAATTTAAAAAAAAATCAATCCATCAAGAGCATGTTATCAGTAATGGAAAGGTAATGCAATTTGAAAACAACATTAGGATAAAACAAATGAAATTCACAAATTACTTAGAATGCACCATGGAATTTTGATGTTTTATGCAAACCGAATCGTATTTCTGCTCTTCAAATTTGTTCATTTTACCAAGTAACTAACCTTAAATGTGAATATTCTAAAATTGCTTATGCTAAATAAAACGGATTCTGCATTCCTTTCACATCAACAGTAAGTGCTTAGTAATTATTGCTGTCACTGAAATGTTATACTGCATCAATCCAGGCATTGAACTCTGATGATGTCGATTTGTGCTTAAAGCTTGAATGGAGTTTAGTGAACAGACTCATATTCCCAAGAGGAGATGCTCCTTGCTTTGTATGTTTCCATTATCCCATGAAAATGCCACATAACTGGGAAACTGTGAATAGATTATTTCCTTGTTTATTTTAGTTTAATATGTAATAATGCCTTATATATGCAGCAATTTTTCTTTAGGACCATTAAAGAACTCACTAAAATTTACTAATCTTAAATATGCTTATGTCCTAGTGCTAGTGTAGGAGGACAAACTAAATACTAAATCTTTAGCTGGAAAATTTTGAAGCATAAAAATAAGAAATTGTCCAAGATCTATTTCTCTCTCTCTGTCTCCCTCTCTCTCTTTCTCTCTCCCTCTCTCCCTCCCTCTCTCTCTCTCACTCATTCACACACATACACACACAGACAACAAAAGTAGAACACCTATAGAAAATTATTTTACTTTAAGCTCAAATTGGCACATTGCTTTCTTGTCCCTCTCTTTATACCCCTCAAAAATACCCACTATTAAAAAAAATACCCACTATTTCTCTCTTTTTTTAGCTGTTTGTGCTACATTTCCTTATGTATTTATAAAACTATTTCTTTAAAGTTTAGCAACATGAGGCAAAAACTTTTAGATTAGAACACTTTATACCACTAAAATAGCCTTTTAGGTAGTACCCCCATTAGAACACCATAACTATAGGAAGACTATTAATTATTCTCTGAGAAAATGCAAAAGTACAACTCATTCCCTTTGGAGATAACTATCCCCAAACTTACTTCAAATAGTAGGTTTTTGAAGAAGAATTTTAATTCTAAAATATAACCTGCGCGCATATAATCCAGCAGTGGGGTCCAGCAGTAAGTTAGTACCAAAGCCTAATGACAGAGACTTCACAGAGCCTAGAGATTCTGATGGCTAAGGCACTTACATAAAGCATTCTTTTTTGTTGCTGTTTTTTGCTGGGATGAGCAATATGCAATATTTGATGTTACTCAAGTTTATCAGGGTACATTCATTTACAACGCTTTTGAAGACTCCAGAATAATTGTTAATTCTTTGAATTTTGGAACATAAGTCCCAATTTCCAATACTTCTTGAATCTTCTGATTTCCAGAGATGGAACCCACTTTCGAGGATTCTAAGGGTGACTCTATGTTGAAGATGTTCTAACGATATCAGAAGATAAAATGATAGGTATGTGTGAAAACCCTATAACATTTTAATACATCTGTTCCAATAAACTAAAATGAATGAAAAGTTGGAAGTTTTCCTATGCTGTTCCTTGATTACCATGTCAATTGTTGCTAGCTAGCACCCCCAGCTATAATAAAGTTAGTATACCCCCTGATTTAGCTAAATGGGAAGCAAAGCAAACTCTCTTGGGGCAACTTAAGGTCCATCAGTTTTTTTCTCCCAGGGAAGAAAATCCATGTTGAATTACTTCATCACCTCCTAGGGGAAAAAAAAAAAGACAGAATTCCATGTTATGCACCATCAAGTCCTAAGTGAGAAGCCCAGGTACTCTCCTCAGGCTTCAACTCAAATAGCCTTTTTTCTTATTTGTACACCTGACCTATCATAGAAGCACACCCTGAAATGAAATGCATTAGTGAAAGAGGAAAAGTAGTAACTATGCAGGGGAGAAATCTGTTGATGGACAAAGTGCCATCGTGCATCTCCTGGTGTGAGACTCTGGGGAAGACATGCATAACTTATGTGGCATTCCTGCCCAAAACGCATAACCTGAACCCACTCACGGGGATACATCAGACAAATACAAATTGAGAGACAGACTACAAAATCCATGGCATATGGTATTCAAAAACCAGTGTCATGAAAGACACAACAACTAAATGCAGTGTATACCCCAGGATTGGATGCTGAACCGAAACAAAACAAAATGAAAACATCAAAGAACGTATAACAACTGGAAAATTTTGAATAAGGTCTTTAGATTAAATAATTATATCAATGTTAGGTTTCCTGTTTTTGTTCAATGTACTGTGGTTATATAAGTGAGTATCCTTGATGTTAGGGAATAGACCTTGAAATATTTAAGAGTAAAAGAGCATGACCTGCAACTTATTCTCGAATGGCTTAGAAAAGAAACACACACGAGCACAGGTGCACACACACACGAGAAGAGGGAAGGCAGAGATGAGATACGGCAAATGTGCCAAAATGTTAACAACTGGTGAAACTGCAGAAAAAGTATAAAGGAGTTCTTCATGCTGTCCTTCTGACTTTTCTATGCATTTCAAATTATTTCAAAATAAGAATCCTTTAAAGATTTATGTAGGTCTCGGGGGGAAAGAGATGATATTAATGCTTGAAAGTTTTGTTGGCTTATTTGCATTTCTTAGGGTATATACTTCACTGATGTAGGATGGGAGCAGATGAAAATAACTTTTTTTTATTTTGTTGAAGCCTTGATGGTTTCTTGTCTGTTTGCTGTTGGCCAACACACTGACACTGTGTCTAGTACGCGTACACCACAATGAAATGGTGTTTGTCTTAATTATGTTCATAGGAAGAAAACCGCTCTTCTTCTAATTATATCCCAAGTAAATGGTTGGCAGCTATTAGCACTTGGAAAACATCTTTCGATATAGGCTCAAACAAAAGCATTCACAACTTGACATTCGCTCCCACATCCACTGTAGTCACTGTCTCAGGGATACCAAAACAAACACGGGACACACAGAGCATGGAAGCCACACAACTGGCCTGCACTTTCTGGGCTGCTGGGAAGCAAGGGACAGAGCTAGAGGCCATAAGACTCTCCAGGCTCATTCAAGCTAGCTCAGGACAAGTCTCAGCCACAGACACACGAACTGTTCAAGAGAAGGAGTAGCACAGTATTTTTGCATGTCAGTATCTTTGGCTAAATCTCACATTTATGCTTTTGGGTTCCTTTTACGAAAATCAATCCCAAGCTAGTATAACAGTATATTAATTGTATCTCAATAATTTAAAAAGTGAAAAACATTGGGAATCTCTTAGTTGCTGGGGAGAGGTGAGCCATGTCTAAAAGTGGAAGTATGTATTTCAGTGACGATCAAAGGGATCATACCTGTGATAATTCACAGCTGCCCAGATGACAGTATGAATCACAGATAATGCAAAATTAAAAATACTTAGTGTGGTCTGATTGTAGCTGAGACCAAACAGTAGTGTCTGATTATAAAGGGCCCACTACAGATTGTCTAGATAAAGTTGTTCGACTTCTCCATCTGAACTGTTCCTTGCACCAGGATGACTAAGATAAGGAAACCCCATGGACGGAGGCAAAATATCGACTAAAATAATGCCACCGTAAATTTGTGCTACTCTGCATATGACGCACTTTAGTCTAAAATGTTCAACATGAGAGTAGATTTACTGCCTATAACTGTCAGAGGACAACATGGTCTTTCACCAAGTTAAAATGAAGTTTACCCTCAAGGAAAATCTCTTCACCATGAGAGCTGAACTTTTCCAATGCCTGAGTTACACCCTCCTAACAAATTGTCCATATAGGATGATTTATTATTTCTTTTGGCCAGTGGAGTATCAATAGCTATATAATAGTCTCATTCATAGATAAATAATGTCTTCATGAATTAAGAGCTTTGGAGGAGAACAATCTAAGTTCCAGAACTCTCTATTCTAATTACAGACCACATGAGCTTTGCACAAGCTTACTTGATCTCTCTCTCTCTCTCTCTCTCAGTTTTCTCACCTATAAAATGGGTATAAAAATAGCACATACATAATAGGACCCCTGAGAGGCTTAACGGAATCAGCAGTTATAATATCTTTAGCACCACTGGTGATATTTAATTATTGTTAAATAATATTCATTATTTTTCTACATACAGGAATGTGAGTGGATATATCAGGGCAATCCCACAATCTATCCAATTTATAGTCTCTGCACTAGGGTTTCCAAATTGAAATATGACAAAAGGGAAGATTTTAATATCACTAACTCCTTTATCTGGGTGTTTATCTTGATTTTCATAGGGTCTGAGTTCTCTTATGCTTGTCCATACATTGAGGCACATGAAGTCTTAAAAATGGTTTTAATATAAGGTAATGGGTTGATACCCCATGTTGCTTTGCCTGCCCTTTCTGCAACCCCCAGCCCCCCAGCTCCAGGACAAAAGAGAAGTTGGAATGAGTTGGTGCCTCGGCAGCCTGCCTTCCCTCCCCGGGTAGCGGCTATAGCAAGACAAATAAAGGTTGTGTTGTTTGTCTCAAGATAGCATCAACACAGCCTGCAGCAGCGCTGTCAGCACCAGCCCCGCGATGCCAGGGAATCGCTGCGAGTGCCACTGTGCCGGTGCCAATTTGCTGCCTGGCCTCCTTCAGAAGCCACATCGAAGTATCTGCCAGTTTCTCAACTTCTTCTCCAGGCTCGTGCAAGAGCTTGCAGGACCTCCGCGTGGGACCTGATGGTATGTGGTTCTCCACCTTCTCATGCCAACCTCGGTGAGCCCCTTTTATTCCCTTTGCCCATAGGACTCTTCAGCTGCCCTAAAATGGCATCCGTAATAGTATTTGAAAACTGGTATAGTTTTTAAGAAACATCCAATAGATTACCTAATTTACTTATTTAATCTATTACAGAGCATTTGGTTCCCATAAATCTTTCGAGATTTAATAACAAATACTCTTCCAAGGACTCAAATAACACACAATTTATTTGGGAGCTGTGGAGAACATTACTGAAGTGATATAGTGACAAAGGGAGGGGAAGGAGGCCAATCAACAGCATGCTTAGTCAGCAGGGTGCGTGGCCCAGGCTAAATCCTGCGGGGAAATGCTGTGGAACAGAGTAGGATACAAGCCACATATCATGGCTCGTATTTTATGTATCACTTTGCCTGAGCTATGGTATCCAGTTGTTTGGTCAAGCGCTAGTCTAGATGTTGCCCTGTAGATATATTTTAGACGTGATTATCATTTACCATCACCGGACCTTCAGTTTATGCAGATCACCCTTGGTAATGTGCAGGGACTTCATCCCATCCTTAAAAGCAAAGACTGAGGTTTCCTGAAGAAGATAGAGATCTGCCTCAAGATAAAAACCCTGCCTGACTTTCTAGCCTGCTGGTCTGCCCTGCAAATTTTGGACTCAAGACTGAAACATCAACTCACTTCAATTTCCAGTCTTCCTTGTAAATTATATACCTGCAGCCCCTCCATGAGCCAATTCTTTAAAAAAAAAAATCTCAACCTCCCTATCTCTTTCAAAATGGCTAAAAATGATGAGTTGGTGATATACCTACTCCGTCCAATTATTGATTGAGAACTGTACCCAGGGGTTGTAAAGCCTGTTACATAGACAGTAAAACATCCTTTTTCTATTGTACATATATACTTTTTTTAGCTTTATCAAAATATGACTGACATACATCTTTGTTTAAGGGTGAAGCATATATTATGATGATTTGTTACACATATATTTTGAAATATTTACCACAATAAGATTAAATAACACTTCCTTTACCTCACATAGTTACTGTTTCGTTGTTGTTATGATGAGAGCATTAAAGCTCTACTCTCTTGGCAACTTTCAAGTGTACACTACAGCTCTGGAAAAAGCCTGAGAAATCTTCAGGCACAGAAATGCAGACATTGATACCTGGAAGTGGGCTGGAGCACACCCAAGCGGGGGGATCCAAAGGATGTGAGAGAAGCGTTAACTTACTTGTTCAGTCCAACCCTTGCACCTGCTTGTTCAAACTGATAGCTCGTCACAAGTTCTAAAACAAAAACAAAAATATAAAAAAAAGACCCAGGAGGTTTAGTGGGTTAAACCTCAGGCCATGTTGTTACAGTCAGTCCCTCCCCACTTACCTCTCCTTTATCCTTTCTCTCTCAGCCAGCATTTCTGCAAGTCTTGGTTACTCACCTGATGAGGAAGCCCAGATTATCATGTCTGTGCCCCTAGTTTCCAGGCTTTTGTCAGGTCATAGGTGCTTCAATTACCCATTTGGAGTTTTTACCAAATATGGAAGCAGTGAAAGATGCCCCACTGAATCCCCTGAGTTCCAGACATACTCCACCTTGACACCATTATTAGAGGAAACTCTGTCTCTTAGAATCAGGGTCCTTTCTCTGTTTGCTGACCTACTGACATGAAGATCCCAAAATGACCAGGGATGCTATAAGTTTAGGTTTCCTAAAAATTTTGGCTTTTATTATTTGCAGATGATGTGATCTTATATAGAAAACCCTAAAGACTCTACCAAAAATGATTAACCCTGATCAACAATTTCAGTAAAATTGCATATACAAAATCAACATATAGAAATCAGTTGGGTTTATATTCACTAACAACAGAACACCTGAAAAAGAAATAAAGAAAGCAATCCCATTCACGACAACAATGGGAGTTGGGGGAAATGGAGAAATACAGGTAAAAGGGTACAACTTCCATTTATAAGATCGGTTATCCCCCAGTAGGTTCTGGGGATCAAAAATGTACAGTATGATTAAAATATTGTATCAGATACTTGGATGTTGGTAAGAAAGTAGATCTTAAATGTTCTTATCACGCACACACAAAAGAAATGGTAACTAGGTGAAGTGATGGAGGCATTAGCTCATACTAGGATGGTATTCATTTTGCAATTTACAAATGTATTAAATCAACATGTTGTGCACCTTATGCTTACACAACGTACATGTCAGTTATAGGTCAATAAGGCTGGGAAAAATGAAAAAACTAAAAGAGTAAATAAAGGTCTTAAATGTGCTCACCACATCCCTCCCCCCCCAAAAAAATAATAAAATAAAATAATACTTGTTTTGTCCCCAGTAGGAGGGAATTCTTCTAAGAACCAGGATCTCTAGTTGAACAGACAATAAAGTTGAGGAGTCCAGAAACGCACTAATGAGGGTCACTGAGTAACAGAGGCCACTCTTACTTCTACTTCTTGGTTCCTAAGTCTATGTCTTCCACTGATCACAGATCAAGCTCTATATAATTGCTTGGCTTCAACACACATACTACTTGCCAATCTCAAATCACAGGTTCTCATTGGCAAGTTGGCGCCTTAGCTGAGACTTCAAGAGGCCAGTTCAATGTTCTATCGGGCTGGCAGTTTAAGACATATGGTATATATCTATATCAAACTGCTAGTGGATTCTGTGATCATGTGTTGCATCTTCTTCACCTTAAAGTGGTTTCCTTAGTCTGAGATAACAGGATCTCATAACAATAAATCAGACACTCCATGCATGCTTGAATAGCGGTGCTGGCCAAAGCACTGTGGCTTGCAAAGCAAACCATGATGTTGAATCACTTCCCCTCCAGGGCAAAAGGACAATGGGATGAGCCTGCCAAGTGGCTGGTCGATTTTCTTGAGGGATTAAAGCATACCTCCACGGTGAAGAGGGTCTGAGACAATCAACTGTCACCACTGGATTTAATGTCCTAATGGGACAATACTTCAAAGGAAGGGCATAAATGTGATGCAGGTGCACCAAATGTAGATGAGTTAGGGCTCTTGGACACCCATGTGTGTGACTTATTTGTACCTCTAGGGCTGTTTGGGCTTGATCCCAAACATACCATTTCTATTTGTTCGGTGGACGATTGCTTCACCCACTTTACCGTATGACTGTCAGTCTGACAATACTCAGAACAGGATAAGCTTTGTGGTCACATCATTAAATGTTCCAAAGTCAGGCATTGAATATTCTGTAAGCAGAGAAACAACATGCAGTGGCTATTGTTTTCATAGGCCCAGGGCAGCCCTGGTGGCTCAGCAGTTTAGTGCCGCCTTCAGTCTAGGGCATGATCCTGAGGATCCGGGATCGAATCCATGTAAGGCTCCTTGCATGGAGCCTGATTCTCCCTCTGTCTGTGTTTCTCTCTCTCTCTCTCTCTCTCTCTCTCTCTGTGTGTGTCTCTATTAATAAATAAATAAAATCTTTAAAAAAAAATAGTTACCCCAAAAGTACAGGATATTGTCTCCAAGTTAGTGCCTTAGATGAGCTTTTATGAAGCCACTGCACTCAGAATAAGGCATGGCTTCTAATGGTTCACTTAATATATTTACTGGTTGTTTGGAGAGGGAGCCACTGTGTTTTTTTGTTTTTTTTTTCCTGATACTCAGTTCTTATTCGACTAGTCTGAGAACCAATGTGGGAGAACTGCCTATTGCCAAGTGTACCCCTCCCAAATATGCTTACAAGGAACTCTGAAAATGATCATCTGGCCAACTAGAAGGTATACTTGGGCCAAGATTTCAACATGTCATGTCTTAACAAGGAGCCACGATGGAACCAATTCACTGCTGTATATTTAATGAGTGGATGGAAGGGAGCATTTAAAAAAAACTATTTTTATTTATTTAGACATTTCTAATTTGCTCTTTATTTTAATTTCTTTACTATTTATTTTGTGTGTTTCTATTTAGCCCACAAGGAGCCACATCTGAACCTAATGAGAAGACTGTGTATCGCCTTAACTTAGAACTAGACAGAGCAGGTGGAGGGGATTTGGAAATGTCTCCCTTGGAGGATGAATATATTCTTTATGAGGGAGGAAAAATGAAATAGAAACACTGTGACAGGCAGGAAAGTGTATGAAATCTAGTATGAGTACTAGATGGTGTTTTATTCCATCTGGTCTTCCTGGACACACAGAAGAGTACAAGCCCCAATGTACCTTTGGAGGGGGTAAGATGTACACTTCCTGGCCTAGGCACTAACTGTGTCACATTAGCCTTCCCTCTCTCACTGCACTTGTTAGTCATCAGAATGCAGCCTACCCAGGAGGGTCTCTGGGTTGGGGCGGGGTGGGGGGTGTCTGGGGATAGCAGTGCCAGAACATGGAACAGTCTGGAGTCCCTGTCACTGCAATGTGAACAGGAATATAAGCAATAAATAAACTTTTATTGTGTTAAGCCATTGAAGGTTTGGGGGAGGATATTTGTTGTAGCAGATAACATTGATTATGTGAGCACAAACCCTTTTTTTGGAATATTTCTATTCATTACCTGGTTGGCTGAAGTCCTCTAATACTTTATTCAAGGAGATTTAACTGAAACTATATTACTTGTTCGCTGTCCTATTTAAAAGCGTTTCCCTGCGGCTTTTATGCTTAAACAATAGGGTTATTGGGTATAAAATTCTTTGTTTGTTTATATTTCCTTTCCCTGAGAACTTCATAGGCAGCATTAAATTCTGTTCTGGCATTTCATGTCACCAGGGAGAAATCTGAGGCCAGTTTGAATTTTTATGCTTTTTGGGTGAATTGATCTTTCTTTAATACTGTAGGCAAAGATAATCCTTTTTTTTTTTTAAGATTGTATTTATGTATTAGAGAGAAACAAGGGACCACAGGTAGGGGGAGGAGCAGTAGGAGAAGCAGGCTCCCCACTGAGCAGGAAGCCAGACACAGGGTTCGATCTCAGGACCCCTTTAGACCCCAGGATCATGACCTGAGCTGACGGCAGATACCTAATGGACTGAGCCACTCAGGGACCCAGTAATTATTTTTTTAACACCTTCATTAAAGTACTATTGACATAGAAACATTGTGTATGTTTAAGGTGTACAACATGATGTTTTGATATGTATACATTGTGAAATGATCGCCAATCAAGATAATAAATGTGCCAATCACTTCCATATAGTTACCATTTTCTCTTTCTCTGTGTAGTGAGAAGACTTATTTAAAACTATCCTCTAAGCAAGTTTCAAATATACAATATGGAATTCTTAACTGTAGTTATTACCTTGTGCATTTGATCTCAAGAATTTATTTTATCTTGTGTAAATGACAGTTTGTGCCCATTGCCCAACATTCTGTGGGTTTGGACAAATGTAAAATGATATGTATCTATCATGTGGTATCTGCATTTATTTTTAAGGACAGCATAGCTTCTGCATCTTTAGGTTTAATTACTCCTTTGTTTTGGGGGAATTTCCTATGATTATGTCTTCATGATAGGCAGGATTCTAAAAATTATCTCCAATACTCCACATTCTAATCTCTGGATCCTGGGATTTGGATGAATTATCTTTCCCATGATTATGTTGCATTAAATGTCACAGTCGATTTCACAAGAAATTTGGGTCAAAATGTAATCACATGAGCCCTTTTAAAAGCAGAGAGTTTTCTCAGGTTGATAGAAGATGTCAGAAAGAAAAATTGGATGTGGTGTTTCTGGCTTTGCAGAGATGGATGGGACCCCATGACAAGGAATGCAGGCAGCCCTCTAAAAGGTGAGAGTGGCCCACAGGGAACAGCCAGGAAACAGAGAAATCAGTCCTAAAACTGCAAAAAACCTAAATTTTGCATCAACCTGAATAACCTCAGAAGCAAGTTCTTTCCCAGGCCCTTCAGATAAGAGCATAGTTGGTCAACTCCTTGATTTTGGCTTTGTGAAGCCCTAAGCAGGGAATTCAGTTGAGCTATGCTGTATTTCTAACCTGCGGAAGCTATAAGATAATGAGTATTGTTTTAAGCTGCTAAATATGTTTTAAAAATGTTCTGCAGCAATGGAAAATGAAGACAATTTTAAAGTATTTCTTTTATGTTTTATTCTTTTCTTCAAAACCACCTATCACACGTGGGTTGAATTTTATTTATGCCCAATATCTATTTTTCTATCTATCCGTTGTTCATTATCATTTCATCTGACATGGTTTCCTCAATCCTGTCTTTATGTCTAACTGCATTTTCAGCAGAGCTTTGTCTCTCCTGTGCTACTTACAAAATGGCCTTTATAACTCGTATAAATGGTATTCTTTTTTTTCTTCTCCTTCATTCCTGAATTATAGCTGCTTCTGCTTATCTCCTTTGGTTGTCATCATATCTTTCCAACACCCCCAAATTTCTACTCTACGCTTAGACTTGTCAGAGATTTATATTTGTTTTATGTCACAACAATACGTTTGGTCTCAATTTTTATACACTCTTTAGTAACATTTTTCTAGTGAATGTTCATCTGTCATTTGTTTTCCTTATTCCTTTCTTCTCTTTTAGCTGTAGTATTTTCGTGGAGGTCCAATGGTTTTGTCTTGTTTATATCCTTTTTGTAATGACAGTAGTTCTCCCTGGACCAGCAATTTGGAAGAGATCTGTAGAAAGAGAGGTCAGAGGCCTAGGAGAGCAGAAACTGTGCCAGGGACACCCTGGCATTTCTTTGAATAAAGAGGACTGTGCATGTGAGTAAACTGTTTTAGTTTTCACAATTCCTCCGCACTGCATTATCAGTATAGGGCTGCTTCCAACTCAAAAATGTCCTCTTCCACTGTGCCTCAACCACAAATTCTCTGCAAAGATAGCATGTCTGTTGTTTTCCTCACTATCCCCACGGTACCATCTCCCTTGCCCCATTTCATCAGTCCACCCAAATAATGATGAAAGCTCTGACCACAGGCCTACACACCCTGTTTTTATCACTCCAAATAGGCCATTCTTTTTTTTTTCTCTCTCTCTCAGATTGTGCCTCCTACTTGTTAGAGCTGTTCTCAACCAGTTTGTCTGAAATATACATCTTCTTGTAGGTTTTCTAGGTATTTTTCCAAGCCCTCTTCAATCTGAACCTTATTAAGCATATACTGTGGTTTGAGCCAAGCTTATAAATAGAGTATGTAATATGAATAGGAAGAGGCTTTGACCAAGTTAGACAAATTTCAGACTATCAGAGTGTTTAGGGTTTGTTTGATTATTCATTTATTTATTTTATTTTTTATTTATTGTCAGGAGATGCAGGGGATAGTCAAAGAAAACAGTATCTTTTTTTTAAAGACTTTATTTTAGAGAGAGTGTGTAGGGGGGTGGGCAGGGGAAGAAGGAGAGAGAATCTTAAGCAGATTCCCCAGAGAACAGAGCCTAACCTGAGGCTTAACAACCAGAACTCTATAGAACAAAACCGGAATGCCAAATGCTAGTTGTGTCACTGGTTTAGAAGAAGCCTGAACACCATTGGTCAAAAGTAGAGTTGCGACTAAAAACCTAAATGTTCTGTTTATTTTATTATTACTTATCAAGTAAGATCTTCCCTTGGGAACTTTAGAACGACATGCTTTAAAACCTCAAGTACCTGTATTATTTACACAAAAACATCTCTGCAGTTTCCTCCAGCAGTCACACTGATCCAGTCGCCGACAGCATGGAAGCTATTTGAAAAGTCATTTTTTTTCCTTTTTATCCTTTTTCATTTTGCAATTTTTTAAAAGAGTTTAACTGTTCACTAAAGGCTACCCAGATGTTCTTTAGACTATCTATAAGCTCATTTTAGAATTACGTCTTAAAATCTTTTTCTTTTTGCTTTCATTTTCTTTCTCTAAACAATCTTCTCTTTTCTCTGTTAGTTTTTGTCTTGAATGAATATATCAGTAATAATCTCATTCTTAGTTTTATGAGCAGCAGAATTTATTAAATAATTCTTTGGGAAACTTCCAATGGCTTCCCACAGCCTTAGAAATAGTATTCTCTCTGACACATCTGCTACAGTATGTTTTAATCACATTTTTTTAACACTATGAGTGCAATGCAATGTATCTCATTAAGTCAGGCAGTAGTAAGAACTCGAATAACGGGATGATCTAGTTGAGCAGGGTGAAGAAAACTAAAGAGAAAGGAGTGAAGGGAAGAGAGTAAGCATGTGTGTGGCAAATATACAGATAAAAAATCAATGCACTCCCAGTCCTTATGGAAGAAGCCCCTTTTATTTTTTTAAGTTTTTATTTAAATCCTGTTGGTTAACATACTGTGTACTATTAGTTCCAGGTGAACTTAGTGATTCACCATCTACATATAGCACCCAGTGCTCATCATAAGTAGTGCCCTCCTTAATCCCCATCACCTATTTCATCCATCCCCCCACCCACCTCCCTTCTGGTGACCATCAGTGTGTTCTCTAGTTAAGAGACTGCTAATAAGAAGCCCCTTTTAGATTATTCAAGAACTAGAGTCAAAGGAGCCAGGAGAACATAAACTCAGGCCTAAATGAAAAAGACACAGCAAGTTCTAGAATGGGCACATCTCTTGTTTAGTGAAGTAGCTCACTGACTTCACTCCCTCTTCCTGGAAGCCCTTGGAGCAGACACAACAACCATAATCGACATACCAAAAATGCTCCCTAAGAGTAAACATAATTGAGAAACCAAAAATGCTCCATTCAATGGAGTTCTCTCCCTAGATAGGTCAGAGGTTAAATGAGGTCATCTCAATGGGCCTCTTCTGATTTTTAGGTTTATTACTTTCCAGAATTATTCAGTTATTTAGGCTCTAGGGCAGATATAGCACAGATCAATAATTAATAACAAAGGACATGAATCTGATTTTGTCAAGTAAATGTTCTCAGTATCAGCCACTTGTAGTAAGAATTCAGTAAGAGAATTTGAAGGGGCCTCTGGGTGGCTCAGTCTGTTGGGCATCTAACTCTTGGTTTGGGCTCAGGTCATGATCTCGGGTCCTGGCATCAAGCTCTGTGTGGGACTCAGCAGGGAGTCTGCTTAAAGGTTCTCTCCCTTTGCCTCTCCTCAGAACCCACAACCCTGCTCACATACTCTCTCTGTCTTTCTCTCTCTCTCTCTCTCAAATCAAAATAGGTAAATCTTTTAGAAAAAGGTAATTTAAAGTGAGAACCACAGCAGTGAGATTATTAACTATTTAAAAGTGGGGGAAGGAATTAAACACACACTAAAATAGCAAAACTATTCAATATCACCTTACTATAACCCTAGTTTAGCAAGTGTCATCAGCTTATATATTCTAATGAGCCATGATAACAGTAACCAATCATATATAACGGGTCTCTGTCACTAAGTACTCTTTATACGACCTTAGGTTTCCTGGGCAGGCCACCCTACCCCAGTAAGAGTCCCCAGAGTTTCATATAGGTCCTTTCACCAAGAAGAGTTTCCTTCCAGGCATTGCTGCTATTTCAACAGGCATTCCAACAGCTATCTCTAGATTGAGTCTCTTTGCAGTCATTGTCTTATTGGAGGCATTTAGAGTCTGGATAGCACTAAAGTCCTCTGTGGAAAAGCACTGCTCCCTCATCATGTAACATTATACTCTGTTCATTATACTCTATGTTCTCTATGTACTCTATGTACTCATTACTCTATGTACATAGAGTACTCTATGTACTCTATGTTCTCATTATACTCTGTTCATTATACTCTATGTTCTCATTATACTCTATGTTCCTTCAGGGCATCTGTCTGCCCCTCCACATAGAGTGCCTAATTTAAAAAAATAAAACGACGGGGCTGGGGGGTGGAGGGGGTGGGGTGGGGAGGGTGGGACCTGGGTGGCTCAGTGGTTAAACATCTTCCTTTGGCTCAGGTCATGATCCCAGGGTCCTGGGATGGAGTCCACATCAAGCTCCCTGCAGGGAGCCTACTTCTCCCTCTGTTTATGTTTCTGCCTCTCTCTGTGTGTCATAAATAAATAAATAAATAAATAAATAAATAAATAAATAAATACAACATTCTCCAGAGGATAACCAGTCCCAGAGTCTGTAAAATCTAAGAGTCACAATGCTACCATTAACATACCAAAAAGATTTTTTGATGTGATAAATTCTCAAATAGAAATGATCCCATCTGAAAAAAAAAAGGAGAAAAAAGATCATTGAAAAAATAGAACTTAAATCACCTGTGGGACAATATTGCAAGTTCTAATATAAAGGTAATTAGAGGTTCATGTGAAAAAAAAAGAGATAGCAAAATTATTTGAAAAGATAAGGACTGAAATCATCTCAGATTTATTAAAAGACATAAGTTTACAGATTCAAGACATTCAACAAACCATAAATGGGATAAGTTCAAAGAAAATCACACCACAACATGTGGCAAATGATAGAAAACAAAGGCCAAGAAACAAATCTTATTTTTTTTTTTATTTTTTTATTTTTGAAACAAATCTTAGAAGTAGCTAGAGAAAAATTATAAGGTACCTACAGTGGAACAACAACAATTCAAATGACCTTGGATTTCTCATTGAAAACCATGGAGGCCATAAGATAGAATATCTTTAAAATGAAGAGATAAAGAAACTGTCAACTTATAATTACTTTACAAGAATGAAAGAAAAATGAAGACATTTTCAGGTAAAGTAAACTTAAAGGCACTTAGCTTCTTATGACTTGCTCTATAAAAGAAGTTCTCTGAGATGTAGGAAAATTATACCAGAGAAAAATTGGATCTTTAGGAATGAAGAGCAACAGAAATACTAAATAGTGAGGTGTTGTGGCTTGAATTATGTTCCTTCAAAAGATGTGGTGAAGTCCTTACCCCTGTTACCTATGAGTGTTGGAAATCAGGTCTTTGCAGATATTTTAAGTTATGGTCAAGCTGGAGGTGAGGGAGCCCTTAACCTATACCACTCATGTCCTTACAAGAAGAGGAGAAGGAACGCCAAGAAAGACACACTCAGAAGGAAGAATGCCATGTGAAGACATAGACACAAAGAGACAAGATGACCATGTGCCAATAGAGACATTAAATAATCTAAAAACTAATTAAAATGCAGAGATTGACAGAATAAACTTTTCAAAAGCAAGACTATTAAATTCTACCTATGAACAAACACATAAAATGTAAAGACAGAGATAAGTTGAAAGTAAATGAACAGAGCAAAATATACCATGCAGTTGGTAAGCATAAAAAGTTGAGGTGGCTATTTTGATATCAGTATAAAGGGACTTTGAAACAAAATATATTACCACATATAAAGAAAGATGATTTTCAATGTAAAAAGGACAGTTCATCAGAAAAAAATCAATGTGTATACAATTAAAAATGGTGCCTCAAAATACATAAAGCATAAATTGACAGAATTAAAGGGGGGGACAGTGGATAATACCAAGATCATAGTAGGAGATTTTAACACTCTTCCCTAGACACTGAAACAACTAAACAAAAACTAAAAAAATAAAAAAAAACATAGAAAACTTGAACAGCACTATCAACCACTTGACCTAATTGACATTTATAGAGAGATAAGTATTATTATAAGTTCTTCCAAGAAGCTATATGACTTAGAGTTATAAGCCAAATTAGCATGGTGGGAGAGCTGGAAATCAAATGCAGCAAGTCCATCTTCAGAGTCCATATCTTAACCTACCTTAACTAGTCATTAGTGGTCCAACTATTAAATAAGATGACTATTATGAGATTCTAAAAATTCCCAGAAGAAAATGTTGGCTTAGAAAAAATGTCAAAAGTTGTTACACACATTTAACATCATTAGTTGAGTTCATTGAGGTATAATATAAAGGGGATTGAAAAAATTATTCCTACCCTCAAAATATCAATATATCCATTCCTTGATTCTTAGAAAGCCATGGTCAGAGAATCATTACAAATTGCCAGAAGGTTTCTTGTGCTTGATTATAAGATAAGTGTTCTTGAGAATAACAAAATATTGATTTCATATTTTGTATTTTGTTATGAATGATTCTGTAAAACTCTTCTGAGTTTTGATTTTAATTAAGAATATGAAGGGCTGTAGACAGTTTTGACAGTGGGGCAAGTGAAGTAGATTAGGAAATTGAGAATACCGTTGGGTAGGAGAAATGAAGAAAAAATAAGTTGGGGATTTCCAGAAGTCTTTCTCTACTCATCAATTTATCCTAGGACAAACTTTGAAGAAGGTAATGTTTAAAATTAAACATGGCAAATGGATATATAAGCATCCTGTTTACCATATACAATTGTGACTTTATTGCTTGATAAAATCAATAAAGCTAGATCCCAGGTGGGGTTGGCAGGAGCTGCTAAGGATGCATAGAATGATGACTATAGTAGGTATATAACTTGCTCTGGACACTACCTCCTCACCACGACCTGCCTTCAACTTATGATCTGCCTTTCATAAATCTTGGAAAAGTACGCAAGGTGCACACATCTATACGGCATCCACAGTTATGCGAATCACATTTTTGCCAAGCCAATCTTTATTTGAATATTGATTTCGACCCCAAGAACTTTACCATTCCAATGATTTTTATTTTAATACATACTCTAGTGCTTGAAAGAGCAACAGTATTTACTGCCTCCTAATAAAGCAATCAAATCTACTGCTATTTGATTGCTATTCCAAGCTACCTTTTAACAAACCACAATTTTACAGCCATCTGTCTTATAATGTGACATTCTAAGAAGCAGAAATATGGTGAGAGGACTTTCAATTTCCTACAGCAAAGTTGTATGTAGGCTGGTCACACTCTTCTACAGTCTCTATCCATATGCCATAAATTAACAACTTGATTCACACTCTTATCAAACATTTACTGAACATACAGAATGTGTCCAACTTCTTATAGGATACAAGGGACAGAACAGTGAATAAGATGCTGCATCTGCCTTTGAGAAGCTTACAGACTAGTTTCTACTAGATCCCTGAGCATAGGAGTCTAGTTCCATGACTCTGGTGCCCTGAAGAAAGTATAGATGATGCTCAGAGTTTGTAGCAGAGGCACCTGGAAGTAATGTTCTTAGTAGAGACTTTACAGACGAAGAAATGTTATCCAGGTGAGTTAAGAGGAAGACTGTTCTGGACACAACAAATGGCTTGTGCAGACATGAGAAAAAAGTAGAGCGTATGGAGTATAGACTTTAAATAGACAGTTTATTTAAAAACCAGCAAAGCAAGACCTTCGAATCTATCCCCCAAAAAGCGCAGACAATACAACGGATGTACTTTCCTCCCAGACGACATGGAGCTTGGAGGAAGAGTACTTAAATTTCAGTCAGTTGCATTCAAAAGTGTTTGAGTATCCCCATATACCAAGTAGCGTAGTGGTAGGCAATTTGGAAATGCCTTGTGATCAGTGATTTCTATTAAAGAAGATGTGGTTATATATACAATGGAATATTACTCAGCCATCAGAAAGAATGAAATATTACCATTTACATCAACGTGGATGGAGCTAGAGGGTACTATGCTGCGCAAAATAAATCAATCAGAGACAGACAATTATCATGTGGTTTCACTCATATGTGGACTATGAGAAATAGCACAGAGGATCATAGGGGAAGGGAGGGAAAACGGAGTGGGAAGAAATCAGGAGACAAGCCATGAAAGAACCTTAACTATAGGGAATAAACTGAGGGTTGCTGGAGGGGTGGTGAGTGGGGGAATGGGGTAAGTGGGTGACGGGCACTAAGGAGGGCACGTGATGGGATGAGCACTGGGTGTTGTACGCAGTTGATGGATTCCTGAACTCACCTCTGAAACTAATGATGTACTATATGTTGGCTAATTGAATTTAAATAAAACATTTGTATGCGAAACAACCCGAGAGAGATACACGAAACATGAAACGATACACACTACAATGTGGTACAAAAGGTAGAGGTTTAGAAAACTCTGTGCAATGACATTAAAAAAGGAAGAAGGTAGGGGGAGGGGTACCTGGGTGGCACAGTTGGCCAAGTGCCAGACTCTTGGTTTCTGTTCAGGTCGTGATCTCGGGGTTGTGGGAACCCCAGGTTGGGATCTGCACTGAGAGTGGAGTCTGCTTAAGACTCTCTCTCCCTCTGACCCTCCCACCCCTCCTCTCTCTCTCTAATAAGTAAATAAATAAATAAATAAATAAATAAATAAATAAATAAATAAAATCTAAAGAAAGAAAAGAAAAAGAAGAAGTCATTTTGTACTGGTGTCCTCAGGGCTGGCTATGCAGAGCATAGGAGATGTCTTCTAGGCTCCAGAGGATGCACTGGGGCTGGTCTAAGCCCAGAAGGGAAGTACAGCAGACTATCAGATAAAGCACATACAATTGGTAAGCTATGTTTAACTTTTCTCAGGAAAACAGGTTTGCATAGGTTTTGAAACAAAATACAATAATGAGAAGACAAAATCAAAGAGCTATCCATGCCATTATGGGTGCTGAACTGAGCCTGGGAAACGTGGGTCCTACCCTTCACGTGGCCACAAATACACTGTGTGACTCCAGTCTGAGGACTTAAGCCTTGGGCTGGGGGCTCACAGTTTCCTCATCTGTCACATAAAGGTGTAGAACTGAGTGGATATGAGGGGCTCCTTCTCACTTCTCAGAGGGCTTGTTCTCAGCTAAATCGAATGCTCAGCTCTATCATTTTATACTAGGTTCCTCCGACTTATGTGAACACCCAAATGCCAAATTTACGCAGACTGAGTGCAAAAATAGTTAGGAGTCCTTTCAGTAGATGTCAAACAGATTAAAATATCCATCTCAATTGTTCTGCAAAATGTACGAGATGGCTGCTTTTTCAAAAAGTCTAGCATCACTTTATCATGGAACAATCCATACTCTTTTCATACTCTCTGGTTATATGCCTGCTTTCCAGCGGATTGTGAAATCCTTGATGGCAGCAACTGTGTTTTATGCAGTTTTGTGTCTTTAAGTTTGGCTCATACTAATAGTTGAGCAGTATTAATATTACATGGCCAAATATTGTCAATCATTAATATATACAGATACTTTCAAAAGCATCATTTCATGTGCTCTGTCCTCAAATCCTGTAAGACAGGTGTTACGATCATCTTGATTTCACAGATGACGAAGCTGGAACATACGTAAAGTTAAGCAAATCACCCGAGGTCGTAGTCTGGGAAATCAGGACCTTGATGGCTTGGACCTATCCCAGTGTTCTAATGGAGACAAAGAGACAAAATATTTGAGAACAGGGCTGTTTTGAAAAATCCTGGCTATGATCAAGTCGTTGCCCGTGAAACTTTTAAATAATCCTTCCTTTACTTCATGTCTTTGCTACGTCTTTTGCCTCCTTTCTCTTCCTATTTTTCTTTCCTTATTACTCCCAGGTCTTTGAAATGCAGCTTCAATGTCAACTCCTTTACCAAATTTTCTCTCCCCTCCGGCCCAGTGTCTGGCCTACCGAGCACTCCGTCGTGATGTGACATTTTGTTGTAACCCCCCGTTCACCTGCCTTTTCACTCTTTCCTTCCAGGCTGTGGACACTTTGCAGCCGGCCTACCCTTCATTCCCTTGGTGGCCGGTTTTGCGAACAAGATAAGAAGTAAATGCTGTTCAATCAGTACATTGTTAACCTGGTTTTTAATGAACTGTCCATTTACTTGCTAATTTGCAGTTGCTTCCCTGTGGCATCTCTACATAGTCTTGGTGTAAGACATTAAAAATAACTTCCCTGCTTCTCCGCATCGCATCTACCTCAAGACTACTACTTACGACATCAAAATGTCCACACAGTACAAAATAAAGTGCAAAGGTAAGTAACTCCATGGCAAATGCATGGAGCATCCACATTCAGTTTGAACAATTTAGCACAAAAGAAAATAACCTAGCCACCTGAGGTTTACAGCCCAATCTTTTCTTCCTTCTTTTCCAATAAAGCCCTATTTCCTGTCAACACGCTGTGGTTTAAAAACACCACACTGCTCTTCCTTCTTTATTCAGCCTCCAACTAAGTCTGCCACTCAGTTCTCCTGAGCTCAGCCCATGAGAAATGTCTCCCAGGATCCGAAGGATCTGAAGGCATCCGCCACCGTCCCAGTATCTGCCTGTGACAATCCCCAGCCATTCCTCCAGGTCATTATTTGTTTGCTGTCACCCTCATTTATTCAGTGTTCAGCAAACATCTGCTCAGCGTTCCAGGCACTGTGCTGGGAACTGAAGGTATGAAGTGGAGGAGAGAACCACAGACCCGACCCTCACAGAACGTACACTCCCCAAGGGAATGAAAAAATATAAGACAGGGGAAATACAGGTGCTACAAGGTCAGAGACAAGGGCGCTTCACCCCATTACGTGGTTATCAGGGGAAGTTTGGGCATCCCAGTGATAGATTCAGGTTAGCTGGGAAAAGGAGAGGGATGAGATGATGGGTTTTGGAGAAAAGGTAAGTAAAGGCAACCAGAACTTGATGGTTCCGAAGTGCGTAGGGGTTGGCAAACTGAGACACTGAGGGTAGTTCCTGTATTTGGAGCCCAGAGGCAGGGAATGTGATCAGAGTGGCCAAAACATGCTGAGACTTGGACACCAGACCGAGGGGGTTGGTTTTTGCCATAGCTAGACCACAGCAGAGGATTTAAACTGCGGTGACAGGTCAATTTTTGTTTGGAAAGATCACTCCAGTCTCCTTCCGGAGGGAGGATTGGAGAGGGACAGGGCTGAGGCGGAGATAGCAGCGAAGAGGCTGGGGTGGTGGTACCAGTTGAGAATTCTGGGTTTTCTGAAGTTATGTTGATAAAGACGGACCGAAGAAGATCAAATGGCAAGTATTGAAATACATTCAATAGGATACACTGAATTCAATAGGATACACTGGAATTGGCGAATAATTGGGAGTCAAAAGACAGAGGCCGGAGATGATGCCTGGGACCCCCTTCCCCCGGAAATCCCTCCATCTGGTTAACCCAGTCCAACACGAATCGTCTCACTTCTGGGCATCTGTAAACACCCCACATGCCGTTCTCACTTGGTCTGTGCCCTGAATTCTGTGCTCTAATCCACCTACGTGTACATTGCGAGCTCCACCCTTGACATCGCGTGAAATATGTTGAGGACCGTGGTTGGGCTTCTTGGATATGTTTGTGCCAGTCACTTCCTCTGTGCAACCAGCCCCGAGTGACCTGGCCAACATAGGGTGTAGGATGTGCGTCCTCCAAGCTCTGATGGTCCTAAGCATAAACTCCATCATGACACTTTGCTGCCCTTGTACCGGGTTTACCACCAGATTGCGAGGATCGAAACGACGGCATCCCATTAGTTCTACAACCCCAGTGCCCAGCAGAACGTTGGAGAACATGGTACCAATTTAGTGTGTGCTGATTGAACATATTACTTTGTCTCACCAGGACTGCCCGTTGCCATTTAGCAAGCCTTCTCCTGACAGCAGTGAGGACTTGGCTCTAACAAATAGATGCTCTGTGCCTCTTAAGTCTATTAAGCATTTGTATTAATTGAAAATGCAAAAAAACTATCAGGGGAAACAATCCTGCACTATTTCCCCAGCTATTCACTCTGCATGTTGATGGCACCAGTAATATGAAGGGTGCTGAGTATGAGGAGGTTGTGGTTTCCTAATGTGCCACACACCAATGGGATGACTCCACGCAAGCCATTTGTAACGTCCTTCGCCTGGTGTTCAGGCCCTGACGATCTGACACCGAAGCCAAAATGCAATGATTCATTCAGAGACCTGACATCCAAACCTTTCCGAGGCTCTCATCTGCATAATTGTATGTGTTACTCATTTTCTCCCGTGCTCAGTCACTCCTCACTCTCCACCACGAAAATGCCACAGTAACGCATTCGCCACCACGGCCCCGATGCCTGAGAAATCAGAGCTGGGGGAGAGAGAAGGACCCAAATATAAAGACCCTGGTGGCAGCGTTCCCATCGTCGTGTCGTTTCCTGCCAGCCTGGCCTTCCATTTATGTCTGGGTGCTGGTTCTATCAAACTTCTGTCTTGTATCAATTTTTAGCAGCATGGATAATTTATTGCATCTAGGATGATAGAAAACCAGCTTTATACATCATTCAGCTTGCAAAAGATGTGTAGCTTCAGTTCCTTAATGGTGTCATTTTGGCTGAATGCTATTAACAGATTACCCCTGCCTAGGGCAGTGGAGCATGTGTGCCAGAAAGATAACCTTGTGTTCGTAATTTAATATTAACTGTTTTCTCCATAGTACCTCTTTCCAGTACATTAACAACAAACCAATATGGCCTTGTCCCCTGCGGTCGTATTCTTCAGCAAAAAAATGGATTACATGATAGCAAGTTTCTGAAGATTTCCAATGAAGTATTACAAATCACTCAACACCCGCTCTGCAGAAATGAAAAATAAACAGGCTTAGATTCAATCAAATTTAATTCCTCCAATTTAGCTTTACCGCACTTCAAAGGGTGCTCTTATTAATGTCTTGGTGAACAAATTTAACAGTCATTTTTCCTCCCTCTCAGACGAAAGCCTCCAGTTGTGTTCGACCTATAGTGAGATCAAGAAACTGTTTTATTTTTTTATTTCATTTTATTATTATTATTTATTTTTATTTTATTTTATTTTTTTATTTTTTTTTTTTTAGCGACTACTCTGTCACAGTTTGATATAAAAGTGTAAGCCATTTACAGAAAACTCTTTATGGAATTTGTATCCTATGCCATTCCCGGGAGCTCAATTTATATCCTGCCTTAGCTATCATAGCACTGGAGTATTAGTCTTCTCCCTTTGCAAGCAGCTCAGGGCGGTTGGAGGGCCCTATCAGTCTCCACCACTCACATACACAGGCATTATGAGTTTATCTCATCTTCTGCAGCAAGTGCCAGGGCCGATTCATTCCTTTAGGCTACTTTACTAATAACCTATTCCTTATCAGGGCCTCTCCACCTCAGCTTGTGATCAAAGACCCAATTAATGGAATGGAGAAAGGTGAAGCATTCAAATAATGGAGACAGCTGTTTTTCTCTGTTAGAGAAAATCCATTTGTATTGTTATCACACTCACAAGTTCTGCGGCTCCCGTTTAATTCCTTCTCCCTCTATTTCTGCTGATGATAAAAAAAAAAAAAAGTCACAATGAACTCCGAAGAAAATGGCAGAGCCATCACCGTGTTTCAACTCCGTCTGGGCGTTATCGACTCGAAAGTGAAAATACAAGCAGATAAGGGGAGGAAATGTCCAACAAAGACCATATCAAAAAATTTTTTGTAGTTTTTTTTTTTTTCAAGCAGCATTCTCTATTCATCATTCTGATTTTTTTTGTTGTTGTTGTTCCTTTTCGGCCCTCTACTGGATTGCTCGATGGTCTACCCCAGCAAAGTAGAAGTTAATAATATCTTGAGTTCCACATCAGTTGAAAAGTAATTAAAGGCAGAGAGTAATCATAATTGGTTGGTGGGGACATTTTATGAACTTCATGCACTTCTGGGCCCAGGGAAACCTTATGTTATGAGAGCTCTGACTTGGAGTTGGATGTTTTTCCATGAGTCACACCATTTTCCCCTACACTGGGTTTTAAACTGTTTATTTTTTTCCATTTAAACATTTTAAGCATTTCCTGCCCTCAGTGACACACATACTTTTCTTCACTGAGCCCCAACGTGAAAAGATTGTATCAGTGGTTCTCAGACACACAGCATGACCATGGCCCCATCGTCCCTCCGCTGAAAAAACTGTACTTCTCCGTAAATGCTCTGTCCCTCCTGCTCATAATGGAGCAGGAAAGACCTCCTGGTTGTAGAGCTAATGCTATGCTGTCTCTATTTTCTCTTAATAAAAGTGGGCCGGATTCAAAAGCCAGAAGAGAAACAAAGATAGGCCTGTGCTCTGACTTTGTGTGGAACATATTTCCTTGTAAGGTCTAAATCCAGGATTGTTTTTGGTTTTGTCAAATAAGAAGAGAAACATGTACATTGTTTTTCTCCCCTCAGGAGAATTCTCTTGGAAAGCAAGAATGAGAATCACATATTTGAATTCCTGCCTGAACACATATAACTAGCAAAATAAACACGTACAAAGCTACAGTATATGCAATGAATAGAGACAGCAAAATCTTAAAGGGCTGTTCTCTCAGGCTGATAGCTCACAGGGGATTCCAGGATGTGTGTGAGACAGAGTGGAAAAAAAAAAAAGCATTATGCATTTGCACATAAGATGAACATTTAAAAGAAGATTTTAGGGAAGTAACGAATAATATGGCAACTGGTAAACAGGTTGGTCTTCCTATCACTTTTTCCTGGACTTCAACCTTCAGAAACAAAAATTTTAAATTGGCTTTTCGCTTCTGTGTTGGCATAAAGCAAACCTTTTCGTTTCATACCGTAGATCTTTATATCCTTTTCTTAATGTTGAACCCAGAGCAAATAAATACAAAATAAAAACCAATCACCTTTCTCAAGAAGACATAAAATAGTAAAAGTGGAACTATCAATAATTTCCCTTAGGCAAACTAAAAATATAGAGACACTGTTGGTGTCGATGGAGTAGGAAAACGAAAACAAATTATGAAATGCAGCTTTAATTCTTTGGCTGTGAAGACAAAGATCCGTAAACCTTTTAGTTTTTAGTGGATTTTAACTTTATATAAAGACAGTAATATAGCCATACAGTATCTTCTCTCTAACAATCACAGAATTATGGGGAGAAATACCTTTTTTTTTTTTTTTCTTTTTTGATAGAAGGACTTTGTCAGGATATGCTAGATTATATTGTGGTCACAACCAACCACACAAATCTCAGTGGTTTAAAACATTTATTTTTCATTCACATTGTGTCCAATAGGGGTCAGCAGGGTGAACCCTCATCATAAATGTTCAAGGGGCCCCCGGGTGGCTCAGTGGTTGAGCATCTGCCTTTGGCTCAGGTCGTGACCCCTGAGGTCCTGGGATCGAGTCCCGCATCCGGCTCCCTGCAGGGAGCCTGCTTCTTCCTCTGTGTCTCTGCCTCCCTCTTTCAGTGTCTCTCATGATAAAATAAATAAATAAATAAAGTCTTTAAAAAAATAATAAATGTTCAGGGACACAGAATGACCAAGGCTCCATCATCTTACAGCACCATCTTTTCAATCCAATGCTCTGGAATCTACGAGGGAAGGAATGAGAGCATGAGGACCATGCCCACCAATCTGGAACATACTTTGACCCAGAAGTGAGCTTCATCACTTCCACTCAATTACATTGATCCAAACAAGTCACATGGCCACACCTAATTCCAAGGGAGTCTGTTCCCAGAAGGAGATCCAGGAATCCTGGTGAGCACTCATGTCTAACAAAGGAACTAATTGCATTCATTTCAGTGTTTAAGAAAGGAGAGTATACTTAAGGTTTAAACCTAATGTTTTAAAATAAATAAATAAATAAACTTAATGTTTTTTGTACAATCTCTCATTGTAAAAGATGCTATATAATAACACGATGCCAGGGAAGCCACAATCCAAGTTTGCTCTTTTTTTTTTTTTTTTTTTAAGATAGATGTTATGGGTACTATGATTGGGAAACATGATCCTACCCAAAGTATAACTGAATCTGTGATGTAGAAAAATCATTCTGGAGATTTACCTCATTTTCTAATGTAGAGTCCTTGGAGGCAAGGCACGCATGTAGAATTTTCCTGATTCAAATATAGTAGGTTTACCGAATAAAAGCACCTTAGGTTACATTTGTAGTTAGATCATATCCTCTGGCTAAAGAGTTTCTAAGATAGAGTATCCTGGCCTAAAATATGTAAATCTACATTCTTTTCCCTCTTCCCTTCTTCCATTCATTCATTTTATTCTTTCACTCACTGACTTATATTTATTCTGTAAATATCATTGAGGACCTCATATAACCAGGCACATTAATTTTTTCATATCCGAGGATCAAGGACAAAGAAGATTCCTAGCCCTCAAGAATCCCACTTTAGGGGAGTCAGAATATAAAGTATAACTATACCATATAAGGAGAAAAAAAGAGAGCAATTACTTTTTTAAATAATCTACTACTACTACTACTACCAATAATAATAATAGCTAAGAATTGTAAACATTTAATGTCAGGCACTACTTGGTGCTACTCAATTTATTTTTATTATACAAGTGGACAACAAGCTTGAGAAAATGTGTGTAGCCACCTCTTCCACCCGAGGTCTATTTGTTGGTCTTCCCACCTTCCCTGCTTCTCTGGGTTGCTCTACACCCAACCACCTGCCAAAGGTTCCCTCACCTACCGCCAACACTGCCTGTCACAGGGCTGGTCTCAGGTGCTTGGCTTTCTCTGACTCTAAATATCTTCTCTTTCTCCACTTCTTCAGTGCTCTATTCTACGACCCCCTCTCTTCAGTGCCATTATGAACTCCAACCCCATAGATTTTAAGGCTTATTGAAACTATGCTATGTGACTATTACGTACATACACATGTCTCTATGCTCTGATCAGCCTTTATAATAATCTTTGGTTATCAGGAAGAGCAAAGGTCCTTTGTCTCTCACCTTCACCAAGGTGTAACACTCAGTCATGGTCTCACAGTCAAGTTCTAGATCTGTGCCTCCAGTTACCTAGATTTGCACTTGAATACATGAGAGTCTGTATGCTAAATTAGCACTAATCATCCTTTTGAGGCCAGATTTTTCCCTTAAATTTTTTAGTTTTGCTTAGGCTACATCCAGACAAAAAACATTTGACTCACCTATTCACCTCTAGGTCAATCACCAAATACTGGAAGATTCCTCCTATAAAATAAACCTTTGACTTTTCTCCCCTCTGCCATTGTCCCTATCCGGCCTCTATAACTTCATCTATATTCCTGCAAGAGCCTATGTATGTCTGATGGCTTCTCATCCGTCTTCCCTCTGACCACTGAACCCATTACCACGAGTCAATTTTCCTAAAGGGGAGCTTTTTAATTTTTTTTTTTTTGTTTTGAATTGTGTCACTCCCTTATTCGAGAACTGTAATGGTTAGTTTTATATGTTAACGTGACTGGGCCACAGGATGCCCATATATCTGGTTAAACATCATTTCCGAGTGTGTCTGTGAAGACGTTTTTTTGTAAGAGATTAGTATCTGAATAGTAGACTGAGCAAAGCAAATGGCCCTCCTGATTGTGGGTAGGCATCACTCAGTCTGCTGAACAGAACAAACAAGGTGGAGGAAAGGAGAAGAGGCTTTCTCTCTCTGATTTTGAACTGGGACATCAGTCTTCTGCCCTTGCATGACTGGGACTTACACCACCAGCTTTCCTGGTTTGCCAGCTTTCAAATAGCAAGTCATGGGACTCCTCAGATTCCATAATCACATGAGCCAATTCCTTATAATAAATCTCATTAGATATAGATAGATTATTTTATATTTATATATGTATATATAATATTATGGATAAAGATAGGCATACATATATACACACTGGCTCTGCTTCTCCAGAGAACATTGGCTAGTACAACAACTGACAAAAATTTCTCATTGTCTGCAAAGCTAAAATCAATGTCTATGCCAAGATTTTAAGGCATTAATCTGGCACCTCCAATGCTCCCCACCCCCTGTCCTCCCTCCCAGCTATCTAGACTTCACAACGCATGAACCCTCTGCTCCATTTGAGCTGCTTGTTATAGAAACAAACCCCATGTTTATTTCAGCCTACAAGTCATTGTTCATACTGTTTAATGAATTGAGAAATCCAACCTGGTCTAAAGTACAGCTTAAATTTTACTTTTTCCAAGAAATCTTCTCTAGACTTCAGTTCACATTTGTTTCTTCTTTACCACTTGTAGACTGGGCTTGTAGAATGCATTGGCGCTTTGTTATTTGACTCGTTACCATCTTGTTGGCTCCACATAAGTATGCTGCATCTTTCCTATTGCCCTGTACGTTTCAAGTCAACTTGGGGGCATATTTCCTGTTTCTTTTCAACCTTTTACAGTAGCTTGCAATATCCTTCACGTAGGGGGTACTTAATAAATGGCTATTGAATGAATGAGTAAAAAGATCTAAGAACTTTTTCAGTACTTGATCCATATTCTCTTGAGTCTTAAATTCAGATGATGCCTTTAAATCATTTTATAATCCTCTTGCATATTTTCCTAAGTGTTATTTAACAACATAATTGTGTTTTATAGTGTTAGATGAGAGCACTAAATAAGAATAACAAATAAAGGATACAACTACGATACGGTCTTGAAATGTTCTTATAGACAATAGTAGTATCATTAACAACATTTTAAGGCAGAGAAACATGCTGCAAAGTATATATTAATAAGGAAGCTGTCTGCTCTAGAAATAACCAAAAGTTGAGAAAGTTTGTTCCTATGGGATTAGCTCCAAGTATTTGGAGGTTCAGAGTTCCCCAAACACCTCCCCTTCCCTACAATTATGAGAAGAATCTCCTCACCTTGGTATAGTATCAATCAGGCATTTGTTTGTACAGAAAGTAGACAAGTTCAGGGGACTTGAGGATGTAGAAAATAAATTTTGATCTAAAAAATGGGTATATGTGTTCTTTGGTAATCTTCAGTCCAATCTGACTCAACTTTCCTTTTTTTCCTCTAGTTATTACATATTTATTCTGTTTCTCCAACTAAGCAGTCTTTTTCTTTTTTAAAGATTCTATCTATTTGAAAGAAAAAGAGCATAAGCAGGGAGGAGGGGCAGAAAGAGAGGAGGAGAATCCATCCTCCCACAGAGCAGGGAGCCTAATGTAGGGCTCTATCCCAGGACCCCAGGATCATGACCTGAGCCAAAAGCAGACGATTAACCGACTGAGCCACCTAGGTGCCCCTAAGCATTTTTTTCTTTTAAAAAGCTTGAATTTGCTCTAGAGAATTCTGTATTTGGATTAATTTCCACACACTCATTCAGAGTAATGTGTATAGAGATACCACACATTTACAATTGCTTGAATTTATCCAACAATGCTGTCATTCATATATACACATATGTCCACTTGATAACAGGTGCTGGGAGCCTTCCTTCCCACACCAACCAACGCTCTGGTATCAGAGAAACCACCTTCTGTTTAAAGAGGCTTGTGTATGCTCTAGGCAGATAAAGCAATAGGTTTCAACAAATCCCAGAACCTGGGTGGGTCTCACGTCTTTCAGATGATCTTTAGCTGTCAACTGACAGACAGGTGTCAATGGATGGTCCTCCCCACACTGTAGTGAGAAAACTGAACTTGTGGCTCCTCAGTGCAGGCCACATACGGAGCTCATTCTCAAAGAATCAATGTTCCACTGGCAACTTGGCTCCACTCAGTTCCTGACGTAGTGGATGGGCTGAGCTGGGCCATCCTCTGACGCTATCTTTCAGAGCCAACCCTAGACCATTTGTACCTCTGAACAAATTAGAACAAGGCACTCTTCCTCAAGACAGTTTCCTTTTATCTGTCAGAAAATTGTCATAATATCCTGATTTTGTTGGAACAAGATGGTCTTCTGCTATCTCCAGAAAATTGTCATATCAAATACACAAATCTGTGCTGTCTATCATGTGAATGGCAGTGTCTTAAATGTGCCCCCTTGTGCAGCGTGTGTCTGCACATCATCTGTACAATGCCCCATGGACCCCATCACCCAACCCTTTATCTCATGCCTCTCAGCTTCTCCAAAATCCTGCTCCATCCAACCCTCTGTCTTTGGTGAACATCTTTGTCTTGTTCTTAGTAGAAATGGAAATTCTTTTAGTGTCTCTTCATGAATCCTGACGCTGCCTCTTGGTTTCAACTATGTGTATTTTTCATCATAAATTTGAAATATCCATCTAGGCCTGTTTGTTAACAAGTCTCTTTTTTTAATTCAAAATAAGATTTTTAAAGATTTTTTTTTTAATCTTTAAAAGAGTATAGACATGTATTGCTCCTTTGGGGGGCAATTTGGTAATAATTACCAAATTTTAAGTATATATCCTTTAGGTCAACAAATCTAGTTCTAAGTATTTAACCTACAGCTCTGCAAATGTATAAAAATGTACATAGAAAGATATTCAATATAAGAAGAAACATTCAAAATAATCTAGGCATCCTTCAACAGGAGATTGATTAAACAAACTGTAGTACATACCTAGGAGAGACTATTAAATAGACCTTTAGAGGAACAGGTTCCAGCAAATATGCAAATCAGAAAAGATTTTTAAGATTCATTCACACATTCCTTTATTCATCCATTTGTTATTTCAACAAATACTAAGTGCCTACTTGCATGATAGGCACTGCCCTATGTATGGCAATTCCACAATGAATGAGATAAATGTGATCTTTGCCCCCATAGAGCTTACAGGAGGGAAAAATAGAAAATGAATTAATAAATAATATAATATTATACGATAATAAGCGCTAGAAGAAAAAATAATGATACTGAGCCAGGGATAGAGAACAGTGGAGGCAGAACTATTCAGGGTTGCATCTTCTGGAAAGTCCTCTCTGAAAAGATAAGGCACCAGAGTGAAAGGAGGAGGGAGGCCATGAAAATGTCAGTGGGAAGACAGTGCAAGATGGAGAACAGTCGGTGCAAAGACCAGAGGTAGGGATGGTACCTGTCTACATTTGAGAAATAGCAGAAAGGGCAGTGTGCTTGGAGCTGGTAAGAGAGGAGAACAGTAAAGGAGGAAGCTAAAGATTTAATTTATTTTATAGGGTTTCACATCTTTTTTTTAAACAAAAATATCATTTAGAAAAAGTATAACGAAAAATACTGCACTACAAAAAGACATGAGATTTGTCCAGGTAAAAGCTATCAAATTGGCTTCTATGAAGTCACTAGCAATTTGAATATCCACCTGCAGTGTGTAAGTATCGCCAAGACAGTGTATCCTCACCAACATGCAGGACTATAACTTTTGAAATAACTGATCGTGTCACATGTGCTGCCTTCATTGTTTTAATTTGCATTTTGAAATTAAAAATAGTTAAATTTTTGTGATAATCAATGCTCTCTTTTGCATATTTTCCAGATCCCAAACCATAATGTGACCATATTCGTGTCTACTCTTTCTGTGGCATTGCAAGCTCTCTGGCACTGTCATATAGTGAATTGATGAACTGATTCAGTGATGTGCTTGGGCCAACTCATACTGGCTCACAAGATCCAATTGTGAAATTTTCAGGAGTTTCGCAAGCCAGTTGTTAAACAATTGGTAGCATGAAATTGACCATGGTGGAAGTATTCACACCATGTAAATTAACAAATGCTACAAATCAAGACTTTTTTTTTTTTTTTTTTAGTAGAACCAGCTTACCAGCACACCACTGGTTTAAGCAATCTCTTAAATTACAAAATACAAAATTGTTGCCTCTGGGAATTATTTGAGGCATCCAAACCTCTACCAAGAGGAGCTCAATGCTTCCCTCGAATGTCTCTGAAAGGGATCCAGCCCAATAGTAGCCATGATAGAAGTAAGAGTTTCCACAGGGGAAGCAAAGAGGGATAGAGGTTAAAAGATCCTGGTTCAGTATGTGATTTCCTTTTGAGAAATTTTCTCTCTTTCTCTTTCTCTCTGTCCCCCTGCCATTGCCATTTGGGATATATGTTGCCTTTTTGGATTTTGTCTCTCAGTATCTTTTAGAACCAGGATGGGACTCAAAGCAAAAAAAAAAAAAAAAAAGAATAAAAAAGTAAAATGAGCAAGACACTGGGCCAAAGCATCACTCAAGTGCCCCTCCAGGTCACTGAGTAGGAGAGCAAACAAAGACTGAGAACCACTGCCCCAATTTTCCTTGTTATGGATGGAATGTCTGTATCCCCCCACATTCATGTGTTGACATCCTAACAGATGTGATGGTATTAGGAGGTGGGGCTTTGGGAGGTGATTAGGTCATGAGGGTGGAGCCTTCAAGAATGGGATTAGTATCTTTATGGAAGTGGTTGCACAAGGCTCCTAGCCCCTTCTGCCATGTGAGTATACTATGTGAAGGTGGCTACCTATGAACCAAGAAGCGGGCCCTCACCAGATACTCAATATGGCAACATCTTGATCTTGGACTTCCTGGTCTCCAGAACTGTGAGAAATAAATGTTTGCTGTTTAACCTACCCAGCCTATGGGATTTTGTTTCTGTAGCAGCCCAAATGGACTCAGACAATTCTCCTGGTGTATTTTCAGTGTGGTGACTGGCCAGTGATTCAGAGCTTGAGAACTTGGCTATAGTGGGTGGAATTTTGTCCACCAGGAAAATAAGTTCCAACCTACTTCTCCAAAACACGTAACTTTTCTTTCTTTTTTTTTTTTTTTAGAAGTAGCATCTTGGCAGATGCAATCAAATTTAGATGAGGTCATACTGAATTAGAGAGGACCCTAAATCCAATGACCAGTTTCTTTATAAGACAAAGGAGAGGGATACTTAAACAGAGAGATATAAAGGAAACACCAAAAGGTAGGCCTTGTGATGGTAGAGACAGAGATTGTATAGAGGCAGGTTTAAGTCCAGAATTGCTGGCAACCACTGGAAATTAGGAAAAGGCAAGAAAGGACTTTTTCTTAGGGACTTCAGAGAGAGCATGACCCAATAACACCTTGATTTTGGACTTTAGGCTTCCAGAACTATAAATTTCTGTTGTTTTAAGTCACCAAATTTATGGCACTTTACTATAGCAGCCTAGGAAGTTGATACATTGACATCTCTATGTCTTTTTTTCATGATGAAACTAATAGATTACCAAATCTAAAACCATGGTTTATAACTATCTCCTTTCCTATACTCTATAAAACAAAACATTGTCTTCTAAAGGAATGCTTATGTAATATGGTATTTTTATGAGTAAAATTATTTGGAAAACTTCATATATTATAAGTAACTAGTAGTGTGGATACACATATATTTGCCAGGAGAACTGCTTAATCATCTTTATTAAATGCCATTTTAAAATCAGGAAGAACTGAGGTAGAAGAAAGAAATATGAAAATGTAAACCTAGTATTGATTTCCTGAAAACAAACAAACAAACAGTGTGATTTAGGTTTAGTAATAATCTACTAAAGTAGTAGAACCATACTGAAAAATGTTTCTGTAAAATCCAGAGGAACTCAGAATAAGCAATAAACAGCATGAGTTTATAACAACCAACCCATGCCAGAGGAACTTGATTGATTTCCTTTCAGTTTCATTACAAAATTAGAGCACAAAGGGAATCTTGTAGTAGACACTGTATATTTGAGCATTAGAAAAATACTTAATTGGATCTCATGAAATCCTACTTTAAAATTGAAGTAAAATTGGCCTACACACAAACACATTCACACAAATGGAAACGGGTGAGAGGAATATAAACAAGGAATAATGATAAACAGCAACAGACTGAGTACATGAAAGAGGCATCCAGTGGTGAGTCAAAAGAATCAGGCTTAGACTGAGTTCCATTGAACATCAACTGTAATAATCTAGAAAAATGGATTGCATTCCATGTGGTCATTAAAATGGTACAGGATACTGATTTGTGGAGTCCTTGAACCTGATGGAGGCTAGTAATCCAATGGGGTCAACACAGGACAATAATGTAGGCCATATGTAAAATGAATTTTGCCATTAAGAAAGGAGAGAGAGAATGATGAAGGCCTACGGGGTAAGGATGGTGGTGGGAGGGGTTAGAGCATCCAGAGAATAACTCACAATGATGGGTAAAACATAACACGGTGGCGTTAAAGCCTGGACAAAAGACTTCATATGGATGTAGAGGCTGGAATGTGCTTCATTGTCCGAAAAAGCTCACTTGGGTCTGATACTGTGATTATAACTGAAGTTGAAGGAAGTGGTTTTAACCCACTGAGTTGTGTCATGAAATTAAATATCAGTGAGGATCTTTCTCATCTCCCTGGTAGAGATTCCTCTGCAGATTATAAAAGTAATTCTGTCATCGGTCTTAAAGTAATAGATCTCCCTCTAGGTATATAATAAGGCACAATAGGAAAGATTGTGTGGCTTGATGGACACGTCAGTAAATATCCAGGCATTCAGCAGATATTTATTAAGCACTTACTATATGATAGATACTTATCTAGGTGCATATCATTTATTAGTAAACAAAAGTAAGGTCTGCTCTCAGCTTATATTGTAATGGTGTTAATCGGAAAACAAACACGATGCAGAAAAATAAATGAGAGTAAGATGGGGTAAGACGGCATGTGCTATTCTGGACAGATGGTCAGTGACGGCCACTCTGAGAAGGGAACTCTTGAGTGGGAAACCAAATTGAGGGAGCAAACCATGCAGATATATATGAGAATTTCCGGGAAGATAAAATAGTTGATGCAAAGGCAGGAGAATATTCCATGTGTTCAGGAAACAGCAAGAAGGCCAGCGGGACAGGAGCAGAAAAGCCAACAGGAAAGTAGTTGGGTATCCCCAGCTCAGAAGTAATCAGAGACTAGATCCTATAAGGTCTTATTATGGCTGCAGGGGTCATAGGAAAATAGGACTTGGGTCTACTGTATGGAGCATGGTTGCCTGACAAATCCCACTGGAGTCACTCCTACATTCGTGCCAAGGCCATGCTACCTCTAAGTTGCCCCCCATCCATGGCTGAGACAGTAGGAGTATAAGCATAGGCCCATTCCTGCCCAACGCAGGGCTTCTCAGGAAGGTGTCCTTGCATGGAGACCTGTGAACTCATCACTACAATGCCCAAGGCTGTCCTCCACCAGTGCCCACCACCACCACCACTGCCATCCCCCGGCCTCTGGATGGAAGACACTACTCACCCCTTGTCTGCTTCTTCCCAAGTGTGGGATGGGTCCTTCCCAAAAATCGTCAACCCCCTCATAAAATGGGTGCATCAGACATGTGCATTATGTGCACCTACCTTATGTGAATCATGAATGGACTGCAGTTACTCAGCACCAAGGAAAGAGCGAGGTAAGGGGTGGGGGGAGGGGAAGAGACCATTGCAATAATGAAGTACGGGGCATTCTGTCCACAATTTCTTTCAATCAGACTATTCGCCAAAGGTTAGTCTCAGGCCCTCATGCCACTTATTGGAAGACTATTTCGCAGCTTGGAGTATAATTTAAAGACATGTATCTTGGGAACATTATGTAAGGGGATCATGGATCCACGTCAGTAGTATGAGATGGTGCAAATATTATTGGGAAAAAACTTAGAAGAGAGTGTGTGCATTGTACCATCAGTATCCTAGAGCCAGGCAGAGGTTCCATGACCAAGACTCCAGGAGAGAGGGGCCTGCCCGGGCTTGTAGTCTGGGCATGTGGCCGTGAACCGAGGGAGAATGTGCCCTGTCCCCACATCGCTGTAGCCCTTAGCCTAAGACAGGCTAGAGAACTTGTAGTTTCTCTGAGAACCGGAAAGTATTTCAAGGGATCCCCAAGCTCAGGAACAGTGGTAGGAGTCACATCCAGTTAAGGCCAAAGTCTACGCAGGAGAGCCCGAGGGAGAGCCTCGCCCACCTGTACGTAATGCTGATGCCAGCCAAGAGCCTTGCTGTGTCTTCACAGATGGGCTCAGTCCAGCTAAGCCAGCTCTCTGCAGAGCTACCAGAAGCAAGGAGAAAATCAGCCTCCAGAGGCATCAGCCTGTCTCTCAGCAGTGCACGACCTCTAAGTAGACGTCGACGGCTGCCTCCCATAAACAATCGAAGAAAAGGCAATTGGATGGGCTTTCTTTTCTGTCCCATTCATTTCCTCCTCTTTCCCGAATCAAAATTACCCTCCTAGCTACTTCAGTGCTACGTATAGAAAAACCATCACTTCCATAGGTTTTGATCTATATGCTAGGAAAGTGAGACTCGGACATAAATTAGTTTTCCACTCACAAGAGGGAATATGTATAACAGACAACAGTTTAATCCCTCGCCTCTGTCAAGCTTTGTCACAAAAAAACATACGTCACTTAATCGTAGGCGCTGTTTTTCTCATCCCACCAATAAGGGAGTTGCGAATGAAGTCACTGAATGATGTGTCCGAGATCCAAGAGGCAGAGGCAGGATGGGATTCCAGGAATGTCGGAACCCAAACCTCAAACTCCTCCTAAAGCCCATCTGGGGCTTCAGCCCTCCATCCTGAGGCCCTCCTCCCTCCTCGAAGAACCTGGACACTCTGCTTGAGATGAGGCATGTTTATGAACCAGGAGGCATTCCTCAAGCAAGGACTTGGTGATCCACTCTCCCAAAGAAGAATCTCCACAGATATTTTTGGTAATGCAGCCTCTGCAAATCTATTTATTTAAATACTTATGTAGTGTGTGCTTGGTGTAAATGTTTGACCGAGATAAGCTCATTTAATTCAATTCCCATAATAAACCTATGAGGTGAAAACCTTTATCTCCATTTTACAGCATCTCGCCTAAGGTCGATAGCTTGGAAGAGGTGAGGGATGGCTCCCCCCCCTCCCACTGCCGCCGGTGGTCCTGCTGGGGGTCGTGCTCTTCACCACCAGGCCCTGCAGCAACCTCCCTGCAGACGTCGCTTGGTGGGAAAGTGACAGATGAGCCCTAGTGGGAGAGGAAAGAATAGGGAGCCTCCCTCCTTTCCCCCAATGAGCCCAGATGTGAGCCCCATCCCTGTGCCCCCTGCCCGCCCTCCTCTCCCCCAGACGGTGTAACAGCTCAGATCACAGCCTCTGAAGCCACACAAAGTCGGGTTTGCATCTCCGCTCTCCCACCTGCCAGCCGAGTAAGCTTAGGGACATATTTCGACTGTTTGGGCCTCAGTGTCCTCGGCTGTAAACCAGGGCATCAATAATAACTGCAAAACGTAATAGTAATGGAAATAGTCAACTGCCAAAATGCCGTAGGTTTTCATCAAGTCGAAATTGAATAAGACAGAAAAACATCTACATAGTAGCAAGCTCTCCATCAACTTAGCATTCTTTGTCTCGCTGTCGCACCCCTTTGTGATTACATCTCTTCACCCCCCCTGCCCCCCAAGATACCATAGGCGTCTCATAGCACCCATGTTTCCAAGAGTCAAGGGAATATTCATTCAGTGAATCATGCCCCCATTCCTCCTCCTGAGATAGTCCTTCTTTTAGAAGTTCATCTCTCCCTCTGAGCTCACAGTGTCACTCTTTTTTTTTTTTTCAGTGTCACTCTTGATTATCCCAGGGGCAACAGTGACACAGGGCTGACCCCACAGCACGCACTGGGTCTGCACTACATGAACCCCAGACTGTTGCTTCCTCCACGATTTCTCTCTCACCACCCGTGTTCCCTGTACGATGCGCCTGGTGGGTACAGTCTGAAAATGCAGAGTGAATGGAGATAATTTGGTATATTATTTTGTGGAATAGAAAAGATAATTCCTTCATTCCATTCCAGATGTCTACATAAAGTGAAGTTCTTTCTTTATTTTTTTTTTCACGATCTGCTTGTCAATAAATGTAATTTTAGGGGAAAAAATGCTATTTTTTTCTGTATATATATTTAAACGTTTTCAAAGTTGTTTTCAAAGAGGAGTGATATTGCCCTAGGGAAAATTATGTGAGATAGTAGGTCTAGAGCTTTTTATAACAAGTTGAGAACAGTGAGAAGCCACCATCTTAATGTTACTTTTAAACCAGATCTCTAAAGTGGGACAAGATCAAAGAGAGACTCCTTTTTTTTCCCAGCCCTTCTCCTTTCCTGTTTCTCTCAGTTGACTCAATGTCCTTTCCCATGGTTTGGTTACTCCTCTGTCCTTGTCCCCTCATGCCCTCTGAAGAATGGGATGAGCAATCCGCCTAAACTCTGCTAGGGTGTCAATGGACTTGTCCTCATTCTGGATCTCACACCTGAGGATCAGGTGTCTGATAGAGCACGTGGGCCATTCTCACCAGTGACCTTCCCCCGCAGAAACCAATGAAGCTTCCAGTCTCCATTTCAGTGTGCTCACTCTCCTGACCCTTTCTACCTACAGGTATCCTAAGCTTTGTAGTGAATATTTAAAAAAAAAAAAAAAAAAAAAAAAAGCTCTGTTCTGGGACACCTGAGTGGCTCAGTGGTTGAGGGTCTTCCTTCGGCTCGGGGCGTGACTCCGGGGTCCTGGGATCGAGCCCCACATCGGGTTCCCTGCATGGGGCCTGCTTCTCCCTCTGCCTATGTCTCTGCCTCTCTCTCTCTCTGTGTCCTATGAATAAATAAATAAAATCTTTCAAAAAAAAAAGCCCTGTTCCTATGAATCATCAGAGTATTAACTTTTTAAGCAAATTTTTACAGGTAGTATTTCCCAGGGTCTCCTTTAAAATTGCACGGTTTCTGTCACGCTCTCCTTCCTTACAGAGTTAATATAAACTTAGGCTTGATATGATCTAATTTAATTATTTTGAACTTTTGGACCTCTTGTATGGCAGATGGGCACTTCGTTATGGGGCCATCTGATGTGCCTTTTGATAGGTAACTTGGCTAGAAGAGTCTCGTCTCTACTGGGACTAGTTCCAAAGGAAGTTTTGATGTTTATAAGACACTCAAATTCAAAGACAGAAATAACTTGTGGCAATAATAAACCAGAATATATATACTTTGGAAATTAGTTCGCAGAAGGACTTTGTAAAAGATATTGAACGTTTAGCGTGTGAATTTGAGGAACATAAGAGGCACAAAGAAATCTGCCAAAACAAATTCACGCATGTTCTTAAAGAAAAATCTGTAATTCCTCCCTTACTTACATAACTTATAACTTACATAAATAGTTCTTTCTACTACATAGACAGTAAAAAAAAAAAAAATAGCTCTTTTCCACCACTGCTAATAATTGAAGATGAAGCTAAGATCCCAAGCCACCCCAGGAAAACCTACCTGCACCCTAAGATCTTCGTTATCGCTCTAGACCTTAAAGTCTCTATTAAATTCCAGTCAACACAGGTAGGCTTTCCATCCAGAATTGCTCCAGTCAACAAGGCCAACAATTCCCGAGAATGTAGGAGGCAAAACACAGGGGTGAGGTGGCTGCAACCTATTTAAGCAACTAGAAACCTTGCTGGAAAATATGTAATTGAAGAGATGCTTTGACATGACGGAGTTGAAATCACACAAGGACGTCTGTTCACGTAACTGCTCTTTTTCAGACCACACGGTGGCTCTTCACGGCACCTCGTATCAAACCTTAGCCCTCATACTTTCCTCTCCAAGCTCATCTGGGTCTTTATCGCTTCCAGCTCTTTACTGTCAGCTATGGTGGCCTTCGTTTAGTTTCCTGGGTGCATCGAGTGCTTTCCTTCAGGGCAGCTTGCTCCCACACAGGACATTTCCCTACGCATTCCCACGCATGCACCTGCACCCCACCACCAGACCCCACCTGACCGTAGGCTTGTTGGCAATTGCTCTTTAATGTTATCATCCCTTTAAACTTTCCCTAGCCACCCTATAAAAGTAGGTCCACTGAATTCATGATCACAGCAGACTTGTTTTTCTTATCACATGTATTGTAATTTATAATTATATGTGCATCTTAAGTGTATATATATATATATAAAATCCCAAAATTGTATATATTCCCTTTATTTATGGTCTGCACTCCCTCCCCCAGCTTAAAAGATGGTGCCTGGTTCTCATTCTACCTCCAAGTACAGTCCACAGCATGTAATAGGCACTTGGTACATGAATGTTTAAAGTACAACTAAATGCACAAATGTGAAATAGGAATTGAAAAGGGGAAAGAGAAGGAATGATATAGCAATATGTCTGGTAGGAACCATCTCCTAAGTATTTAAAGATCTTCTATTCAACGTCACTGTCCATACCAGAGTTCCTTAAGCTTCTCAACTTCTTAGAATCACATGGGGATTTTTTTTTTTTTTTAAATACCAGGTGCATAGGCTTCATCTCAAAGCAATTAAATCTGAAGCTCCGGGGGATGCACACCATGTTTTGGTAGTTGTAAAAGTTCTCTAGGTAATTCTAATGTGTAACTAACTCTTGCCTATTCCAGGGGCTCTCGAAGGCGAACTGCATTGGAATCCTGGAGAGCTTGTTAAAACATTAAAAAAAAATGTAAGTAAATCAATAAAACATAGAGTTTTGGATCCCACTCCCAGAGTTTCTAATGAGTGGGCATTTCTAGTGAGTCCCCCTTAGGTGACGCTGATGCCGCTGGGCTCGGAACCACACTTTGAGAATCAGCAGTCTATCCTCTCAGGTAGATTGCACTGGGCTTGACTCTCATGGAGAGAAACAAAGAAGGCTCGAAATGCAAATAGCAGGATGTTTTGGGCATAGTTTCCAAGCTAATCACTTCCATGTTGCTCACAACTGAGTGGAGACGCCAGAAGTCACAGAATGGCATTCAGCTGAGGGATGGAGGCACCAGGACGGCCAATACGTTGGCAACACACGCTGCGCTAATTGTATATAAAGAATCACGAGAAGACAAGGCCCACAGCACGCTGACGAAGAAAGACGGTGCCATGTGTCTCCAGATAGCCTCTAACTTCTCTCTCAATGCAATCATAAACTCGAGTCTACTAATAATGCCATCTTTGAATAGGCCGCCTTCTATATGTGATGTTAAGAAATATCTTTACATCTGCATGCAGCATGTAGCCTGTTGGGTTTTAGTAAGTTGACATGCACTCGGAGTAGCAATTAACTGTGCCATTGCTTTAAACTTTTCCTTAAGGTTTAATATTTATGCTTCATCTTGAGCGTTCCAGCAGTCCGAGGGGGTCAGTTTCCCGGGCAAAGGCAGGGGATGCCCTGCATCTTTAAATGCAGCTAGGCTGATGCACGCACTTAAGAGCTTCAGTACATCATTTTGCAATCACATATCTCAGAATAATTTATACAATCAATTAAAGAGCATTATCAAGGGATGATTTGACAACTGTTGCCATGCCAACCAGTGAAGTAGACAGCGTGTCCGTGTTTAAAGGCTGCACCTGGTGATGGATGTAGCAGATTTTGAGGACTCAGACAGAATCACAGATGTCCAAAGGTGTGGAGGGAACATGATTTAAAGCTTTGATGTTGTGCCATTTTTACTGGCAAAAGGGTGTTGATGGCATGTTGTTCACTTTCTCATTAAAATTCTGTCATTTTTCACAGTGTTCTGCATTCAGAGCTGAAAACTGAAGTGAGAATGCACTTTACAGACTGATAAAATATGATAGCAAAATGGATGATGTTCATTTGCAGGCTGAATTAATTTTTTAAAAAAAAGTTTGTGTCAGTGCATTTATGAAAAGCCCGTTAATCAGACGCAACTTTATCAGCTTTAATGGACATATCTTAAACACTTTTACATTAATAATTAAAATCGTGGATGGCAAATGGCTTTCGGTGCATTGAGCTAAGAAGTATCTGGAATGGGTCATGATTGAACACAGCAGAAACAGAAAGGACACTTTTCCATGCCCAGAGTGCCTGATTTCTTGAAGCCAGTGGCCACAAGCGAATCAATGAACCCTAAGATTTTGCAAGACAGGCTGGTCTTTTCCCTCCCTGGGTTATTCCAGAAATCAAGGGAGACCCAAGGGCATTCCCAAGTATAGACCTTATACTGGTAGGCAACAGAGAGGAGATTAGGGCTTATATCTGTGGAATCAGCAAGCCAAATCTCCTTCCAGCACGTCGTAATTCTTGGCCCTAGTAAAGCATGCCTTTTATGAACCAATTGCTTATATATTGATAAGCGTGATAGACGCACGGCCCGCCATATCTTTATTAATAGTGTGAGGGTTATGAATTGAGACTCCAAAGCCAGACTGAATCTCCACTCCACCACTTGCCAGCTATGTGGCATTGGGCAAGTTACCCAATCTCGCTCTGCCTCAATTTTCTCACCTATAAAAGGAGGCTAACAGCACTCACATCTCAAGGTAGCTGTGAGGATGAAATGAGTTACAATATGTAAAGCACCTAAACAGTGCCTGGAGTATCTATCCTCACGGTCGTTATTATTACAATTATCATCATTATCACTCTTCTATTAAAGCTCCTAGCCTTTCAATTAATGACTATTGAAGCACCACTGATTTTTGCTTTCTGTTCACAAACACAAGTTGCTGTAACATGGGGAGCGAATCATAAAGTCCAGCCGATGATTCACTGTATTGAATGATCACAGGAAAAGTTACATTGGGATAAAACAACTTGATGGAAATAAAATGAAAGGAAAGGTGGTTGATAGAGGCAGAAGAGGCGGACAAAGTGATGGCATCATCTAATGTTCTATAGTAAACTTTGGGTTCCTTCCACCACCACCTCCTTCCTGGGCTGAAACGAGCCAGGCTAATAGAAGGGAGTCTTTGTAGAACATAAAAAGAAGCTGGGATGCTTTAAAGCAAAATGACTTCCCACAGTTGTGCTCAGAGGTCATTTCAGCAATAAAAAGGGTTTTTTTAGAGCCTTCAGTTTGAGACTGGATCTTGAAAGCCTGCTGTCCTTTACCCTCTACTCTCAGAGGCAGGAGGACACTCTTCTCTGCTTAAGGGGAACTAAGTGAAACCAAAGGAGTGAGGCTCTGGCTTGAGGCTGAGAAAAAAGAAATGGAACACTCGGGCCCAGGTAAAAGGAAAAGGCAAATTGTTGGGGGCACCACAGGCAGATACTCCCCGTGCCAATCCCAGGAGGCTCATAGGAACTTACAGGTGACTCAGGAGAAAAGTGTTTTAAATTCATTCTCTGGATTCTTGATATGTGCTGAATCTTCTGTTAGTAAGATTTTTTTTTTTCTGTGATGGACTATGCCTTCCGTCCTCCCGACATTAAATGCACAAGAGAAGGGGACAAAAACTAAAAACTAACATAACCAAAAACATTCCCAGGTAAATGGTTATCTTGGCTGATGTGAAACACAATAATGATCAACTCAAGAGCAAACGCCGGATGCTATGCAAACTTTTGAGCTCATTAGCCTCAGCTCCTAGCATCAAAAGCCAGTGTCCAGATCCAAAAAATTCATCTACATACTATTGTCAGGAGGAAAGACTCAGGTCATAAGTGCCTTCAAAAGGCACTGAAACTGTCTAGCAAAATATACTAACACTATCATCGATTTTGAATGCTACTAAATATCTCTCGAAAGTCGGACATGACCACACGTTTGTAGATAGATGTGCCCATCTGCAAAGGGACAAGACTCCATATAAGGCCAGTGATATATGAGGAGTTGAGACAGAAAGCCCTATACATATGTATGAACTTGCAAGTAAGTACCAGTGATTGGTATACGTGATTGTGCCACCTGAAGATTATACCACCTGCATCATTAGTTCTTGGCTTTTCCTCTTGGTGTTCACCTTTCCTAAAATGTGATTTAAAAAATATCTCCATACACATATACACAGAAATGTATGCAGACTCCCACGCACACTGTATAAAAGAGTGCTGTGTGTGTGATAGAACATTCAATAGTCTCTGCTTTCAGGAGCTTCTGATAAGGTTGGAAAGAAAGTAACAAATATATGAAAAGTTAGATGAGAATAGAAGACACTGAAATAAAAAGGCTCACGAAGTGGTTTATACATATTTGCCAAATAATTGGTATGAATAATGTATAGAGTAAGGTTAATATTTCTCCATAAACAAGAGCTTTTTCCCTTGGGCTTTCCATTTATTTCATTTCTCTTTCTCTTCCTCTTGATGCTGAGAAGTCTCTTTATTTCCAATTTTATTTAAGGTATCAAATATGTATTTTTGCTTTTGATATTAATAAAAGAGATGTCAATATCTGATTACTTACAGATGTTCTTTAGTATCTTGGAAATAGGATACGGATTCTGTTTAGAACCCTTAGGAGAAGAGTTTGCCGCCTAGATATTGGTTTCAGTTTTTTCCTATGATAATTGTCAATAACTTGTGAAGAAAGAAAGTTTGCTTACTTGCTCATTTAGCAAATAAGCATTTATCGAAAGCCTACCACGGACCAGGCCTCAACATTACAAAGAGAGAAATATAAGCCATGATTACCACCCTTAAAAAAGGATTGTTTTAAATGAAAATTTAAGAAAATGAGGACCAGGGGATCCCTGGGTGGCTCAGCGGTTTAGCGCTTGCCTTTGGCCCAGGGCGCGATCCTGGAGTCCCGGGATCGAGTCCCACGTCGAGCTCCTGGCATGGAGCCTGCCTCTCCCTCTCCCTGTGCCTCTCCCTCTGCCTGTGTCTCTGCCTCTCTCTATGTCTATCATAAATAAATAAAATCTTAAAAAAAAAGAAAAAAGAAAATGAGGGCCAGTACTCAATCCCCAAGGGCCATTGAACGGTACATAAATTTTGAGGGTTTAGAAGTTTCTAAATCTCCCAAATTGCTTGATATTTGTGTTGTCCGAACTTTGGTTTTTGTTTTGTTTTGGTTTGCTTATGGGGGAAGCAATTTTTCAGTGTGTTGTTGTTTGTTTATTGATATCTCCCCACATATGCTGGTAACAGACCAAAAGTTTGCAGAATCCTGGGATCCAGAGGCAAGGCCCTCTGTGCATGTCTCTCTGCACTCCTTTCTATCCTAATGTCTTTCCTTCTGTCCTCACCTGGGACTTACCACTCATCTTCTGGAAAGAGAAGGAAAAAAAGGAGTGCTAAAGGAACACAGAGTAAGATGCACAGGCTCATGAAGCCTGTACCACGAGAAGGACAATGCGTGGATTGTTGCAAAGAATTAAACATTTTGGAGAGGAATCTTTTAACTTGTATTAATCATCAGTCAATGTTCAAGACACTGGGGACATAGAAGACAAGTTAGAGGGCATGTGTGGGAAGCTCTCCCCAAACGAGCTCGAAAGCTTTAGGCAAAAGGATTTCAAAACCAGTGGTTAAAGGAAATGAAATACATATGGAAAGACAGGGAGAGATAAAATGTGAATTTAGTTCAAAGTTACTTTACGACATACAGATGACTTGACTTAAAAAGAGCTGAAACACAAAATAATTATAAATTTGCTCATAAGACAAAAATATGCTGAAACAGTGCTAAGATTAGTCTTGTGTCGAGTAAAGGCCTTTATCTCCCCATCTCTTGGATCTGTCTCCTTCAAACCTCAAGTACAAACACTTTGAAAAGAATGATTGCGTATGTTGATTTCATGGTGAACCTAAGAACTTTTGTTTGACTTTTCTCTTCCAATTTTCAATGCTGCCAGGACAAGAAAGATTAATCCATTCTAAATACCACAATACCAAGTCCATTCAGAGGGCACTAGATCGGTGATTTTTTATTAAAAAAAAAAAAGGCTCTTAAGCATTAGTTGAAACTGTGATGTCATAAATTTGAATCTTATTTTAAAAATGTATTTTGCAGTCTTCGTTCTGCTATTATAAAACTAAGTTCCTCGGTCACAGGTCTGATGTGGGATTGATGAGTAATAGTGTTAATAATTTTAATTAATTTGAATACAGATTTCTTTTATTTTCAAAATCCTGTCTCAACTGCTTGATTCAATCTCTACAACCAGCCCTCTGAGCTTCACGAATGAATCGGATGGGCTAGACGGAGGACAGGAACTGACACACATTGACAATTTAAGTGTGTCAATCCCTGTGGTGGGCTTTACATGTGTTGCCTTATTAAATCCTTATATTAAGTCTGTGAAGGAGCTTTGATCAAGTCACTTACTTGCTCTGTGACTTTGTCTGAAAAATGAGGATAAGAACAGTAACTAACTTACAAGATTTTCATGGAGATCACCTGAATTAATACATGTTGAGTTTTTAGACTAGGGCATGTCATTCTTGTTATTACTAGTACAGTTGCCATTTATAATAGCTCCACTTCTAGATGGGGAAACTGAGGCTTTTGGAAGTTAAATAATGGATGGGCTAAACAATTGAAAAGGAATTTGAATCCAGATCTATCTGACTCGAATATCCAAATTACTGCAGCTTCCAAAATCCTGCAGAGAATAATGTTTATCCATTCATTTGATTTAACAGTGATTGAGTCCTTAGCTTTGTTCCTATTACCAAACTGGGTACTTTGGGTGATAAAGGAAGGCATAAAAATACCCACTTGGGAAACACACCCAACAAGACAAGACAACAATGAAATGATGTGAGATGCATTTCATAAAGCAGGATTAAGTTCAATTCCAAAAAAAGTGATGGAAACAGTAAGTGTTTTTGCATTTTGTGTATATAAGGCAGCAGTGGGGGTGGAGGTGTTTGGAGATAACGCAGTGGAGAATGTTGGAATTACCCCAGAGTGCTGAAAATAAATGTTTTAAAAAGGAGAAGGGTGAAAATAATGATCGTGGTTTTAGGATATGTAACCATAACGTAAGTATGTCAATACTAGTACAAACTAGTGTTATTTTATTGCAAATGTTATTAGAAACAGAATTCATATCAAATATCCAAAACTCAGAGGCAATGATAAGAAAAACAGAGAATACCAGAACGAAGTAAATGTCATAGAATGTGAGTGCCAAGGGGTATGAATCTCTTACAAAAATCAATGTCATGGGAGATGGGTATTGACAGCCCATCCCACCTCTCATATACATAACAGACTCTTTGGAGAGGAGTCAAGAGCAAGCAACATGGAAACCGTAGAACAGGAGAAGAGTAACGCTGTTAGTAATGGGGTGCCCTTGGCAAGGACTTGATGGGAGATCATCTAAGAGGCCAGTGAGGGTCCTAATGGCTGCAGGTGTGAAAAGAAGGTCAATCCATGACACATAATGAAAGAAGTCCCCTTCCAGCTGGGACGGTCTTTCCAGAAAAGTACTTGACTTCGGGGAGTTACGGCTCACTTAAAGAAAATGAAGCAGGGTTGATCCTGTCCTGTCAGGGAAAAACTTGCAGGACTGACTTGTCCTTTTCCAGCTCTGATTTCTCTGACTTCCTATTTGTAAGGAATAAAGATTTTTAAAGGCTTACTTAAAAAAAAAAAAAAGACTCATAAGGATTTTTTAAGCCATTGAATAGCTCTTATGAAACAATATCATGATGAGTTAAGTGAAAATTAGAGCCACATGCCTAAAATTTCCCTGAAAAAATACACATATCCTTTAAAATGAAGGAGGAAAGTGCCAGGAAAAAAATATGCTTTTAATTTGTTTGAGTTGAAAACATTTGAAACATATTTTTAGACACTTGCCAAGGATTTTCCAAAAGCCATTGGATTTCTCATAACCCCTAAAAGATGTCTTCCTTTTGAGGAATGGCAGGGAGTAACTGCTTATTTACTAACTCAAAATCGTATCTGCCAATGCTTTGGACCATTATTATCTTTTTTCACACCTGCAAGTTTATTTTGAGTCAAAAATAAAATATCTGTAATTATGGCTTTGGGGAAAGAAGGAAAGACATTTCACTTTTCTATCTTTTCATTATTAAGGAAGAAAACATTAGTGACCCTAAGAAATTTTGAGTAAGCATTGGAGCTACATGTAGAAAAAATGGGTGACTTTTCTTACGATTTATATAATTATAATTCTTATAATTTAGATGATCAAGGACAGAGCTAAATGCTGCTTGCAGTCAGAGGTGTCCATAATGGTCACAGTTAAGTTTTCCATCTCTTTCTGTATGATTTGAAATTTGTATGAGGAGAACCTCGAATGCCCTGAGTAACAATACAACTCAAAGGGATGTCCTTTAGAGGAATTGCTCCTACGACAACTGCTAATGGGCCCTCATCTCATCCATTGGTTATCAGAGCAGATGAGTTTATCAGACCTACTGCTTGACCCCTTGGCCCAGAATTTCCAACTTACTAGTCTACATGGTTATACCATGCCAGAGATTGTGGGACTCAGGGATGAATGGTTTTCACATGCGGCCTTGAGTGTGTGTGTGAAAGGAAGAGAGAAGAAAGGAAGAAAAAGGGGAGAGAGAGGGAGAGAGAGAATGTGTCTGTGTGAGTGTATGTGGGAGGAAGGGATGGGAAATGATTTACATAACCAAAGGGTAACTCATTATTTTTTTTTTACCTCAGAGGAACCTGTGATGTAATGAAGAGTCTTGTGCTTACCCCCCAGGGGTCAGAGTTCAAATCACATTTCTATCTAATTATGAAGCCTTGGGAAAATGCTGAGTGTCTGTTTGTCATATTTCCATCCCTCACTCACATTTTTCTCAAAGGGAAGCTGTCCCTAACCAAAGACCCTGGAGGTTAAGCAGCCATATTGGACTCTATAAAATACCTTCTTCCTGAACACAGTTGATTGGATCAGAAGTGTATATCTGATCCAATGGCAACCAACTGCTGGGAAATCCAGTGACCTATGAGCCTGACTCAATAAGACTCTCTCTTTCTCTCTTCCTCGTTCTCTTGATAATCTGCTTGTCAGTGCTGGGAGCCATTACTAGAAATCATGATGTACAGCTAGAGTTGAAAAATACACGATAACCTAAAATATATGGAGTCATGATTTTACAAGGAAGCACCAGGTATCCATGACATAGAAACAAGGAGACAAGGGTGATTGGATCATGTTAGTGACAAAGTGCTAGACAGTGGTCCATGCCCCTGACATCCTTAGACATCCAGAATAATGCCTTGGGTCCATCTTCATGACCCAGGACCTTCTGAGTCCTCTGTTCTTGGCTCTTCTCAAGATTTTTCTTTTTACTCCATATATATCCCAGCAATCACCCTTCTTTAATTGAGTTTTCTTGGAGGGTACACGGCACTCAAAACCAAGTGCCTAAATGAGTCTTTTGATGACTATGTACCTCATAATGTAAACTCCTTTAGAATGCAAAAATCTGGTGGAGTTTCAATAATATCCCTTGTAAGCAATTAGATAGGGTTCCATCGTCTACACCAGTCTTTGTCAGGGGAGGGGTTTCTGCAATTATAACATCAAACCAGGCTAACCAGAAGAGGCAGATCTTGGATGATGCCCTGAACTCTTAAACTCAGTCTCGCGTTGTTTCTTCCCATAAGTCTCATCTCTCCTATTCTCTTTGGGACCTCCTGTGGGCTCATTTTCTTCTGAGGTTACTATCAAACACAAGCTCTCCAGCTTTGCTTTTATATTCATAATTCCTCTTCAACCAACACTAAGCATCCCAGCCCCAGCCTTTCTGGATCTATCCCATGCCTATCCTTCCATGCACTGATTCTTTTTCAAGAAAAACTTTAAAAGATAAAAGAGATCATCATAAGAACTAAGCACGCATTCAGAATTTACCTGGAAGTACCTATTCAGATGTTGCATAAAAGGAAACACAGCTCTCTCCATTTAAAAATTAGAATGGTTGGTGGCTGGCGCCTGGCGGGTTCAGCTGGTACAACATGCGACTCTTGATCTTGGAGTCATGAATCCAAGCCCCACGTTGGGCCCAGAGATTACTTTTTAAAAACTTAGAACTGAAAAAAAAAATAAATAAAAATAAAAAAAATAAAAACTTAGAACTGGGTACAGACGGTTATTCGTTTCATGCCTCTTTGTGCTGGGTATGGAGTTTGATGACCTGAATATGTGAGTAAAGATCAGAGAAAACCATCGAGTTGTTTTATTTTTTATTTTTTATTTTTATTTTATTTATGATAGTCATACAAAGAGAGAGAGAGAGAGAGAGAGAGGCAGAGACATAGGCAGAGGGAGAAGCAGGCTCCATGCACCGGGAGCCCGACGTGGGATTCGATCCCGGGTCTCCAGGACCGCGCCCTGGGCCAAAGGCAGGCGCCAAACCGCTGCGCCACCCAGGGATCCCCATCGAGTTGTTTTAATGCAAGAAGTGTAACAACAGTGGCAACAACTGCCTCTATTTTTAAGTGTTCATATGCATAGGCCACTTTATGTGTCATTTAGTGTTCACAACTACCTTATTCGGAAAGTATTATTCCCGTACTAATCTTATTCTAAAATGAGAGAGGTTAAAAACATGCCTACAGTCACAAAGTTAGGACATGGCAGGCCTGAACTGCTAATCATGATCTAATTCCAAATTCTTTGCTTTTTTGCCCTACACATAATTGATTTCTTTTGTCTTACCTCCTCTTTTAAAAACAATCAAATCCACCTCTTGGAGCCTTGTTGACACCAGCTGCTGGTGGCAGAGGTCGCCATAAACACTCAATTCATTCCCTCCAGCAGGTTCCCCTGACTCCCAGGGTCCACATGCTGGAATGAGTTTCCCTTTCCCTCATGCCTTTGGCATTCTGACAAAACCTGAGCATTGTTTCTATAACCAATCCCTAAGCTAAGGTTGAATGCTCACTCTGTGTAATAATAACTGTCTGCTCGGTCAGAGACCTACTCAACAAACACTGTACCAAGCCCATGTCTGATGCAAAAGGGACAGCTGGGCCAACTGAAATTGGGTGTCCACACGTCTTCTGATTTTGATCTTCTGGAAACTGAGCTCATTGAAAAGGTTGGGGCAAGAAAACAAAAAAAAGCTTGCATTACTACAGCACTTTATAACTGTGGCTCTCAATTTTATTATCGATTAAAATCACCTGGAAATCTTAAAATACTGATGCCTGGCTCCTACCTCCAGAATTGTGATTTGTCACCTGAGCATTGGGATTTTTAGAAGCTTTCCAGATGATTCTAACATGTAGTAATTTGGGAACTAGTGGCTTATACTGTGTCCACCCCATTGATGGAGAGCTCTGAATGCAGGCAGACGCTACTCCATCTTACAAAGGCTTCTGGTCTGTAAAATGGGGATAATAAAGGTGTCTATATTATTGAAAGTGTTTGGAAGCCTAGATAAAATCTGGCTTAAAAAGCATTTTAAGCAATAAACATTTTTTCAAGTGCTAGCAATCACTATTATTAATATATAATTCAGTTACATCCCAAATCATATTGTGTCAGTATTTATTATCTGATTTCTTCCCTGGCTTTATAAATTCCAGGCAGACACAACCATGACTTTCTCTATTCCTAGTGTCCAGTGTAGGCTTCGGTCCACTGAAGGCAACCAGTTGGGATTTGTTGAGTGGATGGGTGGATAATTGGATAGATGAATTTAAACAAGTGGCATAGTCGGGTGCAAAGGATGATGGGAATGAAAACCAAAGACCAGGGTTTGAACTGTGCCTCTGTCACTTACTAGCTGTGTGGACATGGGCAATTCTCTAGCTATTTGAGGGCTTGATTTCTCCATCCGGAGCCAGTAGCCAGTGATTTTATCACTTAGCATGTGCTGTGGTCTCTGGTAAGCACTGGGGCTATGAAGATGAATAAAACACAGGCCCCTCTATTTGTGGCTGCAACCACATCTTGGGGAAAAAAAATTATGTCTTTCCTCTCTTCTTTTCCTGTGCTAAGAATTGGCTCAATAGTTGTTAAATAATAACAATTGTAATAAGACGATAGCATCTTATTTCAAGAGCTCCTATAATAATACCCTTACTACCCATCGTGTTTTTTCTCTTAAATAATAGTATAAGGTGCTAGAAGTGACACAATCAGAAGCTTAGTAAGATGCAAATAACTGTTAAACCAAACCTGTGAATAAATAACAGTTTTTGAGAGTATCTATCACATTCATTTCATCTGAAGAAAAAAAAAAACCATTCAGTTTTTAATAACATTCTGTGAAGAATAGGACAATAAAAACTTTACAATGGCCTCACATGAAGACTTTCTTTGAGTTTAGAGACAGTCTATGTATTTAAGTGAAGATTTTAAAATGTTTAAATTTTCAGCCCGAAAGCACTTTTCATCTGAGATAAATAGGTATTTAATATGACTTACCGAGATAATTGTCTTAAATTAACTGAAATTACATAAAGAGAAAAAAAGTCACTCATGCCTTAACTTTCTCACATAAATCCTGTAAATATTTTTAAATCTTTCTCTGTGCATGCTCTTTGTTTTCCATCAACAGGGTCAAGGCATGTACATATGGTTTCTGCCTCCTTTGTTTACTTGATATACTCCCAACAAGGTATTTTGGAAAAATCGCCAACAGATCCAGATTTGCGTCTAGCCTCTAATGGCTACTGGCTGTGTTATCCTGGGCATGTCATGTAAGTAAGCAAGCTCATCCTGGCTTACTCACCTGGAAAACAGAGATATTAGGATTTACCTCTTGGGGTATTATGAGAGTTTCATTAATGATTTAATTGTGTATCGTGAATTTTATTTTAATTTACGTAATTGATTAACTTAATCATCTATCACGTGAGAACACTTGAAGCAATACAGATGTCCCATAAATACGATGTTCCCTTCAAGAACAAGCTCCTTCCATTCTACTCCACAACCAAACTGTCCCGTGTCACATGGCTTATCCACAGTAACTTCCCTTCCAGAGAGCAGTGTTCTTTGGAAGTGAAGGGATCCAGAATATACCACTGGATATTTTGTTTTTTTTCTGAACTCTCTTTATCTGCCTAAAAGCAGAGCCATCAAAAGAACTCACGTGTCACAAATGCCCTCCCTGGAAGTTTCAAAATCATACAGACTGACTTCTAGCACTGCAGACAAGAAGCTGGCACCGGGATAAGGAATTGCCTTAACAGTCGTTGTCACAAAACCATCCTATCTCCCGTCTCTTCTCCGAAGGGCCCATTTATCTTTCCTAAAAGTCATTTGTTTTCCCTTAAGTGCCCTTCCTCCCCTCCCCTTCTATTAAGATAGTATATAGGGCCCAAATTCTAACTTCTTCCTCGACTAACATTTTTTCTGTGAACATCCACCTAAGTACGTGAATAAAAAATGTCTTTTCTCTTGCAAAAAGAAAGAAAGAAAGAAAGAAAGAAAGAAAGAAAGAAAGAAAGAACCCACAAAAAAACAAACAAAAAAAAAACTCCTTGAGCACAATTCTCACTATGTCAACCACTGATTTAAAAAAAGAGAGCGAGAGAGATGCCTGGGTGGCTCAGCGGCCTAGCATCTGTCTTCGGCTTAGGGTGTGACCCCGGGGTCCTGGGATCCAGTCCCTGCTCCCTGCAGGGAGCCTGCTTCTCCCTCTGCCTGTGTCTCTGCCTCTCTCTGTGTGTCTCTCATGAATAAATAAATAAAATCTTTAAAAAATAATTAATTTAATTAAAAAAAAAAAACAACTGGCATGGCTCACCCGTTGCCTGCATAATGAGTTCCACACTGGTTAGCAGGTACATGGTCCCACATCTGGTCCCAAACCACAAGCCTTCTCTAGCACAACCACCAGAGCCTTCTCCTCCTCAGACACCTGTCCTCTGCTGCAAGCACCCTGGGTACCGACCTCATTCCCCAGTCTCACTTTCCACCATCTGTGCTTGCGCTCACTCTTTTCCCCTTACCTCCCTCAACATTATTTTTATTTCTTGTATGAACTAAAAGTACTCTGCCTAATACTAAGTATTTTTGTACAAGTGTCTATCTTCCTAAGAGTATTAAAGCTTTCTCGGAGGCAAAGGTGGTGTCTTGCTTCTCTTTGCATTCTTCCCAACATTTCACAGACAGCTTCACTCATAATGAATGCATCCTGGGAAGCTGCTGCATTGAAATTACTTATTTGACATTAAATAGGCACCGCAATAAGGGAAATCTGTTTTTCCATTTTTCAACTGATTATGATGAGAGATATTAACATGAGCTCCGAAGCAGTGGCACTCAACGCTAACAGAACTCGGGAAGTTTGCCTACTTGCAAAGCAGCTAATATGAGCAGATGCCAAAAGAAGATCAAGGAGGGTCCTGGAAGGAGTTGCACAAACTGACTTCACTGAGCTGGCCTGTTTTCAAGAAGGTGTGGCGACACCAGGGACGGAAGGCAACATGGACTAAAAGTTGGGTGCAGAGGTTCTGGAACCACACCGCCCAAGTTTGATTTTTGACTCTACCAGTTCCTGCCTTGGGGCCCTGGGGCAAACACCTGGACCTCTGTTTATATCATCTGCAAGCTAAGGGTGGCCTTTGTGTGAGGAATGAGTGACCTGAGGTAGGTGAAGCACAGAGGATGGGGCCAGGCACACCCACGTGCTGTATAAGTGTTTATAAACCAATAAAGGACATGTGTCTTACAGATACTCCCTAGGAAAAGGAAGAGTCAAAACACAGACAAAAGATGATAATTGATGAAGCAAAGATCTATAACCGTGCTTTTTCATTACGTTTTCATTTTAATTCCAATATCCTAGTTTCAGGTGTATAATGTAGTGATTCAACCATTCTATACGATACCCAGTGCTCATCACAGCAAGTGTACTCCTTAATCTCCATCACCCATTTCACCCACTCACCCCCACCCCTCTCCCCTCTGGTAACCATCAGTTTGTTCTCTATAGTTAAGAGTCTGTTTCTTGGTTTGTCTCTGTTTGTTTTCCTTTTTCTTCTTCGTTTTGTTTCTTAAGCTCCACCTAGGAATGAAATCATGTGGTACTTATCTTTTTCGGACTTACTTTGCTTCGCATTATGCTCTCAAGCTTCATCCATGTTGCTGCCGATGACAAGATTTCATTCTTTCTTAAGGCTGAATAATATTCCATTGTATATATATCCTACATCTTCTTTACCCATTCATTTATCCATGGACACTTGGGCTGCTTCCATAATTTGGCTATTGTAAATAATGCTGCTGTAAACACAGGGGTGCATGCATCCCTTTGAATTAGTGTTTTTGTAATTTGGGGGCGAATATCCAGTAGGGTGGTTATTGGATTGTAGGGTAGTTCTCTTTTTAACTTTCTGAGGAAACTCCATACTATTTTGCACAGTGGCTGTACCAGTTTGCATTCCCACCAACAGTGCAAGTGCAAGAAGTTTCCTTTTTCTCCACATCCTCGCCAACACTTGCTGTTTCTTGTGTTTTTTATTTTAGCCATTCTGACAGGCGTGAGGTGATATCTCATTGTAGTTTTGATTTACATTTCCCTGATGATAAAGTGATGTTGAGCATCTTTTCATGTATCTGTTGACCATCTGTATGTCTTCTTTCAAAAATGTCTTATAACAATGCTTTTTATGGTGTGATTCCCAAATGATCTATATTAGAATCTTCTACAGAACTTAATAAATACAGATTTCTGGACCCTATACTAGAACTACCTATCAGACCTTGTAAGAGGTACATAGAAATCCAGGAGGTTGCATTTTAAACATTCCCAGGTAATTCTGATACACTTTATGAAATACTCATCTAGAACCCTGCTGCTCAAAGTAGACCCATGGAGTAGCCCCAGCATCACCTGGAAGCTTGTCAGAAATTCAGAATCTCAGGCCCCACCCCAGACCCACTTGATCTGAATTTGCATTTTCACTGACCCCAGGTGAATCATAGGCATATTAAAGTTTGAGAAGTCTTGGTTCTAGAAGATAAATACTGAGGGAATTAGAAAAGGATTTATTTTACACAAGAGAAGGGGATCCCTTCTTTTAAGATGAGAGAGAAATAACTGATAGAAGTTGTACCTATATATTCATTAACTGATGCAATAAATATCTGTCCGGGGTCTACCACATGCCAGACACTAATCTGATACTGAAGAACAAGGCAGACATACTCTCTACCCTGTGCAGTGTATTGGATAAGGCAATGATGTGACAAATAAATTCTGAAACCCCACAGATTTAATCCCATAGAAGTTTATTTCTCAAGAAAAATCAATGAGGATATTCCTGATTGGGAGGTGGAATTCCATAGGGTCTTTCAGGGACCCAGGCCCCTTCTAAGATTCTGCCCTCCCTGGGGACCGCAGTCCCCTCTGAATCCTTTGCATATGGCTGGTTAATGGGAAAACAAGTTTTCAGAGGATCTCATGGGAGGTGTCCACAGGCCCTGCCTAAAAGTAGGGTACATTCCTTCTGCCCAAATGCTGTTGGCCACAGCTCAGACACTTGGCCACCCTGAATTGTCAGGCTGGGAAATGCAGCAGATGTGTGACCAGCAGGGAGAGGACATGGGGTTTTGGTGAACACATGGCAGCCACTTACCATTGAAAGGCTGAGGATGCAAACTCCAAGTTAGAGAAATAAAGGACCAGAAGGAATGAAGTTAACATTGTCGGGCAAGTAAGAAACCTCAGTTAGAAGAGATACTTGGTGCATGAGTCATGTCAGACAGACTCCTTTTAAAGTAAAAGTGAAATTTTAATAAATTTTTTAAAAAAGTAGTTTATATCTTAATTTATCTAACCTTGGCAATAACTCTGTAAAATAAGTACCATTACTTCCTCTACAGATGGAAAAATGAAGGCACAGGGAGATTAAGTAACTTGTCCAAGTTAGTAAGTAGCAGAGTCAGGATTCAAATTCAGGAGCCCATGTGCTTAACCAGTAGGCAACAGTCTCCTCTTGGCTGGCCTCTCACAGCTGGGTTTTAAAAGCATGAGGAGCTGTGTGGAAGCTAACAACACAGCAGACAGTATTATTTTTACACAGAACTTATAACTTACAGCAGAGTTCTGTGGTATTTAAACCAACAAACAGAGAATGACAAATTATTACCTTGGAAAAATATGTATTTGCCTTGGTTAGTACCTGTATCCCTATCCAGGAGATTTCTTTGGGTTCTACGCAACAAAAAGCAATTCTGATTAACTTAAACAAATAATTGATTCTTCAGAATGATACCAGGTAGCTCGTGGAATAATAATAAGGCTGGAGATAAGAGAACCTTCCCTCTAGTGCTACTGTGAATCTTGAGTTATGTCATCTCTGTGTCTTGGCCTAGACTCCCCTGAAAGCAGAGCCTCAGGTTGAAGCCTTTTGAACAAGTAGGACACTTGAGAAGTGGTCTCAGGGCAATAGGGAAAGCCTAAATACTAGACCAAGTTATTGAGTTGGCCACTACTATGGACAGCTTCTGAGAAATCTTATAAAATGTTCTCAAAGATGTCCGCCCAGCAGCTATAAGGAAGGTGCATAATCTTCCATCCATCTATGGTCAAGAGTGGCTCCATGGGCATTAACTTCCCTTTCACTCTGTAGTTGTGAGAACCTCCCCCAGCAGAGAAGCTCCAAGCCAGAAAGCTAGTGGTATTCCCTACAGGCCTGAAAGAAGGAGACGTCAGGTTGTACCTGATTAGGAAGGTAGAAGCCACAAAACTGCTGCTGAAACAGTGGCCAGTGGAAAAGTGAGACTGAGAAGCTACAAAGCAGCCGATACTGCATGCAGCCTGTTCAGCAAACTATTTCTTGACACAAAGAAAGTACTGAGTAAACAAGGGTCAAGCAACAAAATGGGTCCTGTGTATGCAGAGGGAAGAAGACTCCCCAGGTGATGCTGCCATGGTCGGGGAGGGAGGACATTTCCATTTTCGGTGGCACTGAAAAGCCAGCCAAGTGGTCTGGTCCTTGGAGATGAACCATGATTCCCTATTACTAAATGTCCTCTCCTTCCAACAGCACTTCAATTTACATGAATGTTAATTACTAAAAATTTAGCCCTATAATGATGTAATCAAACAGGCAGTCCTCAGCACTGAGTGGATAAAATAAATTGCCCTTCTTTCAAAATCACTTATATCCAATCTCTACACTTTTCCCTTGATTGGAAGACTCATACGGACAAGTGCAAATCATAACGCAAAGCCATACACGTGCGTAATGCATATAGTTTCTTTCAGTGAAGGGTGCTTGATTAAGGGAGGATGACAGGAAAGATTAAAACAGGGCAGGATAATCTCTGGAGCATCCTTTAAAAGTCTGCTGGTCAGAGATAATCACCCAGCAACTTTGCATTTCAGAGTAGCAAGACCTTTCGAACTGAATTTATGATGAAAACATATGCTCTTCTTGTTAAACCATCATTGAGTACATCTGGAAATCAAATCTTAGAAGAGAGGAAGACCAGGCCTTTTCTCTTAACAGAGACCATTAAGAAGTTTCTTCAAACAGGCTAGAGAAGAAAAGGGGGAAGTGAAAGTTTCTGATCAATGTTAGTGGGGTTTTTTCCCCTCCAGACAGGTTGAAACAGGTCATATCACAGAGCTTTCCTACTCTCCTTACCTCTCCCAGCTTGGTATATTTGACCCTAAGAAACAGTTTCTGGGCCTGAGAATTCAGATTTCTATAGATTTTGTTTTGCAGTCAGAGGGAAAACTGAAAAATAACCATCCCAACGCTTGCCATGAATTTATTTTGCCAAGAAAAATCTGGGTAGGAAAGAATAGTTATGAAATCAAAACGGTTTCAACAAATTTGGATTAGGATGCCTGGCTTTGGCAAATTACAGAAACTACCTGGTTTCTGTGAAGAGTCGTGTGGGCTGGAAACAGATGCTCCTTTCAACTCTCTTTGGGCTGCCCAAGGATTGTTTCAGTTGATGCTTGCCGTATTAACCACAGAAACATAAAGGCTATAACAATTTCGAACTACTCTTCTTGGGGATTAAAATGGCTCAATTAAATAATTAGATTCTTGAGTGGCAAAGTCAACCTCCTGACAAAGAAAAAAATGTACGCGTGCCCTGCACATTGGGAGAAATATAAGGCGGTGCTGCAAAGAGGAAAGCCACCTACTGCTCTGTAAGATTTCAACTGGATCACTTATGCACTTGTTTGACCCGATTTTATCATGTCACTTCAGAATTTGGTCCCATATGAAATATGAATGGAAATTTTAAAATGTCTATATAATGACATTAATATAAACCATTTTATAGAGATAGGCAGTGGCCATATACCACATTTTTCTTTTGTGCCCAAAAGAAAAATAGATATGATGAATCTTAGCCTCAGAAAGATTAGAAGTCCTGCAAGTCGGCTAGAAATAGCTGTTCCTACTTCCCTGAACTACCGTGGGTGGCGGCCCCTGGCAACAGGCCATGCGTGGCCTGCTTGGCCTCCCACAGCAGTCTTGGAATATGAGATGAGGTCAGAGAGGCAGGGAGGGGCCAGATCAAGGAGAGGAAGAGCACCCAGGGGCCAGACCTGGTAGGCTTCGTAGGGGTTCAGTGATTTCCTTTTTTCTAATTGCTGTAGAAAACCACTTGAATTTGAAGTAGAAGAGTGACATGACCTGATTAATCTTCTTTAAAAGGTTGTTCTGTTCGCTGTGTAGAGGAGAATGGATTTTAGGGAGCAAATATTGGAAGCTGGGAGTAGCTGAGCACGTTGGCAGACTGCAGTGGAGTCTATGAGTGCCACTTCGCTTAACGCTTTGCTGAAAGGGGTTGCATTTGTCTGGAATTGGTGAATCAACTTAGAAATGCACTTATTTCTACCACTTTGCCATCTATATACATACAGGGAATATCTATGGTTGCCAACATTAGAAACACCAGCTGTTGTGTGGCCTAAAGAAAGAAAAGGACTATTTAACTCCTATTGCAAAAAGTCCAGACGTACCTCATGGTTGCTTGATATAAGCTTTACTTCCAGGTTCTCGTAAGTCCAGCCAGGAACAAGGAGAGACAGAAGAGAGGAAAAGCTCTTTATCTTAACTAAGTTTTTACTTTTGATGCGGAAAGGTCAGGAAAATATTAAAATATTTTTACAGAGAGAGAGAGAGAGAGAGAGAGAAATCCCAAAATAACAAAAACCCCACAAACATTTGCCAGAACTGTATCACATGACCAACCCTAATCATAAGGGAGGCTGAGACATTAAGTATTTTTACTCAGGCACTTTGCCATCCTGGACAAAACTGGAATTCTCCCAGTGGGGGGGGGGGGAGTGGATAACGTAGTGGACTACTGGGGTCTGCCCTCTACTCGGGGTACTCTCTATCCTATATATTGTATGTTTACCTAAAACACAGCAATCAGCCACAATGTGAAAATTGTGAACACATGTGCAGATATTAGTTTAAAAGCCTAATGACACTGAAGATAGGCTCATCATCGGTCAAATATATATTTAGTCGGAGACTAGAATAGTTTGTACTCAGAATGTACTTCACTCTTCCCAGGCAGCGAGTATGTTGGCTTCCATGACATAGTGTTCCTTAGTCAACTTATATTGGGATCGATGGAATTGCAATTGTGAAATCCAGATGTGGATAGTCTGGTCACTGGCTTGTGGCGCTATTACTTCCTCCTATCCTGGAATTCTGTGACTAACATCAAGGTTAGACTACACGAAGCCATCCAGAAGGAGGCGAGAGCGCTCACGTAAAAAGAACAGTTTTACAAAACTCAGAGCATTCTAAAACGTAAAGTTAGATTTAAGTTAGTTTAGAACTAGTGAAAAATAATCAAGTTTCTGAGTCTGTAAAGATGGCTGCCATGAGCAAAAGATTTGGGGGCTAGAGTATTTCTCAAGTGCTACAATTTTATACTAGTGTTAAATATCTGGTAAAGAGTTTTCCTTTCCACGTATATATTTTGTGCTTCCCTAGTCTCTATTATAATTTTATGCACTTTTATGGAAGTATTTTCCAAGTTTCCCCCTCCAGTTTTATTTAAAAAAAAAAAGTCAGTGGGAAAATAGCACTCAGTTTGATGCATCAAGGGTTTTCTCTATATTGTCTAAAAGGTATATGGGATTGATCTTTGTGGGTTCTGGGATGCCAGCTCTAGGAGCTTTAAGATTTCAGCTCTAGGATGCCACATTTCCGTTCTCTGGAGGTAGTACTAGCTCTTATGAAAATGCAAGAACTAAAGCACGTCTGACCTGAAGTACGTCTGTTCGACTTGACTAGGAGTGGGGAGGAAAAAAAGAGAGGTTGATTGTTTCAGCAACTCTTCTTAAGTACGACTAGTCTCTGAGGATGGTCACCCTGATGAACCATCCCCCCTGGTATGCGACTCCTGCACAGTCCGCTCCCCTTGAGTCCAGGCTGCCCCTAGGTCTCACCTGGACTGACCAGTAAGATGCAGTATGACATCTAAGGCTAGTATGTAGAAAGCCGTGCAGATTCTTCTGCAAGTGCTCTCTTTGGAACACTGTTTTGAAGGGAGCCACTTGTCACGTAAGAAGACACGTGAGAAGAATCTACCTTAAGATGTCCATGTTATGAGGAAGCCAAGTCAGCCATGTGAGAGGCCATATGTAGAGAGAAAGAGAAAGGCCCAGCCATCCAGACCACACACCAGACATGAGAGTGAGAAAGCCATTTTGAATGTCCGGCCCTGCTACTATCTGACAGCAAACACATGTGAGGCTCCAAATAAACTCTGACTCCCGGAACAGAAACAGAATGAGAACAACAAAGCTGTATTTCCTCGCAATGCTGGAAGCTCTAAGTCCAAAATCAAGGTGTCAGCGTGGTCATGCTTTCTCTGAAAACTCGAGGGGAGGATCCTCCCTTGCTTCTTCCTACTTTCTGGTGGTTGACAGCAATCCATGGCATTCCTTGACTTGTAGATGCATTGCTCTAATCTTTGCCCCCATCTTCACATGGCGTTCCCTCCCTGGGTGTCTATGTTCAACTTCCCTTTTCCTAGCAGGACACTAGTCATTGGATTAGGGCCCTCCCTAGCTGAGTATGACCTCGTCTTAGCTTCATTACACCAACAAGGACCCTGTTTCCAAATAAGGTCATGTTTGCAGTCCCATAGTAGGTAAGGACTTCAACATAGATTTTGGAGGATACAGTTAAACCCACACCACCTTTCATTGCTCTCCTTACTCAAACTGACTACCACAGGCCCACACACTTTCCTTCTATGATCTCTCTGAATTATTCTCTGAATGTTCATGCTCTCTCCTCAGCACCTTGAACAAGCTCTGTTCCTATTGCCCGGTACCTTCTTTCCTGAGATAGCTCTTCTCTACCTCCCATCCTTGTTCACCCTCTTTAGTCACCTCCTCAGTGAGGCTTTCCTTGACTGCCCTATTTAAAATCCCTCCACTACTCTCTGACCAGCTGATACTCTCTCCTCTCTTTTTGGCTCCATTTTTCTCCTCTTCTGAGATTCTAGCTGCTATCATCCTCATTTCACAGTAAGTTGAAGTATCTTGCTCAAGATCACAGAGCTAGGAAATGGAGAAGCCAACTCCCGACAAGTTTACCCCAGAGATTGTTCTCTTACTTAGTGTTCTGTGAAGTCTCTTAGTGACTATTTTCTATAGTTAATTCATTATCCACCTGGCTAGGATGTAAAAGGCCCAGGCACAGTGACAATTAACAGATGTCCTACAAAGGATAAACTATACTTTGCCTCATTTTTTACTTTTTTTTTTTGTCAACATTCATAAAAATCTGATTTTCAGTGAAAGATTCAGGATGAAAATTCTGAGCATGAGAGTATAAACCAATATTTTTATTTTCTTTGACCAGTGATCCAGAAGGCTGACTGAGCAATAAATCAAGGAGAGTTTATATTTTATTGAGTTCCCATCATGTCTACAACACTGGGCGGGGGGGGGGGGGGGGGAGGGTCCTGGGACTTAAGGAACAGCACAGACCCATAGTTAAATGATTTATTTCACCAAGAAATATTGTTTGTACAAATCAATCTGAAATAATTGTCAATGGCACCATTTCTAAACAAAGTCTATTTATTGGCATGATGTCACATAGACAATTATTTGTATGATGGCACACACACACACAGACATTTGTTTATTTGTCTGCTGTCACACCAAGAAAATGGTCACTTGTGGTTAAAGAAGTTTCTGGGAATTACCCAAAGCTATAGTAATATTCATAATAAGTAGTTACCATTCACGGAGTACTACCCATGTGCCAGACACTATGGAAAGTGCTTTTGATGTATTGCTAATTTAATTTCCATAACAACACTGAGGAAGGTACTTTATCTCTGCTTTCCAGATGAAGAATCTGAGCATCTGGGATATTCAATAACCTGGCCCAAAGTCAGCCAGAAAGTCAGGATATGAAAATAGTTCTATAAGACTACAAAGGGATACTATACAGAGATCATGCAGTACATTTATTAGCTTACAGTGAAAAATATGAATGGAGCAGCCCAGAATACTCATGTTAGCTAGCTGCAGACACTGTCTCCCCTGTAAGAATGTCTAGACTGGTAACCATATTACTATGAGACAGGATGTTTATGAGCATCAGGACACTTCTATCTTGCGCAGTCTTCAAAAGGCACACAAAATCTTTTGCTTTCCACTTTCATGTGAATCATTATCTTTTCATTATTTTGCAATTAGCCTCAGACTTTTTCCACTACAACTGTAAAAATGATAGTTTTCATCCTATCGGTTGGAATACAGTAATGTTTTTCAGGAAGGCACTGGCCATTTTGATTGAACTTGGGAACACTTGACCTCTTGCAAAGCCATTTGTAAAACACTTTTCCCTCCATGACTCAGATTTACAAGGCTCTATGGCCACAACCGACTGGTGTAGGGGACTGATCTCATAAAAGAACCCAAGAGTAAGGGAAGAAAGACATGTCAGGATTCAGGATGAGGTAGTATCTGAGCTCAGTCTTAGAGAAAATATCATGGTTTTGTGAGTGAAAGAAGTTGATAAAGGCATTCTAAGCACAGAGGAACATATAAAAAAGCCTACATGCTCAGAGAACTGTAATAATTTAGTACAAAGTAATTAGAGAATCAACAAGACTCAGTGAATGCATAGATGTGATAGACAAGGGATGCTAAACTGATTGGGTGATGTATCATCCATTAACATTGCACTGGGGCCCAAGAGAAAATTAGAACATTAGTTTTTATATATTGTTGGGTTTGGGTTCAAAAAGCAGAGTCCTATGGTTGAGTGATCTCCTCCAGCACAACCAGTAGCCCAATATCTAGATAGATAGATGATAGATAGATGATAGATAGATAGATAGATAGATAGATAGATATTGACATATGTGTAGACTCATCCATAACTGAGGGTTTGCAGGCCAGATGAGGCTGATAGGTTGAGGGCCTAGGGTGCTGACCATGAAAGGAGGAAAGTAGTATAATGACCACACCATCCATACCATTGGAGAATGAAGTGAGCAACAAACTGGGAGAACAAGGAGAGGTTAGGGATTAGAGGTATCTATGAAAACAAAACAAAACAAAACAAAACAAAACAAAACAAAAAAACACTTGTACCTGTGTACGAGTGAGGCATGGGATGGGCTTGAAAGTCAGAGGCTTTGTCTGAAGTTTGGTACCTTGTAGCTTGAGATTTCCAGAGTCATAGAAGTGATAATAACATTTCTAGTGGAGAAAGGTGATGATATTATCAAACACACCTCTACAGGTTCAGTCTCTGGTAGTTAACAAAGGCTGAGTGGTTTTTATAGAAGTACATGAAATCCATGTGGTGTTCTTCATTTTCTTCAAGGCCATCCTAAAAAGTGGCACCTGTGATCAATTGACATGTGTAATTGCTGTGACTTCCAGCTATTGGATATAGCACTATTTAGTAGTAACCTCCTCCAGAAGTACTGAACAGATAAAATCCATCTATGAAATATGTTAATCAATAATGTAATTTGTTCTTTCACTCACCATATGGAAAGTACAGTAGAGTATGTCATTTTCCAGATGTATCTGAGATTTTTATGTTTCATTTTTCTTTTCTTGAAGGGTTTTCTGATACATACTTTAAAAACATCATCCCTCAGTTAGGCTTTGACCTGTTGAAAGTCAGACTCTCACATCCCTAAAGACAAATCATGTGCAAGACACGTTCATCTCTTGAGACTGCTCTGTGGGAACTCAATGGGAGAGCTTTGCCAAATAGTTGCTGAAAGGCAAACAGTTGATCTGCCACAACATTTTTAATGCAAAGCAATTTTCTCTGAGATGCCAGATTTAGATGAAAATCAACTCATTGAAAACTCATATAATAATTGCAATTCCCTTTGGAAGTAAGTTCAAGGGAAATATTATTTATGAAAATGAAGATAAATTATGAAATTAGAAATCAGGCTGTATTGTAAGAAACATGAAACCAGGTCTTGGTAGGTTGTACTCGGATTTGGGGGGTAAAATTACTTTAGTCATATCTTAAACAGAAGTGGGTAACCATTTCAACCAACAGAAAGCCGATACCATTCACTTTTCAAGAGAGAGAACATATGTGATACTTAAATAATTTTTCCTTAAATGTCTCTAGTCCACCTTGTTTGGTTGTCTCTCATCTACCTTTCCTAAATTTACTCCTTAAAGATTTCTATAAACCATAAACTACCAGGATAGTAAAAGCTTTAACATTAACTTTTAATGAAATCATTATTAAGAAATGTTTTCCTGGGGTGCCTGGGTGGCTCAGTCAGTTGAGCATCTGTCTGGTTTAGGTCTTGGTCCTGGAAATCCAGAATTGAGGCCCACATCAGGCTCCCTGCTCAGTGGGGAGCTTTTCCCTCTCCCTCTGCTCCTCCCCTAGCTCATGCTCTCTCTCTTTCTCACTCACTCACTCTCATAAATAAATAAATAAATAAATACATACATACATACATACATACATACTTTAAAAAAAAAAAGGAAAGAAAGAAATGCTTTCCTATCCTAAAAAGATGACCTCAGACATGGCTAAGACATACTAACTAAATTTGGAAAACATTATTTTTCTTCTATGCTCAGTTTCCTCATCTGTAAAATTACCTTATGCAAATGAGAACTAAATGTGGTAAATACATGTGAAATATCCCATACAAAAGTCCTAAATGGTAGCACATATGATAAATCTGGAGGTAATTTTCTTTGAGTCACTTCCTGGTGGGCCAACATTGTAGACTGTTATGGTTATCCTCTTTGCTTACCAGCGGATTTAGGATGGCTATGTAAAACCAAGTAGAACACAATCGTACTCCCTTCACTAATCCTTAAGAGGAATATGTCATACTGTTCTGTTCATAAGACTGGACCAGTAAGACTTAAAATTTTTAGAAAAATGGAACGTGATAAAAATTTCTTAAACTCCATTAGTGACCTTTTCAGACTGGGATCTTTTTAAAATTTTATCAGTCATGTTTTGGTGTCTTAATCTGTTCGGGCCTCTATAACAGAATACCATAGATTGGAGGTAAACAACAGAAATCATTTCTCACAGCTCTAGAGGCTGGAAATTCCAAGACCAAGGTCCTGGCAGATTCAGTGCCTGCTGAGAGCCCGTTCCTGGTTCACAGATGGCTGTCTTTTTGCTGTTTTCACATGACAGAAGGGGCAAGGGAATTCTCCAGAGTCACTTTTTTAAGGCACTAATCCCATTCATGATGGCTCCATCCTCATGACCTAATCACCCTTCAAAGGCCCCACCCCCTTATGCCATCACATTGCGGATTAGCTTCCAACCGTGAATTTGGAGTGGGGGAGTTAGGGAGAGACACGACATTCAGTCGACAGCACTCAGTGGATAGAATGTCCCCATCTGATGGTTGTTTCCGTATATTGTTGGTAAACTAAAACTGGCACATAGATCATTGTCGATGATGTGGCTCACCCTTCCAGTCCTTTGTTTGAAGAAAGCTGCCAAAAAGCTAAACTAACTCTTGACCAGGTGAGAACAGTAACATAAGAAACAGAACTTGGACATACTCATGTGGGTGATTATTCCATTTAAGTCATACTATGAGCCTTTTACATCCCTTATAAAATTCAAAGTTAATACTCTTGATAGTAAGACACGATTTGGGCAATTAGAAAAGGACGAAGCCAGATTCTACGATATGTTCTTCCTTATAAATGTGGCAAACAGTGAACACAATTATAGAAGTGCCAGTCTTTGTTGGCATCTAGAAAGGCTGTTTTTCTCATGAAAGAAATCATAGAGTTTTGTAGAATCCCTGTCTTTCTGCAGCTACAAGTTCATCAAATTCATTCTTTTGGTAGGCCTTGATTATTGATTTTTCATTTTCCCTGTTAACTCTATGGGTGTGCCCCCCAAGGGTATTTTGCAGGGGCCCAAAGTAGAGATTATCACTTGTCTTTTCTTTTTTGTTTTATTTTTAAAAATATTTTATTTATTGAGATGACTGGGCAGCTCAGTTGGTTAAATGCCTGACTCTTGATTTTGGTTCAGGTCATGATCTCGGGGCCCTGAGACAGAGTTCCACATTGGGTTCCACGCTCAGTGTGGAGTCTGCTTGTCCTTCTCCCTCCCTGACTTGTTCTCATCCTCACTCTTTCTATCAAATCTCTTTTTAAAAGATTTTATTTATTAATTTATTGGGAGAGGGAACAAGTAGGGGGAGGGGCAGAAGAAGGGAGAAAGAATCTCTTTTATAAATATTTATTTACCTATATATATATTTTATTGAAGTTCGATTTGCCAACATATAACACCCAGTGCTCATCCCATCAAGTGCCCCCCCCCCTCAGTGCCAGCAGACTCCATGCTGAGCACAGATCCACATGTGGGGCTTCATCCCATGACCCTGAGACCATGACCTGAGCCAAAATCAAGAGTCCAGTGCTCAACAAACTGAGCCACCAGGTGCCCTGAGACTATGACTTTTCTAAAAGAAGAAATCCTATCCAGAAATTCCACTTCTGGGAAATAAAATCACTATGTTGAAGAGATAACTGCACCCCCATGTTCATCACAGCATTATGTACAACAGCCAAGACATAGAAACAATTGGCAGATGAATGGATAAAGAAAATGTAAGATATATGTATGTAATTACATATATGATTTGTATATATGAGTATGTATAATTTTTATATGACATATATAATGAAATACTTCCCAGCTATTAAGAAAAGAAGGCAACCCAGCCACTTGCAATAACATGGATGGACCTTGAGCGATTATGCTGAGTGAAATAACTCAGAGAAAGACAAGTACTACATGATCTGCTTATACATGAAATCTAAAACAAACTCACAGAAAAAATATCAGATTTGTGGTTTCCAAATGCTGGGGGTGAGGAATGAGAATTGCATGAAGGTGATAAAAAGGTATGAACTTAACAGTTGTAAGATAAATAAGTACTGGGGACGTGATCTATGGCATGATAACATTGCTGTCTGGTATCTGCAAGTTGCTGAGAGAGTAAATCCTAAAGTTTTCATCACAAGGAAAAAGTACTATAGCTTTCTGAGAAGATCGACGTTAACTCATTGTGGTACTCATTTCACAATAGAGGTAGGTCAAGTAGTTATGTTGTACACTCTCAGCTTACACGGGGCTGCACGCCGACTATTTCAATAAAACTAAGAAAGGAGAAAAAAAGAGAAAATCCTATAGTCTCAGCGAATTATCAATATGTCAATTTGTTAAAGATTTTGCCAAATTTCATATCAGTTTTTTTTTTGACAAGTTATAACTTTTAGTGTGCTATACAAGCAGCAGGCAGGCTCTGCCACAACTGATGCTTCTTTCACACTGACATCTTTTTAGAAACTTAGAGATGCAACAGAAGATTGGCAACTCTTATTGATAACCACTCCACCTTGGACTATGGAGAGAAGCTGATTATGTGTGAATTCACCTAGATTCATCGTTATTAGCGTACGTACTGGATATCACATTTAAGGTACTCAAAACGGAGATGGGCTTCAGGTTCCTTCTCTGCCATCTTAACGATTTGAAGGCAATGCTTAAGAAGCAGGAACTAGACCTGTCTGCTACCAAATGCAAGGAGCTACACGTTCCCCCTTTCATCGTTTTCAGATGGATAATTAAATAACCTGGTGCTGCTACCTGTCATCTCAATGCTCATCGAGGTTGATCTAATCAACCAGTTACAATAGTTACATGCTGGCTCCAAGGCAATGACCATCCTAAATAGCTAAGAATAAAGTGAAAAAGGGTAGTTGTTGGGGGTTCCTGGGTGGCTCAGTCCATCTGCTTTTGGCTCAGGTCATGATCCCAGGGCCCCGAGATTGAGCCCCTACTTCTCCCTCTCCCTCTGCCTGAAACTCCCCTGCTTATGTTTCTCTCTCTCTCTCTCTCTTTAAGAAATAAATAAAATCTTAAAAAAAAAATTCTGGCAGGTGAGTGTGGAGATTTGCTTGTCTTACAGCCATCCAAGACAAGCCTCCTAAGCAAGTCCCCTTACTTATCAAACCTACCACCTACCAATGTGGAGTGGCCTGCTCTTTCTTTGGTCTCTCCCTGCCCTCGGTGTACAGGGGCTAATTTGCAAACCAACCGTAGCTGAGATTCTATGTAATTTTCATTTTTTAAAAAAGTGAGTCAAAATTAATTATTCTAAAACCAAAAATAATCATTTTTGACAGGTGGCCTCCAATATTTAATTGGCAAGGATCTGTCAATTCTCCATATGGAATCCAATCTTTCCATTATGCAGGGTTGCCTTTTTCTCACTAATCTTCATCTGATTTTTATAAGGAGCTAAATGTCTTTGAATTAGTTAACCCGTGTGCATTACACTGAAACTATCTTCGAGCTACCACAGGCAGCTGGCAATGCTTCATCGGAAAATCCTCCAAAATAAATTGGTATGGGATTGGTACAGAATTGGGCTTTGGAACCTCAATGGGCCATGGTCATAAAAGATCAAGTCGAACCCAAACCTTGTCAACCTGTACTTCAGGCCACCTTGATATCAGCGAGTGGCTCTAATTGTTATTGTAATCAGCTCTTCTTCCTTTGACCTGTTTATCTAACTAGTGTATCCAGTTATGGATGAAGTGCTTTTTGAAGCCATGACCTCAAACTTTTTTAACAAGGTGGGTTATAAGCAAACAGTGATAAGAAAAATAATAGCTCGTACTGACGACCAGCCGTTTATATCTTAGACTTTCAAGAAGAGGCCCATGGAGAGTACCCAGTGTTTTAGTTTAACAGTGGAGATGCAGGGTAGTTAGGCAAGTTAAATTAGTGTCAGGCTAAGGTGAATCTGTAATTTCTGATTCTCTGTTTAATATTCTCTCCACTATCCCAGGATGCCGCTTGGGTCAGGCGCCTCTGATGTTTCAGGGCAATGGTTCCGACTCTCATCTTTGACAGACTGGATGGCTGGAGTCCCATCCTCCGCGAGAATGTCACTAGAAACCGTGAAGGTAAGACTTCCCTTTCTCCCACTCTGACCCTTTCACAGGCCTGCAAGATTTCTAAACAACGGTTCCTTTTTGATGTTGTTCAGACAAACAAAAAAGTGTAGGTTTGGGTTTTCAAGAACAAATAATGGAAAAAAAATAGTTCATAATGTAGCTAAATGCCCATATCCCATTCACACAGTTTGCAGTTGCATTTACATAGACATTAGGAACCTGAGAGTTGTTTTAAGTATCCGTGGCTGGCAAGAGAGAACAGAAGGAATCCAAAATTAAAGGATTAAATCCACCCAAGGGGCTAGTATCAAAAGGAGACTCCTCTCGTTCTCTGATAAAAACTTCCAAAGTGAACAACAGCCAAGGCTTTCTCCCCTACCTCCTATCAGAGATCATGTCCCTAATTTTAAAAGTCTAATAGTTCTGGCCTTTTTCTGGATCCATCTGTGCAATATCTGGACTCTCTCTGCCGAAGAAACTCAGGGTCTGGTTTTGTTCAATTGTACTTTGCTCTGTGCTTTCTTTTTATGTACCCTTTAAATGGTTATTTTGACTATAGTTCTCATCAAACAAAAGATGTCTATCTTTTATCATTGGGAGATACTGAAAGCAACGTTTTTTTTGTTTTGTTTTGTTTTTTTGTCCTCACTGTCTCTCAAAGCATTTACAGCCATTATATAATGAGAAGAGAAATTCTGCAGGGACCAGCTACCATAAACATGTGCAGGTGAAAGATATACGTGTATATTTTATATTTGATATGTTCAGTTCCACATATGAAAAGGCCTAAGTAAATTTATGATGTTCTATTGCAAGCTATGTGATTTTTATGGGCTCTGGGGAAAAACTTTTGCTTCTTCATATCAGATGTATATTGAACAAAAGACAGTTTGCCTTCCAAATGCACCTGATCAGACTGAACGTCTGAGCAGTACTTTGAAGGATACTCCAACGTCTCAAAATGGATTTGCTTCGCCTAAGTCTCCTCCGTCACGAGGTTAAAGATAGATGAAGGTGCTGTGCACAGTTTTATTAGGGATCCTGTGGTGTCATATGCAGATTAAGTGATTAGAAAATGTAGCCTGCCATGATCTGGAGTTGAGAATGGTGGAAACGAGTGGGTGTCATTAATGGTGCCCACACGAGCTCCTCCCAGGACAGAGGTGGAGATGGTGATGCCACAGGCATACGAGAGAAGTGGGAGGACACCACAGGGATACAGTCTTCGCTGGCCCTGGTTGATGAGAAGTCTTGGGTGTTTTGCAAGAAGGTTAATAAGGGAGCTATCTCTGGGGAGCCTGTGTGGGTTTGAACTCAGCTCCTCAAGTGTACAAACGATCTTCTCTTAAACGGGAGATTTCTTAGTCTCAGTAGCCTCATCTGTGAAATAGGAAAACAATCACAGCCACCTCATAGAGTTGTTGAGATTGAATAAGAAGCGTACAAAAAGTTCTTACTCAGAGACAGCCTTACGAAATAGTAGCTACAAAGACAGACTCTAGCCTCAGAGTGCCCAACTTTTCAACATAAACCTACTACTTACTATCTGTGCAAGTCTCTTAAATTCCAGCCTCAGTTTCCTCTTTAGGAACATGGAGATGGTAAATAATAATAGCAGCATTGTTGCACGATTCCAGTAGTTAATTTACATAAAGCACTTAGAAAAGGGCCTAGTGCGTGGTAAGTGCTCAAAAATATTAGCCGTTATTATTAGAGTTGCTGAAAACGTTACCTGGAAAGCCTCCAGGGCCAGAGACACAGTGTTCACGTTCAAGCATTTGCGTACCTCGTTCCCACAGCAAAGGGCAAGGGGAACATCCTCCCCGCCTTTCTATCAGTGCCCCTTCTTGTCTAAACCTATTTGCCCTGCTCCGAGGAGGAAGGGGGTGTGCTCGCTTTGGCTGTGGGGGAACGGGGATTCCTGACCCATCCTGACCCATCCGTGTAGCCACACCTCGGGAATGTGGTGCACATCGCCCTGCAAGCTGGGAGATCAGATGGTGGCAGGCACATGCGTTTTCCTGCACAGTATGTTGAAGGGCCGTCTTTTGCCTGGACTATGTCTAAGAGGTCTTACTTAGACTTTCATCTTTATTCATCGAGTCAACAGGTGTGGTCCCTGCTGCTGGTGCGCAGTCATCTGTGGTCCGGCACTTGACAAAGGTGATTTTACCGGATGATGAATCTTACTGAATGCTACAGCTAACAACTCTATTGTCTGTAAGTGGATAGGGCTTGAGGTACAGCCAGGTGTAGCAGTCCTGAGACGAGACAATCCTGCAGGGTGTGTTACCAGTGTAATAAAGCATGTGCTTGCTGTCAGTAATATTTATCTCTTGAAAAAACACACGTGGTTGGCAATACAGCGTTTTGAATCGTGGCCTATTGAGCCCTTGAACTCATAGCTTCAGCTGTTTCAATATGATGAGCAACTTACGGAAATGTCAACCTTTCTCACGCATGACTCAAGGACATCCTGAAAAATAGACAGGTCTGTGTATGTGTGAGGAGGGAGTGAAGTGGCTTGAATAAGGAAGGAGCCGGATTTCAGTAGAAACCTAGCTGCGGAGCTCGATTTCAGGAGAAAGCAATTCCCCGAGGAACTTTTACTATTATTGGGGTTCATCATCCATACAACTTGACTTTTTTTCCCAGAGAAAAAAGGACCTACCATCTCGCAAAACGGGGTGTCTGTAAATTTCTCCTAAGTTTCTCAGTAGCAAAACTTGTTCTTCATCCGTTGTAATTGCCATTTTGCCAAGGTAAGAGAACTTTCTATATAGTTAATTTGCTGCAGGTCTTTCCAGGCTCAGAATGCAGCCCAGGACTCTCTGCTTTAACTGAACAATCAGATGGTAAAAGAATTGCTCTGGCCATTTGCTGTGTGAAGTGAATATTTTTTGATGATAAAATAAGTAATTCCATATGTACATGAACTGTTAGTATTTGATTCCTGTTTCTCTTGTAATGTCCTTGGTCTTTTCTTTTGAATCAATTAGGTCAGTCTCAGGGGAATAAAAAAAAAAAAAAAGAAAAAGAAAGAAAGAAAAACAGACCATAGTTGAAGCCAGAACACTCTAATATTGTCCACTCAACATATGGTGTTTATAGATCTTGAAAACAGAGTCAGGACGAATGCTTCAGCTTAGAAGGCTCTCTCCACGTCAGAGATGGTTTTAATTTGTTAGCTTTTTAAATCTTTGGTCCTGGAGTAGTTCTTACTACAGTCAATAAAATGGTTAGTGAAATGAGGGTAAAATTCCATAATTATGTTCATTAAATAAGATTTGTATGCCCCCACTGGCATGCAAATATGCCACTTTGTACTGTTTTTTACATGTAAATAGATATGTGTATATATAGATATACATATTATTTATGCATATAAAAAAGAAATATATATATCAGGAGGATGGTAGATTAGCCAAAGATAGAGACTTACCTAGCAATTCCACACCTCTTTTAAGGCACAATGTGAGAAGTTGCCATCCCAAGGTACAACTAGCTAGAAAATCTTTGCTCCCAGCTGACCTTTGCCTCCACAGGAAAGTCCGCCCTCTTCCCAAACCCTCTTGGTCCAGACAGCCCAGCACAGATGGCCTGAGTGGTTCTGTCGAGCCAGCTGGTGAGAACAGTCAGGCAGACATCTGCAGGTGAAGGCCGGGAGGGAATCACGGCTGGAAGGTCATTGAAAGTCGATGCACAGAAAGACTGTTTCCCCAGCAGCAGAAATTACCCTGTAAGACCTATGCAGGCTCATATAGGCAGTAGACCAAGGGCAACGTATACCACATGCTTAGACTATCTCCAGAAGGGGATCCAGGGCCTGGTGACTATTAAAATTCCAAACACCTGAATCATATCTGACTCTAAGATGATAACAAGCTTCCACCTAAGGTTCTGAGCACGAATCAGCCCTAAGAACAAGGATGTTAGCACATTAAAATCACATGGGGAGTTGTTAAAAAAAAAAAAATGCCCACCCAGGCTATACCCTCAACCAATTAAGTCGAAAACTCTGGGGGTGGATCCAAGAATCAGCACCTATCTCCAAGGAGCCCCTGCAGAGCGCAGGGCCCAGGCAGAAAGGACCACTCCTCAAAGAAGGCCTGGAGTGTTTTCTCAGTGTGATGAGTTGGGAGAGGTGGAGACTGAACTCTGAACTCCCAACTCCCAAAATTAAAACTTAAGGTAACGCCTATAGAGGTGTCCTCTTCTTCCAAGAGATTGTATTTTAAGGAAAAGAGAACGGGGCTGAGTCTAGAGACCTGATTATGAGCCCCAACTTTGCCAGCCACATCAAACTGAGAAGCTCAGTTTCCCTGTCTGTAGAATAAGAGTTGGATAATTGATCTCCAAGGTCCTCCCTCCTATTACTGTTGTCAGATTGTAGTGTAAAACTTTGCACATCTATTCTTTTCTAAAATCTGTTAATTGATTTTTCCTGATGATTAGAACATAAGAATACGTAATTTTCCCTACCCCTCCTTTCCAAATATCATGTCATTGTATATAAAACACTTTTAAAAATTAAAAAGATACAACCCTCTTCTCATCATTTCCATTCAGCATTATATGGAAGATTCCAACCAGGGCAACTAGGGAGAAAACAATTATAAAGCATGCAGATTGGAAAAAAAAAATAAAGCTTTTTATTTGAAGTTGATATAATCGTCCATGTAGAAAATCCAAAGAATTTACCACCCCCCCCCCTCCAAAAAAAAGACTATTGGATCTAATGAGTCAACATTAGATAAGGTCAACATTCAAACATCGGTTGTATTTTTTATTTAGGCACTGAAACCTCAGAAATTAAATATTTTAGGCACTATATAAAAGGCATATATAAAACAAACAAGTAAGCTAGAGATAAATCTAACAAAAGTTGTATGATAAATCTAATAAGACATGTATGTTAAAACTACAAAAACACTGATGAGAGTAATCAATGTATATGGTGTTCATGAATTAGAAGGATCAAAGTTGTCAAAAGGCCAATTCTTTCCAAACTGATCTATATAGATTGAATGCAATTTCAATCAGTAACCAAAAAACGGTTTCAGTTGAAACTGAAAGGCCAATCCTAAGATCCATGTAGAAATGCAAAGGACATGGAATAACCAGAACAATTTTAAGGGGAAAATAAAAAAGTTGAAGCATTCACAATATCTAATTTTGAGACTTACTATAAAGCTTCAGTAATCAGGACAGTGTAGCAAGACAAATTTGGTTTCGAGGGTTAGGTGGGGGCCAGAAGAGATGGACTGAAGAAGATACCTGATTCATACTACATGTGCCTGTTAGTCTAGGCAAGGACTCCACCCATGCACTGGACCCATTTTTGTAAATAGAGTTTTATTGGAATACAACTATGCATGCTATTTGCATATATACTGTCAGTGACTGTTTATTATCACAACGTCCAAATTGAGTACTTACAATAGAGTCAGAGGCCATATGGATTAGGTTGCCAGATTTAGCAAATAAGAAATATAAGGAGCTCAGTTAAATTTAAATTGGGAGTAAGTTAAAAAATATTTTTTTATTATAAGTATGACCCATGCAGTAATTAAGACATACAAAAAAAGTGATTTATCTAAAATTCAAATTTAACTGGGTATCCCGTATTTTATCTCTATATATGAACTCAATGGCTCAAATTATTTACTCTTTGAAACTTTATAGAATAAGTTTGCCAACTGTGGGTTTAAGTAAAGAAGAAAACTTTCTTTAAAAATTAATTATATTGCCAGTATTTTAAATTATTTGCAATTAATTGTTCTATCATTAAAATAAGTTACAAAATTAAAGCATAAGTGTATGTTTAGCTTCTTTTAGCTACCAAGGTTAAAATTATGACACCTAACATTCCAACAAGTTCACTAAATTTTTCACCAGTTTCAAAACTCCTAGTAGACCCATCTAAATAGGGGCACATACTGTAATTTGGAGCAATCACAAATGTACACATCAGATTTACCTAGGATGCTTTTTGAAAAATACATTCTTAGGCTCCAGCCCCAGAAATTCTGATTCATTTATTCCTAAAATAAAACCGGAAATATGTTTTTTATTGTTAGAGTTAATGTTATTCTAATGTTCAAACGGGAGAACTGGTGACTTGCAGTGGGGGGTTGCCTATGTTAACATGCATCAGAATCAGCTGGAGGGCTTGTTGAAAGACAGTGGGGGGGCCCCAACTCCAGAGTTTCGGAATCACTAAGTCTGAGGTGGGACTCAAGAATGTCTAACAATTTTTCCAAGTGATGTTGTTACAGTTGGTTTGGGGACCTCATTTTGAGGAAAACAAAAATGCTTTCAAGAATTTTATGTAGTTAATTTGTGGCTTTCTTAAGTTCAGATATAGATTATTAATTAAATCAATAAAATACAGTGTAATGGAATTTCATTACCACAGAATGGATTGTATTGCTGGTTATTCCCCCATACTATCAATTTACCTAAATGAAGAATGACAAGATTTTTACATCTGTTCTTCTTTTTTCTTTTTTTTTTTTTTTTTTTAAGGATTTTATTTATTTATCCACGAGAGACACACACAGAGAGGCAGAGACACAAGCAGAGGGAGAAGCAGGCTCCATGCAGATCCCGGGTCTCAGGATCACACCAAAGGCGGCACTAAACCACTGAGCCACCCGGGCTGCCCTACATGTGTTTTTCAAACAATGTATTGTCATAACCCAGAATGTTCAAATCGTATCAAAAAGTTTTGAGAATGTGATCAAACCCATAAGTCTTAAATATGCCATGGAAAGTTTATTGTAAGAACTACCTACTAATAAACTGGCTCAGCAGAGCCATCTCACTTCTTTGAAGAAGTTAGCAAATTAACCCTAAAGCTCATGTGGAAATGCAAAAGAACCAAAATAGCCAAAAAATTTTGGAGGCAAGAGCAATGTCGGAGGATTCACATCTCCCAATTTCAAAACTTACTAGAAGTCTACAGTAAACAAAAGAATGTGATACTAGCATAAGAAGAGACATATAGAATAATGGAATATAATTGACAATCCAGAGATAAAACCTCATATTTACAGTCAACTGATTATGACAAAGATAGAAAGACAATTAAATAGTCTTTTTAACAAATGGTGCTTGAACTGCTGGGCATTCTCATGGCAAATAATACAACTGGACCTCTACCTCACACCATATACACCATTAACTCAAAATGGATCAAAGAACTAAACCTAAGAGGTAAAAATTATGAAAATATTAGAAGAAAAGTTAGGTGTAAATTTTTGTAACCTTGGATCAGACAAGGGTTTCTTAGCTATAGACAACAACAAAAGAAAAGTTAGATAAACTGGATGTCCTCAAAACTAAAAGCTTTTGTGCTTCAAAGGGCACTATGAGAAAGTGAAAAGACCACTCACAGGAGGAAATTTTCGCAAATCATATATCTGATAAAGGACATGTGTCTTGAGTATACAGATAGCTACTAAAACTCAATAATAAAAAGACAAATAACCCAATTAAAAAAGGGCAAAGGATCTGTGTAGATAGTTCTCCAAATATCCAATAAGGACACGAGAAGATACTTAGCATCGTCACCCAACAGGGAGATGAAAATCAAAATCCACAGGGAGATACCACTTCACAGCCACTGGGATGGCAACAGTTAAAATACACACCACACACACAGCAGAAGGGGAGAGAGAGAGAGAGAGAGAGAGAGAGAGAATAACAAGTATTGGAAAGGATATGGAGAAATTAGAACCATTATACATCACTGGTGGGAATTTAAAAGGCTGCAGCCACTTTGAGAAACACTCTGGATGTTTCTTGAGAGGTTAAACATTGAGTTACCATATGAGCCAGCATTTCATTTCTAGATATTTATCCAAGAGAATGAGAATATATGTCCACCCAAAAACTTCTACGAGAATGTTGATAGCAGCATTATTCATAATAACCAAAAGGTGGGAACAACCAGATATCCATTAACTAATGAATAAATAAATAAAATGCAATATGCTCCTACAATGGAATATTATTCAGCAATATAAATAAAATATTGATACCTTGCTACAATATGGTTGGACCTTGAGAACATGATACTAGGTTAAAGAATCAGTCTCAAAGGATCACATATCTTATGCGACTACTTATATGAAACGTCTAGAACCGGCAAAAGTATAGAGTCCTAAAGTTGACTGGTGGAGGTTGGTAGGAGTCTGGGGAATTGGAGGGTGATGCCTAAGGGGTGCGGGGTTTCTTCTCAGGGCCATAAGAATGTTCTAAAATCGATTGTGGTGATGGATACACAACTGAACATTCTGAAAGGTGTTGAATTGTACACTCTAAAAGAATAAAAGTCACTAAAGCTTTTAAAAGAGAACTACTAATGCTAAGGACATTTTCTTGAAATAAAATCTATTAGACATTTTGAGGTTCAGACACCAAGTTCTATTTTCTAATTCTACTTGAAAACATGTTCTTAAATTTACACTGAATTGACTGTTTCTTGCTTAGTTAATTTTGTAGTCTTTGTAGTAAAACTTCAGTACCACATATTTCCACTGTTTGTGCAAATAAGCAGCCTTTGCTTCAAATGGATGTTTCTATTAACACTATGCCTAATTATTGAAAATAAACATGTGCAAATATGAGCTTCTGCTGACTGCCTCTCAACCTATCTTTTCCTCCTGCTGATTCATGCTGAGGGGCCTCGGCTTCCTGGAGCTTGCCAGGGACCCTGGTTTGAATGAACATGCCCTTAACTGGCAGTAACGTATGGAGTCCATCTTGAGAATTTAAATGTTTTCATCATCCTGATAAGACAAAGCATAAACATATATACATAATAAAACAAATAAGGAAAGCTCCATTCAAAATAGAAAGCTCAGCTCATGAAAGGCTGCATTTTAAGATAATCCTCTTTTTTAAAAATTGATGAATGCAAGCAGAACCCAGAATCCCAAACCAATGTCCCAAACCCAAAGGAATGAATGGTGTGTTCGTATCAGCACGACAGATTATTTAAATAAATTTTTAAAAATAGCCAGGCACCTAATAATTTCGGTTAACAATATTGGCAATTTCTGAAGTGCGGTCAAGAGCTTGTTTTCTCCTTTTTGTTTTCCTTTTAAGTTTTCAAGGCATTAATCAACTTCCCTTCCAATAATTTATATTTCACACCATTTTTGAGAGTGTCCCAGATTTCCAACCCTTACTTTCACACATTGTATCAGGACCATTCTAATACCAGGCAGATTAAGCATCGTGAGTGAACGGAAATTGTTCTCACAGACACAGTACATAATCCTTGGAGGTTTCTACCAGGGGGAGCACAGATATTCCTTTGTAATAGAAAAGATTTAAGTCAATATATGGATACCAGTATATGAGATAAAATATTGTATTTTCCCTTCTGTGATGAAAAACATGAACATGAAAGAATTTAGCAAGATAATAGAGGCCAAAGGATCCTGTAAATGGCAAGGTATTATCCAAGGAGTAGTTAGTACTGGTAACACTAACAGTAATAATTTCCGAGAACATATCCATTGTTACTCGTCTGCAAGCTGCATGGGTCAAGGAATTCTTAAGACAAACATGTCAATCTATAGAGTTCCAAAGACATGAAATTCGAAATCAAATCAAATTTACTCAGATTTGGAACCACAGCACATTGCCATTTTCCTAGGAAAGAAAATATATTTTGTTTTCCAACATGATTTAGTGGTAAAAGATTCTTTCACTGCTGAACCTACGGAGACCTAGAAGATCATCAATAAACAGTGATAAGTAGGTTCACTCCCAAGGAAAGGAGCCCAGCCTCTGCTAATGAGATTTCCTAATGCAATACTGAGCCCAATTTGATTTTATTTCACTTAGTGACTTTGCAGCCTCTGAATAAAAAAGTTCTTGCAAACTTCTGCAGTTTAATAGCTACCAGGGTGATCAAAATGGGGTTTTCAAGTAAATGCTTTAAGTAAGTTGAGAATGAATGCCCTTTCTTTGTAATATTTGTTTTCTGGGAAAAGGTTAGTAACTTAAAGTTCAATTATCTGGAAGAAAGGGAATCTTTAATGGTAAAAAAAATTTTAAAAAGGGCTTCTGGGGATCCCTGGGTGGCGCAGCGGTTTGGCGCCTGCCTTTGGCCCAGGGCGCGATCCTGGAGACCCGGGATCGAGTCCCACGTCGGGCTCCCGGTGCATGGAGCCTGCTTCTCCCTCTGCCTGTGTCTCTGCCTCTCTCTCTCTCTCTGTGTGTGACTATCATAAATAAATAAAAATTTTTTTAAAAAAAAGGGCTTCTGGATTTCAACTGATCCCTTCTTCCTCCCTATGAACTTATAGCTGCGAATGATTAAGAAGACTTTTTAAAACTTACTATTTTATATAAAGGTAGAAATAGAGCTGATAATAATTATGTAAGCCCCAAGCGAAAAACTGATTTCAAAATACTTTGAGGCCCACATACTCCTATCTGTTCATTTTGTGGTTAAAAAACAAACAAACAAAGGCTAGGTTGAACAATTCCTCGTGTCTACAGTTTTAGACCATCATGTAATTTTTCTTTTATTTTTGTTAGATAAATAATAAGTACTTGTAATTTTTCTGAGGTTCTCTTCTCCAAATTTTCAACAATTAAAATTTTAGAATTAATGACTTAATGTTTAGACTAAAAATCCTGAAGATGGTTGGTTCACTATGGATCTGTAAGAAAAACTCCTCAAAGTATAGAACTTTCTCTTATTTCTTCAATAAAATAATATCGTATTCCATAGAATCCAAGCCTCCACAAACTGCAAGAAACACAAATGTGTATATGCATTAAAAAAAAATACCAGTTAAATTGTGGCATTGTGCTTCTGACAATGTAACACTTCTATCTTATATTTAATCGAATATATCATTGAAACTTACTTGGATGTAGATATTTATCACCATATTCTTACACAGAAAGGAAAATATAGGCAAAATAAATCTATTACGGCTTTAGTAAATCTAGGCATGTGACAGGCAGTCCCATAACATCCATCGTCAGTAGCAAACATAACACAGCTTCTTCTCTGAGGCATCTTCCTTTCTAAGATTCCCACAAAGCATGTGGTTACTGGATAATAAGAAAGTGTGAAATTGTGGGTATTCCTTCAGAGATGAATATTTGCTTCACTGTATCACATTTATGCTTCACTACCCTGTTTCTGCGTCTTCCTGTTTCAATGCCAAATCAGAGTGTTATATGCTTGATACCATTTTGCATAGCAGTTATGCTCAACGCACTTACCAGACTCGATTGAAAGAAGATCGGCAATGACCAAGTTCACACATAAGCAAACAACAACTACTATGTCACGATTGGCCCCTCACTATCGATTGTAAGGTGCATGCTGATTTTCAAGATGTTAAAATGAGAAGACAGGTGAATCTTAGAATTGATGGAATCCAGTAAAATCCCTTATATCTGTGTCACGCTGGCTATAGCATGAACTTGGTAATGAGGTAGACATGGGTACTGATTCAGTCATTTAATTACTACGTGATGCTGGGTAAATTACTTCACCTCTCTAAACCTTAGGTTTCTCATTTAAAATGAGTGTTGTTTACTGAACCATCAGAAAGGATGAATACCCACCATTTGCTTCGACGTGGATGGAACTGGAGGGTATTATGCTGAGTGAAGTAAGTCAATCGGAGAAGGACAATCATCATATGGTCTCACTCATACACAGAATATAAGAAATAGTGAAAGGGATTATAAGGGAAAGGAGGGGAACTGAGTGGGAAATAATTAGAGAGGGAGACAAACCATGTGAGACTCTGGGAAACAAACAAAGGATTGTGGAAGGAGAGGTGGGGAGGTGGGGGGGTAACTGGGTGACGGGCACTGAGGAGGGCACTTGATGGGATGAGCACTGGGTGTTATAATAATGTTGGCAAATCAAACTTCAATAAAAACAAATTAAAAATAAATAAAATAAAATGAGTGTTGTAGTAGTAGCTATGATACAGAATTGTTGTAAGGATTAAACAATATAATTTCTGCATTAACTACTCATTAAATATTAGGTACCAAGATTTTTACCATGAGCACTACCTGTTTGAGTTTCACAACGAGCTTTGAAATGTGAAAGACAATATTATCCCCATTTTGCCACCGGGGAGAACAAAGTTTAAAGAGATATAATCTTCCCAGGATCACACAGCTAGTAAGTGACACGGTGGGAATATTAGAGCTTCCTCCATATACTGCGCCCCGCCCCCAGACTGAAAGTGGTATATGTCCATAAATGTCCTATTCCCACTCAAAAAGCTGAATTCACTTGAAGAAGATCAAAATGCTGTGAGCATTGTGGATTCTCTTGGTTCTCTGGAAGCCCACTTCTCTTTATTCTAAGAACAATACCCCTTCTCAATTTTTAAACCATGTGCTTTGAATTGGGCCTCAATTCCAAGTTCCAGGGATGGAACAGAAGGCCTGGATCTAACCAATCCGAATTTTGAATTCCCCTGGCTGCAGAGCTTGAACCAGGAATAGGCACTTAACTCAAGCCAACTAAGTCAGAATAAATCAGAACTAGTCTCAGGACTTTAATTTGAATAACCAGAAGAGATATTTAAACAGAAAGGACATTTCCCCTCTCTGTTTGGCTTTAACTTAAGGAGGTGTGAGGCTGGAGCAGCTGCTGCCATCTTGTGACCACATGGATCCGAAAAATGAAGCCAAAATGTGGAAGAAAGTATGGCCAAGCTGGGCAACAGATAGACACCAGCTATTAAATCCAACATGTGAGCTTCTAAATCCAACCACGCTTGCATTTAGTTCCACTTTTTAATTTTCAGTTATTTGAGACAATAAATTTCTTTTCTCTGCACAAATTATAACCTTGGCCTTTTGAGCAAGGGTTTTAAGGTAGGGCAGCATGAGCCAAAAAGGGTATGTGTTTGACAGGTGCCGTGACTGCCAGGTCCGATACATGATTCTTTATTTTCATTCTGAAAAACACAAAATTAGCCAAACAGTAATGATTGACCACCACCAGTGTGCAGTGAACACCATTCTAAGAACAGTAAACAAATGTTTACTATGTCAGTTTCCAAGCCACTGGCCAAGCACCCTGAGGGCTTTCTGTATTAATTTATAGTAAGCAACACTGTGGGAAGCTTTGGTTTGAATATATTTAAATATCTTGTGATGTGAGTGACATACATATGGAATTGTTTATTTCAACATAGCTAAGTCCACTCTGATTGGTGTCATCGTGCATTTGGAAATGGTTGACACCGTGCAATTACATTTGCTGTCTTTTAATACTCTAAAATCTGACTAGTCAGAAACCCAAATGCACTTAATCCAGCTAGCTGGTTGCAATAATTTATTTAGACTTATAAAACCTGTCTAAATAGGCTACAGAAGAAAATCTAGGTTCATCAAAGCAGCACTTAGCACTAATATTCGAATATTAGTGCTAGAAAGGGCAAAATGGTAAATTCAAGCATCGCTTTTGCTAGGTAGGTGGTTAATTTTCTTTGCTAAAAAATAAAATAATATTTATTGAGAAGTTTAGGATCTCTAAGATTCTTCCAGGAGAAATCAACAACAGATGGGACATTTGTATACATATAAAGAAATCTATATGTCCCCACATTTTAGGATTTCCACTAGCAGAGGAATTACAGTACTATTTTGATTTTCACATTCCTTTAACATGCTGACTTAAGTCGTTGCTTTAACATAACATTTTTAAACTATCTACTCCCACCACTAATCCACATGTGTTGTAAAAATGTTTGTACACAGAATGGGGTTCCAAAGAGAAACAGATTGTGACTTAACACCATACACATGAAGTTTAGTTGGATTTTATATATAATTATATACAGTAGAGATAATAAATCTGCAAAGGCACATGTGTTCAATAAGTATGAATATTAACATACACATACACTTCTAATTCATATGTTATTCCTTTTTCCCTCCCACGACAGACAAAAATCCAGGGGGAAAGAATGTCCCTCACTCTGTCACCTCAATAAATGATCCTCACGTACATTTTCTCTTGAAACAGTAGTTGCAACCGAATATTTTCCCCTTGATATGGGAGATGAAGGGTTAAGTTAAAGAAGGCTTGACAGCTGGCCCTCCAGCGAATGGGGAGGTTAAAGAACTGGGCAGCTGTCCTTCCTCAGCCCTCAAGGAGCTTTCTGCTTCTCTTTCCTTTACTACCCTTGTTGTGAGGTGCAACTGGTCTATCAGTTACCCGTGAACATTCAGCTGTCATAGGAAGACAGTAGGGATGAGGTGGAGTGGTAGGTGTGAACGTATCTTTATTTCACTGGATGGCTTTTTCAAGCCTTTTCAAACCTCAACCAATAGTGAGAAATATACTTTGCATCACAAATCCATACACAGAAATAGATGTCTAACGAAGCCAACTTCAATGCTGAGGAGCTCTGATACTTTCTATTTTATTTCCTTTTGTTCTCTGTGTTTTATTTTCTTTTTTTCAAATGCTGGGTAAGAGCCACAGAATTGATTACATGATCCCTTATGAAGTTATAACCTTAAAGGGTTTTTAAACAGTGTATCTGGAGATTAAAGCAGCTTAAGCTAGATAACGCTTACTTCTCCACATGGGTTTAAAATCTGGCTTCAGTACTGATTAACCATGTGACCTCTGGCAAGTTACCTCACTGCGTGCTCAGCTTCCTCATCCAGAAAACAGAGATAATATTCCCACTTTGCAGGATGATTGTAAGCGTCAACGAGATGCTGGGAAAATCCAAGCCCATTCTCTGACACACGGGGGACTGAAAGTAAATATTAGTTCCCGACAATTCATTAAATCTTCAAAACCAGGATGGGGAGAAAATTTTTCTTAGAAACACTGCTTTTCAAACTCTCTTAAACTTCTCTTTCCTTCCTGCTCAGTCTTGTTCACAAACCTAGAGACAAAACACTCGTTTGCATTGGTCTTCGACTCTAAAGAGGGAGAAATTACTAGAGTAGGGAAAATCTTGCATCTCGGACTTTTCCATAAATTTCTGTGCAGATTAAGTTAGATAATTAACAATGCTTTGGAATATTGGGGGTCAGACTTCAGTATAAACCTCAAAATCCTTGATGTGACCCTCATCCATCACTATCGGACTCTGCTCTTCTTCTCCAACATTGCATCGAACCCCTTCCTTCACCTTCCAGAGCGGACCTGACTCAATCCCATTAGTTGCTGTCTCACCCCACTCTTAGGCTGTGGATTTTGCAAATGCTTCCTTTGTGTTCATCTCTTCACCTCCCTCCAACTCTCCATTCTGCCACTTACCACCTGTGTAGTCTTGGACAAGTTACTCACTAAATATTTCTAAATATACTCTCCTCGTCCATAACTAAGAATGATAATACTTACATATGAGGTTTCCTATAAAGACACAATGACATCAGGGTTTTAAATTGCCTAGTACATAATGAGTGCTCAATGAATGATGACTCCTAATATTATTTTTATTTTTATAATGTTTATCCGTCGATGCTGAGTGTACTTGACCTCTGTTCCAGCAATACTTTCTGACTCCTCTGGACTAGACTATGCGCACTTTATCCTGAACTCCCCTAGAACCCTGTGCAAATGTCTTATCAGTATTCTTGCACCCTGTTCTAAGTGCAGATTTTCTTGCCGCCTTCCCTACAGAACTGGAAACCCCCTGAGGACAAGACCCCCTGTCTTTCACTTTCAAATCTAGACCACCAAGGCAAACTAACAAAGTGTCGGGAACACTATAAGGTTTCCCATAAGCTTATTTAACTTGTTTGGTGGGTGACAAGAATACAAAAGTTTCATCTCTACTGTATCTTTTAGAACTGAAATACTGCAAGAAAAGAAAGACTAATTGTTGGAATAAATACAGTTCAAAATGAAAATGCTCTTCTTCAATTTCAAAGACATCATGGTGCTAAGGAACTACTTCTTCTTTGTTAGCCTTTTCTGGTTTCTTTAGAAACCTGACAAGTGTGGACTCATTTTTTCAGTGACTCCAGTAAGTATCTTCATTCATTTAACAATTTATCGTGTGCCTGGCACACTGGCCTATGTACTGGGGATATAGCAATAAGCCAAATAAAAGTCCACACCCTCGAGGAATTTACATTCCAATAGGCAGAGGTAGTCAAATAATGTAAATAAATATATAAAATATAATGTAGGTAGTAATACAAGTTATGCAGAGAAATAAAGCACAATGAAGGAATACGCATGATTTCCTGTAGCAGGAAATCCGAGATCTGTTATGATACACTATTTGAGCAAAAAACTGAATGAAGTAAAGGAGTGAAAGATGGGTTTCGGTCTCTTAAGCACTTTTATGCTTAATTCTAAATTTTTCCAGGCTTGAAGATGTTAACAAACTAGGGAAACAACTTTGTCATCTCAAGCAGTTGAAGGGGAGACCACCTCAGATGCCTAAGGTAGCATTCCAGGCAAAAGATCTCAGCTCAAACGCTAATTGGATTCTCAGCTATGACCTTGCAGGAACACACTGAACTCTATTTATAATTGCTATGTCAGTGACTCTGTGACTTAAAGAAGGTGCTATGTGGCCTATGGCCCTTTTATGCCAGAAACTTCTTTTATCTATTCGTAAAAGCTTGAACCCTGACCCACATTGGCTAGGTTACTTGAGTTGATATTTCACTTATTTGGCCACTAAAATTTGTAAAAGTCCTTTCGATCTAACTTAAATAGCATACACGTGGCCAACTCTTACATCTTTTTCAATACTTCCTATATCCTAAGGCTGAATGGCTCCATTGAGGGTAAAATGATCTTCCAGCCTGATGTTTCTCACTCCACTGACTATTTGTTACCAAGGTCTTTCCATTGACCCAATTTTGTCTTTGAAAACTCACATAAAGCTCATATGAATGGAGTTATTTCAAAACACCTACACTCACTCTGTCACTCTTTAAAACATCTCCACCGAAGTGCCCTAAGTTGCAAAACACATACAATTTCTCTAAAGGAGACTTCTAACCATGTGCAAGGTTATAAGAAGTATTTGCAGGATTGTAGGGAATTGAACTTGAATAAGAGTTGACAAGGGTTGAAATAAACCTGTTTTGGGATCCCTGGGTGGCGCAGCGGTTTAGCTCCTGCCTTTGGCCCAGGGCGCGATCCTGGAGACTCGGGATCGAATCCCACGTCGGGCTCCCGGGGCATGGAGCCTGTTTCTCCCTCTGCCTGTGTCTCTGCCTCTCTCTCTCTCACTCTCCCTCTGTGACTATCATAAATAAATAAAAATACCTTAAAAAAAAAGAAATAAACCTGTTTTATCCAGATAATTAAGTATCATTGCAAACAGATCAGTAAGTAAGAAGGGAAAGAACTACCTCTGTTGAATTTGTGTCTCCTTTTGCCTATTGGTGAAAATGTCTGACTTATGGGTTAAATAATAAGATCCCACCTGCTGTGAATACTACAACTTACATTTCTAAATTCTTTGGGAAATATGTGCATCAATACTATAATAGACTTTATAATAGACTCACATCTTCATGATAGATGTAATTGATGAATTATTACTGTGGCTCAAAATTGATGATGCCGCATTGTTAGTTCTTTCATACAACCTTAGAAATACATGCAAATTCATCTTATATGACTTAACATGCAACAGCATTGATTGCAAATATCTCAAATGCATATATTTTCACTCGAGAGGTACACTATTCCATGTACAGTTTACATGACATAAAAATATTCAGTTAAATTATTTAAAGAATTTCTTCCCATCTTTATTTGCCAGTCACTTTTGTACTAAATTTTCACCTTCCCAAACAAACAAATCCTTTAAGAATATATTTATGTGTTAATAGATTTTGGTGAGGTGTGAAAGGGGTTGTGCAGGCAGGGCAGGACAGTAACTTAAATTACAAAAAATAATTACCTTAATTCTTAAATTAGATATGCATGTGCAACACAGCTGCATCCAAACTGAAAATTTGCCTAATAATAAAATAATATGGGAGGTCAGTATCATTCCTCCAATATGTTTAGTGAGTTTTTAAAGCTGCTAAAATTGTTAATTGGCTTTTTGTGATGTAATAATAACCTGATCAGTATTTCCCAAATTTAACTATTCAGAAGAATCACTAGAGGACAGTCCAGACTTATTGATTCACAATTTCCAGGGAGGAGGGCTGAGTTTAATGAGAGGCATACTTTCATGTTTAGGCATATTTGGGAAACTGGAATAAGTTATTGATGAGTTGCAAATAGAGGCTCAGCATCATCACCTTGCACACGTGCAAATCATTTCTTATAGGTCTTTCCTTTGACTAAAAGCCAGAATCAAGAACAAATGTGATCATTGTTGACTCTTCCCATTGTAGCAAGAAAAAATGTCCTTCCAATAAATGATATCACAGTCCCTAAAAAAAATGACCTCTGCTTGGAAGTAAAGGTATCTTGAGGATTCACTCTGGATGGTAACATTGAGATTAGGAGAGCCATGGTAAGAAGACCAAGAGGGGCCTCTCCTTTCCATAAGTCACGAGTCCATCAGAATGAGATAAGAAAGAAAAATTATTCTTTCCATTAGTAAAACAATGTTCCAGTGTTCTCTTTACCCTTTTGTTCAAAGAGAGAATATCTTTGACCTGGTTAGTATAACAGGACCCTTTTGCACAAAACAAAGACAAATAAAACACACACACAACTACTAAGTAGGGTGAGAACATTCCCAACGCTAGATGAAATGCATATATTTTTCAAAAATCTGATTGCAGGCAAAAGAGAGTTAGCGAGGCAGTGACAGCTTGACATCTCAGAAGGAAGGAAAGCACAGAGAAGTGAGCCCCATACTCAGCACCCCACAGGGAAGTTGCTGATTCTCAAGGAGAGACTGAGAAGGTGAACAAAATTCCTGTATCTTTCACAAGGCTGATGTAGGAAAACTGGAGTTCAGGACCCACGACGAAAGGAGGGTCATCAATGTAAATACTCTACCTTTTAGTGGAGACCCCTGAAGGTTACACAGAAATAAAGGCAAACCACAACAAGCTCAGGCCTGCCTTGGAGCTCAGTCCTGACGGGACTGAGATGATCCACTTGACTCTAACTGCCAGATGCGGTAGCATAAAACATCTGGAAAAGAACACATACAGAGACTCAAATTATCATTAAGTTAAAAATTACAAATTGTATCAGGAGACAAGAGCTAATAGCCAAATACAAACAAGGTAAACAAGCATACAAATAAAATAAGTAGTAGAAATAGTAGGTAGTAGACCCACAAGTGATTTAGATATTGAGATATTATAAGCACCAGACACAGTCTCTTTAAAAATATATGATTTTGTACAAGGAGAATGGATGACAAAATGAAAAATTTCAGCAGGAAAGTGAAAATTATTTTTTAAAAAACCAAATGCAAAAACAAGAACCCAGTAGGTGGATGTAACAGTCCGGATCCGAGAAAGAAAACAGCCATCAGTAATCTGGACAGAGAGAATTTTTTTTTCAGAGAGAATTTTTTAAATGATTAAAAAAAAAAAAAAAACTATTCATGAGAGACACAGAGTAAGAGGCAGAGACATAGACAGAGGGGGAAGTATGCTCCCTGCGGGGAGAGCCCGATGCAGGACTGGATCCCATGACCCCGGGATTATGCTATGAGCCAAAGGCAGACGCCTAACCACTGAGCCACCCAGGGGTCCCTGGGCAGAGGGAATTTAACAATAGGAAGACGGGTTAACAAGGTATAAATTTACTAGTTTATAATATTATATCATTTATTAAATTAATAATTTACTAATTATGAAGTAGGTGAAAGAGCAGGATAGGAACTCTGAAATACGAGACTTCAAGAATGGACTACGACACATCCAGTGGGGCCAGGAAAACCAAGGGAAGCCATGGAAATGATTAAAACTTAGCAACCTCAGAGGAAGAGCCCGGTGCAGCTGAAACCCTGGCCTCCAAAGGGGAGGCCCTGGCCTGCTGGCCTGGTGTGTCCCCACCTCGGCCCGAAACTTCTGAGATTGCGAGGTCTCTGGGGGGAGAACAATGAGGCCAGTTCTGCAAGAGATGGAAGAGCTGCCAATGGGTTTCAGCGATATTACAGGAAGGCACCTCCAGGAGCGTGGCCCAGAGTAATGCTCAAAGAATGTGCTAGAGAAAACAGTCCCATAGGAAGCCCACCAGAGACAAGCAGGAAGAAGGGAGTCCCCTCCTCCTCCACACTTGCTTCCCCCTCCAGTGCAGGCAGAGAACCAGCTGACCAAACAGAACTGTGGTTTGCAGAGCCTCCGTTGAGCCTCCAAAGCAGGGTCCAGAGGGGGGTTTGGAGCTGAGAGGCATTACCATAATTATTGCCGCAGTGGGTGTCACGGTGGGATAACCTCAGCCAATGCCAGCATTTGTTACCTGGAGGCTGGGACCGGAAAAAACATCTTGACAGAAACTGTAAGGAAAAAAAAAAGAAAAGAGAGAGAGAGAGAAAGATTATGCAGAGAAGGATATAAATGTCAAGGTCTAAACTACATGTAATTGGAGTTCCAGAAAGAGAAGAGAAGAGCACAGAAGCAATGTCTGCAGGGGATAGGGACCAGCGACTTCTGCAAGGCTGGCACGAGACACCACAGCAGACTCAAGAAGCCTGACAAACATTGGAAACACTCACCGAGGGACACGACAGTGAGACCGAAAACCAGACACCAAGAAGAAATTTTCTAAAAATTTTCCTGGGATGGGGGGAGAGAAGCTTTCTTTTTTCTGCGTTCTTTCCATTCCTGGAACAGGTAAGTGACCCTCGCCGTGGAGACTGCCACCACCAACCACACTGCTATCTGTGCCGCAATGTGCTCCATCCGTCCCTTTGTCTCATTCCTGTATCCAGCTTTTCAAAAGTGCCTTCCGTGAGGCTCCAGAATACATCTCAGAGACATTCTTACATCTTCACCCTATCAGCCCACTTTCTACAACCCTCGTCTCTAGCTCGTGCTGCTGAAAGAGCCCCCACTCGCCTTCTCTGCACCTGCTCCACCCCAGGTAACCCACTCTTCAGACCACAACCGCAGAAATATTTTTAAAGTGCTAATACCATCTTGTCTTCTGCCTAATGAATCCCTATCGGCGATCTCTGAGGGCTTTGAGGACAGAGGAATGAAATCTTTGCCATGGTTGCTTAGCTTATCTGCCTCAGTTTCCCTATCACCACCTGGAGATGGTTAGATTTAAAAGCAGTACATATCTATGGCACTAAGCACAGTTTCTGATACGTAATAAGTGCTCGATCAATGTAAGCTCTCAGTTGTTGTCTTCTTTATGTTTGGAATCCTTCATTTCTTCTGCTAAATTAACACATATTCATCCTCCAAAACTCAGGTAAAAGTCTCTTCTAAAAGGAAGTTGTCTTAGATACCCCAGACTTAAGTCAAGGGCCTCCATTCTATGTCTTCTCATTGTACCCCAAGGATCTCCTTTCTATTAGTTATCACTTTTCAAATTCAGGTTATCAAGTAGTTGTTTAAAATCTCTCACACACACTAAACTATAAGCTCTGCGATGGCTACGTCCTACCGGACTTGTTCGCTGACATACCTGCACTTAGCATAATAGCTTGGGCATGGTTGGGTCCCAAGCAACAGCTGATGAAGTCATGAATAACGAAATTATTATGTGTAGTACAGAAACAGTATACAGCACTGCTTATGTCCATAAAAAGTATTTAATTTAGCCGAAGAATAAAATATTAAGTCACACGAAACAATTAGGAAACGTAAAGGAGACATGTAGCCATGAGCTAAGTGGAAAGACAGAGATTACTGGTGGCCAAAATGATTGAATTATAAAATGCTTTAAAAGTAAGAGGTCTTAAACGGGATATTAAGGATTGAACTGTTTAGTGTTCTCCATACTCTGACTTTATGAAGAACCATATGAAGAAAACTATTAAATTCTACTGAGGGACATATAAAAAGTTACGAACAAATGGAGAAAAGTACAATTTTCCTGAGTGAGATGACCTGAATACCATAATTAAAAGGCCTACCACGATTCCAATCAAAATCCACAATGATTTTATTTTCTGTAAAATAATTCCTCAGATTCTCAAACGATAGGAAAAAGAAGACTAATCAAATGGACTTGCCTTGATAGGTATTAACAAATACCTAAATATTTGTTATAGGAAATAACAAAGATCCAGTGATTAAAACAGCATTGTGTGGTCACAAGGACCTACAGATGGATGACTGGAATGGGACAGGCCAACATCAGATATTTCACGTACATATGTAAGAATTTAATATATAGCAAAAGAAAGAACCGAAACCAAAGGAAAAATGGATTAACAAATTATGTTTAACAAAGTTGGCTAATTATGAAAAACTCAACATAGATTCTCAACAAAATGAATTCCAAATGGATAACAGTTAAATTTAAAGAAAAATAGAACAATAAACTATAAGAAAACTAGATTATGTGCTCATTTCAGCAGCATATAGACTAAAATTGAAACAACAGGAATTTAATGTGCAAATGTTTTAATCCTTCCCTTTAAAATAACTTAAAAGAAGCATATATAAATAAATAAGCAATTTATCACAGTTGCAAAGGAAAAAATGGAAGAAGCAAAGACCAATGAATTCCACTGCATAGTGGCACCTGGGTGGCTCAGTGGTTGAGCATCTCCCTTCGGCTCAGGGCGTGACCCCGGGGTCCCAGGATCGAGTCCCACATCGGGCTCCACAGGGAGCCAGCTTCTCCCTCTGCCTGTGTCTCTGCCTCTCTGCATGTCTCATGAATAAATAAAGTCATTAACAAAAAATTTCACTGCATAAAATTTTTAAATTTCTATATGTTAAAAAGTGTAAATAAAAGTAAAAACTGGAAAACCTGCAAAAGTAAATTTGATCAGGATTTAACTAACAAAAAAAAAAGGATTTAACTAACACCCTTAACATAGAGAGATTATAAAAACTGATAAAAAAATACTCCTACATCCCAATAAAATGTAGGCCAAAAAAAAAAAAAGAAAAAGAAACTCTTAAATGAAATTAAAGGAAGGGGCCCCTGGGTGGCTCCGTTGGTCAAGTGTCCAACTCTAGATTTCAGCTCAGGTCATGATCTCAGGGTGGTGGGATAGAACTCTGCCTTGGCCTCTGGCCTGTGGAGCAGAGTCGGCTTGAGATTCTCTCCCTCCACCTCTCCCCACAGTGATGTACGCTTGCTCACTCTTGAGTGCTTGCGCTCTCGCTCTCTCTCAACTCTGTTTCTCTTAAATAAATAAATAAATCTTTTTTAAAAAATAAGAAATTAAAGGAATTTAGCATTATTTTTTCAAAGAAATTCAAGCAGTACTAAAACACCATTCTCCATGTATCGAATTGGCAAGATTTATAAAACTAGTAATACCCATTGCTGGTAAGGATTTAGTGAGGCAAGTGCTCTCATAGGCTAGTGGTAGGGTTTTTTTTTTTTTTTTTTTTTTTTTTTTTTTTTTTTTTTTTTTTTTTTTTTTTTTTTTTTTTTTTTTTTTTTTTTTTTTTTTTTTTTTTTTTTTTTTTCATTTTTTTTTAATTTATTTTTTATTGGTGTTCAATTTACTAACATACAGAATAACACCCAGTGCCCGTCACCCATTCACTCCCACCCCCCGCCCTCCTCCCCTTCTACCACCCCTAGTTCGTTTCCCAGAGTTAGCAGTCTTTATGTTCTGTCTCCCTTTCTGATATTTCCCACACATTTCTTCTCCCTTCCCTTATTTTCCCTTTCACTATTATTTATATTCCCCAAATGAATGAGAACATATAATGTTTGTCCTTCTCTGACTGACTTACTTCACTCAGCATAATACCCTCCAGTTCCATCCACGTTGAAGCAAATGGTGGGTATTTGTCATTTCTAATAGCTGAGTAATATTCCATTGTATACATAAATAGTGGTAGGGTTTTTAATTACTGCAATCTTTCTAGCAAATAGTTAGACAATATGCATTAAGAGCTAAAAGAGCCTTTTGGCTTATAGGCCATTTTAAAATTTTTTCTTAGTGAATACTAATTAAGGGCGCGATAAATTGCATACATAACTAATACATAAAAGTTAAATATTAATAACTAAAATAAAATTGTGCATATATTAAGTTGCCAATTTATAAATATACACAAAAAATATAAAAGGGAATACACCAAAATGTTAACAGTAGTTATACCTAGGTGATGTGATTAGGGTAATTTACTTTCCCATTCTTTATATTTCTATTTCCAGGTTTTCCCACATGCTTTTATAATTAGGAAAAATTACATCATAAAATAGCAAAAGCAATGTAATGTTAACATAAACCTAATCACTGCTCACCTGTCAGGGTCTGGCATGTGTCATTTTTGTCTAATTCATTTGTAGGTCTTATTTACACACCAAAGGAATGAATCTATGCCTTGACTAGCATCAAACATACAATATGCTTGTTAATACATTTTAAATGATTATTTGAGGTGAGGGATAATAACCAGCAGGTGAGAACCTGAATTTATCACTTCAAAAGCAGAAATAATTACATGAGGTTTTTAAGTGTCCCTCAACTCTGTACATATGTTCATTGTATGATGGTGAAACTCTCAACTACTTCATTTACAGGGCAAAAAGGAGCCAATGTCTAATAATGTGACTCACTAATTGAATACAAATATTAATTTTTGGTTTAAAGATATGCAAACATTTTCTAAAGTAATTTCGATAATTAACTCTATCCTTCCCTAATGACATTCGTAAAAAGTTGAGACTAAAATATAGCCAAGTAATTTTAATGAGGTTACAATCAATCAGATAGATAGCCGGTGTTGCTTAACTTTGGGTATACTACCCCATGATTATGGGATGTCTGCAACTGATTAAGAGAAAGGGCAGATTCGCTGAGCTTTGCCAAAAGCTAGTTGAGGTCCTACAATTCTGTGTGCTGTGTGTTTTTCTGATACAATTATCAAAAACATCTTGTTTATACGAAAGAAATGAAAATAAATAAAGAAAATAAAAAAAGAAAAATCACTATGCAGTAGACATAGGAACACAAAACAAATCTATCAAATTTGTAATTTTTCACTTCTCCAATTGTTCCTTATTGGAAATGCAGGGTAATTAGATCCAATATTGCAGAGGGTAATTAATACCTAGCAATATACAGGAAGGAGTACATTTTCAGTTTTCTAGGTAACATTTGGTTTTCACAGACCCTCAAATCTTCACTTCCTACCATTCTTTTTTTTTTCAGTTTTCTCTTCTATGTCCTCAGGACCCCTGCATTGTTTCTGGCCTCCATCTATACGGTAGAGCTAAAGGAAAAAACAAACACACAAAAATCAGGGAAAAAACAATGATAATGGTAGGCCTACTTGGTGAAGACTCCCAGTTCTATACTCTCCTTACCATGTGGTGTTCATGGCGCCATTTCTGTTACCAGAAGGTGCAGAGCAGAGAGGAGCTTGTGTGAAACCTCTGTCTTATAACTCAGTGTTGATACAACATGTAAGACAAGGGAGAAACAAGACTCTTAAGACCAGTGCCACCGAGAACAAGAAGAAGAAAGAGGAGGCCGCCAATAATGCCACCTATATCGACTCTTTCTAGTTCGCAAAACACCTCATCACGATGAGGCTACTGACAGTACTTAGGAGCCCGAGGCCCTCATTGCCGTGTGCCCAGTTTCCATATTGGCTAGTTACCTGTCTGAATCTGGCTTGATTCACTTGTACAATGTCCAACGATGCTCATCCAGCTCGACGCAGGTGCCTTTGAAAAGGTGAAAAGAAGTACTTAATTTAGAACGGGCATTCTGTTGACCCTGTGCTATCATACGGTTGCAAATTATTTCATTGAAATGTATTTTCTAACAAGAGTGTGACCTAACAATGCTAGCAATACAGGATTTTATTTTCACTGTTAATTCAACGAAGATTGGCTTTGAGGCACTTAAGTAAATAGATGAAGATATTTGCCACAAAAGCGTCTTGAAAAATCAGGGGTAGGAGATGGAAGAGACAGCATCGTTCCTTTAAATGGTAAATTTGAACTCCGGTGTACAAACTAAATATTTTCTATTTTGCCATAATATGAACAGTATTAGAAGACATAACCTGGTAATCACCTGAGTTGCAGAAAAACATAGGTTCGTATATTAGCATACAATGCCTTTCATTAGCGTAGCCTTTCAATGTCAATTTTTTCCCTACATGAATAAATCAGTTGACTATGAAGACCAGACAGCTTCACTGCATCATGGTTTTATAGTTTCAAAATATTCTCATTCTCTGCCGAATCACTTGGAAAGTATTGTGTCCATGTGTCTCTGTGTCTGTGGTGAGGTATTAGGAATGAAAGCCACCGAAAGGATTTGACACCATCACATTTTGTTATTTTTTTTTTTTATTGAAGTGACCACAGACCAATTTAGAATCCAGAGATCATGAGGCGCCCGACATTTACAAAACTGAAATCTATCACAATGTTTATCTGAGATCCGTGGAAGCCAACAAATGTGAATATGCATTGAAGGGTGCTATACATTCTTGCCATGTAATTTTTTTTTGAGTACACTTTACAGATTGCAACTCTCAAGCTTTTATGCTATTTGTTGCCTGAGGAGGTCATGAAGAGGTTTTTTTTGTCACTTTTCTTCTAAAAATTAGAATTTCACTTGTCTAAAAAATGCACATGAGAATACTAGAAGAGAGTATTTTATCCTTAAGTGATTTAACCTTTCAGCTGAGCTGTGTTCGTATGTAAATGGTGTATGATCTCTTTCAATTTCCCAAGTTCTGACTCCATTTGTTCACAAATTCATACTTAAGGGACAAAGTCAACGCTATGAGCATCTTTCAGCTCACATCTTCACAGTGGCTAAAAGGGGTGTACAAGTGAAGAAAAAAAAAATTAGCCCTCATTGACTGCCAAAAGTCTCTTCTGTATTGTAAAAAAAAAAATTTAATTGCATTCACTGATGACAAGTGTGGGTGCATTTGGCAGACAAGGGGAAAGGACTTTGCTGTGTATCTGCTGTTCAAAAATTCTTCTCATTCTGCTAACACTTTTCCTCTTCATGTCATCAAAAATAATTTTTTACTGATTATGTTGACACCCTCATAATGCCAGAATTTTTCTTACATCTCAGATGTAACTGTCTGTCATGATCCGAATTCAAGTGCGTTGTCTTTTTTTTTAATATAGCATATATGTTAAAAAAATACTTTTCGAAACTAACAAGTTCAAGTTTTACTTTGCTTTATGAAGACTAGTTCATATCTACCCAGGAATGGACAGGCAACACATTCATTTTTAACCTTCAGAAACTAATTTTATCTTCCTGACCAGTTGATGCCTTAAAGCATATTAAGCCATGTTTGTTAGCATGAGACACAAAATGGTATAAAATAAGACAATCTTAGAAGGTGAATTACTTCTGTCATTTCAGTTGTGAAACGGTTTCTTTCAGGATATTTTTAATTTAAAGGAGATATAATCTGCCCACAATAAAAATGGAAAAAAGAAAAATTCACTGCAGGTTGTTTTATGTGATAGCTGTGTTTCTGAAAATAGGTTCAGGACACTTTTGCAAACAATATATTCAAAGCCTTCTTCTTGGAACAGCTCCTGATTCTACAATGTTTCTGATATCTGCATCTTTTGCTAACTGGCCTCTTCTTAAACCTTTTACTACAATAGAATTTCTTCAGCAGATTGCGGCATATGGTTTTTGCAGCTTCTGCAAGTAATCCCCCACCTTCTCCTTTCTCAATTCCTATTGAATTAAATGGGATACACTTTAAAGCATATAGTCTCATAGACAAGTTGAAAATAGAAGGTTGATCATTTTAGTGGCTTTGTGCCTTCTAAACTACAATCGACTGCCTAGAAGAATCATCGTCTATTAAAAAAATTAGTCAATCAAATGCAAAAGAAAAGACGGGCTGAAGAATAAAAGAGACAGAATAATAATAACTAAATACAAAGCCTGAGGGAGAAATATTTTTTTTCCACAACCCTGTTAAAGGAAAATTGCTAGAACAACTTGTGCCTGATGGAACTCATTTAAAGTGCACCTACTGAATCACTAAATCTGTAGGTTGAGTCATAGATCTATCTAGTAACCACCACGAACAGCACACACATCAAACAAATGCCGAATAGATTTTGCTTGGCACAGACATGTTGCTAGATCAGTTTTCTTATCAAGCTTTTCAGAAACACGAGTACTCCAGTTTGCCAGAAGAATTTTCCAATGCTTTTTAGACGCAGTTGGTTACAACCAAGGGAAACATTTGGAGACCAAAAGAAAAAAAGGGCTTCGCTGTAGATGCGGTATGAAGGCTGTCGTACGTCTCTGCCCTAAAAGCACTTACCAGTCTATTCAGGTGGCACAATCATGTCGCAGTTAAATTTAAGACACTATGTTAGTCCACAAAAGTATACAGCTATGAGGTATGCAGAAAGTACTGATGATGATAGGATTCGTAAGGAAAGAGAAAGTATTACTTTTAATTCACTCACATGGATATCAGAATAAGATAGTTCTCCACTCATACAATTGTTTACCCAAATCTTGCTTAAATCAGCTTTCATTTAAATAATTTTTCTGCTTAATATTAGAGTTTTGACTTGCATTCTTGATTTGCAATGGGAAGTATTCTCTCACTTGCTGGAACACCGTTTCCTCATAAGCAAATGGTCTCTTAAAAAGTCTAACCAGTCTGAAATAGGTGGGCTGACCTCATGAATGGGTATCAATTCTTGATGAAGTAGAAGGGGAAACCCACTCCCCCACTCCCCCCCCCCCAAAAAAAAAAAACCTAAACTAAAAGCAACGGGTCTGAGTATATACCTATTTCATTGCAAGACTGCCTCCACTGCCCACCTCCTTCCAATGAACTATGAAAATCATAAAAGAGTGCTCAAAATAGTCTTTGAGCTGCTGTCTCCACATGATGTTTACCACGCTTTTTTCCTTTCTCGTTTCAGTTTCTACTTTGCTGTGTTTGCTCTATGAAAAATGGCTTGAAGTAGTCACACCACTGGGGAGGTGGATGTGTCCTCCTGTGTAAGGACCAACGCTCATGCCAAGGAGGTTGGGAGGGACAAATCTACCCAAATGGCACCAAGGAGAGGTAGGAAGGACATACCTAGGAAGCCTGGAGAAAGGGCAGAAATGACAAGAGACTATATCTCATCTCATTGAGGAGAGAGTTTCATGGGGTTGAGAGAGAAAGGAAGATGTTTGGAGTGACCTTTGTGGTGCATGCGAAACCAACAGTCATGGAAAACCAACTCACTTTTTTGTTGTAGTTTCTGAAAGAATATCAGAAAGATTTTATTTTGTATCCCACGTCAAACTGTCTTACATTTCTTTTTCTAAGCATCTTGTTATTTGTTGAAGATAACAAGACTTTGTCATATACGTTGCAAATATTTTCTCATGTCTTTTACCTTTTGGTTCCATTGTATAGCATTTTAAAATAATCATACATTTCATCATTTTGGATCATCAAACCTTTCTATGTATGATTATATTTTTAGTGTTGAGATTTCATTTTTATAGTTATTAACCAGTTGATTTTATCCACCAATTTACCCCATAATCATTTACAAAGTAAGGAAAGATTCCCTCTAATTTTAAAAACACCTTTATTATGTACTAAGTATTTTTTTTTTATTTTTCTTAAGTAAGCTCTATGCCTAACGTGGACATCATGAGTCGTGTCCTCTACCAACTGAGCCAGTCAAATGTCCCTCATACTCAATATTTAAACACTACAGACTTTAATTTGGAAGGTTTACATTCTGCTCCATTAATCTATCATTTATTCCAGCACATGTACAATATTCAGTTAATTTTTGTAATTTTATAATACCTTACCTGGTGATATAAACCCTCCCTAATAAATATTCTTCTTAATTTTTTTCTTAGCTTTTACATTTTTTTAACTTTTAAAATTTAATTTTTTTTTTTTTTTTTTTTTTTTTTTTTACTTATTTTGGAGAGAGCACACACGTGCAAGCAGTGAAGGAAAGGGCGAGAGAGAGAGAGAGAGAGAGAGAGAGAGAGAGAATCTTAAGCTGACTCCACACCTGGCATGGAGCCTGACATGGGACCTGATCTTATGACTGTGAGATCATGACATGAGTGGAAATTAAGAGTCAGACACTTAACCAACTGAGCCACACAGGTGCCCCTTCTTGGCCTTTTTAAATGTCATGGCTAGCAGCGCCTGGGTGGCTCAGGCTGTCATGTGTCTGACTCTTAGTTTTGGCTCAGGTCATGGCCTCAGGGTCCTGGGATCGAGCCCCGGTGTCAGGCTCCACACTCGGCACAGAGTCTGCTTGAGACTCCCTCTCCCCCGCCCTCTCTGCCCCTTCCCTCTCTCTCTCAAATAAATAAATAAATCTTTAAAAAAAATAAATGTTGTGGTTAAATAAAGAACATAAAATTTTTTATTTTAACCATTTTGGAATGAACAGTTCTGTGGCATTAAATACATTCAAAATGTCGTGCAACCATCACTACCAGGCCATTCTGAGACTTTTCATCTCTTTGTAAGGAAACCCTGCACCCATTAAGGTGTCTCTCTTTTCTCCCCTCACCCCCGAGTCCTTAGCAACCACAGATCTCCTTTCTGCCTCTGGTGGATTTCAGGTAAGTGGAATCCTACACATCTGTCCTTTGTGTCTGGCTCATTTCAGTTATGCTCAGAATGTTTCTCAGGTTCGTTGACGATGCAGCGCGCATCAGTATTTCACTTCTTCCTGTGGCTGAGTAATATGCCATCATACGAATATGCATTTAGTCTGTCCATTCTTCAGCTGGTGGGCATTTGGGTCGTTCCCAGCCTTTGCCTAGTGTGATTAGAACTGCTGAACATTCATGTACAAGTTTTTATTTGAGCACCTATTTCATTTGAGCACCTATCTCCAATTCTTTGGAGAGAAGAATTGCTAGGTCATATAGCAATTCTATGTTTAACTTATTGACAAAACCACAAAATTTTTGTCCACAGTGGCCGCACCACTTCACATTTCCACCACCAACACATAAAGGTTCCAATTCCCTCCCCTTCCTTTCCCTCCTCTTCCTTCCTTCCTTTCTTCCTTTCTTTTCTATCACAAATTGAATCTCTTTCTTCTATTAAATTTTCTAAATGTTTCTTGCTGATATATTCCTGGGTAGGCCATTTTGCTAGTGACCCATTTCATCTTCCTTCTCTGAATTTTTATGTTATTGTATAGATACCAGCAAAAATTCATGCCGGGCTTTATACTGCTTTGTATTACTATCAAATTGTTTTATGTAGGAAAACACTTTTTCTCAATAGTATTTTAGACTCTTCAAGGGGAGGATTATCTACACAACCTATGCCTTTTGTATTATTCTTAGTATCTAGCACAATATTTGAGAAATTCCTATTGACCTTCTTAGATGTCACCTTATCAGTTGTGTGACAGATCCTTTGTAGACGGCCTAAGACACGAGACTCTGAGTATCTATCTATGGGTTATGGAAGTAATTTCCAGAATCACATCCAGCTTAGATCTGGGAATTAAATAGGCTAATGTGATTGCTTTGGAAGTAGAGTCAAGAGAGACAAATCTATGAAAAAAGAAGGTGAATAATCAACAGAACTTTGTTTTTGTCCATATCCCCCAGTGCACATGGGAAGTCACGTGTTAGACAAAACTGAAATACTCTGAAATAGTTCTGTGTCTTCCTAAATTCTTCCAGCATAATTAGAAGCTGCAAACAACACAGGGCTGTGGTTTTTCATGAGGCTTTAAAAACCAGGGTGCACTCCCAGTACCCTCCCACCCCCCACCACACCCTCCCACAATAAAAGAGATTTGGGTATCTGAAAAATAAAATAAAAACAAAGCCACTTTAACCTTAGAAGTAACCAAATAAAAAAAGTTCTTTAATACCAACATTACAGAGTTCTGGAATTTTATTCTAACATCCTCTATCTCAACGACAGAAAAAGTATATCTTTTGGTTAGAAAAAGCATTTTAACATTCTGAATCTAACATTTCACCAAATTTTAGTTCATCTAAGCATAAACCTCTGGAAGAAGTATAGAGTTTTGGTCCTGGTGAGAAATTCTATTTTATTTTCAAATTATTTATTAAGAATTACTTATAACAGGTAAAATCATGAAATCTTCCTACTCAACTGAGTGCACCAAAGTAAATAAAACTGTTCTTAAATTTAGATCTAAATTCTATCGTCTTCATTCACATAAAGGAGAACAGAAAATAGACGCAGAAAAGAATTCTTCCCTTTCTCATCTCTCTCTCTCTCTTTCATACACACACTCCACACCAACACCCACATGCAAACGCACTTCCTATTTAAAGATGCATTTGCTGAGTGTGTCATTATGTTTTTCCACTAAGTATCATATGTATTGATTTTTCTAAGGTAACATTTCATTGGAAATGCTTCATAGGAAAAAAAACACAAAGACTGGTGGAGTCACATAAGTTTGAGAAGCGCTGCATGCTATGCTGCATCCCTGGAAATTTGCATCTTATTTTAGCATAGTGGAGGCTTCCAGAAGTCCTAAACACACACACACACACACACACACACACACACACACACACACCCCTTTGGTTAAATTGGAATATCTTAAATTTATTTGGCCATGTGTCATTTCGCACCCAACACCTAACAACACACGCAAAACCATAGTCAGGACATGCTTGGTCCCATCATAGTAAGAAGCAACCTCAGAATATTAGTGACATAACATGATAAAATCTGTCTCTCACTCATACCACACTCCCCTTGTTGTGTCCACTTCAAGAACAAGGTGAAGCTGGCTTCCTTTCTCACCATTACTACAATAGTGGGGAAGAAATTCAGCAAATGATGCCCTACTTTTAAAACTTCCCCCAGGAAGTAACATTGCTCTCAATCTGTCCCATCTCACTGGCCAAGGCAAATACTATTGGCGTGTCCAACTTCAAAGTCAGATGGGAGTCTAATTCTATGTGCTTCAAAGACCAAGAGGCAACATGTTTTGGTGAACAGCAGGACCACCGCAAACACGTGGGAAGGTACTAGGCCCAAGAACAGTTTCATTGCCTGCTACTCAGTGGCTCAGAAAACAAAACACATTTACAAGATGAACGCTTTCTGGCAAGCGAGTGCTCCTGGGTTTCACCCGGTCTGTCAGCATTGCCAACTCGGCCTCTTGGCATTACCAGCTGCAGCGTGTAATCTTTTCCAGTGGGGCTGCCGCCCTGTCTGTGACTCAGACACCCACTGGTCCTTTGTGGGTGCTTCCTACCAATCGGTGGGTGTGCTAATAGCATAAAGCAGTGATACGCCCACCTGCTGCCAGCGTTCCAATGCACCTTACCTCTGCTAAACGTCTCTGTGTCGGTCCCTGTCCCACAGTCTCTGATGTTATCATCAGAGAGGAGCTAGGTGGCTTGTGTCGGTCACCACTGAATTAGGGTGGTCTCCACTCACCATCGATTAGCCCCGTGAAAAACAGCATTAAAACCTCTACCAATCTGTTCCCTTGTCTCTAAAATGTGTGAGTCTAGGGCAGAGGTTTCCAAAGCAGAGCTTGCTCCAAGACTCCAAGGAAAGGATGCCAAATAGGCTGGACTGGGTTATGCTTTTCTGGCCTCTTCTCTCTTGCTTCTGGATTTATCTCCCTTTTATATTCAGATTTCTTATTTGATTTTGCCTGTACCAAGGGTTCTGCAGTAAAAATATTTTGCCTCTTGAGCATATTTTCTTTGAGGTTCCCTTCAGCCTTGACATTGTAGCAGGCCTTGATTGCCGGGCAAGATGAGACTTTTGACACACTCAGTGTGGACAGGACAAATGCGGGTCAGGCAGCCAATCCGGTCGCTTTCATTTGACAAACCATGGGAATCTTAGCTTTAGTCTGTCTTCTGAATGACAAAGAGAATAAACTGTTTCTAGAATGTAAAACTGTGCTGGCTGGCATTTCTGCTTCAGAGTCTGCTGTGTGACTCTAGTCATTCTCCACAAGTCTGGGGAGCTTCATTTATCCCCCAAAGCTACTGGGGTCAAACCAAAGCCATGCAGCTGGTGTATACACGATGTCTCCACCTGCTATGTGGCCTCTGGACTCCATTTCGGTTCCCTTAGGCCTGCCCAAGTCTGATTTGGCTATTGATGATTCAAAAGATCCTCTAGTCAACATAATATTGAGAATTGGACACTTAAGTCCACCCAGTGTCGACAATGGGCACTTGGACATTCGTTACTTCCCATCCCTTTTAACATCTGTTATCAGGCCACCAACGTTTAGCATGAAGATCATAACAGGGTTTCATCAGAAGTGATAATTCTGAAAGATTGAGAATGCCACTTGGAATAAGAATAGAATTCTGAGGTCAAGAATAGATTCAGCAGGAAAGGGTACATTTATCAGCGATGTCTGCATGGCCATGAACACGCCACATATTTGTCATCCTGAGGCCTTTCCAGTTCCATGAGGAACTTCCATCAGCAACATAGCAACCTTGCCACTCATCCCTTTGTGTTTCTTATACCTGGAAGAGAAGTGGACAATCCCCCATGTGTCAAAACTCAAAATCCAGAGCAAGAATGATAAGTGATCAATAAGGTATCATAAATTGGATCTGAGATTATTGCTTAGCGTTGTTTTACCCTACCTTTGAACAGGGAATACATAGTCTGTGGCACTTTCATTAAAAAGAGATGACTAGTATTATTTTTATTGATTTAATGAGAATTCACATTTATCCCTTCAAAGTTATACAATGCAATGCATTGGCATTAACTTTCCATTGAGTATTTTTTAATCTTTCTTTATTTTTAAGAATAAAAATTTACATGCTGACATTTCAGAATTCAGTAGTATAGTTAGAGATAAAAATTATGACCACTTGGAGGCCTTGCATCAGCACAATTTACAAGGCCAAGAAACAATCCCAACTCAAAGAGCTGAGGTAGATTCTTTTTTAAACCAGTTTGCTTCTTTTAATCAATCAACCACCATAAAAGTCAGCTTAAATCTCCAGATATAAAGATTTGTATTTCTGGTAATTAATAAATAAACAGAATCTGGGTCTTTCTGTTTATTTCAAGACAAGAATTGTCTCCAGTGTATGGCAATGGCCAAATCCAGTTATTATATGTATTCAGAATGAGCAAGAATGTGAATTATCTGATTGCTCTTCTCACATATACCTTCAGGCTGGGGTTTGTATTCAGTTGTTCAAATGAAAGAAATGAGGAAACCAATGTAGATGACAAAATTCTAAGCAAGATACTGGATGCTGTTCCATCCCAATTCTGGAACTCTCTTGTATTTGTCAAGATTGAAATAATAAAATAGGGTGAGGACCAGCTAGTCGTTCACCAAACTGTATCTCCTTTCTTGCTGGGCACACAGTTATATGATATATTTAAGACACGGATATATATTCAACCTTCCTTGCACTTACATACTGCTTTATGAGACTGTTCTATTCAATAGAATATGGGCAGAAGTGCCGCATGACACTTGGCAGCCCTATCCTGTAGATCTCCCATGTAAAACCATTCATTGTTTTTTTCCCCTCCCCACCCCATCCATTGGCTAAATGCAGGAGACTCCCAAGAACCTAGAAAAGAGGAGGGATGAAAGGCATAAAGACCGAGATCCCAGAATTGCCACTTGGATGAGAAGTGACCAACAATGAGTTGACTGTTGCCTAAAGATTGAATAATCTTAGGCAACACATGAAATAAATGTGTTAAGCGTCTGAAATTTTAGTGTTGTTTGTTGCATCAGTTATTCTATCTGACTAATCCAGTTAGTATGACATGTGGGACCAATGATGACCTTGATCATATTGTCTCCACTAAGATTCCTGAACAATAAACCAATACATAATTATTCATTATCCAAAATCACAAAAATCAAAGTGAATACCTACATAAGCCCCATAAAGATAGCTTACTTTTACTGGCCACTCCTTGTATGCCAAGCAAAATATAATTTCACTATCCATATTTACAGATCAGGAAAATGAAAAGCCAGATGATTAAATAACTGGATCAAGATAGCTAATGAGCAATAAAGCTAGGACTCAAATCTCACTTTGACCACAAATCCTGTACTGCAAGGCACGAAGCTCTCAGTTCTCACACTCTCCCTGTCTCTTCTGACAGTCATAGAATCAGATTGACCTATCTGTTTTATCACATTAGAGTATGCCTATTGCTTGATAGGACTCGTTACACTTGATAGTTCTGAATTCTGAACCTGTTGAAAATCATAGCTTTGACATTGAAATCTGTAATCAAAGATCTTGCTTACAAGCAACATAACCCCCTTAAGCTAATTTAAGTAGAAAATGAGTTTATTAAAAGCCATTAAGAAACTAATGGAAACTTCAGAGGCTGGAAGTCTTACGTCCAAGAAAAAATCCCCAAATTGTACACTAAGCCTTGCCAGTAGAGGCCCTTCTAGGCACAGACATGGCTAATAACATGGTGGACACTGCATTTGTGTGCATCATCACTACCCCTGGGTCTCCCACCATTACTGCCTTGGGAATGCATGCTAACTCTCCTATTCTCATGAGAATGCAGAGTCTATGCAGCAACAACGCCCAGTTCTTCATGATATCTCTTCATGAATAAAACCATTTCGAGAGAGTGGTTCTGTTTGGAAAAGCCTATTCCCTCCCCACCAAAGGCTGGAAAATAGAGTTTTGGTTTTTCAATTTGGGAAACAGCCCAGACACAAAAAGTCTATTCATAAGATGCTCAGTGGCTACAAAGGTGACATATGTCCAGTAAAATGGTAACCCCAAATCACACGGAGCCAGGATTACATAGTTTCTGAAGAACTATATGTAAAAGAAACTATGGTCCTTTTAGAGGAAGCTGGTTCACAGAAAAGAACAGAGCAGGGGTCCAGAAAAAAAAGCATCCTGAGGAAAGACAAATGTGCTGTATGATGACTTCTAGGTTTTGGTGAAGTCTGGCTGTCCTTGCTCAGATAGGTTTCCGTGTATTTTCACAAGGCAAAGGTCTTTGCAAGGTCTCTTAAACAGTAAGTTTGTAAATACGTGCCAAGGAGCGAACACCTTCAAAATGTTGACGTGAATAAATAAATTTGATAATAAGACTCTCAGAGAACAGAGGGAGAATTCGATTTCTTTCTTTCTTTCTTCTTTTTTAAAGGTTTACTTATTTATTTGAAAGAGAAGAGTGAACAGGGGGGAGGGGCAGAGGGAAAGACAGAGAGGGAATCTCAAGCAGACTCCGCACTGAATAGAGCCCAACGGAGGGCTGGATCTCACAACCCTGAGCTCATGACCTGAGCTGAAATCAAGAGTCACTCAATTGACTGAGCGACCCAGGCACCCCAGGAATTCTGTTTCTAATGGATTTGGAAGCACTCTTAGGTGGTATGTAAGACTAGCGAACTCTGGCAGCCTACACACTTGCTTTGAATCCTGGCCACACAGGTTTTCTTATGGCCTCACGGTGTTGTAAATCCCATGAAATCATGAGGCATTCTCATTCACTTTTGAGCCAGTTATAGGCCCTGCCTTGACGCAGAACTTAGCAATTAATATTCGTTGAATAAATTCTTTCAACTGGTAGTAGCAAAGAGATGGATCTTATTTATTTAGATCAACTGCAACATACAAGTGGCTACTTAGCAACTGGGAAGATAAATGCATTGACACTTTGGGTTTCCAACAACCCATGCTCTTATATATCATTTCTAGAAGAGTTGCTTGAGAGAATCAATTTTGTATCATTTTTAATTGCCACCCATGCACAAATTGGCCTCAAAACGCCGTATAATGATTATGGTGGCTATATATCACATTGACTGTGACATTGGCTCTCCTAAGTCCAGAGCTAGTTAACATATAATAGAGTATTCACTTCCACTCTTCCTTTCCGATGTTTGTGTCCAAACATTGTTTCTTAAGTAGTCATATTGATCATATTGATTAATACTCCTGGTAGAAATGATGAAAAAATATCGATTTGCTCTTGTAAACCTCATCTCTAACTAAAATATCTGGAGCGTTGCTTCCTTGAACTCCGTAAGAGCTCTCTCCTCAGACCTCTTCCATTCTTACTGATTGCATCTGCAGATGGAAATCAGGTGTGAAAATCCATTAAGACGCCTCACAACAGGACAGACTTTGACTCGTATTGAACTCTCATGTTCTCTCTTCCTTAATTAAGGCACGAGAACATTTTACCATGGAGAATGACTTAGATTATGGATCTTATTCCTTCTAATGGCATGCATTTCACCCAATTGGGGGATAATACATTTCTTACTTCGTTGCTTTGCAAAGAGCCACTTACCCAGTTCTTCCCAGGGAAGAATAAAGAGCGTGATTTTACTTATAAAGAGCGCTCCGTTATCCATGCTACAAAAGAGAAATGAAGTATACAGCTGTTCCCCCAAATTATAACATGCTTTTTTTCACTAAACATTTTAAAACCCAAATAAAGAATAGCATTTAAATGAGTTAGCAACATAGAATCTTATTTTAGAGCTAGAAAAACCCTTAACGTTTGCAGCACGAGAAAGCCGGAGCACAGGCTTTGGAGTCAGATGGGCTGGATTAAAACCCTGGCTATGTGACCTTAGGCAATTTAGAAAACCTCTTGTGACCCTATAGTTCCTTCTTTATAATGGTAATTATAGTGATGACTTCTTATGAAAGTAAAAAATAAAGTACACCCAAAATAAATTTAAAATGCATAAAAATAACAAAATATTGCAACTGTAATCATACCTACCTCAGAGGCTTGTGAAGATTTACAGAGATAACATATATCCTATACTCAGCACTCAATACATGTTCATTATTTTTACTTTTGATACTCTGTGCATTTCCATCCCATAAGCACAGAATGTGAAAAGAGAACCAAAAAAACTTCCCATGACCTTTCCCGATCTTTAGTAATTAGATGAATAAGCCTCAAAACTTTTATTTTCTAAAACCTTCACTGAGAATGTGAGATGCAAAAGAAAAAAAAAAATCACTTGTCTCTCTGGAGAAAAAGAAACACCAAAATACAAGATGGTCCAGACCAATAGCCATTTAGGGCAAACATGCAGACAGGACAATCTCTTGGTGGCTGGAGTTTGCCACCTTCTTTCTCCTAAAATATTCACAATAGCAGGACCCTTAGGTGAGGATTCAGCCTACAATGGGTAGCTTTTGTTGCTTCTGAAATTTAAATGATTAGTAAGAACAAGGACAAAGGCGTTATCACTAACATCCTTGGTAAAGGCTGCATCTACCAACTCCACAGAAATAGACACTTCATAAGCAAAAAGCAGGACATTAGGAACTGGAAAGCCCAGCAGATGCAAGTTAGATTGCATTTTTTTTCAAAATACGCTGTCATTTTCAATGAATTTCCAGGGGATCAGGCAAGAAGGGAGGAATAGTAGAGCCCCTTCCACTCCTTCTGAATTATGCCTTCTGCTTGCTTTTATATTTAGATTTTTTTAATGCACTGATGATTATAACAGCAATCAATTATTGGGTCCTTACCCTGTGCCAGCCATTCTGCTGAGTACTGTGCATGCATGATCTCATTTAATCCCCACAACTGGTCTACGAGAAAGCCGATTCATTTTTCTAATATCACGAACGAGGAAACAGTATAGAAAGGTCCTTTCCCAAGGTCTGTAAAGAGCTCATCAGTACTTCAAATGGATCCAAAGCTGGGGTGCTAACCACCATGCAAAGTACCTCTAAATAAGAACACATGAGCAACCCCAAGACTCCCAACCACCTTCCCTATCCTGAAGTTCCGAGTCCAGGGCACACAGGGGCTGGACGAGCAGGTGTGTAGATGGGCTGACTCCATTCTTTGCCATACATTCCCTCCCTGTTGCAAGTGTGCACCTGAGGCTATCCTTCTTAGAGGCTGGCTTTCTCACTTGATGCCAGAGAAGGGGAAGAGCTTGCCTATGAGGCGTTTGCCTCAGAGCTCCTGAAGCTAAGTCCTGGAGGTCATGGCTGGGCAGTAATGTCACTCAGAGAAAGTCACCCCTTTGAAAACCGTGCCTTTATCTAAGTCCTCTACAGTTATAGAAGCCACTGTAGATCCTACTGGTTCCATTCATTTGGAAGGTCTTCGACTGAAGAGAGGTAGTATGCTAGACCCGAGAGCTTCAACGTCCATTCTGAGACATTACCAGGCTCTTCTGCTCATTGGCTTTACAGCAAAGGAAAAGTAATTTAACTTGTTTGACTCATATTTGTAATACGAGGATAGGGTACTAGCTCATTTACTCCAAAACACGCCGCCTTTTACATTTTTACATATCTGGAAGTTGAGGTGTCTTCAGCGGACAGCATCTTCCATTCCCCGCTGGCCAGGAGGCAGTGGTGACAGATCCCTCATCACCTGTGTGTGTGCAGACAAAATTCCCAGGCTGGGTGGCAGTGGAGACAACAGAGCAATTGCCCCATGGACCTTGAGGTAGGCCAGGAGCCATGGGAGGGGCAATAATCAGGGTACTGGTAACGTGGGTAGACACCCGAAGCATAAATGAGCTCATTTTCAACTCAAAATATTGTCTCATCTACTTCCAGAAATGATTTGGGCCAAAGAGAGGTTAAGTATTTTTGTCCCAGTTCCTCTGTTAGAACAGACTTGGGAAAGACAGACTAAGTTGGGTTAGAGAGGCCTGGGAAATCCGTGGATTCCCCCCTGTGCTGCTCGCGGCCCCTCTAGTAACCTTCCACCCGCCCAGGGGAGGGGAAGCAGCAGCACAGGTCCAAGCCTGAGGCGGTCGTGAAGGGAGTGATTTTGTTTGTGCTACAGAAAGGAATGAAGTGGGGTCGGGCAGCCCACAGGGACTTTTTCCACTCGAGAGAAACATCGAGAGCACTCCAGCAGTGAAGAGGTTGTGGACAAAGGCGCAGAGGCTGGAGGAGGAAAGCTAATTTACCCATAAATAAATAAGCACAGCTGGCAAGGAGGTTTGCTGAGGAGAGTGGTGGGATCTAGAAGTGGAAGAGGGGGGTGGGCGAGTGAACCATGGAGAGCCTGCAGGCTGACCATGATGAGCAGCCTTGATTCTGGAGACTACTGAGCTGCCAGGGAAGGTCTCTCCCAACTCATCAGGACTTCATGAGTGCAGGGAAGGCCATCACTTAGGCTGTTTGTGGTAGGTGTGCAGTCGGAGAGGGTAAGGGGTCGACCTTTGTAAATTAAAGAGAACGGAAGAGACCTCTGCTAAGATGTATTTCTAGGTGAAGTCTCGTTTGTGGGAAATGTGATAGATGAGAGGGGCAAAAGGTATAATAGGCGCTCATCTGAGTAGACATCTGGTGAAGGCGTTCAAATCAGTTTGGGAAATGTCAGCACGAAGCCACCTTATTCCACTGCGAGACTCCGCAGATCTTTTAAGGGGGATTAGTTATAACATTACCCATGTGTGGAGCATTGAATGCTTTTTACATTTGTCCCCGGTTGGGGAGTGTGTGTGTGGGGGTGGTGGTGCTGGTAATGACTTCTGCAACCAGGGTGCGAGTGAGCACAGTTTGAGAAATTCTCAGCTCCTCATGGGCCACGCTGTGGCTCTCTTGCGAGTAGCTGTTTCTAGTTCAGCCTTAGATTATTAACCGAAGACCTCTTACAAGCATATTTTGTATTTTGACCCAGAACCACAGGTGAGCAAGTTGCTGAATGTAACTCAGAGGACAGCGTTGTAAGAACAGTTCATGAAAGCAGGACTTAGACCACAACCGACGTGGATATTCTCTACAGCGTGCACGCGCGTAGGTGTATCGCACAAGAGGATGTGTGTGCATATTCCTGATACTCAGCTCAGCTCCACGGTGGGGCCTTGTGCCTGCTGGATGGAGAACATACTAAACGGTAGACTAGTAGGAAGGAGTACCAAGCTAACAACTTTCAAAGTCTTTGCTAACGGGGCAAAAAGAATGTATTACTTGAGCCATCCAAATGGGCAGTTTGCGCTTCCCTTAATTTTACTGTCTGTGACTTTGTCAGCAAAATGCACAATCGTAATAAGTGGAATTGTAAAAGGCTGCCGCCGGTTTCTTGCCGACTCTATCCTTCATCACATGCTCAGAAGACAGGTTTTAAATAGCAGTATCCACCATCTAAGACACATTTGCAACAGGTTTAATTGGGAATGCAAAAGTCTTGCTCTTTGTCAAAGACGATACCGACTTCATTTTCAAGTAAGCCAGGAAATCAATGATTTATTTACTTTTTGCACACAAGAAGGAAGTCCAGCCATCATCAGTCTCCCAAGAAAGGCTATCGTTGTGAAACCCTCCTTTCAGGGGTGTGGGGGGACCAACCAACACGGCCTATATTTCTTACGTTTCAGCCAAGTTCCAGAGTGGGTTTCTTCCCAGGTGTGCCATGTTGGTTTTGGCATCTGTGCTTGTACTCCTGGAGTCACCTCCTCAAGGAACGTTCTGTCTTAGTCCATGAGGGCAGCTACAACAAAATACCACAGGCTTGGTGGCTTATGAACAGCAGAAATGCATGCTCACGGTTCTGGAGGTTGGGAGTCCAAGAGCAGGGGGTCATCATGATCAGGTGAGAGCAGGCTACTGAATCCTCACCCTGCGGGAGAGCTGGGGATGTCCGTGGGGTCGCTTTTATAAGAACACGGAGCCTATCATGATGGGCCCGTCCTGTGACCTAATCACTTCCCGAAGGCCCCACCTCCAACAGCATCACCGTGGACGTCCATTTCCAACATATCAGTTTGAGGGGAACACAGACCACAGCACCTTCAACCTCCTGTTTTGTGGCATCCCCTTGCCCTCATTCCTGTGTTGCTCCTTCTGAGAGCGTTCCCTGAAGTAAATGCAGATTCCCCACCCCCAGAATCGAGTTATTAACTCAACTGGTTTGGAAACCATGTAGCCTCTGCCCCCATCCTGTGGTGACCACTCTCCCAGCCCTTGGGTCACAAGCGTGGAGTCCTTCAATAAGCCTAGCATCACCGAACCGTGGCTGCAGATCTTGCTTACAAGAAAACAAAAACATCTCGTGTTCCCTATAAGGCCCCGCAGAACCTTCCCTCTGCTTATCTTGACCTCAGCCCTACTGCCCTCTTCCATGTCCTACCATTAACAGCTCCTCAAGCCCTCCAGCTGGCTCCTATTTCCAAGCCCCCACCCTTCGTCCCTCTGCCTACCTGGCATGCTCCCCCCTCAGGAGTTCATGACCCACCCCATATCCAAGTTCCCTCTCCCATGGCACCTCCTTGGAGTGGCCTTCCTAATGCACACAGTGCCACCGTACGCCCCCCACTGCTTGAGGTCCTGTCCTGCTTCATGCTTCTCACTAGCACTTGTCAGTAGCTAAATATTTTATGGAATTACTTGTTTAGCTTTCTCTCCTACCAGAATATAAGCCCCAGGAGGACAGATAATTTGTCTTATTTATAAACGTCTCCACAGAGAATCTGACTCTGTAGGTCAGCAGGGAGGCCCAGAAATCAATTTTTAGACAGCCCAGGTCATTCTGAAGCAACTAAGTAGACCTGCATTCGGAGGGTATTCATTGACATCAAACTTTCCCAAGGTGGTGGTGGTCGTTGAGGTTTATTTCGTTGTTCATTTGTTTAGTTGTTGTTGTTGTTGTTTTAAAGAGAAACTTCTTTCTTTCCCAAGCCCAGAAAGAACCGTGACTCAATGTTGTGATCTGCCAGGAATCGTTTAAATAGTAATAAGGAGAGCTGCAGAGGGAAATGGAAAGTGAGAACTCCCTAGAGAGATGGGACACTCTCAATAATTGAGACATGATTGTATGTTGAAGACAGTAGATGCTCCTAATTGGCTGAAGCCCAGCGTTGGAAGTGTTATCATGATCACATGTGGCCCATTTTCCTTCTCGGCTCCTGTCATATAACATTAATGTGGCACATCCCCTAGTCTTCCCCACCTTCCATGTCTGTGTTATGGTCACCACTTCCTTGTAAGCTCCATTTAGGGGCAGCAAGTTGCTGTCAGGCTCGCTGGCATGTGGGGGCCATGTTGCCTCGGCTTGGGTTCTGGGAGAACAAGGCTGAGCTGGCCTCTTGCCCTCAGTTCAGGATGAGGAACCTTCCTGGTTGCAAGGAAGGCAGGCAGGTATGGTCTGATGAAGAAAGCACTAAGAAAAAAGATGGCAAATGGTCCCAAACATTAAAAAAAAAAAAAAAAAAAAAAGTCTGTTGTGTGTAGACAGAGGAGAGGAGAGAGAGAGAAGACCCCAAGAGAGGAGAGAAACCCAAGGCAAATGGGGCAGAGGTGGGAATCCAGATCCTAGAGGTGTCCTAAGGGATCAGGCCAGAGCCTGTGAGGTCCTGGCTACCCAGGTTTCCATTGCAGGCTGATCGCTCACACCCCCAAAATATTTCCTAACGCCTGGGCTGGCGTGTCCTACACAAAGAAATTGAGAGAACCGTAACAACTAACTGCGTGTTGCTCCCCAATAACCACAGTCATCTCACCCCCTCGAGTGGTTCCCTCACCCCTTTGGCATTGGTGTCCTCTGAGGTGAGTGAGCAGCAGTCACCCTGCCTCCTACCACCGTCCGATCAGCTGCGAATGGCTTGATCTTCCCTCGTCACTCCTTGGAGCGTTCGAGTCATTCCCCTGCTCTCTGCTCCTCCAGCCAATGTGTTCATTTCTGGGAAAACTGGCACCACCTGATTCCAGCTGCAGACTCACAGTTGCATTTACAATGAGTGTTCACTGAGTGCTGACTGGGTCCTTGGCCTTGCATGGGGCACCCAAAGGGGCTCCTGGTGCCATTGATTTATGTAGGGACCCTCATGGCGTCCAGGCCGCCATGTTGTCTACCGAGGCTCAGATTCCCACTGTGCGATTTCTCGCTTACTCGACAGCGCAGCACACAAGTCCAACAGCAGCACGTTGGCATTATGGACTGAGAACAGATACTCCTCCTCTTACCTGTCGGAGGTCTTCTCCCCATTCAACTGTTATCTTTTATTATAGTAAAATAGACCATTTTATTGTGTGGATCTTAAGTTCTTGTGCGTGACGCCCCGCATGCAAGGTTGAAGAGTCCTCCACAAATGCTACCTGAACCTGAAAGTTCCCAAAGCAAAGTAGTTAGCTTGGCCCCACAGCCCTGCTTATATGGATGGAGAGGTGAGATGGGGGGGAGGGGAAACAAAACCACTGTCTGCATTTGTCTGACTCAGTTTCCCCAGTATGACTGAGAACAGACTGACCAGGGACAGATTTGAGCAAACACAACTTTATTTCTTCACCTTGGGGTAAGGGTATGTACACCCACACAGCACAGCGCCCCTGGGCTCATTGCCTCCCCATCCATTGCAGAGAAATAGTTTTATGTTCTTTCACGGCAGACACATTCTTTTATGGTATCAATACATCAATAACACTTCTAGAAAAAATGAGGTTCACCCCCTGGAAGTCTCTGGATTTGTTCATATTTTTCATACAAACTACAAAGCATTTCCCATTTTGCCCAACATATCCATTTGCACGAAAATGTCACAGAGGTGTTTTCAAGAACTACTTATAAGGGAATTACTTCAGTGCGTACCACTTCTGTCCTCGTCTGCTAGTTTCTGGCCTGTTCCAGAAAAAGAGAGAGAGAGAGAGAGAGAGAAAGAGACATGAACACATTAAAGGATAGGCACTGAGGTCAGGCCAGCTTGTCTTATGTGAAAATAAATCAGTCTCGCCCTTATTGCAAATGAGAGAGTTTCGAGGTGTCCAGGACTTATTCAAATATGTTTCGTTTCTAGAGTTAGAAAGGTGAGAAAAAAAGTCACATTTCCCAGAAAGACCAGTTGGAGAAGCCAGGCCCTGGGACAGGAGCCCAGCTGGTACACGGAGGAAGCTGAATGGATGGTCCAAAGCCACTGCCCCCACCCCCCCCCCCCCTTCAGCCGCATCGACCTTAACGCCCTCTGTCCCAACACAGCCTTTTGCCCAGGATCGGTCTTCCTGTCCTTTGCAACTATTTTTTGGGCCCATGAAGGTGAGAAGGTTCACAGGGAAAGGAAATGGCTGCTACGGTGTAGTACATACATCACTAAAAACAACAACAACAAAAAACCAAGCCAAACCGAACCAAAAACACAACCAAAACGAAACCAAAATCCTATGGTTCTGAAAACTACACACAAAAATGAGCAGGGGTCATGGGGGGGGACGGGGGGGGGGTACAAGGGTTGGGGCTTCAAACTCTGACCAACCTCTAACTAGAGCATGTGGAAACACCTACATCCCAGGGGAAGACTCTGGCCTCCTGGAGGAGCTGGAGACTGTCACAGGCGCCCTTAACAGAGGACAAAGGCCAGGGTGAAACTATTGGCTATTTTTTTTTTTTTTTAATTAAAAAATGATGGTGGACAAGGGCAGCTCCGCTCCAGCGG